>NC_142836.1:40405000-41769285 GCF_061612785.1 Hesperophylax consimilis | reverse complement strand
CGCGTTCACGCGCCTGAGTTTGTCTTAATAATATATAATGACGAAATTTGAAAATATTAGGTTTTTTATGAACGCGTGTTCCGACATCGTTACAAAACATTGGTCCTTTCGTACAGCCACAGTAACATCATTACATTTATGGACTGTCCTGGAAATTAATTTGGAACGTCCTGACTGTAATTAATATATTTGCAAATTCGCGGTAGGATCCTAAAATATATTTTGTAAATTTATTGAAAGAATTTAATGCGTGAAAGAGATAATTTTAATTAGCTAATGTTGAAAATCTTCAAATGAACAACATTAATTCATAAAATGATTTTAGTACCTGCCGGAATCCCACCTACCGGAGCAACGCTGTGATTGCATCCCGTCTGAAATAAATCTCAATAAGAATTTGCAAACTAATTATCTAATGGCCTGAAATGACTAATAAAATGGGCAGTCTTTAATTCCCGCTGCGAGAGGATCTTACTCGGGACGAAGGTGAACCCTCGGCAAAATACAAAGGAGAGGGATGCAGGACCGCGCTCGTTAGTTTATTAAATCATAGATTTGTAGGATAAGTAAATGAATCACAACCACAAATTTACCATGTAAGTAGATGTACCGCATAAGTAAAATTCGGATATACTCGTACCTATGTATATTCGAGACATTATCTAGGTTACAAGTAAATTCGCGTAGAACTTATCAGAATAATCAGAATAGAAGAATCATACAAAACGATAGCAGCCAAAAAATACGTACAAAATAGTTGAGGATAATATTGTTTATTCAGAGTTTGAATATGAGATCGATAAAAATAAATTTAAAAAAATAGTTTACAATGGCTGAGTGATTAGAGGCGTTGTTACGGTAAGACAGAAATTCTGGTTTCGATTCCCAGTTGCGACCGTTACCTTTTTTTAATTTTCTTTCTCTTGTTCTGTGTCATGTTTCGTTTCGATTTATTAGTATTTTCTTCTTCTTCGATGATTAAATTAATCTATTTCTTTGTTCTCTGTGGAGACCTACTTTAACACAAATGCTTGCTTTCGTGCGAACCGGAAAAATCTTAACTGGACAAATAAAAAGTTAGAATGAACTAAGTATTATTGCAGTTTGGAAGTCCAGTCCGCTCCTAGCAGGCCGTGGGAGCGTGTATCGGTGTATCATGTTGTGTCTCTGCATATGAAGTGTATTTGTAGCAATATATTCAAAGCTCTTGCGGACACGGCGGCTGCTTTATGTGGGTCCTTTACCATTCAACCTGATCCTTAGTCCTTAGTCCATAGTCCTTACCATTCAACCTGTTGTAATCCCAAGGCAGGATTTATTTACTCCCCATTCGTCAAAGGCCACCTCAATTTAATTTCTTTACTTCGTTATGTAATATTTCATCCTAGACCCGGCACATGATTTTTTCTTCTTTTTTAAAATTTAATGGGTGTTTTTTTGGTGACCGTATTGTGGAGCTTTCAATTCCGCGGCGTCACTGTATTTCCGGTACATCGATCAATGTCAACGTGACAAATAAAATTTCCAACAGAAAAAGAGCATGTTATTAAATTTTAGTACCGACTTACCTGTTTTTTATGGCTTTTTTACATGACGGTAATTGGTTTTAGAATGCATGGGCCACTCGATTAAAATGAAGGCAAAAGTATATTCTGTCAAAGTGCCTACTGTACGCACTTGTTTGTAAGCATAGATTAAAACAGATACCCCTTTCCTTCGGTGAATATACGTATATTATGTCGTATTGATAATGTCAATCAGATGATGTTGGATTGCCAAAGATCATCGTTCCCAGCATACTCCCAATTGAGTTCGGAGATTGTGACGGTAATGTCTGTCTATCTATCTCGCTAAGATATATCAGGATAACTCTGTGGTGTCCATTTTGTCACAAAGTTCTTGTGACCGGTGAGAATAATTCATATTTTGAGGATTTGGTTTCGTAAAAAGGCCGTCTGTATCCAAATTTTCTCTTTGTTAAATTATTCAAAATAAACATTAATTGATCACATTTTAAATTAATATTTAAATACACTGACTAGCAACTAAGCGGTCGAAGCACCTTTTGGTAAGATGGCTTTTGCGAAACTTTGTGGTCTAAGCCACGGGCACCGTTCCTAATTATTATTATTATCGAACATCTGTGCTAAGCGATATGTTTTACGATCGGTCGTGCCTTAGTTCCTCTGAGGCTTTTTGTCCTGCTTCATGTTATACCTACGCTCTTTTCGCCTGACGGACTGTGTAAAATTCGCTAACAAATATCGCAAATGAATAAAAAATTTAAAATTATTGTTCCTTGGCCTGAAATATCGCTGAACGCGGATGCCCATTCTTATCTTACTAATTAGCCGATTCTAAAATTTCTCACTTGAAGGTGACTTAGTAAATAAATTATATTGCCTAGACTCAACCTATCGCTGGACACGGATGTTTTCTTATCTTTCTAATAAGCCGATACTAATCGTTCACACTTGAGTTGGCTAAGTAAATAGAGCATGTATGCCCAGGTCTGACCTATCGTTGGACATGCCTGTTTATTCTTATCTTTCTAATAAGCCGATACCACTTTATTGTTTGCACTTGAGTAGGGGACGTAAATTAGAATTCCTAAGCCTGACATATCGCTAAATATTGATATTCATTCAAAATAATTCTTATTTTTGTAAGAAACATATATGCACCTCTCGCCGAATGTGGATGTTATTTTCCGACTTTATGTCCGGGTTAAATCTTCCCCTCAGGAAAAACTAAACCCTTCTACACACTTTTCCACAAATGATCATCTAGTAAATTCACATTATGCAAGTGCATTATATAAGCATAATAAATACAAAAACAACACGTCAAATCACCAGAGATCAAATGGGAAAATAATTCACCGACTCCCGATATTTTCATATCAGAGGGTTCAGCTTGGTAGAACTTCTAATTGGACCTATAAATCCTACTGATCCCTCAATGTATTTGTATTTAAAATGAATGATTTTTGCATTTTTATGTATAAATTCTTTGACAGATCTAATACGCCTACATTTTGAATGAGAGAGCTAGGTATAATACCAGTAGCCGAAATAACAAATGGTAATATTTTTATAGTCGGAGAATGCAAAATTCTTTCAATTTCATTTCCTAAATATGTGTATTTTCTTATTTTTTCACAAACAAATTTTTGAATATTACAGGAATTTGGAATAGCAACATCAATTATATAAGTTTTTTTTTTTAAATTTTGTCATGTAAAACAATATTCTTATCGTTCTAATTGGCCGATACTAATTTATTGTTTACCCTTGTATTTATCTGATAAGCCAAACAAATATTTGTTTACATTTGAGTAGGCTAGGCAAATTATTTTCCAATGTCCAACGGATGACTGAATACGGATATTCATTCTAATAAGTCGATACTAATTGTTTGCACTTAAGATGGACTGGTAAATAAATTGCACTTCCCAGGCCTGACCTATTAGTCCAGTCAAGTTAAACATGAAAAGGGGGTTGTGCTTGCAAAAGGTCCAGTCATTCTGAATTTTTTATATGTTGTTAGGACCTAAACCAGTATTAAAAAAAAAATTTTGCAACTTCGAAAGTGCTGTGCGAGCGGCGGTGGACCTAAAAAACCAGGAAATTTTCGGATTTTTTTCAGTTTTTGCTCAATATCTCAGTAAAGGAAGGGTCTGACCGGTGTAGTCGGCAAACATACTTTTAAAGAAGACTAAATTTTCTATAATTTGAAACCAAAGCAAGCTATATAAAGCTATTGGTTTTCAAGATACAGTTCTTCAAAAATAGGCAATTTTTTCCAAAAAGTGAAATTTTTTCGAAATTGTCACTTATTTTGTAAAATAATTTCTAAAATACGCATCTCACGTCAAATATTGTATGAAATAAAGTTGTTGTAAATTTAATAAGCTTTTATTTAATACTAGATTGATATCTGTACACTAAACGGTTCTCTCAAAATTGGCAGATAACCAAAAACATAAGTGGGTTTTGGGTGAAATGCAAATAAACTGTTCTCGCGTCTTTTTATGGTTTTATTGTGCTGTGAAGTAAATCCATTAATCATAGTGGGTTTATCCTAGGGTTATAATATAATTACGACTATTTCAAATTTCAAGTACCCATTAGTACCTATACCCATGGGTACCCATATGAATGGGCACGCATATTCACGAGCTGTTCGAGCCCACATTTGGGCAAACCTCACACTGGCCAGCATTGTTTTTTATGAGGTTGACATAACTCCTGAGGAGCGAGACGAGACTGAAAAATTGCTGCGAGACACTGAAAGGTCTCTCACTATATCAGCAGAAGAAATTGATACCTACCAAATACTAAGGGCAAAATTTAAAAGTGCCTTGGAGAAAATTGAAGCGAATGGTCCAACATCACAGTTGTCAGTCCAATACTTTCGTATGACCACTTTGATAAAACTATTCATCCAGGCAGAGCGTGCTGGTGATTGGAACCTTCATTTTTACACTGTCCACAAGATGCTCCATTTTTTCCACACAGCTGGACATTTTTTGTATGCTAAGAGCGCGGACCTCTATCTTCAGGATATGATGGCTCTATAAGATCGGATGGATAAAAGTGAATACGACATGTTCACAAAAGGATCCTTCACCATTTGCCGGTCTGACAAGTTTTGGTCTGGGTTGTGGTCAGACCTAACAATTGAGCAGAAGCTGATGCGATCCATGAAAACCTACGGTGGGTTGACCCAAGGAAGAGGAATCTCCGAAAGTGTTCTGGCACAGGAATGGTGTTTATGTTGAACATTTGTGAAGAACTGGAAAGTTTTTGCAGCTTATCATGTCATACTGGAGAGCAGCATGTAGACATGAGACCTAACGTCTATCTTCAGAAGAGACAAACGTCTATCTTCAGAAGAGCACGAAGGGTGAAGCTGGTTGCTGTCACTACTCTACGACCTCCTACAACAACCAGGACTCCCGACAATTACCAGGAACGGTACTATTTACCCACGCGTTTGCCGGGTGCGATACCACCTCAGCACCGTTTGGCCAAGGAAAGACCGAAATCAGCACACTTCTGAGCAAGAGTGAACCACTTGCTGAGCAAGTGGAGGTCTTCCTTCGGCCAGACTCTACCCCACAAGCCGTGAGTGAAGCAGGCATCAAGTGCTTCGTGGCTCTATATGGGGGTGACATCGCGAGGGATACTTTGGATTTCCTGAGGTATAAGACGTTTGTCACTTCAACAAACATAAACCTTGCCCGTTTGCCACCGACGGAAGATGCTGCAGGCCACCATGCAGCAAGGTGCTAGCTACCTCCAATTGCAGAGGTGGCGGGGAGTCAACTTGAATCCCACTGAATGGGGGTGGAAGCTGTCTTCTCAAGGACTCACCCCCATCCCCACGACGATGGATCCCGCACCTCCTGCCCTTTTGCAAAAAATTTCGTGTAAATGCAATAAAGGATGCTCTGGGAGCTGCTCGTGTAGAAAGGCTGGGCTCCACTGCTCAGTCCTCTGTCAGTCATGCGGTGGCAAATTTTGCATTAACGTGACGGATGTGGAGCTGAAATGCTCGGACGATGAATATGACCCGACTACAGACTGGGCGCCTCTCCCAGCTAAGATAAAAAGAAAGACATGATTTGGCAACCAAGACACAATACCTACATGATTTATATTAGTTTTATTTTTTTGTGTACATGTAATTTGTCCTTATAGTAGATACCATGATGTTTGTACAAGCATTTTGGTATGTAGGTATATAAAACAATGTTTGGAGATGACGTAATTCCCGATAGATGTAATATCTTTTCTTTTTTTCATCAAAAATCTGTTAACTGTTTGATAAATAAAACCATAAAAGGACGTGAGAACAGTTTATTTGCATTTCACCCAAAATCCACTTATGACTGTTTTTGGTTATCTGCCATTTTTGATAGAACCGTTTAGTCTACATTCATATGGGTACCCATGGGTAAAGGTACTAATGGGTACTTGAAATTTGAAATAGTTGTAATTATATTATAACCCTAGGATAAACCCACGATGATTAATGGATTTACTTCACAGCACAATAAAACCATAAAAATACGCGAGAACAGTTTATTTGCATTTCACCCAAAACCCACTTATGACTGTTTTTGGTTATCTGCCAATTTTGAGAGAACCGTTTAGTGTACAGATATCAATCTAGTATCAAATAAAAGCTTATTAAATTTACAACAACTTTATTTCATACAATATTTGACGTGAGATGCGTATTTTAGAAATTATTTTACAAAATAAGTGACCATTTCGAAAAAATTTCACTTTTTGGAAAAAATTGCCTATTTTTGAAGAACTGTATCTTGAAAACCAATAGCTTTATATAGCTTGCTTTGGTTTCAAATTATAGAAAATTTAGTTTTCTTTAAAAGTATGTTTACCAACTACACCGGTCAGACCCTTCCTTTACTGAGATATTGAGCAAAAACTGAAAAAAATCCGAAAATTTTCTGGTTTTTTAGGTCCACCGCCGCTCGCACAGCACTTTCGAAGTTGCAAAATTTTTTTTTTAATACTGGTTTAGGTCCTAACAACATGTAAAAAATTCAGAATGACTGGACCTTTTGCAAGCACGGATGTACATCTTGACTGGACTATATCGCTGGATGTAAATTATGTTCATTCTTATCTTTCTAATGAGCCGGTACTAATATTTTTCACACTTGAACGGGATAGATGAATTATAACAGGTACCTTAGACGGACCTAGCGCTGGACATGAATGTTTTCTTATCTTTCTAATAAGCCGATGCTAATTGTTTGTACTTGAGCAGGTAAGCAAGTAGTAAAATAAGGTGGCTAAGTTCCTCGGTTGTAAAATTAAGGGAGAGATAATCTTAGATAAGTTCCAACCTATTGTGCTAGCGCAATTACCTCGAATTGTTCGACTACAAAATGGAAATAGAATTGGAGGTGCAGAATTTTAATGCTAACTTCTTTCATGTAGTCTTTCAAGCGCCTAAGCGTGAAAATACTCTTACCTCAAGAGTGCTTGAACACAAATAAAAGGAAAAAGCATTTACGTCGACAATTTTCATAAAATATTTAGAAGTTTTTTATAGAATCTCTTAGAAAGTGGCGGCTCGAGACTTTTGAGTGTAATAGAGTGCTAATATTACAAAAATGGCACTATTGATGTTGTTGTAGCTGAAAACTTTTTTTTATTTCGAAAATTCCATTTTTCAAATTAAATAAAAATAGTCTTCAGCTACAACATCAATAGTGCTAATATTACAAAAATAGCATAAAATAGATTTTTAATTTTTTTTTTTTCGAATGTTCGATTTTTTGTATGAAAATTTTCAGGAAAACTGAAATTTCCTGAAAATCTTCATTCAAAAAGTCGAATTTTCAGAAAAAAAAAGTTTTCAGCTACAACAACATCAATAATGCCATTTTTGTAATATTAGCACTCAAGTACACCCAAAAGTCTCGAGCCGCCACTGCTCTTAGGGATTTATCGAATTCCCGCAAACGTTATCCTTTTTTTTCGATGATTTTATAGTCACTCCCAAAATACAGAAATAGATTTTCTCCCTACGCACGCACGGAGTCTTATTATATTATTAATCTGTATATTATAATGTCGCTATTTTATTTAGGTTTCCAACAAAAAAATTACTAGGCTTGACCCGAGTTTCAAAACACATTTTTTGTCGATCAATAAATAAAATATGGAATAAACAATATGTATTTTTATATTGATTTCTTTTTGGGGTATTATGCCGTGTTGCGCTACCTCCTTCTTCTCGATTACACATCTAATCGATTAGACATCTGCCCTGATGATGGACACTGCAATGCTGTCCGAAACGTTGGCTTAAGAAGGAGGTAGCGCAACACGGCATAATACCCCAAAAACAAATCACTATAATACTTTTGGCCGTAAAAATCTCAAATCAATATGTATTTTGTCTTATTTTTACACTTTTAGACGGATTTTCGAAGTTTCATAGTAGTCCAGTCAAGATGTACATCCGTGCTTGCAAAAGGTCCAGTCATTCTGAATTTTTTATATGTTGTTAGGACCTAAACCAGTATTAAAAAAAAAAATTTGCAACTTCGAAAGTGCTGTGCGAGCGGCGGTGGACCTAAAAAACTAGGAAATTTTCGGATTTTTTTCAGTTTTTGCTCAATATCTCAGTAAAGGAAGGGTCTTACCGGTGTAGTCGGTATAGATACTTTTAAAGTAGACTAAATTTGCTATAATTTGAGACCAAAGCAAGCTATATAAAGCCATTGGTTTGCAAGATACAGTTCTTCAAAAATAGGCTATTTTTTCCAAAAAGTGAAATTTTTTCGAAATGGTCTCTTATTTTGTAAAATAATTTCTAAAATACGCATTTCACGTCAAATATTGTTTGAAATAAAGTTGTTGTAAATTTAATAAGCTTTTATTTGAGACTAGATTGATATCTGTAGACTAAACGGTTCTCTCAAAAATGGCAGATAACCAAAAACAGTCGTGGGTTTTGGGTGAAATGCAAAAAAACTGTTCTCGCGTCTTTTTATGGTTTTATTGTGCTGTGAAGTAAATCCATTAATCATCGTGGGTTTATCCTAGGGTTATAATATAATTACGACTATTTCAAATTTCA
Organism: Hesperophylax consimilis; assembly: GCF_061612785.1. Classification (NCBI taxonomy): domain Eukaryota; kingdom Metazoa; phylum Arthropoda; class Insecta; order Trichoptera; family Limnephilidae; genus Hesperophylax; species Hesperophylax consimilis. Next base: position 41,760,657 of record NC_142836.1, on the reverse strand, counting down.
AGTACCCATTAGTACCTTTACCCATGGGTACCCATATGAATGGGCACGCATATTCACTAGCTGTTCGAGCCCACATTTTGGCAAACCTCACACTGGCCAGCATTGTTTTTTATGAGGTTGACATAACTCCTGAGGAGCGAGACGAGACTCAAAAATTGCTGCGAGACACTGAAAGGTCTCTCACTATATCAGCAGAAGAAATTGATACCTACCAAATACTAAAGGCAAAATTTAAAAGTGCCTTGGAGAAAATTAAAGCGAATGGTCCAACATCACAGTTGTGCAATACTTTCGTATGACCACTTTGATAAAACTATTCATCCAGGCAGAGCGTGCTGGTGATTGGAACCTTCATTTGTACACTGTCCACAAGATGCTCCCTTTTTTTCACGCAGCTGGACATTTTTTGAATGCTAAGAGCGCGCACCTCTACCTGCAGGATATGATGGATCTACAAGATCGGATGGATAAAAGCGAATACGACATGTTTACAAAAGGATCCTTCACCATTTGCCGGTCTGACAAGTTTTGGTCTGGGTTGTGGTCAGACCTAACAATTGAGCAGAAGCTGATGCGATCCATGAAAACCTACGGTGGGTTGACCCAAGGAAGAGGAATCTCCGAAAGTGTTCTGGCAAGGTGGACAACAGGAATGGTGTTTATGTTGAACATTTGTGAAGAACTGGAAAGTTTTTGCAGCTTATCATGTCATACTGGAGAGCAGCATGTAGACATGAGATCTTCTCGAATCATCCGAGATAATAGTGATGTGGAAAAACTAAAAAATTGGTTTGCTCTCCACCCTCCATTTCCCAAAACTGACAGTTTAATTTCTATCAGTGGTGGTTTACTGGCAGGTCCTGAAATTAATTGCCACACAGCCCAGAGAGTTGGAACGGAAGGAGTAATGAAAATTGTGGGGAAAATGTACGACAAGGTAGTAATAAAACGGAAAAAATAAAGTTACCACGCTGGCATCGATCACCTCAACCGTTAAACTGCCGGACAAAAACAGAAGAGTGGCTGTGGATCCGCTCACAATTTTTCAGCGAGTGTGTATTGCAAAGAAATCTGAACAGGATTTACAGGATGACTTCAAGTATGAGTTGGCCCCGTTCCCGATGTCTCTGTTCAATGAACAAGGGATGCGCAAGGGCACAAAATCTACTCTGTACTCTGCCTTCACTCCTCTTTCCAGCCACACGCCGATAGATGCCAGCACTCACGTCATTTTGGATGTTGGCTACCTCTTGCACAAGGTCGTGTGGCAGAGGAAAAGCACGGTTCGAGCACTTTTGGCGCGTTATATCACCTACGTCCGAAACCACTTTGGGAAGAACGTCTCCATCGTTTTTGACGGCTACCCCGAAGATGCTACCAAAAAAAACACCAAAAACAGCGGAACGACTCCGGCGCTACGCAGCTCATTCCAGCTACGAATTGACTTTCGATGAATCCACAGTAATTCAAATTGCTCAAGAGCATATTTGGGGAATGAAAACAATAAGAGACGCCTTATAACTCTTCTCTGTGACGCCTTTCAGAAGGAGGGAGTAGAAGTGGCTGTTGCCGAAGAAGATGCTGATCGAGAGATCGTCATGATGGCGTTATCAAAAAGAGCAGATGCCGATCGGGTCGTCATAGTGGGAGAAGATGTCGACCTGCTCGTTCTTCTCAATGGTTTAGGCGCTGAAGAGACAAACGTCTATCTTCAGAAGAGCACGAAGGGTGAAGCTGGTTGCTGTCACTACTCTACGACCTCCTACAACAACCAGGACTCCCGACAATTACCAGGAACGGTACTATTTACCCACGCGTTTGCCGGGTGCGATACCACCTCAGCACCGTTTGGCCAAGGAAAGACCAAAATCAGCACACTTCTGAGCAAGATTGAACCACTTGCTGAGCAAGTGGAGGTCTTCCTTCGGCCAGACTCTACCCCACAAACCGTGAGTGAAGCAGGCATCAAGTGCTTCGTGGCTCTATATGGGGGTGACATCGCGAGGGATACTTTGGATTTCCTGAGGTATAAGACGTTTGTCACTTCAACAAACATAAACCTCGCCCGTTTGCCACCGACGGAAGATGCTGCAGGCCACCATGCAGCAAGGTGCTACCACCAAGTGCAGAAGTGGCGGGGAGTCAACTTGAATCCCACTGAATGGGGGTGGAAGCTGTCTTCTCAAGGACTCACCCCCATCCCCACCACGGTGGATCCCGCACCTCCTGCCCTTTTGCGAAAAATTTCGTGTAAATGCAATAAAGGATGCTCTGGGAGCTGCTCGTGTAGAAAGGCTGGGCTCCACTGCTCAGTCCTCTGTCAGTCATGCGGTGGAAAATTTTGCATTAACGTCCCGGATGTGGAGCTGAAATGCTCGGACGATGAAGATGACCCGACTACAGACTGGGCGCCTCTCCCAGCTAAGATAAAAAGAAAGACATGATTTGGCAACCAAGACACAATACCTACATGATTTATATTAGTTTTATTTTTTGTGTACATGTAATTTGTCCTTATAGTAGGTACCATGATGTTTGTACAAGCATTTTGGTATGTAGGTATATAAAACAATGTTTGAAGATGACGTAATTCCCGATAGATGTAATATCTTTTCTTTTTTTCATCAAAAATCTGTTAACTGTTTGATAAATAAAACCATAAAAAGACGTGAGAACAGTTTATTTGCATTTCACCCAAAATCCACTTATGACTGTTTTTGGTTATCTGCCATTTTTGAGAGAACCGTTTAGTCTACAGATATTAATCTAATTTCAAATGAAAGCTAATTAAATTTACAACAACTTTATTTCCCATAATATTTGACGTGGGATGCGTATTTTAGAAGTTATTTTACAAAATAAGTGACCATTTCGAAAAAATTTCATTTTTTGGAAAAAATTGCCTATTTTTGAAGAACTGTATCTTGAAAACCAATGGCTTTATATAGCTTGCTTTGGTCTCAAATTATAGAAAATTTAGTCTACTTTAAAAGTATCTATACCGACTACACCGGTAAGACCCTTCCTTTACTGAGATATTGAGAAAAAACTGAAAAAAATCCGAAAATTTCCTAGTTTTTTAGGTCCACCGCCGCTCGCACAGCACTTTCGAAGTTGCAAAATTTTTTTTTTAATACTGGTTTAGGTCCTAACAACATATAAAAAAATCAGAATGACTGGACCTTTTGCAAGCACAACCCCCTTTTCATGTTTAACTTGACTGGACTATAGCTCAAGATGTAAATTATGATACCAGGTGAAATTAGTTGCGCTGATCTATACATTATTACTATTAGTACTATTGTATATAGACAACTGTGCAATTTTCATGACGCCAGAGCTCAAGTCAACGGGTTCAATCCCGGCGTGCGCAAGTAAATTTTATTTAATGAATTTGTGTTATTTCACAATTTATTAATTTAAAATAATGTATAATATACTAGCGACACTTTGCAAAGTGGAAGATACTCTCAGTATCGCCCTGGTGTAAGACCACCATTGAGAATTGAAACCATACAGATGACCAGAGCTGAATAATCAGCTACTCTACCACATTACTCTTCCCCATCTCCTTCCCCTTCCCACTACCTTCAGCCTCACAACATGCTCCACTTATTGGGGATGTCATAGCCTTACTGGCCCCAGAAGGTTGGGAGCAGTTTGGAATCTTGTGCGGTATTCACATAAAAAAGATTAGTATCTAGTTAGTTTAAATTGTTTTAAACAAAAATAAAAACAGGCATAACCGCAATTTAGATGAATTCACACGGACAATATATGTGAGGTGAAATCATTCAGATAACATACAACAGAAAACCGACAGACCCGAATGACAATCGTTCAAAGGTTTGATATAATAGGCGGTGGAATCCCGCATTATGAACGTACTAGCGCTAGCGCATAGCTTATCAGCCCACGGCTAACTGCAACACGCTCGGCGCTATACGAGGGAAGTCATTCTAAAGCGGGACACACACTGCGGATCCTGGCCCGGAGCCATTTGAACAGGGTCCAAATTAGGAGAACACACAAGACCGAGTCGAGCCAGTTTTATCTATGTCACCATCGAGTGAACTACTCGAACTTGTGAACAATCGTGCATGGATACATAAATTAGATTACTTTCTAAGCAATATTTAATAAATGTTTATTTTAAAATAAGTAGTTAAAAAAATAACATGTTTTAATAAAATGTTTTTAAAATCCGGTACCTACCCAGTAAGAAATACCCAATATAGGTAGGTATATTAATAAACTAATCTCTGGAACTTAATCTACCTCTATTGAAAATGATTCTTTTTTCCGTGCCTAACAAGAATGCTCGTTGGAGATCCAATGCATTTTTTAAAATTCTGAAAGCGACTTCTGCCTATCAGAACGCGACCTGGGACTCGATTCTCGCAAAGTCATTGCATTCGAATAACGAGTTGTTCGAGTAGAATGACTTTTCACGTTTGGCGCATGTAATTATGTACCTTCGACGAGACTCAAGAATAAGAATGTCGACCAATGTATGTACTTTACATTGTGATTGTGAACGGCCTGGATTTGAGAATCCATACCCAGAGCGATTGAACTGCGTAACGATTCTGCATTGACCATCGACATTTTCAACCCCTTTTATTGACAGTTCAGCAACCATATGTTGACGTATGTGACACAATAGTAAAACTGCCCGCATGACCTTTTATACTTACATGTACTTCACATTTGTAATTTTCTCCCGTAATATATTTGCATAACGGTTTTACGGAGAACATGCATAAATAAATAAAATAATTGATCAAATAAAATAATTCATCAGAATTTTCTATAACATCCAGAACAAAATCGTGTCAACTAGAAGGTGCATACTACGAGGGAATTTTTCCAACTACTGTCTTTTACTGTCCGACTTGAATTCTGAGTTCATACTATATTTTGGACTCGCCGAAAATCACGCCGAGCCTGTTTCCCCACACTATGAGTTTTGGGTCGGCGCGGGGCCATTTGGCTCGCTGTCGTGTGTGCCCACATTAACATCCAACATTGAGCCACACAGCTCGCCGCCACACAACTTGCCGCCAAAGTGCCCATCCCCGACACTACAAGGATCAATAGCCCTGACAATGGACCTTTTGACTTTTTATTGTCCGCGAGAGTGAGACAAGTGAGGAGAGAGGGGCAGCAACCAGCAACCAGCGACTAGCGGCCTCGGCCCCCTCTGTCGAGCGACAATAATGCATTTTGACATTTGAATCTTTATGTGCCCCTAACGCACACGTAGAAGGCATTCTTGAATTATGCTTTGTGTTGTAATTTTGATTGTGAAAAATGTGAACGCCTTTCTGATGCGGCTCCATTGATCGTCTCTTTAGAGGTGTAACAATATCTCCCGGTGTCATATTAACCTTTAAAAGGTGACGTGTTATTAAATCATACAGAAACAATTGAGGATTATTTTTGACGTAAATTTTGGCCCTCCGCACTAGCAAACAAAGATAAACTTGTCGAATTCCACTGCACGCTTAATACGCAAATAAATATAAATAGCATATGGTTTCAACTTAATTACTACAACAAATAACTATTTAGGTCGTGAGAGATGGTAAAAGATACATTAAATTTCCATATTTTCTCAATTAAAGTTAAATACGTATAGATTATTTAAAAAACCCATACTAAAACTCTAAAAACCTATTTTGTGCACGTTTACTTAAACCCACGACTTAAATCACGACCGCAAATCCCTAGACATTAATCTTAGTTATAAGCCACTAGTAATAAGTTATAAGTCTAAGTGATAGGAATAGATTCAATGCATAAATTAAGTTGTTAAGTTGTTTAGCGCCCTTTTGTTTTTTTTTTTTTATGTGACACCTCACAAGAGTGTCCCTGCCTGTGCAGTGCACAGACAGGGGAACTATGTCACCACCCGGTTGGGCGGCGTTGTGAGGCGGAGTAAGGTAGGGGCTGTAGGAAGGGATTTGTTAATGCGGGCCTTGAAGAGGCTCGGATTATAGGAGGGAGGAAAAACAGATGCCGGTAGCTCGTTCCACATACGAGCCGACTTACACAAAAACGAGTCGTAAAAACGGCCCGTTCTCATGAAGCCAACGTCAACCGTGAACGGGTGTTCAGTTCGTGTCCGTCGAGTTTCGCGCACGTGCACCGGTGCATCAGGAATCAATGCTGCTAGCTCCTTGGAGCAGGCTCCATTGAACTACCTGTAGAACAGACACAGCATGCCTACATTGCGTCTATGCATCAGAGAAGGCAATCGGTCTGTTAACAACGGATTGTCAATCAGACGGATCGCTCTCCTTTGCACAGACTCAAGCAGGTGATTTTCTCACGAAAACGGCGCTATACAAATAATCCAATAATAATAATAATTATTATTTTTTAAATATTTGTCTCCATTAGATATTTAAGTTTAAATCAAATATTGTTTTTTAAAGAGACTTTGCATACAGCGGAGTCGATAAGTTTACGCAAGCAAATTCTAGTAGAGTGTTACGGTTTCTATGATTTAATCGAAGATTTGCGTTTTAAAAAATAAAATAAATAAATAATTGTTCTGCTATGTAGCCTAACCTAAAATTATTATTTAGAAGTACCTACTGTGAACTGTTTGTTAAAAAGTATGCTTCTAATTTTCAAAATTTCCTCTCAAATCATATGATTTGTAAGTAGGTATTTAAATACCAACCTACTTAATTATAAAATATAATTATTTGTCGAAACATTTTTATAAATTTGAATAAGGAATTATGTAATTTGACTAAAGAAATGTCACAATTCTTTTTTCAAAATTTCATTATTCATTTTCAAACTTTTGTGGTAGGAACCACGATCATGCAAACTTTGCCGGGATAAAAGGGTAGTAGAATCGTGAGTGGTATATTTATGGTAGTATCCGACAATAAATAATCAGAATAAATTTACAGACAAATGAAATGCCAAATGGTCGAGTTAAAAAACGACTTTGCCACTCTCAGTGAATCATGAATACCTTCATTCAGTCAGCTCTGCGAGTTAGCCGGGAAATGTAAAATTTTCTTCGTTTATGTCTAACTTCTCTAAATAGTATAAAATTAAGTCGCTATCCGCGTCTGTCTGTTTGTGCGCTTAGTTCTTCTTAACAACACAACGAGTTTTCACTATCATTTAGAAACTTTCTTCCGGAAGGTTTAAATATATGATACATACATATTATACTAATAGAAAGTATAGAAAAGTTGATGTTTTATAATCAAGTCATAAAAATATATTTTCGGGCACTACATTGGTAACGCTGGCTAAACCTCATGAGATAAATAAATATAATGTACCAAGGAATTGTATATCTTAAAAAGGCCTACAGAAAAGTCTGCGATGGTATATGTCTATCTCCTAAGAATAACCCCCAGCAACGCTGGTTAAAAGTCAGCTAGTTTTTGATAATTTAACATTTTTAATTACTGAAGCACTTAAAAATGTGAATTACTATTGTTTGATAAACTTTAGACGTATAAGTTTAGCGTTTAATTTATGGAAAAGTATTACGTAGGTACTAATTTTCGAACTGGCGAAGGCAGCCGATCTTTCCTGCGGATTTATTAAGTTCTGATAGAATCCGTAAAACTTTTAGAAGAATCTGGTTGTTAGTGTGGCTGACTGATAGTGTATGGTATGTCGATAAGCTTCACTGCGTTATAAACCAATTAAAAAAATGAACACTAATAGCAACAAATAACATAACTAATAACGAATGGATTTTTGAAATTGAAAAATTACATAACTCTGCATATTTAAGTACTAACGAAGGCATAGACATACCGCTGATAGCTTTTCCCTCTTTCTCGCGTACTGTTAACTGTACGTGTAACAGAAAGAGAGGTTACAACGTAGCTCTCAGCGGCAGTACCATATTCATTTAATCATATTTCTTTTCGGCGGTTTGTGTCTACTCGATCACCTTCCAAACGTTCCATTAGTATTTAAATATTATTCCGTTTCATACCCTCGGCTGTATTCGTCATCTCTAACTGGGACTTGCATATTATTAAGCCTGGCGTGAAGTCCATCGCATTCCACCTCTTCACGTGCCACGTTTCTGGTTGTTCCATCCATCACAGATCGCATATTTTATCTCTTTGCCTTATATATGATACTTTCACTAGACAAACAATATACTATTCTTGAACACATACCTAAACCCTAAACCTAACACACTGTAGGTAAAAATAAGTGATTTTTTAACCCTTTCTATACCAGTGTTCCTCTTAAGGCGATGCACTACGTAGTCATTTAAAATCATGTGTTTTTGGTTTGAAAATTTGGTCGCCTAGAAATGTTTCAGATGTTTTAATTAAATACTGCGAGTAGAATACATCTTGGCCTTTGAAATAATCGAGTTTTTTTTTAGATAAGTCTTTTTATAAGCCCAGAAAAAAATAATGTATCGGCCTATGAAAACTGCTTTAATGTTCAAAATCTCTTACTTACGAACCAATTTTCGGTTATGGTTTTATTTTATAATGTGGAAAATTAAGTTATTTATAAAATAATCGAAAATTTTTTAAATATTTGTGCCTGAAAATCCACATAATAAAATAAAAGGCTCTTTTTGGCCATGTTTTTTTCATGCATAAATCAAAACAAGTGGATGGTGTGAAGCGGGAATTTAAGCCTTATCGCCATCTACGTAAGGTGTGTTATTGATAGCGGCTCGATTCAAAATATTACACGACGTAGTGCATCGCCTTAAGGAACATAAGAAAAAAAAATTGGTCTTGTGAAGCAAATAGTCTCGTATTTTGCGTATCGCTTGTGAAGGATATTCCTCACGGCGTCTATTTCTGCTAGGTTGCAATTCTTATTCCAGAGACAAATAACTTTAATATAACGACGTGACGGCTGTTTTGCTTGGAATGGGAACCATTATTTAAAAAAAATATTTTTTCTTTATATTTAAGAATGCTACACTGTCATTGAATAAGATTTTTATTTAAGCACCTTTGAGACCTAAAAATAATAAAAATCATATTAGAAAAAAATCTAAATTACTAAGCAAAAAAATACACCTAAAATAATTATCTAGTGTAAGCATAAAATATGCACTGTATGTGGAAACAAACGTGCGATGCTAAAAGGGTTAACCCCTCAAGTCTAGACAAAAAAAAAATCATGTCATAAGTTCGCTGTTTTTAACGTTTCCCAAATTTAAATACTATTTTTGATGCTATTAAATACACGCAATTTGATATATTACATTTCTTATGCAATCATAGCCCAAGTTTTGCAGTTTTTCTGCCTTTTAATTTATGTAAAAAATATTAAAAAAGGTTAGTTTATCTGCTGATTTTTTGAAAAGAAAGACTCTCATCTTTTACTACCATCACCATCAGTAAGCAGAAAATGCTTCTTGTGTCGTATTGCAGGACTTATCCAGCCGAAGAATTAAACTCGCGAACTTTGCCAACTCAGTCACTGAGTTTATGGAATATGACTATTTATACATATTATATATGAGTATACGGCTAGTTTATATATTATGAGTAAGTATTTATTTTTTTTGTTTTAAAATTCAATTCTTTCAAGAAACGAACACAAATACAATATTTGATTGAATTTCCGATACAATATTGTATTTGTATTAGTTTCATAAATGAATTGAGTTTTTATACAAAGACAAATAATACATCTTCTGAATGTAGGTACCTACAATGTAGGCACAGTGTAAAAATATTGTTCTCTCAATATATTATCTTTGAGTTGGTCAGGCTTTTCCTAATGAGGTTAAAGATTCTAATGTAAAAAATATAAAATAAAGAAACAATGAACAAACGAAAACCCGCTTAGAATAAATTAATCTTAATATTTTAAAGCATTAATCAGCGAAAAGTGTTTTTTTCAAAAATAATTAAATTAGCGCCATCTACAATCGCGAAGATTACAATTTATGTTACATTTAACCTTATATAAAAGAAATATATTTATTTGCTAGTTGTGATGGCTCCCGTGCATTTTGTGGAGAGTCTGGACGAAGCTATTGGTAAGTACTTATAGTGTTGTAGTAAAATGACATAGTAATTGTATAGTATATTTTTCTCCACATTTACGAGGAGATTAACCTGAATTAAACTCAAGGTGTGTAATTAAATTAACAAAGATTGATTAGGTTTTCTATGATTGCTTTATAACCAACAAAGTGAATAAACTCAAGAGTAGCTCATATATGACAAATATAATAATTGAATTGGAAAAATAACTGGAACCATAACAATTTTTTAAGAAAGTACACTAGTGTAAATGTACCCACCTAAATTTCATTCTATAAGATAAAGTGTTTACTAATTAATTAAACACCCTATAAAACAACTAATAACAAGAAACGCAAGCTAAAAACGCCGATTTTCCATTTTGACCCGAATAACGAGAAATTCGCAACCCGTAAAAAACGCGAGTTTTCGTATTTTTTACCCGATAATCTGGTATTTTAAATAAGATAGTAATATTATATGTTCTAAATATTTCTTGTTCTACGGTTTTAACCATTTAAAATTTAGAGTTTTTTTTGTGTAAAATAAAAAAAGTCTACTAAAATAATAAAAAGGAACCAACCGACTTTTGCTGTAAAATGTTTTTTCAAAAACGTTGTATTCATTAGCGTAAATTATTATATTCGTCCTCACTTTCCGATATTTTAGCCTGTTGGTCCAGTCCAGAGCCAAGAAGCTTTACCGCTTTGCCACGCGGGTTGTCTAGGCAATAAACATTCAAATTAATCAGGATGTTCCAAAATATCCTAACAATAATTCTCACGGCTTCGCGGCTTTGAAAAAAAAGAGGCAAATTGTCGGGAGTCCATTGTGCGTAAGATCGGCCCAATTGTACTTTACATGTTTTCAAGTCAACACTCGAGTTGGGTTAGTATAATATTTTTCCACACGCCGATACGACTTATTGTGATTGTTGCCGCTCTAACAAAGAACGACGAATGAAGCACACAATGCCCTGGACTCACCCCCGACGCCCTACAAAGCCGGTGTGTGCGGAAATAGCCCATTGACGATTGTTTGTGTTCGGTGTCGGTACAAATGTACCGCCAATTTTATTGCGAGATATTTTCACATGGCCGCTCTCGCCTTGGCTTCAACTTTGGGAGATTTCTATACAAAATCTAGAAAGTTTGTTTGGCGTCATTATTTTAGAATCCTTCAAGCGTGTGAAAGAAATTTCAGAGGCTTTGTTCCTAATTTTTTTTCATTGTTCTGGATTTCATAAAAAATGTTTAAAGACGTCTAATTGTTTTTTAGTCTGTAGATTTACATTAAACTATTACTACCTCACATATAGCTAATCACTTCTCCAATTAATTTAAAATTATATTTTGGCTCCATTTTAACATGTTTATAAGATAAAGTATTGACTAATCAATTAAACACCCTTATTATTACTCATCTATCTATATAAATAAAACTGCATAATCTTAAATCTAGAAAAACCGATTTTTTTGTAATTTGGATACAACGTTGCATTCGAATATGCGTGTGTTTTTATATACATAGAATATTTAAATGTCACCTGTGACAGGTTCAAAATATGTTTTTCTTAAAAAAGTGCCATCTGTTGGATAAACATGCGTTTTTATAAAAACAGCGCCATCTGTTGGACGTAAAAACCACTAACCACTATATTATTTCTCTATCTGCACAGACAGACTGAGCCAAAGCAAGGCGTTGCAGTTACTAATAAAATTGTAAAAAAAGTTATTTAATTATCACGTAATATAGATGAACCTTTGAGAGTAGGATTATAACCGCGACTTCACTTCTGCGTCTACTTTAATAAATACATAGCACCTACGAACCTGTTTCGAAATCGGTACAAACTTAAGGCCACTAGACTCTAATAACGGGGGTTCACATTTTATTTTTTTCTAATTAACGTGTTACTAAAATCTCAAATGTTTTAGAGGAATCCCCACGGTTGCAAGTTATTTATATTTAAGATTAATAAAAACAGGATTTTACAAAAAAAATATTTGATGTAAAATTATATAAAAGGTTTTTTAACTTTTTAATTAGCGGTAAGTACCAGATTTTATTTTTATAGACGATGAATTAGTAACATCTCGAGGGATCCCTCTAGAAACATTTGAGATTTTAGTAATACGGTAAAATAAACCCCACGGAAAGATCGATTTTCTAGGACTGATAAGGCGAAATCGATCCTAGGTCCCGTCCATTACAACGGACCGTGCGCCGAATATTGTTTTTACACGACTTTATCACTTATGTCGTTAAGAATCACACATTATTTTAGAGATTTGATAGGGCAAATTCAACCGCAGGTCTGTCCAATACACAAAGGTCGCGCGTCGCATATTTTTGTGCACGGCTACTTCACTTATGTCGTTAAGATTCTGGCTTTATTTTAGGGTATTTTCTCGTCTTAATCTATTTTATCTACATTATATTATTTAATATTTACTACAAGGCGTAAGTCGAAATGTGAAGCCGCTCACTGAGCTCTGGTGTAATGGATATTGCACATTTTGGGACTGAAATTCTTGGATATTATTTTTTTTATTTATTAAAGGAAAAAGTACATGTAAGTAATAAGGTTTACAATTTACAATGACAATCTTTAATACTACTCTTCCAGAGAAGCATTCGCTTGTGTTTGGAAGAGGTGTGTACATTATGTTGTTGTAGATATACATATAGAATCAAGAGAAGTAGGAAAAAAATATTGTAAGTAAAATGTACTACTAGTAGCTATAATCTATAAATTAAAATATGTTGTTAATAGTTTCTGCTATTTTTATATCAACAGCTTAAAAAACCTAATAGTACGTAACTACTAGTAAGAAAGATAATTTGTACTTTTAAATGTATAAATAATAATTAATGTTATGTACGAATAAGGATTTAATTACTTTGAACTTGTTGAACACGATAAAGACCATCCATTCTAACCCCACAAGTTACATTCCTATTGTTACCAGCTACACTATTTAAGGTTATTGATTTTCCATTAAATTTCCATAGAAAAAGAAAGCTTTTCTACATGGCGTCAAATTCGTCGTTATAGATACCTACCAATCAAGATACAAATTCGGTATGGTATATCATTACGGTATAATTTTACAAAACTACACAGCGAAAAATTAGTGTTGTTGATTTATTAAAAATCTTTTCAAATTATTGGTAATCTGGTTAAAAATGGGACTGCAGGCTCTTCCTAATATATTTTTAGCAAATTCGTAATATTATCGGAATACGTGTTCATGCACCTGCGTTTGTCTTAATAATATAAAATAACGAAATGCCAAATGTTTTTATGAACATGTGTTCCGAAATCTTGACAATACATTGGTATGTTTTTAAATTTATCAGGAAACCTATCAATTCATTTGTTAAGGACTTGCAATCCAGTTTTTAACCAGATTAAGAATAATTTGATGAAATTCATAATAAATTTGCTTTATTTTTTATCAGTAAGTTTTCTCTGTGTAACGCCAAAATGTCTCGAATTTCTTAAAGAATTTATATTATTAATTAATTTGAAGAAGTTCACACATATTATTGTCCACAATTAATCTTAATAATGTCATCACGATGGTTCCATTGTGACGGTTTTTTGCATTCACGATTTTTCTTTGTGACAAAAACGACTTTTTTGTGGTAAATTATACCTAACGTGACTAACGCTAGACTATACGTTTTTGACTTTTATTCTTATTTCCAGAGATATATATGTTTTTGTATGTCATTTATATATTGACGGCCTCTGTGGTTGAGAGGTGAGGCTTTTGACAACAATCCAGAGGTTGCGGATTTAAATCTCAGCAAATAAATATACCGTGAATGAGTTGTGGTAGTTAACAATGTTTTCATTGAAGAAGAAGATAATACTAATATATCTAAACAAAACATGAAACAGAACAAGATATACAAAATTTAAAAAAGGTTACAGTCTCAACTGGGAATCGAAAACAGGATCTGTGTCTTTAAGGCCCCGTAGTAAACGTTCAAAGATGGTTTGAAAATGATGTAAATACGAACGTTAGAGGGAGCGCGCCAATATTAAAAAAAACGCGAAAAGTGTGAAAATATTTAATAAAATGCGACTCGTTTGCAATAGAACAATAATATGTGGATAAATGCTTTAGTTGAATTTAAAGATACACTGAATTTTTTCATACCCATAACATATTAAATAACAGAACAAAACGTGTTTTTAATAATTTTCAGAGTTTACTTTTCGATTTTTTTCTATTGAGGGAATTACATATAATTACCGTTTCGGTATAACAAATGTAGAGATATTATCTTCAAAATAATATATGTATTTATATTTTTTGGAACTTTGAACTTTTTTGGAAAGAGTTAAAGAGAAACATGTTATAGATTGTGAAAATTGGGAATGCGGGGTCTAAGGATGTAAGATATTTAGGAACCAATGGACGTGTGGTTGTAGGCGTGGTCCAGATAATTAAATTAAATAAATTAATTTTTATTAAATTGATTTATTCCTATTAAACTATTATTTATCAACTATGTTAAATTAAATAAAAAAAAAATTAAATTAATTATAATTTAAATTAAAATTACCCGGCATATTTTGTAAGAAGGTCGTAGTATTTTAGCTTGGCGCTAAAATCCAAATAATGGAATATACGAAAACTAAAAACTTTTTTGAAAGGTCATGAAATACGTCTTCAAATTTCATGATTAGAAATAAAGATGTTATTTTTGGAATACACCTTTTTTAATGCAACATAAAAAAACGTTTTACAAACGGTTCACCTCACATTTTTTTCTAACTAAAATAACTGAAAACGTTATTGTAACCTCACTTTTTTGTCATTTCCTATAAAGAAAATAATAATAAAAAATTCACAAAGCTTCATATTTTTTTCTCAAATTGTGGTCGGAACCTTTGGTTTCGTAGAGGTGTACAATTTAATTATTCTGTGCTTAACTTATGGATTTGAATATAAAGAGTGGTGTTTTCCCTTTATCACAGTTTAGATCATATTTTTTACCATGACTATAAAGAAGAGACAATGATTTCCGCGAGACCGCATGAGTTGTTCCCAAAAGCGAACAAATTAGTCTGAGGGGTTAAATGAATGTATTAGTTCAGGTTGTATTTACCCCCGAGGATGCCGTCGATAGTGTAGTCTTTCTTCCCTTCCGAGTCAGAGCGCCCCCCTCCCCGTAGCAGCCGCGAGATGGAGGACACGCTGGGCGGGTCTGCGATCCCCTCCTGAAACAATAACAAATACTTGTTCATTACTCCTGCAAATCACATCTACTGCTGACATGCATGTAGGGCCAGCTATTCATATTCTGTGAAACAACTAGCCGTTAGGTAATTATCCCACAGTAATTATTGGGGATTAGCGGTTCCGTAAATAAACAGAACATTAGTTTAAGTGAAGAAAACATACATATCTTATCTAAATCAGTGGCGTAGCTAAAGCATTCATATGTGGGGGAGGGGGATTCCAAGATTTCGGAGGGCCAAGGGGAGGAGGGGATTGGGACACTTTTCATAAAGTTTTTGGTACCTCTTCTCACTGCAACATATTATTTACGTCACGTTGCTGAATGTTGCTAAGGTCCAAATAATGTTATTCCATTTTCCAGGAATGTAATCTGTTAGAAATATATATTTTTTCCCAGCGGAATACCTATTAGGACTGGCAGGGGGGAGGGGATTTTGGGAGATAAAACCCCTCCCCACAGGCTGAGAAAAATCACGGAGAAAATTCTGGTTAAATTATTCATATTCCTCTTGAAAACGGGACTGCAGGCCTGTAGCGAATGAATTGAAAATGTATCAGTAAAACGTGAATGTGTCATGAGGACAACGGAACCCGTGTTCGTAAAAAATCTAATATTGTGGCATTTCGTCATTATATTTATCAGGAAAAGATAAAAACATTATTATTTGCACCATCTCTTTATCAATGTGATGTACATGTGAGCTGTGGTAAGTAGAGGTCCCAACAACTTTTTAATAAATTTTCCAACCCCTTCCCCCATCCCCAATGGAAATGCTGCAGCTACGCCACTGATAATAATTGTATACCCCCGAGCCTTAGATGGAAAATAATAGTCTCGAAACGAAATATCACTTTTACATCGTTCTTATCGAAATATATATTTCTACTTATTTATTTAATATATATACTATGATTTGTATTGACTTAATTTTATTTCATTATGTTTTCCTCACCGGGACTTCCCGTGATGGGGAATAAATTTTCCATATTCCGTTTTTTATTTAATTTACAATATAATAGAATCTATTTCACTACTTAGAATGTGTAGAACATTTTTTATATTTCTTAAATCTTAACGTTTACAATGTAAATCCAAAGCTAATACATATTGTTTTAATTATACTTATACTTGTAATATTACCGTGAGTTATAGAAAATATATTATCACTTGGAAATCATCAGTCTGTGTTTGGTTGCAATATTCTATCAATTTCATGTCTCCCTGTGTCGCAGATCCATTTTTTATGAATGCTTTGAATATATTGACATTTCTTCGTTTTTTGTAGGAGAGTGGTAATTTTTTGTAAAGTTTTATGCCGTAGTAAATTAATTTTCTCTGTCCAAATTTTGTCTTAGTTTTTGCTTGTTGGATGTATTTTTGATTGAAGTCATTAGTGATATCACTAGCGCTAAAACTATTTTATTCGATATATTTCACATTTGTATTTTATTATGTGAATTTAAGTATTTAATTTCCTTTAATGTTTTAAGTAGGCAGGTATCACAGGCTGGCAGACTGAATGCCATGGCGTAATGTACCTATAATGCGTATAAGAATACGTATTCATTAGCCATCTCATCCCACAAATATTTTACAGATCGTAAAATGCAGGGCTTTAGTCTTTAATTGCCGATTATATCATTCCTTTCTTACGTTAATATCATTTGCAGGAAAATGTGTAATACTGACATTAAATATATTTTACGTTCAGTATACTCTATTATTCCGTAATGGTTTTATACGAGTGCCTACTGCTAAACGTACACCTTGTGTAATATATATTATGATTCACTTATTAGTGATGTTCCATAAGCCAATAAATGGCAATTAATATAGGATTCACTAGACTTATAACAACATCACAAAACCTAAATTGCTAGTTCTCTGATAAACACAGAAAATCGCAACGAAAATGTTGTATTTTTGGTAAACATGCACGGAGAAAACTTCCTGATAACAAGTATTGCTAATCTATTAAAAATCTCATCATCGATTATCAATGAATAGGATGGCACGCCCTTCACGAATGAATTAATAGGTTTCCTGATAAACTTTTAAAAATACATAGGTATGTTGGAAAACGTGTTCATACAAATCGTAATATTTTCGCATTTCATCATTATTTATTTTCAAGGCAAAGCATGGACATGAACACGTGTTCAGATATATTAGGAATTTTCTAAAAGTTTATCAGAGAACGGCCTGCAATCCCTTTTAAATCAGATTACCAATAATTTAATGATTCTTTTAATAAATTAGCAATACTCATTTTTCTCCGTTTACTATTAAAAACGAAGCATTTAAAAAAAATTGTTTTGGGAAAGCATAATGTTTATATTAATATTTGATAAACTGGCATTAAGATTTAAAAAAATCAGATTACGCCATTTTGCAAAACTTCAGTTATTATTTTTGGGAAATGTACGTGAAATTCTTGCAAGGAAAAACAATTTATTATTATTACTAGTGCAGATCCTTGATATGTTATGGGATGTTGTAATTTCAATTTTTCAAAGACAATTAAAGTAAAAATATTAGGTTGTAGGTAAATATCTACTTAATGGCTTATTCGAATTTTTGACACAAATTTCAATTCCAAATTTTAAAATGACTCAAATCCTAGTTCCAGATACTTTTGAACCATCGTTAGGCAGGACAGTCAAACAACCGAAACTAGTATTTTTGATCAATATAACCTTGCTTTTATTTAGAGTATTAAGTATAACGCATTATAAATTCTGAAAACAATTGTTTTTTCTGAAGAAACAAAATTCTACAAAAATGTAACAAAAAATATAAAAAAAATCACGGATTTGTATGTTGAGTTAATTTTAGTTCAAAAGTTTTCTACTTTGTCTTTACAACCCATGTGATTTTTAATTCTTTACTTCGAATAATCGAAATTGAAAAATGAACGCCCATAATCGAAACCGCAAATAAAAAAAATAATTCGCGAATATGAAAAATGAACATTACCTTGATAAGTTTATCCCTTATTTCCCAGGAAAAGATGCCCGGATTCTGCCTCTTCAGGTCCTCAATTCTGGTCTCCACCTCGGGGGTGGCGACGCGCGGTTTGGACCCTCCGATGACCCCGGGTCGAATGGAACCGGTTTCCTGTTCGACAAAAAGAAACGATTTCGGTTTTAATGGGTTATTAGAAAAAAAACAGTAATTTACTTTACTGGAGATTAAAGATATCATGCAAACAATTTGATGGGCCTAAATGTCATCGAAACTAATTATTATCTCATCATTCTACTATTGGTAGCTAAATTTCAGGCATGCTTTCGGCGAAAATATATATTTATGGGTGAATGTAATTTTTGTGATTTGGTGAAGTTTTGTACGAGGTATAGATACCTACCAATGATACGGTAGACACAAATATTGCGTAATTATGTAATGATGTTGAAAGTATGGAAGACATTTGGTAAGTTATTTAAAGACCACCGGTTCGTACCGCTTTATTTACTTACTGATTTGGATTTAGGTAATAAGTAAGTCAGGAATCTCCGCTCCTAATATTAAGGCGGATATCAATGTGACAGATTACGCTATGCACATTATGGTTTAACTTATCTCAGCATATCGCTCGCTATACAATCTCAATGGGAATGTACGGCGAGCGATGCGTTAAAATAGGCCAAGCCACGAGAATATAGCGCGCTTATAGCGTGGTCTGTTACAGGCTCAAACCGCTATGATTCGCGAAGTCATTGTAATATTAGTACGCTATATGATAAAAATTGTATTTTTGCGAAATACATTTTATTTCTTTTCATACTTTTTTCCAAATGCAAATCAGAATATCACCTTCTTTGGTTTCGCTGTATACCCACATATCCACTTTAGTAAAACCCTTCAAGCCACACTTTTTGGGAATGTTGGTTTTCAATAGTTAATAATATTGGTTTTTATCGTTTCCTGTAAAGTTTTCAATTTGTGGCTTGAAGGATTTTACCAAACTACAGTAGGAAAGATTACTCTGCTTTTTAGCTGTTGATTTGCTCAAAAAACAAATTGTTTTAAGAAGAACGTTATTTATTTACAAAAATAAATTAAGAAGGTGAGAAATTTCCTGATTTAATAAACACTACTCTTATTGTCTTCTAGCTGATCGATTGTGAAAATATTTGTTGAAAAAAAAATTACCAATTATAACAAAATGCATTTATTTTTCTGTTGTTATTATTTTATTTTCATATTTTTAAATGGTTTCGTTTTGAAACTGTAGGGGTTTAATGAAAATCCGTGCCGCATTAAACATTTATTTATGATTTTTTTTCACCTTTTAGTTATTTTTATGTTTTCATCAATCACTTAGAGTTTGGAGGTTCAATTCCGGAAGCGACGTGGTGCTGTGATGTTGATTGCAAAATTTGACGAACGTTATAAAAAATTAGTACAGCTGTTGCAAGGAATTCTATCATTATTTTTTTTAAATGTCTCGGATATTGGACCTTCGAGACAAAAGGGCTTTTTTCTATTATACTATTTATTAACATCAGTGCTAATGAAATTTTCTAAATTCTTTAAAGGTCTGGATTATTTTGGTATGATTTGTCTATCATTGATAGGAGTACCTACATTCATTCTCCCATGGGATTGGTTCGCATTGTGTGCCATTCGAGTGGTAAGGAATAACACGAATATCTTCCAGATAAACAAATACAATTTACTTATCACGATGATGAGTTGATATTATGTGCAAATCTAACAGCTGAAATAACGTTTTTTTTAACATGCATCCACAACAGCATGGAATCTTTGATGAGAATATTTATTACATGGCCACGACTTAAAGCTAAGTGCCAATGACGAATTGGTTTAATACCAAATTATTAATGGTACCTAAATGCACCGATAAAAATATTTGAATTCCCTAGAATTTCTAGTAACCTTTAAAATTTTATTTTCTCGTCCAAGTGGAAATGGAACCGCTGAGTGAAAATTGACAATAAAGACTGTTTCGTTGCAGTTTAAAAAATTTGCAACAAGAGAAAAACCTTTAGTTTTTATGTATATAAAAATAATAGAAATAAATATATTAAATAAACATTTACATATTTTACCTGATTACTGCTATCTTCATTTGGTTGTGGTTCGCAAGGCGTTGTTTAATTATTTCCACTAACTTTCTGATGAAATTTTGCTAGAGAATTAGCATTATGAGGGAGTTCTGGTCATAGAAGGTAGAAACAAAGGAGACATGGCATAAAAGCGTGCAGACTATCGCTTAGCTACGGTAAAATTGCGCGGATTATAAAAGAGGCTGAGTCATGAAAATTATGCGTTTGGGGTGCAAGTAGAATGAAAGTAGCTGTGATTTACAGTAGTTTGGGTGAACGTTGTTGGCGACACTTTTGGGCGGTCATGCACTCATAATGCTACATGGCCCATCTCCATTGTTTCTATTATTTACTGACTTGGTAACTGTTAAGGATCTTGGAGAGCAGCCGTGGGAGACGCGCAGCTGCCGGCTGATGACGCAGGGACGCACTCCCATCTCCACTATCTACAGCTTGATGTGGTTGAACCGCGGCCGCCCGTTAATGAACACGCCTCGTCTCCCTTGTTTCTATTATCTATGGGTCTAGTACTGACCTGGTAGCGGTTGAGGATCTTGGAGACGCAGCCGTGGGAGACGCGCAGCTGCCTGCTGATGACGCAGGGACGCACTCCCGCAGCGGCCATCTCCACTATCTTCAGCCTGATGTGGTTTGACAGCGGCCGCCCGTTGATGAACACGCCTCGTCTCCCTTGTTTCTATTATCTATGGGTCTAGTACTGACCTGGTAGCGGTTGAGGATCTTGGAGACGCAGCCGTGGGAGACGCGCAGCTGCCTGCTGATGACGCAGGGACGCACTCCCGCCGCGGCCATCTCCACTATCTTCAGCCTGATGTGGTTTGGCAGCGGCCGCCCGTTGATGAACACGCCTCGTCTCCCTTGTTTCTATTATCTATGGGTCTAGTACTGACCTGGTATCGGTTGAGGATCTTGGAGACGCAGCCGTGGGAGACGCGCAGCTGCCTGCTGATGACGCAGGGACGCACTCCCGCCGCGGCCATCTCGACTATCTTCAGCCTGATGTGGTTTGGCAGCGGCCGCCCGTTGATGAACACACCTCCCAATTGGTTGACACGCCCCTGCCCTGATGAAACAATGAACAGGGTATTCAGATGTGGAAACAATGGACTGTTGATAGCGATCTTCCGCCTCCGTATAATAAACAACTCTCCAATTTCATGATTCGATTCTGTCCCGCCCCCTTTACATAAAGCTCACGACCGCAATTTATGGTATTGACACTACACTACACTACACACCAACAAATGCACTTCTTGCCTTCCATTTTTATTATTAAAAGGTTTCTGAGAATGCTTTAATAATATAATTTTAGATTTTAAAAGATTCTGGTAGGTAGGTACCTTTATTTTATTTACCAGTACATAAAAAGCGCAAACCTTGAAAAATTTTGTTGTATCGAAGTTGTTTCGGAGAATTTGAACAGTTCATATAAATTTCAGCGTCCGTTTTTGGGTTCTGTGAATATTCTGTTCAAGTTCTGTTATTATATCATTATTGGCCATTTACTTGACAGAGCTGAAATAATAACAGAACTAGAAAAAATCTGTCATAGAAATTGAAAAAATATTCAAATTCTCCGAAACAACCCGTCCTAAGATATTTAAACAAAAGAAATACAAAAATAAAATCTTTTCTTGTAAAAAAATATTACGTTATATTTTAGTACTTTGACGCTTATCTGAATTCTTGACTCATCAGTACCAATTTTGAAAATGACAATTAAAATATTTAATTGATTGATGGATACTTTATGGCTTGTCTGAATTGTCTGTTACAATTTTAAAAGTAGCTATTTCATTCAAAACAAATCCAAGTTCATTGATCCAGAGTTAACATCACAGACAGTCCAAAATTTTGAATTAGTATTTTTAATGATTGAACGCCCATAGAGCTTTTACAAATATAATACATATTGAAAAATAATAATGTAAAATAGGAGTAGGATTCATCATTCAGACTTTCAGGTATTTCATCATACACCTTTAGTACTTTATACATAAAGCAATTCTGTGACTCGACTTTTCTCTACTTTTCATCTACTTCTATTTACATTTATAGTTTTATAATTACGTATATTTTGACCAAATAATATTTAATTCTGAAACACCATTTTTTTAAAGTTAACACATCATGTAGCAGTCTCTCTTTTATTGGAATCGTCTTCTCTCATTTGATTATTTTTTGCATATTTGACTTTCTTTAGTGTACATCACATAGCTCTTTTTGAATAATTTCTAGTTTGTTTAGGTTTCCTTCATTGGTCGAATATAATATCGCGGAGCAGTAATCTAAACGTGGATCAAAAGTAATTCTAAAAATTAGCTCTTTAGTGCTGTTATTTAGCTTTTTTTTTAATCTTCTAAGAAAATTAACTTTTCTTGATACCGTATTTAGTACATACTCAAAATTTGCTGCGAAAGTTAGTTCTGAATTCAATAGTAGACCTAGGTATACTTGGTCTACTATTGGATTCAGAACTAACTTTCACAAAATTTGCTGTGAAAGTTAGTTCTGAATTCAGGTATTTGAATTCGTTTACTTTTCTATTGTTTCATCATTAATTTTCAAATTTAATCCTACATTAAAGTTACATGCATTTTGAACTAATTATTTTAACTTTGATGCAGGATGGATTTTTTTGGAATATGTTGGAAATATCTTCTTATTTACTGTCAGTTCGGTGAAAACTCCTAGTGTCGCGTTATATCAATAGTTTGCGTTATGGTTATAACGGTGGAAAAGGTGATGGAGTCAAATAGATTAAACAGGGTCAAGGATATTAATGACACTAAAGACTGGTTATTTCGGAGAATTTGAACAATTCTTCAGTTAATAAGTTAAGTTAATTTTCAAGTTCTGTTATTATTTCAGTTCTGTCAAGCAACTAGCCTATAGCGATATAATAACAGAACCTTAATAGACCTTTCACAGACCCCGAAAATGAACGTTGAAATTCGATGAACTGTTCAAATTCTGTGAAACAACCCATCCTTAGGACGGGTAGTTTCAGAGAATTTTAACAATTCTTCAAATTTAAAAGTTAATTTTGCATTCTGTGAAAGTTCTGTTATTATTTCAGATATGTCAAGTAACTGGCCTATAATGATATAATAACAGAAATTGAACACGACATTCACAAAACCCGAAAATAAACTTTGAAATTTTATAAATTGTTTAAATTCTATAAAATAGCCTATCTTTAACACTTGACGGCAGTCTATGAAGTGAATCAGGAATTAAAGTATTAAACATAAATTATGAATGAAGTGTAGTAGTTTTATGATTTTTAAACTGTTTAAGCGTTAATTGATTATGGAACAACGTGAAATTTTATCTCATTTGTCTATTTTTTACCGAACTTTTAGGATGTTTATAACATTTTATTCAGTGGTAATAAATAGATCTTGATTCATTGTGATATTCAAAAGTTGGTTTATTTGGTTTTCATTTTATTGCTAGCATGGATTAACTATTTGTTACTTAAATTGCACTTTATATAGTTGACTATTTATGGTTAAATTCCACCTTAATTAATGAGTTTTTAACGTGGTATAATATAATATTTGTACTACCCATAAATAACCCATATTACCCATTTTCTGTATAAAGTATATTACTTATCTACTTTAACTACTTACACTTATGTATATCACATCTACCAAACATATAATGTAACTATTTTTTGCTTCCTCACTGGAATGTACATACTACAACACGTTATACCTATCATATTATTAATTACTAATAAATAACTACAATAATTACCGTGCACTCCTCTTCCAAACACAAGCTTCTATGAAAGAGTAGTTTTCAAATCTCTTAAGTGTAAAAACCCAATGTTAATATTTTTTTATATGTAGTTGCTTTATTTAATGAATAAAAAAATAAAAAAAAATAATTTCTGATTTTATATAGGTATGTAGAGCCAACCTAAAATGGTGTTTTAAGTATTAAAGGTTGAGGTTACCTTCATTTTGATATGTTTGATCCGTTAGATGTATTGGGGAGTAATTAAATATCTTACATAATTATATAATATAATAAATTTATAAATAAAGATGCAAATGTCGGTAATCAAATGTAGGCGCATTAGATCTGTCAAAAAATTTATACATAAAAATGCAAAAATCAGTCATTTTAAATACATGTAGGATAACGAAAGATTTTTTAAATATTGAAGACAATATTAGTGATTTTTAAACGAAAATCTGAAACAGAAAAATCAGAAAAGGAAACGGTCACATCTGGGACTCGAACCCAGGTCCTGGGTTCGAGTCCCAGATGTGACCGTTTCCTTTTCTGATTTTTCTGTTTCAGATTTTCGTTTAAAAATCACTAATATTGTCTTCAATATTTAAATATTACAATTTGAGGTTTTACTCAATAAAGTTATTCCGAAAAACTTAATATTCATTCTAGACTTGCAGAAAAGTCAACAGATGTCGCACATTAAAAATAAAAAATAAGATAGGTTTATCTAAAAGACGCTGTCTGGATTGCATTTAGTTCGGGTTGAATCTTGCGATCATACATAAAGATAGTTGCCAATAAAAATGTGCGGTGAAAAAATGAAGACAATGTTGGTAGTTCTTATTCGAAGTATGATACAGTTAAAAGTGACCGAGTAGGATAGGGTCCCATTAGCGCAGTTGGTAGAGCATTGTCCCGGAAAGACAAGGGTCCTGGGTTCGAGTCCCAGATGTGACCGTTTCCTTTTCTGATTTTTCTGTTTCAGATTTTCGTTTAAAAATCACTAATATTGTCTTCAATATTTAAATATTACAATTTGAGGTTTTACTCAATAAAGTTATTCCGAAAAACTTAATATTCATTCTAGACTTGCAGAAAAGTCAACAGATGTCGCACATTAAAAATAAAAAATAAGATAGGTTTATCTAAAAGACGCTGTCTGGATTGCATTTAGTTCGGGTTGAATCTTGCGATCATACATAAAGATAGTTGCCAATAAAAATGTGCGGTGAAAAAATGAAGACAATGTTGGTAGTTCTTATTCGAAGTATGATACAGTTAAAAGTGACCGAGTAGGATAGGGTCCCATTAGCGCAGTTGGTAGAGCATTGTCCCGGAAAGACAAGGGTCCTGGGTTCGAGTCCCAGATGTGACCGTTTCCTTTTCTGATTTTTCTGTTTCAGATTTTCGTTTAAAAATCACTAATATTGTCTTCAATATTTAAATATTACAATTTGAGGTTTTACTCAATAAAGTTATTCCGAAAAACTTAATATTCATTCTAGACTTGCAGAAAAGTCAACAGATGTCGCACATTAAAAATAAAAAATAAGATAGGTTTATCTAAAAGACGCTGTCTGGATTGCATTTAGTTCGGGTTGAATCTTGCGATCATACATAAAGATAGTTGCCAATAAAAATGTGCGGTGAAAAAATGAAGACAATGTTGGTAGTTCTTATTCGAAGTATGATACAGTTAAAAGTGACCGAGTAGGATAGGGTCCCATTAGCGCAGTTGGTAGAGCATTGTCCCGGAAAGACAAGGGTCCTGGGTTCGAGTCCCAGATGTGACCGTTTCCTTTTCTGATTTTTCTGTTTCAGATTTTCGTTTAAAAATCACTAATATTGTCTTCAATATTTAAATATTACAATTTGAGGTTTTACTCAATAAAGTTATTCCGAAAAACTTGATTTTTTAAATATTTATGTTGAGGGATCAGTAGAATTTATAGGCCCTGTTAGGAGTTCTACCGAGCCGAACCCTCTTATATGAAAATATCTGGAGTCGGTGAATTATTTTCCCATTTGATCTCTGGTGATTTGACGTGTTGTTTTTGTATTTATTTTGCTTATATAATGCACTTGCATAATGTTGATTGACTAGATGATCATTTGTGGAAAAGTGTGTGGAAGGGTTTTGTTTTTCCTATGAGGAAGATTTTACCCGGACATAAAATCGGAAAAGAAATAAAAAAGGTACATAATATTTTTTTTAATAAATATAGAAAAGCAATTTGATTTAGTGATTTCTATTAATTTTTCAGTCACATAAATTTGTTATTTTTTGTTAAAATGAACATTCAATAATCTCTCACCCATTGGCTTAAAGATAAAACCCATAAACAAGCCAGGTCACCTATGACGTCTAAAGGTATAAAATAACAAATTGGGATCGAGTCAGTTTTTGATGCAGCCATCAATTATGTTTATCAGGTATGAATATCCATATAAGGTATCTATTTACATTTACAAGACAGACCGGTCAAAATAAAACATGGCTTATTTTTTTCAACACGTTGTTACTAAACCTGTTTTGATTTGGTTTGCTTAATAAATTATAATTCAGAGTTTTAATACACCTACCGTAGTTACTACGTATAAGTTATCTGTTTGCACGATATGCTCGATTTAGAAGATAACAGAGATTGTTTTGATTTATCGTATTATCATTTATTAAAGTGCATTATTTCGTACACATACCATATGTCTTATGGACATGGTAAACGGTGTGGCTATTCGAACCTAAAATCAAAATAAAGATCGAATAGACCGAAAATACACAGCCTCTGGGCGTGAATTTAAATTAATGGGGTTTCAATATTCGTACCGCCAGAGACGTAGAAGATAAGTGTTATTGATATTAATTAAAGAAAGGAGGTTAAACGAAGTATGGTTTGTAAATATAATTGTATTCTATTGTTTTTAGTTCTATTTTATTTTACGTAGATTTGTTATTTTGTGAAGTTCTATTTCTTGCTATCCGGGCCTAAGGCTTCGAATAAACTCCCCCGCAAGTAAGATGCATAACAGAATATCCATCTAAACTAAAAACTTACCTTTTCAGACTTTCAAGCCAGTACCATTCTTGTATTGTCTATTCTATATCCTAATCATACTTTTATCTTATTGGATTAACACTATTTGAAGCCTTACACCTCAATATGTTTATTATCGAGGGACGAATCACATTTAGGAAGATACATTTCAATCATATCCTTGAATTGTACCGCCCATCATACAAATTATACTTTTAAAAAATATTAGTCATTCAGAATATATCGAAAAAACGTGTTCTTTTCATAATAAATAACATGACGGAATGCGACAATATCAGTATGTTAGTACCAATATCAATATTTGTAGGAACACGTGTTCCGCCGCCATCATAAAACATTTGCTTTTAACTGATACTTTATTAGGAACTATATCAATTCATTCGTTAAAGGCCTGCAGTCCCATTTTTAACTGGATAACCGAATAATTTGACAATATTTTTAATAAATTAATAGTATTTTATATAACTACGTTTTCTCCGTATAAAATTTGTTTTTCCTTCTCTACAAATATACATTAAAGAACCTTAATTACTAAATTAAAATCCAGAATTAAAAGACGGCATCTACGTATATATTATATGTATGTAAAACTGTATTTAAATTTCTCAAATAAAAAATCTTAAAATCAAGTAACATACCAAGTAAGTATTGTCCTGTATATTATCTGCATGTACAAAATATAAATAGGTACCACGTTTTAATGCAGCATCACGTTGGTCAAATGAATTCTACATATAGTTTTGTATAATTGATCGATTAACTAGTGGATGCAATCTATTAGGCATATTAATGGCTATAATTAGCAATAAGACAGAAAATTTTAACACAAAGTGTACAGCGCCCTATAGGAGATCACAAAAATGGTGCTATGGAAATTATCCAAATAATTGGAAGAATCATTTTTTACAACTAGTATAATAAAAATGTTGTATTGTTCTTAATATAAAGCATACATGAGAACTTCCTCCTCTTCGGTTTATAACGGTTAATAACTTTTGTTTGTTACACTTTCTTAAAATGTTGCATGATTTTTGATTTATATATCTAAAACAACATCAATATATTCATTACTTACCTACTAATACGTAGGTACATATATTTTCTACCAGAATAAAATTTATAAATTTTCCTACATTCATTTTATAGCTTATATAAATGTCAATATGTACCTATAGATTTGAGTAAAGCACACTTTGGGTGAAATTTCACGTAATTACACATAGATACTACATACGTGATGTAGTTATTATAATTTAATAATTCAGTTACACCCAATCTTCTTGAAAATAAGAATGAAAGAAGAAATCTAATCAAAATTTTAAATGCCTATAATAAACAGAGCGATAAATTAATGCTTCCGACGGCTTTATGATTGACTAACCAAGATATTTTATTTATGGGGCTATTTACATTATAATAACAATCTTTACACCCAGGAGTACTTTTCACATTTATTTAATTTGTAAATTGTTAGAGAACAAGTTCGGAGCAACAAACAAAAACAGCAACACGTATTATATTGCAACTGCCCCCGGGCGCTGGTAAAAGCGGTACGCCTCTGCCTTTACCCAACTTCCGCTTTATGGGTCTATTTCAGATAAATTATTATGTAGATCTGTGAATAATATTACTTTGAGATTATTCATAATCATAGTCATGACTCACCTTAAGAATAATATCAACGTTTGTGTTAAAGTTTTTATTGCCAAATAAATAAATAAATAGTCATTTAGGAGGATAAGGAAAAATCACTAATGAAAATAATGAAAATGATTACATTTTTGATTAAAATTTGGTTATAAATTTGAAAGACAATTATATAACTCTGCACGAACCAGGTTATATTCACACTAAACGTGTTCTTCCAATGATATGGTGTGGTTGAATATTTAGTTATTAATATTATTGCAAGTTTTTTAAGCTAAAAGCATCAAGTTTAAGTTTAGACTTACGGAATTCAATACTTCGTTTGTGTGAAAGCACTATGAAACAATACTTATTTATTGTAAGATATCTGTAATGTAAGTTACCAAGAAGTTATTAGATTTTGTGTGCCAAAAACATACATACCCTAAGATATAAGTTACACGTTTTGCAATTATTAAAAAAAGAATACTTCGTGGAGTTACTTTCAACTTTATTTTTGGTTTTTTGAGAAACGATGATTTTAATGTTTATATATTATAATCTATATCTGCAATAAATTTGGGTCCATTCTTATGCCGTTAAGTAAGTTTTTAGCTACTGCTTTTTTATAAAACTTTTTAGTTTAATTTTTTTACAATTAATAGACAAGAAAAATATTGTAAAAGCACTTACAAAAATATCAAAATATCACTCCCCAAAATTCTGATTTCGTAATGAAGATCAAACTTATTGTACGTTACCAATTTTTGGCAACCCCACGATTTATTAATAATAAAAAGAGCTGTAAAATGATTTTTCGGAAAACATAAAGGCACTAGAATTGAATTTGCACATTAGAGTTTATTTACAAAAAACAAATAGACAAAATAGAGGAAGACTTTTAAATTTGTTTTCAATATACAATACAGATACAACCTTAAATTAAGTAAGTTGAAATATTAAAAGAAGTGGTAGGTAAATTATGAATGTATTCACTTGAATGTATTGACACTCATTTTATATCGGTAAATTTATTATTCACTTGAACTTTTTATGTGAATACCGCACAGAAATACCAACCGCCTGAAGCCACTGAAAATATGGCATCTCCAATCGGGATATGTTGTGTAGCTGACAGTAGTACGGAGGGGAAAGAGGTGAGGAAAATCAGGTGGGAAAGTACCTGGATATTCAGATATTTATAGTGTGAAGTTCTGATTTATAAATAGTATTTTCCTGCAGGTTTAAAATTAAAAAGTCTTTTTAGGTGGAAAGATTACATTATTGTAAATCTTCAATAATGCTTAGAATATTGAATCGATGGGTGGTAGATAAAGTGTTTTATTGAACCCGGATCTCGTCACCGTTATTGTTCTTGATTACGCAAGATGGTAAAAGGATCGATATTGGTTATTGGCGTGAATAATAACTCCTATAAATCCGCCGCGGGCTCTAAACTACCTTCAGGGTAGGCCATTAACATTAATTTCTATTAAAAGTCTCGTAAAATAAGGCTGTCGATAAATATTATATTATAATGTAAATCTAATATGTACAGCCTTCTTACATAGTTCTTGGATATCTTCCCTAATAATGTTCTCATTTGACTGAGTGTTGAATAAGTATTTAGCAGGTAAGGTTGTAAGAAATTCAAAATATTGACCACATATATGACAAATTAAAGAACTTAAAACCATGAAGGTTTTTTAAATGTGTAATATTTAGTAGACATCGGGGCGTTTTTGGGGATTTTGTATCAAATATATACAAATTTAATTATTGCAATCACAACACCTTTACGTAATATTTTATTTGTTAGTATGAAAATGCGGTATTGATGTCTAGCGGGTCTTTACGGAAATCAGTTGTTAAAAAAATATATATATGTATGTAAATCTTTTTATCGTACTAAATGTTTTAAGCTTTCGCGTACCATCAATTCGTGCAATTTACCTCGATTAATAAATACTGTACTGTACTGTATCGTACAAAAATAAAATCCTTTAAAATATAACAGTATATTCCTTACCTACCCACACATCAACACCATTCTGTTGATGCTCCATTTATCACTTGACAACAAACTACGCGATCACAAGTCACAAATAAACTTTCAAAAACTATGAAAAAAAAATCAACAACAAAAGACATCAACGCACGAACACTAGCGAAACCTGACTCTTTCCATTGAAAAACTTCTGTTCATTCACAAGATTAAAAAAATATATGTTTTTAAATTTTATATATCACATTATTTTATTCACTGATTAATAATTCTTTATAACTGTTGTTTTTGCTTAAGTTTTGTTTGATTGGAATGCATCGTATTGATTGAGTATGTGTAATTATAAATAATTACAGAGTATTTATTGCGATTAACGTCAGTCAGTGCGGTTAGTTTGACGAGTGGTGTGTCGGGTAATTGCGTTGTGTAGGTTGGTTGGTTGGTAGTTTGGTCGATGTTGCCTGTTACAGTGTCGGCGCAGTTTCCTCGCGCGGCGCTAGTTAGGACGGGCGGACTATCTCGCGGCGAGTGCTGGTCGGGAATCCCTGTAGTGGGCGGCTGCTGCCCTCCGCTGCTCCGACACGGGGGGGGAGAGGGGAGGACAGACCAAAGCGCCGATGGTGTTCATAGATTTGTAGCGTTCTCTTGAATAATTTAGTCATTTAGTATAAACAAATAAAATAGGTAGGAACTGTTTGATTCCAATTTTCAAAAAAATAAATTTACACAGATAAATCAAGGTTTTTTTATAAAATATCAAATTGCGTACTGAATGTGAACTTTCTCCCACAAGATTTTTATCTGCAGATGTTCTATTTTTTCTATAAATATAGTTTATGTGTTACTATAATTAGCCTATTTTTGATAAAACCCTATTTTGTAAAGTGCCCTAACTTCGGGAGGTGATTCTACATGATGGTAGAAGTAAAAAAGAAAAAATAACTTTTTTCGAATTTCCGAATTTTTTTCAGTACAAAATTTTTTTTCCATAGAAGAATATTTATTTTCACATACAAACAACCTTACCGGTTAGAATTTAACTTGTAGTTTAACAAGATACTGATTAATACTCGATTTCATTGAGTTAAAACATTTAAAAAATATATTTGTCTCATTTGAAATGAGAGATTTGAAGTTCTTTTATGATGCTAGACGAGCGGAGTGATAGATTTTTCTCAAATTTGCCCGTAGTCAAGATAAATCTAATAAAAAGTGAATTTCTTTTGTTTAACAAAAAAGAAAAATAAATTACCTATCTCGACAGACGATGTGTATTTTCATATACATATATCCAAACAAGAATCGTATAAGAATAAATGGGCGTAAACAAACAATGATAATACACAATAATTAGCTGTTAATTACAACTTGTATCCGGGGAACAGAAATTAGAGAGATAATAATCTAAGTCGGCGCAGGTCCCTTGGTGGGCTGTCCGCGGGCCACGCCCCGCCACGCCTAGCGCCCCCCGGCACCGCGCCCCCCCGCGTTACTGGTTACCCCGCACCTCTCCGCTCTATTGTGCGCTGAATGGAGTAATATTACGATTTCACCATTGCGGAACACAGAGGAGCTAGCCTTCCAAGGAGGTAACGGTGCGCTGAGAAAACTTACTCAATAATTGTTAATTCATTCAAAAAAATGTCAAATTATCCGTTTTCTAACTATCAGTAAAGGAATATGTTATGATTAAGTCGGAATACGTGTTCTTTAAAATATCTTCATTCGCATCTATTCCATCACATTTATTCGTACACGGACATCTGAGTTAACACGTGTTCAGATACATTCTGAATGACCAATATTATGAAATTTTCACATTTTTAAGAGTATCTTGATAAAAGAAAACCGTACTCATTTTTCTCAGTGTTGAAAGACTTTATTCAAAGACAATGTTTCAGTTTTGATAAAATTCTTCGATTCTTTCTCAAGGGCTTTTACGTTAGCGCCATTTCCATCAGAAAAATCTACTTAGGTAATTATTAGTAAGTAGGTGTATGCTTTTACATGATTTTTAAATTTTACTTGAATCAGTTCATGATACACAGATCGTAAAAAGTTCTTAAGGTTTAGGTAACGAAAAATTCAAAACAATCATTATTATCATACAACTTTACAGGTGAATATACCCGAGCGAATATAATACTTAAAGATATATGGAAAAAATAGAATTCAGTTTTTAAATTGCATATAAATAAAATAACAACACTAGATAATGTAGGTTCATAATGACTAATGTAAAAATGCATAATATATAACAAACATACGGGGAAAGAAAAGAGAAGAACAAGTTTTTACATATAAAAATCTATGATAAAAAACTCACATTAAAAATACATTAGATCTGTCATATCGGAGGTTGGCTTTCCTTACAGACATCTTCACTTTGCAGGAATCACACGAAAAAATTCAGAGGAACTGCAGTTACAACAATTGTATCACGAGATGCGGCGTCTTCAGCACTGTTTGTAAATTGTCGTTTAGATTGTTGGCTTTTCTTGTATTTGTTGCCTCTCATGATGTGAACAGGATATTGGTGATTTCTTCTTGTCGTTATTTATTTTAATGTTGGCTGTTACCTAAAATCTATCCAGATTCTTTCGATGTAAAACTCATACATCTAGCTGTTACCTACAACCTCTCCAGACTATTTCGATAAAAAACCCCTTCATCTTGTTGTTACCTAAAAACTATCCAGACTATTTCAATGAAAAACCCCTGCATCTTGTTGTTATCTAAAAACTATCCAGACTATTTCAATGAAAAACCCCTGCATCTTGTTGTTACCTAAAAACTATCCAGACTATTTTGAGATGTGCCAATATATTCACGATTCAAATGCTTTACATTAAAATATTAACGATCGAGATGGTTGGAGATGGAGGAAAATGTTGTACGGTGGGCAAGTACATACACCCAGCCGATATATTTGCGGTCAGGAGTAAGGCAAGGAGGGTGTATGTCCCCCATTCTATTTAATGTATACATGGGCGAGTTGTCAAGTCGCCTAGACATCAGAGCGGGCTGTCGTGTTAACAGTATATGTATGAATCATATAAGCTACGCGGACGACATGATCCTCCTAGCTCCGTCGATCAAGGGATTAAGATTACTGCTAAACACTTGTGAAGAATATGAAAAACAGCATAATATGATGTACAACCCGAAGAAGACGGAATTGATTGCGTTCCACCACGGAAAAAGTCAAGATACAAGTAAGATGCTCCCCGTATACCTTAACGAGGCAAAAATAAATACATGTTCGAACGTGAAATACTTGGGGCACATTATTAATCAAGACCTATCGGACGATGGCGATATCGATCGACAAAGGAGAAGCTTAAGCATAGTGTCTAATATGATTGTCCACATTTTTGCAAATCATTTTGCAAATGCAGCAATACCGCTAAAAATATTGTTCAACGCATTCTGTACTGGCCTGTATACGTGTGAGACATGGTGTCACTACCGAACTTGCTCGATGGAACGACTCCGAATTCAATATAATGACGTCTGTAGAATCATATTTGGATACCGAAGATACAGCAGCGCATCGACAATGTTCACGAAACTAGGACTTTTGGAGGAGGCCCACCACTTCCCCGCCCTGTTTTAGGTACTGATGGTACCCCTTCAGAGCTCTCGCAAGGACGCTAATTTTTTTGATAAAACGAGTCTACATTTAAAATTTCAAAACAAGACCTCCAAAATGTCCATGCATACGATGTTATTCGCATTATGCAAGTGCTGTGTATTAATAATTTTAGTAAGTTCTATTCTACTTGGTTAATATAATAAAAACA
The DNA here is from genome assembly GCF_061612785.1 of Hesperophylax consimilis. Lineage (NCBI taxonomy): Eukaryota > Metazoa > Arthropoda > Insecta > Trichoptera > Limnephilidae > Hesperophylax > Hesperophylax consimilis. Next base: position 41,726,058 of record NC_142836.1, on the reverse strand, counting down.
CAATTACAAAATGTCAACAATAGGTAGAGAAGAATTAATATAATACACAGCCACCTGCAAAAAGAACAAACAAGAAAAATGGTAAAGTATGCGCCTCTTTCTGTGGTGAAGGGGGTGTCGATACCCACTAACAGGCAGACCTAGGGAGAGAAAGCTGGGCGTTGGATTGGCTTCACGAGAATCAGGTTCCGCGCCTCTAAGCCAGGAAACCGGTTGCGCCTCGACGAGAAGTGTGACTTGGGGTTGGGAATATCCCGAAGACCATGATGAGAAAGCGTCGGAATACCTGGAGGCAGGGCGGAAGGTCGCCAATCCACGTTCGGCCCATCCTCAGTCCAGTTACGAAACTAGGACTGAATGGATTTGCCGGCCTGATGAGACACCGGGTCACTGGAGCCAGGATGCGGCTAATGGCCTCCGCCAACACGTTGGTGACCGCAGCCTACCAGCACCAAGCGCCACTCCTGAGTGAGCGCTGGGCCCAAGCGCACTAAAGACCACACCCTGCATAGTTGTCCTTATTTGTTAATTTATTATATCTATTATACAAAAAAAAATGTATATCTATATAGAACGTGTGGAATTGCACTAACCTCCCTACATTGTGGAATAAAAAATATTATTATTATTATTATAAGTCGTATGTCATAATATTATGTATGTTTTGAAGAGGAACATAGTAAGATTAAACTTATCGTTTTTACACAACGCGACGCTAAGTCCGGTGGACTCGCGTTGGCGTTCTTACTTGGTCAATTGGTCATACATTCTTCTTCTCAAGTCCACGAAGTGTTACCTTCCTGGACCATTGTTCCAGCCTCCTTGTGTGAGTGGTTAAACTCTACCTGCACTTGCAAACCGTCGCTGTATCGGATTTCAGCATCATTAGCTCTGATTCATAAGATCCACACATATCAAGTACCCGACTTTGAATCTCCTTGTCTTTGACATACATATCCTAAATTTTACTTCTTTCATATTATGGCTATTTATGTGGAAAAAAATGGCACTTCTCAATGAAACAACGATCCAACCAATTTGTCAAAACTACCTATATAATTAAATGAATATTCAACTTATTTGATCTCTTTAGTTAAACGCAATATTTCTAAAAAAAAACACATTTATTTTGGATTAATTAAAAAAGTTGCGAGTTTTTTTGAAATGTTGTCGTGCTAGGTCAAATGCGTTAAGCAAAATTATGTTGATAACGATAACTTTGGTATGTACGTAAAATTAAGATAAAAATGCGGTACCTAGTTAATATTATAGCAGTAGATATTACAAAGGTAGTTTTTTTAGGTAAGATAGAATGAAAACTGTAAATGTTGGTATAATGTTGCAAGTTAAATTAAATTAAAAATTCAGTAGGTAGGTACCTAATATAAAAAGAAGTATTAAAAATATAGGTTTTTGGGTACTATAGTGAAAACGGTAAATTATTTCTATAATTAGTTTGTGATAAAAAATAACGCGGCTCCTTTGACGAAAAAGTAGACGAAGAATGTAAAATTGACCTAAATTTTCCCCCAATCTAACACATTGTTACTCCACCCTTCCGTAGCGAATGTTTCATCCCACATTCCTCGGCGGGGAGGGGAAAAGAGACATGAAACATGAATGAATGAACGCCTACAGGGAATATACTGGAGGGACCATAGACATATGAATATTAGTAGACCTGCCCTAAGTGATTAAAAGCGTATTATCCCCACTCCCCATACCGGTTCCATTGGAGCCGGCTGGGCTCGCGTATGGCCTCAAGTGAAATTTGAAAACGTGACGTCATCATTCTTGTGCGAACTATGGTCGAGGCATCATCGGTTCATTTTACGAAATAACACGGCAAAATGTTGACTTGTGATATGAAAACTTGTAAAAATAGATGTGACAAAGAGAATAAACCCAATTGTCGTATTACATTCCATAAGTAAGCATTATTTTACTCTATTTTAAGCTTATTCACACCGTATTATATGGATCAGTTTTAGAAACATATACTATCACATCACAATGTAGCGATTCTCAAGTGTGCTCATCGTTGTTTACTGGGGTAAGTAAATTTTGAAACATTTGTAAAAGTGTCTTAACTAAATACTCTGAAACTAACTACGACTCTGCAAACAGAAGAAATTTACTTTGCCGAATTTGGACTTCGCAAATTAGTTCATAACGTGGCGAGTAATTTGCGCTCCGATGTAAAAATGTCTATTCATTCAAAAGCAGATTTTACTTTTAAGAAGTAAATGGTGATATTATAATGCGAGATGCCTATTTACTGTCAGATTGATTTATTGACGAATCACAGTCAGCTTCACCCCCTTCGTTCTTCAACAGTTGATTTTACCCCTCGCCATTATCTTCTCGTCTATTAATTCCTATGTCTGTGGGAGGGACAAACCACATAGCAGAGGGAGAGATTGTTTTCAAAACGCTATTACTTGAAACTGAGGCGCGGCATTTGAACTTAAAGAAGGTAATTGAATCACTTATGACTATCAAACTCCAGTAGCATAATCACCCGATAAAATAATACAAAAAATGATAGCATCTGATTAGACAATCATTCATCTCAACCTGAAATTAAAATCCTTCTTGATAAGGCGGTACGCTGTAAATAACAATCAAAATTTCTACACAAAATCATTTTTCATTCACAAATAATCACTTTAAATCATTCTTTACCCAAAACAAAATCCTGAAATGAGATTTTTTGTTCCGTCCCGAGGGTAGTGTGGAGATTCCTGCGCTTAATGATGCTCCAATGACAGACGGGAATTTTGAATAGAATCGGTAGCCCAGCTACTGTAGCCGACCATGGAGTGGATTCGTGTGATCAAGTTTTTAATTTTGTTTTTTATCCATTTATGAATAGAGCCCCAGGAGTTAATAAAAAAACCGCCAAGGAAAGCGAGTTCATACAATAGTAATCATTTCTAGAACTATTGTTGTGATATTATGAAACTATCCGCTACCTGATACTGGTGTTGATTCATCCTGTTTCCCCTGTTTCTTTATTGCTTGGAAGGTCATAATAAAAGCTCATTATATTTAAAAGATAAGCTAATTATACCTTCACTCGCCAAACATCCAAATATTTGGCTGAGAGGAAATACCTATGTTATGTATATTGTATATGTACAAAAACTTGAATTCATCCAAATTCATTGCAAGTTGCACAACTATTGTATATGTACAAAAACTTAAATTCATCCAAATTCATTGAAAGTTGCACAACTATTGGGGTTGTTGTAAAAATTAAAAGTCTGTTTATTAGGCTTTTAGTTTTAAATAAACTAACCATGAATATTATGATTATTCTCAAACATCTATGAAAAGTAACTTTGTTAAATCAAATTGCTGGATACGTAATGAAAAACATGAATATATGATCTGAAAAATAGGGCCGTAGTGAATATCCTCCTAACCGAGCTATTGAACAGTCCCTTTTAAAATGCTAGCAGAGTTAGGTTTAGAGTTCTCCTCGGAATAATTAGCCATCTTGGCTTCTAATGCCTTTAGTCCGCTTAAACTCAAACAAAAGGATGTGTCAAAAGTTTTTTAGTCGACAATTTCTCTTCTCTCCAATTTTTTTTAGCCAATATTTCGATCAAGGTGAATGGTTTTCGTGGACGAACATGGTTATTTTTTTTACATAAACGGATTAGTTATAAATAATGTCTTTATCTGCATTAAAGCAATTGCAACCTTTATATCATAAATATAATCCATGCACATTGCTACACATTTCTTCAGACTGTTGAAAACTCAGCTATCACGGAGATCATACATTTCAACGTTCCCAATGCACAATATCTTCCGGCCTGCAGGACTAACTCTCCAATCTACAAGTCGGTGGGGGAAGCACTTTTGCTGTTGGACAGAATCAATTCGAATATAAACAGATTTAGCATCAATGAAGCTGTTTGATAGCCACTTTTATAATTTATGTAATTCTCCTTAACAAATTTATTTAAAAAAAAAATAATATAAACAATTTTGTAAATATCAGCCAAGTGATTCATTATCTCCATAAAAAAACCATTCTTGACCTAAATATTATTGCATTTATTGAAATGGATAATATGTCATTTTCACAATACAGTAATCAAGCCAAAGTAATTAGCCATGAATGTAAAAGTGGGCAAGCTAAAACATAAAAACCTTTAGGTAATATACAATATTATAAAACGAACATTACCTGCCCATGTAATGATATTCTTTATAGCATATACCTAGTACCTGCTTATAGCCAGTAGACCAGCATCATCTCATTGATTGAGAAATGCCCGATTGTTATAATGGTAGTTGTAGGTTGTATTTGATGGTAGTAGTAGCTACCCAGCGATCCGAGTACCTACTTTTGGTATGATTCTTTCTCACGGTAACATTTCCACAGTCTTGTACTGGACGTTTTTTAAGGTAGTAGTAGGTATCTTTGTACCGTTCTACAGTCGAAGCGCAATCCGAATCTGGTAAGGCGGCTCGCGTTATTGCAGGAGATGTAATTTCCAATCGATCTAAAGTCATTAAAACGTTTAATGCTTATTATCAGCATTGGCACTATGGGAGATATTGCAATAACTAATCTCATAAATGCATAGGTAAGTACCTACATAACTTATATGGTTTTATAGGTAACCTTAATCGTAAAGCAGAGTGTTTGAAATACAGTAAAATCTCACGAATGGTGATGGTTGTGATTGCTCTGACGTTATGAAATATATTCAGCTTTTCTGTTCGTAAATTCTAGAATAATGCATGTATTTATTTATTATTCTTAACGTATTAAAAATACAAAAATATTGTATATTGTCCTCCACGCCGAAATTTCACTCTGTGTTGTGAAGGACATTTTAAATGGTAACTTACTTAATAATAACAGTGGACTTAGTTATAGTATATATAAAAAAAGTACAATTACGACTTAGTTATACAAATATAAAATAGTGGACTTAAGACATAGTTAGAGTATATAAGAAAAGGTGGACTTAAGACTTAAGGAAACAAAGTTATAACTAATGAGAATTGCAGCCAGTTCTTCACTTCTACCATGAGCTATGTCGCTGAGAAACATTCACTAAACCGTCAAAAATATTACAACCTTATATTGCGAGGTACAACGAGGTATATGAAGATGAAATCGGTTGACACTGGGTAACTACTAATTATTTATAAAATCTTATTGAAATAATAATATAATTAAACAAAAAAATAATAACCACGTTACAATTAATAAAAATTATTGTTGGATGATTTGTTTTCTCTTTGTCGAGCAGCGATTCCGTGTAGATTGACTGTAAATTTTCTTCGTAGAGTAAACCGTGGGATACCCTTTTTTATAGAAAAATAGTTAAAATTGGAATACACGGTGTAATGTCCAGCAACGTGCACATTTTAAATTTGGTTTTTATTTTAAACATTTTTAGCTTGAATTTCTTAAATGTTCGGAGAATTCTAATGGAGAAAAAAATGGTCTGTTGCATTTCTAAATAATAGTGATCATAGTTATTATTTTTAGAATAAATTTAAAAAAAGAACTTCTCAGTTCTTAGTTACTTTAAAAAGCTTTACGATAAAACATTTATTTTTATACACGCTGATAAAATTACTTCACTTACTCTTATCTCAAAGATGGTTAAATATTTGTTTAATAAAACAATAATTTTATATAATTATAATAATAAGAAAAAAATACAGTGTGTGGCAAGCCTACGCACGACGGAAGTGAAACTTATAGTATTCTTCTCTCTCTCTTTTCATTTCATATTATTATTATTCAGAATGCTGTACATTATAGTTTTAAAAAGCATAAATTTATTTATAAGCGTGTTGTTAAAAAATGAACGTTTAACTAGATTCATAATATTGACATATTTATAAGTAGCATGTGATAAAAAAATTAAAAGTTATAAAAATATGGGATTCGAACCCGGGTCCTGCATAACGAGTGTCGAACGCTCTGCCTCTAGACCGCGAGGAGAGGAATCTCGCGCGTCGAGAACCGCGTATACAACGTGTACTCCTCAATTGACTTGTCCCGCGCAAATTTTCGTTTTCAAATACGGCAAATAAATAATATATATCACATAGCGTCTCGTTAACGCTTTATATAGGGTCGAATCGAAGATATATCGGCAGTGTGAAGTCATATCTGTCGTTTTTTCAAAATATTACCGTATATTTGTCCGTTTTGGAAAAGATCTATCGTGTTTTAACAGTCTCATACCCGTATGGAGTCTGAATTTGAAAAACATTTCTAAATTTTGAAAAACTCACTTACGGCTGTGTTTTTTACTAAAAAAAACTTGTCACGCACGTCTGCGAGGGTAATTAGTCGCGTTATCGGCCTTGATTAGTAATTTTAATGATTAAAAATAAAAATAATTAATCAAAATACCGAGCGACTCTACCGGCTCGATTTGAAAGCTATATTTCGACCAAAATATCATATAGGTACCGACCGTTACTTCTAGCCAATTACTCGAGTGAACACCTGCCGGTCTAGAGTCTCACAAAATGGATTTAGACATTTCGGGAGACTCTCGGTTAAAATTAACAAATTTATGTAATTTTTTAGTACATTATTAAAAATCATGTAGATATCTTCTTATATGTATGCCTGACAAAGTCGCAGCACGGGAGCATTTTATCACTTTACCTCGTATTAAAAAAATCACAAAAAGAAAAAAAAAATAGTTAAAGAGGGGATCGAACCTCGGTTCTTCACGACGACAGTCGGGCGCTCTGCCTCTAGACCGCAAAGCTGAGTTTGAAGAGTGACCTAAACCAGGTATATAATATTAGCTAGGCTCCTATAGCGAAATGATCACGGTTTTTCGTGACGGTCATGAGTCGGTTTTCCTCCGGTCCTCGAAAATGCATGACGCGCGTAAAGAAGTTTCACTTCAAAAACAACATTTAAATTTTGACTGCTTTCACATGTAAATTTGGTTATATGTTCTGTTCATTTTCGTTAAATTCTATTTTATTGTAATTAGTCATATTTTTTATCTTGTAATGATTTATTTACACTTCATTTCAATTTTTAAATAAGTTTTATCTGGATGTTAATGTTAATTTATGTTTAAAAATATATTAAGATTATTTATTAGAGATCTAACCTTAACAGAATATATTACGATTATTTACAGGATCTAACCTTAAAAAATATATTGCGATTATTTATTAGAGATTTAAGCTTAAAAATATATATTACGATTATTTATTAGAGATCTAACCTTAAAAAAAGGTAGAACTGAGATTCTTTTAGATTCACAGATGAAACATAAAAGAAATAAGCAAAAAAAAAAAACAAAACATAGAAAACTATTTCAAATGCATGTAAATCTTAACTAGTACCGTTTACAGATTATATGTAAATTCTAACATATCAAGGTACATTTACCATTGTACCCATTCATTCTATACTCTATCAATTTAATCACCTTTCAGACAAAACATAAAATACCATTACCTATTCCCTAACTTAGCGGTATAGTTTGTACATAAATAATTAGTCTGATCTATTTATTAGTAAATAGATCTTATAATTCTCTAACTTCTCCATTCTCTTCTTGCAACCCAAACTAGCTTTACATAATTTTTCTTTTTCATATCATAGTAATGTATAGATTCTGTTCAAACTGTAAAATTCACCCGCCATAACACAGGGTCATCCCTAGCATGGAGGGTGAAATATCACAAAAAACATATGTACCCTCTAAGTCTTGTATTAGTAAAATAAAATAAAATAAAACATTTGTGATCTTTTAAGAACTTAGTCTTGATTCTAAATCTACCATCTGTTAAGTTATTTCATAGATAGCCTTACAGAATATTTCGCCAGTTCAAACCGCTGTTCCCAAATATTGTCAGAATTTAAATAATATACCCAATGAAAGATACGCGGAAAATTCTGTTTGGCAGCCGTGCCTCTACCAAAGAAATGGGTTTTTGAATGGGTTCAGTAAATAATGAGTTCGTTCATGAATGCGCAGACCTCTGTCGGCCAGATCTGTTCTCATCTCACACAACCGCCTAATACAGTCTCTCTGGTCCAGCGGGACAGCGTCCACCTGTGACTGTGTGTGTGTGGAGAGGTCCATTCACAAATTCCTCCCAAACACATAATAATAGTGGAGTGTAATATTGTTGGTAAGATGAGGTATAAAAAATCCCATTAAAACGCCTTCTTAATCGAAATTGATACGAACGACTTCATATTGAATATAAAGGCGGGTGGATTTCTGTTGATACCCTAGACCTGCTTTTTTAAGCCTTCGCATTCCGAATTTCAACCAATTTATAACATGCGTTTCTTAAGCACATTTGTAGAGCCGAAATGGTAATTGTATGAAATTATCTAGATAGAAAAAAAAATTGTTCTCAGAAAATAATTCAAACATATTTTTTCTGTTATTTAATACGTTATAGGTATGAAAAAATGCACAGTATATCTTTAAATGCAACTTAGGCATTGTTGAGAGATTTTGGATCTATTTCAAACGAATCGTGTTTTATATAATATAATTTATTTTTAATATTGCCCTTTCCTATAACATTCGTATTTATACATTTTAATTCCAAACCATCTTCTTCTTCTCTTTACTCTTACTACGAGTAGTGGCGGTTTTCTCTAAAGTGCGTTTGTATAGTGAACCCTCCATTAAAAAAGATAGATAGTTGAAATTCTAAATCTAAAAACGACGCGTTGGTGTGCGTTAAAGAATCAGCACAATACTTCATACAAAAAAAACAACTCAAACCCCTACGGTGAAACCTTATAACCTACGCCAAATCAAGACGATCCTTGTGCGCCGCGGTGGTGAATGTTTGATGCCACCCGCCAGCAGCTGAACATTCGCACTACATATATGCAAGTTAAATGTTATTTTTCATTGAAAAATCACTAAAATCAATAAAATCAATTTTAAACCAAGTAATTTACTCCAAACATAATCTTTCTTAAGCCGTTCCATCTTTCATTAACTTGACTTAAACATATTTACAAATTGTTATCTACTTATCAAGTAATAACATCAATTTCATTTATTAATATATTATTTTAAGCTTGATAAATAGTCAACGTATTGACAATTTGGAATTGTTTTTACTTTTTTTAAATTAGCATCACATTGTAAGTCCTGAGGAAAATAATTTTCCTCGCAGTCTAAGTCGTCCTTAGGCACGCTGTGTTTTTTTTAAGGAAATGAAGGATAGGAAATTCTCTAAAGAAATTCTGGCTAGGTATCTAAGGGTCATTGTGATCACTAATAATCACGGTACGTGAGCAGACGCATCAAGACCCAGACAATCCTTACCCCACGAATCCGGGCACCCCTACTAAGTCACTAAACGTAGCGAGCCACTTTGGATCACCTACAGTAGAGGTGCTTGTTATCCAATAAATTGTTCCTGGGGCGGCGATACCAATACCCATTTCCAATATTAAGTCATTTTGTTTAGTCTGTCTGTTTAGTTTCGATAATTTTTATGATAATGAGAAAGGAAATTTAAATTGTAATATCTTGTAATATGTATTTTGTTAGTTGTAGTCGGTAGTTCAGTCTCTGCGCTTCGCGGCCATCCCGTGGTATCAATCGTTTGTACCTGATCCGCGTCCCCATCAACCATCAGCGTGGCATGCCATGACGTTATAAGAACAGAGTCTACCTATTTCTAAATATAAATACGAGTCCGCCCGTGTATGGCATCGCCGTCTTTTGTTAAATAAATTAGTTTCGGTGTCTACCACATTACGCCGAGAGCCGGGCTACCGTAGTGCTACAGGTGGCCTGTTGCTTGTTGCTTGTTGCCCGTTGCTTCGCAGTAATTAACACTACCAGATACCACATACCAGATCGACCAGCTGCTAGCTTCTTCCACGGGTACTTGGATCTTCTTCTTACACTGCTACACTCTACCCTGCTACTGGATACTACCTTTCCGTTCTCTATTCTTCCACCATTAATAACGTCAGATAGAGCGATCACCGCTCGGCTTTCTTTGAAATATTTTCATGGAATTCAAATTAGTCTTTGGTATTCGCGACTAGGAAATCATTTGTCAGATATCAAACTTCGAATCAACGTGAGCTTGGGAGAAACTGATCTAAACATCGGTAAGTACATATACCTACAGTTCTCAGTATTATAGCAGGGACTCGGCAGTAGGTACTACACAGGAAGCATTACGCGGAAATCATCCGACATTCTTCTTAAATCTTTTTCATCAACAATTTCATCTAGTCGTCTCGAGTCAAGATTGATTATAACATTATTTTGTTGTGAAATAAATGACCAAATGGCTGATATGCAAGACTAGGACTCATGATCGGTTTCTTTATGGGCTCGTGACGAAGACTGAAGGAAGGAAGAATGAAGGAAGAACATTTTTGTTTGAATATTTAAAAAACAAATAACTCTTCGGTTAGGATTGAACCTTACTCCCCATTGATTGAAGTTAACACCGCTAACATCTAAGCCAAATCCTAATTGGATAGTACTGATATTCATTTCCTATATTAACTCCTGAAATTTTTTTAATATAATGTCACCAAATTTCAGAAAAAAATGTGTTTGTATGAGTGAAACCAAAATTGTTAAAATACATTTTCATAGACATGGAGTCTTTCTGCCAAGTTTTAGCTCAATCGGGTATCTGGAAGTGGGTTAATTTAGACATTCATCATTCCATTGCATTTATTCATTCGTTTATTCATTCAATCAAGGAAACAAAAACGAAATTCAAGTAAATGTATTTTTTTAGTTTAAATTGTCACAAGTATTAAATTGAGTGTTTGTTTCATTTTATAAATCATATGAAATCTTTTCATTTCATCTACATGATCACCAAAAGTATTTGTATTTCATGAATTTTATTTCGTCTCAAATGTATGTTTTACGAATGAAAATAAATGTGGAACGGTTGTGATGTATTTCCAAAAACCTTTGCGTTTCATAATCATGTCTTATTTTAATGGAGTGTTCTCGGTCTGTTACTTCGCTTTTTCCACCATACTGCTCTGTTCACGACAAGAAAAACTAAATCTATGAATGAATCAAATGCCATTACAAATACTGTAAACTTTTTTTAGCAAAACATTAACCGAACGTTTCCGTATTGTAAAATGGTGACTTTATGCCCAAATTTGTTTTATTGAATTATTGGATCATTAAAGAGGGGTTTTTTTAAGCTTTGGCGACAACCGTGAGAAAATATTATTGAGAAATCGTTGGTTCTAAATAATCAGGAAATTCTGAGACTTACTCACAATTCAGAACACAAAAGGTGTTGACTTTACTAACGTGGACTGAGAATTAATAATCAATTGACAACGAAACCACACGACTTGTAACGTTGCACCATTTAGTCATTGCGTTGAACATGGTTTCAGTGTCAATTAATTATCATTTTTTCAGAGGAAAGTGTTTTTTTTCGTGTAAATGTTTAATTTAAATACCCACAGCTTACAAATAATTCGGTGGTTCAAAGGTACCTTATTTTTTTTTAAATTTATTTATTTTTATCCCATATTGTATCATTTATCCTCTTGAACCTCGTGTCATGTGTATTGTGTTGCACGGAGAAAATGAGAATTCCTAATATATTAAAAATTTATTCAAATTTTTGTTAATCCCGTCAAAAGCGGAATTACAGGCCTTTAAGGAATTAATTAACAGATTTCCCCATACACTTTTACCGTCTTATTAATTCGAACTGAAATAAACTCTGAAATAAAAATTATTATTATTATTAAACTCTTATTTTTTTTTTTGAAAAACTAAACCCTTCCACACTTTTCCATAAATGATCATCTAGTCAATCCACACTATGCAAGTGCATTATATAAGCATAATAAATACAAAACAATAGAAGAACAACATGTCAACTCACCAGAGATCAAATGGGAAAATAATTCACCGACTCCAGATATTTTCATATCAGAGGGTTCGGCTCGGTAGAACTCCTAACTGGACCTATATATTATATATCCTACTGATCCCTAAATATAAATATTTTTAAAATCTTTCGTAATCCTACATGTATTTAAAATGACTGATTTTTGCATTTTTAAATATAAATATACTTTATAATTTTATTTATAGTCTGAGAATGCCAAATTCTTTTAATCTCATTTCCTAAATCTTTATTTTCTTATTTTTTCAGAAACAGAATTTTTTAAGATTACAGGAATTTGGAATAGCGACAAATTAATTAACTCGAATTATTATTAAACTGTTATTATTATTATTAGATTCTTACACTCCCCTTCAACGCTGTTGTGGTAAAGCCGGCGTAAATCATGGTTTATGCCCGTTTTAACCAAAAAAAAACGCCATGTCAAGTTTTCACTATTCTTACCTTACGCGCCGCTTAATATTTAAACCACATTTTTTAGTAAGGCTGTTAATAGCGAATTTCGAATATATTATCATGTGAAAAATTTATCAGAAAATCTGTTAATTTATTTAGTAAGGCCCTGCAATTCAGTTTTTAATTGGATTACCAATAATTCGAAGAGATTCTTAATAAATTAACTCAATTTTAATTAACTAATAAATAATACAGAAGTTAATATTTTATATTTTGAAATGTTTCTAAAAAGGTACTTCCGGAATTAAACCGCCAAGGAATTTGTGGACGAAATAAAAAAGCTCTCTTTTCCCAGAGATATTCTGGGAAATGAAAGAAACTGCCCGACCTCTTTCCCATCATTCGCTACGCCGATTTTACTTGCCGCTAGAGATTGGTGAAAAACCTTTGACATTAGAAAAAAACTGCGAGCAACAACACTCGAGTCCATTATAAAACTTTAAATTAATTGTAATTCGAAGGCGTGTAATGAAATCAACACGATAAAAAAGCTCCCGATGCAAATGAAGTTGAGCTTACAGACACACAGACACACCCGGTGTTAGTGCCGCCTGATTATTGTTGATATATAATATTAGCTTTTAATTATGGATGATCCCTTTCAGAAGCGTTGCCACAAGTTGGAGTGGGAGGATTCCGCTTTGTTTGCAAACGGGCTCGGTTTGAATAGGTGTAAATTATTGTAATGGGGGCGCGGGCGTTTATTTGTTTTATATTTTACAACGCAGAGCTTCTCAAACGCGATATTATTAATTATACATTGAAAAATCACCGAATATTATAATCGTAGGATTTGTGAAGCTGAGAGAATTTACATTAAAAAATACCTCGTGATCATCGCCTTTAAAAAAAGAACACTCCTTTCGATTGTTAGTAATCTTGAAACATTACACCTAACCAATTGCATTATTAAAATACAGGAAATTTATACTTGCCGCAAAAGTGTGTCCATTGGACCTAGTTCCGTGAAACCATGCGCATTTTATCAGTAACGTATCTTCACTCTATCATCTGTCAAGCATCTGAACAAAAAATACACATTTCGAATAAAGAATTATTAACACATACAATAATTTTTGTCTCCTATACATATTTCGTTTGTGTGATATGATTTTTACCATTTTGAATTTAAAGTTCACTAAACAGAAATTAGTTAAATAATCAAATATACAGTGTGTTTCACGCTGACACCGCGAAACTTTTATTTGATCTAATTAAGTCTTTCAAACAAATATTAATTAATATACAAAATACATTTATTTACTTATTAGAATAAGTCATTATTATATAGGTACTACCGCAAACGAATCAATAGTCACGGAATATTATTATTGTAGGATTTGTTCAGCTGAAAATTTATGTGAAGAATACATCAGAACAAGGACTAAGTATTGTTTCATAATTAAAAGTTTTCTTGATCAGTTATATAAGTTATCAAATTATATCTGAATCTTTGTCACATCATTTCCAATTTTTAAAATGACAATTTAAATAATTTTCTGTTAAAATATTATATTGTACCTATATGAATTCGTGATACAATCAGTTCAATTTTTTAAAATAACTGCTAAATTCAAAACATATTCGAGTTCATTAAATCAGAATCACGGAATGAGAGACCCACAATCGAAATTAACAAGTTTGACAATTGCGATTTTCATAAAACGGGAAAATCTTGCTGGTTGAAAAAAATATTTTTTAGCCAATAAAATTGTCAAATTCGTTTTCCGTACTTAATAAATAAAAAAATCAAAAAAGTCCCAGAACCTTGGACTTTTTATTAATTTTTTTTTTATACCTACATTATGAATTATTCAAGAGTTTGTTGGGATAGGTACGTGTATGAATAGGTAGGTACCTTTGTCGGTATCTAATAGGTATCTTTGTCTTTTTGTCAATCGGAAAAAAACATAAGTGATAAAAGTTTTTTCAACATGTTAATTAATTTCGAGCATGAAGCATGATGTATACTGTGCTTATCTCAATGGCGTCTGATCACGTTCATTTTCGATTATAGATTGATATAAATTTTATCTTATTCATCTTAAAAAATCTACCCTAATGCACAAAAAATCAAATCAATATCGACAACAAAGAAACGAAGAACACATAATTGGAATGTCTAAACAAAATTCTTTTAGAAAACTACTATTAAAGATACAATCATCCGCTAGGACAATTTTTGAAATGGATATAAATGAGACAATAAACGCTACCATTATTTTACTTCTAGAAAACGATTTAAAATTTTGAAATTTCGTGTGTGTAATTGTTTAGATTTTATCAAAAGTTGTTTCGATGTTATTGGAAACAAAAATATGTCATGCACGTTTTCGAATTTTAGAATGAAACATTGAATTGCAACTCATTGGACGGAATAGCACTGTGGTGGAGACAATCAAAAATATTTTTATAAACTTCAAGATAGGTAGGTTTGTGATTAATGTTATTTCATTTTAAGAAAATCGTTTAGGTATGTAGATACCTACCTAATTTAATACGAGCTTCTACATACCCACGAAGATATTTTATTTAATATAATTTTTTTTATAATACGGATTATGAAAAAAAAATATTTCGCCAACTTAGCTGCCAGATAAGTGTAGTCCTATGAGACGGTGGACACTGTAATCGAGTCCGAAACGTTTACATAATATCCGAAAAATAAATACTATAATACTTTTGGCTGTGAAAATCTCAAATCAAGTATTGCCCTGTACAATATTATTATCTATCTTTAAATAATTTATAAATAATGTGTACATTCACAAGCAGCATCAAATTCATAAGTATAAAATTATGCACAAATTTAATATTATAATGACTGATAAGCTGGTGGATGAAATCTGTTTAAATCTGTGCCTTAAATTATAAGTTGTTATAATAGAAAGTCTATTTTTTGAAATTATTTTAAAACGATATGTGAAATATAAAAAAAATAATAAAATGATATTGACATTTTCACTGAAGTTTTACACCAGACATAAAAATATAGTATATACCAATGTTTTCAAGTATATAAAATTGTGCAGTCAAAAACAATAATAAAAATATTGTGCGATAAAAGAAAAACAAGGATGTGACTGTATGACATTGTACAACCGATGTAAGTCTAAATACGGACGACTGTTGATTTATAAGAAAAATGTATCAATTTCGTTGTATTTTAGCTGATTTGATATGTTTTTACAAAAGTGTTTTGATCTAACAAAGTCTCATCAAAAGTTGTAATTAGTATGTTGTACATTTTACGGGCATTAAATGAATCTGGTTTCGCAATGGGGTATTGCATACACACAAGTCTTTGTCAAGAACGGTTAGAATTTTTTCGTGAAATTGTTTAGAAATGTGTAAATAAATTTCAGAAATGCATTCAATATGATACAGGTGTTTTTTAGTCTACGTATTTATTTGCGAACTGAAACGCGATCTAAAACACGAATCGAGACACGAATTACGGCAAAGGTACGAAGCAATTTCGTGCCATTTGCGGTTGCTTAGTTCCATTCCCATAAGTTGAGGTTCAGGTCGGCCCGCGTATGTTTACGCATAAGTTCAAAAATATCACTTTCAATTGGGAATATTTAATTTCATTTGGAAACAATTGTTTGTATGGGTAATTCCTGATTTGATGTCTATTATTCTCGTAGTTAGTATATAATAGCGCATCTGAAAAAAGATGCACAGCAGCTTCGAGGAGATTTTTCACAAAAACGGCATTATACAAATCATCGCATTTTCCAAGAGATTCAACATTCTTACTTTATATTGAAATAATTGCTTTTGGAGATACCTACATTATCAGGCATATAAAAATCGGTATTCAATTGTGAAGATCTTGAATGTGTGAAAAACATCAAGTAAGGTGTTATAATAGACAATCTTAAGTGGAATTATCACATTGACAATCTTACAACTAGGGTAAGAAAACTTACTCATATTTTCTTTGCAGTGCGAAACATAATTAGACAAGTAGATCTAAGAAAAATATATTTCGGACTGTGCAACCCCCTCTTAATGTATGGTTGCATTGGCTGGGGAGCATCAGGAAGATCAATTCCGCTTATGAAGGCCCAGAAATCAATAATTAAAGTCATAATGCGCAAACCATATAGGTTCTCTAGCGATGAGCTCTTTAAACAATTTAATGTACTTGATATTCGTCAAAACTATATAAAAAAGGTTATTATCCATTTACATAAAAATCTAGACAATATTAATAAAATTGACCATAAACACATCACAAGAAGCCACACCAGAAATGAACTTATGATCCCAACGAGCAATACGGCGAAGTATCAAAAGACACACACATACTTGGGACCTAAATTGTACAGTAAAATCCCCCCTGAATTAAACATAAAAACTTGTAATATTTCATACATAGGCCCAATAATAACTAAATGGTTGATTGGACTGGGCAGAGGAGAATCTGAAAAAATGTTAAAAAACGTATAACACACTATAAACACTATATAAAACACTATATATATATCTTCCATTATTCTAATTATTGCTCATACACAATTGAAACATACACAACAGCTCAAGTTCGACTCTATCATAAGATTGTAACGATTAAACATCACAAATTAAAACATCAATGAGATATATTATAGACATAGACAAATCACACACTTACTTTCACATATTTTTTGGTTTCTTGGAACGGGCAATTTGCCTAGTTAGGAACCAATAATTTCGATCTGATAAGGTACAATAATCAATAATCACAAAATATATTAATTATATCTTGTATCATATTGTAATGTGTGTAAATCTAAATGAATAAATAAATAAAAAAATTCAATATCAGTTATTTGACTCCGTGCAGTGTATTGCTTTATTATCCAGGGCGCCAACCCAAAAATCGCACAAATTTAAGAGCTTGTTATTGATTGCGTTGGTACACCTGTACTGTTGATACCGCTACGACGTTTTTGCGTTAATTTACATAGGAGAAACCATTTAACGGTTTATAATGAGCTTTTAGTTTCGGTATCTAACTGATTTATTACGATATTAACAACAAACAACTTCAACAAAAAAAACACCACATCAATTATTATTGATATATTACGTTGCTGTAAATAATTATAAGGTTATGTTCATTTTATTTATTTAATTTTGTCGGGTATTAGATGTGCTTTAATTTCCATACTGATTTTTTCGAATAAAATATATTTTAATTATTTTCTCAAACTATGCTGTGTAATTTAGTTTTCATGTTATAGATGTATTAGAAATATGTTTGTTTTCCATAAATTTTTAGGTACTGGTTTTTTATGATAAGTCTTCTCTTACATGCTTAACTGAGCTGTTAAACGTAATGTTTTTAGTGTGATTTTTATTTTATCTGAAATAGATATAGATCATGCTACGGTTTCAGGCTACATTTCTGTTCTGTTCTGTAAATAGTTTACACACCAATGGTAACTCGTATGCAATGTTAGCTGATGTTTTTTTTCATATGCCTCTGTTGAAGTCTGTACTGATTAAACATTAGAGCAGTGCATATATTAATGAGATTACTGCATAAATTTTTTTTCATTTCTTCTTTTTTATTTTTAATAACTTTGCACTCGTATTAATGTTCATATTTTTTCTTCTTAACTTATATTTTTCCCTTCTTTACATATTGTACTATGACTGTCAACAACTTTCATATATGTTATGGCACTTGTGCCATTAATTCTAAATAAATAAATACATATTTATGCTACGAAAGGTTTTAAAAAATCAAGTTTTTTTACCATAATTCATCTATTTTTATTTTATTTATTTATCGTTTCTTTACATTGTATCTTTTTTTAAAGTTAGAATTTTTAACCTCACTAGGACAAGCCTGTGTTTTATTAATGGGTGTATTTAAAAATACATGTTTATTTTTTTTTGGTTTGACTGATTCCTACATTTTTTGTACACTTATAGGTTTGAGGGCCCAAGGACTGGCTCTTAACTGCTGTGTACTTTTAAAACATCTTTTAAACTTAAAAAAACCCTCCCCAAGGACTGGAGTCAATCTCAAGCCTCAAACGAGCATTATCGAAATTTATTTCGTATATTAACTGCTGTAACGTCATCCAATTGTGCATGTCTGCGTGTTATCGCGTGATTACTACTATTTATAGAATGAATTTATGATGATAGAATGCATCATCATCGACAACAAGTATATCCCCTGAGTTTCAGCTCGATAGTTTCCCCGACTCAGCATGTCGGGAAGTGGGTTAATTTCTACTTCTAAGATTCCACTTCGTTCACGAAAAAAAACTGAAATTTAAATACATGTTTTTAAGTGTTTGAAAATAGAATTAAAATAGAAGATAATAGGTATTTTAGGTAGGTACCCTAAATTGTTGCATATGTTTAATTGTATTAGGTCTGCAAAAACTTTCACGTGCCTGGCAAGTTTTAGGATATTTTTTGTAGATGTACAGTATAAGCTCAGTAATCCGACGTTCGACAATTCGACACGTCCAATAAGACGTTTATTACTTCAAGCTGGGCTAAGAAAACAATACAACTAGCAATACATAAATTAAGGTACACTAGTAATACAAAAATGTACCTAAGCAGCAAAAGAAATTTATTGTTTGCATTTTGCATGTACTTTTTTATTTATTTATAAATACATGTTACATGTTTAATACATTTATTTAGAGAATATACATTAGAGCACGATATTAGGCAGCTGCCTGTTTCATGGTGCCCAATGGAGGAATGGTTAGTTTGAATTTAAGTCTAGTGTAAACATATTTTGGTAGAATTATAAAAAAAAATTGAAAATTGTTAAAAAAATGTTTTCAATAACTCACAAAGTTTTCTATAAAATAAACACAAATATATAAAGTAGTACACATATGTACATACATACATACACATGCACACGCAAGTATATATACATACATACATTTATATATATGCATATACATATAGGTACATACATATACACAACATACATATACTCACATACGTGTATCTTATTCCTCACACATGTAAACAATATATACTTTTATTTATATTTTCTGATTAGATCTTAAATAACACTTTTCTATCTTATTTTAATATAATTTAACTTTAATAATTTGTATTATAGTTATGTACAATAATAATTTGTATAGCACTATCTTACACCTATCTGGCGCTGTACAAATATTCCCTGCTAGGATTTAACTTGATATGTACAAACGGATACAGATATTTTCTTTCCTTAACAAAGTAAGGATCTGTTATTCGGAAATCATTTTTACCAAACGTTGTTATGTGCGCTTTGGTTCCTTAAACCGCTATGACGTCGCTTATGTAAGAGTTACATAACTATCGAGAATTATAAATTTCAGGAATGCACAATGCGCATCAGTTCTGATGAGTAATTAATTTTATAATGTTTTGTTTAGTATCAACGGCATAAATATACGATAAACAATAATAACAAGTCACAGACACTAAAATATTAAAAATAATAATAAAAAAAAACCATTAAATCTTGCAATATATACACGTTATAAGAAAGTATAACATTAATACAAGCTCTTAAAGATTATAAAAGTATAAGAAACGAGTACATACAAAACATATTTGTGAACTTAGGTTAGATTAATATTGACTTTAAATATAATATGTTAGTACCTATATCCTTCTTGTACCTATCTTCTGCGTAGCCACGATCCGCCACGTCTGCGTAGGTATCTATTACTAACTTCACGAAATCTAGGTACAAGCGAGTGTTTGGAATGCTTAGTCCTGGTATTGTTACATTTAAACAGGATTTTGGAAAGAGTGGCTCTCGTCGGTAAATGATATTGTATCAGGTTAAATAAATCAGGGCTGTCTGTACCCTAACTTACAATTGTGTTGGAAATAATTATTCAGTGAGAGATTTATTAAATTAATTTTTTTCGTCAAGTAATTACAGTTTATACCTACGTAATAATATATATACAATGCATTATTTATTATAAAAGTTTGAGTACCTACCTTGAAAGGGGTATCCGCTGAACATTGGCCTCATGCCCCCAGAAGAGGATGGCATTCCCCCACCTCCTTCCATCGCACTATCCTTTATCTACAATTCACTTGAATCAAACCAACCTTAACGATATAGTTACAACCACTCAGTTTCCACTCATTACACTTTAAGTTTAAATGAACTCTCCAAGTAGAAGTTTACGCATTCTTTTTTTTTAAATTAGAGATTTTTTTAGATGAGGATGTTTCATTCACTTCAGTCTCACGAAGTTTATATTCACTTTCACGACGAGTTTACACCAACTTATTCACTTTTTTTAGAACTCCCCAGAACATTTTGAATTTTTGTAATTTCGTTAAACAGAATTAATATCACTTCAGTGGCGCATATACATTATTTTTCCTTAACTGAGCTTTATAAAATATACTTCAAGTTACCACGAACTTTCCAAGAACTTACGAGAGAAAAGTTTCATTACGAATGGCGTTAACACTTTAGTTGTGTTTGTTTTAAGAGTTTCTCTTCAATTGAAGAATAAAACATGAAAGAGAATCACTTCAGTTCTGCATAGTATATTCAGTTATTGTTTATGTATGTATATTCACATTTGCCGCAGCACAAGAGGAACGCGGCCACAAAGCACCATGGCCGTTTAATGCCCGCAATCACCGCATAAAGTTAACAAACACAACTCGTTCACTGAAGTTCTTGAGCTAATAAAAGCGCAGTATTAACGACTAACATTAAATACTTTAAAGCGTATGATGTATTGAAACAAAGGCATTAAGTTATTCGGATTTAATCTCGGCGGCAAGCCGTGGCTAATGGCGAAACAAGTCGAGTACTCTGCAAAGTCTGAAATGGCGGCCTGAAGTAAAGTATTGAAGTACTGGCTATGGTATGAACATGATTGAGGGTTGGGCCTATGTGCAATGGGCTTCCCCCCAACACTATACAGAATACAGAACTGTGAACGCAGAACAGAACTCGGGCTTCTGGTTTGATATTCCGCTGGAGCGACACTGAGGGGGGCTCACCCGATTTTTCCATTATTTCATTACGTTTGTTCAACAAACGCGTGGTTTAGTAAGTAAACTAGTTTTCAGGGGGGCGAAACAGTTTACAGATATATTTTAGAGTGTTTTGGGCGGGTTCAAAAACTAACGAATTATTGAATGAAAAACATGATACATTTTTCAACTTAAATACGATGGTAATGTGATTAGTAGGTATAGTTGATTTGAAATGGTTTTATAAAATTAAGGTTCACGCTCGTATTATGGTAGTCGTACATGTTTTATGCAAGAATAAAAAAATAATATTTTGTCGAACAAATAATAAAACATAAATGGAAAACATGTTATCGTAATACATATTAAAAAGTAATATTATTATAGAAACCATATTAGAAAAAAAAGATTCAACTGATTGATAAATAGATATTTTAGAGAAAATAGCAATAAAATTAAAGATAAAGATTACTTTACAGAAAATAGAAATAAAAATAAACATAAAGATTAAACTGATTGATAAATAGATACTTTAAAGAAAATAGAAATAAAAATAAAGATTAAACTGATTGATAAATAGATGTTTTAAAAAATAAACATAAAGATTAAACTGATTGATAAATAGATATTTTAAAGAAAATAGAAAACAAAAAGATTAAATTGATGAATAAAAAGATATTTAAAAAAAATAGAAATAAAAAAATATAAATTGAAAGTAATATTAAAATGCAAAATTATGTCATTATTTTTTTATTTTTTAACACAGGTTAACCACGGTACGTACTTCTCTAGAAATACCTATTTACGGTCACATTTGGAATTAAGTGATAATGTTTATACAATGTAATATAATGTATCCATGAGTGCGTCGAGGATAAGCTGCAATACAGGTTTGAATACATTCTTGCCCAGTTAACATTATTTTGTAACCAGGAAGTTCCTGTTCTAAAACCAAGCTACCCACTTCTAGCATAACTTAAAGGTTCTAAACCCCTTAGCTTCCATTTATCTATGCATTATTGTCCGTGCGGGAACTGTTTAAGTGTGTGTGAGGAAATGATAAGTTGGATTTCGCGTGATACGAGGCGAGAGGGGATCGCGATAGAGCAGGACGCCTATAGTTAAACACATCATGTTTATACGCGTAGTCGGCCAATCACAATAATTTATTGTACCGGCGCATAAAGGGTGGGGATATTGTCACTCGCCTCGTATCAAGGGGCAATTGTATTTTCATAACGACTATAAAATAATATATAATGTGAAGGGAGATCTGACGATACAGGGGTTCGGGGTTCGGGGCTCGAAAAGTGATTGTCGAACAAGATAATCGCTCTAAAAACTTCTATGTTTTATCTTTAGCAGCAAAATGAAGCAGTAAATAGCATTTTTATAAAGTTTCATTACCCACCTTTTCTAAGTACCTATACATGTGATTGCGCATTTGATATTGACACTAGCCAACTTGCTTGACAAATTTTACAGTTTTAGGTAAATGTTTAAACGATAATTTATTAATTAAATATTTTATATTATTTAAAGTTTTTATTTTATTTTTACTTAATAGTTGTTCTTAAATGAAAATTTGAAATAGAAAAACCAGAAAAAATACGGTCACATCTAGGACTTCGCTAAAACTGTCTTTAATTCTAGGTTTTACTCATTAAGTTATTCCAAAAACAAAATATTCATCCTAGACTTGCTGAAAAAGTCACACATTAAAATAAAAATATATTTATCCAAGACGCTGTCTAGATTGCCTTTAGTTCGAGTTGAATCTTGCGATCACACTTCTCAAATTATACCGAATCCATTAAATTTCATAATTTTAACTCCCTCCAAACACGACGTCTAATTTTTGATCAAATCCTATTATGTAAAATCCTAAATAATGGTCTGGACTTTCCAGAACTTACCAATTTAATAAATTTTCATATTCCGTCTAGATCAACCCGACAATCTGATTTATTTTATCTACCCTTGTGTAGAACAAACATTCGAAAAAATTCCCCAATTCCTCGTATATGTGCACAATATAATAAAAAATTTTACAGCATTGACATTTTTGGTAATAACCTAAAGAAATATCGATATGAAGTAATGCGTACGATCGATTATTAATATGAGAGTATGGAATGTATCGGCAGCATCTCCTATCCTCTTCCTATTTTTTCTCTTCCTATCCTCTTCCTATTTTCCTCTTCCTCTCCCATTCCTTTAACACCAAATTAATTTTAAGAAACTAAAACTTCATTTCTAATGCACTTTAACATAAGAAACTTCTGTGGCTTGACTTCAATTAACTTGTATATTTATATCTATCACTGCATATTATATATAAGCTGTTTGTTTCTTGCAAAATAAAAAAATAAATCATACGTAATGTTGGTAGTTCTTGTTCGAAGTATTATACAGTTATATATGACCGAAGGAGATAGGGTCCCATTAGCTCAGTTGGTAGAGTGGTGCCCCGGCAAGGCAAGGGTCCTGGTTTCAAGTCCTAGATGTTATCGTATCTTTTTCTGTTTCAAATTTTCATATAAGAATCGCTAATATTGTCTTCAATAATTAAATATTTTTTGGTATTGATAACCCCAAAATCTACGGTAGAGACGTCCCTGACTGCACAGATAAATTAGTGTGTACCTACATCTCTAATGTGGAGCCTTTTATTCATCTGGAACCATTTCTTGTAGTAAAGGTAACAGTAGGACACACGTATAAAACTTACTGGTGTAAAATATTGCTATTTTATTAAAAATCTCTTAAATTATTCTTATTCCTGTTAAAATATTGATCAATTAAAATATCAGTAAAACAACTATTGCGTATTATCAAGACAAACTCACGTGCATGAAAAAGTTTTCCAATATATTATGGATGTTCTAAAAGTTTATTAGGAAATGGCCTGCTATCCCGTTTTTAAAAGATTTAAAAAAATCAGCAATACTCATTTTTGTGCATGAATTCTGTTATTTTCTTGTTATTTCCATATTCATCAATAATTTCGGCAGCTGCATCGATGTCGTAGCAAAGAAATAGGGAAACTCACATTAACACAGCGCGTATAATACGTACACGCGAGCGTGTGAAAAGTTCCCTGGTTATCTGACGCACACCGAGAATACGTGCCCGCACACTCACGCAGTGCCGCCGCACAAAGGAAGGCCCGCCCGTGATTGGTGGACGCGTAAAACACATGCATTGAAAATCAGTGTAGAATCGGGCACAATGCGACGTATTTAGTCATGCTACGTAGCTTTGTGAGGAAATAAAGTGACTCTGTCTCGCGGCACCCCTGCCCTACCCCTACCCTCCCTTCAACCCTGAGAGATGGAAGTAAGACTACAAACATCAGGGATTTAACCTACCCCCATTCATTCCTATTGCTGCCTGCTCCTATTGTCTTCCTTGCCAGCCATGATGTCATTATTTCTACTCATTCCATCATAATTACTGTACGAATTATCTAGATATAAAAATATGATTTCCTTACCTCCCGTGTTCCTATTGCAAGATCGGTACCCACTTGAGTTAATATCCAGATGATACAGTCTTTATCCTTATTACGCACATTTTTTTTTCAACACTTCGCAACAGTTTAATAACTATTTCAGTCCCTGAGAAGTAAAATAATGCACTTTCATGAAAAACAAAATTTTACAAATTCGTTATGTTCGCTTTGGGGCCATCTTTAAAGTTCATAAAATTATGTTCCTAACGATGTAACACTTAAAAATAAATTTTAGACTACTTAAATTTTTAAAAAGAAGAAAAAACTAGCCCTGAAAGCTTTAATTTCATACAACATAACCCTACATTTCCATATGTCATGAACATGGCGTAAACAAATTAAATAAAATTATCTCAATAAATATTAATTAATAGTAAAGAAGTTTAATAATAAAATAATTAAACAATTATTTTTAAAATATACACCAAGAAATATATAACTATACCTATACAATTACACAAAATAAATAAATATACATTGCAATACGGTGAAGTTGTTATAAGTCGTTCTGTTACGCCACACAAGAATCGGCCTTCCCTGCACAGAGTTTTGGCGGCCGGGTCACGAGGCTGGCCGAATGAAGAGTCGTTCCGTGCAAGAGAGTCGACCCGTTTTGACACGATTGCTACGCAAGAGTTGGTTTTACCCCCTAAAATTGATTCGCATCAAAACTGATTCAGGGAATTTTAAATTCTTCATTGAAACTTCCACAGTAGTATTTAGCTTAAAGAAAAATTATTAAAATTAATCAGACCATAGCTTTAAGATGCTATTTAAATTCTTTAAAAAATCACAGGAAGCAAAATATATTAAAGATTAATCTATGTGAGAAAGGAAATGATATCCATTTTCTTGTCTAGTGAATACAAGTGCGTTTACTCGGATTACAAATTATGTAGATTCAATTAGTATGAATTCACCTTACGTATAATAAATCTACCTATTTCTGTAATCAATATCAAATAAACCATTAAGAAATGGTATTTGGTATAATTTCGTCTATATACATGGTGTCCGGAGGTAAAGTGCGCTCACTTCGGGAGGTGATTCTACATGATATTACTTTTTCTCCTACACCTCCAACTCAAGAGCTATTTCCCTTTATTGGTCTAGAAATACTAAATACTAAATTTCACAGTTGATTTGCAAGTTCTGTGAAGGTGCTATTCGAGTTCTATTATTATATAATTATCGGCCATTTGCGTCACAACACTGAAATCACAACAGAACTTCAATAAAACTATAATATACTATCTATAAATAATTCTACCTCAAAAATAGACGCAGTTTTCAGGTCCACTAGAATTCACAAATTCAAAACACATCAGCTAGTTCTCAATAAAAATAACTGTTTATTTTAAGAACAAAGACATTATACGGGTTTCACGAGATCTTCATGCCCATGTTCCTGCCAAGTCGCTTTCCGTTAAAATTTTCAAAATCTGCCTCGCCACGTCCACCCGGAAAACAGCTGAGTGACCGCACACCACAGGGTCGCTAATTGATCGCCAGTGACCCTGCCTCAAAGATAATCTCGTATGGTTCGGTGACAAACACTTATTCCGTTCATAATTTGCCGTAGAAAATTCGCTAAGCGCTGCCATGAAACCACATTATGATTGTATCGTACAGCTTTATTTAGAGAAATTTATTTTACTTTCGTTAAATTTATTTAAAAAAAAACAGCTTTCCTATCGTTTTGCACTTTGAGAATCATTCATTTTCTTATATTGAATGTTAAAACATTATTTCAAAACTAGTTTTTTTCTGTTTATTCTGACAATAATTAAAAAAAAACAACATTGTAGAAAATTGCGTCTTTTTGTGTTTTGATTTTAAATGTAAAACCGCACAAGAGTTCCAACTGCTCCCAACCGTCTGAAGCCAGTGAGACTATGGCATCCTCAATTTGGGTATGTTGTAAGGCTGAAGGTAGTGAGGAGGGGAGGGAGATAGGAAGAGGAATGTGAACAATACTGAGAGTATCTTCCACTCTGAAACGTGCTGCAAATATACTGTATATTATTTTAAATTAGTAAATTAAGAAATAACACAAATTAATCAAATAAAATTTACAAAATTCTATTTGTGTTCTGAAAACACTTAATTTGAATGGTAAATTTCACATGGAAAAAATTGTACGAATCTTACTATGCACATTTCACCATGGAGTTTTTATTGCTTCTAACTCCAACGGACAGATTTTTTGTATTATGGTTAACTTTTTGGATAGTATACATATGTATTGAGTAACTCATATGTGTCTTTACTTCAATATATTGTAATAGTATCACCATAAACCATTATTTATAGATAGTACTAACTAAGTTATCACCTAATCTTAAGTAAAATTTTATTAATAAAGTAATATTTAAATATTTTAAATTCAATTTGGTAGGTGAGGAACCATTTTTTGGATAACAAACACCCCTGTAATAGGTCACCCCAAGTGGATGGCTACGTTTGGTAACTTAGCAGTGATGCCAAGTTTTTGCACTGCAGTGGAAGGGGAGGATTCTTATGTCCGTCACTCCTAGACACACTGAACCCAAGATTTCTACTCACCCCTCAAGCCTTTCTCCTTTCACAGAACTTTCTCTCCTTCCTTTCCTCAAGATTCTCCACACAGCATCCTCAAGATGACATAGGTCATGAGTGAAATTATTTTCCTCAAGGCCTCCTGTGTTGAGCTAATGAACCAAGCGCCACTCCTGAGTAAGCGCTGGGCCCAAGCGCACTCAAGACCACACCCTGCAGAGTTTTCCTTATTTGATAATTTATTATATCTATTGTACAAAAAAATGTATATCTATATGGGACGTGTGGGATTGCACTAACCTCCCCACATCCAAATATTATTACTATTATTATTATTATTATAATGTAAAAAGAATTGTGTAATTTAGAGATACAAAAAATATGTAAAATATGTTGGGATTTGTTCATTATAGTCTAGTTAAAATCTCAGTTTCGCCAAAAAATGGCTAAAAATTAAGCCATGGATTCTTTCTTTAAATCTAACGATTTTTATTTTGATGTTGTTTTGTGCAAATTATGAAAAAGGAATTCGCGATGAGAATGAAAACAATAAATAACATAATAATTAATCGAAAATAAAATACGAAATCCATCGGGTGCGAACAACAAAAGAACGCCTTCGGATAAGGGTCGAAACGCCTTGAAAACCGATTAAAGGAAGCATCACATAACACCTACAACTGTCCCTACTGCAACACATAGTCGGCGAAACACAAAAAGGTAAAATACGCCAATCAACTTGGCAATCATTCATTTTTTAAATTATATCCTACCATCCAGGGTCCTTATTGAACGTTATTTTGAGGTATTTCTGTCGGCTTTGTTCATTGTGTCAACAAAAACTCAGCGAGTCTAATCGGAGGAAGCCACCCGTCTCGTCCGTAATACCTTAGGTAGGTTTATCCGCAGGATATAAAAAGATATACCTACTTTACTTTACAATGGAGATCTTCCTTATGTCCCTTCTCACTATCTACTCCCGGGTCTTGCTTCGATTATACGTTCTCTATATACTAATGACGTGAAAACGGCAAGTTCCAAAATATGTATATTTTTATCATTGAAGAAGAATATAATACTAATAAATATAAATGAAACGTGAAACAGTACAAGACACAGAAAAATAAAAAGATAACGGTCACAGCTAGGAATCGAGTCAAGGATCTCTTGTCTAAACGGGACAGACGTCTTAACCAACTCGACCATTGTGACCTATTTATTAAACGTCATATTTCAAATTCAGAATTAAAAATATCATCTTTTAACTAAATTTTCCCATATTTTTGGCATCTTTCTTTTTAAATAGAAACAAAGTTTCTAATGAAAATGGTTTGTAATCTAGATTGGGTCTCGGATAATCATATCCGATTTTTATTTAATTAACTTCTTCTTCAATGATATATTACATTGATGGGATAAACTTCAAAATTAATTTTATTTTATTTATTTGTTAAAAAAAATTTTTTTTTGTACGATACATGATTTTTTTTTGTATTATTTCACCCGCAATGCTAGGGTTGTCCCTATTTTATGGCGGGTTATATTTACAGATATGAAATTTTAATAATATGGGTATTATAATAATCAATATTAATTTGTATAATTCAGATTTAGTTATAAATTTTTTTTAGTTATAGAATTCATCAAATTTCAATGCTGAAATTCAAGTTCTTTAAAAGATCTATTTAAGTTCTGCTTTTCTATCGTTATGGGCCAGTTGCTTTACAGAACTGAAATAATAGCATAAATTTAAAATTAACGTAAAAATTTGATGAATTTCTCAAATTCTGTGAAACAACCCGTCCTTACAATATCTTTAATTAAATATGAACTCAAAATTACTGAATGAAATTTACCATATTTATAAAAATTAATTATGTATGAACTTAATTTAAAAAAAACTATTTAATTTTACTTTTGTTTTCGAGAATGAATGAATGGAAATCTTGGAAGCGGATATTAAACAATTTCCTGACACGATCGAGCTGACACTCACAGGTAGACATTCTATCAATCAAGTACACACACGGACATATACGCATTTCTCTGAAATCAGATGACATTATAACAGTTTATATTCGAAATAAATGTCAGTCCTATCCGATTGACATTTGGCGAGGATCGTAGAGATGCTGACTCAAGTTCATGGGTAGAAAGGTTCAATCATCAGTCAAATCGAAAAAACATTTTTTTAAGGTTTTTAAAAGACATTTAAAAATATTACATCAGTATATTTTATGTTTTCTTCTTGGTAATCTGACAAAATGGTTATAATTGAATATCTCACCTGAAATGACACCTAACTGGTCTCAAACATTCTCGTATACACATGCACAGGGTGCGCATCTAACTTCCATGATAATCATTGAAACGGGGAACCGAGCGATTATTGCTGCATTTCATATTGTATAAACATGGTGTGAGCTGTGAGGATATTAGGCAGGAGATAATGCATTACAACACAGCGAAGGTCCTTTTCCTTATCAGCAGTGCTAACAATTATAATTTATTGTTAGAAACACAATACGCTTAGTGCATCTGCGACTAATTGGAGATTCATTTAAGAATAGATTTTAAATAGTAAAATTATTTCCGACTTATCAGTTTCTTGAAAGATTTTATCTACACGTAAGATTATTTTTAGCATTTTTCAACGTTTGCAAAACTTCAGAAAATGTTTAATTTTATTTGACTCTTGTGGTATTGAAATGTGTTACGCTTCTTCTTGAGCCAGCCAGCGTTTTGTAGAGCCTTGCGGTATACATCATCAACAGATGAACGACATGGTTAAGTATCCCGAAAGTCAAGCAACAAACATGACAGCAGTCATAAAAAATAACGTCATAATAGGTAAATAATGTTATAATAGGTTTTTTTATTATTAATATACTGTTCAATCATTTCCCAATAAAATATTAGTCATTCAGAATATATCTGAGCACATGTTCACGCAAGTGCCCTTGTCCGAATAAATATAATGGACGAAATGCAAAACTATGATTATTTGTAAGAACACGTTCCTTCTGATAACATATTCGTGCTTTACTGATAGTTTGTTATGAAATTTGTCAAATCATTCGTTATAGGCCTCCATTCCCATTTTTAACAGGAAAACGAATAATATTTCTTAGCAGTAAGTTTTCTCACATATTATAGGTACAGCATGCAGGTGTCTTCGTACGTTTGTTTTGATGTGTTATGAAATGCATCAGGACTGTACAGGGTGGCATTTGTGTAAAATCTTGATCCGTAGATAATTATTGTCAAACATATTAGTGCAATACGCATCAACGTCAAGGAATGCCCTCCTGACACGCCCCGCATTCGTTAGCTATTAAACAAAGAGGACATTTAGCTTTAACGCCGATAATGAACTCCCGCTCCTGGCTGGGAGCTAAACGGCGGGAAAAGGGCATCGTAGGGGTTATTTGTTTCACAGACAATTAGGCGCGGCCACAGTCACGGAGAGTAGTCACACTTGATAAGCATTACGGCTGAAACGGTCACGTTTTTTGCTACGCTAAAAAAGATAAAAGTTGTACTAAGACCGTGCGTCGCCGGGAAGGTGCCGCCGGTTGCTTGTTTCGCAGGGAGACATAACCTAATTTCGGTTAATGACGGCAATCCCGACTATGCAACAGTGGCTACGGTTTTCGGGTGTCAATCATACAATGGTCATCAATCATTGCTGGCTCTGACTGTAGCCATTGATGGTGATGACTTAATGTGTTACGGTAGAGGATGATGAGCGGGTCGTTCGGTGATTCGGTAGGAACCAGACTGAGGAGGATGAGTGGGGAAGTTATATGCAGGGATGGTCCTAGACTTTCAGGCGCCTCGCGCAAATTATTTTGGCAATAACTTCCAAGCCAATAACACTTCCCTCTTCACTGAAATCTTTAGATTTTTGGACTAATATTTTTTTAGATTGATGCATTTTAAATGTGTATTCTACACGCACAGTGGAACACGTTGGTATTGTTCTTGAATTGTTCCCACAATTGATGATTTTGAGTTTTTTATCTTGCAATATACAATATAGCACAGGAGTTTCAGCAGCACGGAAGATGTGAACTATTTTGATATTGATCATTTGCTGAAGGAGAAAGGCGAAAAAATGAGATTGAGATTCTCAAGGAGGATATTGTGGTTCTATCCGTGGCGGCACAATTGTATATGAATTAGGTTAGTAGTAGTTAATGTATCTACATCATAGTATTACATGGAAACAATGTAGTAAATATTTTATGAAATGAAAAGAGTATAACACGAAGTGTACTTGATTACCTATACAGTTAAGACGAAAAGAAAATAAAACAAAACAAAAGTGAATAATGGATAGTTAAAAACATTACCAAATAATTATAGACTAATAATCTATTTAGAAGAACTCATAACATAATATACATGCTAATTAAATTGTTTTATGTTTGGTTTGGGATTAACAGGTTTTTGGAAAATTGAAAATTGAAATTGTCTACCTTTTTTTTATACATTCTGTGATCAGTTTTTTAGTTTGTGAATTATTAACAGGCTGTTTCAAAGTAGTTGGCATGCAGTTATACAGTTTAAATTAGTTGTTATGCAGTTATATAGTTTAAATTAGTTGTTATGCAGTTATATAGTTTAAAGTAGTTGGTATGCAATTATATAGTTTAAAGTAGTTGGTATGCAGTTATATAGTTTCAAGTACGAGTTGTTGGTATGTAGTTATACAGTTTTAAGTAGTTGGCATATCGTTATATAGTTTAATGTAGTTGGTATGCATATATACAGTTTAAAGTAGTTGTTATGCAGTTATACAGTTTACAGTAGTTGGCATGCAGTTATAAAGTTTAAAGTAGTTGGCTTACAGCTATACAGTTTAAATAAATTGGCATGTCGTTATATTTTTTGCATGTAGTTGGTATGCAGTTATACAGTTGAAAGTAGTTGGCTTGCAGTTATACAGTTTAAAGAAGTTGGCGTGCCGTTATATAGTTTCAAGTACGAGTTGTTGGTATGTAGTTATACAGTTTAAAGTAGTTGGCATATCGTTATATAGTTTCATGTAGTTGGTATGCATTTATACAGTTTAAAGTAGTTGTTATGCAGTTATACAGTTTACAGTAGTTGGCATGCAGTTATAAAGTTTAAAGTAGTTGGCTTACAGCTATACAGTTTAAATAAATTGGCATGTCGTTATATTGTTTCATGTAGTTGGTATGCAGTTATACAGTTGAAAGTAGTTGGCTTGCAGTTATACAGTTTAAAGAAGTTGGCGTGCCGTTATATAGTTTCAAGTACGAGTTGTTGGTATGCAGTTATACAGTTTAAAGTAGTTGGTATGCAGCTACACAGTTTAAAGTAAAAGTAACTATAGGGTGTTGATACTTGAGTGTTTTAGTGGGATTTTAGGTTTATAGAAAACCTGTTTATTATAGAGAACTGAGAGTTTTAATACCTTTATATATTTTACTACGTATTTTTAACTAACATTAAAGTCCACTTTAATAAATTTTATTTCTAGATTTAAGTAAACAGCGTGTTAGCAAATATGAATTCCAGAACCAACTTCAATATATGTACATGCTTCACAATTTGGTGCCACATACATACTAGCACGCCGGGCACTTGCAAATGACGGCCTACCCTCCGGCCGGCCCTGTCAAGAAGGATATCAAAATGCTTATTACATCTTTCGGATTTCATTTGATTGCTCCGGGCAACGAATATACCTACTATTTCACCCTCGGAACAGACAGTAAAAAGTACCTTTATAATAATATTAATAGTATTAATACCAAGATAAGCAGTTTCAAATAAACTACCGACATTTTATTGCTAATTAGTTTTCAGCGTCCATTTTAATGCTTTATTTAGGTTTGTTGATTGCAGAACTCCTTCGGTGGTGTTTTAATGGTGCTATACGAGTGAGCTTTTTCGAACATTTTGATTCACCGAGCTTTTATTTCTTTGGATATATTTTAAGCTGAGCATTTCATGAAAGGCCTTATTTAATCAATATTTCCTGAAATCCTCTAATACCCAAATCATACCATAATAAATTACAAAGAGAACCTACCTACATTACTATAGGGAAATTATAGAATTCGATAACACAACAATAAATTATAATTCATCAAAATATTGAAATATTCTTACCAAACTAAAGCAACTCCACCTTGAGCCCCGCATTCCTAATTTATACCGATTATATATAACAGGCGATGCACTACGTCGTGTAATATTTTAAATTGAGCCGCTATCAATAACAACCCTTACGTAGATGGCGATAAGGTTTAAATTCCCGCTTAACACCATCCGCCTGTTTTGATTTATGCAAGAAAAAAACATGGCCAAAAAGTGCATTTTGATTTATTTTGTGGATGTTCAGGCATTAATATATATATTTTTTGATCATTTTATAAATAACTTAATTTTCCACATTATACAATACAATCTTAGCCGAAAATAGGTTCGTGAGTGGGAGATTTTGAACTTTAAAGGAGTTTTCATAGGCCTTTATATTATTTTTTTCTGGGCTTATAAAAAACTTATCTTAAAAACACTCGATTATTTTAATGTATTCTACTCGCAGTATTTAATTAAAGCATCAGAAACATTTCTAGGCGACAAAATTTTCAAACCAAAAACACATGATTTTGCATTACTACGTACGGCATCGCCTTAACTCTTTCAGTTTTTTAGTTCAAAAAAAAAGTTATTTTTGAAGATAATATCAATACATTTGTTACCTATGCCTAAACGTTAATTATATGAAATTCCCTCGATAGAAAAAAATCGCAAAGTAAGCTCCGAAAATTATAAAAAACACGTTTTGTTCGATTATTTAATATGTTATAGTCATGAAAAAAATCACAGTGTATCTTTAAATGCAACTAAAGCATTTGTCGAGAGTTTTTGCTCTATCTCAAACGAGTCGTGTTTTATTGAATATTTTCACAATTTACGCTTAATTGTTATCGTTTTTCAATATAAGCGCTCTCCCTCTAACATTCGTATTTAAATATTTCCCTTTCAAATGAACTTTGAACGCTTACTACGGGGCCTGAAGCGAAAGCTTATCGTAAATTTAAGATATGTGCAGTCGGCCAAAAGAGGAACTAACAAAGCAACAATGATATTTTATTGCACTTGTAGGCTTATTATCTGCAATGTCGGTCGAATGGCGATAAACCCGACTGCACAGTTAAGCTTGTTAAACTGAACTGGCATCCATTTTATGTAAAGGATTGTACATTCCTGTTTTACTGCTTTTACTGTGTACACGTGCTTGGATTTACATAGTTTACTTGTGTTTTATTTATTTATGTGAATACCGCACAAGAGACATAACTGCTCCTAACCGTCTGGAGCCAGTGAGACCATGATATCCCCAAATTGGGATTTGTTGTGAGACTTAAGGTATTGGGGAGAGGAAAGAGATGGGAAAGATGATCAGATCAGGTCATCAAAAAGCCATTTAAAGCAACATTTCAAATCTAAATGGTGGTCTTTACCAAGACGATACTAAGAGTATTTTTCACTCTGGAACATGCCGCATTTTGGGTGAGTAGGTACCTACTCTATGGTGACCGGATAAATCATCACAATCATAATTCATCACATCTTTATAAAGTTATATAAAGTCATGGAAATTGATAAAACAAAAACTTTATTAACTGGGTTAAGTAGGTTAGGTTAGGTTACGGTAAAAAAATGTTTTTCATCTTTTATAATGACTTTATATCACTTTTTAAAAGTGTGTTGAATTATCAACACAGTGACAATTCAGGACAACAGTGGAACCCTACTCTACATATTTTTTTAAATTCACTAAACAACACAAATTAATTGAATGATATGCGACCTCTGTATTGCTAGTCGAGAGCCTTACCCCTCGACCGCAGAGACCCTCAATATAAGGTTAGTTATTAAAAAAACTTAGTAAAATGACAATCTTTGTACGCATGTTTATTGGTTTTTGAGTACGAATTAGAATTATTCGATATTGAAAACCATTTGTTTTATCTGTATTCAGTTCAATGATCTCTCCATCCTTAAGTGTTTTAACAAAAAGTGCAATTAAGTAACTGGGCCCATTCGTTCAGATATTGACGATCAAAAATGTGAAAACTATTTAATTACAAATTGCATCCAACCAATTGCCTTTCGATTAATCTTAAGTAATGGTTTGTGTTTCCAAGCTTGACTTCTCACAGTCATTTAACGAAACGATCTTCGTATTATTGACTTTTTTGGGAATATCAATTTGATTCGGCATCTCTCACTGTCTGATTATTTCCAAGTATGAAAAACAGAGTTGGCAATATTTCGCAGAATCCTCGGCGCCTTTTTGTAATAATCTAGGAGGTTGGGAAATTGCTAAAAAGTCTACTCGACACTTTCTCCGTTTCAATTGAAAAAAAAATTATTCGTTGGCAAATTCTTCTGCTTTCGTATCCATTATCTTCGCATTTCATCAAAAAAATAGTGTAGACGAATATAAAATTTAGTAAAAGTCTGATATTTCTGTGCTGGCAGAAAAACAATTTTTTTTTTTTAATCTGATAGTTCCCCTAAAGGAGTACCTGCCATTTCGGAGCCTAGGTATTATACCAGCAATGAGAACTAAATATTTATTTATCTATTCATTAACTGGCTTTTACATGTAGATATTGTCATAAGCAAATTTATCACGAGTAACTTTCATACTCGGTTAATAATAACATAATTAACTGAGTTCGAACGATATAAGCAGGTACAATACACGTTATCATAAAGAATTTCGTTCTGCAAATGAGTTCAATTATTGTATTTACCAACAAGAGTACAAAATAAGTACTTAACATACTATGAAAGTAGTGGCAGAGCAATGTGTGGATATTTATATATATAAACATGAACTGTTTATTGTAATTAATTTTTTATATTTAGCAAACCTTTATTACGCCAGATTAGGTATTCTACAGAATACAACTAAATTAATACAACGATAAAAGGCGCACATGAAGAAGTTTGGAATATGTGTGTAAAGTTGTACAATTTGTTTACTAACTGAGTTTTTATAACTGGATTGTTCTCATGTAAGTGAGATCGTCTGTAAAAACCCAGTATGAATAAATGGAATTTTATAAGTGTATTTTAGTAATTTAATAAGTAAGTTTGTTAACATAATTATAAAACTAAATATGAACAGCTTATTGTAAAGCATATTTGCAATTAACAAATCCACATATAAATAAAAAAATTAATTATTTTACATTGTTCTTCGATGGTGATTTGGTCCACTAATGCAAAATAAATAAAGATTATATTTTCATGTGTTGCTTCTGTTCCGTTGAATTGTAATTATAATTAGTGCATGTTTTTCTTTATTTTCCAGTTTATTTTTTATGAAATTTCTTCCTGTTGACTTGATTCAGTTGTAAAAAAATGTTTTTGAAAGTTAGATCGTTTATTTTGTGTTTTAATTACGACCGGAAAAAATATTATACAATTTTGGTTCTAAGTACCACTGTGTATTTGGCCAAAAGTATTATTCATTGCGGGTATTAATATATTTTGATTGTTCTATTTGTTTGTTTGGTTTAATTGCATGTGTGATTTAATAGTGCATACGCATATAGTTGTTTTATGTCAAGTTTTTTACATGGGAAAGTTTTTAATATTTTATATTATATGGACTGGCTAAGTGCATAATTTTTTTTTTTTCATTTCTTTTAAAGAAAATATATTTCTAATATGCTTTAATATGTATATTGTTTAGAGTACTTTGTTCGTGGTATAGTTTATATGTAAGTTCCACTTCAGATAGGCATTAATGCATATTGCTAGGAATTTTACGTTTTCCATCTTTTTAATTTATTTACAGGAGCAGTTGTCGATGTTTTTAGTAAACGAGTGGATTTTGATAGAGTTAATATTGGTGGTCGTTTTTTTTACAAAATATTTTGTGCATTTGGTTTTAGTAACGTTTAGTGTGTAGTGTGTTTTTTTCAAGCCATTTTTTTGATTATATAAGATTAATTTCTTGATTTCCTATTTCCGATTTCAGAAGAAGAACGTAAAGAGGGCGGTTACCTTACTAACCTTACTATTCAGATCTTGACAGAATCTGCTTATTCGACGCGACAGTTAGAATATATTACACATTGGACAGAATTGCAATTATTTATGTATAATCTTTCTAAATGCATGAAAACATAGAATTAAAATGTTTGCCCTGCATGGGTTTTGAACTCATGACCTATGGGCCAGGAGCCAAAGATTTTACCGTTCTGCGACTAAGGACGTATTTGGTTATAAAATACACTCTCCTTGAAATATCTATAATATTTTTGAAATATTTACAATAGTTTTGTCGGTAGTGTAGTCGATCAATGTTGTATTGGTGATTCATTATAATATTGTATTTCTTCAATTATTTGAGTTTTTATACGGTCCAAACAATTTATTCATATACATATACCGTCTGTACAGGCGCAAACAAACAATTTATATTGATACTCGTGGAGCCCGCAAGGCTTCGCTATTGCTAATGTCTTTTTCGGGCGTCTCCGACTTTTTCCACCATTTAAAAACTACAATATATGGACTTTAATTCGACTCCGTATCTCATTAAGTAATTTTCGGGCGCCCCCAACTTCTTTTACCATTAAAACTACCATCTAAACTGTCATGGTAGTAATTAAAACAAACTTTGAAATTTTCAGCGATATTGTTCGACTACTTTTCGAGTTTTGCGAGCACAAACATACGCAGGTTGAATTTTTTACAAGATAAGATTTTGCTTTTTTTTCCTAATTTTCAGATTATGTTAATGTAACTAGGTACATTAACATAATCTATTAATTAGACATTTTTAAATAATTTAAAGTTGACATTAACTTTATAAATAAAGCAACCCAGATGAGATAGATTGTATATAAATATGGATAAAATATAAGATTAGATTAGATTGTATATAAATAGAGCAGAGAGAGAACTGCTTAGATTAATAAAAATCAGGAAAATTTCATATCTGGGTCATGTACTTCGAGGGGAGAAGTATCACTTGCTCCAGTTAATATTGAAAGGCAAGATAGAGGGTCGCAGAGGGCCTGGTAGGAGACAAATGTCTTGGCTGCGAAATATACGAGAGTGGACCGGCATTAGAAGTGTGGAGGAGCTATTCCGGGCAGCGCAAGACAAAGAGACATTTTCAAGAGTGATCGCCAACGTCGGGGGGACCTGATACGGCACATAAAGAAGAAGGGATAAAAAAAAATGTCAAATGGGCAGTAGGTCAAATAATATAATATTGTTTATTACTCCACGAGAAATAAAATTATCTAAATAGTTTAAAACGACCCAATCGTAATATTCATTTCGGGGAGGAAAATTCGGCGGCGGTATTCAAAACACTGATTGAATTCGTAGAGAGCTTTAAAATTATTAACAACGGCCCATTAAATTAAAACAAAAATAATTAACTAACATTTTTAATACAGCACTTAATGATGCTCCATTTATTTTAGTAGACAGGTAACTTTCATAATGGGACGCGGGTAAAATAGTGAGAGATGCCAGGGACAGGGGCGATCCGTCAACTAGGCACAGGCGGCCGCACAGTGGGGCATTTTCCGAATAGCAATGAACAATAAGTACAGAATATGGCAAATAGCTAGCTTACAACGGACGAAAATAAACTTACATTTATTTCTAAATTCACGCCCGGCTGGGCTTTTACATGTTATTTTCTTATTTTTTTTACAAAGAACGTCTAATTAAACACAACAAAATCAAAAAAAAAAAACAAAATCAAAATAAAATCAAAAAACAAAATAAAAAATAAATAAAAGACATAATAAAACACAACCTCTTAAACACAAACAATGTCTAAACGAAATACTGTGGAAACTAGGCACTCCACCATGCAAGATGGAAATATATA
Source organism: Hesperophylax consimilis (assembly GCF_061612785.1). Taxonomy (NCBI): domain Eukaryota; kingdom Metazoa; phylum Arthropoda; class Insecta; order Trichoptera; family Limnephilidae; genus Hesperophylax; species Hesperophylax consimilis. The sequence continues at coordinate 41,686,729 of NC_142836.1, read as the reverse complement.
ATCCTAGGAAAATTACAAAACTTCGGTAAGATAAACAGAGCTACGTAGTTTCTATAGTTAAATCAAATTATATTTGACATTCTACTTTCTGAAATAAATATTCATTGTTTATTTAGGATTATTGACATTTAAACTTTTTATTGACTCGTGAATTCAAAATGATAACTTTATGTAGGTATTTAAGAAACCTATTTGTGAATTAATTGTCCGAGATTTTGATTGAAAAGTATGGAACAACCGATATATCACGCGCTACTAAAATAATATGAGCCGTTCGCAGTGCAGCCTAGAGCCTTCGAGACTTCTAGTACGGGCAGAGCGCATCACACCAGGAATCTTCTAGACTTGCAGCGAAAGCAATCCATTATGACGTCTTTCACTGTCTCTTCCTACTGTTACCTACAAACATTTAAAAGCGCTTTAACTTATGGTGGAAATGAGGTAGCAAACTGAAGATTGTTAGATAAATTCTAAAATTTAAAAACACTTTGTTAATTTAACTGCTCAACTGATAAAACAGATCTTTCTTTCCTCTAAAACAGATTGTGGCATCTTAGTACATTAACTGTTTTCTTAATACAAGAAAACATTATATGTATTTGGGGAATGCTGTTGCTCACACGTAGAAAAATGATTATTGCAAAGTTATTAAAAATCTTTTCAAATTATTGGTAGTCCGGTTAAAACGGGATTTCAGGCCTTTAACAAATGTATTAACAGGTTTGCTGATAAACTTTTAGTAAATTTTGAATACATTATCACGATATCAGAATATCAGGTTTCGATCATTTGTTCCAACATTGTGATAATATATTCGAAATTTACCAAAAGATTACCAGGAAACCTTTTAATTAATTCGTTTAAGGTCTGGAATTCCAATAATTTGAATAGTTTCTTAATAAATAAGCAATAATTATTTTTCTCCGTGCAGAGGAAAACATGATTGTCCACATTTTAGTTATTTGGTATATTCATATTCAAAAGGTTCAATTTTACATAATGGCATATTAAGGCAAGTACAGTCTGTATCAATGGAAAGGAAAAAAAACGTTTATATATATATATATATATAGACATTCGATAAATTACCCTTGAATCCTAGTTTCTAGATTCCAAATAGTGAGTTGCCGCCATAATTATTTATTAAAAATGGTAAGAAATCTAGGCAAACACCTGTGTTTAATTTTTTATTTAAATTTTTACTTATGATGACTTTTATGGAAAATTACATCGCAAAATTAAAAAAAAAAAAGTAATTTTAATTTATATTTTATTTGACACATGTTATCGGTTGCAACCACTGCAACATCGTTTGTTTCCATTTGACCGTCGTATTGGTACCACTGTGCGGCTCGGGTCGTGGGTGATCTGTCAACATTACGTACGCTGTCAAAACTCTGCGAGCGACATGCACGCACACACACGTACTCCACGTGCGTGGAAATACACCACTATACCACTATATACCTCTCTACCACTGTACCGTTGTAGGGAGGATATCGTTTGCTAAGAATCTAAGGACAAATAAATATTTCATAATATTTCAATTCTTACTGGGGGGTGCTTAGCCCGTGCTGAGGCCACATTTTACAATTTAATGATAATCAATAAAAAAAATATATGAAATAATAAATTGAATAAATTAAAATACCATAGTAAAAGCGCTAATGAAAAAAAACGGAAAATATAATGAGGTACGGTTGTTTATAGTGATGTGTGCATTATAATGGTATTGTGTGTTATGAATACATGTCTTATTCTTTTACGTAATAATATTTTTTATAATATTACTATGGCAACACCGAGTTATTCACTTTGTCATTGACATTTTCTTCACATTCCACTTTTAACAGCTCGTTTTAAACAAACAAGAGAAAACAACAAATTTTTGCAGGTTTTAAAAATGTATTATTCTAATTTGTCAATAAGATTTTGCTTTATTTTGATTTAATGTCTAATAAATAGCTATTTTGATACCTACTTAATTTTTAGTAATATAAAAAAGGCCTTTCAATGTAACTGTCTTCCTTGGAACGCCTTAAATTAATAAGAAACATAAAATTATGTTAGAATATGACGTATCATCTCATTCCCGAAAGTATGTACCACAGATTATTTCTGAACACCTTTGGTAAAAAAAATGCACTTTGACAATATTCTATTTTTAAACTTATATTCATTTTCCTGTGAGCCATCTTGGTATTGCCATTTAAAATCTTATGATCGCAGCGCCATAAATTTAAAATCTTACGATCGCAGCGCCATAAATTTAAAATCTTACGATCGCAGCGACATAAATTTAAAATCTTACGATCGCAGCTCCATAATTTTTTTAATTTTTTTATATGTCAGACTGTACATGGAGAGTCACTATTTTCAAAGTAACCTACCTTATTTTTTTTAAAGTTTTTGAATTGAATATTGTACCTGTCGTTTTTACAGAATGTAGCAAATATTTCTAAATTTTATCATACAACTAACTGGAAGAATACTATTGCAATATTTTTGTTTTAAATGGTGAAAGAATTAAATAAAACACCAAAATTTCTGCAAAAATACAATGCTTAAATAAAATTCCCTTTGAATCAAACCATTTTTCAGTCAAACAACTTCGAATTAATTCAGAGGAATGTTACGTTAACTAGATTAATGAAAATTGTACATTAGTTGAAGTTATCTAATACCTCCAATATGTTTCCTATTCAAATACCAAATAAATTTGTTCAAAAAATTTAAAATTGTTCAAAATAATTAGTGGCTAAGTATATAAATGCGTCGGGTTCCCACACATGCGTCGTGGTTTTAATTTCTCGACTTCACTGAGAGAACTTAATGATACAAAATATTGCTAATTTATTAAGAAATCTCTTCAAAATTTTCGTATTCCGGTTAAAAACGGGACTGTGGGAATCGACAGGTTAAATAATAATAAACTATCAGTAACACACGAATGTGTTATCGGAACACGTGTTCATAAACATTCTAATATATTCGCATTTCGTCATTCCGTGTTATCAGGACAAACGCAGATACATTAACAAGTGTTCCGATATAATACGAATATACTTAAAGTTTATTAGGAAACGGCATGCTATCCCGTTTTCAACAGGGTTTTTATAAATCAGCAATACTCATTTTTTCCATGTAGCTCATTACAAAAGCAAAACCTTCCGTTTTTAATGGTGATAATAAGAATTTTCCAAATATTGCCAGATATATTAAATATCCCAATATTGTTAAACAAAAAGTTTATTAAAAACAATTCGAATGGCGTCTCTTTTATTTTATGACATTAAAAATATATGTTTTATTGATTCACGAGATGCATATTAATTAGCGAGCTGTAAACAGTTGAAAAATCCCAAATGCAATTTTAATCACTTTCGAGTCTTTGTTGTTTCATGCAACTAGGTTTCCTACTTCATTAAGATGCAAAATATTTGTCTCATCCAATGCAGCACGCGTGGAAAACCTAATGCAAGTTCACACAATTACACGCGCAGGACACATCATGCAAGACACCGGCGACACGGACATTCGGGGCCACGTGGCGGAACGGACAAATGGTGCTGTGCAGTGGTAGGTGGATACTTAATACCTCTTTTCCTCTCCTCTTCTCTCGGAAGTTGTCTGACGGATCCTTTACCTTGAAGTTGGCTCTCTGGATATATCACGTTGTATATTATCAATATGTGAATTGAAACCGCCGACAAGCAACGCTGGAACTCCCTTTAGGGAGAACATTTAGTTTGTCACAAAATTTGGCTAACTTCTAATAATTTTAGCTGTAATTTACGAAATTGAGCAAATAATGTTTCTAAACATGATCTAAAATTTCTAAAATTCTACATCCTAGATCTACCAGCAACACAGTTTATTTTCAATGGCTCAAATGTCCCAAAATAATTCTGACCAAGCTTTTATTTATTTATTTTATTTATTTATTAATTTTTAAAAAACATGAAATATTACATATTACAGTGATCATTGGTTGTCCAACTAGGAGATCACCTGTTTTAGGACAGTCAGAAATAGGCAGATTTATTAAATGCGATTCTTGTTTAGTCTAGTGCAGGGCTTCCCTAACTGTGAGTCGCGACGCCCCGGGGCGCCGCGGGATCATCCAAGGGGCGTCGCGGTCGTGAGGCAATCTTATAGCGTCTTCCACACGCACACTTCGGACCGACTGAGTCCCGCGCCACTTCAGGCCGCCGCGCAGAAAAGTCTCACAGTTTTCTGCGCCTGAAGCAATATGACTGGGTTAGAAACCCTTTCCAGTCGATCTCACCATCAACACTTTCGACAGCAGAAGAAGAACAGTTAATAGAATTGTCCTGTGACTCCATCCTTAAGCTGCAATATAATAAGGATAAGCTACTTGAATTTTGGAGCTCAGTTTATCAAGAATATCGTTCCATCAGCACTGCAGCGTTAAGGGTTTTATTACCGTTTTCGACATCATACTTGTGTGAGACAGGTTTCTCTGCAGTTGCAGTAATTAAGAATAAGTACAGATCAAAAATAAATTTAGAGGCAGAGACGAGAGTGGCAATTTCGAAACTTCAACCTCGTTTTGAGAAACTATGCTCAGAAAAGCAAGAACATCCTTCTCATTAATACCAAAGATAAAAATGCTTTTTTTAATCTTTTTTGTTTGCTTCCATTTTTGTTTTTATGTTGTGTTCTTTATTTTGTAATAAAAAATTTAGATACTATTTGGAGTTTTTCTGACAAATTGTTATTAGGTACCCATACTACGTGACCGGTTCAGGGGGGGGCTTCAAAATACTACGCTTGGTACAAATGAGCGGCGGTGGGCTAAGATTTTTAGTCACTGTGGGGGCGGGGGGGGGGGGGGGGGCGTCGTAAAAATATGGCAACTTCCCAAGGGCGTCACAATTGAAAAAAGTTTGGGAAGCCCTGCTCTAGAGAATCAATATATATAAAAATAAAAATTTAAAATTTAAAGCTAAAGTAATTGTTGGAATAGCTTTGCCTAACTTTTAAAGTGCGGAAAAGGCTTAAGATTTTCGTGACTAAAAGTATTATCGTGATTTATTTTTGGGGTGTTATGTCGTGTTGCGCTTCCTCCTTTTTTATTTAGCATTTCAGCGTTGCAATTTTCATTATCACGGCAGACACTCTAACGCTTTACGAAACATTGGTTTAAAAAGGGGGAAATAAAATGAATCATTTAAAAAAAATTAAGTGTATTTAAAAATTTTGTACTATTTTTTTTTCTTTTCCAGTTAACGACAACTGTCAATATTTAATAATAGTGGGAATCTACCATTTTTATCTATTTAATGGAAAATAAAGTGTGTAGTAATTTTCTAGCTTTTCAAAACGCACCCGAAGAGTTTCGTTTCCAACGTCGGTGTAACTGTAACTATCATTGTTTACTTTTAAAGATATGCACCGAAAAAAGCGGGTTTCAGTATGTCTAAGATGAAAATAAACTCACGATGATGCAAAAGTTACTAATTTAGGTTGTGACTCCGTACATGTTTTTGTAACTCCGGTTAAATAAACTCCATAACTCAAATTTGCTTCGAAATGAAGTGTCATTTCAAAAATTAGAAGTGTTTGTTTAAAGAATTCAGAGAAGCGATAAAGTACGTATTTATAAAACAATATTTTTAACAGAAAATTATATTAATTGCCATTTACAAAATTGGGACCGATTTGTCTGACTGTACGTAATTTTTCAATTATAGTCAAATCAAACAAACCTAATGACTTTTTTAAACACAGCTATTTTGTGTAATTTAATATGTAATGTTTACGAGTTATAAACTACAATCGCAGTAGTTTGAATGCTTATTGCTATTTTCAAAATATAAATACAGTTATACAGCATTTAACGGGATTCATCAAAATGCATTCCCGCAGCCGGAGTAAGTGCTTCTGGAAAGCACAATAAAATCTATTTTAAACTACAAAGTATATATTTTTGCACTCAACACGTCCGCTTGGCCCGAGCCTCGCTATAGCTAATTATGTGCATATTTTTGTAACTGAGAACAACGTACTAAGCATTTTAAATTAGTTTCTAAAATTCGGTGCAACAAATATTCTATTAACAGTGACAGTAGGTAATTTGTCAGAATATTGTTGGAGATAATGCCAAACTAAAGGAATGGGTTTTCTCACAATGGCGACATCAGGAACAGCTTGCTGCAGTTGAATTTGCCTGTAAAGATAATTTTTAGATTAGGTTAAGCTGCTTTGAATGAAAATTTTCGTTCGTTCTCAAAAACAGCACTGATGCTCTAATAGATCGCTACCGTATTTATATATTCATCTGTGAATAGCGGTTAGGATCATCAGTTGTTAGGTCAGTCTTTTCGGCGTGGACAAATGAGTTTTAGCAATAATAGCGTAGCATTATTGTACTTTTGATGGTTCCATGTCTTTTACGGTAATTTATGTGTCTATGGTTAAGAATGGCTGAGTTCCGTTACCCTTAGCATGGCTATTGTTTTAATACAGGCACTTAAACATTTTGATCTCAGGCAGCGGTGTTTAGAAATCTCTACAAAGATCTTGGTTTTGCATATGTACAATTTTATTCATAAACTTGACTATTACCAATAATCTTGCATGACATTAAAAGTACCAACCTATGTAATAATGTATCCATAAGTTAGTTATTTTTTTTTTATTGGTTTTCAAGCTACAATCCCGTTAAACTTCAATAAAGCAGTTTGTCAACAGGATGTTAATGATCAATTACATACATACAAAAATAATATTATTACTATAACTATACAATTAACACACCTAAATTAATATAAACTATCTCTATTTAGTAACCATTGTTTCAGCATATATCTCAATCTATTTGTGGAATCGCAATTTTTTATATTAATGGGTAACATATTAAGCATTTTTGGCACGTTAAATTCTAGGGTTCGCCGTCCGTATTTATTATTATATTTTGGAACAAGCATTCCTTCATTCTTTGTAAACCTTGTATTATATTCATGTTCCACTTTCCTTTTATAATCAGACTCAGATATATGTTGAATCAATATTTTGTACCATAATAAGGCCTGCACCGGTAATATTGTTAAATTCCGATACAACAATGATATGTTTCGTCTCTGTGAAAAAATATGTTTTTGAGCTAATAACTTAACCATAGAATTTATAGTGAAATGACACTATTTTTTATTCTTTGTGATGTTCTAATCACTATGTTTTTAATGTAAATTAACCACGGAGGCTTCTACAGAAAAAAAGGAACAAAATTTTAGTCGAAATAAATAGGTGTTATAACCTCATGATGTAAAACATATTATTTTGTTTTTGTAAACGTTAATAGAAATGTATAATAAAATTTATAAACACTTTAAATATATATATTATGTCATTCTAGTAACATGAATGTCGAGGAACATATAGTTAGGAGCAGGGGGATATTAGGGAGTTGTTTGTTTCTTTTGGTTGAATAATTAGTATCCCCGCTCGGTTAGCTCAGCGCGACTGTCCCATTTCACAGTCGGGTGAAAGGGCTTCATTAAACTGTAGAGGATTTTCGCCCTCATTAAGAATATGTTTGACACATTTTAATTTTGTGAGGCGTCTCGTCAGGGTCGCAAAGGGGAAACTATCACAGGTACCTATTTTAAAATAGCTGTAATGGATAATTGTTTTAGCTGCATATTATCAGATTTAATCGGAATTCCAATTAAGCTATGAAACCTTCATAAAATAAATCTTTTTATTCATGTTGAATATGTGAAATGTTACTATACTTACGCATTTTTTTATTCATGTTGAATATGTGAAATGTAAATATATTTACACAATGTCTTTCATGTTCAATATGTGAAATGTTACTACACTAATACAATTATTTGTTCATTTTTAATATGTGAAATGTAACTAGATTTGCACAATTTTTTATTCATGTTGAATATGTGAAATGTAACTAGATTTGCACAATGTTTTGTTCATGTTGAATATGTGAAATGTAACTATACGTACACAATGTTTTATTCATGTTGAATATGTGAAATGTAACTATACTTACAAACAATGTTTTAAATTCAACTAATTAGGTGGCAAGTATTTTTTATTGCTGGGTGTTTTTTATAACTACACGGAGAAAAAATACTAATATTAAATATTGCTAATTTATTAAGAATCTCTTCAAATTGTTCGTAATCCGGTTGAAAACGTGATTGCAGGCTCTAACCAATGAATTGATAAGTTTTCTAATGAAAGTTTCGCAAAACACGAATGTAATGTGTGTTCATAAAAACCCGAATATATATTATTAAGGCAAATGCAGGTTCATGGAGACGGTTCCGATATATTTGCAATTATTAAAGCTTATCAAGAAACGGCCTGCAATCCCGTTTTTAACCAGATTACCAATGAAGGTAGTTTTTTTTTCTACTTTTTTCATACGTTTTTTTCGAGTTTCTACTTTCGTGTACGAATTTGACACAGTTTAAATTATATTTTTCAGCAATTTCTTAAATTCGTTAACAAATAGGTAGCCAGGTCATCGATCACGCTTGAATATCACTTCCACGCATACAAAATTAAAATTGAAAACCTACTTAACAATTACTAAGCTATTAAAAAAAGCTGTCTAGATATACTTATTAAAATTCTATGGAATTTGTCAAATAAGTAGCTAACAAATTTCTTGCAGTGTATTTTGGTAAACAACTTGAATCGTTCCCAAGAGGATATTTTTGACATTATGAATAAAACTTTTCTCATATATCTTTTGGTTCATTCAAAAGTGTGACCATTGTCTAATAATATCTAAGTGCTAAAATATACGGAAGTGTCTAAAAATCATGAATAAGTTTTTATTTAGGAAAAAGAAGTGAAAAGTATTTTTCAAACATCGTCACAGAATTTACTGAAAAAGCTGCACCCAAACCGTAAAGTCATACCCCATGAGTCGCTATAAATCCTCTATCGAAAACTTAAGCACGTGATATCATGGTAAGATCTCATGATAAGAAAAAATTCTAGAAATATTTTATATTTTGTGTTTATATCTTCTTAAAATGTAAACATTATAAAGTTATTAGATATTTTAATTTTATTTATTTCTTAATAATCGCACATTCACTTAGTGGCGTCATTTTAATTTAATGACAATAAAACTATTTAATCAAAATAATCGCCATGTTTCGGGACATGTAGATAGTTGTGTACACAAACTTATTTATTTATTTATTTACCGGCAGTTAAGTTTCTGACTTCTGGTTTCAACATTCTATTATAGAAGAATGTTTTCTTATAAAACCAACTTCAGAAAAATATTTATATTGTGTTTGGGAATCTGTCATAATGTGAATGATGAAAATGCGAAAAAAAATGAATCTGTGAATTTTCGTAACGCCAGCGTTCAGCGTTCGATAAATTTTGAAATATATTTGGAAATTTAAAAAAGTGCACCCGTACAAAATATGTTGTCAAATGTGTATTTGAGGAAGACGGTGACATATAACGGAAGATCTCTTCGTTCGAATCCCGCATTTGCATTACCAATGCATTTAATTTGATGATTAATAAAACTGTTTTAATTATTAATAATACATCCCCTTTGAAAATGAATCTGCGTTTCAATTGGTACAGCACTGGTAACCTGGGGTGGTCTCAACGTCACTCATATTAACAAGTTAAATATGTGACGGTGCAAAAAAACAAGGACGGGAGATAAAGCAATAAAAGGAATCCAGAAGCAAATACTTCTTGCAAGGAAGAGCAAGTCGGTGACGACATGTCTGCCTCTATTATAAATGCTACCAAATTAGCTTTAATGAAGCCCATCTCTGCTGTCCTCGCGATTTAACGCGTTATTCTTTACGGGCACTCATCTGTTGATTTTAAAATAAAAATAAAATATTTCTGTTTACAAAAGTTGTATCCGCTACAGGCGCTACACATTATTTTTTGTTTAGGAATGAAATTTACCTACGGATTCTTAGAGCTTTTCCGAATCCCAATGATTAGTCGTTTTATATCATGATATTATTGATTAAACATGGTGACAATTGTTTGTTGAGCTTATTTGTTCGACTGAGTGTTTGCAAGCAGATGGAAGGTTATTATTTTTTTTCATATATTAAAACGGAGACGGTTTAAGTATAGTTCCTGTGAGCACTGAGGCCATAGGCCCACTTGTTCACTTGTTCCACACGTGCTCAACGTCCTCTCTAATATTTTCATTGTGAGTGGGGCCCATCAACTTATCTGTGCAAGATATTAAAGGAAGAAAGATGTCAGTGCGTAAATACGTACATTTCATGCGTAGATAAAATGAAGTGACCATGTTAATGTACCACGATATATTATGTCGGTTATGCAAAAATTGTTTTCTAAACAATAATATTGCTTATATTGGGGTCCAGCAGGTTAATAATAATTGGGGATACTGGTACTAGTTAACGATGATTATTTTTGTCGCTACTATCATATTATAATATCCTACATAGTTATTTATTCCGGTTTATGTTGATTCCTTACTGGCCCGAACAGTCATAGTAAAAAAGATAGTACCTACCTACCTACCTTTGTTTATATTTCTCCTATGCAAACAAAAAATTTAAAGACGAAGTCCTTCAAACAAGGGTTAATTTATAAAGTGTTGTCAAAATACGTAACATATATGGTACGAATCCAGTGAACCCTTTAAAAAATATCGGTTATTTTTGAGCACCTTGCGCAAAACAAAAATCTGTTGACAACTAACTGCCTTTCTTCGAGATGTGTGTGGAAGACGAAAACATGTGTGCGGACATCTAAAATCTCCCATTTTACCTTATTCCTCAAATAGTAATCCGGTCCCGTTGATAGTTTAATCGTTGAAGTTCACCAGGGTTCTCATTGGATATGTGGCTAGATGTGGTCTTCTGGTTCCACAATGACTACAATGTGACTTCCCAGGTATCTGAGCAATGTTTCCTACATGGCGGACGTTGGCACTAGAGGTGAAATTAAGCCTCTTCATCCCTGTCATTTACATCTACACTGAAAAAATGAAAACGACGATCCCATGCATTTTTCTGTCTTAAGGGATTTTAAACTATACAATTCCCAATTATTCAGTCAATTATTAATGGTAACTTGTGTATTTGTGCAGAAGTTACCATAATTACCAAAAATTTGATGAGATTTTCAATAAATTAGCAATACTCATTATTATCCGTGCAGCAAAGAAGTTGCACGACGGCCAGTTAATTAATGCTCTGAAAATCACCCAGAAAAAGTTAGTGATCTGGAATCTCCAATGAGCATAAAACAATCGTGTTAATAAAACTTCTCAAAAATTGAGTGAAAGCGCCAAAATCTTTATCGATTTCTAACGGCTATAGATTCCTTAATTCCCATTGCGAGCACAACGTGTCGTGTTTAGAATTGAGTGGAACAAGCCTACTTTGTTTGTACATGCGATTTGTTATTTACATTGTCCTTGCAAACGTCCAAAAATCTGACACTTCACAAGTTCGAGTCCCATTGATAGTCGATCCAGTAGCTGAAGAAGTTGTCCTTGGGGGCTTCTTGGCTCAACAATAGACATCACTAGTAGGACAATAATTATTGTTGTGGTGAGAAACACGCTACTTGCAGAATACAGAATACTCCTGTGCCGAAAGTTTGCTTTCCTGTTGTACTATTTGGTTGCACAGAATGTAGCGTGTTAGTTTCCAGCTCTCTGGGGTCTGGGCTGATGATCGATCATGATGGATTGTTGTCATGCGGGGATTCAAAGGAAACATGAATTCGAGTGTGTTAATAAACATGGCTTCCGAACACCCTGTAGATTTGGACAATCGTCAGGGAATGTGGGATTGGTATAATATTCCTTTTCTTTATGTTCAATAGTAAATAATGTTGATATGTTCGACAGTAAAACATGTTTATTGTAGTAAATAATGTATTACGGAAGAAATATTTATATTAAGTGAAGGTAAGTCGTATTAAGTACCTACTTATTTTTATTTTACAGTATAATAGTATTACAGAGTATAATCAATAATGTAAACTACATTTTTTTTTTAAATTTAATTAAAATCAAATTTAATAATACCTATAATTATTTTTCGGTTTTTGTTATTGCTACAGCTGTTTTGGCTTTCAAGGCCATTTTCAAACTCTGCTTTAATTTGATTTTAATTAAATTAAAAAAATAAAATAAATAGAGTTCTACGAATTAAACACAAAAACAATAAATAAATTAACTAAAATAATTCATACAATTAGTTTTCACTGCTTTTGATTTTTTAAATTTTGTTAGCCAACATTTGCTAAACACTTTGTTTTTAATACAAACAAACTAAAAATGTTTTATTTGCATGATGTGCTTACCTGTCGAATTAGATGCATCGTAATCGTATTTATTTAAACTTCCCACAAACTAAAAAAAATGCCAACTTGTAGGTAACCTTCCTACCGAAAAATTGCAAAACTTTGATAATAATTATATTATTAAAATTGATTTAAGTAGGTACATATTCTAAATTGAAATAAATTTAAATTATTGGATTTCTACAATAAATTAATAAAAAATTAAATTCCGCCCATAATTTTTTTATTTCAGAATTTTGATTAGTAAAAATATATATTTTTAATGGGCCTTTTTTACAGCTCTTGCGACCCTCGTGATGTCATACGTAGGTACCTCACTCGGATCAGTATGAAATCATTAAATCCCAATTTAAGTATTTTGCGAGATTTCCAAAAAACATTACTTATTTTTGAATAATTTGGGTATTTATTGTACGCGGCCGGTCTACCCGTGATTTAGCTGTGTAAGTTCAGTCAGAACCTGGTGACCAATCACAGGGCGTTTAAGACTCCTACTGTTTTAATCTTTCTTAAATGTAGAAGAATCAGCGTTATTCCTCAAATGGTCCACACACACAGACACACTCAAAGACAGAGTGAGGAAACTAACTACATCTATAGATATGTATTGAACAACCATATTAAAGCCAGGCTTGTGTGTGTGGGGGATTTGTTATTTTATTCGTTATTTCTTTATATATATATTAAAGTATTCAGTTTATATTTTCAGTGAATTTTTAAAGAAGAAATTTAAAATCTTCAATGTCATTTACGTTTCTGATACTTTCTGGTAATGTATTATTAAATTTCACTCCTATAGTTGAAATGTCCCATTATTTTTTTATAATTTTGGGTTGTGAGAATTGAAGTTTTATATTATTTTTGAATGGTGCAGTTTTATTTAGAATATTATGTTTGTGAATTTGCAATATTGCATCGTAGAAGTAATGCTTTTAGTTTTCTGACTTTAAATTCTTGAGCTGTGTAAAGCGGTTGTGTGTGTTCCAAACCATCCTATAATGCCGCATTATATTCTTGATTGGTAGAAGAATATATCTGCCACTTCGAAATAGCACAAGTAGCCGATAGGTACCATAAAAATGGAATTTATTATTTTTTTTAATGTTGTGTGCGTTTATGTATGATAGAAAAATGTCACTAATACAACACTATGTGTTCATTACAATAATACATTGATTCCCATGAACGAAATTGAGATCATTGAATTGTTCATTGATTCAGGACAAAAATGAACATTATGTGTCAAGGTAATTGAAGCTTGATGCAAATTGCTTAGGTGAATTGAGCACTTTTTCGTAGCGAATTTGTGTGCAGAGTTATTATGCCCAATAAAATCAATTGATGAAAAACTTCTCTTCGGTTTGATGTAAATTTGAGTTTGTGTGTAGTATCTACACACTGATCTGTCACTGAAACTAGAGGTTGTGTGAAGTTCCTACTGACCTGTAACTGAAACTAAAGGTTGTGTGAAGTTCCTACTGACCTGTCACTGAAACTAGAGGTTGTGTGTATTTCCTACTGACCTGTCACTGAAACTAGAGTTTGTGTGTAGTACTTACTGACCTGTAACTGAAACTAGAGGTTGTGTGAAGTTCCTACTGACCTGTCACTGAAACTAGAGGTTGTGTGAAGTTTCTACTGACCTGTCACTGAAACTAGAGGTTGTGTGTATTTCCTACTGACCTGTCACTCAAACTAGAGTTTGTGTGAAGTTCCTACTGACCTGTCACTGAAACTAGAGGTTGTGTGTATTTCCTACTGACCTGTCTCTGAAACTAGAGTTTGTGTGTAGTACTTACTGACCTGTAACTGAAAACAGAGGTTGTGTGAAGTTCCTACTGACCTGTCACTGAAACTAGAGGTTGTGTGTATTTCCTACTGACCTTTCACTGAAACTAGAGTTTGTGTGTAGTACCTACTGACCTGTCACTGAAACTAGAGTTTGTGTGTAGTACCTACTGATCTGTCACTGAAAATAGAGGTTGTGTGTATTTCCTACTGACCTGTCACTCAAACTAGAATTTGTGTGAAGTTCCTACTGACCTGTCACTGAAACTAGAGGTTGTGTGAAGTTCCTACTGACCTGTCACTGAAACTAGAGTTTGTGTGTAGTACCTACTGACCTGTCACTGAAACTAGAGGTTGTGTGTATTGCCTACTGACCTGTCACTGAAACTAGAGTTTGTGTGTATTTCCTACGGACCTGTCACTCAAACTAGAGTTTGTGTGAAATTCCTACTGACCTGTCACTGAAACTAGAGGTTGTGTGTATTTCCTACTGACCTGTCACTGAAACTAGAGTTTGTGTGTAGTACCTACTGACCTGTCACTGAAACTAGGCAAAAACCATAGAAGCCCATTAACCACTGTCCCTTATTTTAAAAAGAGAGACCAACGAAAAAATGAGACGATGTATGAATGCGAATGACACAAGGAATGTGTTCCAAGAACGATTTTTTTGGCGGTCCATCCTCTCTGCCTACCCCTGTGTGTTGGTTAGTTGCCTACCCGACAATATTTGAATACCGCCAACATCCATCGTCAAAGCGAAAAAGTAGATTGTTCAATGATGGAGAATCTACACGGAGAAAAATAATCCTGTTAAAATAGTTACCGTAGGTATGCCAACTTCCTGATAAAATATTATTCACACAGAATATATAGAGAACACGTGTTCTTTTGCGTGTATACCTACGGAACGCGATAATATTAGTAGGTACCTACCTATGTCAATATCAATAGCAGTAAAAAATGTAACAAGCAGTAATTGTTGAATGAAACACTAGTATATACCTATTGAATTATTTCGCGGGTAAGAGATAAGCCGCCATAGCTCAGTGGTCAGAGCTGTCGACCGGAAATCGAAGGGACACGGGTTCGAGTCCCGTTGGCGTCATGTATCTTTTATCAGGAGATTTTTCAATGTGGATGAGTGTTTCAGGCGAATAATTATTGCTTGTAAAATAATTTTTCAATCAATAGCAGTATTTGTATGAACACGTGTTCTGCGCCCTCACAAAACATTTGCTTTTGACTGATAGGTACTTTGTTAGGAACTCTTTCAATTCATTCGTTACAGGCCCTCAGTCCCATTTTTTACAGGAAATCATCAAATATTTGCCAAATTTTATTAAATTAACAGTATTTAATATCAGAAAATTTTATCTGTGTAGATACCTGCGTAGTGAGCGGAAAATTGAAATCAAGACGCCTAGATGAGAACCCGATGCATTTGTCCATTCTACTACTAATCGACCACTTTGATACGACTTGGCTAGACAAAACTGGCTACTGATTTTCTCATTACACTTCTCATAGCTTCGAAAATTTGGAATTAACTATTAAAATGACTCCCTTCCTATTTTACAGACAATCAGAAATAAAATAAATTGTTTGCTCAAAGAAAATTTTGCAGGTTTCTGAAAACTTACAAATTGATCTAAATGTAAATTCCTACATAAATCATTAACGAAAATACTGTAATTTTTATAGCGCCATTTTTCCCGAAATATCAATGATCTCAAGGGCCATCTAACACATCCTGTCATTTAACTAAGATTATTTTAAATAATATTTTATTTTTTATTTATTTATTTAGACGCCGTAAAAGGCTTTTACAATATACATGAGTTATGTTTACAGTGGTTCACAGGAGCGAAACAGTATTATGTTAAACAGAATAATTACTGAGAAATTATGTTGAAAATTAAACAAGAATAACATCTGGTATACATAGGTACAATAGCATTTTTATTATTTATAATGTTTATGTAGGTAGGTCCCTAATCATCTAGTAGTTTAATAGCTATAACGCTGATTACAAATCAAAGATTATTCTTTTTTTAAATTATTTATTTGCATAATATAAAGTCGGTAGGTACTTATCGTACCTTCAGCATGTATTGCGGTTGTCGCTCCTCTCACGACGATTATTGCAAACGCTCATTTCTCCATTTGATGACGGATGTTGAAGCAATTACAAATAAATATAGGTAATGAGCTCTGGCAGGTAAGGCAAAACTGCGAGACCTGGCCCCTCCCCTCTCGGGCCTGTGACCAATCAGATGCCACGGCTTGCGCAACGCGGCACCCTCGGGGCGTCGACCAAACCACTCCACCCTTCTCTAGCTCGAGTATTTCTAACTCTCCAAAGCTTTGCGAGAGAACGAGACAAAGATGCACTACACAGCTTGTGACTCTGTCTGATGCTGATACAATCTGAAGGCCGGGCCTGCGGTGACTTGAAAGAAGTTTGGGTAGAGAGACGGCGTTTCTAGGAGTGGTAAGAAGAAGTGTGAAGTGGGAAAGAGACGCAAGCTGTGGTGGGAGAAACGGACAAGAAAGAGGCCTGACCACTCGACTCGTCTCGAGCGAAGCTGCATCTCACTAGTGGTGTGTGGGCCCTCAGATCGCCAACAGTACACAGTACACAGTACAGCCCGCATACATTAACATTACCTCTCATATCTCCCGCATCTCCTGTTATCTATTCTGGAACAAGTGTCTGACTAAACAACTCTTGTGATATTATAACGTGCCTTATTGACTTTTTTACAACAACTGAACTCTTTAAAACATTTTCTGGTGCAGATATTATTATAAAGTGACATTGTTTTAAAAAAACACTTTGATTGAAGTAATTTGAAAGTTTATCTCGTTTGGTGCCGGTGAATCAAATTTAATGGCAGTTTCAACCCTCAACATGTCACCCTACTTTACAGGCTACCCATTTCAAGGTAAGAATTAAAACTAAGCTTTATTTACCCTTGTTTACACAATCGAACAAACTTGTCTCATTATTGTTTATTTTCATGCTTGTTTACATTCGAGTCATGTGTTCCGAAAAACCAATCAAGTACCTACCAAGTTTTCGAATACCTTTTGCAAACGAAACAGTTGCTTACCTATAGATAGATATCTACGAGTATATATATTATTTTCTTATGTAACGTTACATACTCGAGCCACATTATTATGTACTTCAGATACAGGTAGGTACACTACTAACACTGAACAATGATATCGATCTTGTAGAATATATGACAAGCAGATCTATCAACCAAAGGAATTCATTACTGTGTCCTTCGTTCTTGCAAGTAGGGTCTTGTGCAATTCAAGAAGGTTTTATGGTTGACATTATTGAATTCTATAATTATCTATACCTACATAAACCTTGTGTCACCCTTGTATTTGAATGATTTTTTTAAAGTTATTCATTTTGACCTATTTTTCTTCTTCGTTTAACTATGGTAATTACTTTGAAAGTCTACGAAAGCCTACCTACATTTAAGCAGATTTCAAAATACCACAAGTTTTATATTATGGTAATACGCTACAGTCATTTTTTTCTTCGATTCTTTAGGGTAGGTATATTTGATATATTTTTTCCAGGGATTTCGAATCTTTAACCAATTACAATAATAATAAGCAATACTTCGTCCAGTTCGAAAGGGCTTAAACAAGATTTTTCAATACCCATACAAATAAGACATAAAATAGTTATTATTTAATTTTTATTATTTTATTATTCGAGTCGAACCCTCTGATATGAAAATATCTGGAGTCGGTGAATTATTTCCCCATTTGATCTCTGGTGAGTTGACGTGTTGTTCTTGTATTGTTTTGTATTTATTTTGCTTATATAATGCACTTGCATAGAGTTGATTGACTAGATGATGGTTGAGTGGTTAAAGCGTTGGGTTTGCACCCTGTGTCGCCGTTCAACAGAGTTTGCAAGGCGGTGCACCACGTCCTGTAACATTTCAAATCGGGCCGCCAACACTCCTTATGCAGATGGCGATAAGGTTTAAATTCCCGCGTAACATTAACCGCCTGTTTTGATTTATGCAAGAAAAAACGTTCGCGAAAAGACTGTTTAATTTTATTTAGCCCAGATCAGGCAGAAATATTTAAATGTCACAATAAAACGGTAAAGGGGTTCGTACGTTGGAGATTTTTAACTTCAAAGCAGTTTTTATGGGCTGATACTTTATTTTTTTCTGATCTTATAAAAGATTTTATCAAAAAAATGCTCGATTATTTCAAAGGCCGAGATGTGTTCTACTCGCAGTATTTAATTTAAGTATCTAAGATTTTTCTAAGCTATCGAATTTTCAAACCAAAAACAAGATTCTGCATAACTTTGTAGTGCTTCACCTTAACCTCCACTAATTTCTCTTACTTTTTATGTTAAGTACCTACTGGTAGAAATGATTTAAGTATCTATAATCTTATAGAAGCAAGAAGTTAAGTAGGTACCTACTATCAAAATCTAATGAAGTTTAAAGTCCTTCCGTTATTGTACCTACCTACTTACAAATAGGTATCTTTATTACGTCTATTTGAAAATTCACAATACGTAATACCTAATGGAATACGTTGGCATGACATGAGGAATGGTGTCATTGATTGACATTTATTAAACAGTTGATTTACCTATCTAATTCCTTTCTAAATAGCCTTAACCCCTCAGATAAATTTGTTCGCTTTTGGGAACAACTCATATGGTCTCACAGAAGTCGTTATGTCTCCCTCACTGTTGGGGTAAGATATATGATCTAAAAGGTGTTAGAAAGAGAAAACATCACGCTTTATATTCAAATTTAGAAGTTTACCATAAACAAATTAAATTGTGTACTTCTATGAAACAATAGTTTCAGAACGGAATTTGAGAAAAAAAATTGAAACTTAAACATAACATTTGTAATACATTTGTCTAATCAAATAAGTATGTTTTTATCGGTAAATTTAGTTAAAAAAATGTAAAGTGAGTCTTTTTAAAAACTTTTTAAGGTTTTTATTAAAAAAAAATATCTTTAAAAAAACATGAGTATTTCTTATAAAAAAATATGAAAGCGTATTTCATCACCTTTCAAAAACAGTTTTTAGTTTTTGAATACGTTTAGAAATATTCCTTTTATTTGGATTTTAACGACAGAAAATGGCCGAGGCCTGGGGAATTTTTGTAAAATTATCTTCTCAGATATTAAGAGTGTAGAATGAGAAGATTTTACTGTAAAAATATGATAATAATATCAAAACTTATTTAATATATTTTCAATAATTGAATAACTTTACTTTAAAATGTACATGTCTGTATCTGTATTCTTTTTACACCATGTTAAAACGATAATACCGAATGTACTATTATAATAAACGAAATATTTTTTCTTTAAAGACGTTGGACTATGAAAGGGAGGTTCAAATTTCAAGCGAAAGGACTTCCTAATTGAAAGGCATTCCGTGAAACTAACTGAAATGTGTAGGAGTCGTAAATCCTAATAAAACTTTATTGCTACCAATATTTGGCTGTAAAGTACTTAAGGTCTCACTAATAGGCGGCCATATAAGTGTCAAGGATCGTGAAGGACGTGCCCATACAGAAGTTAATGCGGTACATCTTGGTTTAGGTACCTACTCTGATTGTTATCAATTTTGCGCCAACGTTCAGTGATTTACAACAGCTGGGCTGAAGGGATGATAATTATTCGAGAACTAAAACGATTATGTTTTACATTTCCTGCCCATATCTTAAAGGCAGTAAAAATAAATTAAATTAACGAGCGTGCTAAGTATGTAATAAAATATACATTTATTATTTACCTTTGTTTGCAATTATTGTGACCACTCATATCTACCTACTTACCTAAATAAATACAAATATTTTCGAGGATATCAATTTTCACCAACCATTTTTTAAATGATAAAAACATAATTATGTATTTAAAAGTGGTCAGTTTATAGGGAACCCCCTTAAGCTTCCTCACGCAGTAGGTATTTTTAAGTAGTTGCCTGCTTAATAACTAATTTTTAAAGGTAATTTGACTCGAAAAAAGTTTTAACGCAATTTTCTAGCTCTGCTATGTGCACTTCAGGTATAAACTCAAAAGTTTCGTTAAGGCGATGCACTACATCGTGTAATATTCTAAATTGAGCCGCTATCAATATTAACCCATAAGTAGATGGCGATACGGTTTAAATTCCCGCTTAACACCATCCGCCTGTTTTGATTCATGCAAGAAAAAAACATCGCCAAAAAGTGCCTTTTATTTTATTTTGTGGATGTTCAGGAATAAATATTTAATATTTTTCGATCATTTTATAAATAACTTAATTTGCCACATTATACAATAAAATTAAAACCGAAAAAGTGTTCGTAAGTAGGAGATTTTGAACTTTAAAGCAGTTTTCATAGGCCTTATACATTATTTTTTTCTGGGCTTATAAAAATACTTATCTAAAAAATACTCGATTATTTCAACGGCCAAGATGTATTCTACTAGCATATGTATTTAATTGAAGCATCTGAAACATTTCTAAGCGTCCAAATTTTCAAACCAAAAACACATGATTTTGCATTACTACGCCTTAAGTCAGTTACTGCTCTAATGCTGCCCATTTTAAACGAAATAGTAAAGCTATCCGTTTTACGAGTACATCGTACACACAATATTGATTCATGGAAGTAGATTTCGATATGTTTATAACGCAAAAAAATATTACCTAAGCATACAATTTGTCCAAATACTAACAGTATTTATGCTGTTATTTCACACTCAAATATACTGCTCTCTTAACATGGATTAAATAATAATAATTGCACGATTTGTATAGCGCCGTTGTGGTGAAAAATCTCCGTTGTACAACGTATTATTAGTACCTAGGATCTAATTTTATTTTTACAAACACAGACAGATAAATAAATAAATATACTTACATGATATTTCGATATTCAGAAACACAAGAAAAACGCCAATACATGTTAATTCTTCCATCTTACACCCAAAGCGTTTAATAATAAAAAAATAGTGTTAAACGGGAAAATAGTCTTTAGATTATGATGTAGAATCAGCTCCTTTCGAAAAGTAGGTACCGCTAATTTTTTAAAGTCGAAAAAAAATCTGAAAAATGAACTAGAACCATAGTGCTTTTTAAAACTTTTATACATTTTCCTGTGAGGCATCTTGGTGTTACCATTTAAACGATCGTAGTGGCATACATTTTGTACCTATGCTTTCAAATGGTACCTAGCAATACAAACTTTTTAAACAAGAGATTATTAGGGTACGTAGTAGATACCCTACTGCTTACCCCATGTGTACATATGTCCATTTTAAACACAGAACCAAGGGCGCCTGTGCGTGCAGGCAATTCTAAAATAAAACCTTTTTAAAAATGCAAAGAAAGGGTTTAATTTTTTTTTATAAAACGTTCCTAACTTCAAGGTACCCATTTTTTCAAACTGCAATCCTGGTCTGATAGTAAACTTTAAGTTCTGGGTTCTGGGTAGATAATAACACGGCCCCGGGCTAAGAATGTCTGCAGTTATTATTCAATATGTTGTGCCTACAAAATTTGAATATTTCTGATAATATAATTCATAGCATTTTTCATACCCGTTTTCAAAATATTCTCTCGAACCGCACGCGTACATTTTTTTCAATCGTATGGAGATGAACGGCCGTCGATAATTTTATGGACTACCTAATTGATATTTATCTAGAATTAAAAATAGTGTGGACCAATAAATAATAACACAACCAAGACGCGTGGGAGAGAGGAACTAATCGTAGGCTAAATTAGTCAAAGCAAATCTCTCAAGCCATGGGTATTCTCTCCAGATTTATGCTGTTCATTACGCCGTTCTTTGTAGAAGTAGGCAGACGGGACGGAGCGCTAAACAACTCGGTTTTAGCACACACTTCTTGCTTCATTCACGTGCATACACCGTATTATATATACCTTTCTATTGTTATGACTCCTGACCGTGCCATGTCTTCCTCGAACGTCGTCGAATTCTTCTAACAATTAATAAGTTTTTATTTGAAATATAATGAATTTAATTTGTGAAACTTAATTATCTAAATGCAGAGTTAGGATAGCGTAATTTTAATGGGTTAAAATGTTAGAATGGTAGGTAGGTATAATTAAAAAAAGAAAATGGTTTTATAAATTTCTAAACACAAAGGTACAACAGTTACAAATTTGAAAATGTCTTATAGTTACTTAAAAGAAATTTATTTTCTTTTTTTAATACCTAAATTAAAAAATATATGTACGAGTATGTCAGAAACAATCCCACTTTTTCGAGAAGGGAATCTTACCAGTTCTTTCGCAGCACAGTTGAATATATTTTTTTATTAGTAAGCCTTCAAATCTGTGCTTGCAAAATCTTTATTTAATGTGTAACTAAAACACCGTCAAACAGTTGGGAGGTTTTTTTTTTAATTAGTGAGACTATGTATGTAAAACAGCAATAAAAAACAAGAGACAATAATGTTTGGGTAAAGTGAAAAAAGAGACTCAAGAATTTTTTTTTATGTTCTAAGGGGTATCGCTAAATATGTCCGGTATCTTGCCACTACAGTTAATGTTATACAGTCGAGATATTCTTTAATAAGGTTAAGTTGGATCTTTGGAAAGGAATATGGAAAGTTTCGGGGTTTCTTAGTGAACAAAAAGACATTGACATTGATTTTGACTGTGGCTAAGAGGGAAGATTCTACACGGGGCTGTTCATAATTCAAAAATAATATATTTGTTTAATGTCATATGTCTTATATCTGCGCAATGACGACATAACATATATTATTTTTAGATGTATGTGGCATGCACTGTGTGCGATGTGTACATGTCATATTATGAGGTGCAGTTATGAATGCATGTATGTTTGTATGTGTGCATGCAGGCAGGTAAAGGTAACAGTAAGGTAGATATTATGATTACCTCATAAACCACAATCACGCGCCAAACAATAAACACTCGTCATCTTTTATTCTCTTCGCAACTTATTACCTGGAAACGTTTCGTGGTCAACGTCAATGATGAAATATTTCATTTGTGACTTGCGTGTTCGCATTAACATCCCTCTACCTCCGAGGTTCTCTCCAAATGATAACTTATCACCCATTAAAGTGTTTTGTAATTTATTCGACGGAATTCAGAGTTGAACTTAAAACTCACCCAAATTGCATAGCTAGGCTAGCCGGTTACTTTTGTCACCAATCTTCTAATAAATGTAAAATCAATAGTAAAGGATTATAAAATAGCCACTGTAAAATAATTAATTGTGAGTGTTTTTAATCCTGTGTCCTCTACGTGTAAAATCTTATCTTCTCGAAGCTTAAACTTTGTAATAAAACTGTGTATATCTGAAGTGACCTATAGGGTAGGAATGTTTTTCGTATCTGTTTCATGATTAGATGGAGTCTAGGAAGTCATCTTTGCACAGCGCCCTTGAGGTGATTTTTAACAAGAACGGCATTTTATTATTAGGTATCTACTGTAGAATTTCCCACCTATTAGATTTGACACATCCAAACACTTAGGACGGGTTGTTTCACGGAATTTGAACAATTCATCAATTTTCAAAGTTGATTTGCAAGTTTTGTGAAGATTCTATTCAAGTTTTATTATTATATCATTATTGGACAGTTCACAAAACTGAAATCACAACATAACTTAAATATAACCTTCACAGAAAATGAAAATCAACATTTAAATTTGAGGAATTGTTCAAATTCTTTGAAACAACCCGTCCTTAATATATTTAGTTAAAATAAGGTATAATAGTGTTAATTCACTAGAATAAGCCTATTTTACATAAAGATTATGGACATAATCTGCTTAATACTTTTTATACTAACACAAGCGTTATTTCAACTTAAAATTATAAAATTAAATCTATCCAAACACTGACTTAAGATATTTAGCTAAAAATAGGATATAATATGGGTAATTCATTTAAAATAAAGCGCTTTTATAGATTACAGTCATAAACTGTTAAACACCTTTTTTAAATTCATTTGAAACAAATGAGCATCAAGTCAATTAATTGAATGAATGAATTCCTTGCACGAAGCACGAGATAAATCATAAGAGACGTTTAAATACACATATTTAAAGCCACAACCATACATTCCATTTCATTATAACCGACACCCCAATATAACAACCTACAACAGATGTCATTCTCTCTGACGCCTACAGAGGGGTTCTTATTCCTAAATTAAAGGAAAAGAAAAAATGCCGACAAGGCGCAGGTAAATTATTTATGACCGTTTTCGGCCAGTGGATTTTTTTACCTACGGCTTTATGAGATATGATGCTAGCTGGTGATAAATTGCTCAAATCTCAGAAAGAATTGGATAAATACATTATGGTGAATTAATTACTTGTATTATTCTGGTTTATTTTATTCGCCAAATTAATCTAAATTAGACGCATTTTAATACACTTTTATTTCATTATATATCAATATCATCAGTTTTGTCAATATTTCCTGTAGATAGATAGACCCAAGATAGTCAAATGTCTATCATGTAATCATCTAGAAACGGTCCTCAAAATAAATACTTAATAGGTTATGTTAGGAGCATGTATTCTGATACTAAATAGTCTTAAGAAATCCAAATATGTAATTGCACACAGATCTGTCTTGTATAAGTTTGTATGTAAAGTAAATACTTGTTAGGTTGGGGGTAGGCCACTTTTTTGCAGTTAGGTAAATTAAAAATTTATTTATTTATCATGTGTTATTTTACTAAGTCTTTTTAAGGTTTATTATGGCTATATCGTTTGACTGAGTAAATATTCGTTATGTTACATACCAATACCGTATAATAACTGGATCGTTCTCATGTGTAAGTTGCTAAATATGTAAATACTCGTATATATGACGTTAAGATAGTAGTTATAGGCCTTAGTCGTAAGTCACTAGATATAAGTCTTAGAGATAAGTCAGTAGTTCTAGTGTTAACTATTTAAGAAATAAATTTGTACAGCGCCCTTGAGGTGATTTCTCACGAAAACGGCGAAAAAAAAATAGAATTAAATTAAATTTAAAAAATTAAATTAGCCAAATATTATTATTATTAGTGAGAGCATGTATACGAACCCCCACAGAGAAAAATGAGTATTAGCTTATTTATTAAAAATCCCTTCAAATTTTGGTAATCCGGTTAAAATTGGGATTTTAGAACTTTAACGAATGTATTAACAGATTTCCTAAGCAGAAAAAAATTCCAATGCATTTACACGTGTTCTGACATCGTGATAATGTATTAAAAATTTAATTAAAATATTTCAGGAAACTTGTTAATTCATTCGTTAAAGGCCTGCGATCAATGTTTTTAACCGGATTACCAACAATTTTAAAAGATTATTAATAAATAAGCAAAATTATTTTTTCTGCTTGCAGTATAAATAAATAAATGTAGAATAATGGTTCTAGTAAATATATGTTACTGGTTAGGTGATGTAGTACCTACCTATCTAAAATTTTATTTGCATAATTTGCTGTAGGTAGGTCCATAAAAATGTTATAAATGATTGTCATTAATCTTAAACGTTTTTTTATATTCATCAGAACTTTAAAAAATATAAATAATCAATCCACATCTCACTAACTAAGAACTCTTTAATTATATTATCAATAAAGTTTTTAACTATTTTTCGTT
The DNA here is from genome assembly GCF_061612785.1 of Hesperophylax consimilis. Lineage (NCBI taxonomy): Eukaryota > Metazoa > Arthropoda > Insecta > Trichoptera > Limnephilidae > Hesperophylax > Hesperophylax consimilis. The sequence continues at coordinate 41,660,930 of NC_142836.1, read as the reverse complement.
TTTGTCATAGACAAGTGTTTAGTATATTAGTGAGATCTAGTACCTAATTTAATTAAAGCAACGACTAAACGATTTACGGGCCGGAATGTTCAAAGCGCGACGTTTAATGTTACCTTTTTTCTTGTCGTTCCTCTTTATAATCCCTCCGGAGTGAGCCGACACTCGGCCTCTTGATCTGGCATGTGAGATGTATGAGAAGTTGCCGAGACAAGGTTACCACCATATTTGCCACCAGCCGTACTTCCCGGATTGTCCCGTATTATTGGCTATTTGACAACATTTCACTGCAGACAATCGGGATTTTTTTTCTTCTTGCATAATAATATGTAGGTAGCCTCACTTGACAATGTTTGTTCTGAGACGGGTACAGCAATTATTTTAATCTAAATTGATCCGAAATTTAAATAACTAAGATGAAGTAAGAAGCGTGACTTCATACACTTTTTCTGATGAACATCATTTGCATAGTCAAAACACCAAATTAAGGAAAACACTGTGTTTAGGAAATAGGTAATAAAATGTATTTCAGGATTTACCTACTTTCATAGTTTTCTGCATTAAAAAAAACTGTTGAATACTATCCGGTTTCGCCAGACTTTCAAAATATGCTTTCCTAGTTGAATAATTGAAAAATATGAAAAGTTTTGTGTCTTGTCTTATTTTTCACGAAGTAACGAAACCAGTTGAAAATATGTAGTTAGGTACAGTTATCTAGACATTCTACGCATAATAATCTGTACAATTTTCACTACGCCTGAGCTCACCGTTAGAGAGATTTTCTCCTTCATAATATCGTAGGAATAAATTTTTACGTAACTTTTGATAATTTTTCAATGGTTGCAATTTTTAAAACGAATTTTCTGTGCTCATTTACTCCGTCCTGCATTATTGTTCCTTATTTCTGAGCGTTTTGGCAACCCTGCTCGTGCCTACACAAAACTCGCGAGAGATGATTGAGGGTACGAAGAAGGTAGGAGAGCAGGGAGGCGGTGCATGTTCTGTAAAAGGAGCGGCGAGATTAACCAAAACCACCTCAAGCAAAGCCGGGATAAAATCAGCCTCTTAAATTCCATGAGATCCTCAAAAAAAATCTTCGAGTTTATTAAATATCTACATATCATCAAACATACTTATTTCATTTATCTGTGATGATGAAGGAAGGTCAGTTATTCGTGCGTAAAAATTTTCACATTCAATGAACTCAAATTTACCAAGAGTCATTTTCAAAAATTGAACTGATTATTCAGACGACTGATAAAGTAGGTATGTGTGTATTTCTTTTGTTTAAATTATTGACAGATATCATGATTTTTCAAATTTAATAGTGGTGTTCATACGAAAGAAATTTTTTGATGGTCTGTCTTATTTATCAATAAAAAATTAGAACTAATTATGTTTGAAAGAAAAATGATTTTTTTGTTAATGAAAAGTTTTTTTTTTTACTTCAACCCAACACAAGAGGCCCGCAGGAAATAATTTCCCTCAGGACCTACGTCAACTCTTGGGATGCTGTGTGGACAGTCTTTTTTTAAGGAAAGGAAGTTTTGGGAAGGTAAAGGGTATAGGGGTTGTGTAGGAATCTTGGGATTGAACGGATCTGAACACACCTCACCCGATGAACCCGGGTAACCCTGCTAAATCACTAAACATAGTGGGGTGACCTATGGCAGAGGTGTTGGTTATCCAATAAATGGTTCCCGGGGCGGCGGTACCCAAAATCGCCTCCCAAATTGAAAATCCAAATGCAAATATTTTATAAATACATTATCCCGTGATTTGCCCCTAGTATATTGAAAAAAAAATTGAGGAGCTTTTAGAAGTTAAGAGGCCAATTTGATTATGTGTCCCGGCCTGGCTTGAGGTGGTTTTGGATTAACGCGTGTTGTTGTTGTCGACTCGAATCGGATAATATACAAATGGGACCGGCCTGACTTTGCAACAGATTCGTCCTCAAAACACGCGTTCGATCAAACGCGTTATTAATGAGACACATAAAATAAAATTACAAAAATATAAGGCGTCCTGCCTGTCCGCTCGTTGAGGATTTGACAGTATTAAAATGGAACTGATCCCTGAAACATACAGGAAAACATGTTTAGCTCGTAATTACTCATGTGCTTATATTATTGTCTTACAACCATTAAGTATAATCATTACGTATCTATATTAGGTATATATCTTCTTTCTTTTCTACCCGGTTTCGACAGCGATTTTGAATGTTTCTAAAAAAGTATTGATATAGTTTTTTTTTTTGGAAAAAAAAGTTACTTTCAAAGCTCATGTTAAAAATGTTCTAGAGAGCCTATACACTGCTAGAATACACTGTACAAATTTCATGACGCTAGTGTTGATCGTTCGAGAGTTATTGCTGCTTAAACATTCAGATTAAAATTCAAGCTTTACGAGTTATAATTTAATTAAAAAAATATAATATCGGAAGCATTCTTTATAAAATCAATCTTTGTTTGGACGTAAAAAAGTCTAAACTAATGACTTTTATAATGGCAAAAACGCTCCCCAAATCTGTTCACAGGCGCGATCCTATTGAGTTCACCGTCAATTAGCAGAGATTATTGAATAGTGCACGATTGTCTATGCTCCCTGGCTCAGTGGTACCTTTATTCTATATATGTCTATGGTGGTATTTAATTAGTCGCGGCCACCTCTCGTCCCGGGGGATCCCCGGCCCTAGGAACTACAAGGAGCAGATTTGTTTTCTCATAGGGCGGGCAGGATCATTTGTATTAACAGATCATTACGTCAATGGGGTCGACAACCAAATTAAATAACAAATAAAAAAAAACAACAAATTATCTTTGAGTGCTCAGAATTCAATGTTTTCCCGGTTATAAACTATTAAAAGCAGCCTTATTAACCGTTTTATGTTTTCATTTGTTTAAAACTATGAAAAGATACAATATGGCGTCTTCGTCTTATCTTATTTTTTTCAGTTCAATTCATATTTCAAAGCTCAGTTAAGGTCATGATGATTGACAAAGCTTAACAATCTTTCATTAGAGTTAATTTAAAAATTCCAAACTTAAAAATATGTGTAATTTTCATGACGCCAGAGCTTACTGTTCACTATTATTTGATGTTTTAGATATGCACGAAAAAAATGCCCGGCAATGTTATCCAAAGCTTATAAAAATCGTGTTATTTTTGTCTATTTTTCTCGAATTTGTACATAATTAAATTGATTTAATTTTAATTCTACTAAAAAATCGATGTATTCATAAATTATATTAAATATTATTATTATTATAATTCGAAGTTCAGTGTTCCTTTTATGATTATCAAAACATCGAAAATGATATTTTATTTTTGTTTCCAATTGATTAAATTGCGCAAAAGCGTCGTGACACTGACTAAAAATATTTAGGATTAATGGTAATGTGTTGCTGACCCCTGTCACATAAAGCAGGCGGGCCCGTGTAAGGCGGTCTTCGTATGTTATTTCATACTTGGAAATACATACTTACGGCACACAACACACAGTGCTGGGCGGACAGAATTAACCTGCTGAAATCTGTATAAACTCCTGCGAATAATTAATTAGATATACCTACTCATTATGTATAGTCGTTCCAGATTTTGATGTAAATACTAGCAAGTTTTACACTTAAGACGATGCACGACGTCATGTTACTTTTAGAATCGCGCCGCAAACAATAACACCCGTTATGTAGATGGCGATAAGGTTTAAACTCCCGCTTAACACCAGCCGTCTGTTTTGATTAATGCAAGAAAAAAACATCGCCAAAAATGTTAAAATTTTTTGGATCATTTTCTGAATAACTTATTTTTCCACGTTATTCAATAAAACCATAATCAAAAATGGGTTCGTAAGTAGGATACTTAGTCAGGATTAAGTTGGGTGACTTCGCCGTGAAGCATGATGATTTTTTTTTCCTCCGGTGAAACTATGTTGAAGTAAATACGTTTTACACCTGATTTTGGGACTGTATTGAAGTAAATAGTCCGTTGGTAGGGTGAAGTTTTTTGTGAATATGTTCGTGAACTTCTCACTAAGTAAATAATTGATGGAGTGAAGGTATAATATATATACACGCATCTATTTTACCATGAAATTTTATGTTTTTAAAAGTTTATATTATCCAAAGTATTTGATTAATTTTACTCTCAATTTTTACTCCTATACTACTCATTATTTACCACCACTAGCAAAATGTGTGAACTTTGTATGGATCAACTTATGTAACTTCGCAACCGCAACATGATCACTCAACTTAATATTGATACAGAAACATTTAACAACTCAGAACACACTTTTGACAAAGCGACAGAATTTAATTCTCTGTTTACAGAAAAACACAACTTAAACATAATTTCCCAAAACATTAGAAGTATTCGAAAGAACTTCGATAATTTCTCGGTCCTCTTGAACGAAATAAACATAAGCTTCGACATTATTATCTTGACTGAATGCTGGTTAGATGATTCGTACACAAACCTAAACTTAAAAGACTATACAACTCTCCATTCCACTAAACATCTAAATCAAAACGACGGTATAGTAATCTTTGCCAAAGATTCACTAAACCCATCAATAACAGAAATCAACCTAACCGAAGCAAACTGTATCCAAATCTCCCTCGGAACAGACATCTCCATATTTGCCGTCTACAGACCCCCAAGCTATAACAATCTCTCACCTTTTCTCAACTCCTTAAATAAACTTCTCGATAAAAACAAAAAAACACAACAATTAATTATTGCAGGGGATATGAATATTAACTTACTAAACGGGCAACCAATAACCACAGAATACTTAAGTCTACTTACTCACTATGGATTAAATTCGACAATCAACTCACCAACAAGAATTACGTCAAACTCTGAATCCTGTATTGACCATATATTTGTTAAAACTAGGAAAAAAACATCTTCATCCATTATTCGATCAACGGTCACAGATCATTTCACTACTACACTTAGCATACATCATAACGAGAAACAAAAAGATGAAAAAAACAACTCCGTACAAGACAAAATTAATTTTAAGTGCCTAATAGAGGACATACATAAGGAATCTTGGTTAAATGTAATAAATGAACCCGACCCAAACAACGCGCTGAACACATTTATGAACACAGTTGGAACCTACATTGCTAAACATACAACAAAAAATACCCCGAAAAACTACTCACATAAAGAAAAAAAAATAACACCCTGGATCACGAAAGGATTAGTAAACAGCATTCATAAAAGAGACACAATGCACATGCAAGTGCGCAAAAACCCATATGACGACAAACTAAAAAATAATTACCTGCTATATAGAAACCTTTGTAATAAATTAATCAAACAAGCCAAATACAAGTACTACAAAAAAGAAATAAAATCCGCCAAAAACGATCCCAAAAAAATCTGGAAAATCGTCAAAGATATTACTTTCTCCAATCCGAAAAAAGACTCAAAGATCAAAGTACTGTTAATAAATGGAAACAAAACCCTTACAAAAAATGAACCTGGTAAAATAGCTAATTTTATTAACTCCCAATTTGCAAAAGTCGGATCTAACTTAGCTGAAAAAATTCTTCTAAAAAACGGCACAACAGAAGACTCTTTAACCAAACTATCCTCTACCATACAACCAAATCATTCGTTTTATGCTCACAAAATAACTAAAAAGGAAATCTCAGATTTAATTATTTCTCTCAAACCAAATTGCGCTGTGGGCCCAGATAACCTCTCCAATCATATACTGATTAGTCTCCGAGAACATATACTTATACCACTTCAACATATTTTCAACCAAAGTTTCAGCCTCGGCATTGTCCCCGATCACCTAAAAATAGGTTGTATTACTCCAATACATAAATCGGGAGACAAAACGCTTATCTTAAATTACAGACCAATCACTCTGCTAAATTCGCTATCGAAACTACTAGAAAAAACTATGAAAAAAAGACTGCTCGCATACCTTGATAAACACAAACTGATCTCCACCCGTCAATTCGGGTTTAGAGCGAAAATGGGAACAGAAGACGCCTTATCGGAACTAACCACCTACATAGTGAAAAACCTAGATGGCGGTTCAAAGGTGTTAGGAGTGTTCTTAGACCTAGCAAAAGCTTTCGACACCATCTCACACAAATTACTCCAACAAAAACTCAAAAACATTGGCATAACAGGTCCACCACTAAAATGGTTCATTAGCTACATTGAAAATAGACAACAAATTGTAAAAATAAATAATCAAGAAAGTGACAAAGTAGGCAACAGGTATGGAGTACCCCAAGGCAGCGTCTTGGGTCCCATACTGTTTCTCATCTACATTAACAGTCTAACTGAGATAAGCCTAGGGAACATAGAGTACAAAGTAATCAGTTATGCAGATGACACTGTAATTTTATTCAAAGCCCAATCATGGGAAAACGTCTTCAAACACACGGAAACAGGGATGACTGAAGTAAATAGATGGCTAATAAATAATCTACTGACACTAAATATTTCTAAAACTAAATACTTAACTTTCAGTAAAACATTAGCTGGTCAGCCAGATAGTCACCCACAACTTCATCTTCACCCCTGCACAGTTACCTCATTAACTAACTCACGCTGTGTTTGTGACAAAATTGATTATGCGCAAAATATTAAATATCTCGGTTTAACTGTTGACAATAACTTAAAATGGGATCTCCAAATCAACCTAATTACAAAAAAAATACGGAAACTCTCTTACATCTTCAAAACAATTCGAAACATTATGTCACTACCTCAGCTAAAAAATATATATTTTGCACTCTGTCAAAGTATTCTTATGTATGATATTTCAGTATGGGGAGCAGCAGCAGAGACTCATCTCAAATCACTTAAAATTAATCATAAAACAATAATCAGAATTATGTTCAGAAAGCCTTATCAACATCCGACAGAACAGCTAATGATCAACAATAACCTATTAGACATAAATAAACTATTCATAAAGAAGATCATCTACAAAAACTGCATAAAAATATCACCACACTTCATAACTCACTCGCAAAACACAAGAGCAAACACACACAATCAATTACAAGTACCATATATCAAATCAAATTTTGCCAAAAAACATGAATCTTACTTGGCACCACATATATTCAATAAGTTTGTAGCCCAAACAAAGACCTATGTCGCATCTAATAATTTGAATTGGGTATTCAAAAGATTTTTAAACTGGTTGAATGTCAAAGAAAGAAGAGAGATAAGTAATATTCTTAATATCTAAAATTATATATTTTCTTTTTTCTACTCTGTTTCTAATTTCTGATTTTCCTCTTATTTTATTATTATTATTTTTACTATAATATTTATATTTCTTTTTTTTTCTTTTTTAACCACTTATTTGTTTTTATGTAATTAGAAATTGTTAGTTACCAGCCTCAGAACAGACTTTGTCTAGTGAGGAGGGTAAGGAGAAAAATCATGTATGTACATAACTAATAATAAATAAACGCCCGGGTTGCCGGCACTGAATTAAAAAAAAAAAAAATTTAATTCTCCATCCCAAGCTAAATATTGGTGAGTAACATTAGATATCAATATGAAGTCAAAAGCGTGTTTACGCTTCTAATATAAATGGTAGAGTGAAGTAAATTGCTTCACACTTGCATGATTGGTACGGGGAAGTCATATGACAATTCACACCTTTACACAAATGGTAGGTTGAAGTTAAGTGTGTCATTTTCCTTTTCCGTGGTGAAGAATGACGATGAAGATGTATGTGTTATCACCAGCTAGAATGTAGAATGCAGGATTACTCTGCTGGTTTGTACGCGGACTTGACACATGCCTGGGTGAGGTTAGGTCAGCCATATGCCCGTTGCCCGTTGCCCGCTGCCCGCTGCTCGTGTCGGCGAGAACACCAAAGGAAACCACAAGAGAATACCGCCTGACCGACTGCGACTCGCTGTGGATATATGGAGATAGAGAATTCTCTCACACATGCCTGTCGATGTTGCGTAAGGTCGAAAATGAAACGCTTTATGACATTCATTTGATTTTATGTGTTTCGACGTGCGGGCGATATGAGGTTTAGATTAGCTAGGGTTTGGCAGATGCATTCTACTTCTGTAAAATCAGCACAGATCATAATCTAAGATCCATACTTACGCCTTAGGCTCTTTTGTAATGTTCCAATAAACTGTACTACACGCTACAATAACGCCTAGAATAGCATTCCTTACACACCTTTAGGACGTGTAGGAGTAATTGTGAGTTCAATAGTTCTAACAAAAACCGTGATTTTGTCACTGTCCTGGCTTTCGCGTGCAGCCAGATGTGCAGTAAAAAGAGCTCCAGTCAAATTAATTGAAAACAAAATTGGTAGTCAGGCCGCGCATTTCTCAACAGAGGGCGTTGCACAAATCCGACCAAAACAGAAAAAAATAACGACGGCGGAGATTTGAGTAACGGGCATAAAAAGCTCACTAGATCCGAGTTGAAAAAGTGGCGTAAGCGATATACGTTATAGCGTATACCGCGGCTAGCTGCCAGCGGTGGACGCGGTCGAACAGAGAGAACAGCTTGAGATTGCGATGAAAGAGGGAATTAGTGGCAACACAGAATACACGAGCAAAGGCGGCATCGGCACACATCAAAGGCTACCTTCTCTCCCCACACCCCACCCCTTCTCCCAACCCTCCCTCAGCCTCCTCCCCGTACACTCCCGATGCATAGAGATCGCGAAAAATCGGCACGTTTATGGCATTTTTATAATTTCAAAAATATTTTCTGATCCGGGGACAGCGGTGTAATTTGACCGCATAACTTCGGGCAAGGAATGCGCTGGCTGGGATAACAGTCATTAAGCCACCGAGTTTTGGATGATGTCATTAGCGTCTTGGTGGTCATTAGCAGGTAGTTGGGACTTTAGTTTAAAACGAGCCGATTACAATTGCAGCTACTGCATAATGAACAAACTGTTACAGTGCGTGAGAAGACACTGTAACTCACGAAAAACAGTACATACATATCGCTAAGTGCTTAGATCACAAATACAACAATTTTAATCTAAAATCACATCAAAAATAACTTTACATTAGATAGGTACCTCCCACCAATATCATAAATGTATTTTTAGGTCTCGTAAGAATTTAGTGTTAGAATGAAGGTGGTTAAAGGGTTAAACTCCGTCACTCGCCCACCTGCGCTCATCCGTGTGTTGGGTTGGGGGAGGGGTAGGAGATGGGGAAGGGGTTGACCTCTTGGCCCGGAGTTCCAAAGGACCCGGCCGATAGGACCAACACGTCTAGAATTCCTGGCGTGATCGCTCATTTCGATTTAATAGCTGTAAATTAACAATTTATATTAATTTCTAAAATCATGTCTTAACTAAAAAAGCAAAATACCAGCGATTTGCGAGTTGTATCGTCCTGAAATTTGCACACCATCTTCTATCTAGAACAATTGGCTCAATGCAATACTTTTAGCACTCAATAACGTTTACATCATGAGCTGTGGTGCTTTGAAATGTGAATTTATTTATCGCAAAATAAATTCTAAAGTTTTATTGTTCGATTCATTTTTTCTTCAATCTAGGAAAACTCGGATGAAACCGGGTAGTAAGCTAGTACCTATCGAAAAAAGGAGCAAGCTATATAATATTATAAAAATATTGAATTCATTTAAATGTTTTTTGTAGTTTACATTAAAAAATGATTTTTTAAGTACGTAGGTTGAACTACTGTACCTACGTATCTCTTGTACATTACAGTATTTGTTAGATTTTATGCGTGAACAACGTTAACAGTGTAATACATCAATTGCAAAAGCTTCGGCCGTGGTTTGCGGTCCCTGATTGGTCACATTTAAATAATTGGCGTTGTCGGATGATGGTGTATGATCGTGGATGGACGCGCTGCATAGCGGTTCGGATATCCTGCCATGGGAGACCATTCAATCAAATTGCAGACTCTCCCCTGCACTTACTGACCTAAACTGTACTGTTAGAGCCCCGGTACTTGCGCAAGTAGAGTCCGCAACGAGTCTCGATGAATGGTTAATTTATGCTAATATCCATGTTGTATTGTATTACATGTTGGAGCAGTTATACGCGTTGTGGTCATGATCTAATCTGTGCTGATTTTGATTGCTGATATAATATGTTACAGGATCTTTTCAAATAATTCCCATATCTTAACAAACCGATTGTAATCTTTAGAGCACAGACGTCAGGTGGAAATGCTGTCCCTGTTCTACCAGAATTTCAATAAAAGATGTTCCGACGAACTATCGCTTGATCCCTTGTTTGTACATAGATGAAGGGTTTGTTTTTACCACTCGTTGTTGTATTCAACAACTCGACTATGGAACGATTTACCGGCCTCTGTGTTCTCTCCCTCATATAACATACCTTCAAGACCCATGTTTACTTCTTCCTCTCCCCAAAAATACCCTCCACACAAAATCCACAAAGATTACAAAGGCCATGAGCGAAGTTATTTTCCTCGCGGCCTCCTGTGTGAATTTTATGTAAAAAAAAAAACAAATGTAATGCTGCAGAAGAATCCCAATTTTTTGCAGCAAATGCAATTATAAAATAAGATATCCCCAATTTGGATACAGTAGTAGGTATTCGAAGCTAGTTCCTTCCTCTATTTTTGGTGCCCTCTCCTGTCGGAGGTTGGCTATCATCAGGGCAATCTTCACCCTCCAGACTGCATCCCGGAATAACGCTTTACGGAATTGGAAACGTACTAGTCAAGTTGTTTCTGCAACATCTTCCATCAATCGTTCTCTGGATTATCAATTGGTTAATCTGATGTTTGTTGTTTGTCATAATTGGACATTGGATTATAATATGCACAGATATGAATATTTCTTTTGGTACCGTTGTGTGCATTGGAAATTTTTTATGGTAGGCAAATTTTTAGAATAAAATATAATGTTTCTTCGAAAATATTTAATTCCTCTCTTTTTTAATAGAATTTTTCCTGTTCCTTAAAAGCGGACTATCAACTATTTCACACTTGAGCAACTCATATTTCATTGAATTTTTTTGCTAAAATAGGAAAAGAAGTCGAAAAAGGTTCAAATTTATTCAAGGTTCACTAACAAACTAAAAGGCTCCAATATGCACTGACAACCTAAAAGGCTCCAATATGAAATAACAACCTAAAGGGTTCCTATATCCACTAACAGCCTAAAAGGTTCCAATATGCACTAACAACCTAAAAGACTCCAATATGCACTAACAACCTAAAAGGCTCCAATATGCATATAATACGATGTCTAATCATGATATTATTTCCAATTTCGTAAATATTTACGAAATTATTACTATACCTACAGTAGAACAGCTATAACCACTGTTGATTTTTCATATTGTTCATACTGACAGTATTGATCACTTTGAAAAGAATTCCAAATATACTCGTATATCTTAATTCCCTACCTACCTGATTTAATATATTGTGAAAAACACAAGGAATTAAAATATATTTTTTTAATGTTTCAAAACTATCTTAATTAAAATATATGAAATCGAAAATTCACACAAGATAAAAAGGTAACGGTCGTAACTGGGACTCGAACCCAGATTCTCTATTCTTACCGAGACTGGCGTCTCTATCAATTGAGTTATTGAGACCATTAAACTCACTGTGAATCGTATTCATTGATTAAATTCTACAATGAGGTTTATAAGTTTCGATAATTTATCCCTTAATAAGTTCAGTACTACGTATAAAAACTATTTTAAATTTCACTTAGGCCCAAAAGGGCCAATTATTACCTAAATATCGCATATACGCATTGCATTACGTAGCACAAAAATAACTTCTTCATCTCAAGAAAAGGAAACTGAGCAGTTGTGCGTGTGTTTGTGCTCAGGGATCCTTCGTTTTAAAAGGACGAAGATCATAAAACAGGGAAAAACCTTTTTTTGTACTAGCAACACCACTTTCACATTCCTCCCTCATTGTCCGATGTTAACAAGTGTTCCAAAAATACTATATTACCCTATTAATTACCGTTCTTCGTGTTCAGGGATTTCTTTATAATGAAACGAAAACCGGTTTCGTAATAAAGGCATATCATCATTCCTGCTCATAGCGCGTGCTGTGATTAACCGGTCTCCAACACTTTAAGATAAAAAAAAATAGTATCACTAAAAACTAATAAGTTTTGTCCCCTCAGGCCTGAGCGAAATAACTAATCTATCACTTTACAGTTTACACTATTTAGACTGGTATAAACTACAAAGCACGTAGGTATTAATGACCAATATACAGTATACAATATAGTAGGTATTATATTATGTTCCTTATGTAGAATCGTGCCACAAAACACTTGGCGTAATTCGGTCAATCGATGTTAAAAACATGATTGCAAAAATATTTGTCTGAAGGTAACTTACCTGTTTAAAATATAGATTTCACCTTTTGTTCTGTGATTTTGGCCGAGGTAGTTTTTTTAATATTGGCTTGCAAAATGACTTGTGCCCATTATTTATTAACTGCCTCCTTTCCAACAAACTTAGTAGAAACCTGATCAAATCCTTATATAACTTTAGCTGTATGCATTAATAGTTCAATGAATATTATTCGGCCTAAGTTCAAGAGTAAGTTTAATAACGTAGGTAAAGGTTTTTGTTTTGTCACTAACGGCTTTTCTGTATGATTTAAAGGCTTCATACACAAAATACAGAGCTATAATCAATTTCATTGCGTATGAAATTATTGCAAGTTCGTACCGAGCCCAGTTCTTTTCTGTCGTGTTTTAGAATTATTTTATTATTCTATACCTCTCAAACTTACTAATTACGGTTGCAAGTGTTGTGCGTTTATTAGAACAGCGTGAAATCTAGTTCAATGAACTCAAATTTGAATCAATTAATGAAACTGATTGTGTTAAGAATTCAGACAAGCGATAAATTACCTACCAATGATACCTGTAATATTTTAATTAAAAAATAAAATTTTAAAACTGATTTGTCAAGAATTCATACTATTCCGTGTTTTTTTAACTGATGGTAAAAATATAAAACACATTTTATTCTTCTACACTAACTTTGACCAAGGCCGTTAATGTTCGTTTTAACTTTTCTCTAATTCCTTTTTTAAATTCTATTTTACTGAGATGTTTTCACAAATCTGAATCATTATTTCATATTGAATTTACCATATAACGAATACTTCAATAATTATACTCTCATATTACATGTAATTACCTCTCGCATGTGTGCATATCAATTACATTAGAAATGAATAATAATGCCTTCAATTCTCACGTGCACCTTCTCACACATCACTCCACACCGAAACAGAAGCGGCCATATTATAATTTAACCTTTAAATAATAAAAGGCAATTTTCCACCATCATCTAACCCTATCAATAATGATCTCGATTCACACATTCAGTAATGCGGCCATTATCTCAATCACGGAGCTAGAGCGGTCATGGATATCGATAGCCAAGACCTATTAACTGCCTACCCGCTTGGTGCCTAATTCCTAGATGCCTGGACAACAAGGTTCTATCTGAAATTTTGACCAAAGTTGATTGTTTTGCACCAAGTTTCACAAATTTTTCTCTACTTAAAACCCTATCTAAAATATGTAGAAAAAGAAAAACAGTTGAATCTGTTGAACTTAAGTACGTTGAATTTCAAAGCAACAAGGTTACATCTGTTTTTTTTTGCTTAGTTGTTTGGCTAAATGCTAAGTGTTTTCTGCGTAGATGTTCTTAAACATAAATAAAATTCAATTACAATGCATTCTTAAAATGATCTTTTTCATAAATTTCAACACGTTTATATAATTCGGGATTCTAATTTTTAACCTCAATATCTCAGATTCATACGAACGGCAGATATAACTTTGTTGCTCCAAGGGCACGTGATGATATGACTTGTGTATTATTACAGTATTCTACAATTTAAATGGCGTTCAGGTTTTTATTCGGCCTCAGTATGAATGATTTTGTACGGCAGGGGAAATTTCATAGAGCATCCTAGATGAGCGAATTTCATGTCATAAGATAATGAGTTTTTTGTTACTTACGAAAGCAGATCTTTTGCATTAGGTATAGTTTTTGTTACACAATGCTCGTTACGATGTTGCATTCATTTTTTATAATGTTCATATATAATTTTAATTCTGAGTGCTGGTGGTGTATTGATGAAGGGCTGGGTCAGGTTATGTTAGACTTAGGTTTTGGGTTAGGTTAGTTTACTTAATAAGTCGGTTGAATTAATAAGTTAGGTTAGGTTACTTTTGCATTCATTTTTTATAATTTTCAATAGATGACATTATATTATAATAATGTTGGTTGTTGGTTGTAAGTTGATGGAGGGTTTAGTGGACCTGGAGAGGTGGACAGGGACAGGCCGGGAGCCGCCACATTAAACTGACCCATTATATTTTACGACGTCTGTAAAATGTAAAATACGAAATTCACAATGACAAAAGACCTCTATTTTGGGAAAAAGATTTCAGAAATCGTAAAATGGAAGATCCCAGAAAGATTAACAAGTGAAACCCACATCAATGGACAGAGTTGGGCAGAAGAATATTTCCAGATTTTAAAGACTTTTTTTAATTTGGGAGGCGGGTACGGGTACGACCGCCCCGGGAACCATTTATTTGGATAACTAACACTCTGCCGTAGGTCACACCAAGTCAGCTGCGGGTTTGGGAAGACCATTTTCCCTCTCCAGCTGGTATCCCTCGACCCCTCGTCTTGCGCCGTAGCGAGAGGGTTGAATTCATTGTCCGTCACTCCTGTACACACTGATCCCTAGATTCCTACCCACTCCGCATACCCTTTCCTTCCCAGAACTTCATCTCCTTTTTTTGAAGAAAGATTAACATTCCCGGTTTACGAATAAACTGACAATATTTTAAAATCGCCTACCTGCCAATAGGCGGAAAATGTTGCTTGTGTTGTGATGGAGCACTTAGCCAGCCGAGGAATCGAACGAACTACGCCTAGGCCAAACGCGATGTCCACTCAGCCATCGACTGAACCAGTTTCGACCGGTCCTTTCCTTAAAAAAACCCTCACACAGCAAACTCAAAGATGACATAGGCCCTGTAGGAAATTATTTTCCTCGTGGACTCCTGTGTGGGGTTAGTGTAAAAAAGTAATTATTTTTTTAACATATTTTTTTTACATGACAATTGACATATAATTTTTTATAAAATTCGTTTAAAAATAAATTGAAGTGGTATTATAAATATACCGGTGAGCCATTTATAAACTCCCATGTTATTACTAATAATTTATTCTATTTGGTATTTGTTTTAAAGCGTTCCATACTAGTGCAGTATAACTAATGCCTCAGTACATAGAGCGATAGCTAGGTACGGTGTAAAGAGAGCAGTGGTACAATGAGACCTTCGTTACTCACTGCTGAGAGAAAACTGGGTCAGGAACTATTTCCTAAGTCAACGTAAAAGTTTTGGTAGTCCTTATGCAACTATTATAAAATTTATTCTCATAGAACTTTTTGTAAATGTTTTTAAATGTCTCTCCTAAGTTCTTGAGTTTGTATTGTTCCTTCTTTTTTTCATTAATTGTAAAGACATTTAGCATTCAAGTAATGCGTTTTTGTGTTATAGTACACCGTATCAATGTTTAACAATGAAAAAATAAACCAAATTATTACTAGGAAGTGTTTTTTGTGATATACGTGAAGGGTTCTTAACGAAGCTAGAAAATTACACAAATCTATGGCTGAAATTACAGAAAATTAATTAACTCCTACGCATAAAATAATGTAACCTACATGAAGTATGAATAATTTTGATAGGTAAATTCAGACATATACCCTTGTTAATTTTTTGCGTGAGAAAAACTATTAATTAGTGTTTTTTTATTACTCTTCACAAAATATATATTTTGTACGAATTATTATTAACCAATCAATTCGGTTTACAGAAATAAATACTCGTCCGACCTCAAGTTCCCCGCAATAATTTAATAACAATAAAGATAAGTTTAATACGAAAATTAATGCGAACATAAACTCGCCTACCCATAACTTGCGTCAAATCATATTCGCGGCAATAAATCGCTATTCGATTCGATATCTGCGAGAAAAGGAAACACGTTTAATGGCACAACATATAAATTCGATTACAGAAATATGTACACATCCTCATCTCGTTGAAAGTGAGGATAATTGGTTAGAGTTTTTACGATGTTTGGTAGTAGAGCCTGCTGGAACTAGAGTTTATAGTGTGCCTGCCACAGTAACAGCTAGACTCTATACCTAGAGTGGTACTGGATTTTAGCTGTTGGCTTTTGGCTGCTGGCTTCTACTTTTGGCTACTGGCTTTTGGCTACTGGGTTCTGGGTACTGCAGCAGTGAGTTAATGTAGTTTTGTTTTGCATCTCTCGAGGGAGTCCTTCGCGCGGCTCCCGCCCCGGCCCCGCGCCGCTGCCAGTACCCGCCCTTCCCTCGCTGCCCCTGCTGGAGGGGTCTGGACTCTCCCACCTGCCGCTGCAGCTCTCTGACTCCAGGATGGACTCGCAGCACTCACAGGCTCTCTATACTTACGTCGATGGTGAATATTCTTCTTTCATTTCTATTCTCAATTCTCTTTTTTCTTCTTCTTTTAATGATTAACTGTGGGACCATCCAAAATCAGAAGAATGTTGTGAGTATTAAAGAGAAAAGGAAGGCTTGGGAAGTGCCATACTTTTCGGATCTTGTGACTAAGAATAGTTAAAGCCATTTGAATCAAGGATTCGACTTTTTCTCATAAAACTGCCTGTATACGACTCAATAATCTTTGAATTATTTTCTTCGCGTTTTTTTTATGAGTATCACCTCAAAAATGCTTTAGTAGTAATTAAGAACGTTAATTTTATTTCAGTTTCGCGATAAATATGTCGACATAGTCTACATAAATATATAATAGGACAATTATTTTTATTTGAATTTGATATCATTATCATTTTGATTGACTAAAAAGTGTGTAAACTTAGGTGCTAATTAGGTTTGTTTTTTAAAGAAATATAACCACTATTCCACCCTCCTTATAAAACCAATTAAAAGATTAAAAAAAGCATTCAGTCAATGAAAAAAATACGAATAAAAACTTTGTAATATTATTTGTTAATGTGGATACAAATTCGAGGAACATTTTTTATATTTCACACCCCAACTCCTGGGTAAAGATAATTTATCACCGCTATAAAAGTTGGTAAAGAATGTAATTTACAATCTATACTTCCCATTCACCGTGAACTGTATCCGGTCTGGACTCTTGATACAATGCTCTCAATTATTCTCCCCGCAGAGCCTTTTGTGGACTAAATCTAATTATTTAGGTCGAGCGAAAGAAAGAAATATTCATGACTTTTTATATTGTATGCCTTGATAGTTGGTGCTATGAAATACACATAAATTCAATGTGTTTATTAAACTAAGGCATATTTTTTGTATTTCTTATAATGTTGCGTGTTTATTTGTTAGTGTGTTGTGTCTGTTAAGTTTCTTGGAAGTTTTCTGACTAACCATTTCGCAAACCTTTCGGGAGTGCAAGTTCGGTGCTCGGGCGTGAAAAACATTTAGTAATGTGACTCTAATCGTTGGGGCGGTCGCTCGAGCGAACACATCACGGGCTTGCGGAAATCTAGCGAGGAATCTTCTACCGCATATGACCATATGGACACTGGGCTGTAATACACACCACGGCGGGTTCCGAGTGAGTTCTGAAGCATCCCATATTATATCCATACCGAGCGGCGCCTTTATTAACTGAAGGTAGACAGAGCGGCTCCTTCGAAGCATCGAACACCACTTTTTAAATATATCTATTTGAATTTAGAGTTGTTTTTCTTAAATATATCTATTTGAATTTAGAGTTGTTTTTTTCTTAAATATATCTATTTGAATTTCAGGTTGTTTTTTCTTAAATATATCTATTTGAATTTAGAATTGTTTTTTTTTAAAATATATCTATATGAATTTAGAGTTGATTTCTTGAATGAATGAATTTAATGGAATCTTCGAAGTGGAAATTAACCCACTTCCCGATAGCCGATCGAGCTGAAACTCGGCAGATAGATTCGTTGTCGATAACATTGCATTTTATTAACTTTTGAAAGCACTCACTTACACACACAAGCCGACTAATGCATTTCTCTAAAATTGGATGACGTTATAGAAATTTACAGCATTTGATGTACAAAATAAATCTCGGTACCATCCAAAAAGTTTTTGAAGGGAAAAAAATTCAATCCTCAGTCAAAAAAAAAAATCTTTTATTAAAAATAGATGTAAAATAACTTTGATTTTTACGAGTGTGTATGTGTGTATTCCACATTCCTAGATTCCAACATTTTACAAAAATCAAATAAAAAATCTAATAAACTTTTCTATAAATTTAACGATCTTTTCCTTATCTTAAATGTTTTTCTAGCAACATGGACATGTTTTATCGGGTTTGCGCTATTTTACGTACCGTGAAGCGTAAAACAGCGCGCATTGTTTTCTGGTTTTCAGGCTATAATAAAGTAAGATTGCTTGACTCTTTATCAGGACGTGACTTTTCTCTCAATCGACTCGCCGGTGCTAATAGTCGCCTCTACTTAGTTTCTAGTTTCTAGTTTCTTGTCTCGCGGAATCAACCGTGCCGCTCTTAATCTAAATTACCGACTCCTAAAAATTAACGCCGGTTTTTAAATTGGTTTCCGCGAATATTATATACTACCCTATAACTATTGGAAGAAAACATGGTTTCAGTTTGTCAAAACAACCAAAACAAAAGTAGGTACCTACCGATTTTTTTAATTCTATGGTTAAAAATCTTCTTAATATATTAAAATTCCGCCTGCGTATATTTGTTCTCGCAAAACTAGAAAAGTAGCTGACCGATATTAGTTAAAATTTCAAAATTTGTTTTTATTAGTGCCAGGAATATTTAGAGAGTCGTTTGAATGGTAGAAATGGTAGAAATGTCTGATGAGATGTATTAACATATATTAACTAGCTATATGTATAACTAGCTATGTATATATTAACTAGCATTATACTACGAAATCATTCATTGATTATTTATTTAAGCAATTAATTTATTTTAACCAAAAGTCGTGATGTTTAGTTGGTTGTGGTTAACAATATTATAATAGACATATTTTTAATTTGACTGAGAATTGAACCTTCTTTCCCAGGGTCTGGCTCTTAACTGCTGCGAACTTTTAAAATGTCTTTAACTTAAACCGGCATAATACATGTATTTAAACATTATACAGTTTTGAACTCTAGTTTTACTTTGCAAACTTCGAGATAAAGCTAAGGTTCATTAAGTTGGTAGCATGAGGCATCCGTCCTTAATTAATCTCCAATGGATGAAGCGAAGCATGTGGACTCCCGGAACCGCTTCTGGCCAAATGAATTAATTCCCTAGCGGCTCATTACCCGTCCCACCTCTGACACAATCCCTTAATTTGTTTACCAGCAGTTCTTACTTGCCTACTTCAAAAGTAAAACCACATATTCCAAACGAGGAACTGCAGAAATGAAATGACGTTCACCGGTTTTAACTACCATGTGCAATACCTACTGTGGTTTGTCTTCTCATTCTTGGTTTGTAAATTTGTTACGCTTGAAATCACTGCAAACTGTAACATTTTATTTTAGAAGACTTTTAGTAAAACTATTTTTGTTCGTTTGGCGAAGTAAATAAATATAAAGGTAACTATTACATCGCTAGATTGAGCATATTAAAAAAATGAGTTCGGATGTAATGTAATCATTAACAATACTAATTTTATTTCTAATATTTCTATTTTTCATACTGACAATTTGTGGTGGAATTTCATTATACTGATATGACGAAACAATTTTAAATTTTGTTTATTAAAAATAAATGGAAAGAATTTAAAATTGTTTCAAGACATCATTAATTTCGGTTGTGCGTCTGCCTTGTAAATCTGTATTAACTAACTCAAAATTTTTTGAAATTTAAGTTGGTCATTTTAAAAATTGGAACTGATTTTTCATCAATTCCAACTATCCTTTGATTTTTACAGGTTTAAAATTCAAAAACACATAATTCTCATTTTTTCAGTCCCTACATACCTATTAACGAATCTATGCCTCCGTTCTTACAGTAGAAGGTGGTGTAATGGTTAACATAGTTGCCTTCGAAGATTCTTCCGAAGAGTTCGCTTCTCGGAAATGGCGTTTTTTAATGTTTTTTTTTTTTTAAATTTAAAATATGTATTGTTAAAAATAGGTATTTTTCATTTTCATTTCACTTAATTGCCCCCTATCATGAGAAATTTTATATTTTGACTTACGAGGTACATAGATAGATATACGTCCTGATTGTACATTCTTGGAGAATATGCTATAATTCATAAAATAAAGGTAGGTTATTTTATAATTATTTTAATCAGTCGTATCGATAAACATATTGCTTAACAATACACAATAAATTTATTCAATTGCATTTGAAAATAATAGGGTTGCAAAAAAATTGTAGGCTCGCTGCCGACAATGCGATTTGCAATCTCGCCATTATTGAGTTGTTTGGGCAGATTTTCCGCTCAAGTAAACTTTCCTGAAAGCGACTACGTGTGCAGCAAAACGCGATATGTGAGATGTGTGCTGGGTGATGTGTGGTATTCCACACTAGTACCGGGCCACACGCACTCTACCCATCCCCAATACCTTATTTTATTTATTTATTTACATTATTCGTGATCTATGAAGCAAACATGGCTTCACCAGCGCCACTTATGAATTTCTTTCGGTGATATTAAGATGCCTCGAAAGATACAAAGAAAATAATTTGTTTATGAGACTTTGCGTCCAGCTTTTCTACAGCATAATAACGGAATATACCTAGTGAGCTATAGAAAATCATACAAAAAGTTTTTAAAAGCTTGAAGGTATGTAAAATGGATAACACTGGTCAACACATTTTTTGTCCCTTTAACGAAAGTAGCCAAATCTGACTGGAAATTTCACGCTGATTTCAGATATGTGATTAGTTTTTTTCCCTCACGTCAGGTTTTTATGGGTTTTAAGTTTTACTAAAATGTGTATTAATTCATATTTATTCGTGAGTTATCATTGATTATTTTTATATAATATGGCAACACTAGGCTCGAATGTCATTTCCTTCTCTCTCATTTGAATTTTTTCCCCGAAAATATGGGAGATGTCAGTGACGAGCAAGGCGAACGATTTCACCAGGACATTGCGGCTATGGAAAAGCGATACCAAGGAAAGTGGAGTCCATCTATGCTAGCAGACTATTGCTGGACCCTGCAGATAGACTTTCAAGATACTCACAAGCGCAAATCAGGAGCAAAAAAAAATTGAATTAGTTTTGAAATTTTGTTAAGTAAGTACCCGTCATACTATGGAAGAATTATGCTAAAAAACTTTGTTAAATAATAAAAATACCTGACCTCTAAAAATTTTTTTGTTTCCATTTCGTGTTTATGGGTACTAAATACATATAAAAAAAATTAGCTATGCTTAAGGGACTGCACTTAAAAAAATAAATGTCGACCAGTGTAATTTAAACATGAAAAAATGTTAGTGAAACATGTAACAGCAACATGAAATAAAATAGAAACTAAAACAATACTATATGACAAAGCACAAAAACTGCATTACCTACGCTACTATAATTTGTAGAATTGAGCAAAGATTTGATATATAATACGTATAATTCTATAAATGGCGTCAGTAAATATATCAATAGTACACAGAAACTTGTTGCTCAGATCATGCATCACATTGATTAGTAAGTATTTTGATAGTCGGTAGTGTACGTGTTGCTTTGTGCTCTTAGTACGCACAAGGAGTTTAATAGTGGTGAAGATGGCAGGGCTGTCAATTAAGTTGTTATTGACTTCATGTTACTGGTTGTGTAACATGAAGTCATTAACAGGTTAATTGACAGCCCTGCCATCTTCACCACTATTAAACTCCATGTACGTACTAGGAACACTAGGTGAATGTAACATTTTTGCAATACATTCATCGGTTCTATAAAATAATATTTAAAGCGTTCTACTAAAATAAGATGTAGGTATGTACTATTTTGAATACGTACTTACATACTTCAATAATATAATAATTGTTCACTGTGAGCTGTGAGGCAATCTTAACTTCAATAATAGTTTCCTTTTTCCTATTTGAACTCAATTACTCGTACGTACTTAAGTTATTTTATTTTTTACAGAAACTGTAAAAGAAATGAATCGTAATAAAATCGGAAAAATATTATATTATATTATTGGAATATTGAAAACGGAAGGCATTTTTAAGTGTTGCAATAAAATAAACCGGGAAAATTTTAATATTCAATAAGTTTTCGCCATAACAATAGCGCTTTATCGATTGAATAAATGTTTAACGTTTCTTTTTTATTATTTTCACATCGCATTGAAGTCGAACGCGATTATGTTTAGTCAATAGGGTGGAAGGCATCCGATACATCAATATAGAACTAGCATAATGACGGCATTTAGAAATGTAAACCTCGGTGTGTTTATTGAATGATTTGGAAATGTTCAGGTTGTAATAATGGCTTTATACAAAATCTCGTTATTATTGAGTGGCAAAGAATGAGGCATTATCGTGCCATTGTGGCCATCATAAACTATTATGCCCTCTTCGCCAGGATGGTGATGGCCTTTTCATAGGTTTCCGCTTACTTTACTTGACTGAAAAGGAGACTTTATGGCTTTATTATTATAGCCTGTCCGTGGTAACCTGGGTGAGCTCCTGTTGCCCTGTATGTGCATAGTCGGCTACTCAACCAACCACTCTGCCAACAAAGAGATGATTTTTCGTTTATTCCATAGGTCCATCGCATTCTAATTTAGTCTACGTTTAATATACCTCACTTGATTTGCGTTAGGGCAGATCGTTAAGCTTCTCCACAAAGGTAGCATTGTAATACAATCATTCAAGGCGGATATTTTGCTATAATAACCTTATCGAATATTCAAAAGGGATTCTTTTTCTTACATTTCAGCTCATCTTTTAGGTCGTATTTATTCATTTGATTATGATCTGTAGTTGAATTCAAAATGCTTTTTCATTTAGTGTTTGTTGGCTTAACTATTATTTGATTAGAAAAAGATTTCCTTTCTTCGACAGGCCAGGGACGCGTGAACCAATTGGGAGGTGTGTTCATCAACGGGCGGCCGCTACCAAACCATATCAGGCTGAAGATAGTGGAGATGGCCGCGGCGGGAGTGCGTCCCTGCGTCATCAGCAGGCAGCTGCGCGTCTCCCACGGCTGCGTCTCCAAGATCCTCAACCGATACCAGGTCAGTACCAGACAGTAGTCTATTTTGTTGCTGACAGTAATAATATATCTTTCTAAATAAATAAAAGAGAAAATGTTCGTTTGTTCAAAATCTTAAATCTCCGATAGTTCTTCATCGATTGCTTTGAAATTTTGAGGCATCGTTGCATTCGAATACGCGTATCATATGGGTTTATATATACCTTTATCATATATATATATGATAAATAAACGGTGAATTCAAACACATAGGTGACATATATTTATATGACAGGTAAAAATATGCTTTTTGGAAAAACAGGGCCATCGGTTGGATGAACGTGCTTTTTTGAAAAACAGTGGCATATGTTGGACGTAAAAGCAACACGTGTGATTGTTTCTCTATCTGCACAGACAAACTGAGCTACAGCAACGCGTGGTGTGGTAAAGCTAGTTATTAATCTATTTTATTTTCAATTTATTCTGTTTTCTTTTCGTTGTCTTTCTGTTCTATCTTTTTGTTTTTGATTATATATTTTATTGTATCTCAATATGGAATGTGTGGGACTGCACTAACCTTCCCACATACCGGAATAAACACCTTATTATTATTATTAAATAAATGTTGTCAAACGGGTAAAATATGTTAAAATGTGGTAAAAAAAGATCACACGTGGTCAATGTGGTAAATTATGACCTAATACAGTAAAAATGGGAATGTTGTCAGGTTTGGTAAAATGTGGTATGATAAAAATATGCTCAAATTTGTTGAAAAATTTGGGCAACATCTTCTACCAGTCATCAAGTAAATAATATTACAACTTTATTATTGTGGATATATTCACGCTTGAAAAGCATCTTCATTTCTTCAACGGTGGTACTCAAGCTGATGAGTTGGTTACTTTCCAGATGTTACTCAACGTAATGATGATGAATGCTATGTGCTTGACTTCATATTTTTAATGGTCGTTCATAATTTATTAACAGGAAACTGGATCGATACGGCCTGGTGTAATAGGCGGCTCCAAGCCCCGAGTAGCCACTCCAGAAGTGGAGAACAGGATAGAAGACCTCAAGCGACAGAACCCCGGTATCTTCTCCTGGGAGATCAGGGATCGCCTCATCAAGGACGGGATCTGCGACAAGCACACAGCTCCTTCAGTCAGCTCCATCTCCAGGCTCATCCGAGGAGGCAGGAGGGACGAGTCCGATCCCAGAAGAAACCACAGCATCGATGGCATCCTCGGTAAGTCTCAATCACAATAGTATCTTCAACTTATTGACTTAACCCAACATTAAAAAAAAAGTAAAGACAGACATTTGATTATTTATGTAAGGTGACTGATACGGTTCGACAACTGGCTAGTGATATAAATTGCAAAACGCCAACGTTAGAATCGCCTGGGTTCATTCACTCTGAAAAAGTAATTTTACCATGCGCATCGTCTCATTTGTGGTGCACTTTTCGATTGTATAATTTTATCTCTTCTGCGACAGTTGCATAATTATAATTCACTTTCGACGAATAAATTACGATCATTATTCAACCAAAACTTCATCATTTCGGTCAGAAATCCATCGAATGTTAATTGATGTTGTCCAGTTGTGACAGCGGAAGTTAAGTGAGCGAGACTTGTAGAGCGGAACATTCATTTTAATTAACTTTCAATAATAATTTTCCCAGAGAACTCTCAATTCTCTCATCTCACCGCGTGGCTCGCTGCACCGGCATGGCACCGGCACCGCACCGCACAGCCATCAGACACTTTCACGTTCTGCCATCTTACCATTAGACTATTGTTTCTAGATCAAACATCATTATTCCTACCAGACAATCACACTTAGCAAAACAGCATCAACTGCTAAATTCGGTATGATAAATCGAAAGTTTATATTTTTTCAACTGTTAATATTTGATGGAATTCTATCGTAATAAGTGTAATGAAACCAATTTTACACTTTACTTCCCTTTTTAATTTTTTTCTGCCCTGACCGATTTTAGACAATTCCGTCCATCTAACTTGTGTAATTTTGCTTTAAGTATTTATAGAAACATTTTGTCACGATTTTATTTATATTAGGAGAAGGACCACAATTCAGAATTGAAAAGTTGCTATTTTTTACATTAACTCCACACTGAGGCCCTGATGAAAATAAATTCCCTCATGGACTATGTCATCTTTGGGGACGTTGTGTGGAGGGTCTTTTTTAGAAGATGAGTTTGTGAACAAAGCTCAAGATAAGAAACATGAAAATCTGTCCAAAACCGAAGTGTTTTATTTTAATTGAAAAAATAGGTTACCGGATGAAAATGACATTAATATTTATTACTCCAATTAAGTTCAGGAAAATCATTTGTTATCCACCATTGCCATTAAATGTATAAATGCCACAGTTTAAATAAAAATGTACCAGTCTGAAGATGAACGTGATTGTAGGAAACTGGCCCGGTCAAAAAAAATATAAATATTATTATACTTATAAATCGAATGGGTATTTCCACTATCCAGACTCCCAACTCCTGACAGTTTATTATCTGACATTAATGCTGCTGAAATCGTCGCATAATCATTTCATTAAAGATGATACCTGCTTACAATTAGATTCAATGAAAATTGTCCCAACTCATTTATCTACAGCCCACAGCTGTAAATAGCGAAAGGTGTTTTTTCCAATATATCCACGACGTAATTCGGGTTGATCACGCCAGTTGTTTCCTGATTTTCCCGATAAAGTGCAAATCACATACCTGCCACAAATTAGCCGGTGCATTCAAACACTTTAATCATTGAAGACAACATTAGCGACTCTCAAACGAAAATTTGAAACAGAAAATCATTTTATTTTTAAAATTATCGATGCACAACCCTTTAGAGACATAGAGAGTTTTAACTCCTGCATACCTTGACATATTTTACCTGTACCCCCCTAACCGTCCAATTACTTAGGCCTAAATACACTTTATTTAATCTGCCCGCCGTCCAACCACCATCTTTAGGTCTCATTAATCCACGTTTTTCCGAAAAAGTTGTACCAAATAGGAACTTTGCAGACATTCTACATAACATAAGAACATACATTTTTACCAACACACCACTTGAGTCCTCCAATCCATCGAAATTTCCCGTTTCTCAAGGTGTCAAGTGTCAAGTGCAAAGTAGTGTCAACGCGTCCGCAGCCCGGCCAATCGGTCCCCTGCCGCGGTAATCCCGGAATACCGCCCCGGAATCCCGGCCACACTCTTCCGGAATCGATGGCCGCTCGCGTCTCGCGTCTCAATATATCATAGCCGGGCGGCGATCAAAGGGCGCGCACGGCTTTGCATGAAATTGATGGGTATAAAAATGAAATTAGTCCAGAAAGGTGTTATTATCCCGCCGTGCGCCCGCGGCCACAGCGGGCCCGTACACCGCACAGTACGGCCTACAATACCCTACCACTAGCCACACCGTACCCAGTTCGTAGCCCGTTTTTACCCCGTCCATGCCCCGTCAGTGCCCCATTCTTAGCTACTTCGTGTGCGTGGCGACAGCCAGTGGCGCTGATGATCGCAACTTTGATTCATGCCGCAACGTAAAATCGAAGAAAGCACATATTGAAAAAAATCATGCTTCAAAGGACTTAAATAATTTATATAATGCGTGTATAATGTGAATTGTTTTGAAGAAAGGTGATAAATTTCTGACGGAACGAAACATCGTTAACTTTCTATGTTGTTATTGAATTGGTTTGTTTATCAAATGCCTATCTACATAATTTTATTGTCAATACACAAAGCACGAAGTATCAAACCAAGAAATGGATTTTTTGATGTCACCAACGTGATTGAGTGTATATTTATAACCTTTCCTCGCTTCTTCCACAAATAATGTAAATTAGATGCATCATCTCGTTGTCACTAACGCGGATCCGTGTATTTTTTATATTCGCTGATACACAGTGTTACGTATTATGGCATTTTACGAACCCTCCTTCAGAAAATGATGATATTATAATGGAAATTACTAATCTTTCATAAGACTTTCGTTAAGGGTATTGTTTTAAGTACCTTACGTATTATGTGAAAAGGAAGGAGGAATGCAATAGACATATAAATGTTCCCTAAATTTTCATTCATAATTTTTGATTTTAAAAGCTATCTAAAACCGCACATTACAACACGGTTCCAACTGGCTACAACGTCATTATGACGTAGAAGTTGCCATTGGTTGGTAAGACGGTTGGCATCAACGTTGCCCACCGTAAAATCAACGCCGCCATATTCATGAATAAATTCGAACGGTTCCATGCTAACTCAACACAGTGACTATTCGACACACCTTTAAAAAGTGATATAAAGAAAAATGTGAAAAAAAGTGATATAAAAAGTGACTATTCAACATACCTTTAAAAATGATAAAAAAAAACCTAACCTAACCTACTTCACCCAGTTAATTGCTGACTTATTAAAATCCTGTTAAAAACGTGATTCCTAACAAACTGTTAGTACATTCAAAATGTGTGAATACTTGTTCATACAGCTGCGTTTATATTAGAATTTTTATGAACCTCGTGTTCCGAAATTCCCATAACACATTCGTGTTTTACTGATAGTTTGTTAGGAAACCTGCTAATTCACTGGTTAAATTAGCAATATTTTATGAGTAAGTTATCTCCTTGCACCACCCCTTAAAATCTGAAATCGGGTGGCGTCACCAGTCACCAGTCACCACGAGCCTCCCATGTCTGCCGCCCCAGTACCACCCAGTCTACCCACCGAGCAATGAGCACCAAGCAGTGAAGTATCGTGCAATGGGTGTAGGATGCAGCGAGTATCGCCTTACCAGTTATTAGTTGTTACCTCGCGCTGCACGTGTGTGAGTAATCTGCCAGTTTACGTGGAAATAACACAATGTAAATTGCACGCGTTAACACCGCAAAACCTCGTATCTCCATGATCTTGGACTTACGATTATCGACAGAAATCTACAAGATTTTGGGATTACGATTATATTCAAATATAATTTTTAAAAGTTTAATTAAGAATGAAGGATTTAGCATGCAAACAACAAATAATTTATTCAACGATCTCAAATTTGACACTCCTCTCTCCGTTTACTGGGAATTCAATTTGAATTGAAATCCGTGTGCTCACTGCCATCGTGAAATTTGCACACCGTTTAATATTTGTTTTTTACGTTCAATACGAAGTCTTGTTTTAACCTGAAAATTTACTGTTCATCCGTAAATTTGCTTACGTTCCGGATCCGCTTCAAGATGGTGGCCGTGTACTACCTTTTCATCCCGCCAGAGTTCGCATAATCGTGCTTTCTACAGTGAGCTGTCAAATTGGAATTATCAATGTTATAGTACCTACCTACCGGTCTGAAGAATGTTTGAATTGTATAATTCCTTATATGAAAAAATGATACGTAAAATATTTATGGTTTATAACTAAGCTGATGGGTATTTAAGTACCTACTTACAAATATAGAGGATTTTTTTGTTTTAATTATTTTATTAATAATAAAAACTTAGAAACATCATTTTTGGACTCTCGTGATAGTTCACAGACCTATCATGAGCTACGAAGCTTTGTAAATATGGAAAAATAAGACGGTATGCTATTTGGTCCACGACGTGTACTCAGGTACTAGGTAACTTATTCACAAATAAAAAAATAATTTAAACTACCAAACATTTCTATAATTGAATTCTATCTTTCTAAATCCGTTGAATTTTTTTAAAATTAATAATAATTTACGCAAAACGTTATTGATTATTGACACCTTACAGTACAAATTAAGCAATTTATTTTGTATTAGTTTCACAATTTAATAATGTCATCTTGTAAGAATTTTATTAAACCAGTTGCTTAGTTATGCAACTTCTATCACGAATCTTCATATGTGTGCGTGTGTGTGAAGTCAAAGAGCATTTTGCATACATTTATTGTTTCCCATCATCGCCTGTGTTTATCACAATGATGAAAATGATGAAATGAGATGTTCCTGGAGCCTTCATCCGTGCCGCGGTGCATGGCACACCTATTCATCAAGCGATGAAACCTCGCGGCACCGACAACGGGCACCGGGCACCGGCCTGCATCGGGCAGCGGGCACCGGGCACCGACCTGCATCGATCAAAATAGTCAGGGATGGGGAGTGGCAACCTCAACACCCAAGGGGCTCAAGTCCAATATGACCGGCTTAGTGATTACCTGACTTGCACGTTATGCTTGTGGGAACTTTGCAAACTATGGAAATAAAGTTAAAAATTTCTCAGAAAGAATAAAAAAACTTGAAAAAAAATCAATATACAGAATTTTCTTTTGGTTTGATTCTGGATTCAATCTTTCTACCAGGGAACTGAAGTTGACAACGACAGATCGGGTGGGTCCGACATTTATTTCGTATACTAACTGCTGAAATGTCATCCGATTTCAGAGAAATTCGTTTATATCTTAATTTCCGCTTCCAGGATTTGCATTCATTGTTTACCGAAAACAAAAGTGAAATTAAAAAAGAAGCGTTTAAAAATAATGTCAATGTTTCTGATTTGAATATTTTTTAGGACAGGTTGTTTCATAGAATTTGAAAAATTTATCAAATGTTGATTATCACGTTTTGTGAATGTTATTTTATATTATTATATCATTACTGACCAGTTGTTTCACAAAACTGAAATAATAACAGAACTTGAAAATCAAAATTAATATTTGATGAATTGTTCAAATTCTATGAACCAACCTGTCCTAAAAATAAGATGTTTAAATTCTCGTCTTAATTGACGTTTTTCGGTCAGTCTGCGTTTGATTAAATTTTGATTACCGTTATGATTGAGAGTCTAATCAAAGACTGGTCAAACAATCCAAATTATAATTTGGCAAAATGCTGACTTGTTGAACCCTTCGAATGACAAAGTTCGAATAAACCATAGACATATGAATATTAGTAGACCTGCCCTAAGTGATTAAAAGCGTATTATCCCCACTCCCCATACCGGTTCCATTGAGCCGGCTGGGCTCGCGTACGGCCTCAAGTGACATTTGAAAACGTGACGTCATCATTCTTGTGCGAACTATGGTCGAGGCATCATCGGTTCATTTTACGAAATAACACGGCAAAATGTTTACTTGTACTATGAAAACTGGTAAAAATAGATGCGAAAAAAGAGAATAAACCCAATTGTCGTATTACATTCCATATATAAGCATTATTTTACTTTATTTTAAGCATATTCACATCGTATAATATGAATCAGTTGTTACTATCACATCGAGAAACGTCTGGACGCGAAACACAAAGCTGGTTGGTTGCTGGGAAGTAAATTATGAACATTTATAAAAGTGTCTTAACTAAATACTCTGAAACTAACTACGACTCTGAATATAGAAGCTGCCTTACTTTGCCGAATTTGGACTTCGCAAATTTGTTCATAACGTGGCGAGTAATTTGCGCTCCCATGTAAAAATGTCTATTCATTCAAAGCAGATTTTACTTTTAAGAAGTAAATGGTGATATTATAATGCGAGATGCCTATTTACTGTCAGATTGATTTATTGACGAATCACAGTCATCTTCACTCCCTTCGTTCTTCAACAGTTGATTTTACCCCTCGCCTTTATCTTCTCGTCTATTAATTCCTATGTCTGTGGAATAAACTATGAATGAATGGGTTTCGAACAACTAGGCCTAAATGTCTTTACAATTTTGAAATACTGTCATTAAATGACTTCTTGCACCAAAAAAGCAACAAAGTGCATTGAAGAAGCGTGCAATAAAATCATTGGAGCATTCGGTTAGTTTTATTTGCCTTAACTGTGGGAAATTGCGAAAATAGTTATAAATGCTCAATTACCGAAAGTTGTTGCAATTTTACTGTTTCTTTTTATAAAAAAACACAATTTTACCACTTAAAAAAGTTTCCGTCTGAAATGAAATTGAAAACTGAATACATCTTAACTATAAAAGTGAAATTTTTTCTTTATGTTCTGCTTAAAATCTTGACATACCTAGGTATGACGGTATGGTATATTAATCAATCAATCATTTGCAAGCAAATAACTAAATTCCATTTTTATATGAAGTCTCAATTATGATGAATATATGAAAATTGATTGCTTTTTTTTAAATTCGTTTATTTAACAAAGGTTGTCAAATCTTCAAAGATGATATTTGATCATCTGCACTAAGGGCCGGTTGTTTCATGCGTTGTGTGGCTAAGCGATGCAGTTTGAAAGTCACAAGCGATAGGATGTGACTATCTCTTGATCAGACAAATGGTTTTGGGAACGTTACTGAATTTACCATAGATTTAAACTACCGTTTTAGCTATACCGCGGTTAAGACAACCGGCACAAAGGAGTTTGTCTTCTTTAAAGTGGATTCTACAATAATTAGTGATATTGTATCTGTAACAAAATAATACGTGCGCAGAGCAGAAAGCGATGGCGGCTATCCCAAGAATAACAATATCAGACATTATGAAATTACATCAAAAGTGCGCAACTTCAGAATGATTACCAGCCATTGTTTTGTCACAAAGGTATATTGCAAAATGATGAATTGATACAACGGACATCAAAGCGATACTGCAGCCTTCAAAATAGACGGTTCTATCTCACATTTCGCCTAATATAGACGTGAATGTTCTCTTCAAGCGTTGTGATTTAAACTTAATTTGATGGACGCGGAACGATGTAAATCTGATTTTGCTAAAATGTGGGAAGATTTCGTGTACATTGCGTGTGGTCTATTAAAGATTGTTACAGTCACAATTTGTAGGTCTCATACTGTTAGGACGGGTTGTTTCACGGAATTTGAACAATTTCGTTGATTTCGGGTTCTATGAAGATTCTAATCAAGTCATATTATTGTATCGTTACTGGCCAATTGCTTCACAGTAATATCAGAACTTGAATAGAACCTTAATTGAACTTGAAAATCATCTTTGAAGTTTGATGAATTGTTCAAATTCTGTGAGGAATAAATTGTGTCAAAATATTTTTACTTACTTACAGGTTCGGATATTTGAAACCCGTCACAAATTTGTCGACATTTAAACGATCTCCGTTAAGCGCTGATTCTCGGCCCGTTTCAGCCGTAGAGCATTACCTACAGTATGATCGCTATGCTTAAGTGATGTACTTTTGATCAAACGCTAAAACAGGCCGAGAATAAACTTTTAACGGGGATCACACAAAAGTTAAATAACATAAACGAGGCTAATCGCCGATTTGATGTAGGTTGAAACAACCCAATCTAAAGTTTATATTTTTTACCAAAACTTGTAAATGCATTTTATTTTATGAATGACTGTTTGCTTTTTTCAATAATGGCTAGGTTACTTCGTTTTTCCATTTCAGTTTATTATTTAATCAAAAAGTTCTATATTTTTAATGAAAAAACCGAAAAATATCTGCAATTCATTATTGCCATAAACATTAGCTTACAATAAAAAGTATATACCTTTTCATTTCCGCAATAAGCGGCCGAGCAAAAGACTCTAATTTTGAACAATTTCCAATTGGCTGCATCGGCTCTTTCGGCGGCAGAGGCTATTGAAATCTGTAATGTAATCGAAACTCATCACCAACCAAAATAACAACAAAAAATGGCGTCAGGCCGTTGTTGTCAAAGTGCCGAATCATCGCCGGTGAATTAAAAAGCGGAGGTGTGAATGAGATACCGGGCGGATGCGGGTGTGGGGCGGTCAGGTAGAGGGGTGGCTGTGCTCTGTGAACCATGAGCCATGAGCTGGACACGTGAACAACGCCTGGTGCCTGGTGCTTTGTGCCTGCAACCTGGTGCATAGTGCCTGATGCCTAGTGAACCAGAAAAGTACTGAAGAATCAAGAAAACAATCGTTTTCCGTTTCATTATTTTCATCAAAGACACAAATAACAGGAGTATCTGGACGAGACAACGTATGAATGTGAATAAATTTTAATTTTAATTTTAATATAGGAGACTTTTTTAGCTTGACTGTATTTAACATGTATATATTTATATTTTATGTATAAGCTGTTTGTCTCTTACCTTTACCAATAAATATATAAATATAAATAAAGCAAGTAGTATGTACCAAGACAAAGTTGTATCCACTGTCTTCCTCTTAAGAAAAAATGAATGATTGTAAATTTCAATAAATATAATAAAAATCTTTAACATGAAGCAAAACGTCTGCGTCGAAGAAAAAGTACATAACTCGTGTTCTATGAAATCTGGCGTCAATATTTTTTACCAGTTTATTTTGTGTAGAATTCATAAATTAAAAAAAATATTTATATTCCGATGTATCATTTTAATCATGAGCTAAAGAGCTTTCAAATAACCATTAAAAATCCAAAAAAAATCATTAACATTTTAAATAAATTAATCTCAAACATCGATCAAAATAACAGATTAGTATCAAAGAGTATGATAATTCCGAAGCACCTAACATAAAAAAGCCCACAAGTATAATAATACCATAATGACGGTTGATTCGAAGGTAGGCCGGGTACTGGGTAGGTGGTGAACTCTCTAGAACTTTGTTTTTCCGCAAATGCCTTGAATTCCAACAGGGCAGACATTCATATTAACCCAATGATTAGTGTTTGTATCTAATGCCTATATCATTAGCTACTGTTAGTAATAACCGCCGACAGAATCGTGATCCACGATTTGTACTTTAGCATAATAATAGCGAACCTAAATAATTGCCATCAAGTGTACAGCCGAAATGTTTTATACAGTACAGAGGGTTTGGGTTTATTTAGCACAGCGGTATATTAATGCATATGATAATAGGTAACTATATTTTATGCAAAAATACTACTAGACACTAGTTACTACTTAACACCTGGTTTCGCCAGAGATTTAATCGAGAAGTGTGGAATAAACGATTATTTCGAGACTTTGAATCTCATGATCGATATGTCATAACGAACTGAAATTCACGTAAAAAATCTACACAGAAAAAGCTGTGCAAATTTTTATTTTTTATTTTTTTATTTATTTATAATGTTTTACAAAAAACATGGTAAGTAACACATTATTCCCAATGAGTTGAGATAAAACTCATTACGGGAAGTACAGACACATAAAATACATTTTACAAGGATATTACACTTTTAAAAAAAATACAACATATTGAAAAGGAAAAGAAAAATAAATAAAAAATGAAAAATACATTGTTAAGAATAGAGATTTTAAAAATACTGAGAGACATCTATACACATGAAACATAGTAAACCAACATATTAAAGCGAGCGAAAATTCATTGGTTTAAAAACATTTTCAGGAAATAATTTCATGACACTAGACCGCAACGTTCGTGAGTTATTGCTTATTATTTAAATAAGATAACGGTTTTTGTTTTTATCGTATAATTATGTAAGTTTTAATATTTTTTTATAATTATGGGTAGGTACCTAGGTATTTACTTATTATTAATAATTATAGGTATCTACCTAGGTATCTACTTATTATTAATAAATATGGGTAGGTACCTAGGTATCTATTTATTATTAATAATTATGGGTAGGTACCTAGGTATTTACTTATTATTAATAATTATCGGTAGATACCTAGGTATCTACTTATTATTAATAAATATGGGTAGGTACCTAGGTATCTATTTATTATTAATAATTATGGGTAGGTACCTAGGTATCTATTTATTATTAATAATTATGGGTAGGTACCTATGTATCTACTAATTATTATTTTTTATGAATGAAAAAGGTGTTTCGATTTACGATCGTATAAAGCTACACTTATTTGAACGTTACAATGATTGCTAATAATTAATAATACACCTGGGAACAGGTGTTGTGTGAAAAGGCTTGTTAAGTGGTAAACGTAAAACGCACTAAAATTGGCTAGTGTCTAGAATAAATATATACAATTTTTAGAATTCATTTATACCTATACAACTTTTTTTACTATTACACTTATATTTTAGTTATATACCGGATATGATGGATGTTTATTAACACTGAAGTGACTTATTAACAATACAGTTTTATTTAAAAAAAAAAAACTTGATTGGATGCCTACTGTCGATGTGTGTTGGTTTTTCAAAGTGTTTTCAAATTTCATTACGCCGAAGCGTATCAACGCTCTCGGCTACCGTAAGACAGGTACCTACTCAACATAATAGAATAGAGCTGCGTATAATCAAAAAATGAATTCGGTAGCCGCGTTACATCACCATCAATGTATTTTTTTGTCGCTTGTATCTACAGGTGAGTGTGCTGTTATTTGATACAGGTATTCGTTTTCACAGCGAACACAAAGGCGTATTTGTCAATGGAAACAAAATCGAATTCACCATATTGATTTGACTACGCGGCGACAGTCAATTTAAATGATCACTGAGTTACACCAAATTAACAGCTGACTCAATAAATTCACGTTTTTTCCCGAAAGTGTTTGAAATGCTTTCATTAAATTGCGAACCTGACGGTAAAGGAAACCTAGTTTCGCAAATGTACTAGATTTCACCAAGTATTTCGCGATAGTAACATATATTATTCTTGGCGTATGCTAGGAACAAGTTTAACCTCTCTTTTCTGGTGCTGTCAACTGTGTTGACATCGTCTCTTAAAAAAATCTTAAAAAATATCTATGTCGATAAATATACCCTCCGAATAGAATTATTCTCTTCAAATATTAAATTCTCTTCAAATAGAAGAAAAAAAACTACACATTCTAGATAGTAAAATGAAACATCTTTCTACTAATTGGTGTAGGTAATTGGAAGAATAATCACAATAATAATAATAATAATTGGATGACTTGTATAGCGCCGTTTTTGTGCAAAATCACCTCAAGGGCGCTGTAGAAACTTATAATATATTTCTACAGTGACCTATGTTATTACTTAACTATTTATGGAGAAAATATACAGTACAATACTTACCTGGTAGGTCACTTGAGATTAAAAATTAATTAACATTATCTAATTGTTTATTGGCGAAATTTAGATACAGGATTTAGGACTTAAGGACTTAATTGAAAAAAAAATAGCTCATCTTCTACTAACAAAAGTAAAGAGGAGCTAATCATATGGCTTAATCCAGTCCCTCCTAAATTGTTTAATAGAAATATGAGGAAGGGCACACATTACGATGAACAAATACTACGGAATATATAAAAAAACTTCAATTATAACCTGTATACCACAACGACAAAACCGTTCCAAGAAATGATCATTTTGAGAATTACTTAATTATACGTATATAACATATGCGTTTAAATCTATATTTTGTAAAGAGTGGATTTATACAGTCTTAACACAAAATTTATAAAATCCTCCCAAGAACACGAACACTTTACAAGACAACATAATAAATTTTACACTAATCCTGAAGAGGTAAATAAGGATAGGCCATGAGGGTGTACACATTTACAATCTCCTTCTCTCTAACTGTTTGAAACCTTTAAAGTACGAATATGCGTACCACAAAAGTAATCAAATGGAACCTTGCGTATTCGAAAATAAATTCGGTAGCACCACTAAATCACATTCAATAGGTTTTTGTTGTTGACGCCGCAGGTGTGCTTTGATTTGACATGTTCCCTCACTCAATATCTGTTTTTATCATCGCGGGTTCACTTTGATTCTTTGACGCCGAACCTTTTCATCGGTTTCACGGCGTCAATACTCGGAATGCATATTGATTTAAGTATTTATTTCCTCATTTATCAAAGTAATCGACAACAAATATGATTGAAAAGTGAACGATCATTGTGTATGTACTCGCCATGGTTTTTTAATAATTAAATTTTGATTGCTTGCAACTATAAAC
Source organism: Hesperophylax consimilis (assembly GCF_061612785.1). Taxonomy (NCBI): domain Eukaryota; kingdom Metazoa; phylum Arthropoda; class Insecta; order Trichoptera; family Limnephilidae; genus Hesperophylax; species Hesperophylax consimilis. The sequence continues at coordinate 41,623,936 of NC_142836.1, read as the reverse complement.
GTGATAAAAATCGTCACATATACGAGGCTGTTCGCTACCTGACAACCGTATATAGAAACTGGAAATTCAATTAATATCTGCTGTTAAAAATAATATTTAGTGTTTTTTTTCTATAATGACCATTTATTTGTTCTCAGGTACGTCTTCGTGTGATGAATCAGACACAGAATCCGAGCCAGGAATCACCCTGAAGAGGAAGCAGCGCCGGTCCAGGACTACCTTCAGTGGAGACCAGCTCGATGCCCTGGAGAGGGCCTTTACCAGGACCCAGTACCCTGACGTATACACCAGGGAAGAACTAGCCCAAAAGACTAAACTAACAGAAGCCAGAGTTCAGGTAATTTATTTCAATGAATCTTGAGATTAGAAACACATTATTATGTGGATGTTCTACAAGTGGTTACGTCTTTTCATATCAGTCCATCAACTACTGGGTGGTATTACGCTTAGATAACTTGATCAGTTTACTTACCACATTAAGTCTACCTACTTAAAATTTCTTAACACATTAATATTCTGCCGAAACAGTAAACAGTAGGAATGATTCGTTGATAACCGACACAGAAGCCACAAAGGATGATAGATAGAATCATTAGCCTAAGGAATGAGAACAGATTGAATTGAAACAGATAAAGAAGTGCTACTGTATAATGAAATGGCGTTTTATCATTTGATTGCATCGGAGCCTAGTGCCTAGTATTTACTTCTGTACATTCACGGCTACCGAGATACTATTATAATACAAGTTTATTATGCTATTCAAGACACAGCACTTGAAATCGTTATATGGAGTATTTTTAGATACATTGTCCATCATATCATCTTCCAGGTCCTCGTAAGCCTCGTGACATCCAACAATAGACATAGGACTTCCTCAAATTACTCCAATTTTGCCTGTTATTGATTTTCTCGATTTACCGAAGCTTGCAAAAGATGAAACATCCAAATATACCCTTTCACTCAATCGTAACTCAAGATACTAATGATAATTTGGTTTTCAGGTGTGGTTCTCCAACAGACGCGCGCGTCTCCGCAAGCAGCTCAACTCGCAGCAGCTCAGCGCATTCAACCCCATGTCCCTCCAGCCTTCCTTCCCCGCCCAGCAGCTGGAGTCCGCCCCCGCCCCCGCTAGTACCTTCTCGCAGGGCTGCTGGCCGCCGCAGGGCTACTCCTGCCCGCAGCAGCCGCAGCTGGCGCCCCAGACTGGGTACGCTCCCTCGGCTTACGCGGAGCCCGCCCTGAGCAGCAGCCCGCCCTACTACGGGCTGGGCGGGCCGGGCGAGCACGCCGCCCCCAGCTGGCCCCCGCGCACCGCCAACCCCGCCGCCCAGAACAAGCTTCCCGAGGTGTCTGCCTGGCCGGATAATTACGGGTGAGTTGTCTCTCTGTACTTCCAAACCTATTCATCAAACAACTAGTTCAAACCCCCATCCTGCTCGCAGAAGCTTCCGCCCACTAATTCTCCAGTGCGAAGTACAAAAGTCCTCATTCTACATCGGCTTCCTTTGCTATTAACAGACCTGTGATGCCTACGTTTATCTCCAAGTGGATTTCTCCAGCCGGGATTAACGCCGCATTTCTTTGGGACGCACAATGATTAAAGCCTTAAATTGATAACTACAATTATTAGTGGCCAACATATGATTAGATCGCCGGTGGAGGCGGTTAATCTAGTTTCCACGGGCTTTTTTACGTCTAGTAATAATTGTTCAATTTGGAGGAGTCAGTGGCTTTATAGCGCTCTATTACGGAAAATCTGCCGTTTGCAATTATATTATACACGTTACACTATATTGGTTGCCCATACCGAACTATCGTAAATCATTTTCGCACACATCGCATCGATTTAATTTAAATATGCGAATAACGCTAGGTTTTTTATAACTAATTTACGAAATATTCTTATACAAACTTTATGTTTTATTAGATATCCATTAAACAAAAGCCTTTGAAAAAAGCCGTGTGTGATAGTAAAAAAACGCTGTTTTGCAAAAATATTAATATTTAAAAATGCTTGAATCACCGTCTCGCTGCCATGTAAAGGTAGTTATACCATCTCAAACACAATTAATTGATCTGTTTTATATGCAAGATTGATGTCTTTATGTCTATTATTTAAGGCACTTAAAAGTAAGCTAGTTTTTTGTGAGATTCGCGGTGTTCAGACCCCCCTGCGATTTACCGCGAGGGGATGCATTATCTGCTATCTACCGCGTGGTATTTGATCAGGCTATCAATTCATCTGTGTGTTTAGAAGGAGTGTAATACAAGACATAAACTAATCACAATGGAAGCGACAGTAGAGGCAGTCACGGCGGCCAGTTGGACTAGCAGCGCTCACAGCACTCACAGCGCAGAGCTCAGAGCTCGCCGCTCGCGGCGCTTGGGGCAGCCGTTTTGTTTTTTCCTTTTATTAAGTCAGTCAGCCGCTAATCAATTAAATGCTAAACAACACCACCAACAATTTAATAAACAGAGCGGAATCCGGTTATGCGTGATGTATATAATATTTATATTTAGCTGTAATTGCGGGCTTCTCGGCAACGCTTTATTAAGCACTATTGCGAAGGCAATTGATACAAGCGCGCATTAAAAACGTATCGGAAAAATAAGTAATTTGTTTGAAACGTCGAATTATTTTTAATTCATAGTGAATATATTGAGATTCGGGCACAGCTTGCGCACTATGATTTATCTGAGTAACACATTAAATCAATCTTTTGGGAAGTGGATACATACCTACCTATCGATTTCGATCCTAGAAAAGTGTACCTATTCAAAATGATTAAGGCAAACTTTACACGAGCGGTACGCCTTTAGATCATAAACCATCACAACTTAATTATAGTTATATTTAAGTGGAAATACAATACATCAGAACTATATAAATAGTATTAGAAACGATCATGGTAGTTGGTATTTAACCCTTCCAGCGCCATGCTAATGTTTTTGCGGGTGCCGTTTGATTGCGGTACGGGTAGGCACTGTGGGTGTGTTAGAACCGGAGAGCTCTGGACGATGGGCTACCCGGTAATGAATGGTTTTCAAGTCGGTAGCGTGATAATTATCCAAATAATCGATGTATTGAATTTATTCAGCCGCTTTGGCCGCAACTGCCCGCCGTCAAATGGTAATACCACCTGACGCCTGAACATTCAACAGCTGAATTGAATATCATCTCCGGAACTACAAAGTTGCAAGTTCTAAGGCGACAAGGGTCATAACAAACACGTTAGACAAGTTGTTTTAATGATTATGATTGAATCATAATCGCTATTTACTCTTCCAACTGGTCAGTATGGCCGCATGTAATGGAACAGAGATCAAATAATACGCGATTTCAACTAATTACAAATTTTATCAAAAATCTTAACGATAAACCAGAAATTCAATTAAAACAGAAAGCAACAAAAACTTTCAAAAAATGAGCTCTAGCGTTATGAAATTTAAAAAAAAAATCGGTGTGTACGCAGCCATTTTCAACCGTCTTGAGCAGTATAACTTTGAAATATGAATTTGACTGTCATAGAAAAAAACGACGTATTTTTTGGACAATTTATAATTTTAACTATATTATGCTAATGTTTTTTTTCTTGTTGTTCACAGATCATTTCTATCTATGAATCCAACACATTACGGATCACACGCACACTCCCCCGGCGAGGCTAAGTCCGGATATCCATACATCGGCCAACTGGGAGGAATGGAGATGAGCCGAGTGCACTAGTATCCACTATTCCCAACATAATCACTGCCAAAGGCTTAGCGATAAAATTATAAAACCACCCTTCATCAAAATTTTCGTCTAATAGAACTTTTTAATACCCATCAAAAAAGATTAGTGCCTTTAAAATTTTTGACTAAAGTAACATCTCAATTATTAAGGGCTGTGTTTATTGAAATCTTTTTACTTTACAAGTATATAATGTAGAGGCCTCTACAGTTTGACTTACTTACATAACTTACAGTGATTTAATTATGGGGTATTATGCCGTGTTGCGCTACATCCTTCATTAGCCAACGTTTCGGACAACATTACAGTGTCCATATTCAAGGCTGATGCGATCATATAACGGGCAGAGGTAATATTTGGGTATTATGCCGTGTTGCGCTACCTCTTTCTCAAGCCAAAGTTTCGTAGAGAATTACGGTATCCATCATCAGGGCAGATGTGTCTGATATATTATCACATCTGCCCTGAGGATGGATACTGTAATGCTGTCCGAAACAATACCGTTATAATACCCGCAAATAAATATTATTATTAAAACTATTATGCTTTTGGCCGTGAAAATCTCAAATCATACTTACATAAAATTTAATATAAGTATAAATAAATAGAAATGTTTTCAAACATTGTAAACTCTAAACCAAAAGAAATAGTATTAATTTAAAATTTCCTAACCTAAAATAAATTTAAGAGACTTGGTAGAATGCATGTTGCCAAGTTTTATCTGTATTACTTATTACATATTACTTATTACAATAATAAGTATTGTAATAATAACTTATTACAATATTTCCTTGATAATGTCCAGTGATCTTTTACTTTAACATTTAACTAAACCTCAGTGAATTTTTCATTTATTTATAATATATTGTGTATAGGAAAACTAATTAGATTGTAAGATATTCAAATGTATTTATTCAATGTTTAAAAAAAAATAGAAAATTATTAAGTGCAGTCAAATAATGGTATTGTTTTTTCATAAAAATATCGTTTTCATTCAAGGAAATTGTGAAACAAGTTTAATTGTAGGTATGGGCAATATAATGTTAGCTGATTGTTAATAAACACCATAATTATATTTTATGTTGTAATTCTAGTAATAAAACTTTAAAGCTGTGTTAGATTTATGGTGCCTGTCGGTTTTCTCATTTGTTAATTATTATTGTTGTCCATTTTAATAAGTCATAGATATCTAATATTTAAAGAATATGTTATTTTGAAAAAAATATAGATCATGTCCGGTTTTTTATAAATGCAAATCGCAGAAAATAGAAATAATGGGAGATGCGGCATGGGTTCATGTCGACTGTCGCAATCTAAGCGGTACTTATGGAAGTTATGCATTTGGTTTCTAGGTAGAAATTGATTACTAATTGTTCATGACCCATCTCCGTTATTTCTCTTATCTATGATAGAACCTAATATTGTTCAATTACCCTTAGCATTTTTATAAAATACCCAATTTTAGGAGCAGTACATAATTAAAACGAAGATTCATTAAACATTTTTTCAGAGTTATTTGTTTACATAAAAAGTTATTTAATAGTATTTGTATTGCACTGCACAATAATACAATTTGTATTATATAATTACCACACCGTATGATTTCCACAAAATGTATTATTGTTAACCTCCAAGAAATCAATATATGCAAATATGTAAATAGTTTTATTGGTCTGAATTCAATTAAATAAATGAGTAATTGTATTTCGTTTAGATAATTAAAATATACGAATTCTATCATAAAACAAATCTTTTCTATACCATCCATACACTAGTTTACATGTTACATAAGCTGCTATCACACTGAATTACCAACCTACCAATATTCTAATATACATTTTATGTTCAAGAATCATCAATTATAGAGGTAAGTTTATAATATAATGGAGATATGAGAAGGTATTGGTGATCCATAAGTTTTTGCAATTATGAAAACTAAATAAAAAGAAAACTACAAGTCGTAAGAAAATGAATTAATAAAAATAAAGATAATGACGACTAAATTTTCATTATCGCACCGCTGGAATTCCTAGAATCTGAAACCAAGATTTTTTCCAACTCTTTGTAACATTGTGTGCGGGGTGTCGACTAGTTCTTGAAAAATAGAGTATTGTGGCCGTTTTATTAATGTAATACCGATTTACTTACCGATTTATGGTTTTTCTGTAACTTTGGTAGCATATAATTCATTCAAAATTTTGACATATTCTGCAGATTAACATTAACAGATTTAACGCTTGCGTCTGCGAAGAAGCAAGGACCGATAATGCCATTAGATGACATAGCCGCCCAAACCATCACTTTTGGAGAATGTCGACCCATATGATGTTTATTAAGGTTTTCCTTGCTCCAGAATATACAATTTTATTAATGAACATGCCCGTTAAGATGAAAATGGGCCTCATCCGAACACAAGATGAAAAAATGAAGAACATTTTGAGAAATTTTGCAATTAATATTTTCTACAAAATCAAAACATTTGGTTTAAACCCTGCACTTAATCCTGGATCTTATAAAGGTTTAAATTTAAATCCATTTAAATATTCTATCTAAAGATGATTCGGGTATCATTAAAGCAGCCGAAAGCTTGAGCGTCGACAGCCCCCGAGCTTTTCGTACAAGCTTGTCAACTTGATCATTCTCAGCGCTCCTCCTGTTCCATGGCCGCCTCAAACTTATTTTATTTGATTTACATTGTGTTATCGATAATGAACACGAAACAGCGACGAAAAATCATGTAAAATAGTTAAACTGTTTTATACAGAAAGCGCGGTGATACTCCATAAAGTCTTCGGCACTTTGGCGTGCCACTTACTTGCGACCCTCCTTCGTCCGGTTCCCCGCGGGAGCGATATTATAAATGCAAAAACTTATGGCGTACGTGATTTGAGAATGTACTCAATGTATGCATATTATAATATATAGACAGAACTACAATATTGCTCACTTTTAAATGATTACCTTCTCAACTATAAAGTAGAAATCTCTATTCTGTAGCAATAAAGTATAGAATTTCATTCAATAAAACTGCATTATTGTTTTTGTGTGGATTTTCTAAAATATCTAGAAAAACGCATCTTACTTCAGGTTACATCACCACGTTCGAAACTTTTGAATATGACTTTTTTTTATATCTTAGTATGTCATATTTTTTTCGGCACTTAAAGGGTTATAAAAACAAATAAATTGTAAAATTGAAATTTTGAGTATTAATTTCGGACACCAACAAAATAAGTGTTTTTCTTGATGGAAATTATTAAAATTGGACAATTTTATGCCCGATTTCTGTGTTTCAATCAAAATACCATTACTGGTACAAATGATCGCGGGGTCGGGGTCAGTTGTACCAGTTTAATTTATATAAGATTTATAGAAACAATAATACAAAAATTTCTTAGACAACAAAATTATCTGCCGTTGAGTATGCGTATAAATCTTTTACCCGAGATGCAGAGTAAGGTAAAAGCCAAATTGGTACAACTGTCTTCTATCTCCCCTACGTATAAATATACGTAGGGGAGATAGGGGACAGTTGTATCTGTATCTGCAGTACCTTAGGTCATAAGGCCTAAGGCACTGCAGATAGTATACTCTGGAAATGCTTTCTTTGCAGATTATTGGTTCTAGCTCATTTTTCACCCGCTCTGTCTCTATTCCACTAACCTGACATCGTATATCGACACTCAATGAAAAACTTATTCTTATAAAAAAATGCTAATTTATTAAAAAATCTTTTAAAATTATTACTATTCTTGTATAAAACGGGACTGCAGGCCTTAGACGAATGAATCGACAGATTTCCTAATAAACTATCATTAAAATACGAATATCATAAAAATTCTAACATATTCGCGTTTTGTCATCACATAATAACAGGATAAACGCAGCTGTATGAACACTTGTTCCGATATATACTATGAAAGTACTAATAGTTTATTTGGAAATGACCTGCTTCAACTTTTTTTAACAAGATTTTAATAAACAGCAATACTAATTTTTCTCTGATTACTATTTGAATGCCCACAATGGTGATATAACACAGTTTTGTACTAGAAATTTAAGGCCCAATTGGCCAGACTTTTTAATAAGACGGATCTTGTTTGTTATTCTTTATTCTTTGACCCTGGGGGGAGGAGATTAATAACATTAACTCGAAATAAGTAGAGAGGTATATAGTTAAAAAATGTTAATTCTATCTTTCTAATCAGAAAAATTAAATTGAATATCGTAAAATAATAAGCAGACATTGACCATAAATTGTTCAACCGTGGGAACATTTGGTGTGCATATAATAATATTTTTTTCAATAATACACATGCAAAGATGAAACTTCAAATAAAAATACTTTTTGCTGTAATTGCACATATAATTACCTACCTAATAATATAGATCAGGATCCTAATGCGAAGATCATAATCCTTGCTCATGAGAAAATGAATAGCCTGAAAATAGAGTGATCTATCATATCTGGTGAGTTCCAAACACCTAAGTCTGTGTTCTTACGGAGTGACGAATTGCTTTTATGGGAATAAAAATAGGCGAAACGAATATAATATCTCAGCAACAATCATTAAATACACATAACCCGTTGCTTAATTATTTTGTTCTCGTATCTCAATAGTATACCTAAATTAACAAAAATTATTACGAAAAAAAAATATGGAAGGTTTTGTGAAATCTTTTATTGGAGATTCTGCGTCGGTAATTAAAAATCGATATACCTTCTTCCTTTGGCAATGGAAACGATGAAAATTTTGGTAATTAAAAATCGATAGGTATACTTTCTTCCTTTGCCATTGGAGATGGTGAAAATTTTGGTAATTAAAAATCGATAGGTATACTTTCTTCCTTTGCCATTGGAGATGGTGAAAATTTTGGTACTTAAAAATCGATGTACCTTCTTCCTTTGCCAATGGAAATAATTAATATTTTGGTACTTAAAAATCGATATACCTTCTTCCTTTGCCAATGGAAATAATGAAAATTGTGGTACTTAAAAATCGATATACCTTCTTCCTTTGCCAATGGAAATAATTAAAATTTTGGTACTTAAAAATCGATATACGTTTTTCCTTTGCCAATGGAAACGATGAAAATTTTCAATCTTTGATTACTTTCGGTTTTCATAATTTTCCTGTAAATAAGTTATTCGTCCCTGTTTTACGTTCCAATTATTTCCAATATAGCAAAAGAAGAAGGATTGTTCATTTTTTAATAACAACACTAGAATTCATTCAATCATAACTAACTAAATAGCCATTACGCCGTTCCCTGGAGCGGTAGGCAAAGAGGATGGACCGCCAAATAAATAGGTATTGGAATACACTCCTTGCTTTATTCACATCCATACATCGTCTTATACATACCCTTCTGTTATTCCAACTCTTGACATGGCTGACTCAAGTATCTGATTTTCTTGTTCGTGCCATGTCTCCTACGTCTACTATTGGCCTGCACTCTTTTCTCACATGCCAACACCACATAAGCGATTCTTTCTTAATCTTACTCATTACGTTTACATCAGACTTGTATTATTTAAAAACCTCTACATTTCTCACACGATCATATATTGTTTTACCACACATTCCTACGCCTCAGGGATCTCATCTCACAGCATTCTGTCTACTTTTATCTTTCCTCTGTCAGTTCCCTCATTGTCATACATCAAAGGTGGTACCAGCACTCCATTGTGGACTAAATCAATGAATGTAGATATACTTAATATGAGTCATCTTTATTACGTTTGGCGTCATTTTTTTACTTTACAAACTAATAAATTTGTTTCTTAGAAAAACAGTGCAAAAAAACAAGTATTATTATTATTTTGGGTTTTCTCATTCTAAATTGTACATACATACTCATTTATTGATCATCGATTTCCTGAAAAATTCCTTAACAAAACATATTGTAACACACGGAGAAAAATGAGTATTGCTAATTTATTTCAAATCTCTTAAAATAATTAATAATCCGGTTAAAAACGGGTTTGTAGGCCGTTTCCGGATAACCTTTTATTAAATTCCTAATATATCAGAACACACGTTTATGGATCTGCCTTTGACTTGATAATATACATTACATATAATGTCAAAAAATATGTGTTCCGACTTCGTGATAATACAGTCGTATTTTACTAAAAGTTTATTAGAAACCTATCAATTCAATCGTTAAAGGGCTGCAATCCCGTTTTTAATGAGATTACAAATAGTTTGAAGAGATTCTTAATAAATTAGGAATTTTAAATATTGGTAATTTTCCCCCGTGGACAGAGAAAGGTTAAAACGGGTAGGTACGTGCAGGTGAAAGGTTAAAACGGGTAATTTTTCACAGAATTCTCCTAAAATGTAAAAGGTCAATACCTCACTAAGGGCCTCTGTGAGTTTTTTCCTATTTATTTTTTTAATGCAACGTTTGCATAAAAAACAAAAAAAAGTTAATTAAATTAAGAGACGGCGTGAAGGAAACTGCATGTTTTTAACCACAATAATCATTTTAAATGCATTTTCTGCTTGGTCATGCAAGATAACTTTTCCGCAATGGTCAATAGTTTCTCAGGGGAAATGGGAAAAGCATTTAATTAATTAACATCATCCTATACATACATGCAATTACGGAAGAAAACCTGATCGTTTGTAATTATAATTAATTTAAATTCCTCACACAATATTCAGCTAACAGTTATGGCTTTTTCGCTTTTGGTACACAAAGAAAAAAGAGTATTACTTATTTATTAAGAACCTCTTCAAATTATTCGTAATCCGATTAAATACAACAAACAACTCGGTATTGGCACACACTCCTTGCCTCATTCACATTCATACATCGTCTCATACATACTCTTCTATTATTCTGACTCTTGACGTGTAATATCTGATTTACTTGGTCGTGCCATGTCTTCCTCGGGCGTCCCCACTTCTGCTACCATTCACATTTGCATCACACATTCTCCTTACACTCCTTCCATTTAAGCGTTTATTTCTTGATCTTACCCATTACGCTTACATCAGCCTTGCACTCTTTGCGAATCTTCACATTTTTCACACAACCGTGCATGGTGTTACCACACATACGCCTCAGGGATCTTTTTTCTTAGCATTCAGTCTATTTTCGTTCTTTATCTGCCAGTTCCATGCCTCACTAAAAATTCGATAAAAAATTCATCATTATTCTTTAAATGCTACTTAAAGACATTTGTCGAGTGATTGTTTTAATAAATATTTTAACAACAGTCGATTATGCCTATTCATTATAATATATTTTTACGTCTTCTTTACATATCTCCTTTCAAACCACCTTCAGTAATCTTCTTCTTGTTGAACGCTTACTGCGAAACCTTAATGAACGAATATTCCCCTATTTCATTCGTCATTTTTATACCGACTTTCTCGAAAAGATATCTCGTTTACGCGTAGGTATTATGTAATATGTTTTGGATATGATAAGCTTATTTCCTCGTCATTGTATTTATAAATATTTGTTTCCATTAAAGCGTCCATTATGCCCCTTGCAGAGCACACGATCAGTCTGTTTGCTTTTTGGTCGTTGGACGCTCGGAATGCAACTCAGATAACGCGGATGAGAATTCGTCTTCGGTCTTCGGAGACTGTGATTGATTTTATTTTTATAACAACTCTATCGCAAGCCCCGAAGTTTCCCACGAGAATCCGAGACATTCTTTTATCTGGAAATTCGGACGTTCGTGCGTGGAGAGGACCGTCTCTTTGGTCCCCGCTGACCCGTCAATGAAAAAGTATAATTTCCCAGCTGGGATTGGACTGAAAGAGAGATAGCTCAAAAGCAATAGCACGGACATGCTTCTTGATAGTCTTGATGGTTCTTGTTTTGTTTGGTCTGGGATTTGTCAACACTGACAACTGTCTGAGCTATTACTCAAATGATTATAGAAATTACCAGCTATATTGCTCAATAACATTGTTGAAGGAAAGTAATTTTCCTCCACTCCAGAATTTCTTGTGCCTGAGTTTTTCAAACATTGCTACTTGTCGCCATTCCACCCCTAGTTCAATTTATTGAAAGTGGACTTGGTTGATGTAATATTCTATTTCTACTGGTTATTTATGTGTACCAAAAGGGAGAAAAATGATCCGGTTAAAAAAGCGACACCATACTAAACTCCTAATAAAATATAAGTAATTCCGAATATATCGAGAACACTTGTTCTTTTCGCAATAAATATCATGTGAGAATGTTAATATGTATATAATTATATAGGTATCAATATTAGTATTTGTATGAACACGTGTTTCGCCGTCCTCGTAAAACATTTGCTTTCGACTGATACTTTGTTAGGAAATCTTTCAATTCACTCGTTATAGGCCCACAGTCTCATTTTTAACAGGAAAACTAATAATTTGACCAGATTTTTAATAAATTAACAATATTTCATATTAGTAAGTTTGCTCCGTGTACCCATGTATATTGTTTATAAACAAAAATAGTCCCACCAAGCTGTCATATTATTTTTAAATATTTATTTTTTAAATTTCTTTATGGAACGAATACATATTTATATTCATCTCATTTATTCAATGTGTGACAAACTACCAATCACCAGAAACGCGATGTTATCATTGTTAATTTTTTTTTATTTATTTAATCAATGGCAACGTATTTGGGCACAAATCGACCCATATGTGCCGGAGTCTTACACTCTAGGACGTCGCCACAATTTACTGTATTGCTGAGCGATTCGTTCAAATTTGTATCAGAATTCACCCATGGGAAGAGCTACCTAAATATCTAAATATGATGACAAATTCTAAATATTATTTGATACCTTCAACGAGTTAACAATTTTTTGCACTTCATTTTAAATGTATAATCTTTACTTTTAAAACCAATTAGTTTACGTTATATTAGCTGTAATATTTTTAATTATGTACACAAATAAGATATTTAAATATGTCAGCTGGTCAACAATAAAATTTTTAACTCTCAGCATTTTTGTGAAATATGACCTCAATTGATGCGCTTAGAATATAGAAGTATGTAGTTACCTTCTTCAGAGATGTGGATGTCTACTTATTCCATTAAATACGTGAAAACAAATAGTTTGGGGCATGAATAATGAAATAGTTTCAACAGTTTTAAAATATTAAAAGTTTTAGTGGCGTTCGTGTAATAAGTTTTCCTATACAACATTGCCACCTAATATTTTTTTCCCTTCTTCTCATTCACATAATCCACATGATCCAACTGCCACAATTGTTTTGTTGAGATATGTAGACAGATCCTTCGATGATGAAGGAAGATACTGTTTCAAGAGCATTTATTGCCGTGAAATTCGTTGAAAAGGTATTGAAGGGCAAGAGTAATAATACATCGAGAGATTATTAGTACACGACTGCTGGAGGAAGACAGTAATTGCTAAACAATGGGTAATAATGCCACTAAAGAAGGCTCATTCGTCCTGATCCGAGATTTTTGTCTCTGCTTTACATAAACATGTCAAAAACTGTGACAATATTTATGGTGGGCCCATATTTCAGACTCGTTGGCCGTTCATACCTACTACTCGTTAGATATTCAGTTGGAACTATGGAAGTTTCTACGGAAAGTGCTTTGCCGTATATCATCGCAGACGCATTCTAAGACTATTTAATTGTTTTATGATCTCATCGTCTTCACGGTATTGAGGGTGACGAGTTAGACTGTCAACTGACAAGCAACCCTCAGCGGGTAGTTTCCCGTAACGCACTAGGGGTAGTACCGTACAATAGAGCTGTTATGTCCTGTCCTAGGGATGTATGTTCGGAACAATGTTCTTCGGCCGTCGACAGCTAGCATTTGTTGATCGTGGGGGGTGTCGTTAAGAGCTTCCATTTGTATTACGCTGGCAATTTGACCCATTGTTTTGAATAATACTCCAACGTGCTATAAAGGACTCCCCCTGATCATTTTGCAATTCTTATTCATTCCTCGGTCCACGTAAGTCAGGTAGTCACTTGTTTACATGCAATTTGTATTGCCAGGGAGCAGAAGCGGAAACAAAGCATCACATATTTCACCCGAAGTGTATCACAAGACGTAGCCTTGTAAAACACTAACTGCTTCGCTAATTGCGGATTATTATTTCTGGTTCTGGATGAGACGCTTATTTTTTCAAAACAAATAATGACAATGTGAAATCCGTTTGTTTGTTGTGATTCTGATTTTCTATTGAAATATTTGAGCTGGAAATAAAACAATATGAAACAACAAAAAAAACATAAAATAACTAACTTCTGTACACAAGGTACTGGAAGTTACAAAAAAAAAAAGAAATCATTGTTACTTTGTTCATAGTATGACGTGTTCAATAGAAATCCTATTGTAAGTACCTAAGTACATAATTATTAATAATATTTAAAATTACTGTCGAGTCAATATTATTCACACAAATTGCGTTGTCATTTGTATGATTAATCCAGAACCGGTCGAACATTTTTGTAGTAAGCAAAAACACTTTGAAGATCTCATAAATTATTTGATTTCTGGTGTACATTGAATAGGATCCTAGATTGGGAAGATTCTGCAGAAGAACCGCACGAGTTTACTAAACACCTGTTAAATTATATTTAGTTTCATGCACAAATATGTACCGAATAATTGCAACGTATTTTGGTAATTCAAATTCAAGTGTGCGGAGAAAGTGTGCAGTGTGCAGTGTGCAGTGTGCAGTGTGCAGTGTGCAGTGTGCAGTGTGCAGTGTGCAGTGTGCAGTGTGCAGTGTGCAGTGTGCAGTGTGCAGTGTGCAGTGTGCAGTGTGCACGTGAACCATTAGGTACACCAGGGAAACCGTCCACGATTGTTATTCCGAGTATTAGGTAAAGTAAATACCATCTTATCAGAGATGTGCTTTATTTCAAATAAATCCATTTCAAATGGAAATGCAAAATGCAAAATGGGTATTTTGCATTTTAAATGCTTTTCTAAAAACCATTTTGCATTTTGCATTTCAAATGCTTTTCTCAGTGCATTTTCCATTTTAAATGCTTTTTTGCAACATTCTTCCTACCATCTCCACTCATCTTTTTTCACAAGCCCCAAATATCAGTCGGTCCTCAACCTCGCTATGAGAGATAATTTACATTTGTCATGTTGCTCCCTGGTAGGAGCCCTGGAAATTGAGTGATACCATTACAAAAAATACTGATTCAAATACTGAACATGGGGCCATGACGCTCTAATATTAAATGTTAGATAGTAGTTTCTATGTTTTTACGTTGGCAACATTAGTCCCGCGCAAATTTTTTGTGGTTTCATAATCTGTAGTCGTGGTGTTTTTGGATTTACCATCATGTGGTATGTTTGTTCTACATTGATGTCCATTATTAAATGAAAATTGTTTAAAAATTCTATAATTATTTTAATTGTTTGACCTGAGAAACCATTTTGCATTTTCAATGCATTTTGAAAATAGGTATTTTGCATTTTGCATTTGAAATGCTTTTCTAAAAACCATTTTGCATTTTCAAATGGAAAAGTTTTGACCCATTTCCATTTTGCATTTCAAATGGTTTTGGGTACCCATTTTGCACATCTCTGCATCTTATACATGCGTGTATCTACAAACATACGTCGCACAGTTTAGAACAGAGGTTCCCAAACTAATTTATGTCACGCTTCCTTTCTACAACAAAAAAACTCCGCGCCAACCTACACAGATAATTTTAGGTTGAGTTTAGGTTGGAAAAAAAAGACTGTTCATTATATAGATATTTTTTTATCGCTTATTAAAGTTACACAAAAAACACTTAGTTATATAATACGTAGTTAATTATTTCAGTGTGATGGATGAATTTGTACGGTTTTCACGAGGTTTGCAATTCTTCGCTTAGCGTTAGAAATCGCTAGCAATATTAAGCTTATTTCGGTACTTTGTTCTTATAGCGTACATCAGCAGAAAATGCCCTTTCACACAAATAAGTGTTGGAAAATCATATCAACTGCTTTTGTTGTTGTAGTTAAATCAGTAGAAAACAGCATCTCGTCTTGAATTGTTTCATTTTGAATACATCGTACGAAAAATAACAATTGAGAGCATTGTGCAACATCTGTGCTCTCATCCAACTGTATTGCAAAAAAGGCGATAGTTGCACGGAATCTACAACTTGTTTTTTCTATGTCTTCGGCCATATCGTCAATGCACCGTTTTACAGTGTTGTCAGAAAGTGGAATTTGTTGAAATTTTTGCTTTCTTTCTGGTCCAAGAACGATCTCTTTGAGAGCTCCCCACTTTGAAAAACCCTGGTCCAGAATCTTGTATTGATAATGTACGTACAAATTTTTGACAGCGCTTCCACTTATTGAATTGAGAGACTGTTTGCAGAATTTTACTCAAATGCACTCTTTGGATGTCACTTACTTAATTAACATTCGCTTACTATCAAAGCTTTTGACGTGAAAACGCCTTAAAATCTACAGCGGGTGTAGGAAAGCAATCGTGTCCAAATAACAGTTTCTGTGGGGGTTATTTCAAACTTCAATAACTCAGCTAAAAATAGACATATATCATTTCAAAAAAGGAACGATGAAAGTTTGTGCCGTGAATACACACGCACAAAGTGAACCCACGATTTTTGACTTTCCATATTCGACCCGTGTCCATAAACGGGGTCACATCTCAGAGACTATTTATACGATACGAGTGAACCAAGTGTTGTTTTGAAGAGGAGTGTATGTTAATACTTAACCTGGGCTGCAAATATCTCAGAAACCCAAAAAATAGACTGTGATTTGAAAAAGTTTTAAAATTTCCAGATTTCTTATAATTTTGAGATAGAGCACAAAATTATAAGGGCCATGATACCGAGCCCAAAACCAACGCCTGCTTTTACGAGCATACCTTCCTAAATTATTTAAACTAATAAGTAAATAAGCAAGGGAAATTGAAAAGGGTGTAGATTTGACATTTAAAAGATGTTTTTTTATTTCATTTCATAGCCATTCGTATCTATATCACTGCACTACACTGAAATCAAAGATTAATTTGCATATGTATCAATCAAATCAAAACAACTGTTTTATAAAATTTCACCATACTATATTAAATCATTGAACATCATATTAGTGGATCTTAATTGAAAATTGTGAAACAGATAATCGCATTCTTAGATGCGACTGAACCTTTTTTGTCTCTTCGTCTTCAAAAATTAAATATTATAATTTGAGGCTTTACTCATTACTTATTTCAAAAATAACAATGGGTGTAATTTACGGATCGTCCTAACCTACACCATATGTAATACACGATTGACATTATCTCGAAAATAACTGCGGCAGTATCCGATACTGAATAGCTACATTTTTTGGCTGGTTTATTCATCTTCAATATACCTACAAAATAAGATAAAACAGTGACAAGATTTATTGCATCCATAGGGTGTAAGTCATTCACGTTTACTATCTTATTATAAGTAGGTACGTTTTGGTTAAAAAGCTAGTGTTTATATAATAGCATAACATAACAATATATAATCTGAAGAACTTTGCACGAAAATCAGTTAGCGGAATGTTCCATTTAGTTATTTTATTTCATATGCCTATGGGGCTTTTATATTGTGTACATATGGTTACAATTCTTTACACAAGGGTTAGTAGTCGAGGAAACCAAAGCACAACCCAAACGGGTAGATGTATTTGGAGATCGTGCTTTTGAAGTATCAAGCCCAAAATCTTGAAATTAATCCTTTTTTGAAGACAAATAGAAAACTCGAAAGATTTTAGAGTGAAACTCAAAACTGATAAAGTATACGTTGAAAACTATTTAGGTAAAATAAATAGTTTATTAAATGCGAAAAATAATTGGGTGGAAACGTACTTAACCGATTAAGATTTTTTTTTTTGATAATAAGGAAGTTTTTATTGTTTTTCAATCAATTTATGTACCTACCTACATCTTTTTATGAAAATTTAACTAGAGCTTAAGTTATTTTCGAAGTTTTATGAAGCACCCTTGGGGTGGATTTCACTGAACTAGGACTAATAAAATTTATAAAAGATTTATAACAAATAACTGTTGCGACGGCATAGGTGTGGCAGAAACTAATTGGCTATCAACTCTAACAAACAGGGCCGGCCTTGTGCAGTCGCTATTGGAGCACCCCGCTCCGGACGCCGACTTGCCATGGTGTCAAAGAGCCAACGCACTGATAATGCCTAACACACTGAGAAAAATGAGTATTGCTTATTTATTAAGAATCTCTTCAAAATATTGGTAATGCGGTAAAAAACGGATCCGATAATAAATCCTAATATATTGAAATACATGTTCATGCGCCTGCATTTGCCTTGATAATATATAATAACGAAATGGGAAAATATTAGGATTTTTATGAACACGTATTCGACATCGGGAAAATATATATTCGTATTTTCAATTATATCAATTCGTTCGTTAAAAAATTGATATTTTCTCGATAAATTTGCAATACTCATTTTTCTCCGGGCAACTAATTCAGCGCCCTTGAGTTTTGTACTAGCGCCGGACATCGTTAGGCCCTCCTAACAAACCCTCCTATGAAATTAAGAAATAGTATTGTCTTGCACTCAAAGTTCGCTGAATTCTATCCAAGGAACGGCTGCTACATGCTTTCCATCAAACACTTGTAATTCCAGACAGGTAAGGTTATTAGGAGATTTACCCATTTACAGGTACAGACAGAGCCATCTATGATTCGCACCGGTAAGATCCGAAAGAACCCAGAACCACCCAAGGTAGGCCCTCTGGGAGCAGCGCCGAGGGGCACAATGCCTCGCAGGCTTGAAAAAGAGCTGTCTAATTCAATGGCCATATATCACCCAATGTCTTTTGTCATGGCGACGAAAGCTACATAGTACAATATGTATCAACGCCCATTTGCCTTTATTGTCAACCGGTGTTAGCGGCGGCGGCTTTATATGTTGACCTATTAAATGTTTCCCGAAGAATGGCCCGAGAATGGTGGCCGACATGTCTTTGAGAATGAATAAGACCGCACACGAATAGATGCTGGGAGATCTACAAGATCTACATTGATAAGTTATTATGCCACAGATCATTCATACTCAGACTTTCGGGGTTTTCTACTCTCCGGGGAAAGACAATGAAAAATACATAAAAGTAGGCAGTGCCCAGGTAGGGAAGTACTGATCTCCACCATTTTTCACATACAAGACGTGTTGACGCAAAGGTTTACACAGTTACCTATATTTGACTCTGCTAGACGTTAATTTATTAAAGAAAAGAATGAAAAGAGAAAACATACATAATCATTTTAATCGAAGTTCTTGTAATGAACAAGATTGAAAGTTTATTTTAACGTAGATTAACCAGAAATTTAGAAAGCTTTCAGAATATCATGGTGAATTTTGCTTATCAGATTACCTTCCACAATTTTAATTTCTTCTTTTAGTTAAACATTAGAATTTTTTTAAATTATCCCAACAGCATGAAATCTGGTAAAAATCACTTACGTAGGTAAAAATATACTATACTTATTTGTTTCAACACATATATTTTTATGATTTGTACCTATTTTGTAAGATAGGTACCTAAGTGAGAAATTATAAGCAGAACAAACCCTGTTCAAACCACTATCTGTATTTGTGTATATATAAAAATTAACGTGTCTTTGTTTGTCTCATATAGATTCAAAAACTACTGGACCGATTGCATCGAAAATTTCCAAGTTTATTATTATTAGTTTCAGGAGTGTTTACACAGTGGTTTGAGTGGCAGGCATTATCTGAGAACTGGAATGAGATACCAAGTAATATAATGTTTTTTGTAAATATATTTTAATAATGTCGTATACAGTAGTGAACGGAGGGAGTCGGAGACGCACGAGGAAGACTTGGAACGATCAAGTGAAACAGAAACTTATAAAAAGTAAATTATTCTAATGTTTAGAATAATATAATTTCCTCCTTAAAAAAATTTAAAATGACTTTTTTCACTAGAATTCACAACATCCAAACTTATAACTTCAAACTATACACAAGACCGAGCAACGCTGAGTACACGTCAGATAGTTTTTAATGAAAATTATCAAATTGTTTCAAAACAAAAAAATTCTTCATCGGGATGGAAAAAATAACAAAAATATATATTTTTTACTTAATGTATTATAATATTATAATTGAAGAAGACTCCGTGTCCTTCTGCCCAGGTATTTTTTTTGCGTTTTTTTTCGAGTCAGTTGGCACATTCAGGAATGCCTTGTGATCTGTTCGACAAACTAACACGGAGGTGTCTAAAGCGCTGAGGAACTGATATCTTTGGGGTATTATTATTGCTGTCGAAATCTTCATGTGAATTAGTTCCACTCCCAATCATAAGCTCTGATCACCTGTCCGGCCCGCTGCGCTCCTGGCACCTGGGAAATTGTACCATTTAAAGAAAACTACCAATGCAGCAAGCAATCATTCAAGTGCTTATTCATATATAATTTTGTTAATTTATCAATATATTTTATTTTGCTCAAGGTTGGTAGGTACCTACCTAACTACGCGTTTATTTGAGATAGTTGTGTATTTTTATTTTGTTTCAACATCTATCTAATTGGCATCTTTAATATTATATAATTTAAAAAAAATATTAAAAAAAACTGGCACAAACATCTCCTAAAAAAGCGTTTAAAATAAGGTAGGTAATATGGGTAGGTTAGCTCACCTTTCCTTCGAATATGAAGAATAATCTTTTTCTTTAGGAATATAACTCTAATTTATATACACCGTGTACCTGCGTAATGTGAAAAAATACACGTAGTGCTTTTTGGAAGTTAGGTACATGATTTTACCTTTGAAACATCTTGACGTTGCTATCTATTGCAAATTACTTCTACTATTTTGCACTTATTACAGCGCCGTTGAGGCGATTTTTCATCAAAACGGCGCCATATAAATCAGCCAAATATTATTATTATTTGACAGTATGACAGTACTTACGTATTACTTATATAATCACCTATTAGTGATTTGAAGGGCTTACTGGTTACATAACCTATCAGTGATTTGAGGGGATTACTGCTTACATATCACCAAATAATTAAAGAATTGAAGGGCTTACTACTTACATAATCACCTATTAGTGATCTGAAGGGCTTACTGCTTACATAACCTATCAGTGATTTGAGGGGATTACTGCTTACATATCACCAAATAATTAAAGAATTGAAGGGCTTACTACTTACATAATCACCTATTAGTGATCTGAAGGGCTTACTGCTTACATAACCTATCAGTGATTTGAGGGGATTACTGCTTACATATCACCAAATAATTAGTGAATTGAAGGGCTTACTACTTACATAATCACCTATTAGTGATTTGAAGGACTTACTGCTTACATAATCTTCTATTAGTGATTTTGCTGATTAGTTGTTACAGATATCTGTTGTTTTCGTAGTTCAATAAAATATGTAAACCGTTTATGGTGAAGAATTAATTAAAAAAAAATTTATTAGGTTACAGAGAAGCCGAAATAATGATATTTACAAAACATGCTTATATTACTTCCAAGGTTATTTATTTATTCATTGGACAATTTGTATAGCGCCGCTTTTGTGAGATATCACCTCAGGGCGCTTTACAGTTGATGCAATTTTTACAAAAAAATATAAATATTACAAAATAAAGTTATGTTAAGTTAAGTAACATGAAGTACAGGAACAGGTGACACGAAGATAGAAGATGGAGACTCTGCAGCAAGAATCCTAGGTGGTGAGGAAACTGGTCCAGCTGCTGCAGCGAATATTTTCTATTATATTTTCCATATGCATGAATCTTAGATATTGAGGTTCAAAGTTTGAAACACGAATAATAAAGTATTTTAAATCGAACTTTGTTTCATAATAACTTTCTAAGAACTTACGTACATAACTAAGACTATACTAGATCCGTTAGCCAAGGCACAAAAAGCTGTAATAAGAGTAATGGATAAAAAACGTTATATGTATCCATCAACAACCTTATTTAAGGAAACAAAATTATAAGACATAAGACAGATTTATATACATGCATTATACGAACAATCCCAAGCTTCAAAATCTTGTAGATCACAATTAAACGACCATTGACCATATCATACTGTCAGACAGTTTGATAATGCCTTCAGAGGGCGAAACAGCTGTCACGCGTAATAATAATTACACAGCAGAACTTGTTTAAAAAAAACTGTTTTTATAAACCCAATAACAATATTATTGAATATATAAAAAATAAATAATAAAATTAAAAATTAAAATGGAGTTCTACAAATTAAACTTATTAACAATAAAAAAATATATTGAATTTATATTTATAATTTTTGTTTTTGTATCATTATCTGCATTACGATATATGTACAATATTGAATTATTGTTTTTGTATTTTCTTATATTTGTTTTTGTATTTTGTTACATTTTCTTTTTATATTTTCTTATATATGTTTTTATATTTTGTTACATTTTCTTTTTATATTTTTTATATATGTTTTTATATTTTGTTACATTTTCTTTTTATATTTTCTTATTTATGTTACCACCATAATAACATCATTATTAGTAAATGATGTTGCTTTATTCAGTTTTGCTTGAATATAACATTATGTTTATCACGTGAGAAAATCTACTCGCTTTCTTTCGCCTACTACATGGAGAAAACTTACTGATATAAAATTAGACATTATTAGAATGTCAGAACATGTGTTCTGATATTCTCATAACACATTTTTACTGATAGTTTGTTAGGAAATTTGTCAATTCATTCGTTAAAAGCCTGAAGTCCCGTTTTTAACAGGAATACGAACAAATGATGAGCTTTTTTATAAATTAGCAATATTGTAACGGACGTACTGCTCCGGGCTCGGCCGCGGTCGCCCCATATTAAAATTTGATATTTGCCCTGTTGTTAAATTGAAGGATGTAAAATGTTTTTGTGATCTTATAATAAATGAACGTCGGAGCTTGGCTAGGGGTATACGGGCAGAGAAGTATTGTGAGAGCTGGTAAAATCATAATTTAATTCGGGCACGATTGTTAGAACCGTGCCAAAACGTAGTGGGAAGCCGTGCCGTGCGCCATGCGCCGTCATAGCGTCACAAATGACCGGTGGTACGCCGTCATTACGTCCCACGGGCACGGTTCTGAGGATCGTGCGAAACTACCGGCCGAGCGGCGGTAGACGTCCCGGCGGGGCGCCGCGATAGCGTTGCAAATACGGCTCACGGATTCCAGGAATCAAAGAGAAAGTGGGCCCGTGTGCGCGTCGCGCGCCCGCTGGCGGCTATAAAACGGGCAACAGGCCCTCAAAACGTCAGTTAGCCAGAAACCACCACCAGCTCAACACCTCTCTCTCTGCTCTGCCTTCTACCTCGCTCCGACTTCTGCTTCTACTCGCCTTCTTTCACTCTGACCCCCGCTTCACCCTGGACCACGGATTTGCCTACCCCTTCGGACCAGACCCGGACTCAGCATCAAGGACGCGAAAACAGCATTCGGACCAGCTACAACGGCATCAGAGACGGCCCCGTTCTACCCCTCCACGCCACTGAAGGAAGACATCTTACGCCTCCACAGATTGGGATCACCGGCCCTATCTACAGTCTTGTGTGTCACGATTACGTCTGATACATAAGTGGTCCTTCGAAGCCGGATCTTTCTGTGGATAAGATGTCACCTTCACTGCGCTCTGGGAAGAACAGCGCTGACGGGGATTCATCGCAGGGAAGCGATGATCCCACACCAACCGGGGCGGCCACAGCCGCGCCCCCCGGA
This sequence comes from Hesperophylax consimilis, assembly GCF_061612785.1. NCBI lineage: Eukaryota > Metazoa > Arthropoda > Insecta > Trichoptera > Limnephilidae > Hesperophylax > Hesperophylax consimilis. Next base: position 41,600,467 of record NC_142836.1, on the reverse strand, counting down.
CTCCGGCCAACCGCCCCCCCTGGCCCCCTCTGATCTCCGAGCGGACCTACTGCCTGGTCCCTCCGGCGCATCACCACCACAGACGCCCCCTGCCGCGGCCGACGTCTCGTCAAGAAGCGAGGCTTCCAGCGAGGACACGCTCCGGCAGGCGCAGCTCGAGCTGAGAGCTGAGAGGCGGCGCACCCAGAAGCTGCAGGACGACCACGCCCGACAGATGGCAGAACTTGTCGCCATGCTAAAGGGCCTCACGCGGACCGCTTCACCTGCAGCCTGGCAACCCGACGGAGCCTATCCCGGAAGCCAGCCATCTAGCGGCCCCGGGCAAAGCTGGGGCTACGCACCCGAGGCGCACACCACTGGCCCACGGGTGGGCCTTCCACAGACTGCGGCGCCCCCGAGCGGCCCCAGTCACAGCCTTGCCTACACAGTGGGGGAAGAGCCCACTGTTTCGCAAGCCACAGCTCCATGGGCGGAATACCAGCCGACGCCGGCGCCCCCGGGCGTACCTAGTCAGGGGTACGCAGCGGAGGCGCAAACCACTGGCCCACGGGAAGGCCTGCCACAGACTGCGGCGCCCTCTAGCGGCCCCAGTCATAGCCTTGCCTACACAGTGGGAGAGCCCACTGTTTTGCAAGCTACAGAACCACGGGTGGGATACCTACCGACGCCGGCGCCCCCGGGCGTACCTAGTCAGAGGTACGCAGCGGAGGCGCAAACCACTGGCCCACGGGTGGGCCTTCCACAGACTGCGGCGCCCCCTAGCGGCCCCAGTCACAGCCTTGCCTACACAGTGGGGGGAGAGCCCACTGTTTTGCAAGCTACAGAACCACGGGTGGAATACCTACCGACGCCGACGCCGGCGCCTCCGGGCGTGCCTAGTCAGGGGTACGCAGCGGAGGCGCAAACCACTGGCCCATGGGTGGGCCTTCCACAGACTGCGGCGCCCCCGAGCGGCCCCAGTCACAGCCTTGCCTACACAGTGGGGGGAGAGCCCACTGTTCCGCAAGCTACAGCACCTCGGGTGGAATACCAGCCGAAGCCGACGCCGGCGCCTCCGGGCGTACCTAGTCAGGGGTACGCAGCGGAGGCGCAAACCACTGGCCCATGGGTGGGCCTTCCACAGACTGCGGCGCCCCCGAGCGGCCCCAGTCACAGCCTTGCCTACACAGTGGGGGGAGAGCCCACTGTTTTGCAAGCTACAGAACCACGGGTGGAATACCTACCGACGCCGACGCCGGCGCCTCCGGGCGTGCCTAGTCAGGGGTACGCAGCGGAGGCGCAAACCACTGGCCCATGGGTGGGCCTTCCACAGACTGCGGCGCCCCCGAGCGGCCCCAGTCACAGCCTTGCCTACACAGTGGGGGGAGAGCCCACTGTTCCGCAAGCTACAGCTCCACGGGTGGAATACCAGCCGAAGCCGGCGCCCCCGGGCGTACCTAGTCAGGGGTACGCAGCGGAGGCGCAAACCACTGGCCCACGGGTGGGCCTGCTACAGACTGCAGCGCCCTCTAGCGGCCCCAGTCACAGCCTTGCCTACACAGTGGGGGGAGAGCCCACTGTTCCGCAAGCTACAGAACCACGAGCGGACTACCAACTGACGGCGGCGCCATCTAGCGGCTTCACCCACGGCTTCGGGTATGCAGCGGAGGCGCGAACCACTGCGCCGCGGCTGGATTACAGACCGACGCCAACGCAGGCGCCCCTAGGCGTACCTACTCAGAGCTACGCAGCGGAGGCGCAAACCACTGGCCTTCCGCAGACTGCGGCGCCCCCTTGCGGCCCCGGTCACAGCCTTACGTACACAGTAGGGGGAGAGCCCACTGTGCCAAAAACTACAACCCAGCCTAGCGATGTTTTCGGGAGCTCGCGCCGCGCCGCGAGGGCTCACACCGGGACGGAGAGAAACCATGCTGCGGATCCACTCACGGACGGCGCTTCCCCAGGCGCCGCGACCAGAGCCGCAGTACGGCTATCCCGGTGTGACCCGCGGGCCCGCCCAGTTCCCAGCCTTTGCCCCGAGCGGAAACTCGCCATCGCAGCCCCCCGCTGACGGATACGGGGCCTGCAACCGAGCGGATGAGGCAGCTAGGCATACACGAGACTGGGTGCATCAAGGGAGTGTCCCTCTCGTCCAGGTGACGGCCATGTTCGCCGACGCCCTCCGGCAGTCCCAGGCCGGTGGCACACCTCGCTACCATCCCGAAGATGAGCGGATGGCATCCCTCATCGCCCGGCAGTCCAGCGCAAAGGACTTGCCGCCCTACGCTGGCGACGCCATAGAGTGGCAAGCCTGGAAGGCGCAATTCCTCCAGTCTACGGCCACCTGCGGGATGACGGCGGCCGAGAATCTGATGCGGCTGCAGCGTGCCCTGAAGGGAAAGGCACGAGAAGCCGTCAGCCCTCTCCTCCTGGACCCGGCGCAGGTGCCGGAAATTATGTATGTCCTGGAGCACCGCTTTGGGGGCGCGCACTCTGTCGCGGCTGTCATGTTCGATAGGATAAAGCGGCTGACCCGACTACAAGAAGACGCATCGACCGAGCTTCTGGTGGAGTTCTCGGGCACGGTGCAGAACATCGTGGCTTTGCTGGGGAACCTGCGGGGTGATTACCTCTCTAACCCGGCCCTCCTTAGCGAGATCTCCTCGAAGATGCCGTTAGCCCTACGCCTCTTGTGGTTGGGTAAGGTGGCCGACCAGACGCACGCGGCCACCGTGGTGCAGCCTGCCGCGTTCCTGAAGCGGCTGACCAACGCGGTGCCGCGGTCGGGCCTCACCGAAAATAGCCGAGCAGCGCGGCCGAGCAGCTCGGTCGAACATGCCACCGGAAATGCCGCCGGGGACCATGTCGCAGCACGCCGCTTGCAAAGAGTGTAGCCGAGCTCCACGGGGGGAGTGTAACGGACGTACTGCTCCGGGCTCGGCCGCGGTCGCCCCATATTAAAATTTGATATTTGCCCTGTTGTTAAATTGAAGGATGTAAAATGTTTTTGTGATCTTATAATAAATGAACGTCGGAGCTTGGCTAGGGGTATACGGGCAGAGAAGTATTGTGAGAGCTGATAAAATCATAATTTAATTCGGGCACGATTGTTAGAACCGTGCCAAAACGTAGTGGGAAGCCGTGCCGTGCGCCATGCGCCGTCATAGCGTCACAAATGACCGGTGGTACGCCGTCATTACGTCCCACGGGCACGGTTCTGAGGATCGTGCGAAACTACCGGCCGAGCGGCGGTAGACGTCCCGGCGGGGCGCCGCGATAGCGTTGCAAATACGGCTCACGGATTCCAGGAATCAAAGAGAAAGTGGGCCCGTGTGCGCGTCGCGCGCCCGCTGGCGGCTATAAAACGGGCAACAGGCCCTCAAAACGTCAGTTAGCCAGAAACCACCACCAGCTCAACACCTCTCTCTCTGCTCTGCCTTCTACCTCGCTCCGACTTCTGCTTCTACTCGCCTTCTTTCACTCTGACCCCCGCTTCACCCTGGACCACGGATTTGCCTACCCCTTCGGACCAGACCCGGACTCAGCATCAAGGACGCGAAAACAGCATTCGGACCAGCTACAACGGCATCAGAGACGGCCCCGTTCTACCCCTCCACGCCACTGAAGGAAGACATCTTACGCCTCCACAGATTGGGATCACCGGCCCTATCTACAGTCTTGTGTGTCACGATTACGTCTGATACAAATATTTTAAATTAGTAAGTTTTCTCCGTGTAAGTAGAGCAAATAGAAAGCAGTTCATCATGGTACAAGTGAAGAACCACCAGAACCCGTTGATCAGTAATGTCTAATAAAATCATCAGTATCGGCTAACAGCACTTCCCGTGTTCTGAGTTCCTTGTCCCTTGGGCCACGGCTGATTACGGGGAAGTTCTCGGAACAGGTACAGAATTACAGAATAATGCGTACGCACTAGGCACTGTTTAAGTACAGTACGCGCCGACTTTTATGCCGAATAATAAACGTTCTCCTTTGCTCGCCAGTCTAAAAGTGTACCAAAGGGTTCTACGGCTATATAGCCGGAGTTTAATTTGCCAAAGGCGAGTGAAACAGAGCGCAGTAGGATTATGGATGCACATTAGACACGTCACATACACAAGCGCGCGGGCAGGGCCGCCGCGAGATCTACATAATGCATCGTATGGCCGAAAATAAACCACAATTCCATAATAATATATATTTTTATTGTTGACTAGCTGGCGTGAACCCGGCGTTGCTCGGGGCTTTTGATGATTCAGAAGAAAGTTTTGAAGTTGTGATTTCTAATGTGAATGAAAACTGAGTGCATTTTTAAGATGGAAATAATATTTTTATAAACACTTGAAAATTTTACATTTTTGTTTCACTTGATAATGCCATATTCCTCTGGCTTCCTTGACTTATTCTACTATTCAGATTCACATACACGTCATACATTATCCTTCACTTCGTTCACCAAATACGCGATATTTTATAATAAACACTTATTTAATTAAAATCTTCCTCCGGCCTCTCCGACGTATTATATCATTCAATACATATAGAATCATGAAATCCACATTGTTACTGTTAAAAAAAACTACATCATATCGATTTCAATTCAACTTCGTACCTCATTCTAGTGCAGAGAAAATGCTTTAAGTTTTCCTCGGGCGTCCACATTTCCACATGTTTATAAATGCTCATATAGCGATGGCGGTTACTTTTAATGGATAGGATATGTTTTTAAATACTCATAAAGCGATAGCGGCTTCTTTTAATGGATATGATATGTTTTTAAATACTCATACAGGGTGTATCGGCACTAACCCGACAAACTTTAACCAGCTATTCCTTAGCACATTTGGAGTAAAAAATGTTATGGGAACTTTGCTGTCCGGTAGCATTTTTTTTTTCAATTAAAAACAAAAAAAATTAAAAATTTCCACACTACATCACTGTCATTGGCATTGCTTTTCGTGTTCAACAGCTGTTAAAAGCAAGTATGTCGAAAAGCGTCTTCGCTCTTTCTCACACACTAAATAATAATAGTTAAAAATGAGACGAATGGTGCCGTGCCATTTCGTTGTGATTGTAAAAGTGCGCCAATATAGGTACACACGTGCATTATTCAACGGAATTCGAATAAAATATTTCCAGATGGGTTTTCAAACTTTGACAAAGGATAAAACAGTGGTGACATGTGGTGAAAATATGAATAGTAAATTTTTTATTAAAAAAAACGTTACCGGACAGCAAAGTGCAATAAGATTTTTTACTCAAAATATGCTAAGGAATAACTGGTTAAAGTTTGTCGGGTACGTGCCGATACTTTATTTATTTATTATTTATTATTTTTATTTACGCCCTAATGGGCTTTTACATGAAAATATACATTTACATTGATTACAATAATTGAACATAAGAAGATAAATGGAGTTAATTGTAAGAAAGCAACACATATAATAAAATTTTGTGCAAATTAGCAAAACACTAATAAGATGGATTCAATATAAAATAAAATATACCCAAGCATGAAATAGTAAGTAAAAGAAAGTTCAACATAAAAAGTAAGTAAGTGGGTGTGTTTAAACCCAGTATTAATTGTGAGTTTAACAAATCGATAAACCAATATAAATTAGAGTGTAACTTACTCGTGAGGTAAAGAACATTATAACAGAGATTTAAAAAAAAAAAAAAAAAAAAATAACAAAATAAGAGTTGCACCTGTAAAAAGCAAAAACTAATAGAATTTAGCAATATCGACATGAATAAGAAATAATAAGATCTGAGATGGAACATAGTGTTATGTATAAAAAGTAGTTAGTAGGTATATGCATACAATTATAAGTGTATAGTAGAGCAAATAAAAAACAAACAAATATGGATATAATTTACTTGAAAGGTTTCGAATGGGAGAAGATGTAATAAAATTATTAAAGCTATAAAAGTTAATTATTAGCCGATAGAATCGAAATAAGTTGCCTTTTAAAGCTCACAAAATTGTCAAAACCAAACATATCTATAAGTTCACAGTATTTATTCGCAAGGTTGTGAATTCTAGGAATTGGTGAAAAAATAGAATAATTAGTGTTGAGGTTCTTGTTAAATTTAAAAGTATCTTTACTGCGAGTTTGCCTAGCAGGAACATTAATGCAAATAAGTTCCAACAAATTAGGGCTGTCAATTAAAGATTTAATAATTTTGAATAAAAATAGCAAATCAATTAACACTCTTCTATCAGATAATTTAAGAAGTTTAGTTTCAGCAAGCAAGTTATTGTAATTTATAAATTCGATTGGAATTTTCATTTTAAAATTAATGTACCGAAGGAATTTATTTTGTACCTTTTCTAATGATTGAGAATGGACCTTTTAGTACGGTGACCATACGGTGGAATTGTATTCTAATTTGCTTCGTACTAACGAGCAATACAGATGTTTTAATGTTGACATACTTTTAAAATTTGCTCCCATTCTCAAAATAAAACCAAGTATTCTCATCGCATCGCTTGTTATTTCATCGATGTGTTCGTTAAACTGTAGACTCTCGTGGAATATAACACCAAGATCACGAATCTGTGATACACGAAGAAGATTAGCACCATTCATAAAATAGGAAAAATTAAGTGGATTTTTGCCTTTGTAAAAACTGATAATCTGGCATTTACCTAAATTTAGTTGCAAATCATTGACAGAACACCACGCACATAGTTTATTAAGGTTCAACTGCAAAATTGCGCGATCGTCATCGTCTTTGATTATTCTGTATATCTTCAGATCGTCGGCAAATAACAGGACTTTAACATTAGTAAAAATATTAACAATATCATTGATAAACAAACAAAATAATATTGGGCCCAAGTGAGATCCCTGTGGTACTCCGCTCGAGGCAGCAAATGTATAAGAAGTAAACGAATCTATCTTGACTGCTAAGTACCTTCCTAATAGATAACTCTTAAACCATTCCAACATGCTCCCTCTTATTCCCAACAATTTTAGTTTACGTAATAATATTTTGTGGTTTACTTTATCAAATGCCTTACTGAAGTCAGTATATATGGAATCAGTTTGATGTGATGCATTAAGGGCATTAACAATATCATTCGTGTACAATATCAAATTGGTAAGAGTAGATCTACCTTTAATGAATCCATGTTGAAGGGGAGAGATGGTTCGATTGATTCGGGATAACAACTTATCTAGTACTAGGCTTTCAAAAAGTTTGGGTAAAGTAGACATTATACATATTGGCCTATAATTTGTTACTTCGCTCTTATTACCTTTTTTGAAAATGGGCGTTAAAAGACTAAACTTCCAAAGGTCCGGGAATACACCTGATGAGAGTGACTTTGTAAATAACTTATGAATAGGATATGACAATGTATGCATACAATTTACTAAAAACCTGGGCGGAACATTATCAGGTCCTGCGGATTTTCGGGAATCAAGACTCTTCAGCTTAGATATAATATCGTCTATGGTTACATTACAGTCAGATATATCAAGAGTTTCAACCAAATCAAAGCACGAAATATTGCTGTCTTCACTTGCATTAATGTAAACGCCGCTAAAAAAATCAGCAAAAAGATTAACAGTTTCCTGAAGATTTTGGGATAATTTAGAATCGAATGACACACTACTAGGTATGTAAGTACCATTTTCTTTTTGGGATTTAACATATTTCCAAAAGAAATTTGAGTCGTCCATGATAGAGCCTTCGACATCACTAATGTAATTTTTGTAACATTTTGCGGAGAGCTTATTGCACTCTGCCCTCAATTTTTGAAACGCAGTATAATCGATGGCCAGGCGACTTTGTTTGAATCTCTTATGAGATAATTTTTTGAGGTAAATTAAGTCTATCAGGTCTTTTGAGAACCATTTTGGGTATAGAGTTTCTCTGTAAGTCGTTAAAGGAACAAATTGTTCAATTGCAGAATTAACGATGAAGTAAAATTTTTTAAGGTGTACATTAATATCATCGTCGCTATCAAAGAATGACCAGTCAGTCTGTTTAAGGAAATTTGAAATTTTAACATAGTCAGCTTTTTTGAAATTTCGAGTTTCTACTACCTTTTTTACGATAGGAATTGGTTTAAGATTAGACATGCATATTTCTAGTGGTGGATGGTAAACATCGACAGGTAATAGAATTTCGGTACTTCTCACAACACAGATGTCAGACACATTTGACAGTGCCAAATCCAACGTACGACCTCCTATATTAAGAACATTATTACACTGTGTTAGACCTAAGAACAGTGCCATATCTCTAATAACACGAATATTAACATTAGAACAAGAATTGACAGAATTCATATTACACCAATCATAATGTGGCAGATTGTAATCACCAACTAGAAGTAGTTTAGTATTAGGATATTTAGCACAAATTGATTCAACCTCGTCGCAGTGATTGCTGTAGCTTTGGACATCAGAATTCGGAGGTAAGTATGCACATCCCACTATTATTTTACCTCTAGAAGTGTTCACATTGACAAATAGTTGCTCGATGGATGTGTTTTTTGTGGATATTTTTGAAGAACTGAGATTTTTTGAGATAGCAATGGCTACACCACCTCCTCTCGTTTTGGCACTTGTTTTAGAATTCCTATCCATACGGTAGATGTTGAAATTAGGGAAGCCTAATTCGGCGGAATTGATTCCTGAGTCGAGCCATGTTTCGGTTAAAATGAAGATATCACTGCTGATAGTTGCCGCCGAAGTCAGCAACATGGGAAGTTTAGTGCGGATCCCTCTCACATTTTGGTAGTAGCATTTTATTTTTTGTTGTTTCAGTTTTTTGGCGCACATTCAATAATTTTAGGTACAGAGTTCACATATTTGATAGTTATATTGGTTTCACCGTTGTTCTTCCTCGTCTCGAGTTGTTGGCGTAAATCTAGAAGTTGAGTCCTCTGCAATGGTGTTTGGTCGTTACTGGCCTTTATACCGTTTTTCAGTTTTGCGTTCCTGGTCAAAACCTCACGAGCCGAGACAGAGTCATTGAATTCGACCTTAATCGGTCTAATTTTGTTGGACTTTTTTACACCAAGTCTGTACGACTTAACCACACTCGGTATTAATTCATTATTTATATCACTAATCGCTGAAACTACTTTATCGCTGTCCATTTTAATAATTGTTGTTGTTGATTCTGAAATACTTTCGGGAACATTAAATAAAATAATGTTCTTTGACCGGGTTTTTCTTTCCTCGGCCTCTGCGAGCAAATCATTTATTGAAGATGAAGTATTTGTCGGGTTAGTAACAATAGACTGAGTATCCGTTACACTTTTTAATGTTGACAATTCTCCTTCCAACATTCCCATACGAACAGCCATCAATCCTGTGGTTCCTAACAGATCCGTTGTTATCGGGGTAATTTTACCCATTTGCTCCTTCGTAAATTTGTTGCCGGGGTCATTAATAATTTTTATCAGCGAACAGAGTAGATCCTTGGCCTTGGTCATATAGTTAAGAGAGTTCTCGTTTAAATCCATATTAAAATTTATTTAAAAAGAGTTAAAAATATGTTAACTTTATTCGTAATTAGTTTATACACAAACGCCTGTTTCCCGCAAACTGTTTAGCACTATTCAAAAGTGACGACACTTTCGACCAATGGCGATAGTAATGACGGACTGATAATGCGCCTGCGCGTTTGGTATGTTTACCAGTTGAAAATTGTTATTTTAATATTTTTAAAACACAGCACTGCACAGCACACACGATAATTTAAAAATCTAACTGATTGAATATTTCGAAGATGAAGTGATTTAACTACTTCGACACTTTATGTTGTGTTTACTTGCAATTTTCTAATGTTTTGGAAGTTTTAATGTGGAGCGTATTCACTATCTGTGTAATCAATGACGGTAGGTATTATATGATACACCCTGTATAGTGAAAGCGGATACTTTTAATGCTCATATAGCGATAGCAGCTACTTTTAATGATCTAAATGTTTAATTATACTAACTGAAATATAGGTACAACGATTGAGATTGATCTTCTCAAGAAGGTTGGTTGACTTATGCCCCCACTGTTGTGGGGGCATTTTTTGTGTCCTGTGTCCGGCACTGTGTTCTGTCGTGTTGTTTTTTTGTTGATTTTGATGCTCTTTTTGCAATTGATGGCGCAGCAATTTTTCCATAGTCATATCGACGAACCCATAAATTATTCCGCCCGTGTGCGTCGCACACACCACACTTACGAATGCGGCACCTTGCACGCAGCACCATTCGGCTGCCGATCCTTTGTGGCTCGGGCATCCGACTCGACTCGCCCATTCCAGGAGAAAGCCGAGCTGAACGCTCAACACTGAACACAGCGAACTAATGAACCGCCACATACAACGGATCACATTCAAGGCGGCCGCAACACTCGATACTAAATACTTACACCAGTACGCGAACTCGCGTCGTCGGGCTGTTTCGGTAGTTATTTTCCTCCGTGGGTTAATTGCTTTTAATGGGTAAAAAAAGCTATATCAAAACGCTTTTAATTAAGAAATGGTGGCTCATAGCGAGTAACGACCTACCTTACCGTTGTTACACTAAATACCAACACCATAGGTAAAGATTCAGGTATTATAAGGCATTCTTCGATACATGATATTATTACAAACATTTTTTCAGAGCGGAAAGCTCCTTGGCAAAAAAAATAAAAATAATGTCGTACATATATATGTAGTCAGAAATAAATTGTAGGACCACCATTCAAATAGTCATCGAAAAGTTTAATTTATTGAAAAGCTATTTATTCTTTAGAAACAAATAGCTTATGGAATACTCGTATACACGTGAAGTTAATTAAAGTTATGCCAAAAAAGTTCCTTATGCTAAAGTTGCTTAGGGATAGGAGTTTTATGGTGTCTTAAATCTAATTAGTATAGGGGAGAGGAATATAGGATGAGGATAGAAGATGCTTCCGATGCATTTCATACTCATGTATTAATTTATGATCGTATCTAAGCGTTGCTTTTGTTCGATATTTCTGAAAGTGATTTTGCTATGAATGCTTCCATTGTGAAATTTTGTTTTAGAATTTTGGATTTCTTTCTAATTTTGGTTCAATGTTTTATGACCAGATCTGGACAGCCAGGTACTTCCCAATGATCCACTTCACCTTCTCATTATCCTCCTCAGAATCCTCCAGCCTCAAATTCCCCAAATTGGGATGCAACAATATCACCGGCTCTGTGCAATTGCAACTCTTGAAATGCGTCGCATTAGCAAATATACTGGTATTCCAACTGAGTTTACTATGGTTAAAAAATACATCACTTAAATAACTATAAAATATAATTTGCAAGTCAAAAGTGATTCAAAGAGCAGGTAACGAAAGAGACGTATTAATCAGCTGTTTAAATTAGTTCGATATTATTTAACCTTTAGCTGTCGTCAGTAATTTGACGTCACTAATGCCAATGAGTATGGCTGTGGGGAACGGGGATCAGATATGCGATATAACGCCTGACTAACGCGACGTACCGAATTAATTGTCCATCGTGTATTTGTCATAAGATTTGAGACACCGTTTTAGTGTCACGTGTTCAAGCAGGGCGATCAAATAGCACAAGGAAACCTGATCATTTTTCAGAAGGGTTCGAGAGGTTTTAACCAGACATTCAAAGAGATTTTTTTCAGTAAAATAAAGACTTAATATAAGTGACCGAAGTTTTTTGTAGTACCTGTAACAGCATTATCGGATCAAAATAAAAAAAAATCATCATTTAATAAAATGAAATTGAGCTAACGAAGGCAGCACATATCTACAAAGCTAGAAAATAACTTGAAACTATAATGTATCACCAACCTTTCTTAGCTTGTATGAAAATTTGTGAAAACAACTAATACAATAAAGCATACATACCAATCGAAAGAATTTTACGAAGATAATTTAGTTGGGTTAGGTTTGAAAAAAGTTTAATGTATAATTTTCCTAAGAAATGAGATTTCTGTTATTGCTCTGAAATCTGATTATTAACCTTCTCAGGATCATGTAGTAGTTTTTCAAGCTTTATGTAGGTACTGTCTCTGAATTTAATATCTGGACAGCGTTTTTATTTTATTTTTTAGTTGAATACCGCACAATATAATATGTAATAATATTTTTTTGTGGACAAATTTGAGAGATGTCAAAAATTTACTTTTCGTCAGTAAACTTGAAAATCATCTTTCAAAAAATTAAACAAAAGAAATTCACATTCAAATATAGAACTATAAATTACCTAAATAATATACAATTAACTTTTTCGCTTGGCTGAATTGTTTCCACAATCAGTTCTAACTTTGAAAATGACTCTTAAATTCAAAAAAAATTCAGTTAATTTGAAATTAGTAAGCATCTCTCAAATAAACAATGAATTTGAAAGGAATCTTTTACGTACAATATTATATAATATGACATTGCTAAATATTATGTAATATGATAATGTTAACCCATTGGACGCATTAATTATAAAAACACCCTAGTATTATAGAACTTCCTTCTTCTTCTGGCGCTATTAAAATTATGTTGTCATTAAGATAGTCGTTACAGACCTAGTCGTAAGACAGTAGTTATAGGCCTTACACTAGAAACATGTCTTAGATGTAAGTCACTTGTTTTAATTCAGTAGTTCTAATATAAATTATCTAAGAAATATATTTGTACAGCGCCCTTGAGCTGATTTTTCACGAAAAAGGCGCTAAATAAAGTAGCCAAATATTATTATTGATTCTTCCCATAGTTTACAGGATGCATCAAACTATAAGGAGGTAGCGATCAAACCGTCGAATACCCTAATCGAGCAATCATTACATACAATTAATGATTTCTTCTAGGGAAACTATTCGATGGGCCCACTCGCGCTAACACCGCGGGGGTAACACGTGAAATAAGCGTCCCTAGCGCGAAGCGCCCCGCTTACCCGCACCCAGCGCTCGGGCGGTTGACGAAGGCAAAGGCCATTAATTGAATTTCGCTCACCGGTTGCCTTGTTCACTATTCGCAGCGGTCCGGAACGTATCACGATTTTCACGGACCTATCTAACTGCAACGGTTACGTTTGACAATAGATTAACGCATTCCCTCTGAATATTAGTGTTACAAATAATAATGTTTGCTGATCTTGCATCCCTCTTTGCTCCATATTATTGCTCGATACCCTCGTATGTACTACTCATATGTGTGCGTGTGTGTGTAGTGCATTTAACTATGTAGAGGGAATGTATCGCTTCCAATCGGCGCTCTGTGAATAAAAAAGTTGTATTTACATTTAACAGGAAAACGCAACCATTTTTGAGGCAAGATTAATTCTTGTAGATTTTCCCTAATATTTCTTGTATGTTTGAAAATGTTTTAAATATGATATTTTGTCATACGTTGGGTTATTTATATGGTATTATTAATAATAATTAATTTAATTTTAACTGTTTTTTAAACGTTTTCTTGATATCCGGATTCGTCCAATTTTCATATCTTTTTTTGATTATTGAAGAATGGAAAAATATGATATTTTAACATATTATCATATTTTATTATTTATTTATTAGAACAACATATTTTGACATTGAAGTGGATATTTCAAAGTCACGATTGAAATAACTCGGTGAGCTGAAAATAGATGCGTCGCAACAATTGATTGATTACAATTAAAAATGGCCGATTTTATAATAAAACAAATTGACGAAAAATACAAAATAACCGAAGAAATATGTCAAAATATTACGGAAGTCAATAAATGGTGTATTACAAACAATAACCCATTCTTAATATTACATATGAACATCCGAAGCATAGCAAAAAACCTAGATGAATTCTTGATAAATATTAATGATCTGCATACATCACCCACCTGCATAGTGTTAACGGAAACGCACTGTAATGACAATCAATACATAAATGCGCTACCAAACTACAAAGGCATCGCTACAACAAGACCGATTAACAAAAATAGTGGATTAATTATATTTGTTAATGATGAGTGTGAAATTACTGACATTGAAGAAATTTATATACAATATGTAAACTGTCTAAAAATAGATATAAAATTAAAAAATAAATTATACAGAATTTTAACAGTGTACAGAACGCACAAATCAAACATAAGCAACTTTACATACGAACTATGTGAATATCTTAGCAAATTACCGAGAATACTTACTTTTGTTTGTGGTGATTTCAACATAAATATTTCTGCAAACCATCACTCAATTGAAAAAAATAATTTCATAAACATGATGACACACCTCAATTTTAAATCTTTTATTAATAATAACACTAGACAAATTAAAAACCAAACGCCATCATGCATAGACCACATCTGGTGTAATATACATTTGAATGAAATAAAAAATATTAAATCTACTGTGTAGAAAACTAATATAACTGATCACTACGCGTGTCTTATACTACATGATACAAATAGAAAACTAAATACAAAACCCAAATTAAATCTTCCATATTCTCAAATAGACTACAAATTATTAGAAAAATCACTAAAAACTGAAAAATGGGAAGAAATTTTAATAAATAAATGCGCCAACCAAAGTGCATTACTGTTTGAAAACACTTTAAATAAACACATTTTAGAATCAACAAAAAAAAAACAAATCGTCCCCAACTCAAAAACAAGAAAAATTAAACCTTGGATTACTCTAGGATTAATAAAAGCCACTAGGAAAAAAAATAAACTTTATAAAATAACACAAAGGCCACTAGTTAACAATAAAATTGTATTATACTATAAAAAGTATAAAAATATACTAACTACACTAATAAGGAAAACGAAAAACGACTACTACTCAAAAATTATAACAGAAGCTAAAGACAATAATAAAAAAATATGGTCAACAATAAATGAAATAATAAATAAAAAGAAAAAATATAAGCACATATCAGAAATCTCAGATGGGGAAATAATATATAACGTACAAAATGACACAAAAAATGTTGTAATATTTTAAATAACTATTTTAATAACGTGGGAAAAAACCTAGCAAAATCCATAAATAAGACCAATATATCTAATCCACAACAAATAACACAATGTCAAATTAATAAATTTCACCCAGTCACAGAAATCGACATTGACAGAACTATTTCGAAACTAAAAGGAGATTCTGCCCCCGGCTTTGATAACATAGATACTAAAACAATAAAATCGATGAAAGAATACTTAATTCACCCCATAACACATATAATAAACCTAAGTCTAGAAAATGGCGAATTTCCCAATAACTATAAAAGAGCAATTATAACCCCCATTTATAAAACAGACTGTCGTAAAGATCCACAAAATTATCGCCCGATTTCACTTCTCTCGAATATATCAAAAATATATGAAAAAATTGTAAACAAAACAAATTTGGACATTCTTAGAAGAAAATAAAATAATTAATTATAACCAATTCGGATTCAAAAAAAATACAAGTACTCACGACGCGATAGCAAAAATAACCAACTATTTATATACGGCCCTAGATTCCGATAAAAAATGTCTTGGCATATTTATAGACCTCAAAAAAGCTTTCGACAGCATATCACATAAAAAATTAATAAGTAAATTAAAATCAGTAGGGATTAGTGGAAAAGTCTTAGCATGGATAACTAGTTATTTATATAAAAGACCTCAACAAGTAAAATTACTCAATCAAGTCAGCGATTCAAAATATAGCGAATTTTCAATACCCCAAGGCACGGTTTTGGGACCATTGTTATTTATTATATATGTCAATGATATATTCAATATTTCCAAATATGGAGACATTGTCTCTTACGCTGACGATACAGTCCTACTACTAAAAGCAAACACCTGGTCAG
This sequence comes from Hesperophylax consimilis, assembly GCF_061612785.1. NCBI lineage: Eukaryota > Metazoa > Arthropoda > Insecta > Trichoptera > Limnephilidae > Hesperophylax > Hesperophylax consimilis. Next base: position 41,584,697 of record NC_142836.1, on the reverse strand, counting down.
AACTAAATATCATGGCAAATACAGATATCAATGAACTAAAATTATGGTTTGATGAAAACCTGTTGACTTTAAACTCTAAAAAAACTTATTATTTACCATTTTTCATTAAAAAACAAGAAACACCTAAAGAAATAAACATAATTATCCACTCTGTGAAAAATACAGAAAACCACAAATGCAATATGTTATGCACAAACATAGAAAGCAAGACCGATATTAAGTACTTAGGCATAACAATAGACCAGCGTTTAAAATGGTCCCCACATATAAATATTCTGAACAACAGAATAAGGAAACTAACATATATATTTAGATGTTTAAGAGATATTTTAAACGAAAAATTACTTAGAACCACATACTTCGCTTTCTGTCAATCAATTATACAATACGGCATTATAGGCTGGGGCGGTACATATAAAAATCAAACTCAAACAATTTACATATCACAAAAACTAATAATAAAAACCATATTAAAAAAACCCTATTCATATTCGTCCGAACTTTTATTCAAACAATTTAAGGTCAGAAAATTAAGTGCATTATACTTCTACCATGCAACACTACAAATTTATAAAAACTATATTCAAAATAAAATTGCACCCTTTAAAAATAACAGAAATCTTAGACAAACGTCAATACTTCCTACTCCTAAATGTAAAAAAACAATAGGACAGTTCAACCATGAATATCTCGGAGTTAAATTTTTTAACTCATTACCAGAAAAAATTAGAAATATGAATGCAAATATAAACGAATTCAAAAGCCACCTTAAAAAGTATTCCGAACAGTTGAACTGAATCGTACCAAATATAAACAAATATAACAACACCCCCATACACACAAGCCCTGCTTATTTATGGGGGTACATCGAATACCTACTTATATTATGTAATTAATAACCTACTATATTGTGTAATTATATTATGTAATTGTTATATTATGTAATTCGTGTATCTTTTTTTACTAATAAAAAAAAACAAAAAAAAAAACAAAAAAAAATGAATTTCTTTATAACTGTATTAATGAATTATTGTACCTAATAATAATAACTGGGGGCTCCATCGAAGCCCGCATACGGACAAATATGACTAATATTACTAATGTATTAAGAATCTCTTCAAATTATTCGTAATCCGGTTAAAAACGGGATTGCAGTTCCTTAACGAATAAATTGATAGGTTTCCTAATTAACTCTAAATAAAATACGAATGTATTATCAGGATATCCGAACAAGTATACACAAAAAAAATTCCTTACTTCGTAATTGTATATTATCAAGGCACATGCTGGTGCATGAACACGTGTTACTAAAAAATTATCAGGAAGCGGTCTGCAATCCCGTTTTAGCTTAGCTTAGCCTCTCAGAAGCAAGGCGACTGTACTGGGCCCGCAGATACTTTAATAAACTTGGTACAAAGCTGCTGACCCTGTCTCTTCAAGACCATTCATATTTTCACGTCTTTTTTTCCTCAAAAATACCCTACACAGCATTCCCAAAGATGATATAGCCTTCGGGGAAATTATTTTCATCGGGGCCTCCTGAGAAAAATTAAAATAAAAAAATAATATTTTAGAACCCTTTCGGGTCGTTATTTATTGGTTGTAAGTTGACAAAATATTTTTTAATTGAAGAATTATTAGGTAATTACTATTTGAAGCCAAAATTTTATCTAGAACTTACTCTATTGTTAAAAAAGGTCTCGACTTCTTTCACCAGCCAATAAAAACTTGCGTGGTTCCGAACAGAGCGTTTCGACATACTCATTAGCTGAAATAAGACGCATTAGGACAGAGAACTTACCTACTAATGACATGCATTTTTCAAAAAGACTCCGTTGAAAGTTATCAAATGCGTTCGGAGGTTGCCGAGCCCTGTTAGGAAGTGACAGGCGTACATATTTTATTTTTCCCGATTTCCACGCTTCGGAACCCGTCGTCTATCATCCGAGTTATGGCAAAAAGTTAAATAATAATAGGGGGCAACTTTAGTAGCATTGTAGTGTGAGTTTATGTGAGACAGATGTGCGACTTATCCGGCCGCTAACTGGGGACTTCTAATTCCAGCCATAAATAATGCCGAAATAAGCAAACAATGGCTAACTGTTTTTGTGTGTTTTATATTACAATATTATGTTTGCAAAGTGATGATAAATTATACCTGCTATCAAAAACTATTCATGAAAAATAATTACAAAACCAATATAACATAAATATTTTTTTGGTAACCTACCTAGATCATTTTTACAGATCCGCTCTTATGTAGGCGACTTGGAGTAAGTCGCTCTGGACAGCACGTTGCTAAGGCGCAGTGTTTTCAAACTCTTGTGACAAAGTGTAATTTGTCGATGAGTCCGTGACAGCATCCTAACATATGTACGAGTACATTGACTTAACGTTCAGTACTCGTATACCTTCCTACAACATAAGAAATCTATTATCTCCAATCTCTAAATAGTATAAAACCAAGTCGATATCTCCGTCTGTCTGTGCCCTTAGTTCTTTTAAACTACGCTTCGATTCGGAACGGAAAGGGTTTTCACTTAGAGAATTTCTTCCGGAAGGTTTATGTATATAATACATGCATATTATATTTTTAGAAAATAGAGAAAAGTCGGCGTTTTATAAATACATATTTTCATTCGCTTACATTGCTAACGCTGGCCAAACCTTATGTGATACATCAAAATAATGTACTACGGAATTGCGTATCTTAAAAAGGCATACAGAAAAGTCCACAATCGTCGCTATCCCCATCTGCCTGTTTGTGCGCTCAGTTCTTCTAATCATATAGAGAATTTCTTCCGGAATGTTTATTTATATATATATTTTTTAAATTATATTTATTCAAGAAAATTCTTTACAATGTATGATATACATATATATTTCACTAGTAATAAAAAAAAGATTCTATGATATGGTTATTATTGATTATTTTCAATGTTCTCCCATAATAATCAATTGCTTGTGTGTATGGGATGAGGTATTATTTGTTTAGTTTCTTAGATTTCTTTTATTTTTTAAAATTTATGTTGTTTTTTTTCTTTTATTAATTTAATTTAGTTTAGGTTTTCAGTATATAGACTTTAAATTCTTTGAAAATGAGTTCAGATGAATATAAAAATGATTTCTTTAATATTATTTTAATTATTAGTTTTTGCGCAATGTAAAGAGGTTGCGTGTAACTTTTATAGGCACCCCCCATCCTATAATACCATATTGGATTATGGATTGACAGAAGGCGAAGTACGTCATTCTCAGTAGTTCTTTATTTAGGATATGTCTCAAGCAGCTAAAAATAAAGGTTAATTTTCGTACTCTGTTTTTGAGAATGGTTATATGTGGTATCCATTTTAGGCATTGGTCAATAGTGATCCCTAGATATTTGGTTGAAGTTTTGATTTAAATATTGGTACATAGTTAGTTACAGTGGTGTTGTTGAGTGTTTGGTGCAGAGTGAATTCTGATGTTTATTTCATGCGGCGTATTTGGTTTGTTTATGAAAAATGGTACGTAGTGAGTTTAACGTCAGACAGTTATTGTCAAACCATGTTTTCAATTTATTTATGTCTGAATTAGCCTTTTTGTTCAGTTCTAACCATGTTTTTTTATTTTAAAAGAAGCACTGTGTCATCTATATATATGTATTATAATTCATGCATATTATATTTATAGAAAGTAAAGAAACAACGAAGAGCAACGCCGGGTAAATGTCAGTTAGTATTATCCATTGCGCAAAAAATGTAGAATCTCCACAAGAAAAATACGTAAATCCTAAACAAGGTGATGTTCTTCTGGCGAAGGTGCGTAAAGTGTACTAACTTCAGGAGTTGATTCTACATGATAGTACAAGGAAAAAAGATTAATATATTTTTTGAAATTCCAAAATTTTAAGGTAGTTTGCAAGTTAAATAGTTGAATTGTTTGAACCAGTAAAGTTACCCTATTAGTTACTATCAGTGGGACTAGGATAACAGCAATAATTCTGGGATGATTGAGAGTCAGGATAAATACAATGGAGAAGAAGATTGAAAAGTACCTAAAACTATCCTTTATGTCAATATGATAAATAAGGGAAGGGCAAAAGGTTTTTCAAACATTCTTTTCATTTTCCAAAAGGGGCCAATTCAAGCCGCTCCGGGCGCCATTTGGCTCAGGGCCGTGACTGCTATGTTCTATAATATCATGAACATTCCTACATATTATTGGGTAAGTAGCATTTTAAAATGAACAAATACATAAGTGCCTACGCGTGAATATGGTGCTTGATTAGGTATTATTAGCTATTTGTGGAATTAGGTATAATTATAGGCTAGAATACAGGAGTAATAGCTACTGATTCACTGATGCAATGCTTCTTATTTCAAATAGCATCATCATTACAGTATCTACTTTGGTTGCTACCTAGTGCTGTATGATTTAGGTACCTATTTTGATTTCAGAAATAATATGTATTACGTGGGTACACGGAGATAAATGAGATTGCTGATGCATTCCGTTTCCTAAAAACTTTAATTACATTCGTAATATATCGAAACACGTATTAATGCACCTGCGTTTGTTCTTATAGTATTCGAGTAATGACGAAATGCGAAAATATTTGAATTTTTATGAGCACTTGTTCTGGAATCGCCATAACGCATTCGTGTTTTACTTATTTATTAGGAAGCCTGTCAATTCATTCATCAAAGGCCTGCAGTAACGTTTTTAACCGGAATACGAATAATTAGAAGAGTCTTTTAATAAATTAGCAATATATCAGTAAGTTTTCTCCGTGTAACTACTTCATTTACACAATATTATAATTTGGTATTTTCTTTTATTCCTCACTAACATTTAATATAGAAAATTTTAACATTTAGTTTCGTTAATATTACAACAATCTCCAATTTACTTTTACGTTTATTTTTATCGTGTGCCTTACATTTTATGTTGATTTTTGTTATTTAGGTATTAATACTTTTTTCATCTTTATTTTCTTTGTATTCGTTGTACGGGTACCTATTATGTTGATTTATTTGGTTCTCATCTTATTTCTTACATTCTATTATTTGCTGGATTGTCAATGTTAATAAATTGAATCGCATAATAAATATTACAAAGCTACATATTTTTCCTTTGCCTTTGGTTTCATGGAAGTGAACATTTTCATTATTCTTTGTTCTTTGGTTCACTTCTAGATTTGTATATAAATAGTGGTGTTTTCTCTTTCTAACACCGTTTAGATCATATTTCTAACCATGACAGTAAGGGAGACAACTATTTCTATGAGACCTATGAGTTCCCAAAAGCGGAAAAAATTGCGTTAGGGGTACGCAATTTTAAAAATAACTAAAATTGGCTGACACAGCCTTCTTCATGAGACATTTGTTTATTTTTTCCCTCTGCTGCTCATCTCACTAGGGAATTCCTGTGTCGAGATGGGAAGCTTTTCAATTATATTCAATCAAATTAATAAATCACATAACACGTACGATGACCGGATAAATCATTACAATGATAATTCATCACATCTTTAAAAAGTTATATAGTCATGGAAAGTGATGAAATAAAAACTTTATTAACTGGGTTAAGTAGGTTAGGTTAGGTTAGGTTAGGTTAGATTAGGTTTAATTTTTTTTTTCATCGTTTCTAAAGACTTTATATCACTTTTTAAAAGTGTGTTGAATTGTCACTGTGTTGAGTTATCATTTATCATGGAACCAACACATACACAGATGTATCACATCGAATATGGTGCTCCTAAGTTGATTCATGACAGAAGCCACGACATGGGCAATCCAAAATCACTATTCTCAGCCAGAATGGAAATTTTTCCATTTTCTTGAATAGATTCAACGAACCTATAGTTTTTTTTATATTTTCACCGAGCATAGTATAAAGCAAAGTAGCTTTGTAAGAAATAACTCCTTTATGCAAAATGATGTTCTGGTATTTACTGGCTAATTAAAAAATAACCCAATCTAGTTTTGCACACTTGTTATGATATTTTGGCAGTATCAATGTTGTTGAAAAATTTACATAGAACCTGTACAATGTACAACGGCCTTACTAACATAATTTTACATTGATTGTGCAAAGTCGTTTTGAAGTGAAACTACCAATTTCCTTCGGGTACCACCTACCAAGGTAAGGACCAGCGACCACCCGCTCGTAAGCTGGATGTTTATCCGGCGCATACGCAGGGCAGGAGTGTTCCCGAAACCTCTCTGCTTTATAACATCACAAAAGCGTTCGAATTTAACACGTACGTTGCCATTCATTGAATTGCAATTTGGCACGCATGTCACGCGGCCTGTTATTCCGTCTCCGGCCTTAAATCACGGGAAATAATATTGTTGTTGGTCTGGTCGGGCTTCCATTCACAATGTCCTTTGGGCCTTTGGATGTTTGGTACTTTATGTCTGTGAGGATGGAGGTGGCCAAGGATCTGCTGAAGATTGATGCGATGAGTCCTCTTTAACTCAGCACTCGCCTTGACTCGCTTATTACTTGCAAATTAACTCACATATCTCGTCAAAGCGATGAAGGATGTTATCTGTTTATTTAGTTTTACCAATAAGCCTGCACAAATATGTAGGTAGATGCATAAACTGTACATATCTACAAACCATGAAGATTATTACATTAGTTTTATGAACCGTTTATGAAAAATGTAAGTAGGTCTGAAATATATACCTATCTACATTTTTTTGTAGATTGTTAAAATAAATTAAAAGTATTCATTAAAATATATTTGTACAAATATAAGAGTTTTAATTCTTAACAGCAATGATAAAAAGTTTTCAAACATTTTCAACCAGAGGGTACAAAACTGGTGTTCACAATAATGCTCATTACTTGGTTTGAATCAATCGACAAATAATATCGCAACGAATACATAAATACGTTTTTAGAAAATACATCTCAGTTTTTCAAAAGTAAGCCTAAAATATTATGCTTTCATTCTTAGTATTTTCTTTTACACAGAGACATAAAAAAATGAAAAACTTTTGCCTAATCTCTTTCCATAATTTGTTTCACAAATTATTCTACTAGATATCACATTTACATACTTAATAAAGTTTTAAAACATGCAAGACTCTTTGCTTTGTATACAAAAATATTTGCATAACAAGTTAGAGATTTTTTCCCTTCGAAAGGAATGAGAAAAATTTCAAAGGGAAACTCAGCAAGTTTATGTGCATTGTGCACGCTGTAAAAAGGATACGATCACTAAATACCTACAGAAGTAATATGCTGAGAGCTTGCAAGAAAATAAATTATATATCATAGTTTATTTGCACAATCAGTCAAACAACAACACATTACACTATACGCATCATGGCTTGGCATATTTCAGCGTATCGCTCGCCATACACTACCAATAGGAATGTATAGCGAGCGATATGCTGAAATAGGACAAACTACGCAAATCTAACGTGGTCTGTTCCAGGCTCCGTAGTAAGCATTAAAAAGAAAAACATGGTTTAAAAGGAAGATATCTAAATACGAATGTGAGAACAAAAGTGCGCTAATATTATAAAATGGTAATAATTAAGCGAAAAATTTCTTCGTTTAAAATTGAGCAAAAACCTCTCGAAATATTTTTTAGTTGCATTTAAAGATACACATTGAATTTTTTCATACCTTTAACGGATTAAATAACGGGAAAAAAATGGATTTATATTACGTTTCAGAGCATACTTTGCGATTTTTTTCCATAGAGGGAATTTCTTATAAAACCAACTAACTAACTAACCATCAAGCCGTTTCCAGCAGGGGTAGGCCGAGAGAACAGACCGCCAAACAACTCGGTCATGGCATACACTCCTTGTCTCATTCACATTCATATATCATGACCAATATATAAAAAAAATATATTAAAATATAAAATTACATTATATAATATATATTCAAAAATATAATATTAAAAAATATTAATAAAATACCAATTTATTCAAATATATATAAAATACCAATATATTCAAAAACAACGTACATTTTTTAGGAACTTAAAAACTTAAAATGTTCAAGATAAATATATGTATTATAAATCGTAGAAATCCGGAGTGCGGGGTCTTAAAATCAAACAATCACTGAAAAACTTGTACATTTTGGTTTATGACTCCAGTCATTAAAGCGAAAAAAGAACATTAAGTTATTATAAATTAGTTTGGACGGACTAAATGCCCGTTCTATTCTAACCGCTAAATTTATTATGTGATATTTATTAGCCATTCTAATTTTTACCAATTGTTAATAGTTAATAGCTAGAGAGAGTAAAATAGTGACAAAGAGTGCCATTTTAAAGCGACGAATCGGATGATATTTTTTTTAAATTAAAAAAAAATTTAAAAAACGTTTTCACAAAGTAGGTAAGAGATGTCTTAAAACATTCGTCGATATTCCTCTACAATGCCAGGATTTCTGCTAGAATAGTTTCGAAATAATGGGGAATGTTTGTTTGGTACAACAATTGCAAGGAAATTAACGCTGCAACATTTTTTTTTATATGCAGTTGCCTAACAATGCAGCAGCATTCTGTCTGGTCGACTGCTTTCAGTCTTTCAGGCGACAAATATCTAAACAAAGGATTCTTGCAGAACTACTGTTAACTTTATAATGAAAGTTTCTATCGGGAAGGCTGAAACTGTAAATTTTAATAATAATTTAAATTAAATGAAGATATTATTTTACTTTTGAAAATAGTTATAACTTAGTGGTTATCTATTATAAGTAATTGAAATAATATTACTTTGTGAGAACTACTTTTGTATTTATGCAAAACAATGAGTGAACATCATTGATGTGTTGTAATTAGTCAATGGTGAATACAATATATTATCGAGTGTTAAAGTAGGGGTGGAGGCGTGACTATGGATTAGTGAAGAGTAGGGGGAGGGGGGAGATGGGACAGACGATGAAAGGGTACATAACTATCACACACATGAACCTACATCTCGCCTTCATACACTTGTTCACAAATTCACTTCAAATATCGGCATATTTAATATAAGTTTATCATTATATAAGACATACCTAAATTATATTTTTGCGTAATATTATCAGCGCGAAGGAGCGATTACATTTTTTCATATACTTCTTATTGTAAATTATATGAATTCACTTGTAAATTATGATCCTTTACATAATTTTTATGCCATCTGCACTTTTAAAACTAGTTTATTTATTTTTCTATTTTCTTATATTATGTACATTTAAATTGAAAATTATATGTTTCATGTATTATTTCCATTTTTAAGTTTTTGATTATTTATTTTGTTTGTTGATAATGGACTCATTTTTGAAAGTGATGTATCTTTATTTCTAAGGTTTTTAAGTTATCTGAAGTTTTCCTTTATTAATAATATGAAGAATTTTTATCCCAGCATTTTGTTCAAAACTGTGATTATTTGCAATGATATGGCTATCAAAATTGGAAAATTATTATTACTAAGACACCCTAAATATCCATGTTTCTGATTATATGATTATATAATCATATGATTCTGATATTTTGCCCTGAGGAAGAAACGGTTGTTTTCAAAAACTATAGTTGTTCAAACAATGAGATATCATTGACTGAGTTTTAACTCGACTGTCGTATTTGCTTGTTTCGTTACCGTTTCAAAATGGAGGCCATTTTAAAGATTCAGTAAAAAATATATTTTCTAATGTGAAATCGTCGTGTATAATTGGACTTTCTTATTCGTATTATTACTATCAACTTATTGAAGAATGTTTGAAAAAAAAATTGACATTATGATAAAGAGACGTTTCTTCGGACAAATTGTATGGTTCCTAATTTAAAATTAAAAGACAAATGTTATATAAAATATATGGTTCATAATTAAATAGGTATGTTTTTGAGTACCTGCTTAAAAATCGTATTATTTCAGTGGTAATTCTTTTTTTTTGATTTATTATAAAAGAGAAAATTAGAAACATGCTTTTTGTATGTGAGATCTAAACTGTTCACAGAACTACTGGTTATTATTGGGTTCAAAGGTGTAAATTGTCTCATAAAACGTTAACCGATTAACCGTTAAACTATGTAAGTACTCCAAAAGTTTGTCGAATTATGGTTAACAAACTTGCAATGAGGTAATAATTAGCGTGCGATCTTTTTTTTGTAAAAACTTTCTTGCTTAAGTTGCAATGTTGCAACTACTCTTTGATAGGTATTAAATGTTTTGCCTAAATAAAAAATTAAGATTTATGGACCTTTTCTCTCGTAGTTTTCGGAGATGTGCAATTTTTCCCGACACTAATAAGAAAAATATTTTTTGTCGGGTTACATTGAAAATTAGCCAATAACCAATTGTGTTATTTATTCTATACCGCCCAACATTTAAACATGGTATTTAGAATCTTATTCGATCATAAATGGAGTTTATTTCTTATTGAAAACAATTGAAAATGTATTTTTGGAATAATTTAATTGAGTAAAACCTCAAATCGTAATAATATTTAATTACTGAAGATAATATTAGCGATTTTTAAACGAAAAATCAGAAAAAGATTCGGTTGCATCTAGGACTTGAACCCAGGAGTAGCGCCCCTGCAAGGCGAAGGTCCTGGGTTCAAGTAATTATTTCAAATTTTTATTAAACAATTGCTAAAACTGTCGTTAATAATTAAATTAAAATATTAATTAGAATATCTGAGCGTAACCATCAGGTAAGCGAGTCATTACGTTAATCGCATCATGGTTTGTTCTATTTTAGCATATCTCTCGCCATACACTATCAATGCGAATTTATGGCGAGCGATACGCTGAAATATGCCAAGACATGAAAATATAGCGTGTACTGTCACAGGCTTGAATTTATCATAAGATTCGTAAGTTAGTTTTTGTCATAAACCCTACTCTAATGTTTAAAGAAAAGAGAATTTTTGGGAATACATTGATTTTTTTCTATCAAAAAATAAAAGTAGAGTCCCAATTGCGAATTACATGTTTAAATATATATTAGATATCCTAGTTCACAACTCTGCCACCAAAATTGATACATAAATTTATGTAACATTGCGTAATAATAATATTATATTTATGTAATAGTGTATTTATTTATTTAATATTATAAAAACAAACAGTACATTGGTTACAATGATGAAACAATTTACAGATACTAAATGTTTCATTGTGGGAGCCGAAGATATATTTCCTTATTTAATCAATCCATTTTGATAATGTCTTATATGTGTTGTGTATATTTAGTAATTACAGCGTGACATGTGTAGTGTATAGATTTGACTGTATGTGTGAGATTGTTTTTATAATTATGTATATTGAACGGTTTATATCACTGAAATGATGCTCCTTTTAAATATGGGCAGTGAATCCGAAAAAACGTCGATGTTAGAGTTTAGACAAAGATTATGGAAGATCAATGATGAAGATCAATGATGAAGATCAATGATGAAGATCAATGATGAAGATCAATGATGAAGATCAATGATGAAGATCACAGTTTTTGAGAATTAGATGATGCATTTGTATTGTAATTAAGCATGTGAAATTTCGCTGTATGTCATACACGTCTGTTAAAATTAAGTAGGGACATATGTTTGTTACAGTCTATGTTATTGTTTCAAATTCTTGTTGCAAAGATTGAAATGTACGTTCAAAGTTTTTGTTGAATTTAGAATTTATATTGTGGATTCCAAATTGCAATTTTGTAAACTTCTGACTGTATATGATTGTATGCGAGTTACTGAATGAATACTTAACTTATACATACATAGGACAAAACCAAGCCTTTTATACGATTAGATATTACGTATATTGTTATGTAGGTACAACTGCCATTGACAACTGAAAGTAATGATAAATGGTGAGTCGCTCCACCCTCCTGTGACAGCAGGCAGTTAGCAGTTACAGTTAGTACTTAGTTAACTTAGTAGTTAGTACTTTCACGTAGATTGTAGTGTCATCTTACAGTACAGCATCCACTGTGCTTGCATTTCGCATCGTTAACGTAATGCTGTGGAACTAATTGTTATTGGAAACGGTTCGTTGTTGATTTTATTTATCCCCGTCATTACCCGCGTTATAACGAAAAATAAAGCAAGTCATTCGTTACGTTGTTGCATTATCTGGGCTACCAACAGCGAACACCTCCTCTCGACTCCTAACCCTCCATGTACCCGTGAGAAGTCAACTACACATGTTTCCTATTAACATCACTTCAATTAAAGTCCCTTAATATCTCCCAATTAGCATCTTGATTATACTTAATTAATAAAAAAAAACATCTTGTCATCTTTACAACACGCCGTCTTACGTTAAATTATATCAATTGTAAAAATTAACTATCTACGAACATGAAAATTTATAATTTATTAATTGCGTAATAATGCCAAAATAATTCGATTTTGCTTTGCCAGTGAAATTATGAGGTCCCGAATTCAAAGCAGATAATTTATTTTGGAGTTGCGAGGTAAACCGAGTCATTCATGTATTACCTACCTCGACTGAAAGAACGGTTGGACAATTTATTTAATCATTATATTCGCATATCTATTATACAATCAAAATGTAAAAGGTTGGACAATTTATTTAATCAATATAAATTCGCACATATATTATATAATCAATATGTAAAAGGTTGGACAGTTTATTTGATCATTATATTCGTATATCTATTATACAATCAATGTGTAAAAGGTTGGACAGTTAATTTAATTATTATATTCGCATAACTATTATACAATCAATATGTAAAAGGTTGGACAATTTATTTAATCCTTATATTCGCAAATCTATTATAAAATCAATATGTAAAAGGTTGAACAATTTATTTAATCATTATTTTCGTATATCTATTAGACAATCAATATGAAAAAGGTTGGACAATTTATTTTATCATTCTTTTCGCGTATCTACATACTATACAATCAATATGTAAAATCCTGGAGTATTAAAATTATTTTATTTTTATTTATATTAAAACTTAATATTTCTGACATTATCTAGGTATCTATTTTGATTATACTAAATACATAGTTCATTAATATGTATTTGACCCGTCACACTAGTTATTTATTTATTTATATGATTTTTCAGATTTATTTTTTAAAGACAAAGAACATCAAAATGTGCACAACAACCTAAAAACAAAATACTTTACAATGCAAGATGGAAAAATAGGCATTGATGGGTCAAGGTCAAGGGACGCGTATATTTCTTCGTTGCTCCTTTGTCACCACATTTCCTACTTCATTTTTAATACCCTGTCTCGATTCAAGATTAACCCCAAGGATTAAGGAAACGCTGTTGCTACCACGAATTTCTCGAAAATGATTTTGAATGGATGTTTCCTAGAACAATCAAACGATAACATTATATGTAGGTATATTTGTACCAATTACACCAAACACAATTTCAGCAAATCTTAAAACAGACACTGCATTCTGTGTGACAACACAAGAATTCCGATTACCGGAAGCCTGTTGCACCTTCAATATTGGGGAAGGTTGAGAGTTGGAAGGAAAAAGCATAAGTAATATTGGTTGGGAGAAACTGGCAGTCCACTGTCATCAATTCACCAAATATAATCAAAGCCATTTTAATCAATGCTACAAAACAGCAAACAAAGACCTTTTAATTAATTCAAGTGTTCCACAGTAAAGCGATAACATTCTGTAGGTACTTCAATCACAAATTCCTAGCAAACTAACAATAACACGAGGATATTAATGATTTTCTCTCCATAAAACGGAAAAACGTAATAAAAACGACAGTATGATTATTTGAATCAGCATGGCTGTGGCTGATGTTGGTTGCAATCAATCAACTTTATTTTAATTTTCCCTTTCCAAATTACACACGTAGCCGGCAATAAAACGTCATGTTTGATTTACGTGATGCTTTATAAGAACTATCAGGAGCAGCACGACTAGAAAGAATTCACGTTTGTGGAATTGAATTACTGAAAAACGTTTGCTTCCTCGTATTTACCTACAGGTTTGTATTAAAAAGCGATGAATTATTTTTGAAGACGGAAATTACAGGCTGCTCATAGGATTTATTGAGCGTTAACCCCGCAATTTGACTTCTACTCTCGATTCACTATTATTAAAGCCCGCTCGCCGGCGCTCTAGTAAACTACAACACACGGACACACACAGCCTCAATCAACTACTTCATGTGCGGTGTTTCTGTCCGTGCACCCAACAGCCGACAACCAACAACCAACACTCGGTCACAACGGATTCAATTTCTAAACTTTATAGAAGGATGCGCCTCGTAAGCAATGATTCTCAAAGGTAATTACATTTGATTTCGTTTGATTCGAACCGAAATTATCGAATTCTACCGATACCTATCGACTAGTTTCAAATGCTATGCCAAATGTGATGTTATTTGTTGCTGTGTTATTCTGTTTCAATTTCTAAACTTTGGAAGGATGCGCCTCGTACGCAATGATTCAATTACATTTAATTTCGTTTGATTTGAACCGACATTATCGAATTCTACCGATACCTTTGGCGTATGTTTAAATGCTACGCCAAATTTGATGTTATTTCTGATTTCATGTTACAGACTGCTTGTTAAAAGCATATTTTGAATAAGAAAATAACTGTGCTAGAATGAGTTAAATTATATACAGTTTATAATAGACTTCTCAGCTCTCAGGTAAGATACAACATTGCAATGAAATTGGGGAAAGTACTTTATAATATATTATTATTTCAAGGTTCTCTATTTTTAATGATGGCCTATACAAACTTATGTTAACCTACGGGTACTAACTGAAAATGTGGTTTTGATATGTGGCTAGGTAAGGAAACGGAGCTTGGTTTAAGAATAGGGTAGATAATGTGAAGTTGAAATTAGGAGATTACTGTAAATAGGGATGAATACGCAAGTGAAAAGCAGAAATAAATGTAACGCGCAAAGGACCCATCTACTTTTTTTGGTAACCAGGTACTTATCAAAAGCGTATTAAATATTTTTAGTTGCATTAAGAAACTAAAATAACCCTAAGTCGCATGGTTCAATAGCGTATAAACACTTTATTACTTAATTTTTAATTTTTTTGTAAACTAATGTTTAAGACAAGACTTTTATGCACAGCACAAAGGGTCACAATTATTTTATAAGCCATAATTATTAGCCTGAAACACTTATCCACATTGAAAAATCTCCTGATAAAAGATACATGACGCCAACGGGACTTGAACCCGTGTCCTTTCCGAAAGGACACGGGTTACTTACTTATCGTGTACCCACGCGTAATACAAGACAGAATGCTCTCTATAATGTTCGAAAGTCTGCTAAAATTATTTCGAAAATTCGCCAATTCAGAGGCTACACGGACTAGGTAATTATAGTTTAATCGATGTTAACCGCCCCACTCAGTGACCAAACTAAAAAACAATATACATATTAGAATATTTGTAACTAATCCACAAAATATATTTTTTCTTAAATGCACACTTTATATATATCTTTTATTTATACAAAAATAAAGTTCCATAAAACAACCAATCGGGCGTAAGTTTTTCACTATATAAGAAATACCTGAATGACATTTTTTTTGTAGCTTATATTATTATTCAGTAGTATCGAGTAGGAGCGATTACATTTATTTTGTTCATTTTCTTCTTATTGTAAATTATTTGTATTCTCTTGTAAATTACGTATTATCAACCTGTTCTATTAATTTATATTGTTTTTGTGCTATCTGCACTTTTAAAACTGCTTTTTTTAAATTTTTATGTTACTATGCTTATTTTTTTAATATGTACCATGTAAAAGCCCATCCCGGCGTTTAAATTAATAAATAAATAAACTTGGTTTCACGTGCAAGAATTAATGAAGAATAAATATAAACCTACCAACACCAACCACATAGGTATTTGAAGGCTGTGGGAATTATTGAATACAGGTAGATAGGTAGGTACCTACCTGTAAATACATATTACGCGATGCATGAGTACCTACGCACTCTTCGTAAAGGTAGGTACTTAAATATTGCCAAGGTAGGATTTCATCTTCCATTCATTTTATTCATTTATCTGAAGTCTAGTTAACACCTTCATTACAAATGTACACATTTTTTTCACTTCGGCTTAACAATATTATCTTCATGTGTGTCCTGAGTCCTAAAAAAACATTCGTAGTAATATTATACAAATTATTATTTGTTGTCCGAGAGAACACACAAACAGCAAACTATTTCTTCTGCAAAAAGTTAATAGGATTTGAAAGTAAAAGCGTTTTCTATTATCATTATTAGTGTCGATATGTTGACAGTTTACTCGTGTCAATATTTCAATTGACAAGTGCCTGAGGGACAATGGGTCTGGCTTATCCGATCCTTTTAATCCCTTCGTGCACAAAGGATTTCCTATTTGCAAAACTGTGCATCTTAACTGAAACATCAAATATTTGCTATAAAAAGTGACGAAGGCTTAAATGTTTGAATGCGTTTATTTTGAACACCTATCGTCCTTTGCTTTGACATCTCGAAGTGATTAGAATTGAAACTTTTTCTTGGTAAATGGGAAGAACAACTAAAATATTTTTTTAACTCATTTCTTGATTGTAAAGAAGTCGTTTTCGAATACTTCAATAGTGTTTGTTTGTTGGTTATACTATTCTGTTGCAAAAATAAATAATAATTCTAATTGCGGTTGTTTGTGCGTGGGTAAGTAAGTAAAGTGAAATATTTCTGCGTAATGCGTAACATTATTCAAGTTTTAATTTAAAAAATTGGAACTGCTTATCGTGTCAGATAAGCGGTAAAGTAAATAACAAAATTATTGAATGAATTAACATATAGTGAAGATACGTTACTGAGACAACGCGCTTGGTTTCGCTGAACTAGGTCCAGTGGACATACACAAAAAATCAGTAGGTATTGGACTGTTAGGTTAGGTTAGGTTAGGTTAGGCGGTCACTCGGTTGAGTGATCAGTGATGTCATGTGGACATTTTTTTTGTTGTTTGGTTTTGAAGAAAAAAAGACATAAAAAAATCAATGCAGACCAAAATTTTATTTAATTTTTTTACTCCAAATTATGTCAAAAATCACTGATTAAATATTAAGTCAACTACTTCTCTTAACAAACTGCATTATTGTATTAGCAAATTTTATGTATATCACATATTTGTAAAAACCCGTATGGACGTATAATATAAATAAATAGGATTTTTTTAAATGTAGGTATAGAGTACAATATAATATGAATAACGGCATGTGAATTCATAGCCAGAGAGAAATAATTGAACAACTTGATTATAATAATATGCACCAGCATACCAATTATTAAATTTAGGTGGCAATCAAGTTAGTACCTAGGCAGGTACTTATTCAAATATAATCACGTGTGAAATATTACAATTGCAAATGTCTCAATTAAAATTTCGTTTGTAAATCATATGACTGATATCAACCGCTTTCTAGTTATCAGGCACCAACAGAAAGAAAGGAGAAAGCTCGGCAAACTTAGGGCCGGTATTTCAGTTGACTTTTAAGCTCGGCTTGTGACACATACAGGTATACGTTTGAATTCATCAAATTAAATTCAATCAAGTTGCTCTCTGGTAGGAACCCAAAAAATCTAATCCGACAGATAATATTTCTGAATAAACTGAAATACCGGTCCTCAATCTTAGAGACGTATTTTTCCTCTAATAAATGAATCTTAAAAAATCTATCTGTACATTTCAGAATCATATTAATTATGATAAGTAAGTATATGTTTTTTCTCACGCACCAAAAGATGCATTTAAACTTAATTTGGAATATCTGAATCTTAGATGCATGAGATTTATTTATTTATTTTATATCCACAATGTAAATATACCATAAACAATAATTTCATGTTACAGTATACAAGCATAATCAAATAATAGAAATAATTTAAAAAATAACTTTAAAGTGTGGCATTTGATCATAAAATGACGACAGAAAGTATAAAACAATACAAAATGAAGGTCTAAAAGTAAGAGATACAAGTACATACAGAATATAATGACGACATTTAAAATGACGACAGAAAGTATAAAATTAATACAAAATGAAGGTCTAAAAGTAGGAGATACAAGTATATACAGAATATAATGACGACATTATATAAAATGACGACAGAATGTATAAAATGAAGGTCTAAAAGTAGGAGATACAAGTACATACACAATATATAATGACGACAGAAAGTATAAAATGAAGGTCTAAAAGTAGGAGATACAAGTACATACACAATATAATGACGACATAATATAAAATGACGACAGAAAGTATAATATGAAGGTCTAAAAGTAGGAGATACAAGTACATACAGAATATAATGGTAGCGCCCCTGAGGTGATATCTCAGAAAAGCGGCGCTATAAAAATTGTCCAATAAATAAATAAATAGAATAAATTGACTAGGATTAAATTAATATTGATTGAAAAGATGTGATAGTATGGTCTACTTGTATCTTCCTTCCGTGCAGTTAAATAGATCTGCGTATCTCTTACTAACTTAATGTAATATAGGTACAAGCGAGTGTTTTAAATACTCAGTCCTGGTTTTGTTACCTTTAAACTGGATTTGGAACGAGTAGCTCTCGTAGGTATGTGAAATTCTAAGACGTTAATTAAATCAGGGCTGTCTATACTACCATTTACAATTTTGAACATTAATATTAAATCTTATATAATTCTTCGATCTGAGAGTTTTAATAAATTGAATTCTTTCATCAAGTAATTACAGTTTACGCTTTCAATTGGAATACCCGTTTAAAATAAATAAATCATATGAATTTATGTTGAATTTTTTCGAGAGAATCTAAATGTATTTTAAAATGGGGGACCAGATTGAGGAGTTATATAGTTAAATGGTATGAGAATAAGTAAAAATTAATTTGGAAATAATTTTTATTAATCTTACCTGTACCAGTAAGACAAGAGATCCTTGGTTCAATTCCTAGTTTAGTGACCGCTATCGTTTTATTTTTCTGTGTTTTGTTCTGTTTCATGTATCGTTTAGATTTATTAGTCATATTATGTTCTTCTTCAATATCTTGTATAAATATAATTTATAATAAATTAAGTTAACCTACATTAAATGTTTCGGCTCCATTGTACAGTACCCCCTCAGTAATGTGCCACCCCTAAAATCGGACAAGTGTCCAATTAATGAGAGCAACTTATTACAGTACATTTGTACTTGTTAAAATAATTGAAAAATTAAAAGAATTATTACGTAAAAATAAACAAATAGGTACCACTACTTTAAGTAATATTTTTTTTCATAGTGATTTATTTTTGGTGTATTATGCCGTGTTGCGCTACCTCCTACATAAGTGGTGTCAGGTGTGTTATGGACACTGTAATTCTGTCTTAAAAAGGAGGTAGCGCAACACGGCATAGTATCTCAAAAATAAATCACTATAATACTTTTGGCCGTGAACACCTCAAAGCACATATTATGTTTAATTTTTTTGTTTAAATCATTATCAACATTTTTAAATGAGACTCAATAATAATTATAATTACGGTCAATTAATTACTGTCGACAGTAGAGATATTAGGTATACAGGATTCTAAGGGACGTATATTCCTGACTTAATTTTAACCAGCAGTAATTTCTGATATTATTCAGTTATTATTAATCTGATAGTAATTTCCGAAATTATTAATCATTCCTTATTCGCTTAAAATTCGATTTTTTCTTCTTCTAAGGAAATCCCCATTGAGTACTTCACCATAAATAAAGGTAATTATTAAAACCTTTTTGTAATTATTCATTGCCAATTGAAGTAGGTGATAAAAAAATAATGAGTTTGGTCCTGACAAACAGATCAATGTATTTCCATAGAGATCTCATTGGGTTATTGTTAAAAAATCTTCATGGTGATAAATGTGTATTTTAATGAGTTGCTTAATGAATTTTTGAACGTGTGTTTTTAATTAATGTTGAGATATGAAGATAGGGAGGTGAGAGGCTGTAATATGGTGCCCATATCTCCTGTTCACATCCCCCAGCTCCCGGCCCCCATAGCCTGCTGCCAAGGGCAGGGGCCCAGGGCTCTCCCGGTTGCCTCATTGGGTCAGAAAAATGATCTGCACTTTGGGCCCCGCTGTTTTTACTGCGGCCGCCTTCAGTGTTGCCATTCCTATATCATGTTGAGGTTCTTACTTGATATTTCATAGGTATGAGCAACATTTGGTTGAAGAAACTGAAACATTATTTAACTTTTATTTATATTGTACACAACTGACAGGGGTTAACATTAAAAATTACAAAGAATTAACAGAGAATAAATATCAATCGTCCAATAACAACAATATATAAGAATAAGCAAGTAAACAACAACACAAAATAAAGTTTGGGTCAAGTGAAGTAAAGTGAAAACAAGAGATTCGAGAAATTTAGAAAAGTTCAGGATACACGGAGGAAAGTTACTGTTTTTTATATCGGTATGTTGATAATTTATTACGAATCTCTTGAAATTATCCATAGTCCGGATAAAAACAGGTCTTTAACGAATGAATAGATGGTTTCCTAATAAAGTTTCAGTAAAACACAAATGTGTTATAAAATTCTAATACTTTATTTTATTACTGTATATTATCAGGAAATGCAGTGCATGAACATGTGTTCAGATATACGAGGAATGTACTAAAAGTTTAATTGGTAACGGCCAGTAATCCCGTTTTCAATATACAAGCAATACTCGTTTTTCACTACTATCGCTAAACTTATGTCCGGTATCTTGCCATTGCGGTAGATATTATATTATAGTTCACACATTCGCACAAGAGGTTGGGAGAAGGGAGAAGGTTAAGTAGGTTCTTTGGAAAGGAATATGAATAATACTGTTTATGTAATGAATGTTGAATACATCTGATTATAATAATTCATAGCTTTTTGATCTTCAAGGGGATGTATTCTTATTATTATTATAAATAATTAAAAATATCTAGCTTCATTATGTAATAAAATATATACAGTGTCCTCCGTTAGTAAGTTCCAGTAGTCTTCTCACTTCTTATCGAAAAACAGTGCCTATTTGTGAAGCTAGGATGCAAATTGCAAACCAAGTTACCATCCTTCAATTGAAACGGTGTTCTTAGAAAATGCCACAGGTAATGAGACCGTCAGCTTATCGATAACTAGGGCATTTTTGGAATATCTTATTTTACATTTTTTTACTATCCACTGTTTGTAACTCAACAGATATTAACCGTCGAGTCAATTTGTTTTTTTTTCGGAACAGCTCATATGGTCTCATAGAAATCGTTGTATCTCCCTTACCGACATAGTTAGAAATATGAACTAAGCTGCGTTCGAAAGAAAAAACATCAAACTTTATATTCAAATACTAGCTGTACCCTGCCACGCGTTTCTGTGGCTCAGTCAGTCTGTGCAGATAGATAAACAGTGCCATCTGTGGCTTTTACTTCCAACAGATGGCACTGTTTTTCAAAAAAGTACATTTTTACATGTAAAAGCTGTCACAGGTGACATCTATATAATATAGGTATATAAAAACACACGCGTCAAAATTTCAAAGCAATCGATGAAGAACTTTCGGAGATTTAAGATTTTGATCAAACGAACATTTATATTTTTATATATTTAGATAGAAATTGACCACAAAATAATTATAATATACATCTCTATGAAACCAAAGGTTCCGACGGCAATTTGAGAAATATTTATGAAACAGTGTGATTTTTTTATTAATTATATTTATATGAATCGACAAGAAAATTAACATGACAGTATTATTTACAGTACATTTATCTGAACAATATTTGTTTCGTTATCTGTTATTTTTCTTCAGTGTTTAGACAACAAAACGTAAATTAAGCCATTGTTAAAACTTTTTTTTCATTTTAAAATTTTAAACTATATGTTTATTTTTAATAACAAAATTTGAAAACTTATCACCTTTCACAAACATTTTTTAGTTATCACACACATTCAGAAGTATCCCATTTAGATGGATTTTATCGAAAAGCACAAATTTTCCGATTTTTTGACTGCACCTTTAGAATATAAAATCTAAAGAAATAAAACATTCAATATACCAGACGCCTGAAGGGTAACTAAATTATTGCTAGTTTGGGCAATAAACTTAACGAAGTAAATAAATTATACTAGGTAGGATAATAGATTTATTAAGCAAAACTTACTAATGCGATATAATATAATATTTCAGTAATAATAACAAATCTCGTTGAAATTGATAAATTCTATTTGTGAAAAAAAATACAATTTTTTATCGTATTAAAGTTTGCTCATTGTTATCTTTCTGTAAGTATGTAATCATGTTGCTTTAATTATGCGGTAATATTTTTTATACTATATTTTACTTATTTTCGGTTGAGCAAACAATTTTTCATTCTGTTGCAAAAATGTTGTCAATCCATTCCAAAACAAAAGCCTATAAATCACATGTTTTAGGTCTACTATCGGAGTCAAACAAAACACTCGCCCCGCCCCCCATTGCACTCGTAACTCAAAATTATACAAGTGTCAAAACCTCATCAGACACGTGAGTTATTTATTGGGACAGGTATTAATTGCATTCCTGGGACGGAACTGTAACAGCGACAAAGTGCATCAATCTATATTGTTTCTTACTAAATACCAAAGCGGCTGAGGCAGGGCGCAGTCCCTTATCACCCAACCTGTCAAAACATCGAAAAACCGAACAGTTTTGTCTTATTATTTAAGTAAAATTAAGTTTAATATTCAAGGATATCGGCTATAGATATTTCTGAATATCCCTAACGTGTTAGAAAACCAGGGCGCAACCCACAACATTCGGAAGAAACAATGCACCCCCCGTGACCTTGTATTAGCAAAATTAAAAGGTATTATTAACAATTTCCTTTGCATAATATGAACTGACTTTACACTTTTTGTATATACCTACACGCAGTCCTTGGATTTGCAAATTTGCCTGGTAAGACTATCAGTTAAATCTCTAAATAGTAAAAAATAAAGTTGCTATCAGCGTCTGTCTGTTTGTGCGCTTACTTCTTCTAAACTACAAAACGGATTTTGATAGGGTTTTCACAATCATTCAGAAACTTTTTTCCGGAAGATTTAAATATATGATACATGCATATTATATTTATAGAAAGTAAAGAAAAGTCGTATAATTGAGTCGAAAAATTATATGTTTGTGCACTACATCACTAACGCTGGCTGGCTAAACCGTATGAGATCAAAATAAAGTACTACGGAATTATATATCTTAGAAAGGCCTACAGAAAAGTTCGCGATGGTATATTATGTGTGTCTATCGTCTAAGGATAACACCCAAAACGCCGGGTACACGTCAGCTAGTTTTACAATAAAGGGCGATTAAAAACTGTGATTTGCATAATATTGTTATTGTATTGTGTAAAGCGTTATTTTTAATTATTTTTTTTGCGTTCACAGGAACGTTAATTTAGATCAGTGATTTCCAACGGGGGCGTTAATGAGATCCAGGGGGGGGCGCTGGTGTCCTCTATGGCAAAAGGGGGCGGTGAAAGGCTCCAAGGGGGCGGTAAGGTGATGAATCGTGGGTTAGAGGAATTTAAAAAAACAAACTAATTTTCTAATGAAATCAATAAAGTCGTTTGTTCATCATAATAAGAATCTTGCATATGAACCGTTCAATTTGTGATTCTGTAATGATTGATTGACAAGCATATTTTTCGGTGTGAAAATATTTTTAAAATCTTAATATAATTTATAAGCACCTAAAAAAGAGTTTTTGAAGTGAAACTTCTTTACGCACGTCATGCATTTTCGAGGACCGGAGTAAAACCGACTCATGACCGTCACGAAAAACCGTGATCATTTCGCTATAGGAGCCTAGCTAATATTATATACCTAGTTTAGGTCACTCTCCAAGCTCAGCTTCGCGGTCTAGAGGCAGATCGCCCGACTGTCTTCGTGAAGAACCGAGGTTCGATCCCCGCTTTAACTAATTTTTTTTTCATTTTGTGATTTTTTTAATACGAGGAAAAGTGATAAAATGCTCTCGTGCTGCGACTTTGTCAGGCATACATATAAGAAGATATCTACATGATTTGTTATAATGTAGTAAAAAATTACATAAATTTGTTAATTTTAACCGAGAGTCTCCCGAAATGTCTAAATCCATTTAGTGAGACTCTAGACCGGCAGGTGTTAGCTAGAGTAATTGGCTAGAAGTAACGGTCGGTACCTATATGATATTTTGGTCGAAATATAGCTTACAAATCGAGCCGGTAGAGTCGCTCGGTGTTTTGATTAATTATTTTTAGTTTGAATCATTATTACTAATCAAGGCCGATAACGCGACTAATTACCCTCGCAGACGTGCATGACAATTTTTTTTTAGTAAAAAACACAGCCGTAAGTGAGTTTTTCAAAATTTAGAAAATTTTTTCAAATTCAGAC
Organism: Hesperophylax consimilis; assembly: GCF_061612785.1. NCBI lineage: Eukaryota > Metazoa > Arthropoda > Insecta > Trichoptera > Limnephilidae > Hesperophylax > Hesperophylax consimilis. Next base: position 41,560,327 of record NC_142836.1, on the reverse strand, counting down.
TCCATACGGGTATGAGACTGTTAAAACACCATAGATCTTTTCCAAAACGGACAAATATACGGAAATATTTTGAAAAACGACAGATATTACTTCACACTGCCGATATATCTTCGATTCGACCCTATATAAAGCGTTAAAGAGACGTTATGTGATATTATACAAGTCAATTGAGGAGTACACGTTGTATACGCGGTTCTCGTCGCGCGAGATACCTCTCCTCGCGGTCTAGAGGCAGAGCGTTCGACACTCGTTATGCAGGACCCGGGTTCGAATCCCATATTTTTATAACTTTAAATTTTTTTATCATATGCTACTTATAAATATGTCAATATTAGGAATCTAGTTAAACGTTCATTTGTTAACAACACGCCTATAAATAAATTTATGCTTTTTAAAACTATAATGTACAGCATTCTGAATAATAATAATATGAAATGAAAAGAGAGAGAGAAGAATACTAAAAGTTTCACTTCCGTCGTGCGTAGGCTTGCCACAAACTGTATTTTTTTTTTAAATTTAGAAATACAGCAATCCCTGACTTTAAAAAGACCCAGAATATTTAAAATGTGTTAAGAATAAAAAAAATAAATTACCACGCTACTAACCGGTTGCTCCTAATAATACAAAACGTATGGTGACCTTCCCTTTGCAAACATGTAACTTTAAAAAATAAAATCGTCTGTGGCGATTTTTACCTCTGTACTGTTATACTTTTTTTAATGACATTGAATGTTCCGCAATGACGATGAATGTTCCTTGGTGACATGAAAAATTATACAATTCGAAACCTCGACCAAATCGGGTAGTTTCCAGCTTAGTGTATTTGAATACCTATCTAAAGGGTGTGGGTACGTTTAAGCCTAACATTGATTGATTAAAACGGCCGCAAGTACCTACTTGGTATTATAATAATAATACAAGACGTGAAAACAAAGTGAAGGTAAAAATATTAACAGACGATGGAAGGTGCATGAAAAAATAATAACAAGTGCCGTAAAATCTGAACTAGGCGTGCATACGATTACAGACCGGGTGTAGACCTCTCTCGGCTCCACACTCTTCGCGTGTAATAAAGGTAGGTAATGTGAAACGCGGCGCAGAACTAGATTACAGGGGTGAGAATGAATTCACTCCCTCCGAGCTACCTGCCTCCTTATAAGGAGTATAATTTCACAGGCCAGTCATTCTGTACTCCGTATTACGCACTGTCTCTCCAACGTCAACTTATTTAAGAATAATTATTGCAGGTCACCTTCTGTCAAGTTATTTAAATATAATGGCGGGTCACGTTAATGCTTCCCAAAGGTACTTAAACACTATATGAATTATTATTGTGGCGAATAGTAATTAGTGCGAGAATACGTATAGTTAATTTTAATATTTTCAACGGCGTGTTTTCAAAAGATAAGTAGGTACCTGCCTAGTAATTATTCATATTTTAATGGAAAATGAAAAGAATTAACTACTTACCGACAGCTACTTTAACGAAATTTATGAAAGCATTTAATAAAATACACGTTCAACACATATTCAAAAAGCCGACTATAGAATTATTTTACTAATTGACCATCATGACATTTTTTTTCGTAGAGATAATTAGGGGGAGGGTGGAGTGCATATAATTTTTGTCTCATCCCTTACTTAAACCTATAATTTTCTGCATACTCTTGAGTACATCCCAGGCTTATTTTTCCATTTAATTACCCACCATCACACTCATTTCTCCTATCAATGGTGTAAGACCTTGTGCAGAAAAGTTGCAGTTTCTACAATTCTGATCACTATCTAACTAGTATTAATAGCGAACTTAATTTGGGTTGTGTCAATTGCTTACCGACCCGTGGGACGATGGGCTAAAACCGAATTACGGCTTTACCTTACCATGTTTACAATAATTTGAAACTATTCAATGGCTAATCCCTTTGCCATAGATCACCCCAACTGGTTCGCTATGTTTGGTGTCTTTGCAGGGGTGCTCGTGTTCACGTGAGAGGTTTGTCCGGGTCAGTGGCGGGCCGGATCGTGAGAGTCACTCCTGGATAAACTTATCCCCAAATTCCTACCCACATCTCCTACCTTTCCTTCACAGATCTTCCACTTATTTCTTTCCTTAGACGCGGAACCAAAAATTAGCGCATGGAAACTATTTTCCTCGGGGCCTCCTGTGTGGAGTTACTGTAAAAAATACCTATGTAGTTACCAAAAACTTTTTTTTGCTCTTACATAAGTAAACCTAACGGATCTTATTTCTACTTTATGAAATATCAATTTGTTCTTCTTCTCACGATTGATTTCCTCACTACATATTGGCGAAACAGAATCTCACTGTGGACAACTAGCTTTCCTTGACAACTTGTTACCGCATTGACCAAATCCTTATTCAGCAAGTAGAAGTTGTCGTTAGTATTGGTTTGGTGATGAATTTTTATTGAAATTACGACAACACCTTAGTCATGAAATGAACGCTCTGGTTTCGCATACGACTTTAGAAGATTGTACAATATGTTTACACCAAGTCGGATTGTTAAGTTCATTTCTATGTCTTGTGACGCGCGTTGTTCAGGCTCTCTTATTGGCCGTTATATGAGCCAACTGCATTGTGGGATTTGAGGGATGACTTTGTGCTCAGTTTTATATTGTACAGAACATGCATTTATAGGTGGCCGAATTCGATATGGAGTTTTATTGTGGAATTACTCTTAGGTGGTTTTATTGTTAGATTGAAATTTTAGAATATCCTTTACTCACATTTCTATTATCCTCCTTACCAGCCTTCCCGTCCCTCGTGAACATATTACTTAACTTATCAACTGGCTTTAAGAAATGCCCCTCACAACAAAATTACACAGTACTCTTGAATCTTATCTTTCATGTAACTTTATCTTGGAAATACCATGTGAATACCTGATAAAGATTGAAAATGCCCTCGGGGCAGTTTCAGAACCGAAGACTTTTATGGGAGGAACTATCGTTATCCTCGGTTCTTCATTGCCCAGTCCCAGTACCGAGTAAGACATTCCACCGAAGCGAAGACACTTCAAAGAAGATGTTCCATCAATCCTCGCATTACTTTGTCCCGTTTACTTCAAACCCCCTCTATGTACAGGATGTTCGGAAGTAAAGTGCAGTAACTTCGAGAGGACTACCAAAATGATAGTTGATAGTACAAGTAAAATATAAATAATTTTGTTCAAAATAGTTACCTACCTGAAATGGTTTTCTGTCACCAAAAAATCATACCTACTAAAAATCTGTGGTGTATGGTCGAACTTAACCGATAAATATGTGATGGGAGTGAAGTACCCACTCATTGTAACCCGCTCACGAACCACCAGTGAGCGATTAAGTTTCTTTTTCAATAAAGATTAGATTGTCAACATCCTTGATGGGTGCCGATGTGGTGAGCGACCACAGTTGAATGAATTTTGTAAACCGGATATCTCGAATATCGATCTCGCGACCAACAAATAGAGAAAATAAATACCTGAAATATTGAAATTTAAAAAAAGCTATCGTTTACCTACTACCTACCAACGTCAAACGAAAGTACCCGATCAAAGATCGGCTGACGGGTACTCGTTGTACACGGGTCTCGCGTACGACGGGTACTTTCGACTTACTCTACTAATCTACTTTCCATGTGTAAAAGTAACCGATCAAAGAGCGGGTATCTACCTACTCTGAGGGTCGCGAGCAACCGATTGTCAAATGACCGATCGACCGATCTCTAGACTGATCTGAATAACTAAGGAAGCAGCAAACAACAAGAGTTTTAACATTGTTAATATAAACAATGCGGTATTTTCGCAAAAGGGGGAAACTATTAAAATTGTGTAAATGTGTAAAATTTAATATTTTCCTTAAAAATTATCTAAACTCGCAAATTTTCTAAACGTTTCGAATTTGGTTATGACGTAAGTAACACTACTGACCGGTGACGAGGGACTGCTTCTATAAACGTTGGCCGTTGTGGAGTCACAAACCAAAGATATTAGAAGAACGAGATATGCTATGCGCAGTTCGTACTGAGTGGAATTGTTTTGCCGAGTGTCGCCGGTTTTGTTCACCAATACTACTGCACACCTTCGCTTGCGCTAAGGTATCCGCACTAATACATAGAACAGATTTCTGTGCGTACACGTCCCGATACCGTTCAAAGTACCCTAATTAGGTAGTACTCCGGCTACGGTCCGGCGGCCAACATAGCATATCTCGTTCTTCTAATATCTTTGTCACAAACGCTCTGCGCACGAACATAACGTTTTGGGGGCATAACAAAAATGTTATAATTTTAAATCGTTATAGGAAATTTATTATTCAACGAAAGCCATATTTTTCGAAGTTTTTTTTTTTAGTTTTCGTCATTTTAAAAAACTATCACCTAGGTTTTTATTTATTGCACAATTTGTATAGCGCCGCTTTTGTAAGATATCACCTCAGGGGCGCTTTACAGTTGATGCAGGTATTACAAAAATAAAGTGAAGTAAGTACAGGAACAGATGACACGAAGATAGAAGATGGAGACTCTGCAGCAAGAATCCTAGGTGGTGAAGAAACTGGACCAGCTGGAGAGTCCACCGCGTCCACCAACTATCCAGGTATTATCATATAGAATCAATTCTTCCCGAAGTTACTGCACTTTACCTCAGATCGGACACCTTGTACACTTTCCCGAGTTTTATGGAACATCATTCAATTTGGTATGTTCCCAAGTACGCATTGTTTAAAAACGTGTCAAAATTATCTTTATGCAACTCCCTTCCGCGGCCAAAATACAATATGTACCTACATACCACTCGTAAGAAAGCAGTAAAAGGGTTTCTGTTACATCTCCCCATAGGTGTTTGGAGTTATGACAGTAAGTGTCCGCCGTAATTCCGCGAGTTATTTACTGGACACACCTGGCCGCTGACTTGAGAAGAAGTATTCAGCGTCTCAAATAATACAATCCTTGCCAAATCCCGAGGCGGGTCGGCTAGAGATCTGAAGTAGATTCCTTGAAATAATCGCATAAATCCGGGCTATGGCTAAAAAGAGAGGATTTTTCATGTTTTACGCTACGATAACAAAGATGTGCGAGGTACCACGGGGTAAATAAATCATGAACGAAATGTGCATTTTGAGTGTTCTGTTCAATCTCAAGGTGTGCAAAATCTGGAAATTTACGAAGAATGAATGCACAATAAAACATTATAACTTATACTTATAACTATTACTTTCAAGCAAAAAAGAAAACGATGATTTGTAAAACGAACATATAGGTTTTACGTGATATCGTCTATCTAGTGTAAAACTGTACTAAACGATATTTTTTCTATATCCGGATTCAGTACGATTGTTTCTTTTCTATCTACTCAAAATACTTGCAAAGTTTTACATTCACATACAACCTAGCCTAACCTTCCCAATAAGTAAATATTATATAATTTACCATTTTAATTTCGAATTTGTTGAATAACCGACATCTCTGCCATAGGTCACCCCAAGTGGTTCGCTACGTGACTTGGTGACTTGGCAGGGGTGCCCGGGTTCATGGGGTGAGGTTTGTAGGAGTCTTGGCGGCGGATACGTCTGTCCAACTGCGTGGTAGGCCGGATCGGAAGAGGGATCTGGTTAAGGGAGACCTTTGACGTGGGAGGGATGGAACTCACATGTCATTCACTCCTGGACACACTGATCCCCAGATTCCTACCCACCCCTTGAACCCTTTTCTATCCCAGAACTTCCTTCCTAAAAACACCCTCCAAACAGCATCCCCATAGATGACATAGGCCCTTAGGGAATTATTTTCCTCAGGGCCTCCTGTGTAATGTCAAAAAATGTATTGCTATTTTATTATATCTACTATTCTTTAATTTTCTTGTTTTCCATTATTGTGCTGTAATAATATTGTATTCTTTTACCTTATGATTTCCAACGACTACGTACATTATATCTTTGATATAAAAACCAACCGATTTCGTTTCAGCCTGAACCTTTATCAGGGTTATATAAAAATATAATAAATATATACAGAGTTACAGTGTATTTATAGGTAACATAAAAGAGGGAGAGAAGACATCAATTTTGATGGGGAGGCTAGGGGGGGGGGGGGTAGGCAAGATAAAGGGTGTAAAAGAAGGTTTAGGGAAGGCGAATATATATTTATAATATAGCTCTTTGATAAATGAGTTTATTTAATAAATAATTTTTAAAATTCAAGAATTTTTCAGACATCCTATCCAAATAATAAATATTTTTCATTGTTACACTTTCTTGTTGCATTTACTAAATAAACCGTTTCGGCACCGCACTTTTGCTGGCACATATAAATTTATGCTTATAACACGTTAAACAATTATTTGAAAAATGTTGGTATATAGTTTTTTTTCCTAACTAATTTAAATTTTTTTCTAATTTGTTTTTGTTTATATTTTTAGCCCTCAAAGGGTTACTTTTAGTTAGTAACGAAAAAAAAACCTATCATACAAAATAAATTTTGATTAAACAAAAATATTATTCTACAGCGTAACATGCATAAATATAAAGATAACATAAAAAACATTGAAATAATAATGAATCCGAACCCAAGCAAAACAGCCAAAACGAGATCTATCATTTTATTTACGGTATTTGTCGCTGGAAAAAAGCTTGTAACCTGACAGGAAAAATAGACATAAGAAATATCCTTCACAAGCCGTATGCAAAATACGGGGCTATTTGTTTCACAAAATCGAGAGATGTCAATTTTTTCTTCATGTTCCTCAGGAAGAACTCTGGTATTGAAATGGTTAATTATAGAGAATGGTTAATTATAGAGAATGGTGAAGCATCGTTTATTTTAATAACCTAACAAAACCTAACCAAAGAAAACTGCTTTAATGCTTATCTTCTTCTTCTACTAAAGTAAATGGTTAGGTTTTATTTTGGATGCAATATTGAAGATTATATTTCACGTTTAAAACAATCCCAAGCTTCACAATGGCGGTTAAAATTGTGTTATTTCTACATTTTAGAATGACTGGTTTCCGTGAATATAGAACAGCCCTACATACCACTTTTAGTTAAATACTGATACATATAAAATAACAGATTAGAAGAAAAAACCTAAAGTAGGTAGGTACTTGAAACCTCTTTTTTATTCACACTTTTGGGTGAACGAAATCAGAAAAAAGCTCTCAATTTAAACAATTTACAGTTTTACACTAGATAATTAAAATGTTAGGTACCTACTTATTCGACTTGATTTCACTATTGATTCCTCATCAGACTACAAAGCATAGCTTAAATTCAAACTTTCAGTCAAATCGGTGCGGTAGACTTGGAGTAATCCTCGTTTATTGTCGAACCCAAGTTTGCATTTTTCGCATAGCGTAGTGATTTAACCACTTAGTTATGTTTCGAACACCCTTGATGATTGAACTTACAACGCCTGGGTGGAAATCCGACGCATTTGTCCACTCAGTTACTAAATGTCATATTTTAAAGGTTTCCGTTTTAAACAATAGTAAAAGATTACAATTTAAAAAAATACTACAGGTTTTCCATCTAAATATTGTTGGAATACAAACATTCCGAAAAATTTAATTCGAAATCATTTATTGGTTTGCCCTTCTACCTAGAAAACCGTTTCCATGTGCTTTTATTGTAATTATTCAAACGATAGGTACCCCAATTCACACGATAACACGAAAAAAATCCATTTGGTTTAGTGTTCTAACTGAATTCCAAATTCCAGTTTAATTTAAAAATATTGAACATTATACAACAGGCAAATCATCTGAATCGGGAGCGCACGTTTGAATGTATTTGTGCACACCTACAGTGATACAAATCAATAGATACTAAATAGATTTGGAATACTCCTGTTATTTTTCTCAAATATTTTTTTAAACTTTTGTTGTTTTAAATACTCGAATATGGAGTGATATTCACTGCAGTAGTGTATCGTGATTTTTCACACAATTCCTCAGCTTCGAATTTTAGCGATTAATTTTTAAATTATTCGAAAACTGCTCGGTCATAGATAATTTAATTATTTTAGGAAAAAACACTTACGCTCGTTATGATTTGAGAATTGTTTGTTTGCGTCTATAGATACACACGGAATATGAATATGAATAAATAGTTTTTTTTTAATTCTTTCAAGAAAGACATACAATTACAATATTGGTTTGAATCACCGGTACATGGTTTTGAAACTGATATGTAATTTGATATTATATTCGAATTTGAATTTCTAATTGAATCGGAATTTGGGATTGCATTGGAATTTGAAATTTTTATTTATTTATTTATTCCTTTAGATTTACACACAGTACAATATGATACAAGATATAATTAAAATAATTTTATTGATTATAGATTATTGTACCTTATCAGGTCGAAATTATTGGTTCCTAACTAGGCAAATTGCCCGTTCCAAGGAACCAAAAATATATGAAAGTAAGTGTGTGATAATATATCTCATTATGTGGTATTATGACTCATAAAACAAAAATAAAAAACAATCGATCTATATAATAACAATAATGATAAGTAGAGAGCGAGTACATTATATTGAGTATGTTTTTTCTTATCGAAAGTAGCCAATTGGGTAAGTAAGAATACATATATTATGTAGTATTATAAAATAACGGGAAAAAGCATACTATAATACAAACATTAATGTATATACTTGATAGATTAAAGAAGAATAATTTATATCTCGTGTACAATAAATATCATGGTGGTGTTATGACTCATAAAACAAAAATAAAAAACAGTCGATCTAGATAATAATAATAATTATAAGTAGAGAGAGAGTACATTATTTTGAGTATATGTTTTCTTGTCGAAAGTAGCCAATAGGGAAAGTAAGCATACATATGTAGTGTCATAAAATAACTGATAAAAGCATATTGTAAAACAAACATTAATGTACATGCTTGATAGATTATAGGAAAACAATTTATATCTCGTGTGCAATATCATGGTGGTGTTATGACTCATAAAACAAAAATAAAAAACAGTCGATCTAGATAATAATAATATTAGGTAGAGAGCGAGTATATTATTATGAGTATGTTTTATCTTGTCTAAATTATCCATCAGGGAAAGTAAGAATACATATTCACTATTATTGAATAACGGAGAAAAACATATTATAAAACAAACATTAATGTCTAATATAGTGGAGTGGTATAGCAGCACAGTAATTTGTATCATTAGTCACAGTAATTGACGTTTTTCACTGTCCAAATCAGCAATATTATTTATTGGAATTGTCTTGGATGTATCAGATTTCCTCAAAAGAATGCGCCCTCCTCTGGACCAAGCATGTTTATAATTATGGTCTCTAGCAATTTTTTTTGTTTGTGATAGCAAAAATTTTCCTTTCAGAGTTAATTGGTCTGATATATAAATGTGATTGGCGGTTTGCGATAATCCTAGGTCCCTTGTATTTATTTTGTTTGTCACATTGGAAGTGGATTTCTTGTAAGATTTGAATTTGGATAGGAACTCGTCCCGCGATCTTATGGTATTGAATGTCGCCACGATAAATCTTGGATTTTTGTCGGAGAACTTCGGTCCCATCCTGTTTATTTTTGTTATTAAAGAATGCACGTCGGTATTTTCGTAGTTGATGATATTACAGATTTTTTTGAGAACTTCTGCATTATTTTCAATGTCAGACTCCGGGACACCTCTTATCTCGATGTTACAGATTTGGCTTAAATACTCCAATTTATCAATTTTTTCCTCTTGTTTAGAAATAGTATTGAGTAGTATATTATTATGATTTTTTTGTGCAATTAATTCAATTTTCACTATTTCTTGTGCTTTTTCGATAACATTTATCTGTTTTTTTTAAGTCTTCTTGTTGATCTGTCATAAATTGGATAGTTTTTATTATTTCGTTATTTTGTGAGATTAGAGCTTCATATTTATTTACATATGAATCAAATTTGTCTTCCACGAATCTCATTATGGTTGTTCTGAATTCAGTGAGCTCTTTTAAAAATAGTTGAGAGGTTATTGGACCATTAGCTCCATCTATATTTGAGGTTGGTAAGTTTTCTGTGTTTTTTTGAATTGCGAGTTTAGGTTTTGGCACTTGAGAAAACTGTTTTGCTTGTATGGCGATAGATGGCGGTTCTTTTTCGTTGTTCAATGTTATTTCATTATTCGCCTGCTTTGATTTGATATTTTTAATGTTTTTAATACATTTTTTGCATTTCCACTGCAAACTCCTTGCACTACGGCGTGTCGTTTCAGTAATGTCAGCACAGCCAAGATGGTAGCTTTTTTCACAGACACTACAGCAAATAAAATCCGATGGAGTGTCAATGTCTTTTTCGCAAATAATGCACTTTGTATTCATGGTAGTATTGTTTGACACAGTCGTTACGTGAAAAGTGATGTTTAATTGGCTAATAATATTATAAGATAGTACTCGTTAATCACTTTAGCGTCACAACCGATGATTTTTCCAATAAGTAGAAATAACACTTCAGGGCAGTTTGACACTTCGAGGTAGTTTAGAAATGTAGGTAAAAAAACACTAAAACAGCCACTTCACGCGATAAAAATTCACTGGTTTGACGCGCGGTCTACAATTTAGAAGAATTGTGTACTTTAAACTCAGTTAACTATTGGTTTGTTTGGTGATTTTTAATAAAATTATGTAGACATAAAAATACGTCACACTGGATTAATGGGTAGGTAGAATGTAGAATATTTCTAATGGAATTTCGAATAGAATTATAATTTGAAATTCAAGTGGAGTTTGAAACCGAACGGATTTTTACAATTGAATTGGAAATTGAAAACAAGTTAGAAAATGAAATTCAATTGATATTAGAAAATTCATTTACTATAAAATTCATTTAATTGTAGAAAAAAAATTTGAAAAATAAAAATAATTTCATTTTCTATTACAATTCACAGAAGATTAATTTTTATTACAATAAAAATAATAATGGAGTAATATTATGCAATATTTTGCAATTGAGTTGTAATTTTAATTTTAATAAAATGTAAGAATCGAAATTTTGTATACGTATTAAACTGTTAATTCATATTGCCTGTTGAAGGGCAAACCAATAAATACGTTTTTTGGAATGTTATTATCCCAACAATATTTTCTAGTAATTTATTTTATTTAAAATGAGTAAATTATACATTTATTATAGTGAATAGTTAGGTTATCGAGAGTAGGTATGGTCAAAATACCCCTTTATAATCAATATCTACCTTATGTGTATTTTTAAATTGATAAATTTACTCTCGAAACATTTTTCCGTTCATTTTCTAGGAGAACAGTACTCCTAACCCTCCGCATTGTTCGTTTTTCAAAATCATCTTTCTAATTTTCCCACCATAGCTAGAATGAAAGAGACATCTATCGGAATATGTTGTCTTTTCAACAACGCCTTCGTAGGAAGTTCACTACCCATTACTAAACTGTTTTAGAAAGTTAAAAAAATATGACGATATTCTACGTATTGTGATTTAGATCAAATGCACGAAACTCGCCAACGACCATACCATGTTGAACACACCGGTTCTCGTCCGATCACCGAAGTTAAGCAACATTGGGCGCGGTCAGTACTTGGATGGGTGACCGCTTGGGAACACCGCGTGCCGTTGGCCCTACTTTTTTTATTTTTGTATTTTTTATCCAAAACGTTTGTAATTTTTAGTTTTCTTTTTTGCCGTTTTTATTTTTGTATTTTTTTATACAAAACGTTTGTAATTTTTAGTTTTCTTTTTTAGAATAACTTTTGTCATATTATTTTTAAAAAAACGACTTGTCAGTTTCCTTGTACATCGTTTGACATCATTGGAAAGTTGTGGGGCCCCTCCAAAAGCCCGAAGCTAAAAGCTGTAGTCAATGAATGTCTAGTAGCTAATATCACTGCCATCTGTGAAATTCGTCGCAACTACCCACTCAATCGAAATTAAAGAAAACTTTTTCAGTAAACAATAGACGATTTAGCACCATCTGTTGATATTTATAAAACACTTTTACTCAGCCAAAACGCTTTCTTTTCGTCAAAAGTTTAAGCTTTAATAATACATTGATAGATGGCAGTAACTAAAACATATATATCTACGCCATCTAGCGATTTTCGGTAAAAGTTTTTCCGCTTTTATATTCATCAACAATGGACACAAGAAAAATTATTATTCTTTATTCAATGATTAACACATTAAAGCTTCCCATTTAATGAAACAGATGGCAGTTTCACTCGTACGTTAGGTTCTAAATTGTCTCGAAAACTACCGTGGAAGTTTGAAATGAATAACTAAAGTATCGAGTACTTGTGACTTACCGTAGGGCCATTTTCAAGCATTGGTAGGCGGAAAGGATAAAAAGCTATACGACTTTATCCAAAACCTCCTAGATCACAAGGCCGTGACACTGAATCAAATCAGCCTCCTTACTTGTATGAGAACCTCTAAATAATGTATTTTTATTTCGTTTTTTAAATTGTAGATGTAGATAAGAATAAATATAAAAATTAAAAAAACGAAACTTTTTGTAAAATCCCATACAAGTTAGGCTGCTTCGAATGAGTGTCCCGGCCTTGTGATCTAGGAGGTTTTGCTTTATCCCGGCACAATATCCTTGGTTTTGTCCGCATTAAAAATATTATATAGAAAACAAATCATAAAAAACTAAAAATTACGGACATTTTGGATAAAAAATACAAAAATAAAAAAAGTAGGGCCAACGGCACGCGGTGTTCCCAAGCGGTCACCCATCCAAGTACTGACCGCGCCCAATGTTGCTTAACTTCGGTGATCGGACGAGAACCGGTGTGTTCAACATGGTATGGTCGTTGGCGAGTTTCGTACATTCGATCTAAATCACAATACGTAGAATATCGTTATATTTTTTTAACTTTCTAAAACAGTTTAGTAATGGGTAGTGAACTTCCTACGAAGGCGTTGTTGAAAAGACAACATATTCCGATAGATGTCTCTTTCATTCTAGCTATGGTGGGAAAATTAGAAAGATGATTTTGAAAAACGAACAATGCGGAGGGTTAGGAGTACTGTTATCCTAGAAAATGAACGGAAAAATGTTTCGAGAGTAAATTTATCAATTTAAAAATACACATTAGGTAGATATTTATTTATTTATAAAATATACGGCACAAAGTGTCCTATTAACAAAGGTATAAAGTTACATGTTCAATGTATAAAGTGTAAGAAAATATAAAAATACAAAAAGAAAAAAAATGTAATTGTAAGAATATCAATAATATCTTAAGTGAGAGCTTTAGTATCGGACAATATAAATGTAACACTATCAGATAAACAAGGCAGTTAAAATACCTGGATCAAATACAAGAAATGCAAAAGGCTTCACAAACATTGTGATACCAAACAACTGTACTTTGCGTATGCATGAATTAAGAGTTTTCATCGACTATGTGGGTTTCATTTATGCATTACATATTATAATATAATAAAATATATAATATAATATGTAAATAAAATTGAATTTAATCATGAAATACATTTCTTACAAATCGCACGATCGATCTTATAATTAATTATCTTGTTGCAACTGTGTTTTCCAAAATTTGATTCATTGAGTGTACGTAAACAGTTTGCAGATATTATTTTATAAAATCGTTTACAATTTTACCTTACTTTAATTAGTTAATTGAATTGAATTGAAAATATCCACGCGGCACACTCATTTGTGATACTCATTTTTAATGAAAAACATTGTTCACGAATTCGAATCAAAATGCTTAGATTGTGTTCAACATAATATACATTCTCTCTGAAGTAGATATCTTCGATTGCAACGAAAATAAATATAAAATCTCTGTTAAAAATGTATTCTTATCCCACATAAACCAAAGTACATACATTATGGGGTAACTCTTGTTGTAATTTTAAATAAAAATATAGTAGCTGTACAGTATAATTATTGCTTACATAATGTGTTAGTATATAGTAATGAAATCTATAATTAATTTCTCAGGCAAATTACACATGTACATCTATAAACCAGCAATATTATAACTGTTGTTTTCCAAATAAAATAGATACAACAATGGTTACGGTGATTTAATCAACTCCATCTTAAAATACAGTTTGTGAATATAGTATGCTTAATGACTTATTTTTGATTCTTGCATACGTAAAAAAAAATTTATGCACCTTTTATATTAAAATAGATTTTGTCTTGAAAAGTACCGTGGCAGTCTGAAATGAATAGCAAAATTATCGCGGAGTACGTCGTAAACAATCTTGTGACCAACCGTAGGGCCATTTTCACGCATTGGGAGGCTGAAAGTATGGAAAGCCACACGACTTTATCCAGCACAATATCCTTGGTTTTGTCCGCATTAAAAATATTATGTATAGAGACAAAATATAAAAAAAAAACGAAAATGTTTCCTAAGGTGGATGAAGAATACAAAAAAGAGGGCCAACGGCACGCGGTGTTAAGGTGGATGAAGAATACAAAAAAGAGGGCCAACGGCACGTGGTGTTCCCAAGCGGTCACCCATCCAAGTACTGACCGCGCCCAATGTTGCTTAACTTCGGTGATCGGACGAGAACCGGTGTGTTCAACATGGTATGGTCGTTGGCAAGTCAAGCACATTTGATTTAAACCACAATACGTAGAATATCGTCTTATTTTTTTAACTTTCTAAAACAGTTTAGTAATGGGTAGTGAACTTCCTACGAAGGCGCTGTTGAAAAGACAACATATTCCGATAGATGTCTCTTTCATGCTAGCTATGGAGGGAAAATTAGAAAGATGATTTTTAAAAACGCACAATTCGGAGGTTTTCGACGCTCAAAAATGTCGACATCAGCACTGTTGTCCTAGAAAATGAACCGAAAAATGTTTTGAAAGTAATTTATCAATTTTAAAATATACATAAGGTAGATATTGATTATAAGGGGTTTGACAATACCCACTCTCGACAATCTTACTATTCATTATTTATTTTTTATTTATTTAACGCCCAGAGGGCTTTTACATGGTTGGTAGTATAATTTTAATTTGACAGATACTTTTAAACATAAAAAATAAGAATAAAATTACATTTGATAAAAGCTATGCAACAAGTCATACAAACACATGAAACAAAAACAGAAAATTACAGCTATTTGTAGGTTTACATGATGTGTTTAGGAGTATTGTTGAAATAAATGTTTTAAATGATCCACAAAACTTGCCAAGTTGGTATTGAATATGTCAACATCACCCAAGTAATGATTTCCCATGGTGTGAAGTCATTGTATCGGAGAGTGGGCAATTTAGTTACGCTTATGTGTGCTGCTGTAGAATATTGTATTTTGTCGTGTTGTTACTGTGGGTGTATGTATATTTATAAGTTGCAGGAGTTAACAATAAACATATAATTTACTAATTTTAAATAAAATATAGTACATGGTAAATATTTCTTGGATGCTAACATTTCAAAAAACTTATTTATTGGTTTGCCCTCCGACGTAGAAAATACTTCGCCTGCTTCGCTTTTTCTGTGTCTTTGTGAATGTAATAATTCAAATTCCACTCCCTTCTCCCATAACATATCGGTACCTCTATTGGGAAAACCATGTACCATTTCACGTCTTTGTGGGAGTTATAACTAATTTTCCACCCCTTTTGATATCTTCACTTAGGTACCTACTCTAGTTGGGAATGCCATAGTTCCACAGGGTCCGACAACCTTTGGGTAATTAGCTATCTATCTATATAAATAAATCTGTAAATATTCGTTTGTTAAAAAAATCTTAAATGTCTGAAAGTTCTTGACTGATGACTTTGAAATTTCGACTCACTATATTATATACTCGTAGATGTCACCTGTGGCAGGTAAAAACATGCTTTACAAAAACAGCGCGAATCCAAAATATACATATTTTCAAACCAATTCAAAATAATAATAGAGATTAGCGATATGTTATTTAAAAAAAAAAAAAAAAATTATTTATTAAATTGAATATAATTACATTTAATAAAATATAAGATATGGGTATTCCCACAAAGCTGTGACAATCAGCTTGTCTGTAGGTTCTACCATTTAATGTTATAACATAATACACATTAGCTTAAGTAAAAATATTAATACCAAATATAATGTTTAGGATAGATAGACGATTTGTTCATTTATCAACCACTTTTTTGTCAGTTTAGGGCAGGGTTCCTCATTATTTTTTAAGTTAAAGTTTTCGTTAAATTTGTTATAAATCACAGGTATCAAATAGTCAAGTGTTCTGCTACCATACTTATTTGATATTAGTGGAATTTGTAGGCCTTTTTTTTTCAGTAAATTTTGTTTTGTGACTATGCACCAATGACTTTTTGCACGCATTTTCTCCCGCATTATCCATAATTATAATAAACCAGAGAAGCCCTTTAATTGGATGTAGGCCCTCAGAGCCATACAGTAATTTTGAGTTGTTTCTTTGTTTGTAAATGCTAGGTTTAACTTTTTTTTTTAATTATAGCAGTTTGTAAATTTTGAATGTATTTAATATTAATATTACTCGAGTGTCCCCAAGTTCGAATTCCATATCTAAGTATGATTCGACCATAGAATGATATATAAGTTTGAGAGTGCATCGAGGCAATACAAATTTCAATTTATAAAAATTACTCGCCAAACATCAGAGCTGGTTACAAATTTTGGTCACACTTTTGTCCCATTTAAAGTTATTGTTTACGATTATGCCAAGGTAAGTATATTCGTTTGTAAAATCAATTTTTTCACAGCAGCAAATATTATTCATTTTTTATGTATACATTCAAAATTATGTGCAGTTATTTTAGGTAAGTTCAACATTTTCAAGCTCGGTGATCTTGTTTACATGCATTTAGTTTTTTTGACATTAATAATTAGTCCTACATCATGAGACCATTTAAGTAGCTCGTTAAAGTCTATTTGTAATTCTTGAATAGCTATTTCAGGGTTTTCATTAGAGACAACTAGTGCAGTATCATCAGCAAAAATGAATCTACGGGCTATTTTAAAAAGTTAAGACATGGCAATTTATTTATTTATTTATCGTTTCTTTACATTGTATCTTTTTTTTAAGTTATAATTTTTAACCTCACTAGGACAAGCCTGTGTTGAGGTTGCAAGCCTGAATTACATACATAATGTATAATTTTGGTCCTAAAATTGACCCTTGTGGCACTCCTGATTTAATAAATCTATAATTACTCATTGCATTAAAAATCTTTACATACATTTTTCTATTTGTTAAATAGTTTTTGAAAAATGATAGGAGTTTACCACGGATTCCTATGATTTCGAGTACCTTGATTAATTGTGTATGGCTGAGTGTATCGAAAGCTTTTGAGAAATCAATAAATAATACTAGTACATGTTTTTTTGAGTTAAGCTCTGAATTTATATAATTGGAAAATTTTTCGAGCAGTTTATCACAGCTTTTTTTGTTTTTGGAAGCCATACTGACATTCATCAATAATGCCCAAATTATTTAAATATCTATCCAAATTTATAGGTATATATTTTTCTAATGCGGTTAATAAGGAAATGGGCCTATAATTATTTATTACGGTGTGATTTCCATTTTTAAAAATGGGCCTTATGATGCTGCATTTTAGTTCAACTGGAATGTGACTTGGGTCAATAATTCTGTTAATTAGGTGAGTAATTATAGAACCAAATAATTGAACATGTTTTTTTAGATCATACATGCGAATTAGATCCACAGCAATTGTTAACTTAACACATTCATTTATAAAATATAAATAAATAAGAATAATAACATGTGTACATTTGTAGAAATGTATTATACCTATATGTAAAGGAATAAGTACTAATAAGTACCTACCTGGAAATGTCTAGGATTCATTTGTGTTTGAATTACGAATTTTTATTTTATTTTATGCGCTTTTCAAAT
This sequence comes from Hesperophylax consimilis, assembly GCF_061612785.1. Lineage (NCBI taxonomy): Eukaryota > Metazoa > Arthropoda > Insecta > Trichoptera > Limnephilidae > Hesperophylax > Hesperophylax consimilis. Next base: position 41,542,450 of record NC_142836.1, on the reverse strand, counting down.
GTATTGGATGTGTTTTTTTGGTTACACATTAAACATCATTATTGTTTTCTCGCTATGTGGCTGATATATTTAAGTGGGTTCCATGATAACTCAACACAGTGACTATTTAACACACCTTAAAAAAGTGATATAGGTGGTAAGTAGGAGATTTTCAAATATTTTCAGGTTATTCGTAACCCGGGAATGGTTGTCTTCCTTTAAAAAAAAATCTCTTTGTCACGTTTCGTTTACAATACGGTCCAACATATCAATTGATTTGTACTACTGGTGACGTCGCGAGATACAATTACAAACATAACCATTATTAACTTTGAAATTTCATTAAATATTTTCACCGTTGTTATTAACTCACATTTTCATAGACATGCAATTTTTTCGAGATAACCTCTTTTTTCAATAATTTAGAGCAAAGAAAGAAGTATATAGGGTGTGTCCGTTTTCCCAAAGAAGTTATATAGTTTCATAACCTATGTACTTTTCTTGAAACTGATTACCTACCTAAACATTTCCAAATGTTGAAATCTTTCTTAGTATAGATATATATCTTATCTCTTCTGAGGATTTGTTATTTGAGAAGCAGTGGTTTTTTGTATGAAGGTTTTAAGACGTTTTCACATCTTCTGCGCGCTGAATATATTATATCCCAGGTTATAGGTATCTGAAAATATATTTTTTCTTTAACTAATAAATTTACTCTCGGAAATAATAAATCGTTACTTCAAAATGATTTAAAAGCTGTACTGTGTGTACGCTCCGTGATTAGTCGAACAATATGTGATGTCAAATGTACTCCGCGTTAAGTTTGTACAACGTAATAATAATAATATTTGTATTGCGCGGTTTTTTTGCAAAATCACCTCAAAAGCGCTGTACAAATATATTACAATTATATATCTCTTACTTATTATAGACTAGTCAATCAATTTATGGCTAACAGATTGCATCCACCGCCACCGGTTCGTAGATCACCAATACAAAGCCATATGATTGATGAATGTGATGCTAGAATGTACATATGTATTATTATTATTATTTATTTACATTTTATACAGGCAGATAATATACAGTACCATGCTTACCTGGTAGGTAAGTATTGTCATAAAAAATTCAGTTGATAAAATGACTTTAGATTACCACTGTTTATTGTTTATTAGAGAAATCTAGATACGGTAATAATTAAACATCTCTTTCTGTTACATGCGTAGGTACTTTGATAATAAGCGGATTAATAATAATGTAATTTTTCGATGGAACTGTGACTTGCACATTTATAAATGCATTTCATTTGTTAATTGGTAGGTCAGAAATATTCGAGTAAGCCGATGTTTTACATAAAGATAATACGAATATGGAAGTGGGTGATTTCATAGTAATACTCATTCAGATTAATGAGTATTAGTAATTTATTTAGAATCTCTTCAAATTATTCGTAAGCTGATTAAAAACGGGATTGCAGGCCCTTAACGAATGAATTGATAGGTTTCCTGATAAACTTTTAGTAAAATTCGAATGTATTATCATACATGTCTTGATATAAATCCTAATATTTTCGAATTTCGTCATAATATATTATCAAGGTAAATGCAGGTGAACGAACTCGTGTTCCGATATACATATTGTGCATTTACTAGAAGTTTATCAAGAAACGGCCTGCAATCCCGTTTTTAACGGGATAACCAATAATTTTAAGAAATTCATAATAAATTAGCAATACTCATTTTTCAAAATAATAGTAACTTTTACTTTCACCATCTTGTGAAAACGACACTATGTTCTTAATTACAGTAATGTACTATTTTTTCAGTTTCTATGATAAAATAATATAGTTACGTAAAACTATTTAGTACCCACTTGATATAGGTATATATAGTAAAGTTATCATAACTGATCGTAAGGATCAATGACCGATTGTTATCATAATTAGGGGCAATCCCCCTTGATTTAGTAGATACGTACCACATAAGAAAGGGCGTCAGTGGAAGGTAAGTACCAACCCAAGCTCATAGGTAAGCCATAAAGTTCCTAACGTAAATATATTGTGTTTGTGTAACGCAGCCTAGTATTGCCCCGAGTGTAGAACCGCCCCCAACGAGGAAATTGTACGAGAGCAAGAGAGATGCTAGAATCTTTTTAACCCTTTTAACGCGAAAATCATTCAATAAATATATATTTTTTAAAGTTTTTTTTTATAATTATTTGTTGGTAAAAAATAAAATCATTGGTTATATTTTTATTTTTTTTAAATATGAGTTATTTTATTTAAATATTTTCAGCGGTTTTTCGGGAAAAGTGTAAAAATATTTAACAAAAAAGAAATTTTTTAAACGTTTGATCAATTTTTTTATTCTAAAAATTATATTACGTATTTTATAAAAAAAAAACAAAACTTAATAGCGTTACTACAGGGAAACGTAGCCACAAAGGCGCTGTACAAAACAACAAAGTAAATTAAAGTATTTTAAAATTTCCCTTTGAAAAACTAAGCTTTTCACATTGGAAGAACCAATATTGGAGTTGCGGGATGTGAACATGTTAATATTGGTTGAATATATGTACCTACTGTCTAGAAACATTTGTTCTATGGATATGTCGAGATGTTTAAAATTTTTTAAATCTACCGAAAATAATAAGTTGCGCAAAAGATCGAAAAAAACGTTTTAGTAATATTTTTTTATAAAGCTGGTTGTTCTAAATAATCGTTTATTTTTTATTACTATTATATTATTATTACTTTTATTAGTGATAATTATTGCTTAATTATCAAGAACAGTGTGTTAAATTTTTAAAAACCCATTTCTACACACTGCACACACCAGTACACCTCAAGATAATCATCATTTTTCTACATTGCCAATAAATCCAGCCGCGCAATATGGGTTAAAATTTAATTTTTCGTGCATAGTATTACAATATATATAAATAAAAACGTTCTTCACCGAATGGTTTGAAATTTCGACACAATGTTGCATTCGAATACGCGTGTGTTTTCATATACCTATAATATATATATATATATATATGACACTTGTGACAGGTACAAACATGCTTTTTAAAAATAAAAAAAACAGCGCCATCTTTTTCTATGTTTCATCTGTTTCCTTATCTGCAAGAGAAACTGAGAGAAACTGCTAGAAAAAAAAACTTTGTTGAAGATTATGTATAATTCTAAAACACAAAAGCCCCTATTTCAATGTTTCAATAATAAATTCAATTAAGATTTTATGTTTATTTTAGAATTAAAAAAACTAGCTTTAAGTATATTTTCACAAAATTTTAAGTAGTTGTTCAGCGCCCTTGAGGTGAATTTGCACAAAAACGGCGCTATACAAGTCATCCAATTATTATTATTATTATTTATTTAGTTGCACGATCAGTTCAATCAAATATTTTAAATATCTTAAAGAGTGTGTAGGATGTTTAAGTTATATTTCTCACTGTCATTATGTCATTTTGCTTTCAGTTTTGTTTTCTTAATATTTTTTATGTATTTATATATTTTTAAATATATTATGTGGTTTTATGTTAGCTAATCAACGAGTATATTTTTAATCTGTTTTTTTAATGATTGATTTTACTATGTCAATAATAAGTTTTTTATTAATCCAATAAAAAAAATTAAGTGGAAAATTCAATTTTTATGCACAAAACACATTTATAAATTTTTAACACTTCATACAGTGAATGATACTTACTTAACACATTACCTGAAATTCACCCAACATAGACTATATCAATTTCCTTCGCCTTCCTGTCACCATTCCCATAGGCTAATGCAAGTATTTTATCTTCTATTCTCACTAAATTAGAAATAAGCCAAAACCTTATATTGATTGAATAATTAGGTACTCATATTTTACTATTCATCATAAAATATTATAACCATTGATTTTCCTAAATAAGGTAATGAAAATATAGAAATATTAGTTTCCTAGGTGAAGAATAATAATCAAATAAAATCGGAGCAAACAATCCACATTAAGTGCGTCTATTCCGCTGTAAACATAGTTGACGCTAGCATAATAAATACATTACTTACTCAAAAATCATAACGTATTCCGAATAAACTAAACTTACATATTTATTTAGTTTCCCCCTTAAATAGCAAACCTTAAGAAATGACTAATAATACGGAGAGGGGCAGCTGCCTCGCGCACGCAGAGGGTTAAGGCGGAACACGAATAGTGCTAGGAGCCGACACCAGACAGCAGACAGCAGGCGGCAAGCGGCTACTAGCACCTATTATAGCAGGCTCTACCGCTCTACACACTCTATACTCGTGGCTACAGGCTACAGGCTACAGGCTACGAGGCTCGTGCGGCCTGCAGTAAACAGGCAGCCAGGCAGTATTGAAAGACCGGTTGTCGCGTTAGCAAGTCGCTTAGGGCCCGCTAGTCGTTCCGCTCTCTGCTACTCTAGGCAAAGTCACTCGAACTCTACTATTATTATGTATAGCCGGTAGCTACACTCTACTTCTAACACTATACTCTAAGTTCAGTTCTAATCACGTGTGTTTAGTGATTTGGATAAAACATACCAATCTCCATTTTACGTAAGTATTTATTTACTTTTATAAATATTTAAATTTTTATGACATTTGTTTGTTTTGTTTATGTTTTTAAAATAGTGTTTTTTTTTTTAATTTTCCCGAAAATCTAACATCCCTTTAGCATAACAATGTTTTTACACATGTCAACAGACCATATTTTATAATATGTCACGTGTTTTTGACACTTATATTTTATTTATGCATTTAATAGATTAAGTAGAAACACAATATATTTTATTGTTTTTACATTGTATAGTTCCTTATTAAACTATGTGTATTGCTTCCAGTAACATTTGCAACAGATTTTCATAAAATACGAATAACTATTAACATGTAGGTACCTACATAATATTTTTTCAAAATTATATTTTCTCGTCAAACTAATGTAAAAATAAATCTGTATTAACATTTTTTTTAAATTTCACGTTTTAGTTATTTTAAAATGATCGTCGATTTGTAAAAATGTTGCATAGGTATACTATGTCTGGCGAAAATGATAAATTCCACAAACTGTACTTTGTCACGTATACCTACAGATTAGTATTTATAATAATATGTTTGATTGTTTTTGTCAAATCTTTTTTAATTGTATTGTATTATAAAACACCGACGGGGCTGATCCCAACAATCCGTCGGCGCGCGTTCCGAGAAAAATGTTTAATAAATTGTCTTTCTTACAGGTAAAGTCCAAACTAGTTAGTGCACCGTAAGAAGGACGCAGGATCCGATGGCCACGATGGGAGGGCAGGGGCAGGAGTCCCCGGGGAGTGTGTCCCGCACGGCGCGCTACAGGAAGGTGACCAAGCCGCTATTGGAGCGAAGGAGACGAGCGCGCATCAACCGCTGCCTGGACGAGCTCAAGGACCTCATGGTGGGTGCACTAGAGGTAAGACCTCTTTTACACACAACAAACTCTAATAGATTATAACTTATTGCCGCCCATCATTTTTACACGTAGCTTCTAGATTCGTAACTAATCTGTGTTCCTTCCATTCACAGGTTGAAAGGGAAAACATCAGCAAACTGGAGAAAGCAGACATCTTAGAACTCACAGTGCGCCATCTCAGCAAGCAGAGGGCCCCCCGCGACCCCAGGGCCGAGGTGGAGCGCTTCCAGGCCGGCTTCGGCCACTGTGCTTCCGAGGCATACCAGTTCATCCTCTCGTCACCTGGCATTGATGCTAACATCACCCAACAACTCGTCAGGCACCTCAGCGCGCAGATGAATGAAGGACCCATCGGGATCCCAGCCCTCGCTTCGCCAGTACCGTCAGACTCCTCCCTGAGTCCCAGCACTTCCAGCAGAGGCTATTCCCCTAATTACTACACAGAACAGCGCCACTCCCGACCCGTTATCTCTCCCGTAGAGTACCTGGATAGACAGCATCCTAGCTGGAAGGAGGACTCTCCCAGTGTTCCCATTGAACAGTCCCTCACTTGTGACGTAGCCCCCTTCAACTCCCGTCCAGTCATTGCCAGAAACCCAGAATCCATGACAGGATTGCTGATGACTGTAAACACCGAATGCGTTCCCCGAAATACCCACACAGAGAATCCCATCAAACGAGCGGAGCGGCAACGCACCCCCGAGATCAAAGAGAGATTCGATATGAGAGGCCCGCAAAACTCAGAAACTAAGAATCTAATAATGCAAAAAATTCGGGAACACATTCTGGAACGCCAGCACAGAGAGTCCGACACGCAAGACCCGCCACCAAAACAATCTCGGAACGATTATCCCACTCCGCCACCTAATCATATTCGTCCTCTGAATTACCCGAGCTCGAATCATTCCCACAGAGATGAAACCCACCAGTTTTCCCTCTCTAAAGACGTCAGAAACATGAGCGTCTCCCACCGGGAACCCAATCTCCGAGTAATGCAGCAAATTCTCACTCCGAGTACGAGCGAAGAAGCGATTAACCTGAGCGCTATACCTATTACAAGCAAAAAAGTTTGTAACGAATCGCAAAACCAACAAAGATCGCCGAAACCCGTTGAGGGAACATTCAAGGCGACAAAGCACCAAGCAGACTACAAAAGTATTCACCCCAAGAAAGTAATGATCAGGATCCCACAAAACAACCCCGACTATGACACGAGCGAGGATTCATACGCGCAGGGTTATGCCAAACATGTAGGAAATGAACCCCGGCCAGCTAATAAGGTTCAGCAAGAAATTAGTCCGAGAGACAGGCAGCTAGATGACAGTGACGTCAGCGCGGCAGAAGCATATTATTTGCGGTACAAACAACAGCAGTTCCAGGACCCGATGGACGCAGAAGATGCTCAGGCCTGGCGACCCTGGTGACGTGACGGGTCTCGGTGACGGGTGACGGTGACTCACCGACCCCACTCGGTGATAATGATAACATCAGTCTTCCTTTCCTTGAGCTTTAATTAAATTAAGTGATATATTTTAATTGTTGGAGGTAAACAGCTTTAAATTGCGTGTATTTTGTATTGTCTCTTTCTCTATCTCCCTGTCTTATCGAATTACATACAAACTTAATTAAAGCCATAATTAAACAAAACAAACTACTTATTACCACTTACAGATAACAGGTAGATATTCAATGCACTTTAACGTTCTGATGAGTGCCTTGTTCCTATGTGCGTTGACATCTATTGTTACAATTCTATTTCGAATTTACTAATCTGCCTTTCTATTGATAGTTAATTTGGTACATATTATATGTGTATCATCCCATCATAAATCGATGTGCATACTTATGAACATTTGATAACTAAAAAATCCGTTCTAGTTTCTATAATCGACAATACAATTTTGATTGAAATGTAATGATATTAGTTATTATAATTCCTATTCTCAATAATGCTGATTTAAAAGCTTTAATAAGTTTAAGAATTTATCTTTAAGTAGGTACGTGATGTATTTTCTTAAAGTGTGATGTAACGTTACGATTATGTTTAAATAGTTATTATTATTAATTGCGTGTTTGTTTTGTTCATCTTATTTGTGATTGTTTTTATGATGTTCAATAAATGATGATAAATGAATATTACAGAAATCTTTTATTTATGTAGTACTTCTGTGGAGATTCCCTTAAGTATGTGCGTAGGAAAATTTCATAAAATGATATAATGATACTAAAACTAGATCACAATAATAATGAAAATGATCAAAACATGATCAACTTATTTAAAAAACCTTTTTACAATTGGAGGAACGTCTGCCTGGCATTTTTATGGAAAGATCCATTTTGGATTTGAGTCCAAAATACCAAATCAAAATGAATGATATTTTTTTTAAATAAAGGAAATCGCAAATATACATTACTGCTTAGAAGTATTTTTATTTCGTTTTAAATTATAAAATATAGGTCAATAAAAGAATCGATTTTTCATGGTTTTCGGGGCAACTTTAACGATTTATTTCTGTGAATGTATTTAAAAAATAATAATATTTTTTCCCATCTACTAAGTACACGTTTTATATTGGAAAAATGATGAAATATACATTTTTTAATTATAAAAAACGCATTATGATGGGCTTAAATATAAAATAAAAAGGACTAATTTACGTTGGTTCACAAATTAGTCGTATTCCTGTATAATTTAAAATATGAATCCGAAAAAATCTTTTTTTATGTCATCATATTTATATAGTAGGTAGGACCAAATTTGTATTTTTAAATAATTACAGTAAAATCGAATTATTTATTGGTCCATATTAAACCAACATAAATAAATACATACTTTTGAGCAGTACTGTATAATATTAGCTATGTCGTTTTTAATTGTAATAATTTGGAAATTTTGTATAGCGTCGTATTTGTTAGAAAATCATTCATTCTAACTATAAATTATATATTTTTACAATAATATTTAGTTGATACTGGTCAAAACCGGAAAATTTATGGCGTTTTTTTTTATCTACCTACCGATTTACCTTATTAATGATTTATTTTATCTTTTACGGAACCACGACACATAAAGGTCGTGATAAATAATAAAAAATAAGTAATAAAATCACAAATATTGCATAAATATATCAACAACAAAAAATCATTAATTAGGTACCAACAATGAAACAATAATGTGTAGAGGGATGTAGCTACTCAATGTTTATAAAATATGGTGTTTAACCTAAAACAGTATGTTTGAAAGTAAGGTGTTTTTATGAAGGGTTACATAGGTAATACAACGTGTTATTATTAAAATTTATATCGTATTCCTACGACATTTAAAGTGGTTCAAAATCACAGCCTTAAAATTCTAAGGTGGGGCATCTTTGGTTAGGTTAGATATAATATACCTAATCATAATAGAATGGCCCGCGTCCTCCGCTCCTCCCACGCATCTCTCGTGAGTTATTGCCAGGTTCTTCGGTAGTCTCCACTGTGTGAAAAAGTTTATTTTTTTATTGAGGTACGTTCACCCAAAATATCATTAAAATGCCAGGGGTTTTTACACGTTAGTTTAGATATTCGTTATTTTATGGCGGTGCGTTTATCCTTCTGTAAATCGCTGAGCTGTTGTGACTTCTCACTCTTTCTCAGAAATGACGCAAGTAACAGAAAGAGAGCTTACAATGGAGATCCCAGTGGCAGGACTCGAGTTAGGCATAGGTAGGTTAGATATCATCCTACATGATCTCTCACCCTTTCTCATAAATGGCACATGGATGATACTAGAAAAAGAGGTAACAACGGAGCTTTCAGTGACAGGACTCGTGTAGTCGTAGGTGCTTACCGCTAATAGCTCATTTTTAACCTCTCCTTCTTCAACCTAAATGACGCATGTTACAAAAAGAGAGGTTAGAACGTACCTTTCGGTGGCAGGACCATATTGTTGAAACTCCTTGAGTCACGTTCGGCGTTCACGTCATCTATGAAATCATCATATCTCATTCAGATTTAATGATAGGTTTATTGGTGGAAACGGAGTGATATAAAGTTATTACGGCCAGGGCCCCTAGGCCCTAGGCCCAGGCCGACTCTGAGATGCGATTAGGCGGTTCGAACCGCGCAGAGCACGAGGAGCTTGTAGCGACATGCTTTTTTTGCGAGCTTACCAAAAAAAGAAAAAAAAGAGTTGTGTCGGCGCTGAAGCAAGCGAGGAAGAGAGCTGGCAAGTGGGGAGCCCGAGTGCCAGAACCGCGGTAGCTCTGCCGTGTCTCGTGTTCTTTTCAATTATCCATTATCACCCGAATATTAATGGCCGTGTTTCACGGACCAATAATTACCAGGGACCACTTTTTCCTTTTGGCCTTAGGACCTCAAATAATAATAATTAATAATAATCCAGCGCTGGGACAAGACCCACAACAACGCACATATCTAACTTATTAATGCTTATGATTATGTCATTATAAAAAGATTTGTTTTTATTACCTACTTAATTGATTAAAAGATGCCATTATTGAAAGAATTCTTGTAGTTAACCTTTAGAATATCGCTTAAAGTTTTGGCATTGCAAGAATTGTATGTAATTCTATAACGACTGCTGAAAAAACAAGCTTTTGTGATCAGAAATCAATTGAATAACTTTCTCACGGAGTCTCCAAGAACTGGCTGTGATATCCAGTACCAGAAGAAGGTATAAAGGGACACGTGTGTCCAATACCACGTCTATTCCTTTGTGCAGCCAGCGCAGGGGGCATAATAGCGACAATCGCCAACTTTGTAAGGAAGGACGAAGGATGAGGCTCTGAGGACGCTGCTCCTGGCTATTGTCCGCCACCCTAAAGGTAAAGATTAAGGCTATTGTATCGTAGAGATGAATTTACGGTACCTACTGGAGCGGTGGGTATGAGGTATGGGGCATGAGGCATCGTGCTTGGGGCATGGGGCATGAGGCACGCGCATTCTACTACTTATCGTCACATTTTATCATGACAAACACCACTAACACTAAAGATATGCCACGTCCGTTACACCGGATTGTATCACACAATGGTCTGCCAGCGACTCAGATCCAGAACACTATAATACTATAAAAAACTATTATTACTACATTTATTGTACTCAAATGTTACCAACAAACAAATTGAAAGATAAGCATGCTGCAATGACAAACGCTTTTCGCGTATTATCTTATCACGCTAATTACTTGACTTATGACTAAACAAAAGCCTACGTGCATCCTTCAGAAGAGTACCTACCTAATTTCAACAATTCTCACAAAGTTCCATGAAGAAAAAGAAACTCTATAGAAATCTTCATTTAAAATGGATAATTTTTTTGGCGCCATTTTTGTGAATAATCATCTCAAAGGCGCTCTAAAAATGTGAATTGTATGTAACCAAAAGTTTAATACTCTGATAATCAGAAGAGAAAACACTCGGTCCCAAAACGACTTGACAATTTATAAGAAAATATAATGTAATATTTATTATATATTATATCTGCCGTCGCGTCGTTTGTGTTATCAGTGGGTCGGAATGGCATGGTCTGGCTGTGAGCCACAAGTGGTTAATGTGGCCCGTGTGGGACACGAGCCGATCTCGCGTTCCCACGGTATGTAGGGGCCGGGGGGCGGTGCGGCGGGCAGGCGGGGGACGGTCGGGCGGGGGGCGGTATGGCGGGGGGCGGGATGAATGAACAAACTACTACTTCTCCATTAGCGCGGCCCGGCGCGACAGGGGCCGGACCGCCAGATTGATTAAATTATATTAAATTTAAGAAGAATTGATGCACAGGGCGCTGGAACTTAAATAAAATACTAAATATAATAAAAATACTCGTATATTGTCGCTTAAGAGCTAAAGAATTAATATGTTTGTATTTTAGAATCCACATGAAATAAAAACATATTTAATACATGTTCATATTATCGTTTCACCGTTTTTTCAACGATTTGTCATTTTAGGACATTGTAAATATCACTCGGTTATTAAAAACTCAATTGGGTTAAAACGTTAATTGGTCACTCTTAACCGACGAAATTTAATTTTTTTGAATGTTTATTTAAATTATTGTATGAAAGACTAATCATCCAATTACAGTACAAGATTTTTTTATGGCATTCTTGACATTTGGGGAGATAGATAGATAGATATGTAAAAAAAAGTTGTAAGGTAATTTGAAAAAGAATGAATTAAATATACTAATAATATCTACTCTTTTGAAAATTTCGTTCACTTGTCGACGCTGTGATAAAACATCTGTTCTGCCGTGTGACATCTTGAACAAGTCGTGGTGACGACTACAGCTGACGTTTATAATGAGACCCAAGACCGATTTTTACATATATATAAATATGTGTATTTTTTATTTGATACGTGATACCGCACAAGTGTTTCAATTGTCAAACGGAACTGTGACATTATTAGTTCTTGAGGAACTCCTCTGAAGGTTAAAGGAAATGCAGGAATTTAAGGAAATATAAATAAAGTTATAATGATTAATTAACGGTTCGATTCTGAATTGGGGTTTAAATGTTTGTTTTTCAAATATGAATTCTTGGAAATGATCGTTTTATCGCTTGCGCAATGATTTCAAGGAAAATGAGATCACTTCATAATCCGTATGGAAATAAAACGTTTCAATGTTATTTACTAATCAAATATTATGAAGTACTTACTTGGCATCTTATATTCATATTTGTATCGTATTTAATATTAACTACGCTACGCGACTTCACCCGAGTTTTAACGCTATTATATGTGAGTATCTTATTTTAATAAAAAAAAAAAATTCTATAAAAAATTAAAATTTATTTGAACGCTCCTTACTTCTCGATAGAAATGTAGGACACGGCTCAAAAAATAAAAAGATTGAATAATACAAAATGCTGACGTATTACGAAAATAAAATGATGCATTAAAATTATTGATGATTTTTTTTTAGGTACCTACTCAATTGGTGATATTTCACCTCGCTAAATTAATTTGTCATATATTGTTTAATAATAATCAGCGTAATATTTCAGTAAACAACACATCAATCCGCAATTCAAACATCGTGAGTAAACAATATATAATGAAAGAAACCCAGCAATATAAGTGGTCGCCTCATCGCCCCTGACTGAATCGTGTTTATCACAAGCATACTTAAATTACCGCGTAAGAAAGCACCAATACATAAAACTGCACGCCGGTACCTACATAAATTCTTAAAACTACTTATAAAAAAAGAAAAACAACATAGTGGCTGCAACCCGAGTGTCATGCGTCTCAGACCTTTCAGTGGTGGGCTGTAGGCTGTAGGCTGTAGGACTGTAGACTGTATAGGACTGTAGGCCCCCATAATACGGCACATCCGCTCCGGACTGTGGGAACCACGGGCAGGTGCTATGCATCTACACTACACCCAATACCAGTACCTAACCTACCCAGTCTCGCTCTCGAACAACACTCCGTCTCTGCTCACTCTCCTTGCTTCGAGCCGTCTCGAACCGCTTCGGCGTAAGTCCCCGCTCAACGCGTGCGCTTACGCCCTTTCTCCGTCAACAGCCCTGATTCTTGCGCCATTACCGACTCAACAAAACGCCTTAAGTAACCAACGTTCCGCACCCCTTACGTCTTTCTTCTCTTGGCAACAAACGCCAGTCATTAAGGTGCTCTTATCGCATATCTGAACGTTGATTTTATGGTTATCCTACGTTTGTGTGTTTATTATCAGGGCGGATTGGGACAGAGGATCGCCTGACTGCGGATGGGAAGGGGAGGAGGGAAATTTGGAAAGGGTTCTGCAATTTGTGCATTTTTACGGCAGCAAAAATGCATCGCGCAATACCAATTATTCGGTCTATCATATTCGCACCTCAATGTTGAGGCGAATCGACTTGTTGCTTCTGAGAAGCGTTTATTTGTTCAGGGATCATGATTTACAAAAGCATAAAACAGTAATCAAATTAGTAACTTTAATTGATTAGCTACCGAAATCAAAACACCTAGTCTTATAAATATTTTGATTTATTTTTATTAATTAAACTTTTGAACATAATATTAAAATTCAGGTTTTACATAGCTTCTGTTTTCTATTTATACTACTCTTCCATTAAAAGCATTTGCTTGTGGATGGAAGAGGAATGTACATTTGCGAAAAAATAATGGTATAGTTATATAATGGATTATTTGGTGAAATAATTAGCATATTTTAAATTAAATATTTATGATACATTAAGGTTATGGTTACAAAGTAAAAAATAATTACGAAATTAAAATCTATACAAATTGTTGTATTTGGAAAGAAGAAAAAATATAGAGAATTGTAGGATAATTTGTGAGATTTTCAAGTGAAACTAGGGGAATCAGTTTTTTTGTTAATGATTTCCCCAAAATATTTTTTATAGAGTTACTTAATTATTTGATTTTTATCATTAATGCTTATGATTTCTTCTGGTAATTTAATGAAGAAATGTTTTCCTTGGTGGGTATAATGGTTCTGGGCAAAGAAGGCTGGGCTTTAGAAGTGTGTAGTTTAGGGCATGCAAATATATATTTCAGTCTGGTTCGATTTTAAGTTATGAATGAGTATTTATCTTTTTCTTTTATAATTTGAATAATTGAATTTTTCATAAATAAGTTTTTAAATGTATACATAGTTTGGTTGGTCTAAGTTTTTATGTGTAATTTGATAGAATGAATCGAGATAGAGGCTAACTGCTGTTGATGTTACCACAACAAGATTATTAGACACAAGTAAAAATGTGAATAAAGCAAGGAGTGTGTGCCGGAATCATATGCTGCGTACTAATTAATATCTCGTCGAAACTTGTTCCACTATAAGTACGCGATAAGCTGTGCGCGTAGACCTTAATCGGTAGTTTTATTTACACCGATGGGAGAGTTGGAGGTGAGTTGGAGGCCAAAAAGAGGAACTATACATCAATGGCCGGAACAGAGTTATCTGTCTGGTGGTCTACTCTCTTCTCCTACAGTGCCAACCATTAAGGGAAAAACCGTTTAATTAATTAAATTGTAAAGATTTGATTATTTTATATGGACGTATTAGAAAATGGATATTGTTATTTTATTAATAGTTATTCCTATTGCTTTTTCAAAAAAGTATATTTTTTTTAAATATTAATTTATAGGATTTAATGCCCTTCGATGATTTAACTAACAATAAAATAATGTAAACTGCCATTTTTTATGAGAATACGACACAAGAGTCTAAACTGCTGACTGCGGCATCCTCGATTGGGGTACGTTTTGAGGCTGAAGATATTGGGGAGGGGGAGGAGATAAGGAAGAGAATTGTGGTGGATTACCTGCTATTCATCACCAAACATGGCTAAATCCATTTCCCGCAACGTTTCAATTGAATGGTGGTCTTACACCAGGGTGAAACTAAGAGTATCTTCCTGCCTATTCATTAATTTGAAATGATTAAATTGTGAATTAACACATATTAATAATTGTGAACGCCGGGATTTGAACCCGCGACCTCCGGCTTGTTAGTCGAGAGCCTTACCCCTACACCACGGAGGCTGTCAATTAGCCGGTTAGTTGGATTTTAAAAATGTATTTATTTTAGAGAAATATATTAGAAAATGGTTATTGTTTTCTATTACTAGGTAATTTTATTACCATTAGTCAAAAGCCTTTAGTTATAAATATGTTAAAAGAAAGAAGTTTTTGCTGCCTTTTGATCATTTTAATAACAATATTTCGATGATTTGTATAGCGCCGTTTTTGTGCAAAATCACCTCAAGGGCGCTGTACAAATATATAATACATTTCTACTATGATTTTTGTTATTACTAACAATATATATGAAGATAATATTCAGTACCATACTTACCTGGTAGGTCACTTGAGATTACCTCTGTTTCATTGTTTATTAGCGAAATTTAGATACGGTTCGCACGCACAGACTTAATTGTAAAATTGGACATAATTGGACTTTCCGGTATACTTACAATAATTAATGTTTTTTTTTAATGATAAACTAATATTTATAAGACAAGGTTTTTATGCTCAGCACAAAGGATAACAAATTATTATAAGCAATAATTAGTCTCTTGAAATATCCATACAAATTAAAAATATCTCCCGAGTAAAAATAATCCCGTCGGCGGCATTTATTTTTACTCGGGAGATATTTTCAATTTTTATGAATATTTCAAGCGACTAATTATTGCTTATAATAATTTATTATAAATAATGTAAACCACCCTTAAAGCATGTTTTCTATTAAAAGCCATTTCTTATACAAATAATCTGTTTATTATTAATATTATTGGGTATAGGTAAGTACTATCATACTCATACAAAAAGCTTTATCATAGTAACATGAGTATGAATATGAGGACGACATTTTATGAAATATTAATTTTTGAATAGCGTTTACGTGTTAAGTTTTTTGTTAATTTCCCGAATCTGTCGAGGTGCCACTCCCCCTCAAGTGATATATTGTAAGCTTCCTTAGAAAACACGCCTCGAAGTGTAAGCATTATACCAGAGTGTAGGCAGTATAATATACTAACTTATACTTGAGTATACCACTATTATTCACATCGGAGGGTTTTAACACAAAAACACCGAGACGCATCACAAAACTCACAAAGCCAGAAGTCAATTGACGAGGAAGTTGGGCCCAGAACCAGAAAGAAAAAAAGGTCCACAAAGGCCTTGTCTTACTGACTGCTGGGGCCGCCATTAACGTGTTTTGTTATGGGTGTAATTGATTTTTATTTTCAACATTTCCGCAATAATGCGCAAAAAGCTACATAAATAACGGTAGCGGAAACATCATCGTTCATAAATCAATTATTTTTTTATTACAACTACAAAAGTGGGTAGCGCATAGTGCCTACATACAAATAATAATTAAAATATATTGCGTTATTTTTACGTTCAATTTCATTGTTTTTTTTTTCATTTTGTATATTGGCATATAAATCGAAACATTTTATTTGATAATATATTTTTTTTAAATTCCTTAATTATATATTCATTGTGATTTGAGATGCTTATAACCTTTAACATTCTTGTATTGACTTATGTATAATATCTCGTTTCCTTACCAACTTTTTATAACTCTTTTTTTCTATGCCCCTGCCGATAAGCTACTTGAATTAACTTAGCAGGTGGATATTTTTTTCCAGTCACAGTGAAATATTTCAAAATACAATTTGAAAATATAATCTTTTATTCATAGTTGATAGTTGTATTCTGATGCCTAGTTAATTAATTAAAAATATGAATCTTTTCAATTGAACATAACCTCAAAAATAACGTCAACTTTATTCAGAACGGAGACACCTTTCCCGACCACGTAATTTATCATCCTTAAGAGGAAGCTACAAGCCAAAAATGTGTATATTCTTGGTATACCTTATATTGTAGGTAATAGGCATTATAATCGCTTGACAAACGGAGTCTAGAAACGTTTGATTTCAAGCACAAAACTGGTTTTTATTTATTTTGTAAATAGTTTTATAAGAAAGTTAATCAAGTGAAACTGTCACAGATAATCTTAGCTATGATACTGTATTTTTTAAAAGTTGTTTCCTTTACGCGTTCATACATTTATATTGAAAAAAAAAATTTAGTAGTTTACATTTATATTTTTTATTGAGAAATTTATTATTTTATTTGTATTCTACTCAAACGAAACGATAGGAAAACCTTCAATTTATCTAAAGCATATTTTTTGGTATTCATAATGTACACCAATTCGTTTTAAAGATTAATAAAAAATAGTCTTTTGGCGTTGAGCTTCGCCTAAAATGTAATCTCAAGGGCGCTATACAAATCCGAAAACAACGTTAAAATTCAATTTACATTAATAGCTACTTTTAACCTACTTGCTTAAAGAAATTTGAAAAAAAATATCATTGATATGGTGATGTTTCTTTGGAAAAATTTTATGAACTCTATTTTTTTAAATGTCACATAAAATGAATAGTTTAAAAATAAGTAGGTAGGTACTAAAGGTTAACTTATGATTTTAGATGATTAAGGATGGGTTGTTTCGTAGAATTTGAGCAATTCATCAAATTTCAACACTCATTTGCGAGTTCTTCGAATGACCTATTCAAGTTCTGTTATTATATCATTATAAACCATTTACTGACGAAACTGAAACAATAACAGATCTTGAAAAGAACTTTCACAGAACTTGAAAATGCAGGATGGGTTGCTTATTAGAATTTGAACAATTCATTAAGTTCTGTTATTATATCATTAATGGTCAGTTATTTCGCAAAACTTAAATCATAACAGAACTTTCACAGAACATTAAACATTAAATATCCCTGTCGAAGACTTAAAATACAATTTCTTATTAAATACATACATTAGACGATAGACGTAAAATAAACGATTTAACGTTCTTATTCAAAATACTTAACTCTAAATTCGACTGTTGTGAACTCCTGCAACTTATAAACATACATACACCCACAGTAACAACACGACAAAATACAATATTCTACAGCAGCACACATAAGCGTAACTACATTGCCCACTCTCCGATACAACGACTTCACACCATGGGAAATCATTACTTGGGTGAGGTTGACATATTCAATACCAACTTGGCAAGTTTTGTGGATCATTTAAAACATTTATTTCAACAATACTCCTAAACACATCATGTAAACCAACAAATAGCTGTAATTTTCTGTTTTTGTTTCATGTGTTTGTATGACTTGTTGCATAGCTTTTATCAAATGTAATTTTATTCTTATTTTTTATGTTTGAAAGTATTTGTCAAATTGAAATTATACTACCAACCATGTAAAAGCCCTCTGGGCGTTAAATAAAAAAATAAAAAAATAAGAACAAGAAAATCAACTTCGAAATTTGATGAATTGTTCAAATTCTTTGAAACAACCCATCCTAACTTTGAAAAGTGATGAATTGATCAAATTCTCTAAAACAACCTATTCTAACTTTGAAAATTGATGAATTGTTCAAATACTCTGAAACAACCCATCCTAACTTTGAAATTCAAAGAATTGTCCAAATTCTCTAAAATAAATAACATCGTCCTAAACAAATTATTATATTAAAAACAATTATTTTATAAGTTTCCCTTGAATAACATGAAAAAATAATGTTTAAAAAAAACAATTCAAATAAAATCATAAAAAAAGGTTTTATTTTATTTTTTACTGTTATCATGTTGTAGACCTAAATTTTAAATTGAATAATGATTTTAAAACAAAAATGTAAAAATCCATTAAAAAAGTTTATTCAGATCTATGAGAAGAAATTCTCTCATAACTCCTAATTATTAATAATTTATTTTTTATTGGGTACCTTTTGTAGACATTTATTTATGTGGGTAGCTAATTTAAGCTGATATGATACTTGGAAGTGTACTAAGTTAACTTAAATAATAATTATTTAAATTTACCCACTCGTTAATTTGTCTGATAATTAATATGATAATTGCGTCAGGCCTTAAGACCTCCTCTACTAAACGCTGCGATGCATTTTATCGTACACGGAGAAAAATTAGTATTGCTAATCTATTGAAAATCTCTTCAAATTATTGGTAAAAATTTAAAATTTTTAAATTTCGGGTTAAAATTTTGCCTTGATAATATACAATAACGAAATGAGAGATAACACATTGGTATTTTACTAAAAGTTTATCAGGAAACCTATCAATTCATTAGTTAAGGGCCTGCAATCCCGTTTTTAATCAGATTACGAATAATTTGAAGATTTTCTCAATAAATTAGCAATATTCAATATGAATCTCAGTAAGGAATTTTTTTCTCGGTGCACCTGCCCTAGTTTCGTCTGTACAGATTTCCATTTTGTCGTATACTCTGAAATCTGACTGAAACATCCGTTCTATTTTATCGTTATTTATTTACGTAGGTATAGTTATTTCTACGTAACTTAAATTCCCACTTGGATCGTCAAATAAGTAAACCTGTGGTTTCTTCCGTTCTATTTTGTAGTACGTATTGTTAAATCCCTTTTACCTTATGTTAATACAAAATTAACAAAATTTTAAATATTAAAAACAAATCGGTCAGTGGTTGAGTGGGCATAGCGCTTGGGTCTCACCCGAGCGTCGCGTGTTCGATTCCTCGGCTGGCTAAGTCCTCCATCACAACACAAGCAACATTTTCGGCTTTCTGTGGTGGTAGTAGGAGATTTTCAAACATTGTTGGGTTATTCGTAACGCGGGAATGTTTGTATTTCTTTAAAAAAAAAAAAAAACAGATTAGAGAAATTCAAAGTGAAAAAATGCGATACATTTTTATATATTATACAAAACACAAGAAATAAGAAATATCACATATACAGGATTTTCCAATAAGAGGTGTTATTTTGCCCGCTATTTCGGTAGATGTTACTTTTGAAGCTGTTATTTTTTGACATTTGACAAGTAAAAACTACGCCATTAATAAAAATGGAACGATACACGCTTCAAAAACGCATTGAAATTATAAAAATTCACTTGAGTGAATCAAATGCAAATCATCTTGAGTGATGAGGCCCATTTCCACCTCGGTGGCTTCGCCAACAAGCAAAATTGTCGCATTTGGGGCTCGAAAAACCCAAGAGTTATTATTGAAAAGCCTCTCTATCCTCAACTTGTGACTTTTTGGTGCGGTTTATGGTCCGGCGGAGTCATTGGACCTTACTTTTTCGAAAATGAGGCTGGAGCAACAGTTGCGGTGAATGGATCGCTATCGAGAGATGATTAATGATTTTTTATGGCCGGAATTGGATGGTATTGATCTGGACAACGTTTACTTTCAACAAGACGGCGCTACGTGCCACACAAGCAACGAAACAATTGATCTTTTACGATTGAATATAAAAATAACACCTCTTATTGGAAAACCCTGTACAAGTATTACAAACAGTAGATCTCATGGCCAAAACATATGGACAAACAACAAATCAACCTTTGGGTCAAAAAGCTTCTTTTACTTTGATACTTAACTCTACAACAAAATACCACTCTCATTCAAAACTCACAACAATATTATAATATTTAAATCTCAAATAAAAAGCAGGATACAAAACATAGAGAGATCAGAAATAGATAATATACTGACACCAAATACAAACTGAAACAGAAACCACTCAACTGAACAAAAACACACCATGTAATATATTTATAATTATTTCAGAATAAAACACTATTAAATATATTTACAATTACTTAATATTATATATAGGTACTACTAAATTTTACTAATATCTAAATGAAATCCTCAGCACGGAAGATCCCAGTGAGGATATCATTGTCTCTATTTGTTACAAAAAATGAAGATAATAAAACACATTATCATTATTATATTTTCAATTGTGGAAATTTTCTGTTAAGAATATATTATTATAGGTAGTTTCCTACCTATTCTATCGCTTCCTTACAGTTCCAATTTTGAAAATGATACTTAAATTCAAAGCAAATCCGAGTTCCTAAGTTTCGAACAGACACACAACCGAAATTAGTATGCATGAATGTAGAATTATTTGTTTGGCCTCAATATCTGCGAAAGTACCTACCTACCTGTCTTGTTGAACATACCATAAACCTATTATACTAACTGAATACAGGTAAAGAGGTAAAGGAAATGGTCATCAGTATAAAGTCGTTACAAAGAACTTTACATTATGATTATTAAACGTATTATACTAACTGGGAAATGGTCACCAATATCAAGTCGTTACAGAGAACTTAACATTATGATCATGTTGATTAATATCGTGTACATAATTACTGAGTCGGTGATAAAAATGGGTATTTAAAATATAATCCGCAGTAATTTATGAGATTTTTATTATTATTTTAATGGTAATCGAAAATTTCCCGGCATCTTTTTATGTTTTAACGATTTGTTTAAGCTATGGGACAAAGCCCAGTGCCGGCATAAAATGTGTGGTACCTACATAAAAGACAGCACCGTTCAATAAAAAGTTAATTATTTTTTAAAGGAAATTAATAAAATTATATTTATATACCTCTGTTACTTGGGAACTAGAAAAATAAAATTAGGGCCAAATTAAAATGCTATCATAAATTTTTTTTTAGAAAGTTATCGTATAAACATACCTTTATAATATTTTTTCGTTAGCAGTCGTCAGCTCTTCTATTTAAGATTTTAAATGTGAGAGTGGCCATTTTGCAATCCGTGCATTCTTGGTACAGTGCAAGACGGCCCCGTTCATAGCTCCGAGCAATGGGTTTATTCTGACTACTTCCTTGTTCCTTCCCTGTAAGCTCTATACATGATGTAAGCTGCCCCTCCCTCCTAAGCTTGGAAGCTGTTGACGCCCCTGCTTGTTGGTGGCCTACTGCAGCAATGTTTTACCACAACCAATTGTCTTTCGATTGCCTGATTTTTCGATTTTGAAGCCTTATTTGGAGAATTTTCCTGAAATAATGTGGAACAAATAGCTATAAATATCTGCAATGTTATTTTTTTCCCTGTTTTTATAAAAACTAAAATGCTTGCAGAACTTAATAATAACGTAATAAATTTTTAATTAAAAATAAATATGCTGTTCTCCGAAATTAAACACTACAATAATAAATAACAAGAAAAACAAAAAGGTAACAAGAAAAATTTCAGCCTCGATATTAAAATTGGAGACAACTGCCTCGAAAAGAAAATGAACACAAAATATTTGGGTCTGATCGTAGATTCCCAACTCTCGTGGGATCTCCATATAAATCATATAAAAGAGAAAATTACCCCTATAACTTGTGTACTATATAGGCTTCAAGGATTACTACCCATTCCTTTACTAACTTCAGTATACTATGCCATGGTACATTCACACCTTTCCTATCTCTGCTGTATCTGGGGTTTTGCCTCAAAGAAATTGATAGCTGACCTGCAGGTGATTCAAAACCGAGCTCTCAGAAATGTGTTTGAACTTCCATGGGACACTCATGTTAGGGACATCTTTTCAGTTTCTGGTATCCTTCCAATTACAATCCTTCCTAAATATGAAATCACAAGAACCATCCTACAAATTACCCAAAAATCAATTCACACCAACATCAAGCCATTTTACAATCAAGACATCCACAACCACAATACTCGAAATAACAATAAAATCCGCATTCCTCAAACACACACTACAAAATATGGGTTAAAATCACTGAACTATATTGCCTATACACTATATAATTCGCTTCCAGATATGTACAAACACATCCACCATAATAAAAAATAGCAAAGCAATGCTTTAAAAGAATATTTTTTAACTACATTTAAAAATGAAAATTCTAACTGTGAAAAAATATGTTTCTTGTTGTGTCTTATCCATGTTTTTTTTTCTTTCTGTACTTGTTTTCTATTGTTGTTTGTTCTACTTAACGTGTCATTATTTTAATTTTTAATTTTTATGCTGTATTGAATGTGAAACTTATATTTGATATCAAAATACCGTTGTAAAATTGTACCTACTACCTCCTACATATGAATTGTAAGTTCCTCCTGCCTTAAATGAGTTCTGTAACTCATCGGGATTGCTCTAGCAAGAAATAAACACAATAAAAAAAAAAAAAAAATATCAGATATCAGTTAAAACTTCACTTAGAAATTTGTGTAAGTATTTAAGAATATTAAAATTTGTATTATTTTACTTGCGTAATAACTAAACTTGCATTATTTTTAAGTACCTCTTGCGGTACCTGTACATTTATAAAAATTAAATATTTTCGAAAATCAAAATTTTACTTCGTACAAAATATGTACCGGGTGTTAGGCGTTTATCAATTGTTAGGACATTTTTATAAACGTATTTTGTATAACTTTTTTGGCAAATATTAGAGTTTGTATAAAATTATCACGTGTTCAAAAAATCACATGTCTGTCGTTTAACCCTAGATGCAAATTAGTATACTTATTTAACAAATTACATTAATTTGTATTATTAAGTTTATTCACGGAAATTTGTTTTGTCATATCTGAAACAATATAGTTACCGATACGTAAGTGTCATCCAAACAATTATTTTGTTTATATTATTATTTTTTTAATTAAGTAACATAGTAGATATGTATTGATTTTTTGTTATTTTGATTAATATCTGAAAAATGAGCAATTCTTTGAAAACTTACATATGTTTAAGCACATATTACAAACTTTAAAACATAAACGTCAGGTGGGAACGCTAAGGTTGTTTTACTTGAAGATCGGAGTCGAATGCAGACTTGAAGAGATGAGATGTTGAATCCTCCTTCCCAAAGACAGGTCTTTTCAAGTACCTCCCTCCTACAACACAGATTTTTGAAGTGCCTCCCGCCTACTACACAGGTCTTTTCAAGTACCACCATCCTAAAACACAGGTCTTTTCAAGTGCGTTCCTCCTGCAACACAGATCTTTTGAAGTGCCTCCCGCCTACTACACAGGTCTTTTCAAGTACCACCATCCTAAAACACAGGTCTTTTCAAGTGCGTTCCTCCTGCAACACAGATCTTTTGAAGTGCCTCCCGCCTACAACACAGGTCTTTTCAAGTACCACCATCCTAAAACACAGGTCTTTTCAAGTGCGTTCCTCCTACAACACAGATCTTTTCAGGTTCCTCCCTCCTACAATGAACGTGACCCCAATTACAATGAACACAGCATTCACAAATATGCATAACTTAAGTAAATTATTAAAAAAAACAATAACTTAGTAAACACCACTTTTATACAAAAATTTTTTACTACGCACAGTTGCAAACGGCATTGTTTGAAAATATTATCATCCTGATAATTAGAAATAAATATGTTTAATCTTGTATCTTTAAAAAATTGTGTGTTATTCTTCATGTTTTGATATTTGTGATAACAATATGAATGATTGATTGAACTATTATCCTGCCTCTAAGAGCTACATTAGAATCTCTCGTTCTGTAAAACACGTCGTCAATGAGAATTAAGACAAAGGTTACAATTTACAACGGACCTATCATCGGCATGCCTTTACACCATGCTCCAATAAGTTTCTCATAGTTCGTGGTGATTAATGAATAAAATGATTCATTTGGCCCCACGGACTTTTTCCCACCTAAATTCACGTCAAGTATGATTGCGACGTAATATAAACGCGGTCCCAGCTCGCTTGGGCAACGCTGAAATTCATAAATCACCATTTTAATAAATGAAAACAGCAACACGTGTATCGTAATAATTATGTTTGGATAAATATACCTACTCTTGTAAACTCCTCGCCTTTGATTATTATTATTTCACAGATGCGTTTAAATTTTATGTTTTGATTTGTTTTTCTCAGAAGTTCACGTAACTTACTTCTCATGACATAGTTCTGGGAACCGAGTGTCATGTTTGGTCGTAATATTTGGGATCTGGAATTCGACTTCTGTTTTATTTCAAAGTCTTTATTAATTAAATAAACGTGTATGATAATGGTGTGCGATTGAGATCACAGCTGTGGACATATTGCGTTGTCGCTTAATGTTGTGTATTATAATGTGTTTCTTCCTTTGCAAATAAAGTAGGAAAAAGTATACTCTTTTATGTGTCCTTTTTCTCATGACATTTTATTCTACTTGAGGTCATGCTTTTCTGTTTTTCATATATTACTTTATTTTATTTACGTAATTTTTTTGAATCAGAATAAGATAATTGAAAACAATTTACAATACAGTACTATAAGATAAATCCTCTTTAAATGACATATTTTTTGAAGGGCTGAAAAAGCGAAATTTCTTTAAATGTATCTACTAGTCGCTTACGGTTTTAATTTTTGGTTTTCAGTTACAGTTTTCAGAAATAGTTTTCAGTTTCAGTACTCAGTTTCAATTTTCAGTTACAGTCGACAGTTACCGCTGTCAGTTTTTGGATACAGTTTTAAGTTATATTTTCCGGTTTCTGTTTTCAGTTTCAGTTTTCAGTTACAGCTGTGAGTTACAGTTGTGAGTTACAGTTGTGGGTTTCAGTTGTCGTTTTCAGTAACAGTTTTCAAATAAAGTTTTAAGTAGCAGTTTTCCGTTACAATTTTAAGTTAAAGTTTTCAATGACAGTTTTCAGTTTCAGTTTTCAGTTACAGCTGTCAGTTCCGGTTGTCTGTTTTCAGTAACGGTTTTCAGATAATGTTCTCGGTTGTCAGTTTTCATTTCCATTTTCCATTATCTTTTTCAGGCGTTAGTTTTTAGTCTTCTGTATCCAGCTTTCAGTTTTCAGTTGTCAGCGTTGTTGGTTGCAGGCGTCGCGGACGCAAGAGGCGGGGGGGCATGGGCGAGCCCGAGGAGAGCGCCGAGCTGGCGGGCCCGGAGCGCGCGAGCGCTGGCCCCTGCTCGGAGGGCGGGGGCGGCGCTGGCGGGGCCGACGTGAAGGTGTCCGCGGGCGCGGGCTGCATGGCCGTACAGTCCCTGCAGGCACTACAGCGGCTCAGAGAGGATCGACTGCTCTGCGACGCCATGGTACGCGCGCAGGATGGGCTCGCATTTCCCGTGCACCGCGCCATTCTCTCTGCGTCCAGCTCCTACTTCTTGTAAGTATCCAATACATGTATTCTATTATCAGCGCATCGTGCTGCAGTACTAGTTCGCTATTTGAACACCATGGGAAGCAGCATATCTTCCACGTTCTTGCTCCATTGCTCACCTTTTGGAAAGCAAATATTTTCAAATACCATGACTTTGGACTTGCATTAGCACACGCTTCATTCATCAAACACGAGATGCTGCAGATCTTAAATAGCGTGAAATAAATACCGCATTTTCAGCAAACATGAACAAGATTATTCACTTCCGCCTCTAGGTCTATACCTTTCAGTTATTTTACACAACATATATATTAAATTTATTTTATCGAAGGAAGCAAACACTTTGTGATGTGACATTATATGTATATTAAATGAAAAATACACTTTGTAAAAGTGGTGTTTTACAAAGTGTATTTATTATTTAATTTATTGTTTACTCCACATGCGCGTGAAGTGCGACTGGACAAGACAGCGTATAATATCGATATTTTCTTTGAGGGTCCTGTTCACGATCACACGCAAGAAGAGCGACGTGTCAAGACAGTATATAATATCGTTCTTTTCTTAGGGCCCTGTTCACGATCACCTTCCACACACGCAAGAAGAGCGACGTGTCAAGACAGTGTATAATATCGTTCTTTTCTTAGGGCCTTGTTCACGATCACCCTCCACACACCCAAGAAGAGCGACGTGTCAAAACAGTATATAATATCGTTATTTTCTTTCAGGGCCCTGTTCACGACCACCCTCCACTCGCGCGAGAAGAGCGATGTGACCATCGAGGGGGTGAGCTCGGAGATGCTCCAGCTGCTGATCGAGTATGCCTACGTGCGCAAGGTGACCATCACGCAGGCCAACGTGCACGGACTGCTGGCTGCCGCCGATTACCTCTGCTTCCTGGACGTGCTGCAGTTGTGCTGCGACTACCTGAGGGCGGCGCTCAGGCCGGACAACTGCCTGAGCACGATGCTGTTTGCAAGGTTCTCTTTGCGATTACTTAGTTAAATAAATAAATATTAAATTATTATTCTTAAATATAATAATTTCGATTATTGATGCATGGGTAATATTATTAAGGTTTTTCCACGCATGATATACTGTTGAAGGTAAAAGCATGAATTATTATAGTATATACGGTGCATATAAACTATCTTCTTACCTATGATTTGAGATTTAGTGATTTATTTTTGGGGTACAAGACCATGCTTTGTAACCCTCTTCATTAATCTTACATATGACAATCCCAGTGAGTCCTACCACAGTGTAACAAATACACACCTGTATTGGACCAAATATATACAACAAACTGTCCCCCGAGGTAACAAACTGCGCATATCATCTTTTGGCAAAAAATACCAAATGTATTATTGACATGGAAGAAAGGAGTCCGAAAAAATGCTTTTATTTTTTTAATTTTATTTAAAGATAGTACAAATTACATATTAGGAAGCTTTGCCTGTCCAACTAGGAAAGTTTCCCGTTCCAGGACAGACAAATTGACAGGTGAAGTTCATATTATTCCTTAAGAAATGTACATAATTTATGTAACAAAAAATTTCATTTTTCTCTTCAACTAAGTTGTGTAATGAAGAAAAAAAATATTTTACAGTATTAGTGGATTAAAGATTAACACGGTAACATATATTACATTCGGATTTACAGTATAAGAGAAAATTTTTGTTGTTGTGGTTTGTACTTGTGACAATGTAGAAAAAGTAACCTGGTAGCATTATTATATTCGGAATTTACCGAATTAACCTGGTAACATATAATATATAAGGATTTACACTGTATGAGATAAGTTAAATTTGGTAAGTGAGTAGTATTGAACAGTGTAAACCAGGTACCTGATATTTGGTAAATATATATATATATAATGATTTTATTATATTTTATTTTATTTTTCGTTGTATATACAATGTGTAATAATTTATGTGCAAACATGACTTAAAACGTAATTTAATTTCTTTCGTTCCATTTTTGTTCTCCTTTTTTAAAATTTCATCTTTATCTTTTTTCTAAGATCTAATAAATCTAAAAAAATATATAATTTTAAAAAAAGACTACAACTTAACTCAATATTTTGGTACCCAGTAAAAAATGATTTCCTAAAAACAGGCTATATACGTCTAGTAGAAATTAATAGCGACCAGCCAAGCTTAATGGCAACACGAATTCACACGCAACCCCTATTTATAATAATTTTGGTATGTATTATGTTGTGCATATTATATAAAATTACAATAAATAATAATTAAAAACCATTCCTTAGTAAAACCTTGTGAAAGAGAATTTTCAATTTGGTAATAATAATTTTATCTCAGGCAGTATTCCTGCAAGGAGCTGGAGAAGGACGCACGACACCATGCGCTGCGGCATTTCGTAGAGGTGGGCACAACCTGTCCGCAGTTTGTGAAGCTGCCCGCCGAAGAAGTGCGCGCGCTACTGGCCGAGGACGAGCTGAACGCGCGCACCGAGGAGGCCGTGTGGGACGCGGCACTGCGCTGGGTGCAGCATGACCCGACCACGCGCCGGCACCACCTCGTGGGGCTCATGGCCAACATCAGACTGGGGCTGCTGGACACGCAGGTACTATGACAACAATCACAATGTAGCTACCTCGTTAGGTGGAGTAATTGAGCATGAAGCTATCGAAGGATTCTCTAATGAGCTGGTGGCCATACCGAATGGACGCCAGATCATGAACCTAATTCGAGAACAATTTGAAGCCGCGGGGTGAGGAGGAAGATGCATGAAAATTGTCTTTACCTACTTAATTTTTTTAATGACATTTTCTATACCCTGTCCAACAAAATAAACCGTTATAATTGTATAAACAATATAATTACATTATTTAAGTTTTTTGAAAAACGAATGTTTATAAGACAAGGTTTTTAGCGCATAGCACAAAGGATAATAAATATATAAAATAAAATACTTTTTTGTTTTAAAACCACGATATTGAAAAGTATTTTATTTTATTAAATATGTTAAACCACAAAGTGATTGCTTTCTACAATAATAGGATAATAAATTAATATAAGCAATAATTAGACGCCTGTGATATCAATACAAATTGAAAATTTTTCCCGAGTAAAAATAAATGCCGCCGACGGGAATTGAACCCCCACCTTCTGATGTCCGGTCAGACGCTCTGGACCACTAAGCCACGTCGGCTTATTTCCAACCCGCTAAATAATTCAATATGTACTAGTACTTCATTCACAGTACTTTTCCGATTATGTACATTGCATACATTTTAGTGAATTTGTATTGATATCACAGGCGACTAATTATGGCTTATAATAATATTATTATTTTTAAATGGTTCATTTTATACCACCTTGCATACAACACATTTCAAAAGTATGTCATACAAGATGGATCCTATGCGATTTTCCCTCACCATAGATTTGGCTTCAGTGTCATTCATGCTAAATCGTACTAATGCTCTGTCCAAGGCTTTGTAGTGTTAGATGCCAGATGAGAGACATCCAAAAGTCACAATCAATGAAAGTGAACCAGAGGTAAAACGAGGAAATATTAGAATGACAGCATGAAAGTATATCGGAGCAGGATGGGAAGACCAGAGAACTGAAGACGAAATTAGGGAACATCTGTACAGGATGACAAATTCCACCCAGAAATATAGAATCATGTTGATAATAAACCTTTACTTATCCGTGTTCCATTCCAGAGATTGGAAGAATACCTTCATGTTCTGCGACACATCTGAGACAAGTGAGCTCGAGTGCCACCTCTTAACTATTAATAACTAGGTCAACTCCTATTTTTTGTTGTTGATGAATAAGTATTATGTTTAAAGAGTCATTAACCACAATAAATTTAGATTTTCGATATCTCCAAAATGACGAAGTTATGAGCTTTCAAACTGAACTTGGATAAAACGTATGGAATGGTACAAATGATAATTGGAATGACAATGTTTCATTACCGCTGCGGATGTAGCGTGATGACACAAACTTTTCGGCCGTCCGCAAATATCAACAAATATATCAAATCTCGCAAATATCTTCGGTACTATTCTGTTCTTTTCAAAAATTCTAAAAGTTATGTCCTCAAGCTCCATATGATACATTTGTAAAAAATATTGACTTTCTTTTTAGGGGAGAAACTCATTGTATCATCCAGTCATTGCTTTTTAGGGGAGAAACTCATTGTATCACCCAGTCATTGCTTTTATTAATAATAATAAATAATAATAACTGGATGACTTTTATAGCGCCGTTTTTGTGCAAAAACACCTCAAGGGCGCTGTACAAACTTATAATACATTTCTACAGTGTTATTACTTAACTATTTATGGAGAAAATATACAGTACAATACTTACCTGGTAGGTCACTTGAGATTAACACTTAATTAACATTATCTAATTGTTTATTGGCGAAATTTAGATACAGGGTTTAGGACTTAATTGAAAAATTGAATATAACTGGACTTTCTCTTAGGATTGGTATATTTATTATGAACTACCTGTACGCAGCCGCGCGTTGCTGTGTTTTAGTCTGTCTGTGATGATAGAGAAAAAGTATCGCGTGTCGCTTTTACGTTAGACACAAAAAAGCATGTTTTTACCCGTCACAGGTGACATCTATGTAATACAGGTAAATAAAAATACACGCCTATTTGAATGCTACGTTGTGTCAAAATTTCAAAGCAATCGGTGAAGATTTAAGATTTTGAACAAACGAATATTTACTTTTTTATTTACATAGATAGATAGCAATGTAGTGATTCCAGATCTCCGGAACATAATTCCGGATACAGCGATGGTTCTCGCCTCGGCAGTCTTATCTGGTAGTATTGCAGATAGATCTTGGAGCACGCATCACAGTTTCATTTCTCCTTGCAGGTGTTTCTCGAGCGCGTCAAGAACCACCCCTACGTGGCGGGCAACGAGTGCTCGCGCCCCATCATCATCGAGACGCTGAAGTTCATGTACGACCTGGAGACAATCGGACAGCGCGACGGAGAAGTTGCCACCCCGCAGCTGGCTCGCCCGCGCGTTCCGCACGAAGTGTTGTTCGCCATAGGGGGCTGGAGCGGGGGCTCGCCCACCGCCTTCATCGAGACCTATGATACGAGGGCTGATCGGTGGATCAAGGTACGCTGTTTATTAGCCTAACCTAACCTAACCCAACCTAACATAATCCAACCCAACCTATTTTAACCTCACCTTACCTGACATAGCCTAATGTAACCTAAAATTATGAAATCTATTCTAATCTAATCTGATATAAACTAACGCACTGATTTTTTGTTCGGTGACCTAACCTAATTTTATTCAACTACAAAGCTTTCTGGTGATTTATTTTTCGCCGTGTTTTGCTTCCTCCTTCTTTAGCCGACGTTTTGGACAGTGTCCATCTTCACAAATCCACCATCTACAATGATGTTGATTACTTGATCAACAACTTTATAAACGTAACATTATTTAGTGTCGGCCGTGGCTTCAGCGAAAAGAATATTTGCTTTTGAAGAATTTCAATTGTGAACTTTTTTGTGGAAAGGAGACATCATTTGGGACATCTCGCGCACTTCTAGATTAGATCATGATAAACGAAAATATTTGATAACGTTTATAAGTTTTGAGAAAATACATGTTTTGTTATGTCTGCGAAAGGTGGTAATTTTTTATTTTTTTATTAATGACTGTTTAAAAATATATATAGTAAAGTATTATATTCACAGTACGCTTCACTAGGTATTCTTGTCCCGAGGCGGACTGTAGGTTGTTGTATGGGTGTTACATCATGTTTTCCTGATCTTCATGTAGGTACGTTGATTTCCACAAAATAAAAAATCTTTATGTTTGTCGACTATAAGTTGTGTTAATGTTACTTCATAATTTTTTAACTTAATAATGTATATTATTTTACTAAATATGTTATTTTCTTCAACAATTGAAGGTGTTGTATATGTTAGGATGTTGTTGATTTATTAAAGGTAGAGGAAGTGGACCCTGCAGGACCCCGAGCGTACCACGGAACCGCCGTCATTGGGAACTGCATCTACGTCATCGGAGGCTTCGACGGCACTGATTACTTCAACTCCTGCCGGTGCTTTGATGCCGTTGGCAAGTCTTGGAAGGAGGTTAGATATGTGTAATTATTATTATTTAAAGAGAAACCTTTTTA
This sequence comes from Hesperophylax consimilis, assembly GCF_061612785.1. Taxonomy (NCBI): domain Eukaryota; kingdom Metazoa; phylum Arthropoda; class Insecta; order Trichoptera; family Limnephilidae; genus Hesperophylax; species Hesperophylax consimilis. The sequence goes on along the minus strand of NC_142836.1, from coordinate 41,510,402 downwards.
CTTGTGAAGATTATAATATCTAGTTAAAGTAGTAGACTCTAACCGCTATTATTATTATTATTATTACACGCCCTAATGGGCTTTTACACACTACAAAGTTTAATAGTAGAGTATCACAGTTATTATAGATTCTACAAAATTAAAACAATAAAGGAAACATAATACAACGAAAAAAGAAAAAATATTAAATGTTACAACAAAAGCATATAATCAAATAAGATACATTAGTAAAAATGATAAGAAGTCTCACATAAATAGATATTCAAAATAAAAATAAAAATATATATATTGCCGAAATTATAGATGTTATATTAAAAATATGAATCAAATAATATAGATGGTTTGAAGACAGTGGTAGTTGATGGGATTTTTGGATGTAGTTTTTTATGAGAACTTTGAGCGCCGAGCTTTATTGGTTTATAGTACAAATATTGAAAATTTGCTTCGTTTTTTTCAAACTTTACATGCAAGAAAAAAGTGACAAGGCACTATAATTGGTTGTAGTATTACTACTTACTACTAAACTTGGAAATATTATCCTGCCGTTCATTCATGGTCATTCTAAAAAAATGTCAACTGACACCACGGAAATCAGAAAATAATAACCTGTTAACCAGCAATATGAGGGTGAGCAGACCCCATAAGGCGATGTTTCCAACAGATGGGTGCATTATTATCTTTCACCCCCAGGAACAAGTGTGTAACCGGATCCCTTCCCTGACTTCGGGTAAACGAAGTACTGGTACGAGTCCGTTGTCGAAGCGGTGCCCTCATGCTTTATATTTACAGAAGCGAGGTCAGAATTGCGAAGAACATTGCAATAAGTCTCATAAATACCCAAGTTTAAAAACCAACTATCATCTTCTTCTACAAGTACAATGAAAACTCACATATACAAAAAAAAATAGTCGTTATAACTAAAGGATAAAATTATAACTCGAACTGCTAAATCCGCCGCACAACCACTTCCAATCAAATCTTCAGCAAACAAACCATAGTGATATTAAACCAAATATGCACACCTCTTATAATCCCAATCATCAGCAAACACCAGATCTTCAGCAAATAAACCATAGTGATATTAAACCAAAAATGCACACCTCTTATAATCCCAATCATCAGCAAACACCATATCTTCAGCAAATAAACCATAGTGATATTAAACCAAAAATGCACACCTCTTACAATCTCAATCATCAGCAAAACCAGATCTTCAGCAAACAAACTATAGTGATAATAAACCAAAAATGCACACCTCTTAGAATCCCAATCATCAGCAAAGACCAGATCTTCATCAAACAAACCATAGTGATATTAAACCAAAAATTATCATTAATTAATATTTATTATTATTATCACTATTCAATTTTATTTATATGTTTGTAAACTTTTGAACACCTATCACATATCATTGAACCAATCAACAGATTGCATCAAATATTACATGAACCCAAACATTACAATATTAAACTGAAGTTTTCGGCTTTGCCCTGGTTTTACGCAGTTTTTTTCTAACTGTATAAGTATAAGTATACTGTATAAGTAGAACATCAAGTGTGCAAAATTTTATCAAGAAGAATCAATATTCTGCTTTAAAATCTAATGCAATACAAAAAAACTGTTCTTTGTAACATTATCTACCTAGATACACGTAATTTCACATTCGCCACTAATTATGAATGTTAATATAAATATGTATGTAAAACAGGGCGCCTAGTAAGACATTTGATCCCAGTAAGGAGAATTGTCCCGCAGGTCGCTCCGATGAACGCTCGCCGCTGCTACGTATCCGTGGCCGTGGTGGGCGAGGTGCTCTACGCCATGGGCGGCTACGACGGCCACCACCGCCAGCGTAGCGCCGAGCACTACTGCCGCCGCACCAACCAGTGGTCGCTCGTCTCCAGCATGAACGCGCAGAGGTCCGACGCCAGCGCTTGCACGCTTGAAGGTAAAACACATATTATACGTCGTTTCATGAGGCGTATCACGCCACCGACAATAGCATAATGAACAACACAAGAAAAGTCATGTGCGCGTGTTTTGTGATCAAAAATTTTGTCCAATTGGCCCTTAAATTTACAATAAAAAACTGTTTCACCATAATTATGAAATTCAAATGGGATGGCAATATACGATTTAAAACAAGTGTAAGAGAGAAGGAGCGCGTGCTAAATGGTCTAGAACTAAAATTTACTAAGTCAGTGATGATATTATTTGTTTCATTCAAATTTGAACGGAAGGGTGTTCTTCTCTATGGTACGGATTTTCTTAAAAAAGTAAAAAAAGGCAAACATTTCAGAAAGTTCAAGTGCGCAAAATTTTATCAGGAATAACTCACCTAAACCGTGTTTTATCAGCCACCTTTAATTTATTTATTGTTTTTGTGTTTTATTCGTAGAACTTCATTTTTTCAATTTAATTGAAATCAAATTTAATAATATAATTATTAAGTACTACAAGTATTTTTTGGTTTTTGTTGCTGTTTCGACTTACAAAGCCATTTTCAAACTGTTCGAATTGAACTGTACGAATTAAACACAAAAACAGTAAATAAATTAATGGTGGCTGATATAGCTACACTTGTGATTTTATATAGACAACTTAAACTGGTTTATTTATTTTCATTGATATTTAAATTCAATTTGTTATCTTTGTGTTTTAAGTTTTTTTATATTACTTAATGACTTTTTTATGCTCGTATTTATAACTTAAATATTTATAATTTTAAATTTACCACTTCATGTGGTGTAGTATAAACACACATTTTAGTTTTTACGCTTTACTTATTGCCGATACATATTACGTACGTATTTATTTTTTTTCTTTTATTTGCTTATTCTAGGTACATTTTTAATTTCACTAGAAACTCAGCCACCCGGAGAAAACTTCGTGATAAAAATATTACTAATTTATTAAGAATCTCTTTAAATTATTCGTATTCCTGTCAAAAACGGGATTGTAGGCCATTAATGAATGAATTGATAGATATCCTGATAAACTAAAACGAGTTCATTAAAATCCTAATATTTTTGCACTTTTCAATATATGTACATTATTAAGACAAACAGAGGTGTTTGAACACGTGTTCCAATATTATTATGAATTTACTTCACTTTATCAGGAAGCGGCTTGCAGTCCCGTTTTTAACAGGATTACTAATAATTGAAGAGATTTTTAATAAATCAGCATAACTCGTTTTTCTCCGTGTATAAATTTGGAAGCCTTTATGTGTAAACGATTCTGTGTTTTGGATTTGTTCAATCTTTTTAGTCTAATGTTTTATTTCTCTCTTATATGGTGTGCGTGGATTCTGTGGAAGTCTTTATTGTTATGTTGTCTGTCTATAAAGTAAATTGGTAGTAAATTATGTAAAACTTTTTCGATAAAAATTAAAACGTTATAGTAAATTAATCAGTTACACATTATTATATTTTATTATAATAAAAGGTTTGTTTACAGGTAAACACGTTCTGTTGTGTAATTACTATTAACAACAGTTAGTCAAATTTAAACTGTACAATATTATAACACTTAAGTAGGAATAACTTTTTTTTCGGCTTTCATAACCTTACATTAAATATACCTGCCTGAGAGTAGCATTATTGTAATGCGTGTAATACATCCTAATTACACTTTTCTTATTGGATTTATATTATTCAAAATCCGTCTCATGCCGAGGGACGATTCATATTTAGGATGATAAATCCGCATTATGCCGAGGGACGATTCACATTTAGGATGATAAATCCGTCTCATGTCGAGGGACAATTAATATGAATGCATATTTAGGATGATAAATCCATCTCATGCCGAGGGACGATTCACATTTAATATGAATTATTATGACACATGATAATCCTTGTATTCTTGGACCGCCGAACATTCAATATGCTTTTTCTCTCCTAAACACACTAATTAAAGAACATAAATACATATTATTAAATTAATACCGAAATTAATAATGGCATTTCTGATTACATGTTTTCCAATTATGTCCTATGTGTGCGAACTGTGTCTAAATTTATCTAATAAACAATAAAACAGTGTTAACCTTAAGTGACCTCCCAGGTATGTATGGTCCTGTATATAATATAAATAAATATATGCACGCAATAAATATACGCAATATCACGTTCACTGGTCAAATGCATTGTACATAGTTTTGTATTATTGATCAACGAACTGGTGGATGAAGTAAGTTGATAATACTGGCAGTTTGACTGTCTGTAGTTAGTAATAAGAACGATCATTGTAGACATATATTACATATTTGTACAGCGCCCTTGAGGTGATTTTGAACAAAAACGGCGCTACACAAATCATCCAAATATTATTATTGCTATCCACTAATAATTTTCGACAATCTACGCGGAAATTAATAAGGGCATTAGTAGAAAAAATAAAGCCATTTATCAAAAGATTTTCATTACGCGCGTAGTGATAAAGTTTTTAGTCGCGTAATCTTTTGATAAATGGTTTTATTTTTGTTACAAATATAGAAATAATATAAATTCATAGATGGTTAGTAGGAGGCAGAACTTGTCTATAAATTCATCTTTTTTATTGAATAACAATGATAGTATTAAATTTTTTTTTTTTTAAATAAATAAAATTTTACTAATTTAAATCGTTATCAATAAAAAAGAATTTTTAAAAATATACTTTTTATTTCTAAAACACAATAATTTTCTGTAAAAATCTAGGTGTAAGTATATTAACTAACGATGGTTTTTACCCAATTCTGCCTGTTATAATATGAGAGGTTTCGGATACTTTTGAAGAAATCTCATTTGAATAATCGAGTATTTAAAGAAAAAAAAATGTTCGAATTTGGCAAAAAGTGAGGACCTTTGATTATTTTTCAAAAAAAGTTACATTTCGAAATAATTTCTTTCTATGTTACATTAATGTCACATAAAGGATATGACGTATCACCATTTCCATTGTCAAAAAAGAGTGTTTAAAATATGGGCATAAGAAACCCTGAAACTTTCCATATTCCTTTCCAAAAAACTAACTTAACCTTCTCCCGACCTCTTGTGCGAATGTGTCGACGACATAACATCTACTGTAATGACCTTATTCCGGAAGTATTGAGCGATAGATAAATAAATTATCATTGAAGAATAAGATAATACTAATAAATGTCAACGAAACATGAAACAGAACAAGACACATAAAAAGAACAAGAAAAAAAAAGTTAACGGTCTCAAATGGGAACCGAACCCAGAATCTCTGTCTTACCGGGAAAACGCCTCTAACCACTTTATTTATTTTTCTGTGTTGTGTGATATTTAAATAATTAGATTTGTTAACATTATCTTCTTCGTCAATTATATAATAATACATTGATAGTTATAACCTTCGAAAAGGTATTAAAAGTAAAGTTATTCCATATTTGAAATTCTAAATGATTTAGTTGATAGTCCGGTATTGCTAGAATTGATAAGCTTCCGGTTTCCACAACGTAATACTAGAAGTCAGGATTAATTTCAGTGCAGAAATTCTAGGACTAACTACCATATGTATTCCTCTTTGCCCAGAATACTAATGGAGGGAAACAATTGTACCAAGTCAGTGGACATCTTCAATTTCTTTAAATAAATATAAAATGTTGTTAATAAAGCAATTTAGTTATGTACAATAATTAATGTATATTTCTTAATATTCATATGTAAAAGCCCCGAAAAAGGGCCCGAAAAACGTTAATTAATAAATAAATTTTAACTTGACTACACTGTCTGTTGTGTACATTTGATAAACTAAAATAAAATGGGCGCAGTCGGTTAATAGATAATTACAAGTATTAAATACACGTAAAATTTGCGATGTGACGGTCAGGGGAGGGAAATAAATTTCCCATTAAATTTTATCTCTTGCTACCGTTTGGATTGCGTGCGACGGGATGGCGTGACGTGACAAGCATACACTGCGTACCGAGAGATGTTCGAACGGAGCGTTTAAAACTTTTATAATTATTTATAATAAATGCCCTGTCAGTGATTATGTTTAACGGAAGCTGGAAGCTTCTTTTTACAGTTGCTATGATGATACGACGCCACGGCTTAACCCGTAATTATAACTTGTTTTGACTCAATTTGCAGGCAAGATATACATAACCGGTGGCTTTAACGGCCAGGACTGCATGAGCAGCGTGGAGGTGTACGATCCAGCCACTAACCAGTGGACCAACATCGCGCCCATGAACTACCGCCGCTCCGGGGTGTCCTGCATCGCCTACCACGGAAAGGTATTATAACTACCCTAAGCATTGATTAACATTCATTCATCGTGCTGAAATCCATTAATATGAAGTTCTTTCCAAATTGTCCAACAATTTCAATTACTTAGTTTGAGACACCCGCCCACAGTCCCCCCTTACCACGCAAATCCCCAAAGATACTTGGTGCGTAGCGAAAGTAACTGAATTAAAAATAATTATTTTCACCCAACATCAGTACTCAAGTACCAAATTTTAAAAAAAGTACCTGAATGGTTTATTCGCGATTTAAGTATACGTACTTACACTTTGTATGTCCACATTACGTAATGTATATACCTTTTTTTACTTATATTTGTTGGGTCAACTGAAAGAAATAGGATGTTCCTGGAAGCTTCGCCTTTGTATTAAATTTCAAGCGTAAAAAATCAACCCGTAACAAAACAAAGTTTTTTAATGCATATTTATATAATACATAGATTTTAAAATGTGTATTAAAAATTAACAAAAAAAATTGTTTTGGCCGATTATTGAACCTTTCTACTCAGGAAATGGAGTCGCCAATTCTATCAACCTCACAAATGCCGACCGGGTAGGACCGACATTTATTTCGTATATTAACTGCTTTAATTTCATCCGATTGCCACTAAAAGTGCATTGTCATCTACAACGAATCTATTTGCCGAGTTTCTGCTGATGAAATATAGGAAATTAGGTTCATTTTCATTTCCAAGATTTGCATTCATGCATTCACGAAAACAAAAGTCAAATTCAAAAGATAATTAATCGTTATTTTGTATCCACCCAGTCCACCACTAAACGTAAACATAGGTCTCTTTTCAATGATTAGCCTGTACCATTTGCGCTAGTCCTGAATTCAGGAAGGAAGTTTAGGTACATAAGCCTGGTAGGCCATATTCTTGGAACTAATTTTCATTTTGCAGATATTTTCTAAATTTTCGTGTAAAGGGCATCGAAAACCCACGCAGTTCAATTCTTTAAGTTATAAGTACGAGTACCTACCTAACCATCAATTTGCGGAAAATCTGCGTGTCTGTAACTGAAAAACACTCGAACGGTGAGCTTTGGTTGTGGTATGGCATTTGTAGGTCAACGCAACTATCACAACTCGCAATGTCTAACATAATGAGCTACGGTGTTAAAATTATCAATTTTACTGCCAAAAAGTAAGACAAGTTGTAATAATCAGCCTGCCGATTACATAAAAAATGCCATTGTTATCGACATTTTAGTCCCAATCCGAACAGTTCATCAGCGATATCCTAGTTCGTCCCATGATAAACGATAAACAGCTTAGATAAAAATCGTTAACAATTAATTACAACAGATGTCACGTGCTTAATCCGCAGATTAGTTTTTATGAATCAATCATAATTATGTATTTAAAATAATTGCGGTGGTTTTTTATTTATTTACACTTTTTAAGCGCCCATGGATGGGGCTTTTACATTGGGTACATTGAAATGGTTACAGTTTTGTACATAAGGGTTATAATATGTGTGTATAAACAATGGGTTACAAAAAATATTTTTTAAACTTATTAACTTAGTTTTTTTTATTTAGATGTTTTAAACATAAAATTTGAATTTCGGTATAATTGGTATATTCATTGGCTAAATTATGTGGGCGAGGAATTGGCGAGTTTGCTACATAATTTGTCTGTGAATGGTGTCATTGAAATACGTATTTATGCCTAATGTAGAGTAGATATACGTAAAATTGATCAGACTCAGAAGTCAGAAGTTCGAAATAGTCAAGCTGTGAATTTACAACTTTTAAAAAGAAGCGTAGGTCGCTTATCCTACTCTAATCCTCATCTGTGTGTATTTTTAAGGTCTTTAATAAAAAGTGTAGTTTTGGTAGCGGCCTATTATGCTGGATCCTAGGTATACAGAGTCCCTACAATCTACACGATATAGAGAGACAAAACATAAATTGGCATTCACTTGGACTTAAAATAAACAATTTTCAACAAAAAAATAGAAAATTTACTCAATGAATTATGTACTTTATATTTTTACAGTTATATACTTCATTATCAGTTTTTTTTTCTAATATTTATTTATTTATTTATAAATTCACGCCCGGCTGGGCTTTTACATGTTATTTTCTTATTGTTTTACAAAGAACACAACAAAATCAAAGTAAAATCAAAAAAAAATTTCAAAAAAAAATAAGACATAATAAAACACAACCTCTTAAACAAAAACAATGTCAAAACGAAATAAATAGGAAACAACACTCCTATGACACTCCACCATGCAAGATGGAAAAATATAATGGAAAATTACAAAACTTTGGTAAGATAAACAGAGCTACTTAGTTTCTATAGTTAAATTATATTATATTTGATATGCTTCTTTCTGAAATAAACTTGTTTATATTTGGTGGAATATATCAACAATATCTTTATAGTCACTACCCAAATTTTCTATACGGCGAACGGGGGTATAGAATTGAGATTTTGTGTTGGAGTTATCACAACAGTACGGTAGATAATGCCTCGATGTTGATTTGGGAGGTATATGTAAAGAAATCAAGTATAATAGTTCAGGGCTGTCATTTATTGAATTTATGATTTTATGTAAACATTTTAGGTCACTAACTATTCTACATTCAGATAATTTTAATAAATTGAGTTGACATAGTAGATAATCATAGTTGACGGATTCCCTTGTAATGCCCATTCTGAAATTAATAAATTTTAAGATTTTTTTTTAATTCTTTCCATCGTGAGTGAATGACTAGCATAACTACGTGCCCACACTGTCGAGTTGTACTCAATTTGACTCCTAATCAATGACATATCTATAGATTTTTTTATAGGTTTGAATATTTTTAAATTGGCTGCAAATTCTTATAACAAAACCCAACATTTTCAAAGCTTTATTTGATGTAATTTCAATATGGTTTATAAAATTCAGTTTTTGGTCAAAGTTTACACCTAAATCATTCACCTCGGTTATAGCGGTTAGAACTATATCATCGATGAAGTAATCATAAATTATTTGATTTTTTATTCTATAGTCGTCGATAGTTCTCTTGTCACCAAACAAATAGTTTAAACAAGTTATTTGACAATGTTTGACAGTCATTCATATTTCTTATAGCTTTATATATTTTCATGTCGTCCGCAAACATTGAAACTTCGAAATCGTGGAATATAGTGAGCACATCGTTCACAAATATCAAAAATAAAATTGGTCCTAAATGTGACCCTCGGGGGACACCGCTGGTAGCAGTAAATTTATAAGAAATAAAGCCATCAATTTTAACGGCCAATTGCCTGTTACTTAAGTAACTGTTAAACCAAATGTATAAATACCCTGCTATTCCTAATTTATGAAGCTTTTTTAACAACAGATCGAGATGAACTTTGTCGAATGCTTTGCTGAAATCAGTATAGACTGAATAAACTTTAAACTTCTTAGACATGAATTCCGATATATAATTTTGGTAAATTAAAAGATTGGACAAAGTAGATTTTCCTGAAGTGAAACCATGTTGGTTAGGTGAAATTACTGGCTTGATACAGTGAATGATTTTATTTAAAAGAAGTTTCTCAAACAATTTTGGAATAGTTGATAAAAGGCAGATCGGTCTACAATTGCTCACCTCATTTTTATCTCCTTTTTTAAATATCGGGGTGAGGAAGCTGTATTTCCATTTTTCAGGAAAGTATCCTGTTTGTAATGACTGGTTGAAAAGAAAATGTAGTGGATATGCAAGAGTAGTGGCGCAATTCTTTAAGAAAACAGGTGGAATATTATCAGGACCTCCGCTCTTGTTTTGATCCAATTGTTTTAGCTGAGTCAGTACATCGTTATATTCAATTATTACATTAGTTAAATATATGAATTTAAACATAATTTTTATCTCTCTCTTTATGAACCCTGATTTACATGAAATTGTAAATCAGGGTTACATGAAATTTTAAAAAAATTTCAAAGCCAATTTTTTATTGTTGGTAATTTCCACACTGTGGGTGAAGTCCTAGTGCATTTGCAAACATTCGCCAATTCTTATTGTTTGTTTTTGGGGTGTTATGCTGTGTTGCGATCACATCTTCGGATCTACCGGATCTGCCCTGATGATGGACACTGCAACGCTGTCCGAAACGTCGGCTAAAGAAGGAGTTAGCGCAACACGGCATAACACCCCAAAAACAAACAACAAAAATGCTTTTGGCCGTGAAAATCTAAAAACTTACCATTCGCCAATTCATTTTAATTTTTCAACAAACAGATTCAAAATATTTTACTAAGGTCGGGTTGTTTCGGAGAATCTGAACAATTCATCAAATTTCAACGTTCATTTTCAAGTTCTGTGAAAGACTTTTTCAAGTTCTGTTTTTATTTCAGTTTTGTCAAGCAACTAGCCTACAATGATATAAAAACAGAACTTGAATTAGTCTTTCACAGAACTTGAAAAGGAACGTTGAAATTTGATGAATTGTTCAAATTCTCCGAAACAACCCGTCCTAAATGATTGTTCAGTTCAGTCAAGTGGTATTTTTCACCCGCCTTTCGATGAGGATCCCTACAAGTGGACAAAATTGGTTGCGAAAATTAGCCAGGTTAATTATTTTACTAGGTAACCACGCGCCATAAAATTCTACATACCAGTAAATCATTAAAGTCGAAAGTTCGCTGTATACAATGATTTTTTTGTTGTTGACACCCTTAGTTTTCATCATATAATTTTTTAAGGCCTATTTCGAACCCAACAAATTTGATCGTTTTCCGAGCAGGTTGTTCATGTTTTAGGTTTACGTAATAGGTGGTTTCAACGGCGTGTCGCGCATGGCGTCCGGCGAGGTGTTCGAGCCCGCCACGGGCTTGTGGGCGCCCGTGCCCGACATGTACAACCAGCGCAGCAACTTCGCCATCGAAGTCATTGACGAGATGATCTTTGCCATCGGTGGCTTCAATGGGGTCACCACCACGCCGCACGTCGAGTGCTACGACGAAAGGACCAACCAATGGTTATTATGCAACATATTATCTATCTAATCTGTTTATTTCTCGTTGAAGTGCAACCATTTGATTCTACCCTCCCTCGGTGAAAAATGTAACAAGAGATCTTTGGCATTCTGACTAATATTCTAAAAACATAATACGTCACTTCTTGTACCTGGTACAATGTACAGGGTTGAGGGATACTTTCATAGTATCTGGACGGTTCTTTACTGTGTATACTATACTCTGGCTTCGATGGATGGATGATATTAATTTATGATAACTAAGTGCATTTGCAATTGTTTTGTCAAAAGTGTATTAGTAGGTAGAGAAGCTCCGCGACAGACTATTTTATTTGAGATACACTTGTCCAGGTACGAGGCGACGGACATGCTGCTGTACCGCTCCGCCCTGTCGGCCTCCGTGATGACGGGACTGCCCAACGTGCGCGACTACATATACCAGTACAGAGAGGGGCTGATGGAAGAGAAGCGGCGTTTGCTGGCCGCCTCCAGCGCGCGCCAGCCCGCTGTGCGGAGTCCGCTACCTGACGTGAGTGTCTAGCGTCTTATAGCCTGTCACGTCTGCAGGTACGAGGCGGCGGACATGCTGCTGTACCGCTCTGCCATCTCGTCCTGCGTGCTGCGTGACCTGCCCAATACAAGGGACTACATTTACAACCGGCAGGGGCTCATGAAGCAGCGGCAGCGGATACTGGCACCATCCTCGCCAAGGCACATATCAGCCAGGACGCCCCTGCCACACATCCCCGAAGTGAGTACCAAGTGACTATCCCTACTCACCAGCATTTCAAATCTAAATCAGAGATCAGCAGCAAGGTGTACTAAGCAGCAACCCTCTGGAATCATGAAATCGTACCTATAATGTTTGGTTCTTGACCAAATTTCGAACAATTCATACCAGCCAAGGAAGTGTCGGATTCCCTATCAATAAGAACATCCAATAACACATTCTGAACTCAACGAGAATATCGAATGTAATGTATTCACAGATAATTTTTAAGCTGTCTAACCACTGCAAAAGAAAGATCACCTTTGCTTACATACCTACTTACCCAAACGAAAAGGTGGAGCTATTTTATGTAGATAGGTACTTATCACAACGATATGGGATACTCCAACGCAATACTAGACTGCAAAACGGATGACGCGTCAGAACTATGAGATTCAGTAAAAAAATATTCAGACTCTCACGAGTTCGTGCTTCAATTTAACTGTATGTGATCCATTTGATTAATTGTTTGGTCAATGTTTTTTCAATTTTTTGACAATAAGAGAGCAAATAGATTTGTAAAAAAGGCTGTTGAAACTTGGGTAAGCATGACACCTAAGTCATCGTTTGATATTATTATCAGAACATGCGTAATGCCCTTGGAGCATCTCGCGTCGCGTGCCGATTTAATAACCCTCTTACTAACAGTACAATTATGTTTACCAACACAGAATTGTGTCGTTTGAACCCACCCTATTAAATCATTACTTATTTGTTTGGCTAAACCATTCAACAAGTGTCAATCCAGTAATAGAACATGTTAAAATGCATTTTCTTTGATTCCTGCGCTTTTCTATTTTTCATTTAAATACACTTTTTATTAAATAATCTGACTTTTGCCAGTACGACTTGTACTTGCATGTCAAAATTTATTTGTGATTTTCACTTGGTTTCAGTTCCAACCGCTGGAGGAAAACGATGAAGGAGTCGTAGAAGATCAAGGAACTGCATAAAGAATTTTCTGCTCACTTTTTTAAAATAACACACATAATTTGTAACTTAACAGACCTGCTTGTGTAAATTTTACTAAATCTTTTGAATTCGGTTTTTCTTCAAACATTTTTTGACAATGTATTTTTGTAAATTATACAGTGTTTATTTGATACGAGTTTATTTTTAGTAATTAACTTATTGTAAATTTTTGATGGCATATTACAACAATAAATAATAAATCAAACGTTTTTTTACTATTTATTTTTTATATGAGTCCGTTTAGTGCCGACCCCAGATATTTATGAATCAAAAAGTATTATTACGTCAAAAGTAAAAATGTTTAAATTTATTTTTATTTTTTTACAAATAAAGTTTAAAAAACATGTTTTTGTATTAACCACACACAGTAGGCCTTTCAATTCAATTCAATTCAATTTGTTTATTCCTGTAAAAACATTACAAAATTACATTTTATTTCGTTTTTAAGTATATTTGTAAAATGGTATTACATAATAGTTAGCGGTGTATAAACTATACCAGCATCAATAGAGCTTGCCTTTTAAAGGCAGCTTCACCGATGCTAAATATGTCGATATCCGAATTAATTCTGTTCAACAGCAAGACTGCTCTCCCCACCGGCTTGACCATTGGCAAGTTAGTCCTGCAGGCCGGGAGATAAAACAGTCTATGCTGTCGGTGACGGAGATAACCATCAGGAACATAGAGACTAATACTCTCCATGATAGTCGGATTTACTAACCATCCACGAATCAGTTTGAAGAAGTGTGATACAATATGCACATCTCTTCTGACCCGTAGATGGTTCATACCGAGCATGCCCAAGAGAAAGTCAGTAGGATAGAGCCACGGGTAGTAGCCATACTCCCTCAGGTAGAGGAATCTCAGAAATTTCTTCTGCACTCTCTCCAACATGAGGGAATACTTCACCTGATGTGGGCTCCAAACCACCGACCCACTCTCAAGCCTACTCCTAACCAACGCAATGTATAGCACTTGGAGAACCCGGGTGTCTCTAAAATTCATCGCAGTGCGTAGGACGAAACCCAGCATTTTCAGTGAAGCACTACACGTCATTTCGATATGAGCATGAAATGTCAGCCTACTATCAAACATGATGCCAAGATCTTTCATAGTGGAGACACGTTTTAAACTTCGGGCATTCATGGTATACCGGTAAAACCAAGTATGACGTGCCCTTGTGAAAGAAAGAATGAAACATTTAGAAATATTGAATTCGATCCGATTCCGTTTACTCCAGTCAACAATTCTATTAATGTCCGATTGGAGTCGAATGCAGTCTTCTAAAGTTTTAATTTCCAAGAATAGTTTTAGGTCATCAGCAAAAAGAAGTGACCTGGAATGCAGAATATTTTCTGTAATATCGTTAATAAAAATTAGAAAGAGGAGCGGTCCTAAATTAGAGCCCTGTGGAACGCCTGAGAGGACAAGGAATAATTTTGACATGAATATTCCATGAGATACAAATTGCTTTCTTCCAGTAAAATAGCTTGCAAAGAATATTAGAAACCGTAAAGAAAAACCTATAGTTGACAATTTATTTAATAATATGTCATGGTTTACGGTATCAAATGCCTTCGAGAAATCATTATATGAGCAATCTACTTGGTAGCCCTTATCTAAAGATTTGGAAACATAATCTGTGAGTACCAGTAGGTTAGTATCTGTTGATCGACCTTTTCTAAACCCATGCTGTTCCGATATTAAGAAAGGCTCTACTTGAAACAGCACATGTTTATGAATTATCGATTCGAATAACTTAGCCGGGGCGGAAAGTATTGCCACTGGCCTGAAATTTTCGACAGATGTCTTTGATCCACTTTTGAAAATGGGACAAATTTTTGAGACTTTCCAGGAATCAGGAAATATACCAGTATCTAAAGATAGGTTGAATATAAAACTTAGTGGCATTTTTAAAAATTCAACACATCCTTTTAAAAAAAATACTGGAAGAAAGTCTGGCCCAAGTGAATGTGTATGTTTCATGTTATTAATTGAAGATTTAACATCTGATTCGTCTATATGACTTATATCAATGTTTTGGGCTCCCTTCACATTCAACTTGGAAGCAGAAATGGGATTTAGTAATGGAGGCTCATTACTGTACACTGATTGGAAATGGGTTGCAAATGCATTGGCTACATCCGCTCCTCTAACTTCCCGATCACCATGCATCATGATGTCTGTTATACCACCATCCTTGCGCAGTGATTTTACGTAGTCCCAAAATGCCTTGGGATCATGCTTGATATCACTCTCTATTGAGTCGACATACGTTCGGAATGCTATATGAACATTTCTTCTAACAACTGCTCTGAGATTACTGAACATTTCATACTCATTTTGGTCACCAGTAGCTTTCCATTTTTTATGGTGAGCATGTTTTTTCTCAATGCTCCCGATGGTATCTCTAGTGAACCACTTCGGATATCTACGTCCACCTCTGTTGGGAGGTTTCCTAGGGAAGCAAGCGTCAAATACATTATATATACATGAATAAAAATGGTGTAGCGTCTCATTAACGGTATCGAATTTAGAAAGTTCATGCCAATCCAATTGGCTCATCATCTGATAAAGTTTGACAAAATCACCCCTACCAAAAATCCATCCCCGCAAAGTGCCGTCTGTAGTTTTAGGTAATTTGGTAGTCTTCGGAGGCTTTTTACAAGAATACCGGAACTCTAATGCGGGGTGATATTTGTCCTCATATACGAGGGGAGAATCGCTATGTATGACATTTAATTCAATGTTACACAAAACGAGATCCAACATCCTCAACTCAGAATTGGGAATACCATTATTCTGGGTGAGCCCAAACACTTCGCATAAAAAATTGAGGTCATTTTCAACATCCTTGCCGCTACGCGCTGAATGGATGTTGAAATCTCCCAAAACAATAATATTCCTTCCTCCGAGAAGATCCACGTTTTCGTGAAACTTGTCGAAGAATAGTTGATATGTTTCCAGAGTTGATGCCGGTGGAAAATATATTACACATATAAAAGTAACAAACAAATCGATTGTAATTTTTATCCACAAGTCTTCGATGTCAGCTTCCAGATCAGGCATGTGTTCGGCCTTAAACTTAGTTTTGACAGCCAAAAGGCAGCCTCCGCCTTGTCTGTGGCCACTACCACTATCTCTGTCTTTTCTGTACACTTGAAAGCTGTCATCGAATAACTCCTGGTTGCACACACTGGAGTTCAGCCAAGTCTCAGTGAGCCCTATTACATCGTAATTGTTTACCAAAACGTTAGAATAAAATAGAGAACATTTAGTTTTCAGTCCCCTAACGTTTTGGTAAAAGAAATGAAAACTATTGTACTGTCAACTAGGTTTAAAATTTGGTAGCCGTGGTGTAATTACCTTATTGACCCATTCTTTTAAGAACGAATGCTTAGGCCAATGCTTAGATTGCAGTAATTCTGCCACCGCTGACCCGGGTACACCGATTTTAAATGACGCATATTCTCCCCTCGTTTTGATTTTTGTTATCTTAAATGAGGAGATACTGACAGATTTACTTATTGTTTTGAGGTGCGATGTTAAGTCATCTACTGTAGTCTCTGGATGCAAGGGGTAAAGATGGAAGTATTTCACTTCCTCCTGGTCCTTTTGACTACCTCGTACGGTGATGGGACGCCGTTTACGATTACGATTACGATTACGTTTACGATTACGCCTTGAAGAAAATAGTTCCCCTCAGGGCCTATGTCATCTTTGGAGATGCCGTGGGGAGGGTCTTTTTAAGGAAAGGAAGGAGGGGAAGCTCTAGGAAAGTAAAATGTGTGAGGGGTGGACAGAAATCTAGGGGTCAGTGTGTCTAGGAGTGATGGATGTATGGATCCATCCCTCCCGCTGCGGTGCAAGACGATGGGTCGAGAGAGCCCAGCTGGAGAGGTCAAAGGGTCTCCCCAAGCGAGTAGGCGCATCCGTCGTCAAGACCTGGACATACCTCACCTGATGAACCCAGTCACCCCTGCTAAGACACCAAACGTAGCGAACAATTTGGGGTGACCTATAACAGAGGTGTTGGTTATACAATAAATAGTTTCGGTGGCGGCGGTACCCATACCCGCCTCCCAAATAGATTTTTTTAAAATTATCTATAAATACGACTTTTTCGTGAATACGACTTATACGACGTATGCTACTTATGCGCCGTCCACAACGATTTCATCTAAATAAATCTAAATTGATACGCATGAATAATTTTCCGAACACTGCAGAATATCTGCTCAAATTACGCATTGTATTCCTATCGAGTGCACTTTATGCACTGTACCTAACTTTAATCATTTGTTTCTCGCCAAATTTTGCATCTATATGAAATAATTGAAAGATCTATCAACTTGCTGCTTGTCCAAGTCTATATATACCTAAATACTTTGATTCGGGTGTTCTACCCAACTCACCGAAAAACTGTTGACCAGCAAAACATTGTTGATTAAAGTGGTCGGCATTGTACGGGACCAAAGGACCAAAAAGTAAAAACTTACATATAATTTCAAGTAAACGATAAATACTACAAATATCAACACGGGGATATGGAAAAGCAAGAACAAGTAGTAAAAAAAATGTAACGGGTGTGCCGAAACAGAGAGAAACGCATTATTCCACCGTTTTTCGTAAGTAATCATTATTGATACCCGCAGTTGGTGACGAGTTGACGAGTCTGTGTTCTCATTTAACCACTTCGGCACCACTGTCCTTAATAATTTAACGATTAAACGACTTTTTGGACATTTACCTGACATTGGCCCCCGATCAGTCACAGCAGTGTATATATTGAAATCGTTACAAAAAGTCGATGATTTTATTTTGACGGGCACGGAAACAGTTATTCACAGTAAAACGGGTGTGTAGATACTCTGTGATCTTGCGAGTATTGTCCTGCCGCTAAGAGCTCTATTGTAACTGATTTTGTTTCACATCTCAACGTTTTACCACATCAATCTGTCTTTAGAAGCGCTTACAGTTAACTAATAATAATAATAATTGGATGACTTGTATAGCGCCGCTTTTGTGCACAATCACCTCAAGGGCGCTGTACAAACTTATAATACATTTTTACAGTGATCTATGTTATTACTAACTATTTATAGAGATAATATACATTACAATACTTACCTGGTAGGTCACCTGAGATTAACACTTAATTAACATTATCTAATTGTTTATTAGCAAAACTTAGATACAGGAATGAGGACATAATTGGAAAATTGAATATAACTGGACTTTCTCTTAGGAATGGTATATTTAATTTAAGGGTATGACAGCTTAAAAAGGTAAGTTTTTAGTTTAGACCTGAATTCTGTTGGAATTGTTATGGATCTTAGTTCCGGGGGGAATTTATTCCAAGCCTTCGGCCCAGATACTCCGAAAGCGCGATCACCAAACTTAGTATTTGGATTGCGCTTAGGTTCTATTAATCTGCCCACAGCTGGTGATGTTGCTGATCTAAGAGTTGACTGCCTCAGACCAGTGTTTTCCGGGACGCATAGTTCAGAGATGTTGGGTGGGGCCATTTCATTGATGGATTTAAACACCATCCAGCACAATTTGTACTGGATTCTGTCAGGACACTTGAGCCAGTGAAGGTTACGAAGGTGTTGCAATGTGCGTGTGTGTGAAAATTTAGACAAATAAAATGTTTTAATTTGTGTAATTCCTAACTTGTGTTGGATTTTTTTTTACATTAGCTTTTACGCAGGAGGCCCTGAGGAAAATAATTTCCTTCTAGGCCTGTGTCATATTTGGAGTTGCTGTGTGGAGGGTATCTTTCAAAAGAAGTTCTGGGAAGGAAACGGTTATGAGGGGTGGGTAGGAATCTGGGGTCAGTGTGTTCGGACGTATTCGTTATAATATCGTGACGTTACCAAAGAAAAATAATTTAGAAGCAGTATCTTAATTTTTGTTGTTCCCTTTAATTAAATGTACCACGCAACCTATTTGCGCGTGTTCCACAATCTTTTTCAATGAAGATTTTCAGAATCCTAATCCAGCATGAAAGATCTGAAAATCTACCTAAAAAATTCTACCTGAAAAAATGGATAAAAGTTTAAAATATGATAAAAGTTTGAACTTAAACTTTTATCTATATTTTCTCACATTCCCTCCACATACATATATTATTATAATGTTACATGGTACATAACTGCCCTAGTAAATAAGCGCGACTTTATATCTATTTTTCAATCAAAGTGAATACAACTTTGCCTGGAGCCAATGGGACTATGATATGCCTGTAAGAAGAAAAATGAGTATTGATATCTTATTAAGAATCTTAAAATTATTGGTAATCCGGTTAAAAACGGTTTTATGTGTATTTGCACGTACAAATATATTATCACGATGTCGGAACACGTTTTCCCAGTTCCCACATCGTGATATTATATTCGTAATTTAATAAAAGTTTATCCGGAAACCAATCAATTCATTCGTTAAAGGTCTGCAATCCCGTTTTTAACCGGATTACTGATGATTTAAAAAGATTCTCAATAAATTAGCAACACTCAATTTTTATCCGTCTGTTGTGAGTCTGAAGGGGGGAAGGGAAGGAAACGAGGAAGAGGATGTTTGAAGAACCTGGCTATTCAGATCTGGTGACCAAGCACGACTAAAGCCAATCGAAGAAACGTTTCGATTTTGAATGGTGTCTATCACCAGGGCGATCGGAGAGTATTTACCACTCTTGGCAGTTAGATTTTGAATGGTGTCTATCACCAGGGCGATCGGAGCGTATTTACCACTCTTGCAAGTTAGATTTTGAATGGTGTCTATCACCAGGGCGATCGGAGAGTATTTACCACTCTTGCAAGTTAGATTTTGAATGGTGTCTATCACCAGGGCGATCGGAGCGTATTTACCACTCTTGCAAGTTAGATTTTTAATAGTGTCTATCACCAGGGCGATCGGAGAGTATCTACCACTCTTACAAGTTAGATGACATCATGATTGCAATTACATACGAACAAAAATAAATTATTTCTTCATATGAAGCGGTTACTTTGTGATGTGACATTATAATTTAAAATTAAACAGTAACTTTGTAAACATCACTTATGGGTAAATACTTAATGCCGACCGGGTTTCGCTACAACCGTAGCCTCATCAGGGCTATTATACTGCCCTGATGAGGCTACGGTTGTAGCGAAACCCGGTCGGCATTAAGTATTTACCCATAAGTGATGTTTACAAAGTTACTGTTTAATTTTAAAAAAAAATAAATTACGTTTTATTTCTTACAACATTTTTTATATTTATTTTAGAATTTATAAGTCATTATATTATGTCTGCTGGAATATCGATAAAGTTTCATGGCCCAGTATTTACCTGCTATACTTTTCCTCGTAATTTCCAGGTTACCTATTTTCTAACGCACTTCGTTGACGTAAATGACGTCAGGGACAACCCAGCAAGACAATTTATTTCCTTTGACATGTAATTATTTATTTTAAGTATTATCATCGAAATCATTTGGTCGATGATTCGTGTAGGTATAAGTAAATAATGTTTGCTAAACTGTCGTACAATTCAATACCACTGTGATTCGTTTACCCATGAGTAGCTACTATTGTTTTGTTTTTTATCTTGAGCAGAACGATTTATTTAAATTAATTTTAATTTGCACTTCTCAGGAGTCAAGATTTTTTAAGACATAATGAAATATGTATATTAGACTATGTATGAAAGTGAATGAAACAAGGATTGGTGACAAGATAGAGTTGTGTGGCGATCTATCCTCTATGCCTACCCCTACTGGAAATGACGCAATGGTTACATAGTTATTTAAATAAATCTCTATATAAATATATATAAGACAAAACAACAACTGTTCTCAGTGTGTGGTATATACCTAATGTTAGTATCGCCCGGTGAGAGACCACAATTCAGAAAAAAAAATGTTTGGTTACTAAATCTGCATGTCTAGGCACCCACAACCCCATCTTCCTCTTCCTCATCTCCCTCCCCGTCACACTATGTTCAGCCTCACAACACATCTATGTAGTGTATTTTCACTGTTTTTTTTTTTTTTAATTCTCGAAAAAATTAATAAAAAGTCACGATTTTTCATTTTGATAATAACGAATAAATTTTCTATAACACTTAAAACGTGTGATTTACGATTTGTCGCCAAAACGCAAATTTTTATACGTGAATTTATCCGTGACGTCACGCCCGGCGATGTTCATGGCAGCCGTCTTACCAAACATTGGCGTTTTCTATGTCATATTGACGTTGTAGCCAGTTGGAACTCTTTCGAAAAGTGCAGTTTCAGATTTCTTTTAAATCAAAATGAATGAAAATATTAAAATTTCACTTTCTTAATACAATGATCTCTTGCGTGGTACATGTTCACATTAATCCATAAATTGATTTGGACGTAATAAGGAACTCATGTCCTTTTATAAATCAATAATGACCTTTTAACTTAAATAACAGTATTTATTTTTGTTTTTACTGTTAATTTTAATCAGTTAAAATAATTTTTCGGGTCTCCCAAAATCGCACCAATTCCACAGACGTGACGAGACTGATCAGTCTCAAAACCCCTCCTTTTGTTTTTATTACCCTCTTCTAACATTGAAGAACACTAGCATCTCATCACTTATGTTATTGTATTGAACCAAAGTCCAAAAAAAACATTCCATGACCATTACCTGAAATCAAAAAACAATACTATCTAATATCTACATAATATTAATTTAAGTTCTACTTCTCCACAACAAGGGGACGAATTTCTCTCAGGATGTGCAGTGTGCGTGTGTATAAATGTATGTGATTACCCAAGAGCAAACCTTTACCCCTCCCGTTTGTATAAAAAATAAAACAAAAGTAAAGTTACCCCTCCCACAAAGCTACCAACAGGTAAACCAACATTAATTTGTATCCCACGAGTCCAGTTTCCAAACAGCTTTTTGTTGTTTGAGTGCGTCGTTAATTTTTAATGCGTTTATGTTTTTTATTATTTTGTTCAGATGTCTCTTATGGTAATTCCGAACATGTTTAATTGTTTGTGTAAACGCATGACAAACTTAAAATAATGATTTTTAAACTCTGTGGTGCTAATTAATATAGCATATCATTATATGGATTTTGGATAATCAAGACCTCTTTTTTGAGGTGATTACCGCACAAGATTTCCAACTGTTCTCGATCGTCTGGAGACAGTGAGACTATGGCATTCCCACTGGGGTTATTTCGTGATGCAGAAGGTAGTGGGGACGAGGATGAGAAAAGAAAGAGGAAGGTGGGGGAGTACCGGACTAAACAAATATGGCCACCAAACACAGATAAAGCCATTTCAAACAACTTTTCAATTCTGAGTGGTGGTCTTAAACCAGGGCGATGCTGAGAGTATTTATCACTTTGGAAGGTGCCGCAAGTATACTGTGTATCAATTTTAATGAATGAATTATAAAATAACACAAATTCATTAAGTAAAATTTACTTGCGCACGCCGGGATTTGAGCCCGAGATCTTTACCTATTGACCACGGAGACCGTCAAAAACTGAACAGCCGTATTATTTTGATTTATTCATGATAATTTTTTTTATATGGATCTGATTATGGTTCCATGCTTTTTCATTTTGATGATTTATCCGGTCACTACTATATTATCCGATTATCGTATATACAGGGTGTATCGGCACTAACCCGACAAACTTTAACCAGCTATTCCTTAGCACATTTGGAGTAAAAAATGTTATGGGCACTTTGCTGTCCGGTAGCATTTTTTTTTTCAATTAAAAACAAAAAAAATTAAAATTTCCACACTACATCACTGTCATTGGCATTGCATTTCGTGTTCAACAGCTGTTATAAGCAAGTATGTCAAAAAGCGTCTTCGCTCTTTCGCACACACTAAATAATAATAGTTTAAAATGAGACGAATGGTGCCGTGCCATTTAGTTTTGATAGTAAAAGTGCGCCAATATAGGTACACACGTGCATTATTCAACGGAATTCGAATAAAATATTTGCCAGATGGGTTTTCAAAGGATAAAACAGTGGTGACATGTGGTGAAAATATGAATAATAATTTTTTTATTAAAAAAAAACGTTACCGGACAGCAAAGTGCACATAAGATTTTTTACTCCAAATATGCTAAGGAATAGCTGGTTAAAGTTTGTCGGGTTAGTGCCGATACACCCTGTATAGTATATATGGTGACCGGATAAATCATCAAAATGATAATTCATCACGTATTTAAAAAGTTATATTTAAAGTGATGAAACAAAAACTTTATTAACTGGGTTAAGTAGGTTAGGTTAGGTTAGGTTTAATTTTTTTTCGTCGTTTTTAATGGCTTTATATCACTTTTTAAATGTGTGTTGAATAGTCACTGTGTTGAGTTATCATGGAACCAGTGTATATATTGACAGTACTACCTATCTCAGTTGAAAAATCTATTTTCGTATTTGAGATGGGGAGTTGTGTCATTATTTTAATTTAAGTGCATAACGTAATAATATTGTTACGCGACATAAATGAAATAATTAGACATGTAGAGAATAATGGAACGGTAAATTATTGCAAATAAAATAAAACACAAATACAGATAACAAATACATCAGAAAATTTTCTTATGAAAGTAAATAATAAATTTTTAGGGGATATGTCTTTCCGCTATATGTAAGTATAATGATTGGTAAGATGTAATTTCAAAGGGATTTATTTACGTTATAATAAATCATTATCTAAATCCAAACCCTTTGTTTTGAATCTATCGCTAACCGAATAAAATGTTTGGATTTTTTAATGAAATATTCTTTGTTGATTTTAAAAGAATTTTTGGATGGTAATTAATGATTGTAGGGAGGTTTTGTACGCCCCCCTCATACAAATTGATATGCATATTTTGTACAACTAAACATGTAAAAAAAAAGAAAAGAAGAGAAAGGATATAAAAAGTTAAAACAGTTATTGCTCTGATATGAAAATATCTAGAGTCGGTGAATTATTTTCCCATTTGATCTTTGGTGAGTTGACGTGTTGTTCTTGAATTGATTTGTATTTATTATGCTTATATAATGCACTTGCATGATGTGGATTGACTAAATGATTATTTGTAGAAAAGTGTGTGGAAGGTTTCATAAAGTCGGAAATATAAATGGTTATAAAATAACATTGGTAACTTTTGGTTGCAATGCATATTATATACAAATTTTGTAGAACAAAATATGATAAAGGAAAGAACAGATTTAGTCTTCAGAATAATACATTTAATATACAATATGTATGTTATTTATATTTGATATTAATGAAAACAGGACCTTACCATTCAAATATTATATGTAAAACGGTTTGAGAATTTTATAAAACGTTTTTCAATTATAAAATTACCGGTAAGCACCAGATTTTATTTTTCAAGACGATGAATTAGTAATTTTTGAGGGATCTGCCCTTGAGGTAATTTTTCAAATCATCTAAATATTATTATAATCCCTTTAGAAACATTTGAGATTTAAGTTTAGATTGCCTTTTTATTTTAGAGATTTGATAGGGCAATTTCAACCGCAGGTCTGTCGGCCGCGCGTCGCATATTTTTGTGCGCGGCTGCTTCGCTTACTTCCTTAATATTCTGGCATTATTTTAGGGTATTGTCTCGTCTTAAGTTTGTGCAAAATAAATATCGTTTTTGAAAAAAAAAGCAAAATTAGTTCAGGTTAAGTGAGGTTAGGTTTTTTGACGTGTGTAATTCCAGTAGGTGTAATTCTCTCAGTGTTTATTATCGTCCATCTGTAATTCCGTCCTTGTGTAATTCTGGCAATATAGTAATGTTGGTACGTACGTGAGATTCAATTGACAAAACTGCGTTCAAAATAATGTATTTTATCCTGCATTATCCACAGCTGCGATGGTATTTTTGTAAGGTTATGCAAACATTCCAACCATTACCACAATCAAAAAAAAGCAGGCAGCGCCATTACAAAATCCATGAAAACGTTTTTTGTGCAGCGCGGGAATTGAATCCGCAAACGCTTGACTCAATGTCAAAAGTACAGACACCTACTTTATAAAGGTCATCTTGTTTCATTGCAGTTAATTCTTATCAATAAAACATATCAACTACTGTCCTTTAAGTATTAACTTACCGAATTACACTGTCGCTGTGGATTTTTTATTGTTTGTTTTGACGCGAATGCGTGCAATCGAAGCGCATTCGAGATTTACGTCAATGGCTTTACCGTTGTCGTACTTTCCTCATTGGAAAAAAATACATTGCTTATTGATGTGGACTTCTGCATTTCTGGGCGATTAACGATGAATTCGCAAGGATGCTAATTTTTTTTCGAAGAAAGAAGGGTGTGACATTAGATACGAAGCACTACAAAGTAATGCAAAATCATGGGTTAAGGTATGAAAATATGATTGTTTAGAAATATTTTAGATGAATCTAATACTACGAGTAGAATAAAAAAGTTGACCTTTGAAACAATCGAGCATTTTTTATCTTTTTATAAGCGCAGAAAAAAAAGAGTATCAAATCTCCTACTTACGAACCCCTTTTCGTTTGTGGTTCTATTGTATAATGTGGCAAATTAAGTTCTTAAAGTAAAAACAAGGCCTCGCTATTCTCAGTCAATTAAGATTTTAAATGGGTATAAAGTTTGCTAATTAATAAATTATAGTAGGTACTTACCTACCGATAACTTAAGCTGATATTTCGATACGATCTGTTGTGACTACCTAGTTGTATAATAAATGCACATCTCGATTAAATACACAGGTTTCAGTATTTTGAATAAATTTATGGTTTTCCTCATCAAGATTGTAAGATCACAGATTTATGATAATTTTATTTCTGATTAGCGTGTTTTGTCTATCTAATTGGTTTAGGCTTTGGAATGTTTCCCCTCGGGTAAAGGCTAGGTGGGTTACCTGCACCGAGGGAAGCAATTAAGCGGGATAATGATTTGACCCCTTCCCGGGCGTGTGTTGCTAGTTGTTGCTTGGGTATGGGCACGCAGAGAGCAGTGTGGGGTGGAGGGCAGAGAGGGGTGCAGCAAGCAGGGAGTGTGTGAGCGGCGTGTGTCGGCAGGTGCTGCACGCTGCCTGGCCGGGAGCGTGGGAACCCGTGCGCCGGACGCGCTCCCACGGCACACACCATACTCCATACTCCACACTTACACACACCGTGCTGCGTGCTGCCTCTCTCTACACACACACCAACTCACCCTCGCGCGCGCTTACACGCTCCACACTCCATACTGACGGCGTACAGTGTACACAATCAAGGTGACGTTGATGATGTGTGTAATATGTACATACGTACCCACTGCGCACGATGACCAATTAAGATATTGCGAGATCATTTTCAACAAGATGTTTAACATGAGCACTGACTTTAAATAATACGTCCGCACAAATTGTAGTTTACTACCTTTTTGCAAGATCGATTGTGACCTATTCGTTTTATAGAAACGTTGATTTCTTCTTGCTACCGTTTCTCACTTACCAGTTGTTGTCAATAAGGAATATGATTGAAACATATATAATCACCTTCAAAACATATATTCGTGTAAATCGATAAACGCTGATTCTGAATATGTAAGTTTTATTATACTTACATAATTACAGATTGTTATTAATGTGAAAATAATAAATCGTCATTTAAAAATTATGAAAAAATACGTGAGACACTTAAACGCCCTGTGATTGGTCTGCGGATTCTGATATTTTCACGGGCTGGCCGGCTACTACCTACTGTGGTTTTAAAATTATTGTTAGAAGGTCATAATACATAAATATATATTTTAAATTAACTGGAATCCCTTATTTTAAATACCCACATATTTCGTATTAAGTCCTACAGGAAGATAGATGTGTTGAAACACAATATTGGTATTGATCTAATAGTTAATATTATTATGTTTACTTCATATATACTATATAGCATATAATTTTTTTTTTTAAACTTAGGTTATTGTTGTAATACTAATTTTCTAAAATTGTATATCCTGAATTATTTTTGTAGTTAATTTAAATATTTATTGTTGATACATTATTTTACAATATTTCATATTTTAATTCAGTAATGTTGGCCTCACTGGGTTGTTTACCCGTGCTGAGGCCCCCATTTTATAATATAAGAAATTATACATTTAAAAAAAAGAAAAACAACATTAAAATAAAGATAAATTTAAACTAAAAATAAAGATTAAAAATTAGAATATAATTATCACACTAAAAGAAAAATATTAAAAGAGAATGTAAATCGGCATTTATAATGATTTATGTGTTTGTGCGTGTTGCGTGTTTTATAAATAAATATTGAATTATGTTAATTTGAATGTTGAATTATTGTTAAGAATTATTTTCTTTTTGTATATACTTACTCCTCCCACAAACACGAGCTTCTGTTTCTATGAAAATTATTCTTTTTCAGGGAAAAAAATATTTTTATTTTGCATACTGTTATAATTTTAGATCTTGCATATTTTGTAAATAAATATCATATGGTAATCAGTGACGGCTCGTGGCTTTTGTGTTTTATTGTTTTTTTTATTGCAAAGAGGAAACCGACCTTCTAATAGAATATGTCAGAGGCCTGAGGAGTTAAGATTATATTTTTTTACTAAAAATTCTTCATTGGCATAAATAAAAAAAATAAAAATAAATAGTTCAAGGAATGGTAATATTACTAATATATAATTTTTTTCCAACTTTATGTCCGGGTTAAATCTTCCTCACAGGAAAAACTAAACCCTTCCACACACTTTTCCACAAATGATCATCTAGTCAATCCACATTATGCAAGTGCATTATATAAGCATAATACTTACAAAACAATACAAGAACAACACGTCAAATTACCAGAGATCAAATGGGAAAATAATTCACAGACTCCAGATATTTTCATATCAGAGGGTTCAGCTCGGTAGAACTTCTAATTGGACCCATAAATCGTACTGATCCCTCAATATAAATATTTAAAAAATCTTTCATAATCCTACATGTATTTAAAATTACTGATTTTTGCATTTTTATATATAAGTTCTTTGACAGATCTAATGCGCCTAAATTTTGAATGAAAGAGCTAGGTATAATGTCAGTAGCCGAAATAACAAATGGTAATATTTTTATAGTCAAATCCTTTTAATCTCATTTCCTAAATCTGTGTATTTTCTTATTTTTTCAGAAAAAATATATTAAAATATAATACTTATTATTAATATTAGTAATATTGGTAAAATAATACCTAAAAATCACCACACTAGTCACTAGAATGCTTTTTCTTATTAGATTGAGATCATTCTATTATTACGCTTATTTATATTATGCGTACACGCAATTATAAGTATGATTCTCCCCGTAGCAGTGGGGCGGGGAGAATTGAGCAAATTATTTCTTATGTCAAATTATGTCTTATTTCTTTTCGAAAATCTCCTGTTGACCTCAAATAAAATATGTATTACTGTGATTAACCATTCTCTCGAGCAATGGAGATTAGCAGTTGCTCGGTTTTCGATTCGGTCATTAATATCACTCGCCAAATTTTAATACGTAAATTTATGAAGTGCTAACTTCGACTTAAAGCCAATGAATCTACCTAGATTTCACCGTTTATAGGTTTTATAAAAGAAATATTTTATAAAACCTATAAACACCATATTTTTAGGTTTTATAAAAAAAGTTCAATAAATTCATAAATCATGTTAACTTATAATAATCACCTAGCTAACTTTGGGTAGCTACCACTCGAGTGATTTATATACATACCACCCACCGGAATTTTTCAGTGAGTTGGAAATAGAAAAATCGATTATAATTATAATCCATCAATATAAATAAAAAAAATAAAAAATATTGTATGTAATACATTTGCTTTTTGGAAAACTTATTTCTAATATTTTATATGAAGCAGATTCAGATAATCTGTGAGGTGACATTATAATTTAAAATAAACCAATTGTTTAGTTGTTTTGTAAAATAAACTATAATTCGCTTACATGATTGATTATAAGCGTTTTTAAGCAGGAGTCCGGTAGTAAAGCTATGATATATATATATGTCTCACTTCATTAATTTATTATTTAAACTCAGTTTCAAAACTACAGAAGTTTTAATAGGTGATTTTTTAAATAACATGAAATGTCTTAAAATTCTACGAAATTATTACAAAACTCTCATATTTCGTCACATATTTCCAGCAAAATTCCAATTAATTCCGTATATTTATAATAATTTCACAACATTTTTTGAATACCAATAAACTATTTATTTTACTTCTCCGAAGCGTGACAATTGGAACAGTAACGGTTTTGTCATCTTACGCATTAATGGGAGGAAGTGCACTTTTTGCAAAAGGTTATATGATACTCTCATCCAAGCCTAACCAGTAAAGCTCCGGTACTAAATATGACAACAAAAAATGGTGCTTTCTATGGCGTCTTTTGTAGGTAAATCACTTCAAGGACGCTTTACAATTAATCAAGTGACCTAAATAAACTAAAAGATAAGAAAACATATTAAAACCTGCAATACTTTTTGTGAGTACCACTTTTAACTAAAAAAACAAAAGTTGTGTAAGTACGTATGTAGGTAGTAGGTAACTGTAAGTACGTATGTAGGTAGTAGGTAACTGTGTAAGTTCGTATGTAGGTAGTAGGTAACTGTGTAAGTACGTATGTAGGTAGTAGGTAACTGTGTAAGTACGTATGTAGGTAGTAGGTAACTGTGTAAGTACGTGTGTACCTCAATCAAAATCAACAAGAGGTTCAATCCTCAGTCAAACTATTTTTTTTAGTTTTAAAATACAATTTTATTGAAAATAGACGTACCATAAAAAAAATAGTTTTTTAAGGATTAATTTTTTGAAAGGATTTTTCTGTTATATTATATGATATAATATTGTAATGTAAGCTTAATAACCTCTTTTGGTACCTACTTTTTTGGTTTTCATAGGATGATAATTAATAATTGGATAATTTTCATAGCGCCTGTTTTTGTGAAAAATCATCTCAACCATCATTAGTTAGGCTCTATCTTATTTCATTATACACAAACAGATACAGAAAACATTCTTATCTGAAATGTTCCTTCAGATAAACACCTTTTATTCTAAAATTTAAAAAGTTTAAAATTGAAGAAGATATCAATTAGCACGCAGAAGGCAGTGCATAAAAACACCGGACATTACCTGGTTTTACATGCTATTTCACCATCCATTACTCTTGATCATTTATCAGAAGATTAGTGGCAAAAGTATACGAAATAATTTATTGTTTTTGTGTTTAATTCGTAGAACTCCATTTTTTTTTTTTTTTTATAAATTAAATTTAGATTAAATTTGATTTGAAATTTGATTTGGCTTACAAGGCCATTTTCAAACTGACAGTTTGAAAATGGCCTTGTAAGCCGAAACAGCTGTCACAATAATAAAAAACTAAAACACTTGCAGAACTTAAAATTAATATTATCAAATTTAATCTAAATTAAATTTATAAAAAAAAAAAAATATATATATATATATATACGAAATAACCTTATATTTTTACACATTTAGTTGTACACAATGTCGCCGACTGTGAAAAAGAAAGGTTTTCACTTTATGATCATTCTTTAATCATTTGTAAAACATGTGGCAGTCCATTCCAGGCTTTACGTCCTGACACTCCAAGCGCAAGCTCACCGAACTTAGAATCTGGTATGCGCTTTGATCCTTAGGATGTTAAGACATTTTACGAGAAGTTTTTCTGTTCTATTTTTACTATTGAAATCTTCGTGCTATAATTTGTGATTTGATTTCTCATAAACTTATGTATGTGCCTACACATAAGTATTGAATTTCAAAACATAATTGGATGGTTTTCAGTTAGTACCTGCATGTTGAGAGTTAGTGTACCTAGTATTTCAGAAGACTCCTGGAGAGTGAGAGATGAATGCACAACAAAGATGTATTAGTTGGATATGTTTGCTTTTAAACAATAATAAAGCCGTTCCTGTGTAAACATTTTACTTAAAAACACAATGTGGCCAAATACACAAATGGTATTTCACCATCTCATCACGGGACGTCTTACAGATTTGGGTAAATAATCTTATTTCTAGAGGTGGAGAGCTGGGTTTCTTGATTTTGTGAGGGTATCAATTGTGATCGTCAGGTACGGAACACAAGGGTATGTGCCCACTCGCCAATTTTATTATGTGTTCAATTTAAAGCCATTCATCTTTTCAAATAGTTTAACACAGTTAAACTTCTCACTGTGGGCAAACAAAACCAGGAGTCACAGTGTGAAGATTATTTGTTATATCTAGCTTAAGAATTATTTAATGTTTCTCTCCGCGGGTGAGTACCTACCCCAGTTCTTTTCAGACCTTACCATTCTAACCGAAAATTTGGATTTTCCCCAAATTGATAATTGTTTTTTTCTTTCTTTTCAAGACCTGTGCCATTTTGTATGAAGCTGATTCAAGCAGAAAAAATCAGAACAGAAAGACAGCTATAAATACAGAGTTGATTGGTGCCTACTTTGTACAGGGCGTCACAGATCGATCGTGATACTTCCTTGACAACAATTCGTACACAAAATATTTAAACTTTACTCGATAATTTTTTATTGCTTCCGGAAGGTTTACCAAGAGTAAAAATTCTCGGATTGGATATTTAGTCTGTGAGATAATATTATGATTTTCGATATATCCGTTTACGGACACGTGTCGAATCCGGAAAAATGATAGTCGTGGGTTCACGACAGTTCGTGACGTGTAAAAAACGGTATTTGCACAAATTTCATCCTTCTTCTTAAAAATTAGATTAAGATGCCGACACTCTTTCTTTTTAGCTTAATTATTAAAGTTTCAAATCACCTCGGCGGAAACTTTCATTTTGGCGCGATTGCCTCCCCACGCCGGCAACGATTTTAAATAATAATTTTTCATTCCAAAATGTGTTTTTCATCGACAGATATTTTACTTTTATATTCATATAAAAGTTAGAACTCAATATATTTGTATAGATTTTTTAATTGTTATAATATATTCAAATGCCGTAATTACATAAGCCCAGTACCTACTTA
Organism: Hesperophylax consimilis; assembly: GCF_061612785.1. Classification (NCBI taxonomy): domain Eukaryota; kingdom Metazoa; phylum Arthropoda; class Insecta; order Trichoptera; family Limnephilidae; genus Hesperophylax; species Hesperophylax consimilis. The sequence continues at coordinate 41,478,409 of NC_142836.1, read as the reverse complement.
TGTCTTTTAATTTGCATTATAAGCTAAGAAAACCAGTTTTTAAAGATATTACGGTACTTTACTAACCTTGAAGCATATTAAATAAAATTAGGTTGATCTCCGTCACCCTGTATTCACTCTGCTAGGTACATTTTAAGGTAAGGCAAGGGTCGTTAGGAAAGAACCTCGAAAAAAATGTGTTCAATACCAAGCAATATAAATGTTACATCTTTTAATAATATATTTCTTCTTCGTATTATAAGGATTTGGGATATTGTGGGCGGCTACGCGGAATGCATTCTTGCAGGCAATGTTCTGCTATGGTTATCTCAATCTCATTCCGACAAGAAGTTAAGTATTTACATATTTTATATTTTGGAAGAAATTTATTACGGTGAAAGCATAGATATTTTAATAAGAACCTAGCTTTATACCGGTAAATAAATATTTAAATATGCCTTCTTCAAAAATGAGCATTGCTTAATTTATTTAGAATATCTTCTAATTCAGGCATTTAACGAATGAATTGATTGATATTTTTTTTTGGTAAAATACCAATGTATTATCACGATGTCAGAACCAGTAGCGGTTTGTGACTTTTGGATGTACTAATATTACAAAAAATTGCATTATAGATGTTTTTGTACCAAAAAGCCGATTTTTTGTATAAAGATTTTCAGGAAATTTCAGCCAAACTGAAATTTGCTGAAAATCATCCTACAAAAAATCGAATTTTCGAAAAAACAATTTTTGGACTAAACAACATCAAGAATGTCGAATTTTTCGAACTTAGCAAATGAAAATCCTAATATTTTCGCATTTTGCCATTATAATTATAAAGACAAATTCACTTGCATGTACACGTTTTCCGATGTATTAGGAATTGAATCCCTTTTTAACCGAATTACCGAAAATTTGAAGAGATTCGTAATAAATTAGCAATATTCATTGCGTTCCTTGTCAACTTTAAAAAAAGTTCACTGTGTCGGTGAATGCGATGTATGTATGTAGGTACGAGTAGGTACCTATGTATTATAGAGTCTTTATTTTTTCAAATTGAACTTGTTTGAACTTTTCTGTCTGAACTTTTTTGTTAAATAGTTTGGTTTCAGCAACACCAATTTTGGAACAAAACATATTTAAATTCAAAATTTCAACCTAAAATATTTTTTGTTCTAAAATCGGTATAAATGTAATGTGATGTTTGACTTCCAAAGCTAACAGGACGACTGGACGGAAAAACGACTTAACTCATTTTTCTTTACCGTTTTTTTTTACAATTTAACATCTAATAAACAGCTCATTAATATAATATGCATAATTCAAAAATCCAAAAAAACCTTTCAATTCAATTATCTCGGCATGTTTGGTGTTAAAAAACAACTAGAACTTTAGGTAATTATGCAAAATCACCTACTTTCAGGAACAACCACTAATTTCTGAATACCTTTTGATATTCATGCGAATAATATTCACCTGAACTACATAGAAGCGCTTTTTTAAATTCAGAAAATCTGTAGGTACATTATGAACGTCTATTTTTAAATCGATCGATTTGAATTTTGATTTTGTTTTCTTGGTTGAATGAATAAATGAATGAAATGGAATTTCGGAAGTGAAAATTAACCCACTTTCTGACATCCGATCGAGCTAAAACTCTTGGTGGTACTCATGAACACACACATTTTTGTGATTTAACTAAGTCTTTAAACTACCAATCGAACAAAAAAAATTATGGATTATTATTAACTTGTCGTTCTTTCTAAACACAATAAATTGGAAAGGCCTGACGAAATCCAAAAACATTAATTAAGTAACCTTTTACGAGACCCTGAAGGTATTTTTAACCTACGACAAATTAGAGTTATTTTTCTTAAAACTAACACCCCTAAACCAATTAAAGTAAGGACATTTTTTAAATCAACACAAGGGTACTTCATTGCATGCTGGTTAGTTTACCAATTCTCTCATCTCGATATTCTTCGACCCTGATGATGAAAGGTGTAATACTTTCGGAATTATATGTAACAAAAAGTCAACCAACACAAAACCGTAAAAATCTTAAGCAATGCCTGCGTAAACAGTAGTTCTTTACAATAGGTGGAAAGGGATTAATTGGCTTAATTAAGCACACCATTGTCTCTAACTATCGAATACATTTTATTAAACGTTGATAGCAAATAAGCAATATGTATCACTAACTAATTACGATGCGCACGATGTCGTGACGCAATGTGATTATTAAAAACACATGTTGTTTAATCGTGCTATTCATTATTATTTTGAACCTGCTCTTTACCGTATATGATTATAACGGAAAATTATTTATCAGCGGGTACTTACTTAAAATAAGAAAAAAAAATCTGGTTGTCTCAAATATTTTATTTAATCACTTACAGGTTGGTATTAATGAGGATAAAACGTTATTTTTAGGTACCTACCACTATTTTTAGGTACCTACCACTATTTTTAGATACCTACCACTATTTTCAGGTATCTACCAATATTTTTAGGTACCTACCAATATTTTTTGATACCTACCACTATTTTTAGTTACCTACTACTATTTTTAGATACCTACCACTATTTTTAGATACCTACCACTATTTTTAGGTACCTACCAATATTTTTAGATACCTACAACTATTTTTAGTGTCCTACCACTATTTTTAGTTACCTACTACTATTTTTAGATACCTATCCCTATTTTTAGTTACCTACTACTATTTTTAGATACCTACCACTATTTTTAGATACCTACCACTATTTTTAGATACCTACCACTATTTTTAGATACCTACCACTATTTTTAGTTACCTATCACTATTTTTAGTTACCTACTACTATTTTTAGATACCTACCACTATGTTTAGTTACCTACTACTATTTTTAGATAACTACCACTATTTTTAGATACCTACCACTATTATTAGATACCTACCACTATTTTTAGATACCTACCACTATTTTTAGTTACCTACCACTATTTTTAGTTACCTACTAGTATTTTTAGATACCTACCACTATTTTTAGATACCTACCACTATTGTTAGGTACCTACCACTATTTTTAGATACCTACCACTATTTTCAGGTATCTACCAATATTTTTAGGTACCTACCAATATTTTTAGATACCTACCACTATTTTTAGTTACCTACCACTATTTTTTTAAAAAAAATTGTAAATGGAACTTGACTTGTTTATTTTTTATTCAACTTTAATGTAAAATTACTTCAATCGTCTAACAGTATGTTTCCTAAATAAACTCAAACACCGTCCAAGTTGGCGTAGCAAGCAGCGAGCATCAATAAAATGTAATCAATTATAAATACCCCTCAACAGGTCAAGGTTACACCTAGAAGAAAAATTAAATTATGTAGCAAATTATCATAGATTATACTTGTAGTGTTACTTTAATGCAAACCGTTAAAACAATATTTCAATAAATACCAACATATCTTCACTGAAACTTATTACTTTAAACATATCCTAAAATAATCACTTCAGTGAAAAATCACTTTAAGATATATTCTCATTGCACGCTCTTTATTGTGTTTTATATTCTATATATTTTTTTATAGCTTATTCATAACTTTCTTTCAAATTACTATGTACTTCACGTAAGCACTCGCACATATAAAATATCATAAGTTTTTTTTTTATTTCCTTACTTCGTTGTACTTACTTTGATATTTTTTTTTATACATTCTATACTTCTTATATTTTTAAAATTATATGCGTCTTTATTTTTTTACAATGATATAATTCTTTTACTTTTTAAATATTACTATACTTAATATCTTTTAATTCTATACTTCTAATATTTTTTCTACATTATATACTTTTTATATTTTTTTATATTATATACTCTTATTTTGTATACTTTTTATATGTCTTTTAAAAAACACTTTAAAAATCTTCAATATTTCAAATTTGATGTATTCTTTTAAATAATTATTGTACTTTATACATTATCGACCACCACAACAAGGGCATGTGCCAAGCATTTTTATTCTCTTATTTACGCGAACCGCCTTTCACAGTATATTTTACTTCAAAATGTATGTATTCAGGAAAGCTGGATAATTATCGCAGTTATCAAGGGAAGGCTGACAGAGATATTGAAAGAAGGGTAAATGCAGGTAACTCCATTAACAGAGGATTGAACGCAGTTGGCGCTAACAAATAATTGTCGAAAGAAGCGAAGCTAGCAGTCCACAGTGGAGTGCTGGTACCTACCCTGATGTATGAAATTGAGGCATGGAACTGGCAAAGAAAGGATGAAAGTAGGCTGAATGCTGTAGAGATGACATTCCTGAGGCGTATGTGTGGTAAAACTATGTATAAATGTGGAGATCCGCAAAGAGTGCAAGGCTGATGTAAGCGTAATGAGTAAGATTAAGAAATGGACGCTTAGATGATTTGGGCATGTAGAGCGAATGAACGAAGAAATGAGTGTAAGGAGAATATATGACTCAAATGTAAATGGTAGCAAAAGTCATTACACGGTGAAGTGAATCAGATACTTGAGTCGGGCCTTTTCAAGAGTCAGAATAATATAAGAGTACGTGTAAGACGATGTATGAATGTGAATGAGGCAAGGAGAGTGTGCCAAGACCGAGTTGTTTGGAAGTCCGTCCTCTGCCTACCCCTGAGGGGAAACTGCGTGATGATTAGTTAGTTAGTTACTTACTCGTAAGTTATCAAAAGAGAGATTTTAAAAATATTATGTTAACAGTACAGTGTAATAAAACAATGATTTTTGTTGGTGCTTTAAACTGGGGTAAATCTATAAGACAAACCCAGTGTTTTATAATTTTTCTTCTGTCTCGAGTAAAAATTAATTTAACAGCAATGCCAAACAATAATGTTGAAGTGCATTAGCTGGTCGTGTAAATTTGTAGTTATCTACTTTCAACGCTTAGTAATTAAATTATATTCATTTCTATATAAAAAAATAACCAAATAAAAGTCGGATGTAATTCACACACATAATTTTATTAAAAAAAGCAATTTTGTACATTCATGTTATTAAAAAAAATAAAACTTAATAATTACGCTTGAGATCGAAACACAAAGAAAAAACTTTACATTAATAATTGTTAGAGAATAATTACCGAAGTAATAACACATTTACAACAATATGTGTAGGTACAGGTCTATACTAATTATAAAAAATTCAGATTCATTAAAAGAAGTGTTTCTCAAATTAAGCATTCTTATCATTTATAACTAAGTAAAAAAATACAATTATCAAATTAATATTTAAAATCTTAACTCTATTAAAGCTGGCATATTTTTAAAACTACATATTTAATTGAACATAAGATATACGCTCTTGTACTAATCAAGTTAAATTATTCACTAAAATAAACACAACTGTGAAATGAGCTTCCCAGGTAATGAAACCTTAAAAATAAATTGGCACTTTCGGCCTTCGAACACTGCACTTTCATTCTAAATAAAACATTAAAAGTATTAAAGCTATGAATATCACAGAAACTTAAAGAAAATCATTTATACATGTACTTAATACAATAATACAATAACTCGGTCAAATCATAGCAACGAATAATTCTGATCTCTCCGAGTGTTTGTATTACATTGTACAATACATAACACAACACTAATATGATAAAAGTATATTTGCTTTTCAACAGTATCACAGATCCATTTTTACAATCATAAACTCTTTAATCAAAACATTAAGCAGGTTTTCTCTGTAATGTAACAGATTTCTATAATCAGAATAGTGTAACGGAATAGAAAATCTATTTGTGCAATTGCTTTAAGGGTCAACATAAAACGATACATAATCTGCTCGTTTATAGATGGCGCTTATTTAATTATTTTATAAAACAAAACACTTTTTTCAAGTTGTGCTTCAAAATATTAAGATGAATCGTTTGTTGCGCCTGTAAAAATGACATGTGAGTTTGTCCGTATAAAAACTCATTTCTTTCATGAAAAGCTTACAAATAATATTGTATCGGTGATTTAAACCAATATTATGTTTGTATGTCTTTCTTGAAAGAATTGAGTTTATATACGGGCCAAAGTATTTATTTATTTATAACAAACAAATCAATCATTTTAATATTTTGAAGCATAACTTGCAAAAAGCGATCTTTCCTAAATAAATTAATTTAGTGTCATCTGTGAACGAGCAGTTTATGAATAATTTAAATTTTACCCTTAACAAAAAAAGTTTAGGTAGGTAGGTAAACGAGTTAAGAAAATTTAACAAGAAGTGCAAATTAGTTGGAAGACAGAGATATATTAAATTCTAAAATATAATAATATCTATGCATTGCTTGAATATATATTTGTGCAAACTTAATTTTAAAGTGCGATATATTTAAAGCTTCTACCAAATGTGTAATGTACAGCGTTGTATTATTATAGTTTTACCAGACATATTGCAATCATGGATATATATTTAAATATATATAATATCAAAACGTTTAATTAAAATATACTATTATCAACGTATGTATTTGTTTTAGTTTGTCTAATCCCCTAAATAAAACTTTTAAAAAAAACACTAATAAAAATATAACATTGATTTACCCACAAAATCTTCTATGTTGTTTTAAAGATACTAGGAATAGAATGATTTTCATCATTCTTTTAATCTAGTCATCTTTTTATTTATTGGAAGACGTGGATTATTGATTTTACGTCCCAGATGTTTTATATACATTACAACTAATTAAACTGAAATTAGATAATACCCTAAAACTAACGGAAGACACTGGATGCACAATCTAAACGGAAGTAAGACAAATAAGGCGATTTAAACATTAAATAAAAATAATACTACCCTAATAATAACTAAACATTACTATCTACTAAAGAAATGTTAAAGCTGATTGACCATAAAGCTATGTTTAAAAGTTACACACCAACTTAAAATAATTAGATGCACTTACAGGACGAGTAGGTATTGTTGGCACTAATGCTACAAATTTCACGGATCTCATTGACCAGGTTTTCGTCAATTTCTGACAGACTCTCTGATTCAATGAACTGAAACCTTGATCTTTTCTTCATTGGGCTGGCTATCTGGGAAGTGTCATCTGTAGGTTCGTTGTTATCTCCAGGTTTGTTGACATTATCGTTCTCCTTTCGCTTGGTTGCTACACGGGTCCTCTCCCAGGTAAGTCTATCGAGCAGACTAGTTCTGGAATTGACCCTCTGGTTCATTATTTCACCAAATTTTGTCCAGTATTTGTTGAGGTTGATTTTGACGCCAGATACAATCTTTCTGGACAGTCTTGGCTTTGACAGCTGAAATAATAACAAAAACGAGAAATTAGCAACATGGTTTTTAAATACCAACTGTTCACAGTAAGAGGGGTAAAGTGATTTCAAATGATAAAATGATGTAGTTTATTAAGTATTCACTGCATATTATATTTTATTATGTTATGTAGGAACACGTAAGAGAACTGAACGTTTTTTTAAATAATGTATGTACTAAAACAAATAAGTGATACAATAAAAGATATAAATTATGACGAGCCACAAAGTAAATGCTTATTACAAATATCAAATAAGTGATGTTTACATAAAAATGCAAAGATTTGACAGTTACACCATGTAAATCTAAAAACTCTTTGGAAAAGTTACATTCTACTATTGAATTTAAATAGCAGAATGTATAGTCAAAAACATAAATTAAAGTTATGAAAAAATAAATAAAAGCTCATGTAATGTAGTTAAAATATAATAAAAACGTACCTGATATTGATTAGACACTGTCGTGGGTGAGTTCTGCTGAACTCCGTCCATGGAAATAGCACCACACACAGCAGAAGTAGGTAGAACATTTTCCTTTCCCAAGCACATTTTGCCGAGATGCAAAAAAGATCAACAAAAAAGTTCGTAACAAACGTCAAACGAGAAAGAAAAGAGTCCGTGGCGCACGACTGGTACGCGTCGGGCGGCTGAACGAAAAGTGAAAAGCTCCGGCCGCGCGTCCGCCTATATACCCGTGCTGCCGGGTCTCCGGTCTCTCTCGGCGGCGGACGGCGCAAGCGTGGCTCGTTTCCCGCGCGCGCCCGGAGCGTGCGCAGCTACTCGCGCGCAGTTCACCAGCTAGTAGCTACCAGGCACAGCGCAGAGAGCGAGCTATAGCGCGGCGCGAGCCTCCGCTCAGCGCGCGACCAACTCTCTGAAAGCACTTGGCTGGCGCAACTACTGATTACACTTTGATATATTATAGGAGTAATACCTAATGTGATTTTCGTACGTGTAGGATAGTAGAATAGAGGAACTAATTTATGATTTATAATCGTACTAATTATCAGATTTACTTCTTTATGATTAAGAGAGAAATTCCATGTTATGTTTAGAGGGTTGTTTTTTAACATCTTGAGAAAATTTCAATGTTTTATTCAGTACCTACAACCTACAGCCCTTGATTTGTGTCATAATGGCGATAGTTAGATAATCGGCGAAATCCAGGCGGATTCATTGGTTTTAAACCGCAGTAAGCGGTTCATATATTTCCATATTAATATTAAATAGGAAAGGTATTAATTAAATAATATAGTAAAAATGAAAATTATATTTTTTAATAATTTTAAATCAATAATTAAAAATTAGTGTGGGTATTTCAGAAAGTCCGAAATATTCCAAAAAACGTAATAATATACCAACGCCTATTACTTACAACGCTGGTTGGTTGGTATTTTTTAAAAGTAAAACAAAGCAATTCAAATAAGTTAATTAGCGAGAAATAAAAAAAAACTCAGTGTTATCAGTTTTCATGTTAAGTACCTACCATCATATATTATAGAGTGAATTAATAACAAATTAAAATCTATATTTTTAAATTAATTTGTGTACGATTTAAAACAACAAAAATGGCCGTTGTTTAGCCCGCTATAAACGAGAACAAGGCACGTTATGATAAACCAGAAGGTAGGTATTTGATGGCATCTCTCACATCTCAGTGTTTATTTCCCATCTAGATATAAGTCTTAGATATAGGTCACTAGTTTTAAGTCAGTAGTTTTAGTATTTATTATTTAATAAATATATTTGTACAGCGCCCTTCAGGTGATTTTTCACGAAAACGGTGCTATATAAATTATCCAAATATTATTATTATTATAGATTCCATGGTGCAAATAATATGAAATATAATGGAATGTTTATGGGATTATTATTTTGGGATTTTTAGACATTTTCACTTGAAATTGTATTGTCAGATATTTAAATACTTAGGCATATTGATAATTTTAAAACGCCGTTGAGGCGTTTTTCCCACTAAACGGCCCTATATAAATAAGTCAACCATTATTATTTATGTATTGTGTTTATATTGTGCTTTATCATGGATTTATTTTATTTACCGTCAGCTAATTTTATGTTCTCTTCGATATGACAAAAATATCCACTGAAACATTGATTATTATTTAAGTGTTTACATTAAATTTTTATGGTATGCATTTTAAATTTAGCTGCATTTATACTGAAGTTGTCATTATGTTTGCCTGGTCGAAATTAATTCGTAGCTAGACATAAAATTACCTCTTCTAAGGAATTATACAGGGTGTCCGGGGGTAATGTGTGCTAACTTCGGGAGGTGATTCTTCATACGGTAGAAGTAAAAAAAAAATAACGATTTTTTTCGAAATTCTAATGTTCATTTTCCTTTACAAAAATAGTTTTCCTTAAAAGAATATTTATTTTCCCATAAAAACAATTCATCTTTTTTTCGTAACAACTACCTTATAACAAAAGAATTAATTCGCAAAAACTTTACTTTTTTTACTTCTAAAATCATGTAGAATCATCCCCCAAAGTAAGCGCAATTTACCCCCGGACTCCTGTAAATGTTATGTATATGTGGTTGGCATCAAAATATTTAGTTGAGTTGTGAGTTTTTTTCTGTTGTTATTATTGTAAGTGGGGTATGAAATTGTGATAATAATAAGTCATGTACTTTTCTAAAATTAATGTTTACCGAATCTTTTTATACAACGATCCCCTACGTCAATGTAATAATAAATCTAGAAAATTCATTGAACCCAACCTTTCTGATCAGATTTACAGAGTAATTCTGTCTATGTAAGTCTGAAAAAAAGGAAAAAAAAAATTAGATAGTGTGTTAAAAAGTGATTTGATAAAAGCGATTGGATTTTTCGTTCGATTGAATCGGGCATTTTCATGAAAAATATTCTCATCTTATATAATAATTGCACTAGTTGGTATGTCGTAAATTACACACAATATTGGTACATTTACAACCATATTTTCAAAATCAGCTTGTTTTTCAGCTCATCCACTTATTTCACGTCTATTATTGATCGCATAATAATAAAATTGAACCTTTTACAACCAGCGATATATGTACCTAATTTAATTCGTAAAGGCTAACTTTTTTGTTTATTCATTTTAATCCTACTAGATTTAAGTTTCCGGGCTGGTAAAACGCACCTGAGGTATTTTTTTAAAATAGATTTAGTCTTAAATTATTTATGCAAGAACGTTAATTTAATTTAATTTAATTTAATTTAATTTTTTAATGGTTTTTATTTTTAACTAGCAGAAATCCTTTTTTATTTTGATAAAAAAATATATTTATTCCTGCCATTCACTTTTTGCATTAAAGCCATTTCGTTTTTTTTTCAAATATAATAGGTACATATATTTGATGCCTACGAAAACTTTAAATATTATTTTAAAACATTTTTTTTTTGATAATGTGAACCTCACTGAGTGAAATATTAATGAATAAATAGATAAAATAAAAATTTTAAAAATATATATAATTTAATATTTAAGTTTAAAAACTTGACGAACAGAAATGACAAAATTAGGTGCCAAAAGGTAGAAATGCCAAAAATTATGATTACAAGGAGCTTCCAATTCGTTATGAACCCATTATAATAAGCATGAAATTCGGACTCCTAAAACAATTTTACTCTTTCATGTTAAGTATTTTATTTATGTATAGTATAACAGAACCGAGGTAGGGTTTTGCGGATTCCCATTTGAAAAGAAGCCGTCCTTTGAAAAACCCTAAATCTTAATAGTTTCATAGTTTCAAGATCGGACTGAGATATCCTTAATTTCTCCGACCCAACAATGCAGACAATAAATGCTTTTGGATGTGTTATTGTTATTTTATGGGACCTTTTCAGCAATTTGGACACGTGTTCACTCCAACGTCTTTTGTTCCCCTGGCCCGACCGAATACAATACCCTCGGGTTGCTAAGCACTAAGCGGTAACCATCGCAAATATCTTGTTAAGCCACGAGCTTTATTTGTTGCTTTTAATGCAGTTTACAAGTTAACGCATTATGTGACTCTTTGTTTAGAAACAACATTGATTATCCGCTGGTTACTCGAATTACTCTCTTTGTTTGTTCAATATTGTACCCGCACTCAATGAGTACTTTAAATATTGTACACAACGCGTATTTAACCTTTTTTCTTCAGTTAAGTGATTACGTGCGGCTTTGTTTGACTAATGAATACATAAATATTATTTAATAAGCCAAAATACTCTTAAGTGTTTCACAGCCATACCGCGAAAGTCAGGGGATGATTTATTTGTGGTAATTTATCATAATCGTCTAAGAAAAGAGTAAAGAAGATCAGAAATACAATTTTTTTGTGAATCCGCACAAGATTCCCAATTTTCTGGAGCTATTGATACTATGGCAACCCAAATTGAGGTATGTTATGAGGCTGAAGGTGATCGGAAGGGGAATGAGATGGGGAATTATTCTAAGTTAATAAAATGTGAAATAACACTAATTAATCATTTATATATTTTTTTCGTTGTAATATAATTTTAACCCGCGACCTCCAGCTTGCTAGTCGAGAGCTTTACACCACAGAGGCCGTCGATCTATTGAGATCTAGTCACTAAAAATTGCTAAGACCAATAATTTCAAACTACGACCTAAATAAATTAAATAAAAAATAAAAATAACTTTTCGTCAACACTGACCTTTATGTGCAAAACCAAGGAGCTTAATTCTCTGCCACAACTTTGGTAAGTAGGTACAATATTTTGATTAAACCTTGAACTTCACACCTACTCCTGATAAAACCTTTGGGTCTTTTCAAATTAATATAAGAGATACCTTTCTGCGTGCAAACAAAATTTTCCTTTTATTATTTTTCTGTGTAGGAATTGTATATTATTTGCTGTTTTCATAAGATTTTTTTGACTTCGATGTAACATAAAACGATAATACTTAAAATTCCATAATATATTTTGATCAATAGATACGCCCGACCCGCGCCCTTTACAAAAACATCCGATTTCGGTCGAATGATTCCAAATAAGTATTGCACTAGCGAGGAGCGGCCTAGCTTAATTGTTACACCACTGAATCTCCCAAAATCCTTTGTAAACTTTTCCAAAGATGACGTGTCGTATTTTAAGGAAACCCATATTTATTGTGGAGAATATTTGAGATTACTTTGAAGTAAACTGCAGCATATTGTAAGCATTGAAATTTGAAATACTGAAAGAGGTTTGGAGCACAACCATTCTCCTGGACCCCGGCCCGACCCGGCCCGATTAGTTCCGTGTACCGGGATCTATGGACTTCTCTCCACAATACAAGGAATCTATACATTTACACGTTCGCTAGTCCCGGTCTCTCCCCGGGATAAAGAACAAAGCTCGAAGGTATCGAGTTAGAGCGTGACCGATTGACACCGTTGCGAAAGGTGGAAAAATTTCAGTTTCTCGCTGTTTTCTTTCAAATTTGGACGCTTTTTAAAGTCGATTAGATACGCGTATAACTCCTAGATAAATGACTTCAGTAAACGATGTGGATTTTGTATGTTTCATTTGATATTTCTTATAAAAGAAATATATTATTATGTACACGGTTTCGCTAGTTACGATTAGCGCTGTATGACCGTTACCAGGTGTGAAAAATTCAATGAAAATAAGTCCTTTAATCTTTAACATGCGATAAAGTTGGAGTAAAACTAACATCATTCAAATATGTGTCACATTTGTAATAAATAATAAAGGACGCAAGTTCTGTCTTGCGAGATAAAAAAATATCAAACACGCAAAATAAGCTCACACAAAAGTTGCGTTGTTCAAATAGTGTTCCTTTTTACTTCGTCTGAATCAATTGTCTGAACACAGAAGCCTCAAGAAAGCCAAGGCAGCCTACTGGACTTGTCCGAACTTGTATTTTACATGCACCAACAAGAAAAACCTCGCTTGCGTCATTATCTTCCTTGTTGCGTCAGGTTTTGGCGAAAACTTCCCTTCCCACCTGAAAGCTAAATACTTTAAACGAGATAAAATTGACCTGTTGAAATGAGTGAACCTGTGGGAGGATCAAACTGTAAATAGGGGGCGGTTGGTAATAGTGTCGAGGGGGTGGATGAAACGATTGTGTTGAGGGTTGGAGAATAAGGGTGCCCCGCATTTCACCGTGGCAAGTGGATATGGGGCTGTATTATACATAATTAGTTGCATAACGATACTCCACTGTGGAGGGGTATGTGTGTATGGAGTAGTGTGGGGTATTATTATAAGCCGGTGCGGGTGAACAAACGCCAAATCAGGTGGGAAACCAAAGCCGGGGTATCACGTGTCCCCTCGTAACACTTGATTAAAACTGATTCAAAACCACGCTGCATTATCGTCGACAATCTATACTAAATATTTAATGCCTTAGAAGTGCTCTTCTAAATTTATTTATCAAACCTTTTACATAGATTGATGTATTTTGTTAAATGATTGAATCATTAGATTTCAGTTTATTATTATTTAATCTGTAGATTATGTTTCCAACCATCTGGAGCCATGTATGCTGTAAAGCTGAATCTAGTTGGGAGGGAAACGAGATGGGGGAGATGAAGGTGTGGGAGAGTATCTGGCTATTCAGATATGGTCGCAAAACGTGGCTAAAGCCATTTCAAGCAACGTTTGAATTCTGAATGTCAGTCTTACACCATGGCGATACTGATGGTATCTTCTTCTCTGAAACGTGCGGCGAGTATACTATACGTATTACTTTAAATGAATAAATTGTGAAATTGTGAGATTTGAATACGTGTCCTTTGTATTTCTAGTCGAGAGCCGAACCCTTCGACAACGGAGGATTACATAATGATAAGAAAGTGGAACGTGTTTTATTTTCAACTAGTAATCTCAATGAGTAAAAAATCTATTTTTGATTTGAAATGTCCTATAAATACATCATGAAAATATTGTTTAACATCTGTGCTTATTAAGTTAATTAGTGCCTTATCGGAAAATACATTAACCACTGTTTGTATTGGCAATCATTTCAAGGGAGCTCTACAATAAACACATAATTACGCCAAATTATATAATAATAGATAATAATAATAATTGGATGACTTGTATAGCGCCGTTTTTGTGCAAAATCACCTCAGGGGCGCTGTACAAACTTTAAATACATTTCTACAGTGATCTATGTTAGTACTAACTATTTATGGAGATAATATACAGTACAATACTTACCTGGTAGGTCACTTGAGATTAACACTTAATTAACATTATCTAATTGTTTATTAGCGAAATTTAGATACAGGATTGAGGACATAATTGGAAAATTTCATAAAACTGGACTTTCTCTTAGGAATGGTATATTTAATTTAAGGGTATGACAGCTTAAAAGGGTGAGTTTATTTCAAGCCTTCGGCCCAGATACCCCGAAAGCGCGATCACCAAACTTAGTATTTGGCTTGGGCTTAGGTTCTATCAGTCTGCCAACAGCTGATTATGATAAATCTAAAGTTTCACTATAAAATCTTGAGTGTTCAGTTTTGAATGGTAAAACTTACCATAACTTGCATGAAATGAAAATCAGTTCTTATAAAACCCAAGATTATTGTTTCTAAATGAGCTTCACCCAATAAAGCACCGCCTTTTATCTATACCTTCATTTGTCATAATAAACCCTTTGGTCTGCGCTCATTATCTCGCGATTCAAACTGCCATAGAAGTATTGAAAAGGTTCGACGTTCAGCTTGTTGAAGAATGACTAAACAAGGAATAAACAATGCTGCACAATGGCGTCCCTATCACATCGCAGGGAAGGTAAGCTGCAATTCAGATGCAAACACCCGCACATTTTTTAATTTAATCCCTAGCAGCAAAGGCACTAAAAATAAATAACGATTTATTTAGTTTTTTAACATCGCGTATTACATTCTTATAAAGCTAACTAAACTACTGCTAAGATAAGATTTAGGAAGAAGCTCTGTTAGGTACCTACCTATGCAGTAGTTTTAACTACGAATAGTCAAAAAAACAATTTGGAAAAAAAATTCACGTGGGTAAATAGGTAGTAGTAAAATTCTGGATATTATGGATGATTCCGAAATAGTTCATAAAATAACGATTTTTTAAAATGAATTTTATGTTTAAAAAATGGTCAAAATTCGTGTTTATTCTCCTGTATTATTTACTTATCGAATTCGTGTTCTAGTTTTAATTTTAATTTTAATTTTATTTTATTTTATTTTACGCCAAGCTGGGCTTTCACGTAGATTAGAAGTACAAAATTACGTAATGAAATATCGAAAATTATATTTAAAACTTTTTAAATCATTAAGTAATGTGAAACTGATAAAACTAAATATGAAACAGTACTAGTAAAGCATTTAACAGTGACATAAAATAAAAAAGAAACTAACACAGTACCACGAGTATTGTTCTGTATATTATCTCCATATATAGTTAGTAATAACATAGATCATTGTAGAAATGTATTATATATTTGTACAGCACCCTTGAGGTGATTTTGCACAAAAACGGCGCTATACAAATCATCCAAATATTATTATAATTTATTATTAAAACGTACACATGTATTAAATTTCACATTACTGATAAACAACATTTTACGTATGGCAAACGGTTATCAGTTGGGTAAAATTTTAAGAAGTTTTTCTAGTAAAGGCCTAAAACTTCAAGATATTTATGTAAAATACCAATTTAAATAACCAGATGTATAATTTTTTTTTACTATTTTATTTACTTATAAATGTTACAATTTTTTATGATTTTCTCAATTTAATTTCCTTAACAAATCTAATTTGTGTTCAGGAGATCCTGTGCCGAGGCGAACTAGGTTTAGTATAGAGGCCACTATTAGAAGCTCAATTTCAAGATTTGGGTGGGGTATTTTCAGTTACTCTTACTGCAATGTTTTTTAAATACCAGTCAATTCTAAAGAGATAATGTGAATCTTTAGCATAATATGCAATGATATACACGTACCTTAATCTCCTCAAAAACATTTTTCGAATTACCAAGAAACTTAAAGCTACTTAAAGCAATCATTTGATACTTAAAACATTTTCTTCGCTTGACTAATACGACGCTAAAGAAACTAAACACCGTTTAAATTTGTAAAAGATTACAATAGCTGTACCTAACTATCTCCCATAAATATTGTATATAACATACCTGCTGTGACTCACCACTTCGTTTGCAAACCCTCCCTCAGGCATAAAACCCTTATAGAGATTATGATTTAATAAACTAAATTCCCAGGTAATAAGACACCACCGTACAAAAATGCTCTCGGTAAAGAAACTACGCGTTTTAAAGTTTTAAGTTTTACTTTATCATTCTTCCTAATTCTCAAGATACTAGCACAGCTTTTTTCAAAATCAAGATCAGACCTCAAAAGCCATACAAACGTATGAATGGTCTTAAAACTCTACACATTGTAACCAGAAACATAAACAACCCATTGCCTTTGGTTTGGGACAAAAAAATAGGTCGTATTTTAATATTTACCCACTTTAAATAATGCATTATTGTCACGGGTCGTAAAACAATAGTGTTGAAGAACAAAGCTTAAAAAGAAAAGCTACCACAAACTTAGCATCATAAACATGAAGTTTGCACCCAAATTTCTTTGGGAAAGTTTATGAGGTCTGGTCAGGCGCCACGGTAAATGTAAGGACAGGTTTTTATTACCATCTACAGCTACTCTTTCTTTATTGCCCAGTATTTTTGACACTTTGCATCGATGGCACTAATAACGGTTGCTCTTTTTATGCCCCGAGGGTTAAGGAATTGGAAACTGTGCAATGGTGAAGGCGAGGTAGGATGGTCATGTAAACATATTATGTATTTTAGTTGTAAAACTCATCTCCTTAAAAATCATATCATAAATTGTACAGTGGCAAACCTTATATACATGGCAAACCTTAGCTAGCCGCCCCTGAGGTGATAACTCACAAAAGCGGCGCTATACAATTTGTTTATTATTATTATTAGTAACACCGAGTAATTTACAGAATATATTTACTTATGCACTCGTAAAAAAGGCATGAAAATTTTCATAGTCCGCGACATTGTAAATAATATGTAACTAAATATATAAATGTAAAGAATTAGTATTACAGATAATAATATTAATGTAAAGAATTAGTATCATAGATAATAATATAAATGTAAAGAATTCGTATTGCAGATAATAGTATGAATGTAAATGTGTTTCTGCATCTGTTTGTAAGTATTATGATAAATCCGATAGTGGGTGATATTTGAACAGCGCCTGTGAGGTGATTTAAATCAACGTATTTATGCAAATTATTATCATTATTAATAGGTAAAATAAGATACGAAATTGCTGGATATCGGTGGCGAACGGTAAAAATTCTTCGAACATATTATTATTACTCCAAAAATAATAGGGAAAATTAGTCCAAATAATTATCATCACTTATTTTTATATGCGTTGGGGTTTCCAGTTATACGCATAATATTAATGGTATAGAGGTATTTGATTTCTTCTTCGATATATTTATATTAGGAATATAGACGGAAAAGATACTAAGAAACGTTGGACACGATAAGCGATACCTACATTATATCACATATTAGTTAGGTACTTGGATGTTGTATAGGTAGGTACCTATTCAGTGGTTGGGAAGATTGGCCAAATCTAATTGCCTAATTGTCTACCTGAGCTACCTGTGTCCTCTAAATTCTACCCACAGTTAGTTAGGTTCCCACTAGCCTTGCTAAAGAATCCTTCACAATGAACCTGTTCCTTTTCCCAGATAATAAAAGTATGTCATGCCTGTAAATAGAATGTCAGGTTCCTAGCTATATACCTGCGTTATTAATTGTGATTCACCCAGATATTTCCATTTCGGTCCACCCCAGCCTCCCTCACTCTCGCGGAGAAAAAATCCGCTCATTTAACGCTACAGTATTGTGTTAGGAGATCTACCCTCCATAAGTGAATACGCTGAGATCTGTATAGTGGTATAAGCTCCCTCGCCATCTACCATCTGCCGCGTGAAACGCGCCCACTGAAAAAACTCTCCTATCAACCCTGGGAACCTCGGATCCACGCCGTTTCCCACGATCCAACCCTCTTGTATATTAAAATGAACAGCAAAATAATACATAAGTTACCCTACTTGGGCAAGAAGTAAAACGTCGCGCGTCCCTCTCGCGCGCACTGTATATCGTGGCCAGGTATCGCGGTCTCTGTCTGGCCGAGGCGCGGGGCGCACACGTGTGCAGCGCACCTGCCTGCCACTTGTGGAGAGGTTTTTTTATACAACTTATCTCGATGCTAAGGAGAGTTCTTGCTGTTTGGCGAGGATGAGATTGAAGGCTTATGAAAAATATCGTCGGGGCGTTCAGAATACACTGTTATTATTTTTTAACAGTTTTATCGAGGTATTCTACCCTCAGAACAAAAGTTCATAGTAAGTTTATGACATGACTTCTACTTCTAACTTCGATCAAACTACGTATAACCGTGTTTAGATACACATAAATATTAGGATTTCAATTTAACTTTATATTTTACATTCTTTTTTTAAATATGTACTTGGCAAAGGAGGCCTTAATTTTTCCCTTCAAACCCGTGTAATATTTTTATGAATAGAGTTCACAAGGTTCAAATAGCAAATTCATTGATAAATCTGAATGAGAGTTTATCTCCCCACTTACACACGGCCAATAAAGGGGTCAACAGCGAGGGGAGCGCGCAACGCACCCCACTTATTGACTTGTCTCCGCGGGCCTGTTCCCCCTAGTTGCGCACCCCATTGCACCTTACACCCCACATACACCCCACAAGCCATAACAATAGTTAGACAATATAAACCATCGCCGAAAATACACTTGTCTTAAAATTCACCTGATTTCTACTGTTGACATGGTAGATATAAATAAAATATGTAATGCAAGGTGTTCGATATTTTGATTAGCAATTCGATATTAAAACAAACCTGTTATTTAAAAATGAGTTGGTTGACGAATAATAGTTTCACTTTGAAAAAATACAGTCATGACTAGTTCGGCGAAATCTTTAGTAAAGTCTATGTTCAAAGGTAGTGGAACACGTGTGAATATTATGAAAGGGAAATGTAGTTGTATCGGATCTACCCCCGCCCCCGCCGCGGCGGTAGGGGTGGAGTGCTGTGGGGAGGTGCGGGAGTGGAGGGGCCGGCGCGCCCTTATAAGGCCGCACCGCAGCTTGTAGAGCACATTCTGCCACCGACCGCAGCCCGCTAACCTACCTTTCTCAATCGTGTCTTACTTTGTGCTCTACAACATGTCTACTTACGCCGCCAACGAATTCATCGTCTCATCGAACAATTCGATGAACGATAACACTTACAACTGCCAGAAGGCCACCAAAACACACAGGATCAAAGCTATCTTGAAGCCTCTGTTGAGGATGCTGAGGAAGAATTCCGCGCAGAAGAAGAGAAACGCATCTTTCGATTCTGATTATCACAGCCAAGATCACTGCGTGGAGTGCAGCGACAACTCTGCCAACGAAGATCTGGAAACCTCCATCATGGATGAGATCAACAACTGCCAGCCCAATTCTGCCATCTTCGTAGCTGATGAGGATGGTCAGTGGAACCTGTCCCCCGTGACCCGCGGTGCCTGTGTGCCCGTTCACTTCGCGAGGACTGAGGCTGGCACCTTCTTCTGGACCTCCATGCGCCCTGACTGCGACGTGTCCCCCGCCTTCCACTGCTACACTGAGTGCCAGCAAGCCGCCCAACAACAGCCCATGCTGACCCATGATCGCTGGGTCCAGGCCTGAACTGATACAACTGTCACTTCAAACGACGATGAATCCTGAGCTTCCAATTTGTGATAATTGAAAAAAACCGCCATTTGTTATTCCTACGCTTCCGAATCCCACAAGTGCGAACGTGATTTGACATCTTCCAAGATGAACTTTAATTATTTTAGATTGAACATTTGTTCATTTTAGATTAGGAAATGTAGTTATTTTTATTGAATATTGTTTAATGTTAGATAGATAGCAACCTGTGATTTAGTTTGTATTGGTTCCTTTACTGAAATGCCTGAAATTGCTCAACTTTAATTCTACTAATATTTAGTTTAGATTTAGGATTGTGATATTTTGATGAATAACTATGTTTTTATGCTCGTTTTGCGAATGTTTATTATTTGTAATAACTTTATTGTGATGAAATGTTTAATGCTTTAATTTTTTCTATGTTTTAAATCATTGTCTTCCAAACAATTGATATGTTTTACTGAAATAAAAAATACTATTAACTAAATTATTTATCTTTTCCTTGATATCAAAACCAAATACCCCACATACGCTTGTCAATGATATTTATCATTCATTGCATACACATTAAATAATTTCCACAGATGTACTGACCTTATATATATATCAAATAATGTATCCAGAAGGTATCTACCTCCATGACATAAAAAAGACATTTCCAAAATGAAAGGTCTATTTACATCAAATAATAAAATAAATTTTGAATATTATCTAGACTCTCAAAATCTTATAATAATACCCATATTTGGAAATTACCACTTTTTTTCGTAATAATTGTTTTTAAATCTTATGCTAAAACCTGTTAATCTATGTGATATTAAGATAAGAAATGAAGAGGTTATCGATTTCAGATTACCAATTTTTTTAATATTTATTATAATATATAAAATATCGTAGATTCATTTTTCTTATATACAAAATTAAAATTTATTCTAATTGGTTTTTATCACACGTTTCTCAAAAAAAAAACAACCTCATGTATAATTAATTAATATTTCGAGTGTCTTAATTTGTTACTTCAAACGTTCATAATACATTTAAGGTCTAAAATTAATTACAAATTGGGGCAAAGCAAGAAGGAGCGATTCGGTGGCGTGGACCGTAATTTTTTTTTTCTCTCCGAACCATCTACCTGACCGGGATTTATATCAACATCCCAAATAACAAAAAACGAACTTCAACCAAAAATGAGCTTTAATTAAATGATTCCTAGAGATCTTTTTGGCTTACCGCTTTTAGTTAAAGTTCGGTCGTTTCAAAGCTTCACTGTGGCTTGAGCGGAACACGTGAATCGCCTCGGGCTAAAAGCTCCTTCAATAATATACTCTTAGTTGGTATGCTTGATTGTTACAGAGGTATTTCTATTGTATCGAGTATCCCTCGGTAACATAAGCTTTTATTCACTTCACCGTGGTTCTATCTCTCAACCCTATTGTAAACACTTTGGAATAGGAACATGTACAATCAAATTTTAGTTTTGAATAGAAAACGAAAATATTTGAAACTTTAAAAAAAGTGCCAAGTATTCCGGTAAATTGTGCTATACTTCGGTTATAATTCGGTTACCTATTTCAATTATTTAAGGTTCATACAATTCAAGGAGTAAGATCATTATGAAAAGCAGGTACCTACCTTATGTATTTATAAGAGATGTAGAATGTAGATAGCAGTTACAATATTCGTACAATGCATTGAGGAATTTGCAATTTGGAGATAAGGGTTGAAAACCATTTGAATGAAAATTATTTCTACATAGGATTTTTTGCCGTATTATACGAGATGTTCTTGAATGGAAAAAATAATAATAATTAGGTAGGTATTACCAAATTAATACTTTTAAATTTTATCTAAATTTTGGTATGAAAATAGTTATATTAGCTTAATTTGAGATGCGAACTGCTGCTTTAGGTATATATATATATGTCACCTCACAATGCCAAAAGGCGAAGCTTAATGCTAAATCACAAATTTGATTATTTTTTTCATATCAAATTTGTGTACATTATGAAAACCAAAAAAATTGCTTTAGATAAATTGAACGTTTTCCAATCGTTTCGCTTGAGTAGAATGAGTAGAATACAAATAAATTACTCAGTAAAAATATAAATGTAAACTACAATTTTTTTTAAATAGAATTGTATGAACGCGCAAAGGAAATAACTATAAAATAAAATACAATATAATAACTAAGATTATCTGTGACAGTTTCACTTGATTTAATTTTTCACGTTCTTATAAAATTATTTACAAAATAAATAAAAAACAGTTTTTTGCTTGAAATCGAATATTTTTAGACACCGTTTGTCAAGCGATTTTAACGACTATTACCTACAATATAAGGTGTTGGTATCAGTAATATAAACATTTTTGGCTTATAGATTTCTCTTAATTGTAGCTTTACTTTAGTTAAATTACCTTGAAACGTATTGTTATTAACATACATTTAACGTAACTGGAATTAACGCGTTTACTAATATAGCGGGCCACTATAAAAGGGTTCAGATTTAAAGGGTAAACTACGAGATAAAGTAATTGGGGTAGAGAAGGTACTACGGGATAGCTCTGAAATAATGATCTCATCACTTTTAGTTTTTACGAATTTCTAACTGACCATTATTGAACACTTATGTAAAATACATAAGATGTCTTAGGTATAACATCAAAATTGTGATGATCAATCGACAATGGGAGTTTATAGTTCACGTACAAAATTCAATACAATATGTGAATATTCTTTACAATATAATAGTTTAATGATATACCTTGTCAATCCATGGATACCTAACTAAAATTATTTTTATTATGCACATATAATAGATTCAACTTAAGAAAAGCACGACATAATGGCCAATAAATACTTTGAAAAATTTGAAGGTAGTTTTATGTCAATTTCAGAAAAATAATTCCGCTTTTGAATACGTTTTTCGACCAATAAAGTAGCAGACAATGATTCCGTCAGCGGTAGTTTATTATCCTTTTAGCGTTAAACTTCCAACAAATGATTTCTAATATTCCAAGATAACTTTCCGCCCAATAACTATACATAAGAGGCTGCATTTGAAAGGAATGTCTTTTATTATTCGATGAAGAAATGTATATCTTCAATTCGTTGAACATTCTATGTGTATGATTTGTAACAAAGTGTTTATTATTGTTTAATTTCTCGTGGGTCCACAAATGAAACGAACAAGAGGTAGGCCGTACCTACTTTGTGCCACGGACTACGGCATAATGGCCACAAAAAGCTTTTCAAATACTAAATAATAATTGGTCCGTGTTTGTTATCACCTCGAGGGCGCTTTACGGTGAGTAAATGCTCCCAAAGAAACATGAATATTAAAACTTCAAAGCTTAACTTAAGCTTATTATTATCTTATATCAGATTTATACCCTCAATTATACCACTAACCTTAAATAATTCTAATTTTAACGATTCATTAATTAACAGTAAACAGATTAGAAACCACATTGTTTTGATTAGTTTTGTTAGAAGTTGCTTGCAAGGTGCAAATATTCCTGGTGGTAAAGGTAGATTTTGAGTCAATAATATAGGTACCTGCTGATTAATATGTCAATTTTGAGTGAGTGTGGTTACATTATGTTAATATCAGGATAACATTTATTTATTTTCTGCTCTGTAAACGGCCTCCGTAGTCGAGGGGTAAGGCTCTCGACTGATAATTGGCTTGCGCATTAAATTTTATTTGATCAATTTGTGTAATTTTGCGATAAAATCAATTAAAATAATTTGAGAAATATTGATGGGTTAGATGCGGCACGTTCCAGAGTGGAAATGGATTCTCTCAGTATCGCACTAATGTAAAACCATTATTCAGTATTGAAACGTTGCTTGAAATAGCTTTAGCCGTCTTTGGTGACCAGATGTGAATAGCCAGGTTTTTCTCCACAACATAACACATTTGGTGATGCTATAGTCTCACTGATTCCAGACGATTGGGAGCAGTTGGAACTCTTTGAAAACTTTTAGTAATAATAAGAACACCTGAAATTATTACATAGGTAAATAGGAATATTGCTTAATAAATTGTAATGATTTTTTTTATCCGTCAGGTTACGACCGCAATTAAAGCATTCCCATACACATTTTGAAATATATATATTATTAATATTTAACGAATCTCGTTATGTCTACCTTAACTTGTTGAATTCTCTAATCCTAATCTGATTTAGAGTCTTTTAAAACTCCAAAATTTAACAATCACTAACCATGATTACAATCACGTTTTCCCCTTAACACCCCGCATACCCAATGTCTACCGATTTATAACAAGTTTCTCGTTAACTCTTTAAGTCCCAAAAACAATAAATGTTATTTTTGAAGATAATATCTATACATTTGTTAGGCCGAAACGTGTTATGAAATTGCCTCGATAGAAAAAAATCGCAAAGTTAGTTCCGAAAATTATTTAAAACACGTTTTGTTGTGTTATTTAATATGTTATAGGTATGTAAAAATTCATAGTGTATCTTTAAATGCAACTAAAGCATTTATCGAGAGATTTTTGCTCTATGTCAAACGAGTTGAAATTGAATATTTTCGCTTAATTTTTATCGTTTTTAAATATTACCGCGCTCCCTCTAACATTCGCATTTACTTATCTCCCTTTCAACCAATCTTTGAAAGTTTACTACGGGGTCTTAAAAATACGAAGGTGATATTTTATTTGTTTTTTTTCAACACCGAATTACAACAAAGCCACAAGGAAGAAATCCGAATAACATCGCTTTAGTTTTTTGTTACTATCCCAAAACCCAAGTCCCAGAGCTAAAGGTTGGCATGCGGGGATTGCTTAGTGTGGGGTGTGGGGTGTTGGGACTGTTGGGTGTTCCATCTTATCGCCTGAGCCAGTATTATTATAACAATATTACCCCAACACGTGTTACACAGAATGGGGGCGCGGGTCGAAGTTCAGGTACTCCGGCAAAAAATCAGGTGGAATGTGGAAATATTATCACATGCGGCCCCCATCAGGGAACCGTGTCTAGCAAAAGGTTTTTTACGGCTTGAACTAATTAAGAAATATTACGGGAATTATTACCTACTGCTAAATGGAAAAAATATTATGTAAATAATATCAATGGTACACGGAGAAAAATTACTGATATGAAATCCTCTGTTAATTTATTAAAAATCTGGTCAAATTATTTGTTTTCCCGTTAAAAATGGGACTGCGGGCCTATAACGAATTAATTGAAAGAGCTCCTAACGAATTATCAGTCAAAAGCAAACGTTTTATGAGGACGGCGGAACACGTGTTCATACAAATACTGATATTGATACTGACTTCTTATATTGTAGTTTTCCGTCATGAGATATATTAGATAATGAATAATGACTAATGTTTTATCGGGAAGTTAGCATGCTGTCACTTTTTATACAGACACACCAAAAACAGTAATTGCACGTCACTGTTACTGCATGCTACTAAATTAGTAAAAAAATAATTTAAATAGGTTATTTTTTATTGAAAAAATATGATAGTATGTAATAGTATTCTTGTACCTACATTAAGAGCAGTTAAATAGATCCGCCACTTCTGCGAATCTAATATTAATCTTGTGTTTTAAATGCTCACTCCTGGTATGGTGTTTTTAAACAGAATTTTGGAACGAGTAGCTCTCATACGTATATGAAATTCAATGAGGTTAAGTAAATCAGGGCTGTCTATACTACACTTTACAAATTTTTACATAAATTTTAAGTCGGATATAATTATTCGATCTGTTTTCAAATATATAAAATATTTAATGGTTGATAATACCCCAGAAAATTATTTGAAATTTCATGGTTTTAAATTTTTTTTTAATTTATTCTTCGTTAATTTGGCTTAACATTGGACGTCAGAGGGATTTTTTTTAAATACTAAGGAAAAATAAACATATAATAACGGTTTCATGTCAAAAATGCACATTCATGAAAATCTCTAATGCTTGAAATTAAAAATTCGCCATACTAGTCATATGTGCGTCAATACCAGTGTTAATTTGAATGAACATTGAAATTCATTTACGATATTTTGGCAAATAACTGTGAACAGTGAATTGAACTGATGTTATTATTATAGAAGATCTCTTTATGCTTTAAAATGTTTGCAATTCGAGTAGAAAATATTGATATCTCACCTTAAATGAAGTAATCAATGACGGCAGAAATTCGACGAAACTCACAATCAGCAGATGTCAAAATAATGTATCGTGTTTGTGGCGGGAATAAAGATTTCAACCGAGCCGAAAAAAAAAAAAAAAAAAAAAAAAGACACCACAGAAAAGACTACAAGCTACAAGAAAACAAAAACATGGCTTTTCTAAATTGTCACAGTTACGGTAAAAAAAAAATCACAAAATGTTAAATATTAGGTAAACTGTTCTTATGATGATGAAGAACTGGTCCAACAGAAATAAATGTTTTTTTTTACAGTGTGGGTACCTACGGTACATTAAACTGTACTATTATACAAAAGCTCTTTACCTACTTATTTAGTCTTACAAATTATTTTAATAAATAATGTACATAATCCTATTGCTACATTAACATATGTTATAATGTTTATAATTATTATTTAAATAAAGTTTTCTGTGATCGTCGTCTACTGTTAAATAAGTGCCTTTTTGATGTGACAACATTATCAGTTTATCACCTAACCTCAAAAAACAATCTTAGATAAAAGTTACTAAAAATCCTGTTCACAAACAGTTTTTGCTACAAAAAGCGAAAAGCAATTCCACCCAATAAACATGATTGAATTAACCACACCTTTCTACGCAGGTACTATTTTAACTCCCCCAGTCAAATAAACAGCCTTTAACATTGCCCAAACTCCTCGTTACCTAAATCAAAAGCACGTCCCTTTCAATGGAATCAAATATATGTTATCCTGATAACAACCTGAAAAAATAAAGTTAATATAATACAGTAAAATATGTTACCACTTATCACCTCCTCAAGTAAATAAATCGAGGAAATAGTTACTCGATTGTCCAACTAGTTTATTGTCTTCACCTAATTACAATGAAATTTGATTTTAACTTGATACTAAATAGAATTTATTTCTTATTTATATGAAGGCGATGCACCACGTAATGTAACATTTGGAATCGGGTCACACTCCTTATGCAGATGGCGATTAGGTTTAAGGCGAAGCTTAATGCTAAATCACTATTTTGATTCAACTTTATAACGGATTGGTGTACATTATGAATACCAAAAAAATATGCTTTAGATAAATTGAAGGTTTTCCTATCGTTTCGCTTGAGTAGAATACAAATAAAAAATATAAATGTACTCTACCAAAAAAAATTATTTTTTCCATAGAAATGTATGAACGCGTAAAGGAAACAACTTTAAAAAAATTGTATTATAGCTAAGATTATCTGTGACAGTTTCACTTGATTGACTTTGTTGCTTTCTTATAAAATTATTTACAAAATAAATAAAAACCAGTTTTGTGCTTGAAATCAAACCTTTCTAGACTTCGTTTGTCAAGCGATTTTAATGCCTATTACCTAGAATATAAGGTATACCAAGAATATACACATTTTTGGCTTGTAGCTTCCTCGTAAGTTCCCGCTTAACACGAGCCGCCGGTTTTGCTTTATAAGCAAATTGTTTTTTATGACTGCGTAGTGCTTCGCCTTAAGTCTACATTTTATGTATATTATGAAGAAAAAAAAATCTTTGGTTAGTAGGATTGTTTTCAAAAATAGCACAGGAACGTAGGTAAAGAATCTGAATAAAATACATTTAAAATTACTGCCTCAACACAGGCTTGCCGTAAGCCTAGTAAGGTAGGTTATGAGAAACCTTAATTTTATCTAATTGTAAATGTGTATTCTTAGTTAGCAAATTTCTTAAATGAAGTTATTATAATAATAAAATAATATATTTTAAATACATGTTACAGGTGTACGAAAGATTTTTTAAATATTTATATTGAGGGATCAGTAGGATTTTTAGGTCCAATTAGAAGTTTAACCGAGCCGAACCCTCTGATATGAAAATATCTGGAGTCGGTGAATTATTTTCCCATTTCATCTCTGGTGATTTGATATGTTGTATTTGTATTGTTTTGTATTTATTATGCTTATATAATACACTTGCATAATGTGGATTGACTAGATGATCATTTGTGGAAAAGTGTGTGGAAGGGTTTAGTTTTTCCTGTGGGGAAGATTTAACCCGAACATAAAGTCGGAAGTAAAAAAATAAATAAAACATTGTATTATCATATTATTATATTTGAATTATATTATATTATATTATATTATATTATTCGATTTGAAATCTTGACCTTCGGATTGCTAGTCGAAAGCCTCACCCCTCGATCATCAGACAGAAAACCAAAAGAACTTCTTTTTTTTCAATCGGGGCACTTGGGTTTGTTTTTTTATTAATTTTTTACATTTTTTCTGCATTCAAGGATTTAAAAAATGATTTTGGAGCCTAGTATATGCATCAGGTGATTTTGCAAAAAAAAACATACAAATTTTAAGGCCTTAAAAATGTTAAACAGGTGATTTTAACCCCTTCGCGAGCTTTATTCGGACTCGATTTACTCGAAAACAAAAACTCAAATAAAAAGTTCTTTCAGGAAATCGACTTCACATAATAATAATATTTGGCTAATTTATATAGCGCCGTTTTCGTGAAAAATCACCTCAAGGCTGCTCATATAGAAATGTGATGTAGATTCCAGCTTGTAGGTACTACAAGTTTTCGGATGCTATGTTTAGTGCATAGCTACCTAACTAATAACCATTTGTATATTTTTCTAATATCTGGTATTTGCAAGAGTATTTATATCATTGTTATTTATTTTCATCTTAACTACATATTTCCGAGTTCACATTATTCCAAAAATTAAACAAACAAATGCATTCTGCCAATACTCTCAACAATGGAATGCCCATGAAATGGTTTGCTTAATTTAAGATACGTACTTCTGCAATTTCAACCAGAAAGGATGAGTGGAAGATCAACAGGCATTCAGAGATGTTTTCTCAAAGGTTTAATAACAAATAAACCGGTCGGTTTGGGCCCAGACAAATAATGAGTCGCCTGTGCCCTACACCTATACTAATGCTCAAATTTATTTAGATAGGGCAACCTAAATATGCGTCATTTCCAACAATGTGTCATATTTCTGAGGATTCCAAAAAAAACCTTCCTAAAATTTGTGCCCCATTATTGTTAGATATTACTTCAAGGATGCTCTACAAAGCTAGAAAAATACGTTCATAAATATTCTCCTTAATTGCCAGCTTCTTAAATATTCTCTTTAATTGCCAGCTTCTCAACTATTCACATTAATTGCCAGCTTCTTAAATATTCTCGTTAATCGCCAGCTTCTTAAATATTCTCTTTAATTGCCAGCTTCTTAACTATTCACATTAATTGCCAGCTTCTTAAATATTCTCCTTAAATGCCAGCTTCTTAAATATTCTCGTTGATTGACAGCTTCAAATGTATCATAATTTATTACTTTTCAACTTGTTAATACTTCACCATAGAAAAGCACGGGTAATAATTATAATATTGTATTTATATGCGTACATATGTATATTACTTCCCACTTTGCTACAGTTGTAAGTCATATAGAAGTATTATTATTATTGTTTGGAGCTAATGTAAAAAAAATTTAAATGTCACGAGCTTTGACATTTGTAAGAAACTAACGAAAAGGCACGTGATATTTTATTTTCCCTTTTTTCCATATTAATTTTACATCACAACATTACTGTTTATACATATTGTAAAATAAAAATAAACAAACGGTTATTATAAACACTTTGCCAGATAGCGGTGAAAACGATTGTGTCAGTAAGGAGAGATTCTTTCAGGAATTAGGATTTCTCTTTTGAACCATTTAGTGATGTATAATACGTTGATTTTCAGATTATATTATTTACTCATTCAATACGAGCATTTTTAGCACAATTCGTCAATCAATTACTTAATTTCCTCAACAAAATGATAATTATTCATTTCCCATCCTTTAGAATTGTCAACTCAAAATTACGCTCCCTCAAGACGTTATCGTCTAAGCTCAACCGAAATGACGCAAAATACTTATGCAATCTTGAGCGATATTTGCGTGTCGTCCTATTTCATTGCGTACTTGAGTAATAGGGATAGAAGAGAGAAGAAGAGGAAGAAAAGCATGGTGTGATGGAATAAATGTGTAAGTTGCGGCAGGCAGGTGAGGTGTGGACGGGGAAGGCAGAGCGCACGTCAGACGCCATGTGTGCTTTTTGTGCACACATTATGTTATAATAATGAATACATTTCCTTGTGAGAACCGTGGGAACGTGGGAACGGAGCTTCGAGCTTCTGTTGAAAAAAACCCCATTATAAGATGGCCTTTCAGAGCAGGGGGAGGGGCCGCGATCCTTCGGGTTCAATCTCTTTGTAATTCCCCTATTATAAGAAATATCCTTTTTTGTAAATAGGGTTTTATTGCACCACGTGGAAATAAGTTTACGGGCCAATCTGACAAAGCGTGAAGATTTCCAACGTTATTGATCGTGGTTCCCAATTATTCAATGCGTGCATGAATTCAGCGTTACAAAAAAACATCTCGTTTGTGGAATCAGTACCAGATATTTAATCACACTTACATTCGATTTCTTCATAGTGTGCTCGTGCATATTTCAGAAGACCTACATAACAGTAATCAGCACGCTTAAAAACATGCGTTTTGATAGTGTGAGTATATTATTTTGATAGTGTGAGTATATTATTTTGAGCTTTGAGTCATCAGTTATTACTTATAAGTGGTTGAATGATTCTCTTCGATTCTAATTCGAGTCTTAATTGGTACCTAATTGTTGTCAATAAGTTATGTGTCGTATGTTATCCACCGGGTACAAAACCAGTTACCTAATTAACGAAACTAAGTTAGTAGTGGGTCAGTTGTTTCAATTTTGTATAAGTAGATATTGGATTAAGTAATTAATAATTATTATCAATCACTAAAAGATCTTATATACATATATTGTGGTAATTTTAAAGAAAAAATCATCTTCGGTTTTAAAGTTTATTTTTTAATTCGGATTGTTGTTTCAAAATTGTGTAACTTTCATAGATTAATTAATAATTATTGATTTTAAAAACAATCCAAAACCGCTTATTCTGAAACGGTTCCAACTGGCTACACCGTCATTATGCAATAGAAAACGCCAATGTCTAGTAAGACGTCTGTCACCAAGATCGCCACAACGTAAAAATGCATTCATTATCTTTTTTTTAAATTTTTATCAAGTATAAAAAATCAGTGAATATAACCTATTTCGATGATTAGTTTTAATTACATGCAAAGCGCCCTCACGGTTAGATTTACCAGATCTAAAAGAAAACATTTAAAAACTTTACAAACCTACTTCCTTTTAATATATATTGTCCTGCTATATAAAAGCACATTATTGTACACAATAACATACCAACAAAGGACTTGTATGCGGTGGTATGCACTACGACCTCCTTTTCAATTAGGCGTGTGTTCCTCAAACACAAGTCAATAGAAACTGTAAACTCGTGTGGACGTTGGACGTGTGGACGTCGGGCGTGTGGGTTGGTGTTATGGAGTCGTGGTCAGATTTCATATTGCTTCGATCATTCTCAACACTCGATTAACCAATTAATTTAGTATCTGGATAATATAATTGTTCACTAATAGAAGTATTATTATTGAGGTAGGTTGGAAAAATAAGAAAAGATTCGAGGCCTTGCGTGAAAAGTAAATTGGTTAAATGAAATGATTTTCTAAGCAAAATAGTTTAAACCTAATAATTGTAGTAGAAGTACTTAGGTGAATTTCTGAGCACAAACTGCCTCCTGTTTTAGTTGTTTTGTCCTGTCCTGCTGTTATTGTTATTCTAAGTTTTGTCATCACTTTGTATAAACAGTGTATTTAGTGTTATTTATTAGATCTGTATTGGGTAAGGCACACTATAGGAATAATTGAACCACTAATACTGAATTACCATTTTTTAAAGTTTTTTATACGAGTAGTTAAGCGCACTTGAAGTGAAATGACACTAAACTGCGCTATATCAATGCCATGTTATTATTATTATTATTAAACTTATTCAAACAGACAGACACAGATAGCGACCTTGTTTTATACTATGTTTTTTTTAAATTTTTTTTATAGTGAATACCTCACAAGAGTCCCAACTGCTCCCGTCTGGAGCCAGTGAGACTATGGCATCCCCAATTGGGGGATGTTGTGAGGCTGAAGGTAGGTGGGGAAGGGAAAGAGGAAGGTGGGGAAGTACCTGGCTATTCAGATCTAGTCACTAAACACGGCTAAAGCCATTTGGAGCAACGTTTCAATTCTGAATGGTGGTCTTACACCAGGGCGATACTGGTAGTATCTTCCACTCTGGAACGTGCCGCAAATATACTATATATTATTTTAATTAATTAATTGTGAAATAACACAAATTAATCAAATAAAATTTATTTGCGCACGCCGGGTTCGAACCCGCGACCTTCGGAATGGCAGTCCAATGCGTTACCACTGGACTATGCCGGCCGTCAAATGTATTGAGAGATCATGTATTGAGAGATCAGAGATATTATACGTAGAAAACTTATTGATATGAAATATTGCTAATTTATTAAAAATCTATTTGTATTCCTGTTAAAAAACGGGACTCCAGACCTTTAACGAATAAATTAACAGATTTCCTAACAAACTATCCATAAAATACGAATGTGTTATGAGGATGTCGGAACACGTGTTTTTAAAAATTATAATGTTTTCGCATTTCGTCATTATATTTATATGCGCAACTGCATTAACACGTATTCCGAAATATTGTAATGTACTAATATTTTACTAGGAAATTACCTACCAGCACGTTTTTAATAGGATTTTAATATAATCAGCAATACTCATTTTTGTCCGTGTGACCTAGTCCTAAGACAACGGGTACCAATATTAAATTAAAACATAATTATTTATCTTTTATTTGTTTACCAATTTTACTATTGTTTTATAGTGGTGTAGGTATACTATATAAGAATATATTATAAAATAATTAATTATTTCTATGATATTTTAGGACTTAAGTTAAGTAAATCTTAAGTTAAAGTAATGAATGCATGAAGCGCAATCGCTCCGTCGATAGGTAGGTACTTCGACTATAACAAATTGAGTGCAACGCTCCGTAATTATAGCAATGCAGGGTTGTGTTAAGCGCGTGTATTGGTGCACTTCGGCGTGGCTTGGTGTGCGGTGAATGGGTGTACTGTGTGCCCCGTATAAATACCTACCGCGAGTAGAGTGTAGTGTGTAGCGGCACGCATATAATCTGCTCGTGCCATCTCCCTCGGTCGCTTCCTGCGATCCGTGGGAAAAGCGGCAGGTGCAAGTGGAGAAATATCAAGCAGGGCAGCACGCACACCACACCCGCGTAAGCGTGCACACACCACGCACACAAGCGCGCGCCCCAAACCTCCCCCTGCACCGCGCACTCCTACCCCTCCTCACCAGAACCAGATACCTCACCACTACAAGTAAAATATTATAACAACTCGCCCCGATTACGCTGCCCTAATACGTTGGGACAGTTTTTTTAGTACTGAGTCACGCACGTCCCTTTTTATCTGATTCGATTCCTGATTTTTTATACAAATCGAAATGCAGCGATGCACTCAATAAGATTGGGACCCCTGACCATCACGTATTCTGTTTTGTAAAGAAAATAAAAATACTCGAGGCCGTGAGGTAGGTAGGTACCATTCAATATGAATCTTTTTTTTACAGAAAAAAATGGATTTCATTTCTTTAGAATCTTGCCATCATTACTATGCCTTATTGGCTATCGTTTCCGGCCGTTTAGGTTCAGCGATAAAAATGACCATGTAAGGATTATTGGCCGTTAAGACTTCTGGAATAAGCTGTCAAAAAAAGAAAATAAGAAAGTCACAAATTATTAAAAATTTAAGATAGCAAATTATCATAATCAGAAGTACCTATACAAACTGCCGAATGCCGACGGGAATTGAACCTGCAGATTTTTTCAATTTTAATGGGTTTTTCTGGCTATTTTTTTTCCTTTGTGCTATGCATACAATCCTTGTCTAGTAATCATTAGTTTATCATTAAAATAACAAAATTTAATAGTGAAAAAATCTTAATTTTGAATTCTGTGAGTTGTTTTTGTAACCAAAATTCTAATTTGTACCTTTTTAATATCATTTTTTATAATAAAATTTTGCTATTGCTTACAAAGCAAAATGCTTCAGACGGGAGAAATGAACTGAAGTTAATTGTCATTAAAAATACTACACATCATTGTAATCTGATAGATGCAATACTTTGCAGATTATTTCAGCCGTAAACAATTAGTATTATTGGCATTCCATTTTAATATAATTTTTTATAATAAAATTTTGCTATTGCTTACAAAGCAAAATGCTTCAGACGGGAGAAATGAACTGGAGTTAATTGTCATTAAAAATGCTACACATCATTGTAATCGGATAGATGCAATACTTTGCAGATTATTTCAGCCGTAAACAATTAGTATTATTAGCATTCCGCTGATAACAGCGTTGTAAAATGTAAACGCTCGCGCTTTCTCACAAAATGACGCATGTGAAAGAGATATTACATCGGAGCTCTCAAAGGCAGAACTGTAGATTGTATGTGTAATTTTAATTCAGCGTTTTACCTCAACGCTGAATGCTGACGCGGATAAAGTGTAGAAATGCGACTCGTGCGATTGTGACGATGACGATGACAATGCGAGATGACTGGTTGACTGTTGACTTGTTGATTGTTGACTGGTCGGTTCTGGCTGGCGTTTAGTGCTGAATATGTAAAGATTCGCTGAGATCAGCGATTGGCGGTCATTACCAGATGATTGAATAGCTCGATATCGTGGGACTTTTGCTACGCAAATATGTATGGCGGATATGCATATCATTTCAATATTTGCATAACGAGTAATGCTGATGTTCGGTAGCGGTATATTATACCTACTCACACACGCACAGAAACACACACACACATCTACGGGGAGTTACTTTTGGTGTTCAATTCTTATTTTAAGAACAAAGTGACCAATTTAAAATTTATGAAATTTTCTAATCTTTAAGGTTTGAGATTTTTTAAGAATGTCAGCTTTATGACACCCATAGGTTTACTGTTTTCACCATTTTGTATGACAACCCGAGGGATCGTATATAATGACAATATCCTGTCCTAACCTAACATTTTAATAATTGTCCGCGTAACCTTTATCAAAATATGGTATTATTACTTCCAATTACTTACTGATTTCTGTTGAAATTTGAACTAATAAATTAATTAAATTAATAAATTAGACATCTACTTTACAGTATTTATTATGCCTACTTACTAATTAGAATAGACATCTACTTTACAGCATTTATTATACCTACTTACCTGCTGGTTAAATTAGACATCTACTTTACAGTAGTATTATTATTATACCGACTTACTAGTTAAATTAGACATCTACTTTACAGTATTTATTATGCCTACTTACTAATTAGAATAGACATCTACTTTACAGCATTTATTATACCTACTTACCTGCTGGTTAAATTAGACATCTACTTTACAGTAGTATTATTATTATACCGACTTACTAGTTAAATTAGACATCTACTTTACAGTATTTATTATTCCTGCTTACTAGTTAAATTAGACATCTACTTTACAGTATTTGCCTACTTACTAGTTAAATTAGACATCTAGTTTACTGTAAAGTAGATGTTTAATATAGTGGTTAAATTAGACATCTATTTTACAGTATTTATTATACCTACCTACTAAGCTCTTAATTAACACATTAATACGAAGCTTAAAAAATAATGAAAACATGTATTTATAGATTAGATGTCGCGGACTTGCGTGCTGTGAAGGGGTTCTGATTTATGAGATATAATATGCGCTATAAAAAACACAGAACGCATTAAAATTTAAATGCATTTAGCAATTATTAATAAGATAGACAGATAATAAAATTTATACTTGAGATTTTTATCCAACGAAGTTTTTTTCCAAAAGATAAAACTTGAACTTGAACTTGAACAAAACACGCGAGATTTAAATAAAACCACAGAGCTTTTAGGTATTAATAATATAACGCATTGCGAATACGTTAGTTAGGTAGATAAAGATACATTTGCATAAACTTAGATAGTGTAACGGATTAAGAAAGAATTCATAAAATAATGTATATATTTTGTGTGTATACTTTATAATACTTACTTCCCGGTTTCCAAACTTTTTTCCTTATTGAACGGCCTATTAAAACTCCATAGCTTCTGAGAAAAACGACATTGCCATCTAAAAATTATTGCGTTGAAATGGAATGGTTGCGTGACAAATATTGATAATTTATTAAAAATCTGGTAAAATTAATTTTCTTGTTAAAAACGGGACTGCAGTCCTTCAACGAATGAGTTAACAGATTTCTTAACAAAACAAGAATGTTTTATGAGAATGTCGGAACACGTGTTCATAAAAATTCTAAAATTTTCGCATTTCATAATTTTATTTATCAGGAAAAGCGCAGCGGCAAGAACACGTGTTTCGATATATTCTGAATAGACTAATATTTTATTAGAAAATTACTTGCCATCACGTTCTTAACAGGAAATCTGTGCAAATTTCATGACCACCATTCGAGAGTATTTTGTGAAAATTTTTAAGTTATTGATCGTTTTTTTTAAAACTATAAAGGTGTCCGGAGGGTCAAATGCACTACTTTTGGGAGGGGGGGATTTAACATGATAGGATAAGTAAAAATTTAAATAACTTTACAGGTAAAAAATCTGAAAATTTTGCTTAACCAAATATTTCTATTTTGAAAAAAAAAATAGATTTCGATTATTATTTTTTTTTTTATAATATCTTCATGAAGAAGATAGTGCTCTTTTTCCCGGACACCTTGTAGGTATGCTATAGATATATGTACCTATATTTAAAAGAAACTCGAGGATATCGAAATTAAAATTGAAATAAAAAAGTTGGTCAAAGAAACAGGCGCCTTCTTTTAATTGTGGTATTGCGTTTGTTGACTTTGGCAAAATGTTGTTTAATAAAATCGGCGGTGATGGCGCACCTGTCACGAATTCACACGGAAATTTCAATCCCATTAATAACCAGTACCTACCTGCCTATCACACTACCCACACCACATTGTATCTCGCCTCTCAGTAACTATAATTAAAATGATTTCGAATATATTTAACTACAAGATCGGTTACCTGAGATAATGCTCCCGTGTCAAAATGTCAAATTCTTGACCGGACGTTATTCTAAAGATATACATTTTTGTCTTATTATACACTGTGTATAGTGCTTTTATGTGGAAGTTAGCATTATGTTAGCTTGATCTAAGGAATTAAATATATATTTTTTTATAAATAAAGACAAACATTCCCGGGTTACGAATAACCAGACAATATTTGAAAATCTCCTACTACCACCATAGTAAGCGAAAAATGTTGCTTTTGTTGTGATGGAGGACTTAGCCAGCCGAGGAATTGAACACACTACGCCTGGGTGGGACCCAAACGCGATGTCAACTCAGCCACCGACCGGTGGATACCTGCTTACTTACGTAGGATACATACTTATATTAATAAATGCTCCCAACTGTCTGGAGCCAGTGAGACTATTGCAACTCCAGTTGGGTTATATTATGAGGGGAAGGAGACGGGGAAAGGAAGGTTGGGGAGTACCTGACGTAACGGTAACGATTTCAATCAACGTTTCAATTCTGAATGTTGGTCTTACACCAGGGTGATACTGAGAGTATCTTATACTCTGGATAGTGCCACAAGTAAACTATATTTTATTTTTAATTAATCAATTGTGAAATGCCAAAAATTAATAAAATAAAATTTACTTGCGCAAGCTGGGATTAGAACCCGCGAACTTCGAATTGCTAGTCGAGTGCCTTACCCCTCGACCACGGAGGCCGTAAAATATGAGGTGGATTTCAAAAAATTTAGTTGAGTTGTAAACAGTACATATTTTAACATTTTAATTGTATTTGTTTTTTATTTATTGTTTTATATGATACAGATATATGCTGAAAACATGGCTACTAAGCGAACATCCTGTTGAAAAACTGCTTAATTGCGGTTTAATGAAATTGTACTTTGAAGAACACAAAATAAATAATTAAAAAATATTTTTTTGGGGCGCAATTCGCAGTTTTTTACCTCCGAAGATAATTTTTGTGTAATTTTGGTCCAAGATGTTTGGTCAAAGTGTTTTTGGTACATTGTAGTAGCCACCCACTGAGATTGTCAAATTATTCTGCTACGGCTCTGATTTGAATTACAAATTACCACTTTGAAGAGTACGTTTTTATTTAACTCTTTTTTAGATCTTATTAAAAGCTCGCCGGTTGG
This sequence comes from Hesperophylax consimilis, assembly GCF_061612785.1. NCBI lineage: Eukaryota > Metazoa > Arthropoda > Insecta > Trichoptera > Limnephilidae > Hesperophylax > Hesperophylax consimilis. The sequence continues at coordinate 41,439,930 of NC_142836.1, read as the reverse complement.
GTTCAGGTAAAAACATATAATGAATTCATTAAATAATTTTATTGAGAAAAAACATCTAGCGTTGGATTCTTCGGGAAACATCAATAATTTATATAAATACCTATGTATAAAATGGTTAACGAAGCTATCGAACGTGAATTGTCAGGCTCTGTATAAGCTTTCAAAAAGAAGAAGAAGATGGTTAGAAAGAGAGAAAAATTGTCAATAGGCCGACCTATTTAAATTACCAAATGTTCCATTAAAAAAAACCATTTTATTTAATTTATTTACATACAAACATTAACATAATTGACAACAGAGTAAGATTTCATTTTTACAAATTTTGAAAGTATCTATATTTTTATTTTAAAATGAACTACCCTAAAAAATGTACGCTTGTGTGTGTCGGAGGGGCTGTTATTTATTTAGTTTATTTTTATTTTTTCCAACTTTATGTCCGGCTTAAATCTTCCCCACAGGAAAAACTAAACCCTTCCACACACTTTTCCAAAAATGATCATCTAGTCAATCCACAATATGCAAGTGCATTATATAAGCCTAATAAATAAAAAACAACACTTCAAATCACCAGAGATCAAATGGGAAAATAATTCACCGACACCAGATATTTTCATATCAGAGGGTTAGGCTCGGTAGAACTTCTAATTGGACCCATAAATCCTACTGATCCCTCAATATAAATATTAAAAAAATCTTTCGTAATCCTACATGTATTTAAAACGACTGATTTTTGCATTTTTATGTATAAATTCTTTGACAGATCTAATACGCCTAAATTTTGAATGAGAGAGCTAGGTATAATGCCAGTAGCCGAAATAACAAATGGTAATATTTTTAAAGTCTGAGAATGCAAAATTCTTTTAATTTCATTTCCCAAATCTGTGTATTTGCTTAATATTTTTTTAAGAAGATTTTTATTACTGTTGTTGTTTTAATTTTTTTTTTAATAAAAAATGAAAAAAAAAGTCTTTTTTTAGTTGAAGTTTTCAGTATTAAAATAACACCATAGTTATTGTTAATCGGACACGGAGAAAACTTACGGATATGAAATACTGTTAATAAAAATTTGGTCAAGTTATTCATTTTCCTGTTAAAAAGGGGACTGCAGGCCTATAAAGAATGAATGAAATGATTTCCTAAAAAAGTATCAGTCAAAGTCGAATGTTTTATACAAATACTGTTATTGATATTGACATACTAATATTGTCGCATTCCGTCGTGATATGTATTAGAAAAAGAACACGTGTTCTCGATATATTCCGAATGACTAATATTTTATCAGGAAGTTGCCGCGACTTAACCTTCATTAGTTTACGCTTCTTTATCACCGCAATAATGAACATAAGCAGACAGCAGTTACCAGATATCAATTCTTAATAAGCCTCGTAGGGCTGTTGGCCAATAGGTGCTGGGTGATTTGAACGCGCGATAATGAAGCATCATTAGCTAATTAACATCTCCCGTGAAGGGGCGCGGGCGACGGACAATAAACACTAAATCTATCGCCGTGATTGCCCGCAGCTATTGGCGATGGTTGCTGAAGAAGTCACCTAGAGGTCTAGGCCAGAGTTTCTCAAAACTATTAACATATTAAAAATAATCTTAATCCCTACCATACTCATATTTCCAAAATTGTTTATTTTTAATTCGTCGGTAAGACAGAAATCCTGGGTTCGATTCCCAGTTGAGATAGTTAATTTTTTTTTCTGTGTCTTGTTCTGTTTCATGTTTCGTTTAGGTTTATTAGTATTATCTTCTTCGTCAATGATATATTACATCGATGGGTATATCCTTCAAAAATTAAAAGAAAGGTTATTCCAATAAAAAAATAATAATAATGCATAATACAACATTTTGACGGTTCGATAATTTATAATTAATTTTAATTTTCGAAAAACATAACCTTAAACAGTTCTACTGCAAAACTACAAATTCGCACATACGACGAATAAATTAATGCAAAAATGCAACCCTAGATAAAATCCAAATAAAATGATCCTAAATATTTGCAATCGCTTGATGCTATCCAAATACAATTCTCTTAAATATATACAATCGCTCGATGCTATCTAAATGCAATGCTCCTAGATATATGCAATCGCTCGATGCTATCCAAATGCAATGCTCCTAAATATATGCAATCTTTCGATGCTATCCAAATGCAATGCTCCTAAATATATGCAATTGCTCGATGCTATCCAAATGTAATGCTTCTAAATATATGCAATCGCTCGATGCTATCCAAATGTAATGCTTCTAAATATATGCAATCGCTCGATGCTATCCAAATGCAATGCTCCTAAATAATAATATTATGCTACATAAATATGTAAATCATTTAGATATCTCAATACAGTTAATTTAATATCAAATAATATTTCGATATTTGATGTGAATTTGAAGGCAAGAAAAAGGTTTATGTATGTATGTGGTAGTTAATCCCGGAATTATTGTTTCAGATTTATGTAAGACTGGATGTTATATTATCTATTATTTCTAATTGCCTTCGCCACCCCCCTCGCTTCACTATAATGTAGTATTTTAACACAGGGTTCATAACCGCTCCCTTAGATCTCATCACCACCCATAATTGTAGGGGGCGATATCAGTCATTTTGAGAATCAGCGGTCAATCGGTAAATAATGGATAATGGTCGCGGAGTGGTATTGAGGTACCCACCGCACATACGCTACGTGCCTACACAGCCTATATCTACCGTACACCGTACATTACAGTACAGTGTACAGTAGGTATGGCGTATGGCGTATAGCGTACAGTGCACGGCACGAGGCACGAGTGTATTATTACGATTGTGAGCGCCGCGCGCCGGGTCGTGAACTACGAATGCCGTCATACCGACAGAGGTACTTACCAGTTACCTACCGTGGGACCGTGGGACCCGCCGGGGTCTGCAAACTCTGCCGGGAAGGGTTCCTAAATTGCGATAGATCCGAACTAAAAAAATGCACAGATGTTTTTGTAAATAGGGGGGAACTTTTTACACAGCAGGTATTGTTGAAATTTATTGAAATTTTATACAAACATCTTGGTATGTGTGAAGGGAGATCTTAACAACTATAAATCTGAAATCTGCATGTTTAATTGAGGAGGTAAAAGTTATTGAAATGTGAGCTCTGGTGTAACTAAATTTGAACATATGCTTACTCCTATAAATTCATTAAGTCATTTCAATCATTAGTTATGGAGGCTTAAAAAATCCATTGGTCATTAAAAATAGGACAACATTTTTTTATTACGAGGCCTCCGTGGTCGAGGGGTAAGGCTCTCGACTAGCAATCCGGAGTCGCGGGTTCAAAACCCGGCGTGAGCTAATAAATTTTATTTGATTAAGATACTACCAGTATCGCCTTGGTGTAGGACCACCATTCACAATTGAAACGTTGCTTAAATAGCTTTAGCTGTGTTTGGTGACCAGATTTAAATATCTAGGTACTTTCTAAATACTAACTTTCCTCTTTCCCAATCTTCTTTCCTCCCCACTACCTTCTCACAACCTACCCAATAGGGGATGCCATAGTCCCACGAGCTCCGGACAGTTGAAACTTTGCGGCATTCACATAAAAAATAATCATATTATTTGTTACCGCTGGATATAATATGTATTTCTTTTTTAATCTAAATCTCAGGTGTATAGTCGGATCGCAAAGCTTACATAATTCATGTAAACCGTAATTCTATTATAATCCTCAAATTAATCTCAAAATGATTAGTTCTTAATATTTGGACTCCTATAATAATCCTTACAGTACTTACTACTTACCTAACACGTACTGAAATAAGCCAACAGTAAATTATCTATTATCATTGACATACATAGAAGTCTAGAAGTAATGGATTAGATTAGAGAAGTAGAACTACCTAGGAAGAATTAATCCACACACCACATCCACTGAATATTACATTTATTATTACCCAGATAAGCTTTTGATATATTTATCTTTGGTTTACATATAACATACAAGTATCTACTTCTAAAATAGTACCTACCTAACCTACAGACTATCGTTTCAATTAGAAAATTAAATTATCAAAATTACATTCCATGTACACTATAATCACGAGGTATGAGGACACGGAGGCAGAAATTAAACTTTAAAAACACCTTCAAGGAAAAAGGCTGACATGATAAATCCATTATGAATCATAGCAAGCACCTTTACAAGGAAATTCCAGCCGAAATTAGAAAGATATTCAAAAAAATAATAATTTAAAAACGGATAGTTATCATTTAACATCCACACACGCAAATGGATCACATCCAATAATATTCATAAATAAATTCAAAGTTTTAATTTATTTATCCTCTTTTCACTACATTGTTTTAATAATAACAATATTTGGCTAATTTATATAGCACCGTTTTCTTGAAAAATCACTTCATAGGCGCTGTACAAACATATTTCTTAAATAGTTAATACTAGAACTACTGACTTACATCTAAGACTTATATTTAGTGACTTTCGATTGAGGCCTATAACTACTATCTTAATGACATATATATTTACATATGTAGAAACTTACAACATCAACATTAACAATCTAATTTTACTAGCGCCAGAAGAAGAAGGAAGTTCTATAATATTAAGGTGTTTTTATAATTAATTTTAGAACACGGGTGCAAAATGCGCCCAGTGGGTTAGCTGGATAAATATCTTAAATGAATGAAGTGAATGAATGAAATTATTCGTCGATCTTTAACGCATTTTAGTCTATTTCCATTATAACTGCTTTACTAATATATATACTATTTAATATACCTACAATAACATCTAAATCATGCGAACTAGTGAGGTGTTCACAAAACATTTGACACTCTCTACCATGTTGTATAATAGGATTTTTTTATTACTTGCACTTATCGTTTATTACCTGTAAACTGTGTGTAGTACCGTAACGAGTACAGAACTAAATAAAATAAAATAATCAAATAAATGAAACATGCGTGATAAATCTCGAAGATTTGTGAGGAATGGTGTTGCGTTGGAAGCCAGCAGCCAACAGCCAGCAGCCAGCAGAAGCCATCAGCAACGATGGACCAGTAGTAGGTAGAGGCAGCTATAGGAAGAGATGGCTTGTGCCGCGGAGGCGGGCGCCGGTCCCGCGCAATGCCGGGCAGTCACGGCGCGAGCCAAAGCCGGTACCTCTACCGTCCACTCGTGCTATGAGGTACACCACATACTAATGCGAGTATTGCACACTAACTCACGTTAATGCCATTTGCGAATAATATTTATATACATAGGCATGACGGGAAATTCCAATATAAATCACTGCGGAAATTTGCAATTAAATAGTATTTTTTTACCATCGTCGTATCAGCTATCAATAGGTATCTTATTTGATCTAGTATCAACTGTCTAATCAAATTTCTATTTAGTATTATTAAAGTTCCTGTAATCAATGTGAAGAAATTGATGAAGATTTATTTAAAAAAAAAGGTGTAACACGTTCACCAGTAGGTAATTGCAATTCGGTCGTAGGTAAATTGAACAATTATACATAAAAAAGCGAACAATCAGAGATGAAAAGAGAAGTGATTAGAAGTTGGTTGAGTGTGATGGTAGGTAATTAGTGGTGGGTGACGGAATGCTGGCATTACATAAGCGTGCGGGGAGCGTGGGGGAGCCGGAGTTGCAGCCGAGTAGCAGTGAGTAGATCCGAGCGGCAGCTGCGGCCACAGGTGGCCCTGCCTGCCCGCCTGCCCGACCGAGCCCGCGCCTGGGAACTCGCCGTACGCCACGGTTCCCACGCCCGGACCCTATATAAGCGGCACTTACATCATTTTGCTTCATTCCGTATCACAGCGGAGCGCGCGCTAGACGTGTCTAACCGACCTACAACCAATATTCAGTCTGAAACCTTTTATTTGCCTTACGATGTCTTACGAAGTTGCTTACGAAAACAACACCGCCTTCGGGCCGGAGGGAGTTCGTCCCGTGTCCCGTACATACCAGTACAGGAAAGTGATGAAGCCAATGTTGGAGAGGAAGCGCAGGGCTCGCATCAACCGCTGCCTAGACGAGCTCAAGGAGCTGATGGTCTCCGCCCTTCAAGCTGAGGGCGAGAACGTCGCCAAGTTGGAGAAAGCCGATATTCTGGAACTGACAGTTCGTCACCTCCGCGGCCTGCGCAGAGCTGACCGCTTCAGGGCTGGCTTCACTCACGCCGCCGCTGAGGTTTCCCGCTGCCTCGCCTCCACCCCTGGAGTGGACGTCGCCCTGGGAACCCGCCTCATGACCCACTTGGGCCACCGCCTCAACCGCCTGGACTCCGAGCCCGCCTACAGCCCGCCCGCCTACAGCGCGCCGCCCACCCCAGCCCCCTCCGAGCACCTGCCGCCCACCCCCGCCAGCTCCCCGGAGCCCTGCGCCATGGACTGCACTGCCGCCACCATGATCAGCTACTGCCCCGAGCCCCTGTGGCGCCCCTGGTAGACCAACCAGCTCTCAGTGACAGTTGACAGTCTGACAGCAATCACCGCGGTTCCTTCAGTGACATGTTTTTACTACTGAAGAAATCTACTTTTCGTTGAATACAGTGTTTGCCTGACAGTTTGGAGTTTGGACATCGACGTCTTCCGTAGTTTTTAAAATTACTCAAAGTTATTTGGATATTGTTTAAGTTTTCCTAGTGTTTAATTTCGGTGTTTTCCTTTCCCGAAGACTAATGTGACATCGAAAGATCTCAAGCTTTAATTAGAATATTTAGTGTTTAGGTTATTGATAATAACAAACCAGCTTTAATAGGATAGGATTAATGTGATATAGACTAAAAAATGTTATTTTATACAAGAGTTAAATGTTATTGTTGTACCTGTGATTAAGGCAAAAGACGTTTCATCGTTTTTCCAAATGAATTGAAAACGTTGTAAATAATCATCATTTATGAACATGATGTGTATCGCTCGGAAATTTTTTTTGAATTCCGCGATATCAAAAGATTCAAAAGAATATATTGAATAAAAAAATGCAATTACATGAACTTACTTGTTTACATTTAAAACAAAATATCCCCCCTCTTTCCTACCATCCTTGAACTGTCATATTTATATATCAACAAAATTATAACTACCCATAACGTTATATGAGTAAATTTTTACCTTGGTAGAAAAAAATCTACTGATCCAATGATATCAGGAAACACTTTTAATTCATACCTACACAAAACATTCCCATGAAAGTAATGGGACATTTATATTCAATCTCGAACTTACACTACCCGGTCCAAAGCAACAATACATTTGTGTATCTTGTACTACCTCTCGAAGAAAGTATACTCTTTTACCCACACCCTCATAATTCTATGCATTCCTCACCTTTCTAAAGAAGGGTTGTAATAAAGAAGGGATGATTGTTATCCGCCCTCAACATCTAATAAAAGATTCGCTCTTACGCGTTGTAAATCACAAAAAAATGATTATCTTTTGCGAGAATCATTTGTAAAACAACTTACCGACGCTGACTAAAATTGCTATGGCAATGAGTTGATTTGATTATTTTATCTGGAGTTATCCAAATAAATTCGGTTTACAAACAGAGATGACTCAATGAGTCAAGTTATATTATATAAATTATTCCATTTCTCGATTATTCGAACGGACCTGTTTTTCTGTATCAGTATTAATCCATGTTATTTTCGGTATACAAATAATAACAAAAATAACGTCTTTTGACAGATTAATCGAAGGATGCTTTTCACTAAATGTTGTGAGAGAAGTACACTTGTTCCAAATTGAAATTGCTACAAACTACAATAATAATTAATAATGATGATGCAATATTCGTTAATTTTATTCGAACACCACTCCTATTTTTTCCTTCAATTGACTTCAACGAGATTTTGGAAATACCCACCATTAAACAAATAAATAAACTTGATAGGTAAATGCTACTTGCAAAATTATACGAAAGAGGTACGTGGTCGAGGGGTAAGGCTTTCGACGACTAGCAATCCGAAGGTCATCGGTTCAAAACCCGGCGTGCGCAAGTAAATTTTAATTGATGAATTTGTGTTATTTCACAATTTTTTCATTTAAAATAATTTATAACATTCTTGCGGCACATTTCCAAATGGAACATACTATCAGTATCGCCCTGATGTAAGACTACAATTCAGAATTGAAACGTTGCTTGAAATAGCTTTAGCAATGTTTGGTGACCAGATCTGAACAGCCAGGTACTCCCACCTCCTCTCCCTCATCTCCTTCCCCTCTCCACTACCTTCAGCCTCACAACATACCCCAATTGGAGATGCCAGTCTCACTGGCTCCAGATGGTTGGGAGCATTTGAGACTCTTGGTAAAAGGCAAAATTTTGCAAAATTGATTTCCACAAATTCTAACATAAAAAAACAATACGAATCCGTGTAATTTTGAAAATGCCAAAAAATAACACATCTTGACAGCTCAAAAACATGCACCAACAAAATAGTAGATACCTTGAAAGAGTTGTAATAATTGTAGCTATTTGGCTTTACTGCATTCATGAATCAGACAGCCAGCTGCGTGTACTATTAGGACTTTACCCAAATTTTATCTTAATCGGGAAATAAAATAAAATCAATATTTTTGGTCATGTGTGTAATGTGTATCATTGCGCAAATTCCGCCAGCAGTGGTCAGTACCTAATCTGCGCAAGAGTGTGGAGTGTGAAGTGTGCACTGTGTATACTGTATACGTGCCTGGAGGCACGGCAGACTATTAATCAATGAGACTAAACTCTGGAATTAATCGATCTTATCGCGCCCCGTGATAAGTGTCGCCGGCCCGAGTCGGCCCGAGTGCTGGAGAACGAGATAGTATTATAATATCGCTGTGGGAGCCACGGTACACTCTTTGCACGAGCGCGGCTCTAAGCCATTATCCATTATCTTCACCAATAAACCAAACACTTGGCTATTATCTCATTCAGCTCTACCGTTACAACAATAATTGCAACGTTTTCGAGAGATTTGTTATGGACACACGTTCGGCACTCAATTCCAAAATGATCCGTGATAAATGTGACTTCAATGGTGCTTGAACTGCTATTCTATTGTTTACAATCATTATCAAAACTCCTTATGACCTATGACAAGTAGCGTCGACAGCGTAAAGTCGAATATGCTCAGTAGAAGGTTTCGGCTTTGCTATTCCTTACGTCTTTTACATGCTTTTAAAGGTTGGCATTTGGGTTAACTTTAAGAATAGCAGCATGGAAAGGCTATGCTTGCAGTATAACAACGCCAACCACATGATGTTTGGCCTTCCCAGATACTGCAGAGCTTCCAACATGCTCACTGAAGGGCGAGTGCCAGGTTTTGCAGCCTTCATAAGAACCCTGCAGTAGCAGGTTTTAGGAAGAGGACAAACAATTCCAAAAATGTCCTTATCATGGAATCCCGCCAGTCCAGATTCAAGCATCGTAGCCAAATGATCGTAGCACACTGAAGAAAGTTGTAGGCCCCGTCAATATAATGTGTCAACGTCTTTTTTGTTCTACATATATAGAATAATATTAAAAATTTCCTTGCTGTTACATTCTTACTTTTTAAGTTTACGTATATTATTGAATATATGCATTATGGGATGTAATTATTGTAATAATATTGTACTATTATTGTATATGTTTGGAATGTGTGGAATTGCACAACCCTCCCATATTCCGGAAATATAACATTATTATTATTATATTGTATCGAATAGAGATCGAGGTTTCATTAATCAGACCAATATAATTTGTATACAATAAGCAGAGAATGATTGCTAACCTAACTACATATAATCTCTGAAAGACATTGTTAGTATGTATTATGATAATATTCGCGCAGTCGAACAATCGTGAAATGTTCAGCAAATCAGCAGGTACCTGCCTAATCTAATCGTTGCGGAAACACATCTCTATTATTCGCATCCAAATAAGGATGCGTGTTTTCTTAGACCTTTTTTGGTAGATCAATTGACTGCACTCAAAAGGTATTAAATTTGTAGATAAAAAAACAAACAACCCTAAAAGTCATCCCCTTGCAATATCGCTTATTGTTGTTATTGAGATTAACTTTTGTCAAAGTCGTAAATCATGAAAAATGATAATATTACATAATAGTTGTACAATTAAATAATTAGACAGAACTTACTTGAATGTAAATTAATACATGGATTAATAAATAAGACACGGGCATGTGCCTAGCTTGGCGATCTAAACATACCAAATAATTGTAATAACCATATCACTAAATAAAGAAAAAAATTCAATACAAATTATAATGCATTTTTCATCAGAAACAATGCATCAGTTTCCATTCAAATGAGACTATAAAGATATCGTAAGTTCCATAGCATTATTAAAAATAATTATTTCGGTGGTGGTAGTGTCTCCGTGTCTCTGTGTCTGTGTGTAGCTCCGACCCAATGAACTCTAAAACTGAGATTTGCCTTGATTTTCAAAATTAGAAGTGAGAACGATTCCAATGAATTTTCATTAAGTAATTGGAGCGATTCAGACAAGCAATAAAGTAGGTACCAAAATTTATTTTTAATTCGTTAATTATTCTATAATTGAAATGTTTGCTTCTTTTGTCTAAATTTTTGAGAGATGATGTCATAATTTTTCTAGTTCAGCAATGGTGTTCGTTCGAAATGTAAATTTTTGATTGACTTTTGATAAGCGATGATCCCGAGGCAAATATTTTTTTTTATAAATACTTTCAGCTTCACAAATCCTACAATTATAATATCCCGTGATTAATCACGGGTTTACACTTGTATTAAATAAAATAACAATGGCATAAATAATACAAAATACTACACTTCCCTGAATTCGTAATAATAGAAATCCTGAGAACTGTGTATCACCTAAAGATAAAAATTATTATAAATAACTTATAACAGCCGGTTTTTGTAATAAAATTGTCTAATGACATTCATTTATAACAATGATAATACATCAATTGCTAGCGTAGAAAAGTCGGCCAGTCAATCAAGAAAATGCGTTCTGCAACTTTAATTGTTTTTCAATGAACTTCTTAGCCACCTGGTGAATTTAAAAAAAATCAGTGAATTGGAAGTAACCTCTAATCAGATCTGTTTACATAACATATTTTTATCATTTTAATTGCACTGCGCGCGAATGCTTGCAACGAGGACAAAATAATAACAATTTTACGAAAACAACAACACAACAAAAATTTTCATTTTCAAGTATTCTAGTATACTAGCAACTACGGCGACATCTGTGAACAGAAAAAAATATTATAATGGTGAAAGCATAACAATCTACTAAGCTGCCACGACAGTAGATGAAAAGCCTTCATACAGAAATTTAGGTTTGAAAATTTTTTAATAGATGTCGCTAGTATTTCAATGAAATTTCGCAATATTCTATTTTTTATTTGGTTTCTTACTACACCTTACGACATAAAGTAGAAATATATATATTTTAATTCTGGAAGTTTTTTAATATTATTTTATAGATTCGTTTGAAATAGGGCATTTTTAATGTAACTTAAAAATTCAAATCGTCATCTAATGGCCATTCAGCGCCATTTTGTTTTTTTTCTTATATTTGAAAGGTCCCCGACAAACGCCGATTCTGAGAGCGTGCTAATTTTTTTTTATCAAATTGTAATAAGCTGACAGGCTTAACAACAAGATATTTGTCCTCTTATGCTGATCACAATTTGTTCAAAAGCTGAAACAGACGAGAAGCTTTTAACTGTCAAAAAGCAAAATGGCGCTGAGTGGCCATTTGTAACTTTGTGGAAATTTCTTCTTTGGTGAATTTCTGCGGAACAACCGGGCCTTATTGGAGCTTTTTATACAAAACTTGAAATTATTTTCAATAATGAACGTGTTTATAACATTAGACACCTAATATAAATTGTTTTGACCAAAAGTTTTTAATGAAAACTTTAACATGTTATACGCACCATAGTAAATCGTCGGATGTGCCTGGTGCATGCATTTTTTTAACCTAATGTCCATTTTTGTGTACATTAAATATCAATAAGGGACCAAAACATAGAGACTTTGTTCCTTTGTAATAAAATATTAAAATTATGATTTTTTTTATGTGGCTACCGCACAATAGTCCCAACTGCTCCCAACCGTCTGGAACCAGTGAGACTATGGCATCCCCAATTGGGATATGTTGTGAGGCTGAAGGTAGTGACGAGGGGAAGGAGCTGAGGAAGAGGAAGGTGGGGAGTAACTGGCTATTCAGGTCTGGCCTCCGTGGTCGGGGGGTAAGGCTCTCAACCAGCAAGCTGGTTCAAAATCCGGCCTGCGCAAGTAAATTTTATTTGATGAATTTGTGTTATTTCACAATTTATTAATTAAAAATAATATATCTGTAATATATTTCGACGAGTTGACAATATTTCGCCGACTGAATTGATTGACGGCCTACGTGGTTGAGGGGTAAAGCTCTCGACTAGCTAGCCGAATTTTAATGGATTTCTTTGTGTTATTTCACAATTTTATTCATTTATACATCCTTGTATTGCCTATAATACATCCTAATCACATTTTTCCTATTGGATTTATATTATTCGAAATCTGTCTTATACGGAGGGATGGATCACATTTAGGAAGATGAATTCTGATCAAAACCTTGTATTCTGGTAACCATTTTTTTAAAACTCATGTATTCTTTAAAGAAGTAAAAATAATAATTAGTACGATTACAGAAGAACGTGTTGAAAATAGAAATTGAATTAACCGAATGAACTTGGGTAGTAGTTATTTACGTCAATTCAAGTATAACCAGTGGCGGTTTTCTCTAAAGTGCGTTTGTGCGGCGAACCCCCATTAAAAAGATGAGAAAATAAAACAAACTTGTTTTATAATAATATAAGCACATTATAGATAGCACGCTATTAAAATTTCGCCTTCAAAACCCGCGCCACCGAAAAATACGATACATATTCCAAATTTTGTGCGAGTTGAAATCCACGCCAAACTCTTCATACAAAAGAATTTTAGCCGGTACAGATCCCTATGACGGTGACATATACAAAATTTGGTCTTTCTTTGCAAAAGTAAGACAAATTGTGTGCGCCGAACACGCGTTATGTTATCACGTGACCTCCGAACATTGACGAATGTAACCGAAGAAACCCGAGAACTTCGCGGTCGACGTTTGACCTTTAAGGAAGCAAGTGTTATTTTTTATGTTATATTATGGTATTTAACTTTGTAGTCATTTTTGTACATATTTTTGTTTTCTTGTTTCTGCATTTCTCCAACCGTTTGCTTATGGCATTTGCAAATCTACTACCTATTGAAGTAGACTTAGTAAATTTATTTCGTGCCACCTTTATTTGTTTTTTTTTTATGTTTTAAATATCTATTATATGTATATTCTACGAAATTATTCTTCTCGAAAAAACAATAATAATTAGCAACATACATTGAGTGCTATAAAAACATTAAACAATTTAATTCCCATAAAACTTTACGCATTATCTAATATTTGTGTCTAGTGAAGTGATTTAAAAACAATAATATGTAGGTACCCCTCCCACTAACTTTATTTAAGTTGTGTGACTGCTGCCGTATTCGACTATTTGACGAAGGACAACAGTAAGTAAATTTTAATTAGATATGTTTATCTTCTCTTGAATTTCTGAACCCCCTGTTAAAAAGACCACGAACCGCCACTGATTCTGGTACCGCCCAGCATAAAACTTTATTTTCCTTTCCAAAACACTATCATACATGAATACATATTATTAAAATAAATACCGGAAAGTCCAATTATGTCCAATTTTCTAATGATGTCCTGTGGGTTCGAACCGTGTCTAGATTTCTAAAATAAACAATAAACAGTGTTAATCTCAAGTGTATGTGTGTTAATCTTAAGGTAATAATGGTACTGTAGATAATAATTTGCCTGTACAAAATATAAATAAGAATAATAAGATATAGGTAATATATGTTATGTATATTATACATTCTAGCATCACGTTCATCAATCTAATGCATTGTACATATGGCTTTGTATTGCTGATCGATGATCGATGGTGGATTCAATCTGTCAGCCATAAATTGATAATAGTTTGACTAGACTATAGTTAGTAATAAGATATCTAATTTTAAGAAGTGGTTTTGCACAAAAACCGAATATTATTATTATTAAAATAATATATATTATATTTGAGTGGAAGATACTCTCAGTATCGCCCTGGTGTAAGACCACCATTCAGAATTGAAACGTTGCTTGAAATGGCTTTAGCCGTCTTTGGTGAGCAGATCTAAATAGCTAGGTACCCACCTTCTTCTTCCCCATTTCATTCCCCTCACTACCTCACTGCCTCACAAGATATCACAACTGGGGAAGCCATAGTCTCACTGACTCCAGACGGTTGGGAGCAACTGAGACCCTTGTGTGGTACTCACATAAAAAAGATAATGTACACTAAAATATCCTTCCATGTATATTTGAATGGAAACCGATGTCACACTGACTCAGTAGCTTTTGGCTCCAGCCCGTTTTCTTAATCTAGAAACTGTGTTTAATAATGGTTTATTAATTTGTTTAATAGATTCCCTGGAAAATGTTCCAACTATATTTCGTAAAATTGAATTATGTAAATTGAAATATTAACCACAAAAAATGCAGTTAGGTATAATGAAACCATAGCTTAAAGATCTTCTTTGTTGTATGAATGAAACTATTATAAAATAACGTACGTACTTACACTTTGGAATGAAGCCATCGAATTGTGTTTTCTCTTTTGAAGTAATCAGTGTATGTACAGTTTGTTGAAAAAAAATATTGGTAGTTTGCTTAGAATAATCACAACTCAATCATTTTCTATTTTTTTACGGGGATCTCCATTAAACGATTTTTTCTGTTTCTTCTTCTTCACTTTTTTCCCCTTGTCATTTTCAATCTCCCTTTTCACACCACGAAGACAGGAGCCAATCGGACTACGGTATCCTCAATCAGGGAATGTCAGGATGTGGATAGACGAGATTAACAAGAAGTGCAATATGAAGGTAGGGAAGTATCTGGATATTCAGATTTAGTTACGAGATAGCCACAGTTATTTCAAAGTCAGTTATGTGTTAGTTCCGAATGGTTGTTCTCTGTCAGCATAAAATAATGTAACAAAGAGAGAAACAATATATTTAAAACACTAAAAATAGCCCACCAATCTCCAATATATACCGTAGTTACTACACATTAGATCCAGATGCACAAGAAATTTAGTTTTGTTCGGAACAGACATGCACCTAAATAATACAATAAGCACAGTCAAGATTTAACATTAAAATAAATAAACATTATTTGGGATAATACCTTATCAAATATCTTTTTATAATAAGCGATAAAACCTTATCAAATCTCTTTGTTAAATAAGGAATGATACCTTATTAAATCTACTTGTACAGTAAGGGATAGTACGAGTACCTTATTAAATCTCTTTGTATAATAAGGTATGATACCTCATCAAATTTCTTTGTATAATTATAGATAATACATTATCAAATCTATTTATATAATTAGGATTAATACCTTATTAAATCTCTTCGTACAATAAGGGATAATACCTCATCAAATCTCTTTGTATAATAAGGAAAAATACATTATAAATACTTAAATTCAAACTAACCATTCCTCCATTGGGCACCATGAAACAGGCAGCTGCCTAGTATGGTGCTCTAATGTATCTTCTCTAAATAAATGTATTACGATATTAATAAATAAAATAATGGTTCTACATTACTATTCATGTTGCATGCATCGAGTTTCGGTAGAAAAGTAAACATAGGCAAGTTGTTTGTATCTAACCTTTATTGCGAACATGTAAGAAACATTTATTTGAGATATTTTAACACCAATTGTTATAATATCTTATATTAGACACTTTAATTTAAATTATTTGTTTGTGTTTCAGTAAAAAAAAAAATTAAATACGATTGGTTGTTGACCATCGAGCAAAAGTTCTCTTGATAATAAAAGAATTAACATTGGTGCACATCATTTCTATAAACAGGTACCATGTAATAATAGTTTCAACACAGTTGAGATATGTTTCCATTTCAGAGAGAAATTGCAAAACAAAGAAACGTTTGTCAAATATCAGTAATTAAGTAATTGCGTTAAAAAAGACAATTCACATATTTATTATGAGTGACACGGCGCTCCCAATTTCGTGTGGCAGATGTGATGGCAATTTGAAAGGTTTCCATTTAGTAACTGCCGAAGTGAGGAAACAGTTCACCCTTCCCTGGGGGATGTCTGGCCTGGGAGGGTCTCTGGCTGAAGGGGATGAACACACCCTGCCTTGGGAACCTTGTGCCTTGTGTCATTCATATGTTTTGATCAATTAAAATTGTGAACTGTGTTTAATTTGACAAATGAGCCAGCCTTCATACAATTACCTTTTAGTGTGATGAAGTTAATATTAACATTACCTACTTAAAAATTAATGTCATTTTGAAAATTTCTCGGAATTCCTTGGTGGGTTTTGCAAGCGTGTTTGTTTGCAGGCATATTTTTATGCTTTGCCCAGTAATTGGAGAATTAATGTATATTCAAAAGCAATTAGAAAAATGGCCAGCAATTGAATTAGTTAATTTCACACTTGTTTGGACAGTTACAGTTAAAGGTGCATGAGTACTTAATTGAAGTTAAATATATCGTGTACCAATTTATTTTAGGGTAATACAATAATACGCAATATAAATAATACATTTTTATGGCTTTAGAGGATGAGCTTATTGCTGGAATATGGTTACCTACAGTACGACATTTAAAAGTAGACAAAAATTGATGGCAATAGGAAAATTAATGCAGGATTAAAAGAGCACGCAAGGTCCAAATGCATAGTGCTACTCTGCAAATGGAGATATTTCTACATATTCTAAGAAATTTTATGTTTTTCTGACGATTTGTTGTATTTCGAAAAATTACGTATCAAGAGATACGTAACTTGACGGCCGGCATAGTCCAGTGGTAACGCATTGGACTGCCATTCCGAAGGTCGCGGGTTCGAACCCGGCGTGCGCAAATAAATTTTATTTGATTAATTTGTGTTATTTCACAATTAATTAATTAAAATAATATATAGTATATTTGCGGCACGTTCCAGAGTGGAAGATACTACCAGTATCGCCCTGGTGTAAGACCACCATTCAGAATTGAAACGTTGCTCCAAATGGCTTTAGCCGTGTTTAGTGACTAGATCTGAATAGCCAGGTACTTCCCCACCTTCCTCTTTCCCTTCCCCACTTACCTTCAGCCTCACAACATCCCCCAATTGGGGATGCCATAGTCTCACTGGCTCCAGACGGGAGCAGTTGGGACTCTTGTGAGGTATTAACTATAAAAAAAAAAAAAAAATAGCCATTTATTAGATGTCAAATCAAAATAATACAAAATCTTATTTGCAGATGGAAATTATAAATTTGAAGCACCTTTAAAACATCGAATTACGTTGTTTTCCCTTGATTGTTTAAAAAGAAGCTAAGATTATCAATGTGAAGAACAAGTTTCAATGACAAAATGAGTAGCTTGGTGGTACCGTAGTTACCAAAATGAGTAGCTTGGTGGTGCCATAGTTATCAAAAATGTTGTTCGAATTGAATAAATATCTAGAATATTACGCCGAGCAATTGATTATTTGTGCGGAGAAATTGAATGTGAGTTTATATAATACAAGAGAACATGAATTGTAATTCAATTGACGTTTGACTGAGAACCTGGTAGGAAACCAAAACATTTTCCGGTAAACTCTTCAATATACATTTATGTATAAGTAGTTACAATATTTGGAAAATAATGCAATGTTTTAAACAGGCATCTCTTCATTCGACCGCATTGTCAAAATAGTTAGGCAAAGGGAGCAAAGTTATTACACGTAAAAATGAATGTACCTACTTAGCAGAGCTGAAAAAAAAACCTTATTGTAATTCATTACTGTATTTGGAAAGGCACTTTGGCACTTCAATGACAAAGAGGTCTAATATTATAGATACAATATTCCGGTTCCATGATAACTCAACACACTTTTAAAAAGTGATATAAAGTCATTAGAAGCGATGAAATTTTTTTTTTAACCTAAGCTAACCTAACCTACTTAACCCAGTTAATAAAGTTTTTGTTTCATCACTTTCCATGACTTTATATAAATTTTTAAAGTTGTGATGAATTATCATTGTGATGATTTATCCGGTCACCAATATTCCCATTCCATCATATACCAATTTAACCAACCTGTTCTTCATAATACATACATAAAGAATGTACACTCAAAAGTTGTAGAAAATTACCGTCGTGTCTGTGAAACCAACACAATATTTTGACATGAAATAAAACAAACAAACACTTTGTACCTATATCCACTATTTTAATGAAATATTATTTGCAGCTCACCAGTTTAAAGACAGTATGCGTACTACGAACTCGGTTTATTGCTAAAATTAACCTTCGATCATCAAATGGACAAAATAGTTGGATTTTTCTTGGACCAGGTGATGATAGTTCTAATGAATGCGTCGAGTGTTTTGAACCAGGTGATGATAGTTCTAATGAATGCATCGAGTGTTTTGGACCAGGTGATAATACTTCTAATGAATGCGTCGAGTGTTTTGGACCAGGTGATGATAGTTCTAATGAATTCGTCGAGTGTTTTGGACCAAGTGATGATAGTTCTAATAAATGCATCGAGTGTTTTGAACAAGATAATAATACTTCTAATGAATCCATCGAGTGTTTTGGACCAGATGATGATAGTTCTAATAAATGCGTCGAGTGTTTTGGACCAGGTGATGATAGTTCTAATGAATTCGTCGAGTGTTTTGGACCAAGTGATGATAGTTCTAATAAATGCATCGAGTGTTTTGAACAAGATGATAATACTTCTAATGAATCCATCGAGTGTTTTGGACCAGGTGATGATAGTTCTAATGGATGCATCGAGTGTTTTGGACCAGATGATGATAGTTCTAATAAATGCGTCGAGTGTTTTGGACCAGGTGATGATAGTTCTAATTAATGCGTCGAGTGTTTTAAGGAGGAAATTGAGATAATACATTTAATCAATAAAAGTGTATTTTTGTCATACATATTTTTTTATCGGTAATACTCGTATTTTGAAAATATTTACTATATATTATAGGCTAAAAAACTAAAATACGACTTTAAAAAAAACTTCTGATCTAATTACGAGTAATGGCTATAAGGAGAAAATTTAGTCGGTCCACTCGTGCTTGTTATATCCAAGTTTGACTGTACGTAGAAATTAAAACAACTTAAAAATGAATGAGCGATTAAGAGGAATAAGAAGAGCATTTATTATAACTTTTGACACCGATTATCACATTTTACACACATCAATATTAAAATATGAGAATAATAAGTACGGAAGCCAAGACACACGAGGAAGGATTATAAGGAAGAGGAGGCGGGGTCCACCAGACAGAGGAGTCATTTGGCGTCCTTGATACCGTTGCCATTGTCGTAGGAGAGCCTGGGGAGGTTGTGTCTCACAGTCTCCGCAGCGGCTGCAGCAGCCACCGCAGTGGCGTGGTTGGTGTTTGCGTACGATTGGCCTGTTATCTTCTTACGCAGATTGCAGAAGACCCTGCAATAATGCATATACTAAAAAATCTTTCCTATTTTCACAGATATTTTGTTTGAATCTATCTCTTTTTCTATTGTGGTCAGATATATAATACAGATTTAGAAAGCGAGAGAACCCTTAACTTTTTATTTGCATATAAAAGTTTACCATGGACAGTAAGGCTCCTGTTTAATTTGATATAATTTTATGAAACACTTCACCGGGTGAAGGTTGATCAATTTTTAAATTGTTATATTTACGTATAATGAAAAATAGAGAAGTTACCATAACCTTAATATAATACGTTTGTCTAATTAAATGTGTTTTTTAGTTTGATAAAATACTAAATACGTTTGTACTATTAAAGGCTGAAAGAGACTGCTTTCAAAAACAGTATTCCATTTTGGGATACGTTCCAAAACAGCGAGTCTAACATAAACCTGGAACAAGAAGTTCTGCGCTACTGCATCAAATAGTGGGTGTGATCTATTTTAGGCTTCCTCCTCCATTCAGGAGAGTGGGTGCAACAAATGTATTATATTGAGTATAAGTTATATGTTTTACCTCAGAGTGAGGAAGTAGATGATCTCCACGAGGCTGAGGAAGGAGAAGCCGAGGAAGAGACCGAGTAAGCCACCACAGTTGGCAAGGAAGTCTGTCTGTCCATACAACTCCGACCTTCTGGAAGTTATGAATTGCGATTCCTTGAAGAACAGCACCGCCTTCGCCATGTTGACACTAATGAAAATAAGTCCAAAATTAATAAATTATTATGGGTATCTAAAATGTTTGTCTCCTAAAAGTCCTAAACACTTAACTCTTAACGGTCTAATGTCGCGCACTGTTAAACAAATATATCTTTTGGAACGGTTGCACGTTTCACATTTCGTAACAAAGCTAAGAGGATTCATTTTTTCCTCGATTATTACGATTAAATATTAAGTTTTAAATTTATTAAGGACATGACTGTTGGAATATACGTAATTTAGAAAAAAAATATTATTCCATATCATATATGCAGAGTTTAACCTTTAAAGATCCAATGTCGCGCACTGCGAGACATAATTATGGTGGCACCTCTCACACTCTGTGACACAGCTACGTAGCAGGATTACATTCCTCCGTAATTATAATTAAACCAGGTAATTCAAAGTGTACCTTTAATTACACTGCTGTTCGGAAATACGTAAAATGATAATGTGATATTTGTATCAGACGCAAGTCCTTTACATTGACTGTAAATAAGGGGTGCTGAATCTTCTAGTCGGTGAGCTGCTTTATGTTCAGGGCCTTTTCCGGTTGCTGTGATGTCGTGTATCCAAGGAGAGAGCAGTAGGTAGTCCAAGGAAGCGAGAGGTCAGAAGTCAAAGGCGGCTGTAGTAGTTCCAGCGGGAGAAGCAGTCCAGAGTGAAGCGGTCAGAGTAGATGTCGGAAGAGAGCGCTGAGATCGCTTTACGCGCGGTATATATAGGACTAGCGGGGGCGTGCACACATCGGTGTGCGCGCGTCTGAAACGCCCCGCGTAAACGAGGTGCATTTTTGTGCAGCTTCGTGTGTTTTCATATGACTTTAATAGTCAATATTAAAATTATTTATTCAATAGTACTCTTTACGCCGCTTCATCTCATGAAAACTGTTTTTCCCTAGCATTTTTAATGTTTTTATAATAAATTGTACAATATGAATCAGTGGGTCTTCAGACCGACATTGGTGTGAGGAAATCCTTATAACTACTTAATATTAATGTTTACATATTTCAATATTACTTTACAACATAGACGCGAGTCCAGCCTTTCAACCTGTATATTTTTATTTTGCATTATGGCGGCGAGACTCACGCAAATCTAACAATTTGCGCAATTATGTATGAAAAGAGAAATATTTCTAGCATTATCGTGGCTTTGCGCTGATTGGCTGACCAACGCTGTTCAGTGTTTGGCGTTGCTTCGCCTGGGCAAAGGAGAGGGGATGCGACGTAAATACTGGGTCCACGGCTTGCGATGTGCCCAATGCTCTCCAGCCGGGGAGAGGATCCCACGTAAATACTGTGTCCGAGCGCTCGTTGTGCTCAGTACTCGCCGGCCGGGTAAATACTAGCCTTCTTATCCTCCCAGAAAGCTGCTTTGCGGCCTTCGGGTAACATTGCGTATTGCGTTCGATACATCCTCCCCCCGGTGCAGTATCGGCTGCGCCTAGTAAATTCGAACGTGACGGGATGCTTTCGTCCGGCGGCGATCCATTCGGCCGGTTCCTTTTTGGCGGCGTGGGGGGGCCTCTTGTGATTTAGGGCCCGTGTTTGGTGTCGTCATGAGTACGGCAATTTTGACCGCTGGGCGCACGTACACTCCGGTGTTGGTCTGGACCCGAACGGTCCTTACATGCCCATCAGCGGCGGGCATTGTTTCAATGATTCGCCCGCGGGGCCAACTATTGCGGGGCAAAGCGGGATCCACAATCACCACAAGATCACCCACTTTGATAGGGGTACCTGGCTGGTGCCATTTTTGACGTGCGGCTATAGTGGGCAAGTATTCCTTCATCCATCGCCGCCAAAACATATCTGCTAATTGCTGGCTGATTCGCCATTGTTTTCTTAGGCAGACCTCTTCTTCTTTTGCCGCATACAGTGACAGGTGTGGCCGCTTTCCTTCTGATCCCAGCAAAAAATGGTTAGGGGTTAGCGGGTCCTCATCTCTCGGGTCGACAAAGACACGAGTCAGCGGGCGATTGTTCACTATGTACTCTGCTTCTGCCAGGGCCGTGAGGAGAGTTTCTTCTTTCGGTGAGCGCTCTTTCATGGTTGATTTGAGGGCTCTCTTTATAGAGCGCACGAGGCGCTCCCAAGCTCCCCCCATGTGGGGAGACAGGGGGGGGATAAATTTCCACGATGTTTTTTGTGTTGCAATGTAGTTTTGTACTCTGGGGTCTCGACTGATTGATTCCAGCGCGTCTCGGATTTCTTTGTCAGCGCCATGGAAATTAGTCCCGTTATCGGAGTATATACATTCGGGCTGGCCTCGTCTAGCTGACATTCGCTGCATTGCCATTATAGCTGAATCGGCACTAAGTGAGGCCGCTAGCTCGAGATGTACAGCCCTAGTTGACAGGCAGGTGAATAATGCCCCGTACCGTTTCTCTCGACGCCTACCGATTGTCACTTCCATAGGGCCAAAATAGTCTAGGCCGCAGTGCGTGAAGGGGCTCACGTGATGTGTAAGCCTGGCAGCCGGTAATGGTCCCATCAGTGGTGGCAGTGGTTGAGCTCTCCTAATGCGGCATACTAGGCATTCATGCGCTATTCGGCGAAGGTTGGTGCGCAATTTCAATATAAAAAAGCTGCCTCTGATTTCCGCCATGGTTTTTTCGGTGCTCGAATGGTCCGACATTTGATGATAGTGGCGGATCAGGAGCCGAGTGTATGCCTCGTCACCATCCAGGATGACTGGTGTCCGTACTCCACTGGCAACTCCTTTCAGGGCTTGTAACCGTGAGCCCATTCTTATAATGCCATCTGGGCCAAGGAAAGGCGTTAGCGTTCGCAAGCGACTGTCGGCGGGTAGTGTATCGCCTTTTTGGGTAGCGCAAATTTCGGCCGCGAAAGATTCTGCTTGAGATTTCTTTACCCATAATATTTCTGCTCCTCGGGTCTCTTCGGCACTCAGAGGACCTTCTGATGATTTGTCGGGGTTCGGCCGACATCTCCTTATGAAGCGGAGAACCCATCCAGTGGTGCGTATGAGCCGATGCCACGATGAAAATCGCTCAATAAGAGGTAATCCGCTTCCTTTTATTATTGTGAGGCCGACAAATTGAGGCCTCACCTCTAAAACTTGGTTATCAGGTCGGATGACTGGCTCCTTTTCACGGGGCCATGTAGCTTTTGGGTGGGTAATAAAGGCAGGACCGCAAAACCACTTGCTAGTGGGCGAGAGGTCGGGCTGCTCGATGTCTCTTGTACCGATATCGGCCGGGTTTAATTTAGTAGGTACCCATCTCCAATTAATTATCTCACTTAAGTCGTCAATCTCTCCTAGCCGGTTGGCCACGAAGGCGGAGTAAGTCCTCGGGTCTGTCCTTAGCCAACACAAGACGGTCGTTGAGTCCGTCCAATATGTTATTCTTCTAATGTGAATTTGGCTTTCCCTTTTGATTGTAGCCGCCAATCGTGCAGCCATTAGGGCTGCCTGTAGCTCAAGGCGCGGTATAGAAAGGGGTTTCAATGGTGCCACTTTACATTTACTAGCCAGGAAAGTTGAGTGTGTGCCTTCCTGGGAGTTTTCGGTTAAATAAGCAATAGCGCAACACGCCGACTCCGATGCATCGCAGAACAGGTGGAGTTCAAAATCGCCGTTTTTATTAATAAAGCATCTTCGTGGTATAGAAACGCTACTCTGGCTGAGAAGTAGTAGCCATTCCGACCATTTATTCGCGTGCTCGGGTTTAATTGGTTCATCCCAACCTATATTCGATCTCCATACTGCTTGTAGAAGTATTTTTGAGCGTATTGTTAAGCATGATACGAAACCAATAGGGTCAAAAATCTTCATGACAATACTTAGTAATTGTCTCTTCGTTGGGTGTGGGATCATCTTGGCTGAGGCTGCCTCCCTGAAGCTGTAGAGAAAGTGATCACCTATGGGGTCCCATACGAGGCCTATTATGCGCTCGTTTTCGTGGTCCCCGCTGCTAATAGGTATTGCCGATTTCGCCCGTTTTTCAAAGGGTACTTCTGCAATGGCGGCAGGGTTATTTGAAGCCCAATTAGTGAGCAGGAAACCCCCACTTGCAAGGATTGCGCTCACCTCCCGTACCAACTTGGTGGCTTCGTCCGATGTGTCCACGGCGTCGAGATAATCATCCATATACATTTTTTCCTGTATGGCTGTTGCCGCGGCGGTATATTGCACTTTGTGTTGCTCAGCTACCTTGTTTCGCACGAATTGCGCGCTGCTTGGGGAACAAGTTGCCCCAAACATCATAGAGGTGAGCACGTAGGTGCTCGGCTCTTCATTTGGCGTTGCTCTCCACATAAATAGTTGAGATGGTTGGTCCTCACTTTTTATTTTTATTTGTAAGAACATTTCTGTAATATCTGCTGCGAGCGCGATTTTTCCTTCGCGTCAGCGCAAAATGTTACCCAATAGCGAGGAGAGCAGATCGGGCCCTGTTAACAGCTGATCATTTAATGATACACCTCGACAGCGGCTTGCTGCGTCGAAAACCACTCTTAGCTTTCCCGGTTTATTGGGATTAACTACCGCGAAATGCGGTAAGTACCATTTTCGAGGGCTTGGAATGGCCGCCTCTTGAATATTTAATTTGCGCGCGTATCCACGTTCGATCAGAGAATTAATTTTCATTTTATACGCTGCTGCTAATGTATCATTCTTTGTAAACTTTCTCTCCAATGCGTACAATCGTTTTAGCGCGCACTGTTTGTTGTCAGGCAGGCGCGTATTATCTTCTTTCCACTGCAGGCCCGTTTCCCACCGGTCGGTGTCATATGGCCGAGTGGTGTTTTCCATGAGAGACTCTGCTCGATGAATGGTCGCATTTACGCGTGTCGCTGACGTCACTCCAAGTGAATCGATCGCAAAGTTTTGTTTTATTAGCTCTGAGAGCCGTTGGTCTCCACTCTCGGCTTCGCCGATAATGCTCAGCGTTATATTTTCTACGGGATGAATGCCTCCATGCGCGATCCAACCGAGTGCAGTACGGGACAGCATTCTTTTCTCTGTGTCTTCGCGCACCTCTCTTGACACGATAAGATGCACGTTGTCCTGTCCCAATAATATTTTTGGTTTCACTTGGCACCGACCAGCTATGTTTTGTTGAGGTAGGTCCAGGTTTCGCACTGTATTCGCCGTAATAACATATTCGTCACCGTCTCCGCGCACTGATAGTTTAACTCGCCGGGATGTACTATCTGACGAACACATACCACTCGCCCCGTGAATACGGAGCCCGCGGGTCGGCCCGGTCGCCCACTTTGTCCGCTGTTTCACTGTCTAGAAGGGTCACAGTTGACCCCTCGTCTAGTAGGGCATAAATTGACACTTGCCCGTTTGGGCCACATATGGTTACCGGTATCACTTTCATCAGCACGGATTCATGTCCATACGATGTGGTATTGGTTACAGTTTGGTTTTCACTATCGCGCGAGGTACCGGCAGATGATTTCACACGCGACGGGTCGTGCAGTAGTTTATGATGAGGAAGCCGACAAGAACCCACTCCGCACCACACACGATATTTGCACGCTCTCGTATGGTATCTTGCGTCTAGACATTTATGGCAAAGTCGGGAATTTTTAACTTTTTCCCATCGCCCGGGGACATTTTTCCCCAAAAACCCGGGGCACTCTTGAATTTTGTGTGAATTTAAACACTGTGAACACTTTTCGCTCTCCGTATCAGTTTGAGAATTTTGCGCATATACTTGTTCCCGTCGTGGTCGCATTGGAGCCCGAGCATTGTCAACTAAGCCCGAACGCGGGATCGCGTTTGTGAGCCGCTTTAGAAATGCGGCTAATTGTTGAATTGTCGCACTTATCACTTGATCGGCTATTTTATCCAACCACGCCACTCTTAGGACGAGAGGCATTTTCGACGCAATTTCACTTACTAGCGCGGGGTTAGATAAATAATCACACTTAAGACTGCCGAGTGAAGCCACCACATTTTGAACTGTACCCGAAAACTCAATAAGTGCGTCGTTTGATGCATCTTCGGGAAGCCGCGGCAACTTTTTTATTTTTTCAAACATCAGTGATGCAATTGTGTGAGCACCACCAAACCGATGTTCTAACACGTCCATTATTTCCGGTACTTGCGTGGGGTCCAATAGGAGTGGACTTACCGCTTCACGAGCCTTGCCTTTCAATGCTCTCTGAAGGCGCATTAGGTTTTCTGATTGCGTCATCCCACATGTAGACGTTGATTGATAAAATTGAGCGCGCCATGCTGGCCACTCTACGGCGTCTCCGTAGTATGATGGGAGGTCCTTAGCGCTTGATTGGCGTGCGATAAGGGACGCCATGCGGTTTTCTTCTTCGGGCTGCTGCCGCGGAGTACCGCCATTTTGCGAGGCGCGGAAAGCCTACGTCATAAAGGCCGCAAACTGTTGGAACGGATTTGCTGGCGCCGTTTGTTCCGTTCTATTATTGACCCAGTCTTGGGTTTGTCGCGCCGTGTCATCCTCCGTGGGATTGCCCGGGAATGTCGCGTATGTGTTGTTTGCAGGCGGTGTCTGGCCGAACTGCGTATGTGGTGAGCCCGGCTGATATTCCGGGTTGTAGGATGCTGCGGGGATCTGCGAGGCCCCTTGAGCTGTAGTTTGGGTCGGCTGTTGTCCGGATATTGTGGCCGGATACTCCGTGTTGATGATAGCAGGCTGCAGAGGGGTTGTTTGGCCTCGCATCGTGGTGTTGGATGCTGAAGACCGGTACTCTGCGCTGTTTTGATGTGCGGCACCTTGCATGGAGCCTTGTAGGGCGCCCTGCATGGCACTTTGTTGATGTGTGGTTGCCTGCTCTATATGTGTGTCAGGTTCAACTAAAGGCGTTTGTTTTTTCGTAGGAGCCCCTATTGAAGCGATGAGGGCCTCCTGTAATTTTCGATTACGTCGCCTTTCTGCTCTCAATTCTCGCTGCAGTTGTTTGAATGAATCTTCATTCGACGCTTCGCTGTCTGATGATGAGTCATGGATTGGTATCTGTACCGGAGAATGTTCCGATATCGCCATTCCAGCGGCTTGTGGCTGGGCGGCCCTCACCGCGGCAGCCGCATTAGCGGGCTGCGTAATTGTAGAACCAGTGGGGTGCGGGGTACTGCTAGCGGCTTGTGACTTATCCTGTCCGGTTCCCTCCATTGTATTCTTCCCGGAGCGTAGAGATGGTGTCATCTTGGCAGCTGGAGACTAGAAAATGCGGCTGCGAAGGACCACACAATGTATCAGACGCAAGTCCTTTACATTGACTGTAAATAGGGGGTGCTGAATCTTCTAGTCGGTGAGCTGCTTTATGTTCAGGGCCTTTTCCGGTTGCTGTGATGTCGTGTATCCAAGGAGAGAGCAGTAGGTAGTCCAAGGAAGCGAGAGGTCAGAAGTCAAAGGCGGTTGTAGTAGTTCCAGCGGGAGAAGCAGTCCAGAGTGAAGCGGTCAGAGTAGATTGTCGGAAGAGAGCGCTGAGATCGCTTTACGCGCGGTATATATAGGACTAGCGGGGGCGTGCACACATCGGTGTGCGCGCGTCTGAAACGCCCCGCGTAAACGAGGTGCATTTTTGTGCAGCTTCGTGTGTTTTCATATGACTTTAATAGTCAATATTAAAATTATTTATTCAATAGTACTCTTTACGCCGCTTCATCTCATGAAAACTGTTTTTCCCTAGCATTTTTAATGTTTTTATAATAAATTGTACAATATGAATCAGTGGGTCTTCAGACCGACATTGGTGTGAGGAAATCCTTATAACTACTTAATATTAATGTTTACATATTTCAATATTACTTTACAACATAGACGCGAGTCCAGCCTTTCAACCTGTATATTTTTATTTTGCATTATGGCGGCGAGACTCACGCAAATCTAACATTAATTTGCGCAATTATGTATGAAAAGAGAAATATTTCTAGCATTATCGTGGCTTTGCGCTGATTGGCTGACCAACGCTGTTCAGTGTTTGGCGTTGCTTCGCCTGGGCAAAGGAGAGGGGATGCGACGTAAATACTGGGTCCACGGCTTGCGATGTGCCCAATGCTCTCCAGCCGGGGAGGGGATACCACGTAAATACTGTGTCCGAGCGCTCGTTGTGCTCAGTACTCGCCGGCCGGGTAAATACTAGCTTTCTTATCCTCCCATGGTCAGAGAGCTGCTTTGCGGCCTTCGGGTAACATTGCGTATTGCGTTCGATACAATATTTGTAAAAATGATTAGGACAGGCATTGGAGAGCACACTAGGTATTACGAGAAGTTGGGGTCGTTATCCTTTGTGTAGAACGCTCAAAGAAGGAATTACTAGTGGATACTCACTCCGGTAGCTCGCTGAAGTTGGCCTTGTACGCGATGAAGAGCTTCTGCCAGTTGAAGTCAGCCTGCGAGGTCTCCGCGTCATATGTGATGGAAGTGCAGGCCGGCAGACAGTCGCACTGTGCGGCCACCGAGTTCAGGCCGCGCGCCGCCCGCAACTTACTGTCTCCGCGAGCCAGTCCCTCCTGGATCTCGCGCGTCAGCAGCATATCTTCAAACATTCGCTTTATTAACCACCGATCACTTATATACAGATCGTCCAATTCTTTAGTCAGACAAATCCAAAAATACGAAATTTGAGTTGAATATGCAGTAAAAAGTACTCTCTATCTAATTCAATTCCCACATACTTGTAAACGCACCAGTACAATTTACAATTCCGATAATCTTGTTAATAATTCCTAATTAAATTTCCTTGCATTCATTTATGGTTCAAAATCAAAAACTTTCGTAGATAATAATATTTTATTTATAGTAGCTATTTTGGTTCTCCATTGTCTTAAAACTTAGTAATTGGAGATGTTTGACCAATGAAATGGGCGATCGATATACACCAGGAACGCGGTGGGTCACTCATTCTTATGTTTAAACATGAACATTCAAAATCACAAAAGCCTCACTCAGGGGCACTTCAGTCTACTGCATTCAGTCTACTTTTATTCTTCTTCTGCCAGGTTCACATCTCACTCTCTCTCACTCATCCATAAATCCGGGTTGGTATCAGAATTGCTTAGTAGGCTGCTAGTTTTGATTCCGTAAAACTTTCAAAAACGTAAAATAATAAATATATTTATGTAAAAAAAATAATTGGAAAACAAGAGATATTAAAAAACGGAGTTACTAGCTTTCTGCTGCAAACATCGAAGTACCTTCATATTTCAAATTTGTGCTTTTAAGAAAGTATCACAGGCAACATTTTCTGACTACAATTATGGTAGTAGAGGATATAATATTCAGATCAAATGTTGCCAGATTATTCTTAATCCGGGAATATTTGCTTCCAGAATTTGGCTGAATTTAAACGGGCTTTAAAAACAAAATTATTTAAAAAATCTCACCATTCATAAATCTTAACTTCTTTTCAATATTTATAATAAGCCATATTCTAAAACTTCCGGTAATTGTTTGGGTTCGGTTGTCTCCTTATTGTACCTTTTTAAAATGTCTGCTCAGAAAATTCTCATTTCTGAGCACAAACTGCCTCCTGTTTTACATTATGTTTTAGTTTTAATATTCTTGTTTTGTCCTGTCCTGCTGTTATTGTTATTCTTAGTTTTGTCATCACTTTGTATAAACAGTGTATTTAGTGTTATAATATTAGACCTGTATTGGGTAAGGCACAATGTACGAATAATTTTAAGAACCACTATTACTGAATTACCATTTTTAACTTTGTTATAATTAAGCGTACTTGAAGTGAAATGACACTAAACTGCGCTATATAAATGCCATGTTATTATTATTATTTATAAGAAAAATAGAAAACATTGAAAATATCATTTATGAGATCATTTTCGTAACATCTTTTTCTCCCTCCTTCCAAAGGAATGGGCGTATTATATGGCGAATTATGTGCATAAATTATTATGGATCTCCACGATTAAAGTATTTTATAGTTAATAGTCACCTTGAGCAGTAGCCATACAGTTCACTCTGCCCGTAGAGCAGACGTCGGTGACATTATTACCTGCAGGAAAATAGAGATTTAGTTCATGGTGATCTGGGAATTGGATATTCACGTTGATAGGTACTGAATACATTCTGGATGATGTATCAATGATCTCTAAATGATGGCAAAACGACTCACGCGGCATAGAGATGGAGACGCATCCACAAAACGCCAGGGTGTAATTGGTTAAACATTCCAGGTCACAGTTCTGCTGGGTGTAAATCTTGAAGAACTTCAGCCTTCTCTCCGATGGGAAGTAGCACTGTCTCCTAGTCATTTAAATAAATAAATTAAAACTACAATTAAGTTAATCGAATAAAATTATGACTTTGTTATGAAAAATCTGATCTACAGAACATAATTAAACCCGCATTAAGTAAACCATAACACTGTAAAATTGGAGTCTAGGAACAGGAAGACCAACTAGTGTGACCACATCGTTATTAGGATTGTAAACCAAAAAATCATAAATTAATGTACAGTGCAGTAGGTACAATGCAGGATCATTAGGAGTTCAGTGGTAATCTTATTTCCGTAACATCTATTTTCCAATAAAAAAACTTTAATGCATTTACAAAAGCATAACAATGTCAACACTTTCAAAAACATGAAAGTCTGTCTTTTCAGGGAGTCTGAAATGTTTCAGTCTTAGATACCAGGAGTGCAGGAATGTCGAGTAGTAAACTTTTAACAAAAAGCTTTCAACACAAACAAAGGCTATCGCTGAATAAGCACCAGGGTTGCAGAAAGTTAGCGGGTGAGATGTTTCTGGTGAGATTACGAAAATATAATATAATATATTGATAGTTTTTAAATAATATAACATAAATATTTTTTTTTATTTCCTAATGTCACCACATAAAAATGTCCAGTTTCTGCATTAGTTAGTTTTTTTTTTAAATATAGCAATACTGTGACTTCGGTCGACTTTATGAAGTTTACTTTTTTTCATTAATTTCATTTGTGTTTGTAGCCTTCAAACGAGAAAATTATACACTTTCTATAATTATTTTTACAATTTCGGATCCTACGGTGGTTTTAAGAATCCATTTTAAACAATAAAACACAGCGTCCGTGCTTTGAAATTTGAATTTTGACAGATGTTATAAAGTGAACTTTGGTCAGGTTCATACTGCTTACGAAGAGGCTGTCTTAGAAGCATAATGGTGAGGGTGCCGACTTTAACAAAATCATACTAATATGTTATGAGTACGAGTATAATTTAAATCTGTAAATTCAAAATTCAAATAAAAAGGCGAAAATTACGTTTTCTACGTATGTTTAAGAACGAGAATGTTCGTCATTTCAAAATTATACGTAAACCGTTTAATATTAATATAATTTCATCGTAAAAACCATCCTTTGTTTTTAATGTGAACCTTCTTACAAGTGTATATGTTTCGTATTGTTGATAAACCCTTTCTTTAATTTAATATCAATGAGCTGATTTTATTGGAAAATATTTGGATCTAGTAAAATAGCTATGTGTAATGACGTTGAACAATCCTCAAAAAGATGGATCAAGGAAAAAATAAATATGCGATGTAATATTTTTGGTATGCCTAGTCATTCCCCTTTGCCATTCGTGTGGAATTTGTTTTTTTTTAATGATTTTTTGCTATTTATTTAATTTTTTTCGCACCCATAAATTGTGTCCGGTCTTTCCGATTTATTGTCGAAGATTAACGGTCCGATTTTGAGGATTGATATTTTCAAAAAATCGCCACAGTTTAAAAAATACAGAATGTCTTGGAATATTTACCTAAACATGATTTTTTTATGTGATGCAAGTGGCCTATTATTGATTACTGATATTGGTAAAATTGAAATAATACCTCTTGGGATCGTAACTCCTCAGGCCCTCAGAGGTGGTCATCATGTTAGGTTTGATGGCCGCAATGACCTCCTGTGCAAGGGGGACTCTGAAGTATTGCTGAGAGACTCGCGGGATTTCGGAAGGCGTGTGAAGCGATATCTTGAAAAACAATATGTTGCTAAAATATAATATTGATTGAAAGCATGTCACTCCGGTCCCGGATGATGCGTTGCTGAAATTAGGTATTCATGGGACATCTCCACGTTATCATTAGCGACTGCAAGGGATTTAAACTTTGGATTTATTGTATACATTTTATCATTTGCAGTAAGTACGTTTATTGGTACTATTAATACATTTTGTACAAACCTTAAATCCTTGAATGGGTCCACGGCAAATATAGTCCAAATCGTAGTTATAGGCCCTCATCAATATAGTGAGTCCAGCTTTAAGCCCCGATCTCTGCGAACGAATCGGATAATTTTAGTTTCATAAAAAAAAAGAAGCGGGTTAGTAGGATAAAACATTTGGCTGTTTCGTAAAGATGATTTCTAAGTAGTCTTCAATATTAAACACGATGTCTGGAAAAACGTAGTACAAGGGGTAAACTGGTGAATCTACATCAAATTTAGAGTACATATTGAAGGACAACTTTTTTAGCTATACTTTTCGAGTAAATCCAGTAAGAAGTTCGATTTTTTGGGTCCAATTAGAAAAATATCGGTCGTTAGGGGGTTAATAACAGATGTTTAATGTCTTTTAAAATGCGTCGAAGAGTAGACTCGGCTGCGTATTTTCCGTGTTCAACAGGAGGCAGTATAACAGCACTGCATTAAAACACGCTAATTCTCGTTGTAAATCTAGTTCTGGCTTAGCGGCCTTAACGAATTTTAAACCTTTAGCTACTGAAAAAAATGGAAAAGGTTAAAAAAATCGAAATGTTTAGATCGTAAAAATAAGTTTTTTTGTAGATTCGCCAGTTTCCTTCTTTGTACTACGAGTTTTCGGGAACCGTGTATGGTATGAATTGGAATGTTTTATTTTTATAAAATTTAAAAGTAAAGATCTGACTATTGCAACGCATTGCAATTATTTAAAAAAAATTTTATCTGCTTCCTTTGTCGATATAGAAAAGTCGTACGGCACTTGATTAACCCAGGCAAGTGCGCAATTAATGTTACTGGTTATCGCATCCATCATTAACTGGGTACGTTTTCAACAATTATTAAAAAAAAACTGCATGTTGGCCTTGTAAAAAGTTTTAGTGCTGAATATTGCATATTGGTCTCTTTGTTTTTGTTGGACAATTTATTTGTGTAAATTATGTTTATATTGAAAGTTTAAGTTATAAACGAATAAATCACAAAACGTCACATCAACAAATATGCTGTGGTAAGACCAGAAGCTCTATTCCTGAATCGAGGGCGCTCGTAATCGCCGTCGAAAGTACGTACGTTGGTCGTCGTTGCTATTCCCGAAATTGGTCAAAGGTACATACTTCGACGCCAAACGTCAAAAGTCATTAGAAACAGGGCAGCGAGTGGTAGGTTGTTGGCGTTTCTATGGAATTGGCTGTCAAAATCTAGTCTAGCTGTCAATTTTTGTTTTACCGCGCGGATTCCGCAAATGTAAAAGTGGGTGAAAATTTCCCACTCACTAAGTCTTTATCGGAGCTTACAAACTCAATTAAGAGTTGCTTTTGGCAATTTGTATTATGTCCCGCAGCCATTTCTGTTTTGAATAACGAATAACTGTTGTCTGTTTGACAGTCACACCATAGAAATCCCAAAAACATCAGGAACATAGACAATATTCACAGGGGTGCCAATATAATCATCTCTTCTACCAACTTCGACCGTTCGACGCTCAAGAATACGTAAAATTGAAACATTCGAAAAAGTTAGTCGCGACGACTAGTAGTTTTTCACTCGAAGACGGCGCATACGAAAACGATTGATCGTTTAACTCCAGAATCGCAGGCCAGGGCCTCGATTCTCGACGAAGTCATTCGAGTTGTTCAACCCACTCGTTGTACGAGTGGAATGACTTTTGACGTTTGGCGTATGTAAGTATATACTTTCGACGAGGCTCAAGAATTAGAAAGTCAACCAATGTACTTTCGATGGCGATTGCTAGCGGCCTGATAGGAGAATCGATACCCAGAGATTAAGTAAAGAATAAGTTCGATTTAAGTATAAATTAACACCTCAGCACAGGTTCTCCTAGTGAGGTGTTCACGTAACATACAATATCAACCACACACAGTTTTACCTACATCAACCTATGTTCTTTATTTTTTATACCTATTTTTATGTACTTTTTTCTCTGTACTACAATATAAACCACTGTAAAAAATTGTAAAATGTGTATTCAAGAATAGACATAAATAAATAAATCAATGGGAGTATTGGTAGTAAGGATGAAATTGTTACCGTTCCTCTGACGGGGTAGGTTTCTAGGGGAACATCGGTGGGATAACCCCCGTCCAAACTCCATCCCTGCGAATGTTTATTCTGACCCAGATAGTGGTTTTCTATGTGCATCCTAAAATAATAATAAAAACCAGATAAAATACTATCTTAATTTATTGGTTGATGCACAAGGGTCAATGAAAAAAGTACAGGGAATAAATTAGAGTGGTATTATATTTATGTTGGTTTCCTTACTCCTCCTTTCTGAACAACTCCTCGGCGTTGAGCATGTTGAAGGTAAAACACAGACCCTCCTCCGTAAAAATGGGACTGAACAAGGTACTACAGTTCTCTATGGAGGTTTTCCACTTACAATGCCACATCATTTCTTCAAATTTCGGAGCCACCTTAAAAAAAAACATTTTATAAATATTATATTTTACCTCACTAATTCTTAATTCAAAAACATTTATAATGATATCTTTAGAGACAGTTGTACTACCTATTTGGAATATTCTGAAATTGTAACGGCTTTGTTTAACCGCCGATTCTCGACCTGTTTTTAGACTTAAACAACGACTAATAATAAAAAAACTTAAAACCGTTTTCGGGCCGAGAACCGATGATTGGCGGTAACCGTTCAAAGCTTAAAAAAATCGTAATGGCGCTAAATTTACGTGTATAAAACAGCTATAAAATTTTTTTTTTCATTATTTTGATGTAGACAATAATTACTCACCAATCAAAGAAATATAGTTTATTCAATACAATAATAACATAATGTTGATTAGTAGTGAAGTGTGTTTTTTATAAAACTTTCATATTCGGTAAGTACCGTAGTAAGTAAGTACGGCAATTTATCGTTCAGCGATAACGAGCGTGTTTTACAAAACGTGTTCTCAACATTTCAGATTTCCCCTTTTTAAAGCTTACAAGACTTCCCTGGGCATTTTTTTCCAAACTTACACGTACAATTCTTTAGTTTTCACAAATACCTGGTTACTATTAAGATGTTTCTACTATCTTAGTACGAGAATACCAAGGTAGGGAGGAAAACACTTTCTTCGATTATACTTCATATCAATTTATTATAATAAAATATAAATACAAAGGGTACTAACTATCAGCCGTAGCTGAAATGTACTGTGATCTCCAAAATCACTCGGCTTGAACTAAGGGTCTAATTTCTCTTAGTCTGCAGGTATTTCTGTACCTGTTAGCTCTACTACACTCCTCTGTGATCTTCCGCGATCACATACACAGATAAGGGTCTATTTAATAGAAGTCGGCATATGTTTTCCAGTGCAGAAATTCCTGGACTAACTACCATAATATGTACTTATTATTGCCCAGAATACTAATGGAGGGTAATAATGTGGATTCTTCAGTGGAAATCTTAAATTTATCACTTTAAAAATGCAAAAGATTGTTGCTGGGGCAATTCAGCTATGTACAAAATAATTTTTTAAAAACTGTGTATAGTAATACAAGTATTTATAAGCTATTCCTAGCAATGAAACTAACGGAGTCCATAAGTCCATTTCAGAAATTTTAAGCTTGAGTTTTTCAATGTCGGTTTACAAATTTAATCTAATACATTAATAATTAATTAATTGAAAATATTTTAAGGTTCGACAGTTGTATTTAACATACTAAATAAAGTAAATTAATAAATTTGGTTGTCAATGAATAACTTTCCAATATTTATAACACATAAGTATAAAAAATAAATTGTGGGACATATGAAAAACGCAATGTATACACTTTGGCGAAAATACCCCTCCACATAGAAACTAACTAACCTAACCATCAATATGTGTATCCGCAGGGAAATTCAGAGAGGATGAAAGTGACATATGCCCCTTGCTCTGACATTGTCTTTTCATTTCGTTAACTTTCATACCAGCAGTATATTCTCATTGATAAGTCTCTTGATAGTATTTCTCTTGACTCTTCGTTAATCTTCTGAGATGATATCCAACCATCCATATGAATGTATAATAAATGTCTTCAGATTTATTATTATTATTACGGTTGACATTTGTTTTATTGTAACGGCTTATTTATTCAAGTAAATGTAAAGTTTCTTAGCCAGTGATGGAATTAGCTTTGTAAGTTAAAGAATAGTTTCGTTGGCATTGAAATATCAGACAGAGAAGTCGTTAATAGTTTAAGTTAAGCTATATAGTAAATATGTTTAATGTTAAATGGTGCAACATTCTGTTGAAACTCACCGATGTTAAAAGATTCAGAGTTTTGTTGGCATCCGTTGTATTGCTTCCTTCGGTTAGTAGATGATTATCACACAGAAGTGAAATCGCCTCGACATCCTCGCGCCTGATGAAATAAAATACTGAATAGTTACACTTAGGATATGGAATTATTAACGCGCGATGAAAACGAAGTGTACAAAACAGAACAAATACCTTTATGGCTGCTCTACACTCCCTGTTAGACTACCGAGAGTGTAAAAGTAGAAACACACTTGGTCTACGTACGCGATACACGTATTACTACGTGCCCAGGTCAACGCGCACATGGTTGTACACGCGAAACGCTTGTGACCACGTGAAATGTGGTATATAGATTTTAAATACGCGGCGCACAGGCGCGTCAGTTGATTCGACGTTTATTTTTTAGATTATGTTTGTACGTTTCTCTTGTCGGTAGACGCAATTCGTAGCTTTGTCATGTCTAGCATTTCAGAGAGCGAATTTGAGGACGATTTACTGAGTTTATTATTTTATCAAGCTAACTCTCAAAACAAACATCCATAGAAATACCAAACATAAAAGTAGATCAGTAGATGCACAGATAAAACCACTTATAGATGTGAAATGCTACTCTCTCCATCTATACACGTCCCACGCCGATCTGCACAGCCCAGATCGGCGCAGTGATGGAAGCGTGGGTTTGCGTTGCCTGTGACAAGAGTGTTTCTAAATATCTTTCCATAGAAAATGTACGGATTTTAATTAGTCCAGATATCCTTATCATTGCTTACGTAGCATACGTTGACCCAGTGTATTTCTACCTTTATGGACGCACTCGCCTCTCAATGTGGTATTTTTACAACCCATAAATACTGTTAATGTGCGGAAAATTTAAAGTTAAGTTTTCTGATTCTATACTATTTTTTTTTATTTTCCAACGTATCCAACTGGATATAAAGTCATTACGTTTACATAGAAAAGTTACTGGCTGTCACCGACGTTGGCCGTTGTGACATTTTTGTAATTGTTTTTCTAAAATAAAATTTAAAAAAACGTGATAATACCCTATTATTTATGTTGCCTCGCTCGGTCACATTTCAGTTATTTGTTAATAAACCAATAAACAAATGTGGGACGCGAGAATCAAGAAAAAAACACTACTCGGGATAATAGTCTCGCATAATGTGAGAGTGTAGAGCAGGCATTAGGTTTTCAACAAATTATATAAAAAGGAATGAAAACAAAATGATCGATTCTTACTCTTTATCGGTAAAGTTTGCTTTATCTCGGTGAAACATTTCAGTGAAATTATAAACGGACTGCCGAGCTTTCGTTTCGGAACACACTGTAATAGCAGGAAATGGAACCTGAAATCATATTTAAAAAATGTGTCTTTTTTCTTTCATACACGGAGAAAAATGATTAGTATTAACTAATTAAAAAATCCCCCTAATTTTGCGTAAAAACGGGATCGCAGGCGGTATATGTGCTCATAAATATGATGACGAAATGCGAATATATTAGGATTTTTACGAACACGTGTTCCGATATCGTGACAATACATTAGTATTTTACTAAAAGTTTAAAAGGAAAACTATAAATTGATTGGTTAAGGGCCTGCAACCCCTTTTTTAACCGGATTACGAATAATTTGAAGAGATTCTGAATAAATTAGCAATACTCATTTTTCTTCGTGTGTTATTGGTTGAACTGTGAACAATTCGAATGTGATTAAGATTTCACCATAAGATTTCCCTAGTGATAGCCAACCTTTGCCAGGGGTGGGCACCATAAGAGAAAAAGAAGTTATTTTCTTCTTCAATTTGGTTATAGGTTTACCTGCCATACAGGGGTGGATGACTCAGCGAAACTGACGATGACGGGGCTCTGCTGCCACTTGTTCCAAATCTTCAGGATAAGGTGTCCGCAAGCTGCCACGCTCAGGATTAGCATGACGCCCCACCAGATTCTACACAAATATAACTTTTTTTTTTAAATGCATTTTTTGTGGAAACTTCACCACTATCCCAGCTGAATCATATTGGTAACCTTTAGAAGTAGAACAAATTATATTTATTTTATTTTTAAGAAGGACATTTTGTTCCTCTTACTTATTACGGATGGTTTCCTGAAAAATCTGTCTTATGAGTTATTATTATTGGTAAGTCCAGAAATGGACTAACCAATAGCAATAACTTACTATTTATGTATAGCCCAATTAAATTATGTAGGTAGTAGGTAGATAGGTAACTACTTAAAATTGTGCCAGCATTAAATGTATTGGTTTACGGAAGAAAACCTATGAATAATTTAGTAGAAGCAATAACTTTGTTTTGACATTACGAGTGAAAGAAAAAAACACTTATGAACAAGGCAGTTACTAAAATATTAATATGAAACTACATATTATTTCTTTACTGCGGGGCAGCATTTCTTTTCCTGTTCTTTAATTCTTCTTTAGTTCCTTTAAAAACTCCTACTAGGTACCTTAAATTAAAATGAAAGATGCTGCTTATGCAATGATGAAGAACTTAGCTATGCGATAAATTGAACCCACGACGGCTGGGTCAGAAGCCGACGCATTTTTCATTTCAGTCACTAACCGTTATAAAATTATTATACCCACGCGTAATGAATAATAAGATTTAACCCTTTCAGCCCAGTGTTAATTCAAATTAACATGAACTTTGTGAATTTTTTTACCGTAACGGTAGCAGTTTGGAAAAGCCATGTTTTCGTTTTCTTATAGCTTGTAGTCTTTTCTGCGGCGTCTATTTTTTCTGCTCGGTTGAAATCCTTATTCCCGACACAACAACGATAAAAATTTTGACATCTGCTGATTGATGTGAGTTTCATCGAATTTTTGCCGTCATTGATTACTTTAATTGATTTGTTTGATTGATTAATTTAAGGTGAGATATCAATATTTTATACTCGAATTACAAATATTTTAACGCATTAATATGTGATCTATAATAATAACATCAGTTCAATTCACTGATCACAGTCATTTCCCAGAATATTTTAAATGAATTTCAATGTTCATTCAAATTAACACTGGTAGTGACGGACATATTTTCAACTAGTATGGCGAATTTTTAAAGATTTATTATCCTAGATTATTTCTTTATTTCTGAATAAATTTAAGTAAATATGTTATATATTTGTATCTTAGAGATTATTACAACACTGTAAATGTGCATTTTTGACATGAAACAATGTTAATCCAAAATAAAATAAAAAAGGAGGTATTATCAAGCATTACATATTTTATATATGTGGAAACAATAATTCGGGTGTGAAAGGGTTCCGAGAATGTAATGTTATTTTTAACTAAAATATAATATATTCATATATCTATCGGTGTTATCATGCTTTTTGGAATCAATTTATTAGTAGGTAAACTTTTTTTTGTAGGTATTCATATTAAAGATTACATGTGTTTGAAATTTTTCGACCACCTGACTAGGCACCGCGAACAAAACACATCGCTAACATTGACAAGTAAATATTGACCAAGCGTAACTTTTTAACCGGAATACCAATAATTTGAAGAGATTCTTAAGTCCCGCATACCCATTTTCTCCCAACAATTTATAACAAGTTTCTCGTTAAATCTTTCAAGTTAAAAAAAAAAAAACATTTGTTATACCGAAATGTTAATTGTATGAAAGTCCCTCGTAGAAAAAAAAACTTAATGTAAGTTCCGAAAATTATTAAAAATACATTTTGTTATGTTATTTAATATGTTATATGCATGAAAAAATTCACAGTGTGTTTTTAAATACAACTTTTTTTTTATTTTTTTTATAGTGTATACCTCACAAGAGTCCCAACTGCTCCCGTCTGGAGCCAGTGAGACTATGGCATCCCCAATTGGGGGATGTTGTGAGGCTGAAGGTAAGTGGAGAAGGGAAAGAGGAAGGTGGGGAAGTACCTGGCTATTCAGATCTAGTCACTAAACACGGCTAAAGCCATTTGGAGCAACGTTTCAATTCTGAATGGTGGTCTTACACCAGGGCGATACTGGTAGTATCTTCCACTCTGGAACGTGCCGCAAATATACTATATATTATTTTAATTAATTAATTGTGAAATAACACAAATTAATCAAATAAAATTTATTTGCGCACGCCGGGTTCGAACCCGCGACCTTCGGAATGGCAGTCCAATGCGTTACCACTGGACTATGCCGTATGTATGTAACTAAAGCATTTGTCGGGAAATTTTTGCTCTATTTCAAACGATTCGTGTTTTATTAAATATTTTCAACATTTTAACCAAATTATTATCGTTTTTTTTTAATATTAGCGCGCTCCCAATAACATTTTTATTTAGGTATATATTTCCCTTTCAAACGATCTTTCAACGATTACTACGGGGTCTTAATAAATTATCAATAATCTTTTTTTTTCTTGTAGTCATCTGTAAGTACCAGATTACAGATTACCAGACAGGTATTTCTTTTTGATTTATGAAATCAGAGAAAATTAGGAACGCTTTTAGAACTTTTTTAGACGCAAGATCTGCTGTTCACAGAACTACCTACTAGTGCATTATTGTTAGATAAATAATATTCTTATATTAAAACTAATAGTTATGTCGAAATCTATGATAGAGAGTGGAAGTCTAAAAGAAGTGCTCGAATCAATGGATTTTATAAACTCAATGTTAAGTGAATTTTGATGGGATTTTTTCCATTAGACGAATTATAATAAATTATTTTTAGGATGGCAATATTTCACTTACCGACGATCATTTCAAAGCTGATATCTATATTATACCCGTTAAAAGTCCGTGTACCCGATATAAATTAAAACAAAATTCGCCATAGAACTAGAATATTTTTTATCGGTTCTCCTAACCGCAGCAGTAAAGCTGCTTTTGTAAAGTCCATCAAACAATACGATTCCCGCTGCTGGCATCGCATTTTTTTTTAATTAATGGTTCATGATAACGTCTACGTAGTTTTGCACTACGCGGTAATCAAACCGGCAAGTCTTCCTAGTCTACCAATCATGTTTAGAACTTTAATTTTTTAATTTTTTTTTAAGTGTTTATTCTAGATAAAAGAAAATGACATTTTTACTTATTTAACTAGAAATAACTAATACACTACACATAAATACATTATATAACAATATTATCCACTGAAAGTGAATAATATTGTTTTGTAATTTTTACTAATGTTCACTTTCAGTGAATAATATTGTTATGTAATGTAAAATTGACTCGAAGTAAAATAAAATTAAAAATTAATAAAATACTTCGTTTTAACCACTTTTATTGTTTATTACCAACATGTTTCATGAGCAACGCTCACTTCTTCAGGGTTTTTGATAAAACTTTGAAACCCTGAAGAAGTGAGCGTTGCTCATGAAACATGTTGGTAATAAACAATAAAAGTGGTTAAAACGAAGTATTTTATTAATTTTTAATTAAAATGGTGCCACAAAATAAGTTTGCTGAGTTAGAAGAAGTAAAATAAAATTGTTATGTTATTTACTGAAAGTGAATAATATTGTTTTGTAAAGTAAAATTGACTCGAAGTAAAATGGAATGCGTTTATATTATGACTCCTTGGTCGAGGGCTAAGGTACTTAACTGCGCAAGTAAATTAAATTCGATGAATTTGTGTTATTAAACAATTTAATATACTTGCGGCACGTTCCAGAGTGGAAAATATTCTCAGTATCGCCCTGGTGTAAGACCATCATTCAGAATTTAAACGTTGCCTAAACGCTATATTTTTTAAACGTTTGGTGACGAGTCTGAATAGCTGAACTCGCCTACCTTTCTCTTCTCCATCTCCTCCCCCTCAACACTACCGTCAGCCTCACAACATACCCCAATTGGGAAAGCCATAGTCTTACTGGCTCCAGATATTTGGGAGTAGTTGGTAAAAAAACCACGATTTATACAAATGTTAAATCGGCAAACGAGGTCGAAAGAAACAGATGCGTAAATTCAGAGGCGGATTTGCAGTCTTGGCCGCCCTAGGCCCCAGACCATGTAGCCGCCCCTTTCTCAGTACCCATCATATTGACCAGGAGTATCCAAACTTTTCAGTAAGTTCCTAGGGTCAAAACCGTTTTAATTTTCCTGCCATTATCATTCATGGTTCATGGGGTGAGATTTGTCCAGGTCTTGGCGGCGGATACGTCTGCCCACCTGCTGCGTGGCGGGCCGGATCGAGAGAGACTGGGTGAGGGAGGCCTTTTGACCTTTCCAGCCGGACTATCTTGACCCATCGCCTTGCACCGCAGTTGGAGGGATGTATTCATACGTATGTCACTCCTGGACACACTAATCCCCAGATTCCTACCCACCCCTCATACATTTTCCTTTTCAGAACTTCCTATCCTTCCCTTCCTTAAAAAGACCCTCCACACAGCATCACCTACATTCATATCGCATCATATCGCTCGCCGTACATTCCAAATTGGAAAGTATGGCGAGCGATATGCTGAAATACGCCATCCCACGCATATTATAGCTCTGTGTGTGAACACGCTATTATGCATAACAATACCTAACACGGTTCAGTCACTAGCGCAACTGAATCACGGTAGGGATTGGAAATACGCGAGCGGGCGAGCGACGGAGCATGATAGGTGTGGCGAGGGCGGCTGCGGGGCGTGGGGGCGCGCTGTGTGTGTGTGTGAACACGCTCTTGCATATCGCTATTTCGTACGTAAAATATTTAGGTACTTAGGAAGTAATTTCTTGTTATCATCTGTGACTTTTTTGTCACGATTGGCCGCCCCTAATATCTGGCCGCCCTAGGCCCGGGCCTACATAGGCCTAAGGGCAAATCCGCCTCTGCGTAAATTGAATTTAACACGAATCGTTTAGTTTCAGTTAGTAATTACATTAAGGAATAAATCGATTATTTCTATCAACATAAATTAAATTCCTACCTAAACATGCCAATGCCAATGTACTTTTGTACAAGTGGAATGATTGTGTGTAATTTATTTCTTTTATCGGTTGTTAATAAGATCAATCAAAATGCGGATAGTTATCAGGAAACCGGCCCTAAAACTCGTCAAAATTATTCGGTTGGTGGATTTTTTACTAGTTCTATTAAATTGGTGTTTTAGCAAACTACATTGTAATAATAACACGATGACTACACGTATTTAAAACACTTTAAAGTAGGTGGGCTGGTTATTTTAGGTGAGTATTATATTATGAAAATATTATTTTTAATTAGTTCTTTGGGGAAAAATGTCCTTCTCGTTGGAGTTAATATCATTATTATATTAGAATTAATAGTACGTACGAGAAGGCTAAACTATCATATCTTTTTAATAAATACTAATCTAACATGACCAAAGGCTACTTATAAGTTTTGCATCTATAGTTGTATTTCTCGCTTTTATATCCGTCTAGAGCAGTTGTTCTTAATCTTGTTGGAGGTACTGAACCCCACCAGTTTCATATTCGCATTCACCGAATCCTTCTTAATTTGAAAAATAAAATATGATTTTTAAAATTCAAAACGTAGGTATATATTTA
The DNA here is from genome assembly GCF_061612785.1 of Hesperophylax consimilis. NCBI lineage: Eukaryota > Metazoa > Arthropoda > Insecta > Trichoptera > Limnephilidae > Hesperophylax > Hesperophylax consimilis. Next base: position 41,395,704 of record NC_142836.1, on the reverse strand, counting down.
TACATAGGCGCACAAAATTAACAAAACCATTAAAGAATTGTCTATGGTACAAAATTATATTCAGCACATAAATAACCCCTTATATATAAACAGACTAGAACACAATCATAATACTCGTTTTAACTTTAATGAAGAACTTATTATAGGTAAGCATACAAATAAATATGGACAAAGAACGTTAATCTATATGATTCCCAGTTGTTTTAATATGTTACCTGCTGAAATTAAAAACTGTGCCCAAAACAAACGATTGGTGAACTTACTGAAGACTTGGCTTACTGAAATAATTAATTTGTATTAGCTTACAATGATATATTATTCTAAAGACTTTTAAAATTGTTATTTATGTTTTTCATAATTTTCTTTTGCTATATTTCTGTAAAAGATTAAATTTTGTGTTTCATACATATAATTGTAAAAATGTAACTGTAAATTCAAAATAATAAGATTTATAATGTAAATAACCCGTCAGACAAACTGTTATATTTGTAAAGTGTGTAATATATAATAAAAGTTAAAAATAATAATAACAAAAAACAAAAAAACCATTTGGAACAAAACAGTTAAAACATGATTTTCACACAAACATTATATTTGTTATACATTTGAATCCATATTTTACATATTCGTCCGACCAATTTCTTTTTTGCTCGACAAAGTTAGTATGTAGGGATTAAAATATTAAGAAAGGTTAGCACACGATGTACCATCACGACAGTTACAATTCGACTACTGGGCGCACCAAATTCCTGCAGCACAGATATGCCTAACGATGTTGCGTGATCACCTGCAGCTAATGATGGACAAGCGGGGAGTGTAATCACGAATCATATGAGTCGGGTGTGTGTCTTGACCTCCGCCGAAGCCGTGAGCCTGACTCGCCGAACCCCTGGGGTTCGATCAAACCCAGGTTAAGAACCACTATTCCAGAGTTTCTATTAATTTTGTACTTTCTGATGCCATTGTATATAATTTATTGGATATGGTATATTTATACTGTTGATAGTAAATAAATAAAATGAAAGATCGAATCAAAAAGGGTATTCTGCAAAATAGACTACAAATGTGATGTAGATTCCCCAGTTTCCACTTGTAGTACAAGTTTCTGGGCACAGTGGAATCAGGCAACATAAGACTCTGGGTATAATAACAGTGAGTACTGGCCAGCTACGCCAGGGACATTTCAGCAGCTTCATTGTTATCTCTAAACAGGATGCATGAGAGCATTAAGGAACCAAGATACCAAATAACCACACACAATTGAAACATAATACGTGTCCTGTGATAAACCTCATAAAGGATTAAGCATCGTAAAATGTGGGATAGCAGATGTTTATTAATTTCCTTCATTAATTCAATTATTATTTAGGTAAATCTATCTGCATCACACTGCTAATCATCTGTCTTCCGTGATGGTTCGTCCCTCATCAACTTGGCAATAAAGTCACGACGATCAGTTCATCTCCTACTAACATAATATGAATATAATATAAGTAGCGGCGATGATGTTTGCTTGAGTGGATTATCTAATTAACTTACTTTTCTGCAACGGATCGTCTGCTCTCTCCCAGGTACTTGAGGCCGTGGAGGCTGGTGTTCTCTGTGAACTCCTTGAAGTAGTTGTAGCAAGTTTTGGCCTTGCGCTCTTTCCTGTGGGGGACCATCGCCTCACACTCCCCGGCCTCCGACCCCGAGAGAGCTTTCATCTTGGAGGGGCTTCCCGGCACCGCTTCATCATCCACCCTAAATGTAATAAAATAGACATTTAAATATTGACAGGTGAATACGGACCTTATATTGCACGTGTAAAAAATATGAGGATTAAACTAACACCTTTTAATTAATCCATTGGGCAATTTTGGGAGATATTCTTCATAGACGACAAACACAATACAGTATTTTTGGCAGATATATCTGCCAGCCCGACACTGTCTTATAAAAGTTTTGCTATCTCATTTTGTTTTTCAATGATAAATGTGATTTAAACAGTGTAAGAAAGAGAGAATACAGTGTTTTCAGTACACATAAAAAAACAATAGAAGCTCCCAACAACTGAAATAATTCCATGAAACATCATTTAGCACTTCAATCAATTGACAAATGTAAAGGTTTACATTTTTTATAATAAACGAATAAAAGTGAAGTGACAAAAAATTTTATAATACCTTTCTCTAATAAAGTTTTTTTAGTTTTGTATAAAGTGGTAATTACATTTTACACGATAAAAACCATTGGTAAGCGACTTTAAAAACTTTATCTATGTTTGCGTTTTCAATTTGAATATTTTAAATTGAAAATGTTAATTTGTCTGAAAAAACCTAAAGTAGTTTTTCATCCGTTTTTAAAAACAGTATTTTATTTCAAAATATACGTTAAAATGGAATCTGGAATTGAATGTAATGCGAAAATATTTGCCACGCAATTAACATTCTGACAGTTCACACATGAGTACATTGCAATATTTCAGAGGCTTTAAGGGATTAAAAAAACAAACAACTCTTTATAACAACCTAGATAATATTTATTTTCTACAGAAAGTACGTTTTAAATGTGTTGGAATTTAGAAAATTTCTGATTTTTCTAAATATTAATCACGGACTAATAAGCGGCTCTGATCTGTACGTCGACGCACTTAAGATAAATCAATCATTTTCTGTGTTATACTTGAAGTGACGTAAATAACTACTGCCCAAGTTCATTCGGTTAATTCAATTTCTATTTTCAACACGTTCTTCTGTAATCGTACTAATTATTATTTTTACTTCTTTAAAGAATACACGAGTTTAAAAAAAATGGTTTTAAAAAAATTCAAATGTTGCCGTAAATTTCTAGATAAGTACGTACCAAGATTTAATGGTTTTAATAAAAAATATATATATAATGATATAAGATAATTTGGTATATTTTGCTTGTATTTACATTTTACGACTTTATGTCCGGGTTAAATCTTCCCCACAGGAAAAACTAAACCCTTCCACACACTTTTCCACAAATGATCATCTAGTCAATCCACATTATGCAAGTGTATTATATAAGCATAATAAATACAAAACGATACAAGAACAACACGTCAACATACAAGAGATCAAATGGGAAAATAATTCACCGACACGTTCTAATATCAAAATATTTCTTCATTTCGAAGAAATATATAGAACGTATAGAAATATATAAATAAATATCAATTTGGAAATTAGATAAAATTACCTTTTAGGTTTTTGTGTATGAAATATACTTTAATGTGTAAAAATTGCAATATTTTAATTTAAACATAAAAAAACTAAATAAAAAAAGCTTAACACAAATGTTTTGAATCAAAACGTCGATAAATAAAAAAGTATCAAATTAGTACCAAAAAGTATCAAAAGTATTCAAATATCAGTTGAACTTAGGTATGATTTGAGATTTTCACGGCCAAAAGTATTATAGTGATTTGTTTTTGGGGTATTATGCCGTGTTTCGCTACCTCCTTCTTAAGCCAACGTTTCGTACAGCACTGCAATGTCAGTGACAGATGTGTAATCGAAATTATTTAGTTTGAATATTTTTAACTCATATTCCTTATTTATGTGAGGTGAAATCAGCCAAATCACATACAACAGAAAATCGACAGACCCGAATGACAATCGTTCAAAGGTTCGATATAATAAGCGGTGGAATCCCGCATTATGGTGCTGCCACACGCAAAGCTCACATCAACAGATAATATAAAGCACAATAGCGCTCGCCATACAATCCCATACAGACCCGACACACGTAAAAAGATAACGCGCTATAAGTGTGGTTCTGAACTTCGCTAACCGAATTTATTTTACGTAACCGCTCCCGACGCGATATTTGAAAAGTTATGCGTCCCCCTCTCCGCCGTTAAAAAGGAGAGGGGGTCATTTTAATTACGGAGCTACCAACTAAGTTCCGTGTTCCCTTTGACAGCCATGACATAAGCAGCCTAATAATGCATTTCTTATTTATTATGTTAGCTCATATCGTCATGTGTGCTAGTAAATTTAGAAACATAAAAAAAAACTTTATTTGGCAAACATACTTCACATATATTTAAAATATAAATATAATCAATATTTGAATTTGAAGTAAACAAATTTTCGCCCTTTCAAAATTAATCATATTTTTAACTCAGTATGTTTATATGGTAATATCATTCGGTTTTTTGATAAAGTTGGACGGCCTGATACCTACATAGAGAAGCTTCTAGTTTGTTCGTTTGTTGATTGTTTTCAATTGTTTTCCTGGGTAATCTGGTTTGCTCTCGTCAGCTCTCGTGCTCTCTTCTCATTCCCTGCCCTGGTGTTGGTCCTTGCCGCCTTTGCCTTCGACATTTTTGGAAATCGACTTGAGCTTAATTTACAATAATTTATTATATGTCGCTTTCGTCGATCGGCGTGCGAACTGCGAATTTCCTGATTCGACGGAGAGGTTATGTGAAAATGCGCTATTTACGCGCAGATTGTTTAAAATCTAAAAAGTTTATAAATAGCATTTATAATTATATAGTTGGCGGCATCATCATCTGAGGATGAGCTGTCCAACAGATCCAGCAATAGGCGACAAGTATCATCCATTTCGAAAACGTGCTCAAGCTGTCAGTAAGTAAAGTTGTCACTTTGACAGATGAAATTATGTTCCTCGGCCGCTCTCGAATTCAACTGACCCCCTCTCCTACCATAGGAAGAAATATTTGATAGCGTCGTGTGTCGGTAGAAAAGATGATGCGCTGTACATTAACTTTTGATGTGAGCTTTGCGTCTGGCAGCACCATAATGAACATACTAGCGCTAGCGTATAGCTTATCAGCCCACGGCTAACTGCAACACGCTCGGCGCTAAACGGGGGATCATTCTAATGCCGGACACACACTGCGGATCCTGGCCCGGAGCCATTTGAACAGAGTCCAAATTAGGGGAACATACATAAGACCGAGCCGACTCAGTTTTTATTTATGTCACCATCGAGTGAACAACTCGAACTTCTGAACTAAAATCCTTCATGGGTACATAAATTAGATTTCTCTTTTAAATATATTACTTAATAAATGCTTATTTAAAATAAAGCAGATATTTCAAAATAGCGTAGCTAAATAAAGTTTTTTTTTTCAAATGTATTTAAAATGAAGTACCTACCACCCCAATTCCTCCCCCCTACTACCTCCATCCTCACAACATACCGCAATTGGGGATGTCGTAGTCCCACCGTTTAATATTTATGTACATACGCTGAAGTTTATTTTTATGTGACGCCAAAGTTTATTTTTATTATACTTCAAACGAAATCAATTTAGCTGAATGTATAGAAGCACGCAGCTCTATTTCAGGCAGCGATATCATCCTAAACATCCTAAACAACAATCACACTTCTCGGTGTCAATCTTGATTCGGACTTTTCGCTAAAAAATCAAATAAATAGGACTGTAAGCACCGGATTTTTTCACGACAACTCAAGGCTGTACGAAGAAACCTTCCTACAGAGGCAAAACAACTGCTTATCAACTCTTACGTAGTCTTACGTCTAGATTACTGCAACGGCATTTATGCCAGCCTTCCAAAATATCAAAGTGACAAACTTCAATCCGTGCCTTATGCAGCGGCACGGCTCATTACCGGGGTCTCTAAATATTCGCACAGTTCGGAACACCTTCGTAACCTTCACTGGCTCAAGTGCCCTGAAAGAATCCGGTACAAATTGAGCTGGGTGGTGTTGAAATCCATCAATGAAATGCCCCCACCTTACAAAACAGTCTGAGGCAGTCAACTCTTAGATCTACAACACCATCAGCTATAGGCAGGATGTAACCTAAGCGCAAGCCAAATACTAGGTCTGCAGATCGCGCTTTCTAAGTATCTGGGCCTAAGGCTTGGAATAAACTCTCTCCGGAACTATGATGCATAACAAGCCCAATTGAATTCAGGTGTGAACTCAAAAGATAACTTTTTAAGCTAAATTAATTAAGAGTAGCATTCTTGTATTGCCTATAATATATCTTAATCACACTTTTCTTGTTGGATTTACGTTATTCGAAGCCTTGTGTTCAATCTGTCTCATATGTTTCAAATTCAAATTCATTGTGCATATAGTTTTGTATTAGTGATCGACGAACTGGTGGATGCAATCTGTTAGCCATCACTTGATAATAGTTTTACTAGAGCTTAGTTATTAATAAGATCATTGTAGATATTTATTTTAATATATATATATATATTTGTACAGCGTCTTTGAGATCATTTTTCACAAAAATGGCTGCATACAAAGCATCTAAATATTATTATTACTATTATGACTTATCAATTGTCATTACATTTTTTTTGATTTTCTAGAATCTTGTATTCCATGAAGTGGTGAATCATCTAAATTTAATGTTAATGTTCTTTATACAAATAGAACGGCGTCATATGCGCCTCACAATGTTCAACTCATATGGGTGTTTAAAATGTTACCTGGCTAGACTTAACCCTACTAAAATTTCATGTTTTGGAGCATAATATTCTTCTGCTTCAGCATCACCCGCAGCCGACAGCGGCTATATACTATATACATGTCTGTTTGTGTTATGCTGTGATCGGGGGAGGGGTTGTCATTAAAAAAATAATATATCGCAATCAGTAGGTAAGTAGTAAGAAGTTAAGCCGCCATTTTGCCGTAAACGTGTTAGGTTTAGCTTATGTGTTTATTGAACTAATGGAAATAATGTAGTTTTTATATCAACTTGTTAAAAAATTTAAGCTTCATTATTAATTGATCGGGCAATAATTACGTTCGTTACGATGTTAAATTATTTATGGGTTGTATCGCATGCAGAATTTATGGTACATATTTAATGATACAATTAATTTTTAAATAATTTAATTTAATCTATCGCGGTTAGCATGAATTATTATAATAACAATATCTGAATTGTTTACTAATATGCAATACCTAAGTTAATCAGATACTTGAGTCGGGCCATGTCAAGGGTCAGAATAATAGGAGAATATGTATTAGACGATAAATGTATGTGAATGAGGCAAGGAGTGTGTGCCAAGACAGAGTTGTTTGGCGGTCCGTCCTCTCTGCCTACCCCTGCGGAAACGGCGTGATGGTTAGTTAGTTAGATAGTCAGGTTATTTGTAACCCGGGAATGTTTTGTCGTAAACATAGTTACATGCTATATGTCATAATATAATCATTATACAGGTATAAATATTTAAAAAAAAAAATTATAAATTTCTTTTCATTAAAAATCACTTATTTTCGTAATTTTTATTCATATTTGCTATTATTTTCTTAACTTTCTCTGGTAATTCGCCAAATACCTTCATTGCTCTGTACATCAACGATTTTTAATTCGGTTTTTTTCTAAAGGGTAGTCTTGTTTTATTTGTATTCCTCGTCTCATGTGGGTGTTGCAGATTTTCAAGTTTTCTCAAGATTGATTGATTGAAAACATTTCCGGGGTGAACGACACACATCGTAGTTTAGAAATTCTTGCGATTGGTAGTGTGCAGGTGAAGTTTCCCTAATGATATCCAACCTTCTATAAGAGAGGTTAAAACAAGATTAATCACATTCATTAATAAGTAATATTTTGCCACATAAAACACACAAGAATACTCAGATACCTTGGTCGCATTTCAAGGGCGAAAAATACAAGTTTACCCCAAAAATAATTCAGAGGTAATCGACACATCTCACAGCTATATAACTTACATAAGCAGGATTAGCATTGATATGATAATAGCCAACCTCCGATAAGAGAGCGCATAAAAATAAGAAGAAGAAACAAATAAATCTGACATCGTAACAACAAAACTCAATGTAGACGGAAACAACACACACTTCAGCTTCGAAACTTACGTGACTGTTAGTATACGTGCTGAATAAAACTCAATGCGGAGGAAAACAACACACACCTCAGCTTCGAAACTTACGTGACTGTTAGTCTACGTGCTGAATAAAACTCAATGTAGACGAAAACAAACTCACACCTCAGCTTCGAAACTTACGTGACTGTTAGTCTACATGCTGAATAAAACTCAATGTAAAGGAAAACAACACACACTCCAACTTCGAAACTTACATGACTGTTAGTCTACGTGCTGAATAAAATGAATAAAACTCAATGTAGACGAAAACAAACTCACACCTCAGCTTCGAAACTTACGTGACTGTTAGTCTACATGCTGAATAAAACTCAATTTTGACGAAAGCAAACTCACACCTCAGCTTCGAAACTTACGTGACTGTTAGTCTACATGCTGAATAAAACTCAATGAAGACGAAAACAAACACACACCTCAGCTTCGAAACTAACGTGACTGTTAGTCTACGTGCTGAAGAAAACTCAATGTAGATAGAGGAAAACAACACACATCTCAGAATCGGAACTTACGTGACTGGTCTACATGCTGAAGATTTTACTGATGATAGTGAACCCCCGATAAAACATGTTATACAATAAAATTATTAGGATCTCAAATACAAACCATTTCGCGGCATATTCACACATGTCCCCGATCATATCTATCCATCCCAATATATTTGCTTAGTATATATCTTTTTTAAATAACAGATTTCCTTCCACATATTTTCCAAGAATTCTTGCTTTCGATAAATGATTCAATGATTTTTTTGATCAAGAAAGTCGAGAAACATTTTAATGTTGTACAAATTTGTAAGCTTTCAATTGAATTTTCAAAACCAATAAATGGTTCATGGTTCATACGGGTGATTAATAGATTGGCATTGCTATTAATTTCACAAATTAAATTTAATTTTTCGTGGAATACATTAAATCTTTTTTTAGATGTAGTTTCTTCTGAAAGATTATTTTTACATTACTTTCTTCATATTTAAAAGCTTCTAATCATCAGCGTGAGTTACTCCAGAGCGCGATGAAAGACCAACGAATCACACCACTGATAAAATAGAAGTGTACTGTGGCCGTGTCCGTGTATCCAGAGTAAGCAAATTTGTTTAGCAATTTCATCGGCATGTCTGTGGTTTAGCATGGATGATGGATAAAACCCTGATGTGAATACGTCATTTACGTTCAGTTAGCGATATTTGCGAGTACGGTCAGAATATGATTCCGACAGTCGTATCGGTAGACATAAGCCACTACTTTTAGCGCGGCTTCCAAGGTGTCGGATAAGCTGTCAATATGCCCAACTTTTTGGATAATTTTGTACTTTAAGGCGATGCACTACGTCGTGTAATATTTTAAATTGAGTCGCTATCAATAATAACCCTTAAGTAGATGGCGATAAGGTTTAAATTCCCGCTTAACACCATCCGCCTGTTTTGATTTATGCAAGAAAAAAACATGGCCAAAAAGTGCCTTTTATTTTATTTTGTAGATGTTCAGGCATAAATATTTAATTTTTTTGCTATCATTTTATAAATAACTTAATTTTCCACATTATAAAATAAAATTATAACCGAAAATAGATTCGTAAGTAGGAGATTTTGAACTTTAAAGCAGTTTTCATAGGCCTTATACTTAATTTTTTTCTGGGCTTATAAAAAGACTTATCTAAAAAATACTCGATTATTTCAAAGGCCAAGGTGTATTCTACTCGCAGTATTTAATTAAAGCATCTGAAACATTTCTAAGCGACCAAATTTTCAAACCAAAAACACATGATTTTGCATTACTACGTATGGCATCGCCTTTAGCAAAACAATTAGGTTTTTTTAATGAATGGGGTGAATTAACTAAGCTATTAGAACAGAAAGAAATAGTACACATGATCCATAGACTTAATTAATTAATCTAAGGACGGGTTGTTTCTGAGAATTTGAACAATTCATCAAATTTCAACGTTCATTTTTGGGTTCTGTGAAAGTCCTATTCAAGTTCTGTTATTATATCATTGTAGGCTAGTTGCTTGACAAAACTGAAATAAAAACAGAACTTGAAAAAATCTTTCACAGAACTTGAAAATGAACGTTTAAATTCGATGAATTGTTCAAATTCTCCGAAACAACCCGTCCTAAGACGTGTTAGTTATGTTATGACATACGACTTATGACTAATGATCTCATAAATTAAATTATCTCCCTTTCAGTTAAAAGTACACGCGTACTGCCAATGTATAAACTTTAATATATCGATTCGCATGGTTAATTTATTAGTATTTTAAACTTTTACGTAGCCCGTCTGTAGTTTATAAATGTCAATTCACAGACAGATGCGCCAATGTTGCCAGCGTATGTCAATTTGTGGTATCAATATTGGTCTGGGTATCAGAAGTATGACCGTGCTCCGGAAATCGGTATAAAATCATCGGTAATTACGCTAATATTCCAATATCGAACCGATATTGTGAAGTTAGTGATTTTCCTGTGCTGAACCCTTTGAAGTAAAGGATTCGAAAGGTATTGTGCAAATCGGCGGCAACAGTTTTCTTTCATGCCGGTACAGATCGCACTTCTGGGGATTATCTATTCAGTGTTTCCTATATCATCATGAGAATTCGAGGAACAAGAAATCACTCTCCGTTTATTAAAAGAATCTATTTTTATAAACAGTTCATGGGGGGGTGTTGCCTACATTCAAATATCGAACAGTGAACATTTAAAACATTATTATGTATGCTCGTATATATGTGTAATATGTAACCGAATATAGTATTATTATGTAGGTATGTTATTTCAAATGATAATTAGTAGGTATACAAAATTATGCTGACAACAATTCGTAATAAACATGGTGTTATTCTTCCCATTATAGTTTCATCCACGACATGATTTCTTGTTTTTATTAGATGACTAGCGCAGACCCTTTAAAATCACAGGATATTATAATTATTGGAGTTGTGAAGCCGATAGAATTTATAAAATATTTGCCTTTCAAAAACATTTTTTTAATCATTTGAAACAGATAGGTAGGTACTTTACGATGTGACATTTTAATTTAAAGAATATAATACTGCCCTGACGAAGCTACGGTGGTAGCCAAACTGACCGGAATAGAATAACAAATAAAAGTGATGTTTACAAAGTTATTTTTTATTTGAATCCAAAATTTTTTTCTGAAAAATTGCAGAGATATCAGAAGTTTATTTTTTTGAATGAACACTGTTGGTAATCTTGTGAAAAATAACGATATTCATCAAAAAAATTTACTAATAATTCTGTGAACAGTTGAGCTTACGTCCAAAAGGTATGTTCCTTTTTTTAACGCGACTATTAAAATAACAAACAAACAAACAAATTTGCAGACAACCGAAATGCAAAACGGTCGAGTTAAAACAGGAATTCGCTACGCTCAGCCAACAAAAGAAATACACGTTTCAACTGTAGAATTGTTATTCAAATAAAATAATTTTGTTTCCTATACCTAGATACTTTATCACTTGCCTGAAATGATATATACTTATCAGTTCCAATTTCCAAAAACTTAACAATTTACAAATAATTTTACGCATAACGCAGGATTTTTTACATCATAACGCGCATACACCGATGCACCGAAAACCGAAATTAGTAAATTTGATTTCATATTTCTTTATAGTATAGTTAATTAAAATATTTTTTTCATAAAACATTTCTTGTTACGACTTATAAATGGAAATTTGAAAGCTACATATCTAACTCTGGAAATCGTATTACGTAATGTAAATAGAAATTCCATACAAAAATCTATGTGAATTTCTTAGCGCTAGAGCTCACCATTCGATAGTTGTCGCTACTTCAAATATGAAACAAACAAATTTTCTGTTTCATAATAATGTATGATTTTAATTTAATTAAATTTATTAATTTACTACTTACCACACCACATTATTTCGTCTCATTTGATCTGTCACGTCAAAAAAATCTCCAAATTGTACCACCCTGTAAGTCGGATACAACAAACAATGACACGACGAAAGTCACGCCTGAAGCTAAAACACTTTGATCACGTACTATAGAGATCAAGCTAATCGGCCGAACACACCACGCAGCCGGACTGACTGCTAAACTGTGTGTGAAATATTCCCTCAATACGCTGTTCGACCACCAGCCAGGGTTGAACCGAGTACCTACATACGTTATCGGAAAAAATAAACTACGTAAAAACATAATTTGTCACTTGAAATTATTTTAATAAACACGGTACCTACCCGAAACGAAGCAGGGTTTTCTTTGTAGTACTAATCTAAAAATGTTTTTGTTACGATCCGATGAAATTACTCAATTTGTTCTGTATGTAATTTCAACGATATTTTATTTTTTTATTTGAATACATTAAGGAAAAATATGTAATTTAATTTTACATTTAATATGTTGAATATAAAATGAACCAGTTAAGTTCCATTTACGTTTTTATGAAAAGAAACGTAAAAATTAATTAAAAAATATACGAATAATTAAAAAATAATTGTTTTGATTCAAGTTCATTGTTAGGTTAATTTTATTTTAAACGTTTTAAGGGTACAGTGGAAAATATAAAAATCTCTTAGAGTGTTGCAGATACGTCAGAGTAAAAAGTTTTGTGCGTATTTCAATTTGAAATGTTGTATATAATATAATAGATTGCTAGAAATTATAAGCTTCCAGATTCCACAACGTATTACTAGAAGTCAGGATTTATTTCAGTGCAGAAATTCTGGGACTAACTACCATATGTATTCCTCTTTGCCCAGAATACTAATGGAGAGAAACAATTATACCAAGTCAGTGGACATCTTCAATTTATCTTTAAACAAATATAAAATGTTGTTAATGAAGGAATTCAAGCAGTTATGTACAATAAATAATGTATATTTCTTAATATTCATGTGTAACAGCCACAAAAAAGGGCGTTAATTAATAAATTATTAAATAATCATTACAAATTATGGACCACTGAAAATATTAATCCAAAAGCAGCAAAAACCCTCTAACAATGAGCTCTCATCATGCATTTCAGTAAAGTAAATGCAAAAATTTTCAGTTCGCATCGTCATTATCATCATATATAATAATGAAGCATTGAAATATTCATTCAAAGCATTAAAAACCGCTGAACGGTGATTTCTGGTGTCATGAAAATTATAAACTTTGTTCTGTTTTGTATTTCTAGGTCAACGCAATTCTAAGGAGCTTTAATTGTTCAAAGGAAAATCACACTTATCTGCCGATTGTCCCTCTACCATACTCAACAAATAATAGTAGTCAATCTTTATATGTGAAAATTCAGCCTGCGAATGTTCGCACTCGCATTACTCTGAAAGTAGTTGACCGATATCGCTGGAAATTTCAAAGTTTGTTGGGTAGAAGAAGTTAGTGACGCCCGAGAAATACTTAACGCAATATCTCTACACCGGAATGAGATACGGAATCGGATTAAAGTTGATGTAATGTGGTTTTTTTACAGTAACATTGTGATATACAATAGTGAGTGGTGAAAGAAACAAGAATATAGGGAAGGATTGCGAGGTCCACTAGTAAAAAAACAAAAACTCTCGAATCGTCTTCTCTGTATTAAATTATTATTAAAAAACATCAAATTACTTGAACACTCTTTTCGAGATACGTTAGGTACAGACATGTTGTAAAATCAACATTTTGTTTTTCAGTTTTGTTTTCTTGTGAGAGAGACAGCCCTGCTAATTGGTAGTCATAACGAGTAGGTATGACACGATGTAATTACTGTTGACACCAAGCTCAGGGGGTTTGTCTGTCAACTCCCTCTAAACTCCCATTGACCCATTCACCATAATTTCGCCGTTAATACACCATAGGGAAATTTCAGACAAAAACAGTAAAAATTTGTGAAAATTCTCGTTTCTTTCAATAAATATAATAAACAGAACATACATAACAGAACATACCTATACATATTATTATGTCCTTGCGGAATTCGATTATTTGTATCAAATTTTCTCGATTTTTTAGAATAATAATATTGCATTCAAGGTTAATCTATGATATGAAAAGAGAAGAGGAGGAAAAAGGAAAATAAGATTGTGGTTTTGGTGTTGAAGCACCTAAACAATTATTGTAAAAGTGGGAGTTCTTTCAATGTCTGGAAAATAAAATAAAATAATTAATATTTATTTTTGGAATAACTTTATTGAGTAAAACCTCAAATTGTAATATTTAAATATTGAAGACAATATTAGTGATTTCTAAACGAAAAGTTTTTTTTTCGTTTTTTTTCGTTTAGAAATCACTAATATTGTCTTCAATATTTAAATATTACAATTTGAGGTTTTACTCAATAAAGTTATTCCGAAAAATAAATATTTATTCTAGACTTGCAGAAAAGTCAACAGATGTCGCACATTAAAAATAAAAAAATAAGATAGGTTTATCTAAAAAGACGCTGTCTGGATTGCATTTAGTTCGGGTTGAATCTTGCGATCATACATAAAGATAGTTCCCAATAAAAATGTGCGGTGAAAAAATGAAGACAATGTTAGTGGTTCTTATTCGAAGTATGATACAGTTAAAAGTGACCGAGGGGAATAGGGTCCCATTAGCTCAGTCGGTAGAGCACTGTCCCGGAAAGACAAGGGTCCTGGGTTCGAGTCCCAGATGTGACCGTTTCCTTTTCTGATTTTTCTGTTTCAGATTTTCGTTTAGAAATCACTAATATTGTCTTCAATATTTAAAATAATTAAGTTATTCAATTACGGTAAAACCCTTATTATCCGGTTTGTAAAAGAAATCGAAAAATCCCGATCGGTAGAAGCAGAAATTATGTGATTTGACAGCATCAATTTAAAAAAAAATCTACTTATAAAATTTCTCAATAAAAAAAATAGTCATATAATTTATTATATTGACTGTGTTTTGTTAAAACCGTCAAGACACACTTTTATGAGAATGCTTCTTTTCAGAAGATTCATATATAATAGTCTTCAGAGCACAACATGGTACGGTAATTAAATTTTTTTATTAAAATTTAATTACTTCACACATTTTTTAGGTTATTTGGAGAAATACTTAGATAAAATTACACAACCCTCAATTAAATTAAATTTCAATATTTCTCTTCAAAATGATGAAAAACTTTCATAATAACTACAAGATTTTTTAATTAGTTTTACGAATCCGTAAATCCTCTCCTGTAAAGTTTTAATTTTGTGGCTTGAAGGTTTTTACCAAATCAAATTATATAATGTTATGTAACGTAAATATGTGACGTTATTATATTAAGTACCTTTTGAACTCTTCAATAGTACTTTCTACCGGTAGACGAGTATTATTTTTTCTCTTCTCAGTTAAATATGAACTTTTCACTATCCGGACAATGTTAATTCCCAATTAGTCCAGATAATGGAAGTTCTACTGTAATTTAGTTTCAATTATAACGAAAAAAGATTTATAATATTTGACCTTCACTGAATTTTGAATCCACACGATTTTGATGACACAATAGAGATTTTTCCCAATTAAGTTCCCATTCGCACAATGTGATTCTAATTGAACATATTTTAACCGTATATTATAGCAGATTTTCAATGTGTAGCCTAACCATAAATAATAATGGATTTGAACTCCGAAACAGCTGTCACAAAAATAATATAGGTACTAAAATCTAGTAGAACTATTCATAATAACATTATTAAGGATTAATTTAACATTTATGTAAGTATTCGTATTGATATACATGGTGTCCGGAAACTTGTGGTACAAACGGTGAATCTACATCACAGTTAAAGTCGATTTTATATTGTTTCTTTTTTTCATTCAAGCTTTCGTTTTCGAGTAAATCGAGTCTTAGGTTGGATTTTTTTAGGTCAAATTCGATAAAAAAAAACCTGTCCCTACGGGGTTTTCATCGATTTTTTTATTGCCTAGAAAAGTTTTTCAATCCTTTGGTTGCAGAAAAAAACATCAAATCGATTTTTTTTCTCTATTTTTCACCAGTTTCCCGCTTGTACTACTAGTTTCTGGACACCGTGTATTTAAAATATGCAATATTTATATTAGTACAGTATTGAACGCGATATTTCTTCTACCCATGAAATTTTCCGCGAGCGATTCAAGCGTATTTTTATGGTACATACATAGCAATGGTTGCACTTCCAAAACCATGAGAGAAATAATCATCTTTTTTATTATCTTAATACATAATTGCGTGGGTAGAAGCCACAGGATGTAAACGAATTTATTTCCGAAAGTGATATCATATTAATTTTTAATTACCAACGCAATGAATGATCTTGGAGTTTTAATACCAAAATTGGTACCTTTATTAATTAATTTATTAAAATTCAACGGGTGTAAAAAAGCAAATGTCATCAAAAATAATTTCGCTTTTGTCATTTGATTAAATGATGTTTTCAAAAAAGGAGTGCCGTAGGTATTTAATAATTATTTATATTGTAAACCCATACGGGCTTCTACAAACATATGAGATATGCTCATAATAAATTAGTGGAACAGTAATCATGTAAGATTTGTTAAGAGGAAGCTACAAGCCAAAAATGTTTATATTATTGGTATACCTCATATTGCAGGTAATAAGCATTAAAATCGCTTGAGAAAACGGAGTCTAGAAACGTTCGATTTCAAGCATAAAACTGGTTTTTATTTATTTTGTAAATAATTTTATAAGAAAACAAAAAAGTTAATCAGGTGAAACTGTCGCGTTCATACATTTCTATTGAAAAAATATTTTTTTTATTAGTTTACGTTTATATTTTTTATTGAGTAATTTATTCTTTAATCTGCATTCCACTCAAGCGAAACGATAGGAAAACATTTAATTTATCTAAAGCATAGTTTTTGGTATTCATAATGTACACCAATTCGTTTTAAAGATTAATCAAAATAGTGTTTTAGCATTAAGCTTCGCCTTAAGTATTAAAATTATATGTATATAACCCAAGCAGAAAAATAGTGTTATGCTAACCTTAATTATTATTATTTTTGCAGTATGTTATTATAGCCTTCTTGTAACTATATTCTGTGCAGTTGAACACATCTACAATTTATTGAGGTATTAAAGTGGTAAGTTCCCAATTACTTACATTATTTAAAAGAATTAGCCATAATATTAATATATCATCGAATCTATTTTTTTTTAAATTTTGTTTACTTGCGGCTGCTTTTGATGATGATTTTTATATTATATGAATATAACATTCATATAGTTTATGTAAATCAGCATCAATAAAAGCAACTAACAGTTTTTAAATAAAGTTTTTTTTTTCAATAGAAAAAAAAGTTTATTTTTCAAAAATGTTACCCTCGGGAAGGCGAGTGAGTTGTGCTTTGGATGATTCTCCAATGTTTTAAAAAAATATTAAAAATGATTCAATTATAAAACGTAATAAAAAAATTCATAATTCGGTGTTTACAAGAGACTAAATAATATGGAAATTTCAACTAGGTACTATTAGTTAAGTACCGGCGCAGACCGTGAAAAATCAAGGGATATTATATTTGTGGGCAGTGTCGTAGTTATAGCATTCATACGGAGGGTTTGTCACTGAGGGGGGGGGGGGGGTTAAAGGGGGGAGGGTTGGAAAAATTATTAGAAAATTTTGGGACCTCTACTTACCACGATTTATATTTACATTCACAATTTATATCCCATTGATAAAAGAGATGTTGTAAAATATTGTATTTTCCAGGAATTTAATCTACAAGTACTATTCTCTTTTTTTTGAGGCTGATAGGGTGGGGGCGTGGGGGAGGGGGGGGGGTTGGTTTGAGTTTGAGGGTTTGAGGGTTTCGGTTTGAGGTGCCATTAGCGAAATATTGCGGGGGATCCACTAGTAATTTATATTTTACTCTCAGAATTAATAAATCGTTCTTGAAAAGGGCTTCAAACGCTATTCTCTACAAACGCTCCCGTGATTGGTCGAACTGTGTGAACCCCAATGTTCTGCGATTTTTTGTTCTAACGTTAAATATTAATTTTAGTACGAAAATTTTATAATAAAAAAATACCCTTAATTTGACTAACATTTAGGTTAACATTGATAAAAAAATTACTGGAATTCCTGACGAATAAAGAAAATATCCATACAAAATGCCACGGTAAACATGCAGATCACAAATTACGTCACGCACCCATCTACCTCTTCCCGCTCGGATTATGGTCGTTGTAGCAGGCTTTAAAAAATTCAAACTCAAAAATTAATTTAACTATGAAAACAATCTTTTAAAAAAAATACTGGTATTTAAGTTTGAATGTGGACATTGATAATATAAATAAAAAAATGGACTCAAATTCCTTATTACATAATATGATCTTATAGCTTATAGGCCCACTCATTTGGAATAAACTTCCCCCAGCCCTTACCAATATACAAAATTTTGCTGAATTTAAACGGGTTTTAAAAACAAAATTATTCAAAAAATCATATTTAATAATATAAAAATCATTTATACTATCATGAATCTAAGCTTCTTTTCAATATACTATAATAAGTCAGGTTTTGAAGTTTCCGGAAATTGTTTGGTTTCGGTTTCCTCCTTATTGTACTTTTAATGCTTTCCTGTTTTATATAATATTTTAATTTTAAAGTTCTTATTTTTCGTGCACTGTTATTGTCTTTTATTGTTGTCCTCTACTAAAATAGCACTGTTATTGTCAAATTTTATTCTCTGCTTTTGTGTAAGCCGTTTATTCTTATTTTATTATTATCTTTTTCTTTTTCTTATTCTTATATTATTCTTTATTTCATATTATGTTATTAATTTTTTTTAAAGGAACACAATAGGAAATTTTATTTTTAAGTTTATTATAGTTAAGCGCACTTGAAGTGAAACAACACAAAACTGCGCTATATAAATACTATGTTATTATTATTATTATAAGAGTTAATTACGCCGCTAAAGTCAAGTTCTAGGAAAGTGACTGTTTCAGATGAATAATAATTATATAATATTTTGATGACCTATTGATCTTATGTCATGCAAAATGACCATTACGACTCACAAATATCTATTCTCACATAAATCTAATTAATCTATTATACCTATTATGTATCAGGGGCGATCCAGCAAAATGTGAAAATTGTGCAGGCTGGCCTCAGGCCGCCCTTCGGTTCACTGCAAAATAAAAAATCAAAGTAATTCGAATAAAATTCTAAGGCCTCCCGCAGAGGAGAGACTTTAGTCGCGGCAACAGTTGGAAAACTATTCCAACATTCAAAATTGCCAATTTTTATGCCCGCAACTGTCGCAACCCAACTTTCTCCGCAACTAATCTCTCTCGTCTGCGGGCGCTCTTAGACGAATACAAACGATATTTCAAAACATAATTTTTGTAAGAAAGAAAGTTGAAGTCGATTCATCCTTGGGTTTATATGGCATAAAAAGCATGTTCTCACGGATCTATTTCATAGATTGGATGTTCTCAAAGTGGGTATTTTAATATATCAAACAAATATAGGTAGTTCTATATTCTTTAAACTTTATTAAAACAAGCAAGCAATGGTTATAACTTTACAGAAGAAAAAAAATTGTTTCGGAAGTAATACAAATTCAAGCGATGAGTGCGCTTGTTTTTTTTTCCAACTAATTTATCGAACCTTGGCTTTGTGTTTGGACATAAAGTATGAGATCATATTCCAATTCAAGTTTATTTCTATATTTCGTTTTTATTGCAACCATGGAAGAAAATGTGAATTCACATTGATGTAAAACAGCAGACGGAATCAATGTTTAATTTTAATAAACACAAAAAGGCTAAGTGGTCGCATAGAGGTGAATGTTTTATTTTATTACTAAAAGGGGGTCGCGCCTTAAAAAATTAAAAAAAAAACCCTTAATAGATCATAAAATAGGTGAGGAGGGGTCCAGTTTTCTTTAGTCACTGGTGGGATCCCAAAAATCGCTATGTTTTGAAATACCGAAGTAAATGAATTAAAAATATTTGTAACTTATCTGGACAAAACAAACAACGAAAGAGAACAGCAGCTGCTCCTCAATAACATTGAAATCTTCGGTCTCCCCGAAAATAAGGATGAAAACCAAGCAGACAGTCTAATAAAAATTGCATCTAACGTTGGACAAATCATTAATGAAGAGGACATTGAATTAATTGCTAAATGTGGCTAAATTCATCTCCAAAAGGAAGAAGGACGAACTGCTTGCGGCCATTAAAAGGCAGAAGGGGGTCGACTGCAAGAGCGTAGGTGCTGCAGGAGGTATTTTTTTTATAAACGATCACCTTACCAGAAAAAACAAATTGATACTTAGATCAGCTAAAGAATTTAAAAATATAAACAAACATGATTTTTTATGGGTACGAAACTCAAAATTTTATATAATAAAGAATGTTACCTCTCCTGCTATCCTCGTCTCTGATCAAACCGTATTGAACAACTTAACTCAATGATTTCTTCTAAACTTAATTTTAATTTGATTTTATTTCATTTTTGCTTTCAACTTATACCACTTCTGTACTCAACTCTAATTCTATACACACACTACTCTATTTACTCATTACACTACACCATAATAATCAACGAATTCGACATAATATTAATTAGCGAGAAGTGGTTAGTTGACAGCATATCCGATGATGAGCTGTTTGATGGCTAGTATAACATATATATAAATGACAGAGATACTAATAGAACGGGTAAAACTAAAGGGGGTGGCGTTGCTATAAGTATAAAAAAGACTAGTTAGATCTCAAAAGTCATGGACATCAGAAGCCGTATAATATATGGAACTCACTATTACATTAAAAACATCGCGTTTTAAATATTCGTATTTGTTGCTCTTACTTACCAGGAGTTAGTCCTAAGTTATCTAATGCACAGCGTTTCTCTACTATCAATAGTCATACAACTGCCATTTCTGACTTAACTACTGAATTTCCAAATGACATTTTTCTAGTAATACGGGATTACAATATGCCAAATGTGAGCTGGAACTCAACTCTTACTCTACTCTAGTATTGATCTCTGTGCCTTTACCCTCCTTAGCTGCCTTTCGTTCTCCAATTTAACACGGTGGACTGTCGTTAATAGGTCGTATAAAATGCTTGGTTTCGTGTTACGTGTAAGTAAAGTATTTAGTAATCCGCGTACTGTTATAATCGTAATGTTATATTTCGCATTAGTCAAAAGTACACTGGAATATGCATCGCCAATTTGGAATTCACAATATAAATTTTACATAGATAATATAGAACGTATCCAAAACAAATTTATAAAATATATTACCTCCAAATTCAACAATAACTTTGAACGTACATTTGAAATTTTACAGCAAAGACGAGTAATAGCTGACTCAATGTTTATTCACAGAATTTTAAACAATAACATCGACTGTACCGAACTTCTGTCCCTTATTGATTTCAACATACCTTTGAGACGTACACGACATACAGTGCTATTCCACACGCTTAATTATAAAACAAATGCAGCATCTAATTCGCCAATCAACCGAGCTCTTCATACTCTAAATAATATTTGTCTAAACTCTAACATTGACATTTCAACATATCATAGGTACCCAACATGAAGTATCTTATTCCTGTATATTTTTTCTTCTCTGTAAATCATGTACTGTTTGTTTCTATAGTAAAAAATAATAAATAAATAAAATAAAAATTGTTTTGATCGATTTCTAATTATTTCGAATCTTCAAAGCATAGACTAACTCGACCGACTACATCACTATTATAAGCCATATTTTTGTCTGCTCAATTGTCTGTGGTCACTTAAAATTTTGTTTTCGTTTCCGGGTAGAAAGTTTAGGTTGTCATAATAAACGTAAACGATTAAGCTTTCTATTGCACTTTATTAGCATTCATAATCTTGTTATGTTATTTGGAAATGTTCAATAGTTAAAGTCAGTTTGTTATATTAGCACTCCACAAGATTTACAAGGTTATTTCAGTAGTAGTCATGGATGTCGAAACTATACAAGCCGAAATACAAAATGAATTAAAGAATATCAATCAAATATTAGGAGTAATGTAAGTATTTGAACCTGCCGTATAGTTATATGATCTAGTTTACTTTTATCTGTGACATAACTACATTGCTCGGACAGCAGAAATAAACTTTCATGACAACAAAGTTTATACTGACACCAGAATAGGGCATCATGTACATAAAACCGTCTGTTGTCAATCACTAGGAATTTACCGATCAAGGCAAATGGGAAACTGATCTACTCTGACGATGGATGTGTGATATAATAATAAATTATTATTCTTTTTCAGTCAGTCTGAGTTGGACGATTTAAATACACTATCCAAACCTGAAGGAATCCTCGATGTTGCCGTAAGGGAGGTACAGTAGAACCATTTTAACCCTTTTGCTGCCCGAAAGTAAACACAAGATACATACTCCCACGCCAAGGATTTTTAGAATATTTTACATTGCCTCATTATTTATTATCCTCAGCACTTAGAGATTGTAAATTATTACCAAAACAAAAAAAACTTGTTTACGTTACACTTTTAAAAAGTCTAAACAAGATATCTTTATGAATTGATGCATTATTTGACGAATAAAAACTATCTATGAAACATCAACAAACTTCGACCCGCGGCCATTATCAAATCAGTAATCTTACCAACACATACAGACATACTATAGTAATATCAGTTCTCACGTCTCCGAAGTGGGACCTCTGCAACGGCTCACCATTAAATTTCTCACGATACAATTGTGATAATATTATTGTTTTAAACTTAATTATTTATTCAACTTTTATTTACAGTTTCTTATCGTATTATTTATGTTAATAGTTTTTATTCGAATGGTAGACTTTAAAACAAGAATGAATACACAATGCCACATTACACTGGGAACACATATCGAGCCATTTTTCTGCGACTTTTTTTAAGCTTTGTATTCGCACAAACATGGCAGGCTCTGTATGGCTTGGATTGTTTTGATGTTTACAACCTCTTTTGAAAGCAGACGTAATGGTGTGTCATGATGAGACGAATGAGGAGTTGAGTAGAGTTGAGTTTTTTGTGGTGTTTTGCGATTACTTGTCTTATCACACATAACTGATAATCGGGGAAGCTCATACCTGAATTTTGTATGGTGTTGTGTACAATAAAAGAATTTAACAGATATAAAATCGAGACAATATTCTCTTATTTGGTCATCAAACAAGTCGCGTCGAGCCATGATGGAGGGTTACACAAAAAAAAATTAGGAAAAAAGACAAATTAACACAATAATTAGTTTCTAAACACAGATAATTAAAATAAAATGTATATTATTACTTTTTCACTCGAAAGGCGGATATAACAACTTATTTCATTTAAAAAAACAAAACATGTTGATTACCACAAAACTTATTTGCACTAAAAATATGACCACTTAATAAAAACAATTTGTTAAAATAATAACGTTAGAACCACGATTCGTTGCAGATTCTAAGTATTCGCGAACCGTCGAGATAAGAAAGAACCACGTGATACACTAACACAACTACGCGCGCGCGGGGAATTCAAACACTGAGAGGGGAAATATTGTAGTCTCCAGTTTGACGAGGTCTTTCATAATATAAACAAAATCATTTGTCACATCTGTGTAGAGATGTCGCTAGATAAAGGTTCAAATTATTTTTTAAGTCTGAGTTTTGCGCCATCTATACAGAAAGTTCCGAGATATCGCAACATGAAATTAAAATCACGTATGATTGCGCGTGGCAGCGAGGGCCCGGAATCTTGAATCAAACATAGATGCGCACGGCAGCCTCCGGGTTAAAGACATTTTTGCTCGAGTAGTGTTGGTTGCACTGTCTCATATGACTGCGGGCGGATGCTCAAAACGATTTGCCTGTATTTAATTATTTTGTTTACCAGCTCCATGGAGGCTTCTTCAAATTAGTTTTGTTATATTATGTCAAAAGTCTTATCTGGCTTCCAAGAAACTGGGCGCCCTGTATAGGGCTAGCAGATTCTTCAATAGTGAACCACTGATAACCCTATACGAATTTCAAGTACGCCCAACAATTGAATTTGGGCCACCTCTAGGCTGGAGCCCCACAATACTTGATAAACCTACATGTAACATGATTCTGTGCAAAGGAGGGCGATCCGTCTGACAATCCATTGTTAACAGACCGATTGCCATCACTAATGCACAGATGCAATATGGGCATGCTGAGTCTGTTGTACACGTATTTTAATGGAGCATGCTCTAAGGAGCTAGCAGCATTGATCACCGGTGCATGTGCGTGAAAATCGACGTACACGAGTGGACACCCGTTCTAGTGATGTAGACCCGGGAATATTCCCCGACCTGAAATAAATTCCCGAAAACGGGGAATTTATTTTATTTTTAATAAAATGGTTTCTACATTTCTCTTGGATGCTTTATTGAGTGTTAGCATGTAAAGTAAGCCTGCAAACATTTGCAGTAAACGAAGTAGCCTCATCTCTACCTCGTGATATGAAGAACAGCCTGTTGGACGATGATGTTTACTGGGCAAGAGTGACATCATTAGCCTATGTTCTGCGACCGATTGTTTCCTGGATTACACAGCTAGAGGGAGACGATCCACTAACACACAAAGCATTGTATGCTTTTGAGGATATTGAGAGCAGTCTAAGTAAAATTCTTCCAGCGTCTGGAACTACTGTCACATGCCGAAGAGAAGCAAATACTGGAAAAGGCGGCGCAGAGCAAAGAATTTGCTATTGCTCCAATACATCTGGCTGCTGCCCTACTAGATCCAGGTTCCCAAGAGACATCTGCTAAGCCACGCACAGCAACTTGAAGCACTTGAATTCATTGACCAAGTAGCAAGTCATATGGAGACTGTTGATATTGCAAATGTTCTTGTTGATTTAGCCAATTATAGGGCTAAAGAAGAATCATGGAGCAAGGCATTCCTATGGAAGTGTGTCGATAAAATCACGCCAGTGACCTGGTGGAAGGGGATGTGCGGATGTTCTGATTTGTCGTAGGTTGCCATAAGAATATTGACTGCTCCCATTACTTCAGCAGCCACTGAGAGATCTTTTAGCACGTTTAGTCGCATTCATACAACACGGAGGAATCGTCTAACAACTCAAAGAGCAGGGAAAATGACATTTGTGGCACACAATTGGAAACTTCTTTCCTCTGAAAGAGGCTCTCAAGTCGCTCCCAAGAAAATCCTTTCTTCCACGGATGAGCAGATTGCTTCGCATCATAACGTTTCAAACCTATCTGGTACTCGCAAACATCCAATTGACTGTGCTGAGGAAGAAGAAAACGTAGATAATCCTGAGTCGGCAACAACTTCGTCCAGGTCGGATGAAGAAGAAGAATATGAAGGTGAAAGTGGAAGCGAAGTTGATAGTGTCAGTGTCCAATCGGTATCATCAGATGAACAGTAACGATCTGTGAAGTTGTCTTTTTTACAGTTTTACGATTGATTTTTTATATGTACCGTTTACTAGCATTAAGTGTATATAGGCTACTAATACTGTACAGCAGGGGTGCTCAAACGGTCGATCGCGATCGACCGGTCGATCGCGAGTGCTTTTTGAGTCGATCTCGAGAAAAATTTCCCATTTTTCATGTCTTCTTTTTTATTATTTATTTATTAGTTATTAGTGCCACGCTTCAACATCCAAAGTCAATATTTCGTTAAGTTTAGAAACTAGAACTCGTTTGTTTTTTGTAAGAACCAATAAACGTTCAATTTTGAATAAATATAAGTTTTTTCATTGACTTTTTAGTGCCGACCTCCACCTACCATAACTAAAAAAAATGCATATTGCGAACTAATTTCTGTCGTTCCTCCAAATTCTATGTGGCTTCGTGGCCATGCAATTATGCAACATCCCTATATATATTCACTTATACCTGCGCCACGATACACCCTACCTACATAGACGATAATCCTGCATCACACATACTTGCAGCCTCTCAGAGTCGATCGATCGGAATCTAATAATATTGAGGTAGATCGCCAGCAGTTCAAGTTTGAGCACCCCTGCTGTACAGTATACAATTATATAGAAATACTACTCACTTTAAAATAATTTTGATCGATGTTTTTTTGTTATTTTTCTCTTGGATCCTATTCCTATATATATGGAAATAGTTTTATGGATCTATCCTGCTCTATATGTACCATATGTGTGTATATTTAATTTTTTATTTAATAAATATTATTCTTTTTGAAGCATTATGTTGTTAAAATCAAAATTCCCCGTCCAGGGGAATATTCCCGGGAATTTATACGTCACTAACCCGTTCACAGTTGATGTTGGCTTCATGAGAACAGGTCAGTTCTTCAACTCATTTTTGTGTAAGACGGCTTGTATGTGGAACAAGCTACCGCCATCTGTTTTTCATTCTTCATATAATGCGGGTCTCTTCAAGGACCTGTACAGCCCCTGCCTTAACCCGCCTCAAAGGCTGCCCAACGGTGACACAGTTCCCCTGCCTTTACACTGTTCACACAGGGGCGCTCTTGTAAAGTGTCATAAAAAAATAAATTGTTCAATACACTTCTAACCCCTTCAAACATTTGTTTTAGGGTTTATTTTCTGCCAACGCCCTGACCAAATTGAATGGATTTTCCCTGGAAGCCGAAGTCAAGAAGTTGTCGAACCTTAAAAATAATCGTCCAATCGATGCCACTATGGCCGACAGCCGACAAGTCGACGAAACGGACACAATTTTACATACAATAAATGATACCAGTTGAGCAATTCATGGCCTCAATTATAATTTTAAAATAAGACTTCCAAGTACAAAACATAACTTTATGGGAATAAAAATGATGTTCAATAAAAATAGATATTTTATTTCCTCAACCTTGTGTATAAAATTTATATAACTATAACAAATTTACATAAAATGTTTGTACATAATATAAACTAAATAACAGAAAACTTTTATTATTACATACATAAAATAATATACACCTACCGCTAGTTAACCTTTAAACAGCAAGAGTATTTTTGCGACCAAAAAAGCTGTCTAAATTTTATGCATTTTTATTATTCATTACATGAAAATATCATGCCGGTTCACATATAAAGTAAATATACAAAATGTTTACATTAAATCGCTGACCACCAGTTTAGGTGGTAAATTGTGAATGATTGTAGAAGAACAATCAGCCTATTTGTAGGTATTTAAATATGCAATGTCAGATTGCCTTGATGTTAGCAAACTTCCATTAAGGCAGTTTCCTCTATTAGAGGTGAAATCGCCTTATTATAACAGTTCCCGCTGTTAGGAGTTTGTGAAACACGAAAAAGCTGGCAAGGTTCTTATAATTTAGATTCTGTAAGCCAGTTGAAGGTCTGTGGTTTCCTGTCCGCAGATGGGTTGATCATGACGTTGATGATGCTGGGCCGGTCCGTGACTGCCAGACTCTGCCCGAGGGCGGCCGACAGTTCCTCCACAGTCCTCACAAAGTGCCCCTTGCCACCAAATAGTTCCGCCATCTTCTCGTAATGGGTGTCCACTGTCAGAGATTGGGGAGGAGTACTAAAGAAGGGAAAAATACATTAAAAAAAATTATAAGATTACTTACAGTTTTGCCACTAATGTCCTGTTTCCACAAGGTCAGTGTTGCAATTTTGTGGCCACTATGTAGCTAAACGGTAACTTACTACTTATCACTTTGTGCGTGGATTAAATTAAGTAAACAGTTAAGTTGCCACTAAATCACTCCACTAAACACTGGCTCTAGTGTAAACAGGCCGTAAGTACATGAAATGATGTGTGGTAAGTATGTACATAATATGTGCATATATGCTGATATAAGTGATATAAGTACTACATACTACGTTTTCTTTATACATATGCATTTTTCAAGTAGATTACTTACACACTAGCGATGTCCCCAGAATTTTGTAGCTCCTGCATTGTATCCTTATCCAGCCCTCCATATATTCCATTATTATTTACAATAATAATAATCACTGGTAGGCGATAACGGAACATTGTTTCAATTTCCATCCCTATAAACAAGACAATAAATAAAACTTATGCTTATATTCAAACTCTAGCAATAAAGATGACATATTATGTCAGCAGATGTGAAAGTTTAATTACCTGAAAATCCGAAAGCAGAATCCCCTTCTACACAAATGACTTTCTTGCCAGGGGCATTGTCCTTACACCAGAAAGCCGAAGCAATAGCAAAACCTAGACCAACCTGAAAAAGGAAATAATCATTATTAAATTAACTTAAAAATAATGTAATGTAATTTAATCTGTAGTAAAAATGTGTGGTTACCCCCATGGTGCCGAAGGTGCCGGCATCGAGCCTGTGCCTGGCGAGGATGTTAAGCAGCATGCTTCTGCCGATATCCATAGTGTTAGCTCCCTCACTGACTATGATGCTGTCCTTGGGAATCTTCTCTTGCACATGCTTGAACACTGTATAGTAGTTTAGTGGAACTGACGTCAGAGAAGATTGTTCCTAAAACAATTAAAATTTATTTGTCGTTACGCACATATCTATCTAAGGACGGGTTGTTTCGGAGAATTTGAACAATTCATCAAATTTCAACGTTCATTTTCGGGTTCTGTGAAAGACTTATTCAAGTTCTGTTTTTATATCATTGTAGGCTAGTTGCTTGAAAAAACTGAAATAAAAACAGAACATGAAAAAATATTAGAACAACCCGTGGACACGCGTGTCTCCGCCCCCTCTCCCCACTTCTACAAGGACGAGCGTTAACTCATTTAGACCCACTATTTTCATAAATTAATTATTTTATTTGCCTACCGACAAATAAAACAAAAATTTAAAACATTTTATATATATTCAAATAATGATGATGATAGTATTACAATATATATTGTACTTTATTTGGCATCAGATTTATCAAATCGGGTAAGAAATCAATCAAGTTGAAAATATCATCATTTTCATTAAAAATATATATGTATTAATTTTCCTCAGATAATTCATTTGAAATGTCAAAAGCTAACGAATTATTATTATTGTCCTCGAGTTCATCAACAATGTGATAGATATTCCAAAATTTTTTTTCGATACCAATAATATGTCGAACAAAGTTACTCCAATGCTCTGGCGTAACTTTTTCGAAAACTTCTGGCATGAGTCGTCTTACGTTACTTATTTTAGAGGAGGTATTGTTTACTTTGACATGCTGTTTAACCATTGACCACACCGTAAATAAAACCGATCAACACCAACATTCACAAATTTTATACATACATATATTACCTATACCTTGAATTATAAAAATGCATTGTTGCAAATCGAATAGTCATACAAATAACACATAAATAATGTGTACCTGTCCTTATTTGTTTTTCGTAAGTGGTGATAGTGAATTTGGACATATCGGCTGAACATCCATTTTATCGCAGGGTCTGAATGGGTTAATTTCTCTAAGCGCGGGCACTTAGAACGAAAGCCAAGGACATACTGAATTGTGAGCGGAGACAGGAATCGCAGCTGAGCGATGGTGAAGGAACGGAGCGGGGGGGTGGTATGCGCAGAACAAACCTAATTTAGTACGCCAGCAGGACGTTCTTAACTTGGATTGAGAATAGTGTCATCTTCCATTGGAGGTTAACTATCATTGGGACAATCTTCAATCTGCAGACTTCCTGCCTGGAAGCCTGGAAGAATTCTTCAAACTAGCAAATGAGTGAGATTATGAGTTGTTGAATAGTTTTTCATGCAATTACATTAAATAAATTTGGATGTTAGAGTATTTATATTGAGCTGTTGATGGATTGGTGTTATCATTTCTAAACTGTGCTAAATAAATATTTAGAATTATGTATTGAAATTCATATTTCCGTTTTTAGGTTACCTGGATGAACTTCTTATTAACATTCTGTTTCTCGTTGAGTGTAATCCACCACGGATCAGTCTTCATATTGAGCTTCAGTTTGCTGGATCTCACCGCCTTGATGAGCTGACTCACAAAGGGCAATATTTCAGAATGCACGGCAATTTGCGAGAGAATGCTGTTGTTCAACTCCTCGGGACAAATGTCTACCTAAAACCAATAAAACAAAAAATCAAACAATAATAATATAAATAACTAACCACTACGCCGTTCCTACGGGTAGGCAGAGAGGATGCAATGTCAAACCACCCGGTCTTGGCATAAACTCCTTGCTACATTCACATTCATGCATACTTTTATACATACCCTTCTGTTTTTCTGACTCTTGACATGGCTCGACTCAAGGAGTTGATTCACTATTGCGCCATGTCTTCCTCGGGCGTCTCCGACTTCTACAATTCACATTCAGGTCATATACTCTCCTAACACTCCTTTATTCGTTAATCCGCTCCACATTCCAAAACCATCTAAGCGTCCTTTCTTAATCTTACTCATTGCACTTAAATCAGCCTTGCATTTTCCTGAACTCCACATTTTTCAGGGTTTTATCAAGCATACACCTCAGGGATCTCATTTGAACAGCATTCAGTTTATTTTCATCTCTTTTTTGCTAGTTTGTCTCACTGCCAAACAATAATGTTTGTTATAACTAGACATCGGATTATATGCATTTGCATATTTGCATATGCAAATGCATATAACTCTCTAATTACGACGTTAATGCATATTTCAGCCTTTTTTCCCAAATCGTGCATATTTCGTTTAATATCGGGAGGTATCACCTACGTATAGGGAGCTAGGTGACGATGACGCGTAGGACACGAGCGCGGTGGCTGACTGACCGAAACGCGGTAGGGATTGTTATGCATAAATCACCTTACGAAAGCTATACCGATTGACAGTTCTGAGGCCATTGCAATTCATTCAAGCAAGCTAGCATTTGAAGACGCATCCATTAAACAGAATATCGCCCTCATCTCAACACATTTCCACAAGTTACCAGATACCATAAAAAAATTGGAAACAAAAAACCTTCCTCTAATTAAAGCAATAGAAATACTGGAAACAATGATCGAACTCGCCAATGCCCTTCCTAATTCAATATCAGAAAAGATTCGTAAACAGTTAGACTCTATTTTGCTTAAAAACCCGAGTCTTGAAGATATGAAGAACATTAATGCCTACATCAACGGCACATACCCTGCCTAAACAGATATCTCCAGAAATGGCGCCAAATTTTAAATTTTGTCCAATGACGTCAGTTGACGTAGATAGGTCGTTTTCGGCGTACAAATTAATACTGGGTGACAAACGTCACAGATTTGAGCTCGAAAATTTGGAAAAATACTTAGTTGTATATTGTCACAAAAACTATGCATAATTTTAAGAATATTTCGCTGTTTTTGTACGGTCTTTAATTAAAATATATAAAAATATAAATGGTTTTTTGATTTTGATTGTGCATATTTTGGGCAAATCAAGAGTTTTTAGTGCATATTTCGGCCTTTTTTAGTGCATATTTGCAAGCATATTTTGGCACTTTGTTAGTGCATATAATCCGATGTCTAGTTATAACTGAAACAAATAATAAAAAATATATACTGCATAGTGAATAATATTGAGATGTATACCTGAATAACTTTGACATCCTTTGCGAAGCGTGGTTGTCTTCCGAAATGCAAGATCCAGTTGAGTCTTGCGCCGAGAAGCAGAATCACATCAGCTTGAAGCAGAGCCGTGGTTCTGGCAGAAGCCACACATTGCACTGCATCATCAGGCACTACGCCCTTTCCTACAGAACATCAACTATCTAATTATTTAATCACAAAAAATGGTAACTAATATATCATCGCCGTTCAGGTAAAAGTCACCAAACCACAACACACATTTTGAGATACTGCAAATTTTAAAGCTAAAATATTTTACATAAACATTAAAACACCGGTTTTAAGATTTATGTAAGGGGAATTTCAAAGTTTTATCTACCCGCATCGTAATAATAAATAATAAGTAATCGATTCAAAACAAAGGGCCTAATAGGCATCCCGATGCTAAGAATGAGCACGGCTCAGAACTAGTTGTTTTTAGGTGTGAAATGGAGCAATATATTATTTCTGAAAAAGAAAATTTAGGTGAGAGAAACTTTGAAATTTGAACAATTCAAAAAGAAAATTAACTCCCTGAAATTGGATAATGATATATTGTACCCTTAATATATATAATCTATGCTATCTAGCGTTAAAAAAAGGCTATTGTTATAATATTATAATTATTATTGTTATAATACTAGTGATAATTCTTGTTAGTGTTTGTAGTTAATTTGAAGATTGAATTAAGTACATACATATATTGAAGCGCCCTTGAGGTGTTTTTGCACAAAAACGGCGCTATACAAGTCATCCAAGTATTATTATTTATTATTATTATTATGTTTGACGTTTGTAGTTTTTTAATACTGTTCACACATCACCTTTCAAACATTATTTTATTTTTGTATATACTTGGGAGTAAGTACTCCTCCCATAAACACGAGCTCCTGGAGCTCACCTTATGGAGTAGTACAATAATTAGGCAAAAAAAAAAATTTACTGCGCATACTGTTATAATTTGAAATTATTTATTTATTATTTTGTAATAAATAAATAAAATAATAGAAAAAAATTAGCATTCAAAGAAGGTTATTTCTCTAACATTCAAATTTAGATATATCAAAACGTGTGCATACGGGTTGGTGACTTTTGCCTGAACGGTAACGAAATAATGAGGAAGATACATTAGTTAAAATTTTAGTATATCCCTTTACCGATTTAGGGAACGGAACAGGTGTCAATTTGTAGCGGTAGGAACTGTCCGCTTACATAGCATGACTTCTAGACACGCGTTGGCATTGAATTACAGCTGCCACTCGGTGGATTCAAATAAGCTGCGCGTTGAATTCCAGAGAAGCCGGGAGTTGGTTTTCGAGGCTAGTGGGGATCACACCTGGAGAGCGAGCTGCTTGATCGTCGGGAGATTAATACACGCACGTGAGACATTTTATTAATCCTCATGAAAATAGACATATAATCTATTAGATATCACCATGTTTATAAATTCGTTTAAACTAGTTTCTAGACTGGCGATCAGTGGTGATGTCTTATTTTAAGATGTTTAGTTAATATAATTTTACGAGTAAAACATCGTGGCCAAGTTCAAATTACGTTGTGCTTTCAAATAGCCAACCACCCCTGATTTTCTAAATTTAAGTCTTTGCTCTTGTATTTAAAGTTTAAATTAAATATACAATCATATTATTATATCTAAATTGATATTCTGAGTGTTCATTTCAATTCCCTTATTGCTGCAAGCTATGGTGGAGCATATTACCAGAATACGGTAAGTTTAATACATGTGGTGACAATCTACGTTACAAAATGAACGTGTGGGAGTTGCTCATGTAGGGTACCTTCACGCAAATGTATTTCAACCAGTATGTCGCTCAGCCCTATTGGATAAAATTTTAGCTTATTCGTTTACAACTGGCTTCATACAAGCGGGAGTTTGATCCTGACAGAAATATGTCTCATTTTAGGAACAAAACCAGTGTCGTGACGTTGAAATGAGCGTGCAGGAGCTACTTATGTACCTTCACATGCACATATTTCAACCAGTCGCCCAGCCCTGTGGGATCATAACTAAGAACTTTACTAGTTAGCCCATCACAATTAGGAAAATTATTGCCAGTTGAAAAGGGTTATTGAGTCAAATTAAAATAAATTTCTGCATACATAATAAGGAATTTTAGTTTTTTTTTATACTAATGTCCACATTCAAATTTAAATACCGGTAATTTTTTTTAATGTTCGTTTTAAATTAATTCTCCAAGTTTGAATTATTTACGCCCGCCAAAAAGACCATAACCCGAGCAGTAAGAGGTAGACGTGTGACGTCATCAGCACGTCTACCGTGGGTAGTAATGGGTAGGCATTTTGTAGTGATTTTCTTTATTCTTCAGAATTCCAGTAATTTTTTATCAATTTTAACCGTCTAAATAAATTAAGGGTATTTTTTTTATATAAAAATTTTACATTAAAATTCAATTTTAACGTTAGAATTTGATATTTGCGCCAAAACATTGCAGGTCATTGACTCACACGGTATTATCCTTATACCTACGTAGCTCACAGGCTAAAACGTTGCAGCAGTTTAACCCTTGAGACGTTGTTGATTTGCACGGATCGAACCTTCTACAAGCTTCCATTTTTTCAAAGACAATAACAAGCACTATTTCGTTCTCTTTCTGACATAAAAGAAATAATTAATTTTAAGATGAGAGGAAGAGAGATATATGCATTTTAATAATGTGCGGTCGTTCTGGGACAACTATGGTCTTAGGAGAGTATAATGCGCGCACGGCATTTGGGACTGTTTGGGTCTTAGAAGGTCCCAAGGGTTAAGGTGTACTCGCCAGCGGGGTCAAACCATCACTCTTATGTAAATTTGAAATGAATTTCTGCTTCATTCTTTTTTACAAAAAACTTTAATTTTGGGAGTAGGTGATTTGAGATGTGTTGTGAGTGAATAGCTTAAATATTACTGCTTTAAATTTAACAAAACCTTCTAAGATGTCAGGAGGTAATGCTAATTATTATTCGTACCAATGTCTAAAAAATACAAGCGTTACAATGCAATTAATCAATGTTCCAGGAAGTTTTTACGCAAAAAATGGTAGATGCAATCTGTTCTGACATATTATTATATAAAATGATATTATATTAACATGTAATAATTGTGTGTATTAATGGACACTTATGAAGATCACAGTCACAACCATCGATAAAACTAAAAACACAACCACAAAAATCATCTCAGAACCTCATATCATGCAATACAAAATACAAAACTACATATGTAATACAAAACTCTATGGCAACCTTTCCCGTTTATTCGCAAAGTACGCCATTGAACAGAAAGAAATGCAGAGATGTTTGATTACTACATTGTAGGTACAAACTTATCACGGAGTACATTGGACGTTACATTTCATGGGAGCGTTTATAGAGTATGAATCTATAATAATATATGTTTGAATATGTAAAAATATATAATAATATATGTTTGAATATGTAAAAATATATAATAATATATGTTATTTCAGAATCGGTTTTTTTGGGTCACATACTTTTCAAAAGTCAAAATATTTTTACGTCAACTTCCTTATGTATTCCCTCAAGTACGTATCTGTGCCGTTAAGTCAAAATAAAATAAGTGCAAAGGTGAGAACAGATTGAAACTAAAATCATTGACCCTGTAAATCAATAAAAATGTTAGTTTGATATGAGGGACCATCTACGTAAAATATATACATGTAATGTTGTGAAATTTTTTTGCACAGTTTTTTGCGGAATGTATTCCCGATGTAAAAACAGAATCAAGTGTGTGTATATTGATCTAAGCTAATTCTGAGTGTTTTAATGCATACATGTTGGTTTTAATTGATCATCACTGTTTGATTTGCCTTATCACAGAATTACCATTTTGGCGTTTATCGAGTAATACAGAACTAAGATTGTAATAGATCAAATTTGGTAACCAAATAAAACGGAATATGATAAAACCCTAGGTTAGGTTTATTTTATATTCTGTTTTGTTATGGAATCATCAAAACTAATACATACCCATAGGAGTTGGCAGGAATGGCAGATTAGTGCTGTTGATCAGGTCCCGTACTGCGAGCTCGGCCCGGCCATAGGCGGCCCCCTTACCCACTATAACCAAGGGTCGCTCGGCCCCCAGGAGCAGGTTGGCCGCCTGGGACACCAGCTTGGGGGATGGCAAGCAGCGCTCCAGGGGGGGGGCGCAGTACACACGGGGCACGGAAGAGCTCGGGACAACACTCTGCGGAGGAAAAGAAACAATAATTGTATTTTTTGTTGTTATGAATACCACACAAGAGTGCTAACTGCTCCCAACCTTCATGTGTATGGAATCCCCAATTGGGGTAAGTAGGTTAAAGGGAAAATTAGACCTAAAAACAAGGAAATAGGTCTACAATATAACTGTAGCATCCCACCAACAGCAACAGAGGCATGAAGTCTGTATTGTGCTGTAGGAGACATATGTACTAGGATAAAAACAATGCAACGCCAACTCAATCTTCTAAGTATGTGGCAACGTTTAGTCTACAACGTTACCAGATTATAATCAAAAGGTGTTAGTATTAATAATACAATCCATGGCTATCCTACGAGAAACTGCAACGATTTTAGGCTTCCTAAGACAGATTTATCAGCAACACAAAACAATATTTATTATAATATTATAGGTTTTAAAATGTTCAACGAAACCCTGTAAATATTAAGGAAGCTAAAAGTCTTGCAGCTTTTCGTGGGTTATGTCTCAATGTTGTCAAGTCCAAAGAGAATAGGTTATAGAATGTTATTGTATGTAATGGTATTATTGTAAAATTTAAAATTTAATAGCTAAATAAAATATAAGATGTGAGGTTTAAGGTTGTTGGGAAGGAAAGAAGATGTCAAAGAGGAAGTTGGGGAACTACTTGGCCATTCAGATCTGGTCACCAAACAAGGTTAAAGCCATTTCAAGCACCGTTTCGATACTGAATGGTGGTGAACCAGGGCGATAGTATTGACCTGGTGAAAAGTAGTATAGCCCTGGTGAAAGGTAGCATCGCCCCTCTTCCTTTCTGTATGCCCAATATTCTTATGCAGGTCTAATGCTTTGATTACTGTTTGAACCTTTTTGATATTACATGCCCAAGTTCAGTTGTCAGTATTTGACATTTCATCTCTTTGAAATATCAAGGTGCCGTCTGATGGTAATGTTACGCGATAATGAACTCTAAAGTAACAAATATTATTTCATAACATTGCTGTGCTAGTTTGACAGTGAAGAGGTCGATTCTAGAAATGATTATTTCACTTCATTTTTCCTGTTTTTGATTCAGTTTTGTATAATAAAATGGACTAGGTTTTTATTCTAGAATAACTTTGTGATGGAATATTAAATATTAAAAAACATTATACTATGACAAACAGATAAAAGTAGATAAGGTTAAATGTACATTGATATTTATGTTTACAACTTTTGCACTTATCTTCGTACTAACGAAGAACCAAGTAAAAATACATAAAATGTATAGTATTTAAATTTAAGTAGATCTAAATCAGTGCCATGATATTGTGAGTTGTGATTTACAATACATGCTGCTTAATCAAATAATAATACACAAGATGACAAAAAGATCAATTTGTAAAGACTGAAGATAAAAAGAGATTGATCATCATTTACCCAGGGGTATTCTGAAATTTTGTCGAGAAGTTACTTTTATTGATCTGTCAGATTCATAATTTATTTAGAAATATCCTCGGTCGACATTAATTTTCAAATAGATTCAGTATTTTTTAATGTATCCCAAAATTAAATACTGTTTTCGAAAGCAGATATAAAAGATTCTTCCAGATTTTAATAATACTAATGGGATTATGCAATTAAAAATATTCAAATTTTCATTTAAAAAATGGAGGAGTTTTTTATTATTGTTTTGTCG
Organism: Hesperophylax consimilis; assembly: GCF_061612785.1. Taxonomy (NCBI): domain Eukaryota; kingdom Metazoa; phylum Arthropoda; class Insecta; order Trichoptera; family Limnephilidae; genus Hesperophylax; species Hesperophylax consimilis. The sequence continues at coordinate 41,358,460 of NC_142836.1, read as the reverse complement.
CTTATTGATTTGTACAAATACACAAACGTATTATAAAGGTTACTGTCACTTCATTTTTTTTTCGTTTAGAATGGCGGTCGATGACTAATACAATTATTTGGAAATATCTATGGTAAAGTTTTAAATTCAAATACAAAGCATGGTGTTGCCACTTTCTAACACCGCTTAAATCATAATCTCACAGCAATTTTAAATACAAAATGATTTTAAATAAAAAAGGAGATATAACGATGAGAATACAACGATAAGGGTCTGTCCTAGTTTGTGCCGTAAAATACACTAAAGTACTCAATTTCTATCCATGTACCATTTACTAAAAGGAACAAAAATACCCAAGGAGTTAACTTGAAATAATTTATTATAAAGAATAATGTTTACCCTCAGCAGTGTTCCGGGGACATCGATGTAGGAGACGCCAGGCCTGCCGTAGCAAGCCAGCCTGACCGCCTTCTCCACGTGCTGGGGAATGAGGGCGGCACTCGGGGGGCGGGCTGCGTATTTGCAATACAGGCGACTTGCCTCCACCTTATCAATAAATAGATATCAGATCAGTCAGATTTCTTACTATTACATGGTATTTTTAAATATATTTAAAAATATTTGTACATATTACTACTTAGTACTTTACAGTATTTGAAAAAACTGTAAAGTATTTCCATTGAACAGGAAAAAAAATTACATGTACATATTTATTTTCCGCAAGCTTCAAATATCAAGACATTTTTAAAAGTTAACAAGTTTGGCATCTTCTTCAAGATTCAAATATACTTTATGTAAATTTTGAAGATGAGATTTAATGTGCAATTTTTACACGCATTTTATAAATTATCAAGAACAGTTTTTTTCACCTTTTAAACAAAACATCAAATACAGTTGATTTTTTTACAATTACTAAGTTTAGGTAAGAATAATAGATTATAATACATGTGTGGAATGAAGGAAAAAACAAACCACAAGCAGGGTTGGCGCAATTGAAATAGTCCGCTCCAGGCACTGACTTGACAAGGCGCCGAGGAGCCTGACGATAATACCTGTCACCTCACACAGCACCCTTGAGGTTTTTACTAGTGCCAGGAGCCATTTGTCTCATTGCCGGCCCTGATGACAAGCTCAAAGATGAGACTTTAACTTGAGGAAGAAAAATATAGAACACAACCCACCTTTGAACTTACAAATACATATCCTTGCATTTTATGATGTTAAGTTGGAAACAAAACAATTTACCTAACAAAAAAACACTTTTGGATTTTGATTAAAAAAAGGACAATCTGCCAATTTGTGCCAAAAAATTGCCAGAAGAAATTTCCAAATATTATTTGTATTTTCGATATGATAACATCACACAGCAGGATGCTTGTGACACTTCTTACAGCCTTAAACTGATACATTGAACTCCTTCAGAGCGATAGTTTCCAGAACCTTTCGTTTCTAAAAAGGAGAAGAAAACGTAAAGTGAACTGATAATTTGAAGTATTGTAATAATAATACCTGTGGGCATTCTTGGAACCCTCCAATGGCTTCGTGATCTTCAGAAGTGGAGCCGGCAATCACAACCAGGGGCCAGCAGTTGATTTGGGCATTGGCCATCCCGCCGATGCAATGGAGGAGGCCAGGCCCGGACACCACGAGGCAAACTCCGGGTTTACCTACCAAATTAAAACACAAACGGCTTAATATTGCCTGCAAGCAAAATGATTCTACATCCGGTTCCATGATATTTCATCAAAATGACAATTAAACACACCTACAAAAAGTCATGAGAGTGATGAAACAAAAATTAGGTTAAGTAGTATATGTAACCTATTTAACCTAGTTTTTGTTTCATCACTTTAATAGGTTACATATACTACTTAACCTAGTTTTTATTCATCACTTTTCATGACTTTATATCACTTTTTGTAGGTGTGTTGAACTGTCATTTTGATGAGATGCCCGGTCACCTATAAAAACACGTATTTGAATGTAATGTTGTGTCAAAATTTCAGACCAATCAGCAATCAGAACTTTCCGAGATTTAAGATTTTGAACAAATGATTATTTTTTATATTTTTTCCGACTTTATGTCCGGGTTAAATCTTACCCACAAGAAAAACTAAACCTTCCACATACTTCTCCACAAATGATCATCTAATCAATCCACACTATGCAAGTGCATTATGTAAGCATCATAAATACAAAACAATACAAGAACATGTCAACTCACCAGAGATCAAATAGGAAAATAATTCACCGACTCCAGATATTTTCATATCAGAAGATTTGGCTCGGTAGAACTCCTAACTGGACCTATAAATCCTACTGATCCTTCAATATAAATATTTTAAAAATCTTTCGTAATCCTAAATGTATTTAAAATGACTGATTTTTGCATTTTTATATATAAATTCTTTGACAGATACGCCTAAGTTTTGAATGAGAGGGCTAGGTATAATACCAGTGGCCGAAATAACAAATGGTAATATTTTTATAGTCTGAGAATGCCAAATTCTTTTAATCTCATTTCCTAAATCTGTCTATTTTCTTATTTTTTCAGAAACAGATTTTTTAATATTACAGGAATTTGGAATAGCGACATCAATGATATGTTATTTTTTAAATTTTGTCATGTAAAACTATATCCAGTCTATTATGACTAATCGTTCGGTCTGTTGGTATAGTATATATTTTATAAAATTCATTTTCTAAAAATGGATTTGGTTCGAATTCATAACATGGTACTATATTACGGCAATCAATCAAGTTATGTTTAATTACCAAACTTATGTGAATTCTTTTAAAAACTTGATTGTGCCTAAAAAATGTACACTAGGACGGCGCTAATACAGAACATCCAGAAATAATATGTTCTATAGTTTCCGGAAAAGCCAAACATTTTTGATTATTTTTATGACTAGATAATAATATTTTTGGTTGTTTTGATATTCTTCAAGTATTTAAAAAAAAAAAAGATTTTATAACACGTACAAACACAATTTTTAAAAAAAATGGAAATTTTGGTGGAAAAAAAATCACTCTTTCTCATCACAAAAACTCTCTTAGAGGTTAAACAATTAATGATTTTTCCATTGTTTTGAGAATTTTGTGGATTTAATATGCAAGTAAGAGGTTATACAAAGACGTATTTGTATAAATTAAACATCCACAGTTCCATACAATCATTCTTCTGTAAGTTTAGATTACAATATTTATAATATATGTTGAAAAAATTTGCATATTTGCACAATAAAATTTTTTTTTTTTTTTTTTAAAAAGAAAGACAAACATTCCTGGGTCACGGATAACCCAACAATGTTTGAAAATCTCCTACTACCACCACAGAAAGCCGAAAATGTTGCTTGTGTTGTGATGGAGGACTTAGCCAGCCGAGGAATCGAACACGCGACGCTCGGGTGAGACCCAAGCGCTATGCCCACTCAACCACTGACCGGTCTAAAATAATCATTGTTTTTCTCAAATTTCAAACATCATTGAAATTACAGTTGTCATCACATCAATTAAGATAGTGTTTCTTAAAGTAACGGGATAAGATGATCGTTTGATGATAATCAAGCCTGTAAGTAAGTACCTGTCAGATATCCCATGGCCTGCGCTGCATAACAGGCCGCCTGCTCGTTCCTCATGCCCACATACTTCAGGCCGGCACTTTGGAAAGCCCATGACAACTCTATAACTGGATGACCAATGATTCCAAATACATATACGATGCCCTGAAATATTAATAATTAATATTTACATAGTAATCAATATAATTCTGTAAAATCATATTGGTTATTCCTGATAATTACTGCTCCAAGTTTTCTAAATAGCGAGTTTTAAATATTTCAGGGAAGGTGCAATTGCATTGTCTAAATTTTCAAATAAATTTTTGTACCTATTCAACCTTCTCTGTAGTACCTACGCAGTACTTACGCAGTAGAACCACATGCGATCATCACGGCAGTTCTAAAATCGCATTGAAAAGGTGAATCAGTGAGACCAAAGAGAGCGGCATTGAAAAGGTTTATAATAATCTATGAAATTAGGGAGGAAGCGAAAGAATTTTGACAGTAGGAAAGCAAAAATTCATTTATTCGCTGTAAATAATGTTGGTTTACATTGAAAGAGAGAGATAAAATCAATTTATTACAAAAAACGCAAAATTTAAAGAAAAATATCTGGGAAATTTAATGCCTGACATTAAAAAAATGTTTCCTGAATTTATTTGGAGTTATTCGTTAAAGTGTGATGAAGTAGGCTAAATTTGGATGAGTTTATTAATTATCAACAGTTTATGTATGGCTGAAGTGCTGATAACACGATTTATTTGCATAAACATGGTTAAAGTTAAAGGCAAAAATAATTACGTTATGAGATAACGTTCAGATCGTAAAAATGATTATGATAATGAATATTTAGTGTCAAAAAGGTGCGTTTTATTAAAATAAATCATATGAGTACCTGGTCTTTTAAAGCCTGGGCCAAAATGGTGTTTCCATCAATATCCTCGGAACCCATTTTATTCTAATATAGGTAATTATTGTAACTAAGTAGTATCCTTTGACACGCACCGGCAAACTGAACTCGTAACAGAATGGGGTAAAGAACAAGATTAGCGAATATTGTTCAAACTCCCAACATGGTCCAAAGTATCAGAATCATATTAAAATCAAAACAAGACCAGTGATGCCAGCATGCCAATGATAATAATTTTGACGTTTGCTTTTCGCATTCGAGTAGTGATGGGAATATTCGAAACATTGTGCCAATCGATATATCCGATAACGAAACATTATGAAAATCGAAAGATGTTTTTTTATTGTTTAATCGCTAAACGCGCAACTAAATTTTTTTCACTCAAAAAATTAAGTACGAAAAACTGTCACCAGTTGTTTGAGGGATTTTTGTAATTTATAAAAATAATTACCACACAGGAGGCCCCGATGAAAATATTTCCCTAAGGGCCTATGTCATCTTTTGGGATGCCGTGTGGAGGGTCTTTTCTAAGGAAAGGAAGGAGATAAATTTCTGGGAAGGTAAACCAAACCAGCCGATCCCGATCTGGTGCGACACGCAGCTGGTGGGCAGGCGCATTCGGAATACACCTCAACCGATGAACCCGGGCACCCCTGCTAAATCACCAAACGTAGCGAACCACTTGGGGTGACATATGTCATAGGTGTTTGTTATCCAATATCCAAACCCACCTCCCAAATTAAATATCAATATTTTTTTATATTTCTTCTTCAATAGTTGCAAAATTACTTTGTGGCGTCATTTTAATTATATGAGATTGAAATACTTGGTATAAACCACTTTTAATTAATAATTATCTACATGGTTCAAAGCCAATAACCTCTTCGTCATAGTTGAGGTTATTACTTTGTGGCGTCATTTTAATTATATGAGATTGAAATATTTTGTATAAACTACTTTTGATTAATAATTATCTACATGGTTCAAAGCCAATAACCTCTTCGTCATAGTTGAGGTTATTACTTTGTGGCGTCACTTTAATTATATGAGACTGAAATATTTTGTATAAACCACATTTAATTAATAATTATCTACAAGGTTCAAAGCCAGGATAATGAAAATTAACGAATTTAAAAACAGACAATATTATATTTTAAATAATAAGGATAAGGATAGTATTTTAAACGAATAAGAAGTTTATAAATTAATTTGTAATTTTTATTTAGGTAAGACATATACATTTTTTAACACTCTGGTTAAGGAGCTTGAAATGGTAGCGTGGTTGTTACAATAATATATCATACAGGAATCCTTGATCAAATGGTAGGATATTAAAGTGAATCAACATTAATATATCAGGGGTATCCAACTGATAATTTACAATCTTAGTGTAAAAAAATCACGTGTCATAAAATACACAAAAGATAAGTGGCGCTGTTATAAAGATCTAAAAAAAAATTAACGAAAAAAAAATTATACTCAGATTAGAAACTACGCCATTAATAAAAATGGAACGATACACGCTTCAACAACGCATTGAAATTATTAAAATTCACTTGGGTGAATCAAATGCAATTCATCTTGAGTGATGAGGACCATTTCCACCTCGGTGGCTTCGTCAACAAGCAAAATTGTCGCATTTGGGGCTCGGAAAACCCAAGAGTTATTGTTGAAAAGCCTCTTTATTTTCAACGTGTGACTGTTTGGTGCGGTTTATGGTCCGGCAGAGTCATTGGACCTTACTTTTTTTTAAATGAGGCTGGAGCAACAGTTACGGTGAATGGATTGCGCTATCGAGAGATGATTAATGATTTTTTATGGCCGGAATTGGATGGTATTGATCTGGACAACGTTTACTTTCAACAAGACATATTACATTGGATTTTTTCAATAATACTAATATGATTATTAAAGACTGGTGACCAAATTGTAGAGTTATTTACGGTATGTAATATGTAATCATTTGCATGAAAAATCGAATACTTAATGATTGTTTCGTTATGATCGTAAGATTCTGCTGATATAAAATAAAATATTTCTAATGGTAGTTTTACACGAGCACTATACTCTCACCTTACACTCACCATTCATTACCAATGGGAATAATGGGACGCAATATATTGTGAGAGTATAGCGCTCGTGTGAGACTAGCTTGACAATATTTTGCTTAATTAAAAAAACGATCTTCTGGAATTGTATGGCGAACGATATCGTGAGGTAGACCACCCCTGCATATTATATTCCTCGTGTGTAACGAGCTCAACACTCCGGTGCGAAATACATTATGTTATTAAGTAAGTACCGAATAAAGTAAGCGCGGTTCAGACGAGGCGGTTTAGGCGCGGTTTTGTGTGAATGAAATAAGTTAGAAAATGTATCAACCAACTATTTTTTATCCTAATTTTTATCTCATGTTTGAAATCTGTGATTTCATCGAGAAGTTATGGGCTAGATTGTGATATTAATTGCTATCTATATATACCATATAGGTTTGGTAAAAAAACATCTGGTGTATTTTCTAGCCAATGATAACGATGATTGCAGTAGCAACCTATGGTTAGTTCAAATTGCATGTGTTTGAACATTACCATAGCACCCCGACTGTTCATTTGTTCGTCGTTTGTATGTTTTCATGTATTAAAAACGAAGAGTTATACAACGTTTTCTATGCATACTGGAATTTCAGTCTACTCTTATTGTGTAGATATACCAAATAATGTAAATGGCAAACGCTCGTGAGAATTGGCGGAGCGCTAACCCCCCACGTCAAAAAGTCTCCCAACGACTATCCATACCCACGTCTGAATGTGGCTTTATTCAACCTTAAACAACGATGTCAGGTTAGTTAGTTAGAGCATCGGTCATCAAACCTGCCTGTAAAAGTACCTACCGCACTGCCTGCAATCTGTCCGCAAAGAAGTCATTAAAATAATCAGGTTTATTTGCTGATAAATATAACTATATTCGTTATCATTCATTTAATATTTGGACAGCTGAAATGTTCTTTTGTCATTCAAAGGCTTTTTTTATTTAGCGCAGTTTTTTTATTCTTATTGTAGACGCTTAGTTTCTTGATCAGTGATTCCCAAAGTGGGTGATATTATCTCCTAATGGGGGCACTGGAGAAATCTGGGCGGGAGGGGGTGTAGCAACTGCACGGAGAAAACTTAGATAAAAAAATGATCCTAATTTATTAAAAATCTATTGAAAAATATTAAAATATTATCATGATGTCGGAACAAGTATTCATAAAAAATTTCGCATTTTGTCATTATATATTATTAAGACAAACGCAGGTGCGTGAACACGTGTTCCGATATAATTACGAATTAACTGGAATTTTATCAGGAAGCGGCCTGCATTCCCGTTTTTAATAGGAGAAGATTTTTAATAAATCATCAATACTCATTTTTGAAGAGAAGTAAGAGGCGGCAATTGCAATATTATAGGAATTGATAACATTTTGGTCGGCTAACAAAGTTTTCCACTAATTATTACAGTGATAATGCATGCAAGCATCTCAGGTCTGTTTTTATCTTTTTTCTAACATTTAAAATGATCGAAATTCTTTGTTTGGCCTCTCTGGGATCCGAGTGACGAAAAGTCTTATGTGTTAATTGGGGACTTTAGTTTTCTTTCAAAGCGGTATAAGGTTCTAAGGATTTTCTATCAAGTGGTCATATGAGTAGATGCACAGGGTAATAAGGGACGTACTTGACTTACCAGTGATTTCTGGCATTATTTGGAGTAAAAAATGGTAATGAAATTTTTGTCTCCAGTGACATTTTGGATGTTTTTTTCTCAACTTAAAACATAAAAAAATCAGTAGGGATTTGGTTGAGTGGTTACTCAGCTGTGTGTCAAGTGATAACACGTGGAGATTTTTTTGTTTGTTTTGTCTTTAAGAAAAAAAAGTCAAATTAGTCACCGGAGACTAAAATCTCACATACATTTTTTACTACAAATAAAGTCAGGAATCACTGATTACATTAAGTCAAATACGTCTTATATAAATACAGAATATTACTAAGGTAGGTATACATTAGTTATTTCGCGACAGGACTTACCGATGCACTTTCGACAATATGTGCACACCTTAAAACTAACACTAACGATCACGCCGTTTAAATAGGCAGATACAACTAGGTCTTGGCACATAACCTTGCTTCATTTACATCCATACATCGTCTCAATACCATTCTGTTATTCTGATATTTTCATTTTTACTTTCCTCGTTCGTTCTACGTTCCATAAACCATCTAAGCGTCTGTAATTTCTCACACGCTGAATAACTTCAGCACTCCTCTTTGACCTTCATCAACTATCCTCCACCATACGAAGAAGAAGATTATTAAGGCTCCGTAGTAAGCGTTCAAAAGAAGAAGATCGTTCGAAAGGGAGATTATATAAATACGAATGTTAGAGGGAACGCGCTAATATTAAAAAAAATATATTTATTTAATAGGCTTAACCGAAAATATTTAATACTGCATGACTTATTTAAATTAGAGCAAAAATCTCTCGATAAATATTTTTAGTATCATTTAAAGAAACACTGTTTACATACCTATAACGTGTTAAATAACATAACCAGATGTATTCCTTATAATTTTCGGAACAACTTTTTTTTCAATGCAATTTTTTTTCTATGGAGAGAATTTCATACAATTACTTTATTAACTCGGCAAATGTAGATTTTATCTTCAAAACAATGTTTTTTAGAACTTAAAAAGGTTTCCAAGGGAAGCATAGAGTATAAAAGGGTTTTATTTCAGTATAAATTATGAATGCGGGGTCATTATCGCCTGGGGGCGGGCGGTAAGCCGAAAACGTTTGGGAAACTCTGTTCTTCTAGATGAATAGGCTGACGTTGTTCGAAGCACTTCTCATCTGATGAAACCTGATTCAGTTCCTTTGAACCAGTGTTTCCTCAAAACCATAATCGTTAAAAACTGCTCTCTAACTATGGACCAAAAAATATGGTCATTGTGGACACTGCCTTCGTTTTGTTATATTATTACTGCGGATTTGTTTAAGAGCGTTTTAATTATTATTATGGATTCTGCGTACAATATTTTGTTGCTACCTACCTAATTTTTGCTATTATTTTGAATTAATCATTCAGAATTGAAAAGTTGCTTGAAATGGATTTAGCCGTGTTCGTTGACCAAATCTGAATATCCAGGAACTTCCTCACCTTCTTCTGCTTCCTCTCCCCACTACCTTCAGACTCACAACATACCCCAATTGGGGAAGCTATAGTCTTACTGGCTCCAGACAATTGGGAGCAGTTGAGATTCTAATGCGGTATTCACGTAAAATAAAATACTATCGTGGCATACTTAATTGGAGTTTTCTGACGGGAGTGGGGAGGGGCAAAAGATGAGAAGAGAAAATTGTAAAGCACCTAGCTATATAGATCTGGTCACCAAACGCAGCTAAAGAAATTTCAAGTGACGGTTCCAAAGTTGGTCTTTCACCAAGAAAGTATCTAGAGGCTCGTCTACACGCTCAATCTTATTTGCACAAGTACCCAAGCAGATGGCAAAATGGCATACTGCGCAAACGGCTTGCGCGAACGTTAATTTGCCCAAACTAAATTGCTCCAATTTCCACAAGTAAGCAAACTGTGTAATGCGCAAATGGCTTGCATACACTTCAAATGAGAAATGTGTAGACTGTAGTGTACCGTGTTTTACTGCGCAAAATTTTGCACAAATTGACACGCGCTGCATGTAGACGCCGTAGACCTAATCCTACCATAAAACTTACGGAATATAATGCTACGTATAAACAACGACAAAATTTCCGCGAGTCGAGCCGCGAATTATGAGAAAGGGACAAAGCAACCGCAAGCGGCATTTCGCGCCGTTTGTTCTGTTTATACGGACCCTTACATTTTAAAATGACATAATAATTCCTTTCGGTTATGTATATTTACTACACTTCGCCTATGGCTATTTTTTGCTCCATTTCATGAGCCCCAACCAAAGTTCTTCATACAATGTGCTTTAGTGTACCGCGAAGTCCACTATTTTATGTTATACTAAACAAGAGTTCCACTGGTCAGACCCTGTGGTTCTTTTGCAATCCCAACGAGGGGGTTTTGCAATGGCGACGTAGGGCTGACCCGGTTATTTCCGGTATGAAATCTTGGGTAATTAAAAACAGAATGCACAATCTCTTATTTAATCTTTTGAAACGTGACTGCTTCTTCGAAATATTATATTCAAACTTTCTCTCCTGACCCGAGATGGGTTTACTATTGGTTTATTACACGAAATGATTAAAATTTGCGGCTGCGGAACTTATTAAGTATTTACTTGGTTTTCTCTTATCTCTCTCATTACTTAAGTCTTATTAATTTAACTCTGCGGTGAGCACCGAATGGTTCCCACCCCATGGGCTCCTCCCCATAGACAAAAAAAATAAGAAGAAAAATACATTTTTTATAACTGGCGGTAGTCCTAGAAAATCAGTTATTTTTTTAATAATTAATATGACAAGTTTAGTGTCAAATACAGACGGAATGGTACGTATACATTTGCGAACTTAAACGCGAACCGAGCCACGAATTGCGGGAAAGGAACGAATCAACTGCAAGCAGCTTTTCGCACCATTTGCGATTGCTTGGTTTCATTCCCATACGTTGAGGTACAGCTCGGCAGTTCAGCTCACAGATGCATACGTAGCATAACGTGTCGTCTCAGTCAGGACCGGACTTCTGCCTAGGCCTAAGAGGCCCCGGCCTACGGTTCCAGCCTTAGGTTGGGGGCCCCGCCCGATTTTTATTTTATTTTTTAACATTAACTCCACACAGGCCTCGATAAGAAATAAGTTTCTTTATAAGGCAAAGTTTATCTTTGGCTATGCTATGTAAATGGTACACATTGAGGACATAGGACTTAAGGAAACTATATATCAACTTTTCCAAATGGCCCCAATGTCGGAGGTGGCCCCGGCTAGGTGCCAAAATGATCCACACTGAGGACCCAGTATTTGGAAGAATATATTTCACATTTTTATGTGAGCGGAAAATGTTGCTTGTGCAGTTATGAAGGACTTAGCTAACAGTGTTTTGAACTTGCGACGCCTGGGTGGGAATTCGACGCATTTGTCCACTCAGCTACTAGCCGGTTAAGCTGATATTTTTAAAGGTTTCTGTTTTAAACAATACTAAAATATTTCCGGTCAAGATAATACTAAGGGATTTTCGTTAAAATTTTATACGAATGTTTACTCTCTAAAAAATAGGAATCAAAAGGATCTATTGGTTTTCCCTTCGACTTAGAATAATTATACGCCTGCGGCGCTTTTCCGTGTGTTTGTGAATACAGTAATTCATGTTCCACTCACTTCATCCACACCACATACCTATCCTAATTGGGGATACCATGGTAAAAATTTCGCCTGCCGCGCTTTTTCCATATGTTTAAGTGTTGTAACTAATTTTCCACTCCCTTCGTTCTCGTCACTTACTTGAAACTAATGTGTGGAATTCGCAATTATTTTCGAAGTATTTTTTTATATCTATGTAGGTAATCTATACATTTAAAAAAATATATGCATTTCAATTTATTTGGCCTTTCGAATATTTTCATATGCTTCCAAAAGAATATTTTCATATACTTTCAAAAGTGGCCCCCAAACTTAGTATGCCCATGGGCCTCTTCACAGCTTACGACGCGACGATCCTGTTCATAAGCATAAACAAGCATGAGCAACGCTGTAAATATTTCTAGTTTATTCTGACTACTTCCTTGTTCCTTCTCTGTAAGCTTTATAAAAAAAAATATTGTCCAGTCCCCCTAGCTTGGAAACTGGCGACGCCCCTGTCCCAACCTCTAATGAATTTTAAGGAATCAAATATTTGTAGATATATCCTCTCTAGGGTCCTGAAATATCAGAGCACACACCGTCTACTAAGAAACCCTGAAACTTTCCATATTCCTTTCCAAAGAACCAACTTAACCTTCTCCCAACCTCTTCTGAGAATGTGTCGACCATATAACATCCACTGTAGTGGTGACAAGATTCCGGACATATTTAGGCAACAGCCCTCAGAACTTTCTAACACTTTCTTTTCTTACAAAATTTTTTGTTTTCAATTGACTTCACTTGACCCAAAATTTGTTGTCTCTTGTTTTTTTGTTGTTACTTTACGTACTAGCCCCCTTACTAATGAACTTTTTTTTAATTTTACACAACTGAAAAACATTAATTTACCCTACATTAATGGTTGTTTATAGGTTGTGTAAAATTCAAAACTCGTTTATTAGTAAATCCCTTATGGTTTTATTTTGACGAATTGTTGTACACCATTAGTGGACGGTTGGTATTTACCCTTTGTTACTTAGTTGTACTTACATTGTAAATACAATTTTAACTATAAAACTGATGCAACAAACTCTAAATTTATAAAAATCTCTCAATATTCTGAAGCAGCAAAAACATTCGCTCAATTCGGTGAGCTCTGGCGACAAGCTAAGGTCGAATGTAACTAATTTGAGCTGGCATAATTAATAACATTTCATGTGATTAGGAGCTAATTGTAATATCCGTTTGAGACGTATTTTTTAAAAATAGAATAAAATCCGTTGCTTAAAGATTAGGGATTCTCAAAAGGACCTCTCCCTAGAGCTAGTGAGGGATGTTTTACAACACTTGTATGAAGAAAAAATAACTAAAACTTTGCAACCTGTCGGGGTATGTTGTGGGGCTGAGGGGATTGTGGAGGGAAAGAAGATGGGGAAGAGAAAGGTGGGGAAGTACCTGGCTATTCAGATCTGGTCACCAAACACGGCTAAAAGCCATTTCAAGCAGCGTTTCAATTCTGAATGGTGGTCTTACGCCAGGGCGATACTGAGAGTATCTTCCACTCTGTAACGTGCCGAAATGATTAAATTGTGATATAACACAAATCAATCAAATAAAATATCGTTGTACACATCAGAATTTCAACACGCGACATCCGGATTGCTAGTCGAAAGCCTTACCTCTTGAAACGGATTTTGGGTATTTCGCAACCTTCCTATTTCCAGTTCACTTCCTTCAGTTTTTTTGTCAAGTCTTTTGCAAAATATATATCTGTTGGTATTACACACTTCCAAATCTATTACCTTTCCCAATTTCAACCCAGTTTGCCTATCTGAGGAACGAGTCCCAAATCAAAGAACGTTTTTTTTTCAAAACTCAACATTTATGTCGGAGGTAATTTTTTTCCAATTCCATTTGTTTTTTCAATTGCTTTGAATCTAAGCGAGTAAATGTAATAAAACTCAAATAGTATTATTAAAATGTTAACTTGAACATAAATACAAGAAGCTTAACACATTTTGATGTACTTACAGTTTAAGAACGGGTTGTTTCACAGAATTTTAAGAATTCATCAAATTTCAAAGTATATTTTCAAGTTTCTATTCAAGTTCTGTTATTGTACCACAATTGGCCAGTTGTTACACAAAACTGAAATAATAACATAACTTGAATAAAACCTTTAAAATCAACTTTTAAATTTGATGAATTGTTCAAATTCAGTGAAACAACCCGTCCTAACCCGGTCTGAGGCAGTCAACTCTTAGATCAGCAACATCATCAGCTGTAGGCAGACTGATGGAACCTAAGCTCAATCCAAATACTAAGTTTGGTGATCGCGCTTTCGGAGTATCTGGGCCGAAGGCTTGGAATAAACTCCCTCCGGAACTAAGATCCATAACAATTCCAACAGAATTCAGGTATAATATAAAAACTTACCTTTTTAAGCTGTCATACCCTTAAATTAAATCTACCATTCCTTAGAGAAAGTCCAGTTATATCCAATTTTCCAATTATGTTCTAAATCCTGTATCTAAATTTCGCTATTAAACAATTAGTTAATGTTAATTAAGTGTTAATCTCAAGTGACCTACCAGGTAAATATTGTAGGTACTCTATATTATTTCCATAAATAGTTAAGTAATAACATAGATCACTGTAGAAATGTATTATAAATTTGTACAGCGCCCTTGAGGTGATTTTGCACAAAAACGGCGCTATACAAGTCATCCAATTATTATTTATTATTATTATTAAGTGAAAATCGATAAAGTATTATTTATTAAAAAATATATGTAAGGCTGAAGGTGAAGACAAGGAAATGGGGAAGGTGGGATATATGTGGCTGATCTAGTCACCACACAAGGCTAAAGCCATTTCAAGCTACGTTTCGATTCTGAATGGTGATCTTTTACCATGACGATACTGATAGTATTTATTGAAAAATGTTATAAAATTGTGATTTTTTTTTATTAATCAACTAAAATTTACTTGGCGTTTATTTACGCGACGTCCGGGTTCGTAGCTAAGGATAGCAGCCACTCAATCATGGAGGCTGTGTGCGGTGTTTACACGGTGTGAAAAGACGGGAAAAAGAGGAATAAGTCGCGATAGCTCAGATTCACAGAAAAGCAGGTCATACGAGGTAGCCCCGCAGCCACTGCACCGAGGAGGCCTTCTCCATTGTTGTCGAGGTGAAGGCGACCACCGTTTTACAGTTTCAAGTGGTGCCGGGGCATGCCTGGCCGCAAGCGAGAGTCACAAGTCACAAGTGCGGATGAGTTCGCCAAATTCACAAGTGTCAGCAAGCAAGCCTCCAACCCTCGGTGTCCGTACTCAGCTCAATCCGGGCGGCTATCAGTCAAACGCGCTATGTGATACGCGCTAGACCGCACTCCTACCTGTTTGTCACTCTGAAATGATCACAGAGATGTCGTGTTTGTGCGAACCAATTTAAAAAACATTTTAGTGCGGCATTGTATATTATTGCTTTTTTGATTCGCGAGTTTTAATAATTTACTGAATAATTTTTATTTGGCTTTAAGAAAATCATTGAAAATGATTGTGCCAACATTCATATCAAAAATATCGGGTAAGTTTAAAAAACTTTTTTTTTCTTAACTCAGTACACAATTTCAACAATATGAATTCCTTTTGAGTACGAGAGTGACAGTTTAAAAATTGGAACTGATTTTTTTTAAATGTCTGTTCTAATCCAGATAAGCTATACGGATACCCACCAATAATAAATCTTACAAAATTATTATTTTTATTCTGAGTAGAAAATCACGTGATAATATAATAATTGTACGATTAATTATAATTGGATATTCGCTTAAAAGTGCAGACCCTTAAAAATTACGAAATCTAACATTACTTATCAAGATTAACCCTAAGAAGTTTTAAAAAAATACACCTTTCAAATATAGAATTAAAATATTTTTTTTGTCAAAAAATAAATGATATTACAGGTAAGTACCGCTTGTGTGAATTCTTGTCGCATCAGTTCCATTAATTAATTCACATTTTTAAAATACGAATAACAATATCTTTCTGTTAAGGAAGCTACGTTATCGCTTGTCTGAATTCTTTATAATATCAGTTGTAATTTTGAAAAAGACACTTAAATTCAAATTAAATCCGAGTTTATTGAACCATTGTTTTAATTTTCATTGATTGAGTTACAATCACAGACACACAACCGAAATTAGTATGTTTGATTGTATTTGAAATACGAAGAAAAAAAGATTTTGTAGAAACAAAAGTTTTAAAAGTCACATGTCGTCATTTACGCCGGTTGTTACTAGTAATGAGTATTTAAATATTTCTTGACTTGCTTTTGTGTTGAATCGCCTGTAGTAGAATTGATTGAGTTTATGAAAAAATATTAAATACAATCAATTTGTTTTTGAAATAATTTAATTGATTATTTCTACGTTTGCTTTCATGTTTATTCTCTTCTCTTATAGTGTGAAGCAATAAGCTAAGAAAAAAGTACTTACCTGTTTGGTTTATGATCGATGCCAATTTATCGCCGTATTGTGTGTGTGTAAAAGAAGTAGTCATGTGTGCAGAGCGTTGACAACCGTGTTACAATGTTTACAAAATGTATTGTGTTAGTATTTAAAAAAATGAAACTTTTCCGTGTTTTCCGTGTCTGTAAATGTTCACGTAAGTTAATACACATTTTCATTATATATATAAATTAAATAATACATTCGAAAACTTTTCCATGAAGCAGGTACGAACTTATTTCTGAAACGAGAATTTGTTCTTTTTTTCAAATTAGTTATCCATAGATATTTTATATGTGAAAGGAAATACTATTCGATATAATCTATTTGGCAAGATTGTAGGTCGATTATTCAACCTTCTAAAAACTCCGTTTTTTTATGTAACTTTCTCAATATTATGTACTTTATTCAGCACGTATGTGTGAGGCGCCGCGCCGCGCAGGTTTGCGCTATCAAAACGTTCGCGAAAGTAAGTAGTACATAACTACGTACCGCCTACCTACATACAAGTTAGAAGAGCACATATAACTTTGTAGGTACAAGTTCCTACTTTTGCAAACTGTGTAATATCCCGCTATATGATGTTGTTAAATTATCTCTGTTATATTATGGTGTCAAATGTTCCTCGACGGTTGTAAAGCCGTATTTGTAAGTTTTATCAACTGTCAAATCGATCGGCAGAATCAAATACAAATGCGTAAACCACTGTTTTACGGAGGCCCCACGAGGCGCCCACTTTAATCGCGAGAAAGAAAGTGGTCATTGCCAGAAGTAGGTACTTACAATAAAATATACACTTCAACAAAAGTACATAGTACTTTTTTTTACATACGTAATACTGGTAACACTATATTTGTATTGCTTTTATTACATATTTATTGTAGCACGCGACTTCGCGTGGGATTTGGATTTTAAAAGTGGAACAATTTATTTTGTCTCTTATTTCTCAGTAGATTTCAACGCTCTTCTATCGAAATGTTTTTGAAAATATGTAACAAACAAAATCATTATTTTTTTAAATAAGGCCATTAAAGTTTAAAATTTATAAATACAAAATTACATGTATTAAGATGTTTATCAGTGATAAACGCGTGAGTGATTAAAAAGAGGCTAATAGTTACTACTGTTACTAGTGTGAGGCAGGTATTATACTAGTTTTAGCGAGGGACGTCATCGTTCTAGTATCTTCTGTCGTGTGAGAAGGAAAAGGTCGATCGTCGTCGACGTACGTACGAACTCTTGCTGGGACTAGTACATATAGGGCTTCCTCCTAGTTTCAACCCTAGTTAAAATTACGTTTAGAGCTGAAAATAGTTTGATATAGTTGTAATTACAGGTGAAAAAAGCTATTCAAATTTCATCACGCTAAAACGCACTACGCACTATGTTTAGTGTGACATTGTGCAAATTTTCTGCAAGATTAGTATTATTTAATGATATCTTTAATAATTTATTGTTCACGTTCAGATTTTTAAAACAAACTTAGGCTCCTATATACCGAGTGTTCTGGAGTAAAGTGTACTAACATCGGGATATGATTCTATATGCTGGTAGACGTAAATAATATAAATAACTTTATTGTTTTTGCTAACACAAAAACATATTTACTGAGAAAAAAATTCCATTTCAACTTTTTGTTGATCCTGAATACTGCCTTAAAACGTTGGAATTTCGAAAAAAATTATTCAACTTCTTGTATCTAATAGAAGCACCTTCCTAAGTTAGTGCACTTGACCTCCGAACGCCTTGTACGAGTATATAATATTATAAGCAAGGTATGTGTTAAAAATGCCCCTCTGCGTGAGATTATAGAGGTCCGTACGTGTTTCACGTGCGGAAATTCCTGAGTTTATTTCGCAATGTGTGTCTTTTTTCATCCTTACTCGTATTTCACAGGAAGGTACCAAGGTAAGTAGGTATTTGCAGGACATGGCTCCTGCCAACTGTAGGGCTATGAACCCGACTGGTCCTCGAACTCGAGTAGCACCGAAAGGGGAACATAATTTATTCATTTACTGGCCGTTTAATATCCTGGAACCAGTGTTTCATATATCTTATTATATAACCGAAAGTGATAATAATAGTTGGCCGTTCAAATTATCGGCTGTCTTTTTAATATTTTTAATTTGAGGTTTTCCTGTCATGCTATATTCAAAAATGTTTACACTCGGTGTATACGCAGGGAAATACGTAATATGTTTTTTTTTCACATTAACATTTTATTATATTACTCAAACTAGTAAGACTAATAAGTTCAAACATACTATTAATATAAACTCTCTCACAAAAATATTTATTTTATTTTATAAATATTAAGTAACGACAAAGAATGGCAATAAATATATCAATGTAACGGTATAAAAGAATGCTGCAAAATATTTTATAATTAATTGAGTCTGTAGAAATATTTGAACTCAAAAATTATCCTCGAAGCTTAAACCAATTGCACCGATTAATAATTTCAATTAGACACAAAGAAATACAGGGTTTTCCAATAAGAGGTGTTATTTTGAATAGCCCGCTATTTCGGTAGATTTTACTTTTGAAGCTGTCATTTTTTGAAATCTGACAAGTAGAAACTACGCCATTAATAAAAATGGAACGATACACACTTCAACAACGCATTGAAATTATTGAGTGATGAGGCCCATTTCCACCTCGGTGGCTTAGTCAACAAGCAAAATTGTCGCATCTGGGGCTCGGAAAACCCAAGAGTTATTGTTGAAAAGCCTCTCTATCTTCAACGTGTGACTGTTTGGTGCGGTTTATGGTCCGGCGGAGTCATTAGACCTTACTTTTTCGAAAATGAGGCTGGAGCAACACTTACGGTGAATGGATTGCGCTATCGAGAGATGATTAATGATTTTTTATGGCCGGAATTGGACGGTATTGATCTGGGCAACGTTAGTTTCAACAAGACGGCGCTACGTGCCACACAAGCAATGAAACCATTGATCTTTTACGATTGAATATCAAAATAACACCTCTTATTGGAAAACCCTGTACTTCCCGTTGGAAGTTGTGAGGCGGATTAAATTAGGGATTCTAGGAAGGGTCTTGAAGGGGTCCGGATTAAACGAAGGAAACAGATGCCCTATAAAAATATGACTGCATTAAATATAAGTATCTAACTCGCAAGTAAATGAAACGACGATATTTGATAGCAATCAAATTTGAAGTTACGTGAATTTCATGCAACAGAAGCAATTTTTTTTCATTCATTCTAGTTGTATTTTTCGACTGACCAAGTCCTCCGAACACAAGCAATATTTTCCGGTTTCTGTGGTAGTAGTAAGAGATTTTCAAAAATCTTTAGGTTATTCGGAACCCAGGAAATGATTTTAAAATAAGTAAATTAATATCAATTAATAAAATCATAAAAAAAAACTTTATGACTTCCCTATCCTGTGAACGTATCTATATAAATGTATAAACAAACAAAAAAACAATAACTCCGTTACACATACAAAATAAAGTCCGCAAACTCAATCTTTTAGAGCAGTTGGAAACAAAAATACAGTAAAATAATTATGCAGGAAAAATAAACATACAATCTTTTCATTTGGAAACTTACGTTTACGACTTTTAATAAAATTAAAAAAATACAATAATTGAGGTAAACTTCAAAGAATAATATTATTAATAACCATTAATAATTTCTTATGTTTTACTCGGAATCTAAATGGCATATGTAATAAAAAATTTTAAAAAAATCATTTTAAGTACCTTTATGGAAATAATAGAAATATATCGTCTGTATGTGGCTTAATCACGTTTTGATAGTGCCTTCAGAAGGCGAAACAACTGTCACGCGTAACAAAAATTGTTTATAAATAAACTTATTTTATAAATTAAATAGTACTTAATAGTATTAAATATATGAAATAAAAACTTTAAAATGAAAACGGAGTTCTACAAATTAAACTTCATAACAATAAATAAACAGAATAGCTACATACTTTGATACACAAAAATATTTTTTTTATGAAATCTGTTTTGTAACGCAAGAAATAGTATTAATTTGCAAAACAATTCGTTTCAATTAATATTACAATGTAAAGTTATATTATGCATTTCAAAAAGGAACACATTAAATAAAATCATGAATAAACAATAACTACCATTCTATTTACACGTTGATTCCGTGTTTTGGAATAAATTGTTATTTTACATGTAACTACTCACACTACACGTCGAACGATGTAAAACTAATTACACTATTTAGCAATCACAATAATAACACGTGAGTACACAAAAAAATTACTCGTTTCATGGATTACTACATATTGTCTATGGGTTACTATTATGAAGTACAGAAAAAACCTAAGCCTAACCGGTTGTCAACAACGTTTTTTTCCCGGTAGTTTCTATCCGGTAATTATCTTTGGCCGGCAATTAAACTTGATTTTAAATTAGTACAGATATCTGATAGCTAGCTAGCGGTGATTGTTAGGATGAACTCCGTCAAATTATGTGTGGCAAGGATGGTAATAATAAATGGACAGCTAAAAGCTGCGGTTTTTGAGGAACGGCTGCGCGACCTTTTGAATACAATACTTATTTTGGATTTGAGGCCAAAATACTCATATATTTCATATACCAAACTGAATATATTTTTTTTAAATAAAAGTGGATTACGCAAATATCTTGTATAGATGTGAGCTATTTTAATCGTTTGTGTTTTAAATTGTAAAATACTAGCAGATTCCCCGAAATACTTCTTTATTGCTAACGTCCTTCTCTATGATAGATATTTAATTTTGTTTTTTACAATCTTCTATTCAGCCCATTACAATCTTCGGTACCTACCTCAGACCATAGATGATACGGGGTACCTACAGAATTATTACAACGGTATAATGGCTCCATAAGATTTTCCATTTCATGATTCAAGATTTATTCGCTGAGATCTATTTTCTTATCCAAATATTTTTCGTTGAACTTTACGATCAAAGATGCTTGTTTAGTTTCTTAAATTTTAGGTGTTATACAACTTTTGACTTAATAATTACATACCATAAAGATAATAATAACAAATCTCCCGAATTACCCAACATCTCAACACACGAAGCTTATATTTCTTGAAAATCGTGTACATTGCCTTTGAATCTAATTTGTTTTATTTATTAAACTATTTTGCAAATATGGATCATCAGTCCTTTCCTATCCTTTTTTCATAACAAGTCACTCCTCACCAGTGGCGTAGCTAGGTAACCAAGGGCCCTGGGGCAAATTAAAAAATGGGACCCCACTGCTATGTAAACTGATTAGGTTTTATCAAATAAAAATATGAAATATGCAAACACTTTAAAAATGCTAATCTACTTAAGCTCTTTTTTGTGCACTGCAGACTGCAGGGCAGGTAATAAAAATATTAAACAGTAACAATATAAATTACAATTAATACTTGGTGTATGTGGCTAATAAAACGAAATAGAAAAGATTCAAGTGTTTATTATATAAAGGTCGGGCCTACCAACTGACTAAATAACAATTATATTTACAATTTTTTCCTAGCTTTAGTTTTCGCAAAAGTATCAATGACTTCCTTTAAATCCAGGCTTGATGCGGTTTTGTTTTCAATTGCTATTAGCGATAAATGTCGGAGTCGAGTTTGGCCCATCTTATTTCTTAAATAATTATTTTTAATTTGCTAAATGACCTTTCAGCTACTGCAGAAGTGACAGGAATTGTAAAGAATAATAACATTTCATATTTGCTCATTATTTCCTTACATAATTGGGGAACAGTCCATGCTTGAGTTAGTTGAGGTAAAACTAGATGGTAAATATTAATAAATTGAAGTGAAAAACTAAGGCCTATAAATAAAGTTGCTTCATCAACATGTTGGTATTAGAAAATCGAATATATTACAGACTGCACTCATACCAATAAAACGTGTATGTAATTGAGATATTACTGTGTCTATATTATATTGAAAATCTCAATTTTAAATATTCTTTCTCGGTTTGGAAATCGGTGATCAGCAGCTAATTCATCAAAATGTTTTTTAACTTTTCTTTGCCTTTTTTCTTGAAAATGGGTATCAATACCATATTTTCTTGCAGTTTCACTGGCTTTGCACTTGAATAATTCGAAATCATTTCTATAAATTTGCAACTTTGCTTTGGTCTCTGCTAAAACTTTACTCGCCTCGCCCAAATTGATGTCGCATTTTTGTAAAGTTTTGGATGCATAATTGATGTCGTTCAATACACTGTGCATGAATTCGCAAAGCAACACGAACTCGAAATTTTTGCATTTTTGTTTTAATACTCTCTGCTTCACTACGCTCATCTTTATTAGGACTCTTTAGAACTATTTCTTATAATGCTTTGATAATATCAAAATAAGTTTTATTGCAGATATCGTATTGACCCTATTGGACCATCTAGTCGGATTTAGTTTTTTTAGAGTGGTGTCCGATTCGCCAGTGAATTTCGACAGTAGATCCCAACGTCTGATGCTGTTTCCGAAAAAGTTATACAAATCTTGCAACGTTGCGAAAAAAAACTGTATATCCACACAACTGCTAACGGCATCATTTCTCACCAAATTTAAATAATGAGTGGCAGGTAAGTACTCTGCGTTAGGCTGGATATCCTTAATATGTTTTTGTACACCATTATACACACCACTCCACTGGCTCCATCATAGCCTTGCCCCACACATTTTTTTAAATCCATATTTTTGTCGATAAATAATGTTGTCACTTGGTTGACTAAATCTACTGCCCCGCATTTGATGGCTGCATAAAAGCCTAGAAACACTTATTTTACTTCTATATCAATTGGCTGTCCATTTTCCGATCTGGTTATTACTGCATACCTCACAACAATGCTTAGCTGATCTACCTTCGATATGTCCTGTGTCGTATCCATTATGATGGCAAAAAACGGTGACGCTCTAATTTGTTCTAGTAGATGGGTTTCGAGTTTGGTCCCCAAGCTCTCAATCATTTCATTTTGAATTGTTGCACTCAGATATCTTGTAGATCCTAAAAACATAAAAAAACACAATTTCAAAAATGTCAAGTCAAGTTAAACAGTTAATAATTATAAACAAAATAAAACGATAAAAAACTTAGAGATAATTATTATTACCTTTTGGCATATCCAAAACTTGCAGCAAAATGTGATCATATCGGGCGATAAGCTCTACAAAGGACAGAAAATTTCAGTGGTATCCTTCCTTGACTTAAGTCTTCTTGATGTCCTCTCAAAGCCAAAGAACTCTTTGCTAGGGTAAGTATGATATCGCATAACCTTTGAAGAACCATTTTCCAAAATGATGCTTCTTTGCGAATTTCATTTTCAAGTTCCTTGTCGATAGTATTAGTTTCGTTTTTTTCCCAAAATTCATACACAGCACATGCTTCCGAATGGCCACTTGAACAACTGTGTTGTTTAATTCTTTCTGATAAATGCTTCCAATCTCGAATTCCCGTACACCAAACATTATTCCTTTGTGAAGCAAATAACCAGCAGGGTTGACAATAGGCAGCGTCTAGTATTTTGAAATAACACAACCAAAAACGATTAACTGGCCCATATTTAGAACACGAAAAGTAGTAAGATTTTGAAAAACACCTATTGTTCTGGTTGATGTCTGTTGGAAAAGGTCCTGAAGGCTGTAAAGGCCCCATATCAAGAATTTGACGTTTTTCGTTATCACTTAATATTTTGTTCGTGAAGTTTCCAAGTCATAAGAAGATTTGTCGTACACATTTTCGAAAAATGTAGAGGTCTATGGTTCCTCCAAACCCTCCGCTCTTATGTGTGTCATGCAAACATCATCCACGTTCACATGATCGGCGGCGGAGGTATCTCCAACTGCAATAATTGTCGAATCTTCTTCAGTGGGCTTCTCAACCAACACTGCAGTTACCACATTATTTGAGTCACTATCAATAGAAATATTTTGGCCAGATGTACTTGCAGAAGGCTGACTAAAAAACTTGTCAATTTTGGGAAATTTTTGTTTACTGTCTTCTCTTTCTTGGCGTTGTTTGCGTTTAAATGCACCACTGAGTTTCTTCTTTTTATCCATATTTTAATACGCTACAAGTGTCGTTGGGGAATGACGCACATATCACTATCCGTCAAATTGACAACACTGCCAACCTACAGAAAGAATTTAGGGGAATTCCCTAGGCATAACTTTTGAATTTCTCCAAACTGAGTTGTCATGATTAAAGTGGGGTTGCAAGTTGCAACCTGTCATATTTATAGTGAAAATGGGAGAAATTTCCAAAAGTTCAGTTCGAACGAGATTTCTGGTAAGGATTCGAGGGCCCCCTGAGCTTGAGGGCACCGGGGCACTGCCCCGCGTAGTCCCTAGGTAGCTACGCCGCTGCTCCTCACATTTATCTGAACCCCCTCTCGGCTTGCGATGTAAATAAATTACAAAGATGATTTTTTTTTAATAGGTCAATTTAAATTAATTTATTTTATACTAGCTTCGCTGTTGCTCATGTCTTTCTCGGGCGTCTCCGACTTTTTCTACCATCAACTACTTTATACCACAACAGTACATTTAAAAAACTACATTACATCATCTAATTCGACTCCGTATCTCATTCCGTTGCAGAGATTTTACAGAGTATTCATCGGACGTCCTCGACTTCCTCTACCATTCAAGCTACTCTCTAAGCACTCCTGGCACTAATAAGAACAAACTTTGAAATTTTCAGCGATATCTGTCGACTACTTTTCGAGTTTCTCGAGCGCAAACATACGCAGGCTGAATTTTTATATATTATACTAGCTGCACCCCGCCACTGCTGTTGCTCAGTCTGGCTGTGCTGATAGAGAAACAACAGAGCGGGTTGCTTTTATGTCCAACAGATGGCGCTGTTAAAAAAAACATGTTTTACCTGTCACCTATATAATACAGATACATAATAACACAAGTGTATTTGTGTCAAAATTGCAAAGCAATCAGTGAAGATCTTTCGGAGATTTAAGATTTTTAGATTTCAAACGAAAAGTAACATTTTTATTTATATAGAAAGATTACGATTAAGATTAAATGTATATTTAAATATTATGCTTTGCAAATCGCCTTCAAGGTGGATTACACATTAAAATAACGTTATGAAACGCATACCTACTAATATATATATATATTTTTTTTTTATATTAACTCCACACAGGAGGCCCTGAAGAAAATAATTTCCCTCAAGGCCTATGTCATCTTTGGGGATGCTGTGTGGAGGGTCTTTTTGTGGAGAGGAAGGAGTGAACATGGGTCTTGAAGAGTCCCATGTTGTAGGAGGGAGGAAACACAGAGGCCGGCAGTTCGTTCCACAGCCGAGCTGTTGAACTTAAGAACGAATCGTAGAAGCGACCCGTTCTCATGTGACAAGTGTCAACCGTGTACAAATGTTGGGCACGCGTTTGGCGTGTATCCCGACTACGCACCGGTGCCGAAGGGATCAATGACGCTAGTTCCTCAGAGCATCTTCCATTGTAATACCGATAGAACAAGGACAGCATACCTACCTGACGCCTGTGCTCTAAAGATTGCAGTCCGTTTGTTAAGATTGGGGAATCTATCAAACGGACCGCCCGTTTCTGCACAGAGTCAAGGGTTTTTTTCAGGTATTTAGGGGCTCCGGACCAGAGATGGCTGCCAAATTCGACAGTAGGGCGCACTTGCGATTTGTACAGGGTCAGCAGTTGTGTACTATTAAAGTATCTGCGGGCCCTGTACAGTACGCCCAGCTTCTGAGAGGCCAGCTTTACTCTGGCTTCGATGGAGCCCCCATACCTGAGCTGGTCACTTATAGTTACACCAAGCATATCAATGGAAGGCCTATTCGGAAGATTGCTTCCGTTGAAGGAGACTAGATTATCATTTGGATCCCTTTTAGACGTAATCAGACAGGATTGGGTCTTTGAAACATTAAATTCGACGAGATTATTTTTACCCCAGGAGGAAATACTCTCGAGATAACCGTCCATTCTCTGCTTCAAAGCCCTCCGAGCCGTTGGAGTTTGTGTGCCCTTTGGGGGCTTGTCAAACAAAAAGCTATCATGAACTGTACTGTCATCCGCGTAACAATGAATCGGTGCACATGTCAAAAGGTCATTGATATTATTATTATGTATTATGAAGAAACTGAAATATAACTAAATTAGGTACTAAAATATGGCAAGTGTGCTGAGTGTTATGTGCTACTGATCTAACAATTATCTTTCCTTCGTTGATAAGTCAGTTTCATATCTTACAGATAAATTATAATTAATACCTTTTTAATTTAATTTTCATTGTTTCTCACAATGAACATTGTGAATAACTTGTAAGAAATTACCAATCAATACTGTCTAAACTAAACACATGCATACTGAACATGTTTTATGACAAAATCTATATCGAGTGACGCAGGATAAATTCAGTGAACATATTGTAACAAAATATGGCAACATACTAATTTAAAATGTTAGTCGTATGTGCATTATAACAAAAACTGTTAGGATTATTGGCAAAGTATCAATTTACAATAAAATAATATACAAAAATGAAATATTTTTGGAAGATTTGTCTTTAATCGGCTAATATCTGGAGTTGTAGCGATCAAAATAAACTTTAAGCTGCTCTCATCAACAAACGGGATTTTGAAGTTACGATATTTTACATGGAGAAAAATGAGGCTGGATTATTTATTGAAACTCTGGTAAAAATGTGAAAGCAATCAATTTCCTGATAAAATATGAGTCCTAATATATCGTAACACGTGTTCATGCAGGTGTCCTTTCCCTGATAAATAATATGACGAAATGCTACAATGTTATAGTATTTTTATAAACACGTGTTTCGCCGTCCTCATAACACATTCGCGTTTTACTGATAATGTGTTAGGAAATCTGTCAATTCATTCGTCAAAGGCCCCGTTTTTAACAGGAAGAGAATAATTTGACCAGATTTTTATTAAATTATCAATATTTTTTAGCAGCAGTAAGTTTTCTCCGCGTAAGTAGGAGGGGTCATTAAATATTAAGTTTTTTACGTCATACCAATAAAACTTCTTTAAAAATATAATTACCGATTAAAAATATATATATATATATATATATATTTCTTTTTATGTGACACCTTACAAGAGCGCCCCTGTGTAGTATAAAGGTAGGGAACAATGTCTCCACCCGGTTGGGTTTTGAGGCGAGTTGAGGTAGGGGCTGTAGGAAGGGATTTATTAATGCGGGTCTTGAAGAGGCCAATATTTTATAAAGGAGGAAAAACAGATGCCCGTAGCTCGTTCCACATACTGGCCGACTTAATGCAAAAATTAGTAGAATAAACGGTCCTTCTAATAAACAGCCAACATCAACTGTTCCGCTTGTGTCCTTCGAGTTTGTGGTTGTATGTATTTTAGATAATAAATCAGAAAAAAAAATCGTTGATAAACTTATAAATAGTTCTTAACAATAGCGCCACCTATCAAGTGTCTAACCAACCATTGGATATTATTAAGAGAAAGCTACAAGCCAAAAATATGTATATTCGTGGTATACTTTATACTGTAGGTAATAGACATTAAAATCGCTTGACAGAGTCTAGAAACTATTTTGTAAGTAATTTTATAAGAAAGCTAAAAAGTTAATCATGTGAAACTGTCACAGATAATCTTAGCTATAATGCTGTATTTTTTTGAACTTGTTTCCTTTACGCTTTCATACATTTCTATTGAAAAAATTTTTTTTTCAGTAGCTTACATTTATATTTTTTATTGAGTAATTATTTTTTCATTTGTATCCTACTTAAGCGAAACGATAGGAAAACCTTCAACTTATCTAAATTATATTTTTAGGTAATTCATAATGTACACCAATTCGTTATAAAGATTAATCAAAATAGTGATTTAGCATTAAGCTTCGCCTTAACGTACGAAATTAACTACAAACACAGTGACAAGTGATTTTATATTGCTGTTCATAAAATCGAAAAAAAAATTAACCAGAATTATCATGAAAAAAAAGATTGTTTCTTCTTCATGTTAGTTTTAAACGCTTTTTTTATTAATCATAAGCATTATTACAATGGATATTTTATTTTTAAGTTTTTAATGTCCCGTGAAGATAGCCACATTGGACGCGGCATTGCTTATCAAATTCTCATTCACGAGTCCTAAAACGGAAAAACTTATGAAGAAAATCTCACACTAAGAAAATACGATAAGATATTCGTTCCTTCGTGCCCATATAAAATATATACCGTGTCCGGAAACTCGTAGCATAAGCGGAAAAATAAAGAATAAATTTACATTAAAAAGTAAGCAAAAAAATAGATCTGATCTTTTCGTTTTTTTTGCACTGCATAAAAACTGACAAAGCGTTAATCTATAAAGCAATTATTAAATTGCAATTTTGGCAAGCCGCTTGAAGTCCCGAAAGCCCTTCTGGGCGGAAGGAGAGAGGCTCCTCCGATTACCTCTCACCCCAGAAGATAGGAGGAAACTTGAGTGGCAAACGGCCAACGTGGAAAATGCCCATCTCATACAGGACCCCACCGAGAGACAGCCTGGGTTCGCATTGCCTCGCAAAACCTGGTCCGCTATCAATAGGTTAAGATGCTACCATAGCCGCTGTGCCTTAAAGAGTCGGCGATGTGTGAATGTGGACAACAAATGCCCGCTTCATTCATTCCCCGGCGGGATTGATGGGGTTAAAATGGCGACGCCTGATGCCCTAGACTGGCTCGCAGACCTAGATGTCCCCCTCTGACCTCCCCACCATACGAAAGAAGAAGAATTATTAAATACAGTAATGATTTGAAAAATTGTTGTAAAATTAAAAGAAAAAAGGGAGGCGGAGGAGTCGAAATAAAAACCGGCTGTAAAGAAAACGTGTTTGCTATAAAAAATGTGATGAGATTTGCATTTCAATTTCTGTGTATTTCAAATGCGCCATATACATCTTATTTTTAATTTTCCGTTTAAACAAATACTGTTTTAGAAACTAGGTAAAATTATCTTTCCGGTATATGCATTTAAAACAATCGTTACGTTTTCTAAATAATACAATTTTATTATAAAACGTGAAAATGTTGTGAAAAACGCTAACCATATTTTTTACTTAATTTTTTACTCCAATTATAAAAAAATGAGAGAACTCGATATTTCGAAAACACGTTCGTTTTGTTTGGGAAAATTATAAAAAAACTGTACCTTCACTTTTATCTCGTTCAAAATAAGAAAATATTTTTTAAAGTTAAACTGATTGTTACGATAGCAGCGCTAAATATGAATTATTCATTTTGTGTATTTTTAGGAACTTATTAATGGATTCCAGTATAAATATTTGAGACAAACTGAAAAGATTTATTATTTCTATTTCCGCGTGATAGAAAAAAATATAAAAAATACTTTTATAAAATATGGACGCCCGGTCATATATGACCCTAAAACGCTGGAGGGGTTAAGAATGATTAATTTTTTTAAGGCGAAGCTTAGTTCCAAATCACTATTTTGATTAATCTTTATAACGAATTGGTGAACATGAGCCTCCATTACTAAATCCCATTTCTGCTTCCAAGTTGAATGTGAAGGGAGCCCAAAACATTGATATAAGTCATATAGACGAATCAGATGTTAAATCTTCAATTAATAACATGAAACATACACATTCACTTGGGCCAGACTTTCTTCCAGTATTTTTTTTAAAAGGATGTGTTGAATTTTTAAAAATGCCACTAAGTTTTATATTCAACCTATCTTTAGATACTGGTATATTTCCTGATTCCTGGAAAGTCTCAAAAATTTGTCCCATTTTCAAAAGTGGATCAAAGACATCTGTCGAAAATTTCAGGCCAGTGGCAATACTTTCCGCCCCGGCTAAGTTATTCGAATCGATAATTCATAAACATGTGCTGTTTCAAGTAGAGCCTTTCTTAATATCGGAACAGCATGGGTTTAGAAAAGGTCGATCAACAGATACTAACCTACTGGTACTCACAGATTATATTTCCAAATCTTTAGATAAGGGCTACCAAGTAGATTGCTCATATAATGATTTCTCGAAGGCATTTGATACCGTAAACCATGACATATTATTAAATAAATTGTCAACTATAGGTTTTTCTTTACGGTTTCTCATATTCTTTGCAAGCTATTTTACTGGAAGAAAGCAATTTGTATCTCATGGAATATTCTTGTCAAAATTATTCCTTGTGCTGTCAGGCGTTCCACAGGGCTCTAATTTAGGACCACTCCTCTTTCTGATTTTTATTAACGATATTACAGAAAATATTCTGCATTCCAGGTCACTTCTTTTTGCTGATGACCTAAAACTATTCTTGGAAATTAAAACTTTAGAAGACTGCATTCGACTCCAATCGGACATTAATAGAATTGTTGACTGGAGTAAACGGAATCGGATCGAATTCAATGTTTCTAAATGTTTCATTCTTTCTTTCACACGGGCACGTCATACTTGGTTTTACCGGTATACCATGAATGCCCGAAGTTAAAAACGTGTCTCCACTATGAAAGATCTTGGCATCATGTTTGATAGTAGGCTGACATTTCATACTCATATCGAAATGACGTGTAGTGCTTCACTGAAAATGCTGGGCTTCGTCCTACGCACTGCGAGGAATTTTAGAGACACCCGGGTTCTCCAAGTGCTATACATTGCGTTGGTTAGGAGTAGGCTTGAGAGTGGGTCGGTGGTTTGGAGCCCACATCAGGTGAAGTATTCCCTTATGTTGGAGAGAGTGCAGAAGAAATTTCTGAGATTCCTCTACCTGAGGGAGTATGGCTACTACCCGAGGCTCTATCCTACTGACTTTCTCTTGGGCATGCTCGGTATGAACCATCTACGGGTCAGAAGAGATGTGCATATTGTATCACACTTCTTCAAACTGATTCGTGGATGGTTTGAAAATCCGACTATCATGGAGAGTATTAGTCTCTATGTTCCTGATGGTTATCTCCGTCACCGACAGCATAGACTGTTTTATCTCCCGGCCTGCAGGACCAACTTGCCAATGGTCATGCCGGTGGGGAGAGCAGTCTTGCTGTTGAACAGAATTAATTCGGATATCGACATATTTAGCATCGGTGAAGCTGCCTTTAAAAGGCAAGCTCTATTGATGCTGGTATAGTTTATACACCGCTAACTATTATGTAATACCATTTTACAAATATACTTAAAAACGAAATAAAATGTAATTTTGTAATGTTTTTAAAGGAATAAACAAATTGAATTGAATTGAATTGAAAAACATTATGAATACCAAAAAAAATGCTTTAGATAAATTGAAGGTTTTCCTATCGCTTCTCTTGAGAAGAATACAAAAAAAATAATAAATTACTAAATAAAAAATATAAATGTAAACCACGAAAAAAAAATTTTGTTCAATAGAAATGTACGAAGGCATATAGGAAACAACATAAAAAATGCATTGTTATAGCTAAGATTATCTGTGACAGTTGCACTCGTTTAACTTTTTTGCTTTCTTATAAAATTATTTTGAAAATAAATAAAAAACAGTTTTTTGCTTGAAATCGAACGCTTCTAGACTCCGTTTATCAAGCGATTTTATTGCCTATTACCTGCAATATAAGGTATACCAAGAATATACACATTTTCGGCTTGTAGCTTCCTTTAAAATGTATCACAAAATAGACTACAAATTGTACAAAAATGTAATGTACATTAATATAGTTTCACGCTTGTAGGTTCTACGAGTTTCCGGACACCGTCTAATAACTTAATAAAATAAACTTGTATTATTTAACATTTTACCATAAAATCTTTTATTTATATTACTTACTTAATAATGAGTCACTCTTGAAACTTGCTACGATTTAACCAAAAAAACACCATGACAACTTGTTAAAAAAACTAAATACATAAGAGTTATAAATATAATATTAAAAAAAACCTTTGCATATGACTCTAGGAGAGCCCTGAGCCTTGTTCACACAATGATAAAATATTTTCTAGGTTTTATAGCTATTTTATGACATTTTTTATCCGTTGAGCAGTTGAGTAATTATTATCTAAAAAAAAAAATTATTCTTTGAATATAAATATGATTACATTGGCTCGGTGAAATGAACACAATTTTTATTGTCAACCCTGTTCCACTTGTTATTTTTATTTATTTTGTTTACTAGCTGCGCCCCGCCACACGTTGCTGAGGCTCAGTCTGCCCGTGCAGATAGAAAAACAATAGCGCGTGTTACTTTTACATCCAAAAGATGGCGATGTTTAAAAAAAAAAACATGTTAGTCCAACAGATGGCGCTGTTTTTTAAAATAGCATGTTTTTATCTGTCACAGGTGACATTTATAGGTAACTATGTAAACTAGTTTTTGTTTCATCACTTTTCATAACTTTTTGTAGGTGTGTTGAATTGTCTTTTTGATGAAATATGGAATCATTAAAAATATCTGCTTTTTAATTTATTGAATCGGAGAGTATATTAACAAATTGTTATTGTCATTATTGTTGCAGTGAACGATATTTTAAGTTCGCGTGACTCAGGAACATGTAATGAAATCAATTGGAATAATGCAGGGCTGTCTGTGTGAAATAAAACAATGAAATATCTAAATAATATGCGTTTCATTGCGTAATTTTTTGTGCAATCCACCTTGAAGGCGTTCTACAAAGCATCTTCTTTTTTCGTATGGTGGGGAGGTCAGAGGGGGACATCTAGATCTGCGAGCCAGTTTAGGGCATCAGGCGTCGCCATGTGAACCCCATCAATCCCGCCGGGGAATGAATGTAGCGGGCATTCGTTGACGACATGTTCGGTGGTCTGCACCGCACCACATTCACACATCGCCGCCTCTTTAAGGCCCCATCTGTGCATCATGTGGGCACAGCGGCTATGGGAGACCAGGTTTTGCGAGGCAATGAGAACCCAGGCTGGCTCTCGGTGGGGTCCTGTATGAGATGGGCATTTCCCACGTTATACGTTTGCATAATATATTGCTACAAAGGATAATATATAAATGTACATTTAATCTTATTCGCAATCTATCTATATAAATAAAAATGTAAATGTTCGTTTGTTCAAAATCGTAACTCTCCGAAACTTCTTCACCGATTGCTTTGAAATGTTCACACAATGTTACATTCGAATACGCGTATGTTTTTATATACCTCAAGTATATAGATGTCACCTATGACAGGTTAAATGTGTTTTTTTTAAACAGCACCATCTGTTGGATATAAAAGCAAAACGCGCTATTGTGTCTCTCTCTATCTGAAGAGACAGACTGAGCCACAGTGATTTAAAGAATCTCAAGTAAGGATATAAAAACCTCCATGAAAAAATAGGTTTAACATATAATTAAAATAGGTATGACATATAATTAAAGCATTAAATATACTCTCAATATCTCCCGGTAAAATACCACAATTCAGAATTTAAATGTTACTTAAATGGCATTAACCGTGTTTGATTACCAGATCTGAATTGCCAAATACTTCCCCACCTCCTTCACCTTCACACTACCTACACTACTTCACACTACACTGCCTCACAAAATACCCCAATTTTGTTAATAAGTAAGAATTATAATTAGAACCCCACACTTAATAATACCTTATTAAGAGCATAACACCAGTATTAACAGAGTTTTCTGTTTAATTGGAAAAGCGGATAAATTTTGGTAACATCTTATATAAAACATGTGGAATATCTGAAATAATGTAATTAAAATACTGCAAATAAATTATCATACATTTTTCCTTTAACCATATATTTTTATTTTCTGTAGAAAACAATACATAGATGATCTCACCGATAAGATATTTAAGTACCTACATAAACATGTAAAGTACATACTTAAAACAAAACATTTATGGCTAATAAAATTTTGCGCATATCGCACGAACGACACTGTGCAAAATGGACAATTAAAAACGTAACTTGTTCTTTTATTTAAAAGTATAATGCAGAACAGACCAACATGTGTCAACATGTGTGTTTCTTTGTATTGTCACAATATTTACCTTCCATTTCCATATTTCAGCTATCTAAAGAAGCAAACTGTAGCATTACATATTATGTAGTCTGAATATTAAATTAATTTTGAGGGCAAACAGTGTTATCTTACAAATAAGCAATAAACTAATCCAAAGAAAACAAAACTTTTGCAGCCTTACTAAAAAAGGTGTGAAAATTTAATTCAATTGATAGACGACTATGTGTGTGAAAACCTTACTAATAGAAAAGTAAAATAAAAACTGAACAAATCAGCCTTTTTGAATTCATTTTGGCACAATACTCGTATAAACCTAGATTTATTTTTAAATTTCCATTTACATACGTGTGCATTTATTTTATTAATCACAGATCAGCAACATCATCAGCTGTAGGCAGACTGATGGAACCTAAGCGCAAGCCAAATACTAAGTTTGGTGATCGCGCTTTCGGAGTATCTGGGCCGAAGGCTTTGAATAAACTCCCTCCGGAACTAAGATCCGTAACAAGTCCAACAGAATTCAGGTCTAAACTAAAAACTTACCTTTTTAAGCTGTCGTACCCTTAAATTAAATATACCATTCCTTAGAGAAAGTCCAGTTTTATTCAATTTTCCAATTATGTCCTAAATCCTGTATCTAAATTTCGCTAATAAACAATTAGATAATGTTAATTGAGTGTTGGTCTCAAGTGACCTACCAGGTAAATATTGTACTGTACATTATCTCCATAAATAGTTAAGTAATAACATAAATCACTGTAGAAATGTATAATAAGTTTGTACAGCGCCCTTGAAGTGATTTTGCACAAAAACGGCGCTATACAAGTCATCCAATTATTATTATTATTATAAAAAACATCACTTTCATGAAATGGTTATACAATCATACAATTTCGTGTATCAATTAATGAATGTAAGTCTTGCAACTGGATATTAACCCTCTTCTTAACATGCGATCAAGCTGAAACTTGTCAGTTAGACTCGTTGTTGATGACAATGCATTCTGTCAACGTTTGGTAGCAATCACGCAAACATAAGCAGACTTATACGCATTTCTCTGAAATTGGATGACACTACAGTACTTAATACAAGAAACAAATATCGGTTCTACCCGATCGTGATTTGGCTCTGTGTTTAGCGCGGTTTTCAAGTAGTTCACAACAGTTAAGAGCCAGTCTCCGGCAGTGGCGGCTCATTACTTTTGGCTACACTAGAGTGCTAATATTACAAAATAAATCACTTTTGATGTTGTTGTAGCTGTAAACGATTTTTTATTTTTTTCGAAAGTTCGATGTTTGTATTAAGTTTTTCAGGAAACCGTACGGCCTAACTGAAATTTCCTGAAAATCTTCATACGAAAAATCGAATTTTCGAAAAAAAAATAGTTTTCGTAGTAATAATCGATTACTAAAAATAGATGTATTCTTGTCAGGTTTATCCACATAGCCCTGGAGAAAGGAAACTTAACGAGTTAAAGGAAAACGTTCGTTAAATTTAGCATACCACTTAAAATAAAACCGCACGGACTGATCAGCATTTTATCTTCGTGCATTCCTTAAATGCAGTTCGCAAATACGGGTGTATGATAAAATGTTCAAACGTAATGCATGACCCTGATTCAGGGGCAACTCATTATTGGTGACCGTGGTAATACTGGTGATAAGCTAACTGTAAGGCTGTTACTATTGACTTATTACAACTACATCAATGACTGTCACGTATTATGTGCTTATTATAGTGTAGATTATGGTAACTACCTAAATTATACTATGCATAGTTTTTAACTAGTATTGTTGTGAACAATAGACCTCACTTATAGTGATTTATATTTGCGCTACTTCCTTCTTCAGCAAAACGTTTCAGACAGTATTACAGTGCCCATCATCAGGGCAGATGTGTAATCGAATATTGTCGTGAAGTGAGTTCTTATGTATGTAGATGCGATACCACATTACCACTGTGATGATGGACTCTGATGATGGATACTGTAATGCTATCCGTAACGTTGGCTAAAGAAGGAAATAAAGCAACAATATCCCAAAAATAAATAACTTTGATACTTTTGGCCGTGAAAATCTCAAATCATATCGGTTGACCTCACGTCCAAAAAAGTGTTAAAAATCCAACTCAGAACAGCGACAACACACTGTTGTGGGAAGTGATGGGCTCTATTTTATCATCAATTGACTTCAAATAGCTTTTCAAATGTGTGTAGATTTGTCATTTTTATCATGAAACCAGAAAATTATGTTTCTAATTTTCTTTTATTTAACAAAACATAACCAAAGTTTCCTCTGAAATCATAAGATTTGTAAGTAAGTACTTAAATGCCTACCGACTTAATTATAAACTTTACTATTTTAATGATAATTCCATTTACAAACTTTATTTTCGCAGGTAGGGAGGTAGGTACCGTAATATTAAAGAGATACGTGCATGGGAAGATTTTTGGGAGTAATCCATTTGTTACGGAAAAGGGGTGATATCACTGTACAGAGATAATAATTATAAACCCAGCAAAATACTATTTATCTACACGAGTTTTTCGAGAACATAAATGAAACAAAGAAATAGTTTCGCGGGTCCCTTCAACCTATAACAAAAGAAACCCTCGTGAAAAATCTCAATAGCAGTCAATCAGCCAACAATAGAAACATACAATTTATATAATAAATATGTGACGCTGAAATTTTATAGAAATATACAAATTACGGTGGAGTTAACTAAAAATCTTGTTATACCTATCTGGAAGTATTCGTATCTGTCCAATTAGTGCGGTGAATAGATTTCTATTCACCGCTTTCTAATATTTAAATGTAATTGCATTAAAATATTCTATAAATTCTGACTTTATTGAATTTCACTGGATGAGCTACCCATATTTAAGACGAGGCAATACCATAAAATAACGTCTGAATCTTAACGACCTAAGTGAATAAGCCATGCACAAAAGTGTGTATTGGACAGAGCTATGTTGAATTTGTCCTAGAATATCTCTAAAATAAAGTGAGAAACTTAGGAACGACATAAGCGACGAAGTCGAGTAAAACAATATTCGACGCGCGGCCCGGCGTAATGGAAGGACCTATGGTCGAATTTACCCAAGCAGGCCTAGAAAATTGAATTATTTGTTTCTAGAAGGATCTCTCGAGAAATTACTAAGTCACCGTGTGGAAAAATAAAATCTTCTGCTGCCTGCATTTTTTTTTCAAACCATTACAGAAAATATTTGAATGGTATGATACTTTTTTATACATAATTCAATTCAAAATAACATGTACTGGTCTCGCATAAAATTATTGAGATAATTTACGACATTTTAATTTAATAATTTACTAACCAGTTTAATCAAACTACCATCTTGGTGGCTAGGGAATTTAATTTAACAAAATGAATAGGGAAAATTGAAAATAAAATGTACTTATAAAATGAAAGAATTATTATCTAAACGATTAATGTAGATTTTATATAATGTATCAGATTTAATTTTTCAATACACACAATCTCAAGGAAAACAAATAGATTTGAATAATACATTTTTAATATACAATTTTTCAAAAATTCGATGGCAGATAAAAAAAAATCATTGGCATCATACGAGCATTTAAAAACCAAAAACTTATAACTTTGCAAACATTTTGAAATTTGGTGTAATAAATATCGTTTTGTCATTGAAAATGGAATAGTTGATGATAATAGATTTCGATAATGCATAGAGAAAACTTACATATAAAAACTTACGATACAGGGTGTATCGGCACGTACCCGAAAAACTTTAACCAGCTATTCCTTAGCATATTTGGAGTAAAAAATCTTATGTGCACTTTGCTGTCCGGTAACGTTTTTTTTAATAAAAAATTTACTATTCATATTTTCACCACATGTCACCATTGTTTTATCCTTTGTCAAAGTTTGAAAACCCATCTGGCAATATTTTATTCGAATTCCGTTGAATAATGTACGTGTGTAGGTACCTATATTGGCGCGCTTTTACAATCACAACGAAATGGCACGGCACCGTTCGTCTCTATTTAGTGTGTGCGAAAGAGCGAAGACGCTTTTCGACATACTTGCTTATAACAGCTGTTGAACACGAAAAGCAATGCCAATTACAGTGATGGAGAGTGGAAATTTTTATTTTTTTTGTTTTTAATTGAAAAAAAAATGCTACCGTACAGCAAAGTGCCCATAACATTTTTTACTCCAAATGTGCTAAGGAATAGCTGGTTAAAGTTTGTCGGGTTAGTGCCGATACACCCTGTATATATATTATTGATAATTTATTAAGTTTGAAAGGCAGATATGTAAATACGAATGTTAGAGGGAGCAGGCTAATATTTAAAAAAAATATATATAATTAAGCAAAAATGGTGAAATCAAGGGAATTTTCTATCGAAGGAATTTCATATAATTACCGTTTCGGCTTTACAAATGTATGGATATTATTTTCAAAAATAACATGTATTTTTTTAGGAGCTTAAAAACTTAAAATGTTTAAAATAAATATGTAATATAACTCGGTAAAAATTCGGAATGCGGGGCATTAAGAATCTCTTCAATATTTGTAATCCGGTTAAAAATGGGTCTTCGGGCCATTATAAATTGATAGGTATCCTGTTAAACCTTTAGTAAAAAATGAATGTATTGTCGCGATGTTAGAACAAGTGTATATAAAAATATTATATTTCGTCATTATATAATATTATTTAGGGCAATCAGAAGCGGCTTCAGGGGTCCATGAATCGAAAAAAAAATCAAATGTTAATACATATTGCTAATGCGTAAGCATATTATAAAAACGCCAATGTATATAATTAATTTTCCGGTACCCACTTATTCTAAAGCCGGTATGTATAATATTGTTTAATTTAAGATTATTTATTAGTAATGTTTTTTTTCTTTTAAAGATCTTTTCCTATTAAAAGTTTTAATTTTAATTTGTATTAACTCCAAACTCAGCCATTTGTTGATCAGTGGACTTAACAAGTATACAATGAAAGCAAAAGTACATATACATTCATTTTATTGCACCCCGAAATGGACTGATAAAAATGATTACTCTTTATTTTTCTCTCTTGTCACATAAATGAATTGTCACTTTAATTGAATAGATTAGTCAAGATTCAATGAATTGTTTGCGATTTCTTCCACAGAATTGGACAATTTAATGGTTTAAACATTATTTCAAGTTTAAGATAGCTATCATTTATAATACAAAAAACTTACGGCTGACATTTTTTCACATCTCCCTCTAATACCTTAATAATCTTAAGTCGTAGATATCTCTATCTCACCGCTGTCATGCCGATAATCCCTTGAAAATAAATTTTGCATGATACTAAGCATACGTCAGACATGATAGTGTTTACCTCATTCGTCTGTATAACAAGGAGAAAGAAAGGAGATAGCTTGAGGACAAAACATTAAGTGAACCACGGTACATACAGTAGCTTCTCATTTGGACGTTCGATGACCCTAGAACTCGCTATTACCGTACGAATATGCACGAATTTAAAAAAATAAATTAATTATCAGGTATTTTAAAAAAATCCTTTTTTATATTAATACTATTGCAGCATATTTTGAGAGGTCATTGACCAAAAGACTTCTGTAGACGAGCCGCCACTGGGGCAAATGCAAGAGCACGAATACTTGTTAAGATATATTAAGAATGTGCTAGTTTGACAGGAAGTGACCTGCAATCCCATTTTTAATCGGATTTTAATAAATTAGAAATACTCATTTTTGTGACTTCGACGTTCTGATACCTAAAACCACGGGTTTGTATGTGGTCTTAAAAATCATTTAAAAAAAGTCAAAAACCGAAAAATAATTTTTTTAAATACACAATTACTCATAAGGACAAGAAAATTACTCGAAAGGCGTAATTTGAAAAAGAGAGAACAACTTATTTTTCAAAAAGACGAAGAAAAACTCAACCACGCAATATCTTGGACATCATGAATCCTCAAAAATATGTAGGCAACCTACATCTCGTTTTTTTTAGTATGTCGATCCTTCGATTTTGGTGAAATCCGACCTGACGACAAATACTAGAGACTGCAAAACCGTCCGAAAATTTACCGCCTAATCCGAAATTTTCCGTCGAAAATTCGCTAAATTGGGCACGAGGGATATTTCAGTATTATATGGTTTTGTGAATTTTATTGAATTGTGTCCATAACAGCACATAAAAAAAAGTTTGTCATGAAAAATGTTAAATAAATGCATGTTCTCTCCTGCTCAGCAAAAATCGTAGATTAAAAAAGAATCCGAAATCTGTAACTGGTAACTGGTCAAAAATCTATTGAAATGATTTTCGACTAGCGCTAAATATTACATAAAACTATAAAAAACAATATTTACATGGTTGGTCGGTGTATGGGTTACTTTATTGAATTCACACTTTTAAGTTCTCTGTGAGTCGTTAGCTTTAATTCGGATTTTTATTGAGATGAATTTAAAAAATTAAAAAATGTTCCTCCCTTAAACTGGCTATTAACAACTGATATCTTTTAAAAATAAAAATAAAATGTTATGATTGATGATTGAACCTTCCTCGCCATGGACTGGAGTCACCCGCGCTAACAAGTGTTACAAATCCCAATTGGGTAGGAGGTTATTTAGTATATTAACTGATGTAATGTCATCTAATTTCAGAGAAAGATGTATATGTTCGCGTGTGTATGCGTGATTGCCACCAATAGTAT
Source organism: Hesperophylax consimilis (assembly GCF_061612785.1). Classification (NCBI taxonomy): domain Eukaryota; kingdom Metazoa; phylum Arthropoda; class Insecta; order Trichoptera; family Limnephilidae; genus Hesperophylax; species Hesperophylax consimilis. Next base: position 41,317,526 of record NC_142836.1, on the reverse strand, counting down.
GTAGTTGATAGAATGCATTGTCATCGACAACGAGTCTATCTGCCGAGTTTCAGCTCGATCGGATGTCGGGAAGTGGGTTAATTTCAATTCAAGAAAATGAAAGCGAAATTCAAATTAATGTGTTTAAAAATGACTGCATTATTTACCATAAAGCGTGGTGATAAGAAAACAAATAGTATTCCAACTTAATTTTTCACCAGTTTTTTTCTGAAATACCTATTTATAATATATTTATTCATAATCTTTATTAATCAAATAATATTGTATACTTTCGGCTGATATTCTAAAAACCTGGGCAGATAGTTGACAAACACATCTGTTTCTTAGACAATAAAAAAAACACACATGAAAAATAAAATTCATTTTTTAATTTGGAAACATTTGTTCCGATTCCGAAGTTTCGTGTTTCTTATAACGGAATGCTATATTCAGGTGCCTAAATAATGCAATTTCAAACGTGTTTAAAAAAATACAACACAGCTTTACCAAGAAATCAGAAATGGTAATAATAATACAATATATGAATAATACAATTTTGAACACCAAGTTCACCTCAAGGGCGCTTATAAATTCTAAAGAAACAATATTTAAATTACCGTAAGATAGTAGCTAATTCCTATAGATAACCTTTTCATCCCCAGGCCTAATATAAATTAAGACGAACTTTGTAATTCTTTTTAACCTAACTGTAAAAATTTTGAAAAGTCGGTTTTTTGTTTTCGTACAGCTTGTAGTCTTTTCTGTGGCGTCTATTTTTTTGCTCCGTTTCAATCCATATTCCCGCCATAAAAATGGTAAATATTTTGACAGCTGCAGATAGTGCGTTCCATCGAATTTATGCCGTCATTGCTTACTTAATTTTAGGTGAGATATCCATATTTTCTACTCGAATTACACATATTTTAACGCATAAAGATGTCTTCTATAATGATAACATCAGTTCAATTCACTGTTCACAGTTATTTGCCAGACTATCGTTAGAGAATTTCAATGTTCATTCAAATTAACATTGGATGTGACGCGCATACTTTCGACAGATATGGCACAGTTTTAAAGATTATCCTCGAATATTTCTTAATTTCTGAATAAATTTTATTAAAAATTTTACCTATTTGTTTCAAACTTCAGAGATTTTCATTGCATTGTAAATGTGAATTTTTGACATTAAACTGCTGTTTGTGCGTTATGTTTATTTTACCTTACTATTTTTAAAAAATTCCCTTTGACGTCCAATGTTAAGCAAATTAACGTGAAAAAATTAAAAAAAAATTATACAAATTTTTTTTTAAATAATTTTCTTACTTAATTAGCATCACATATTTGATAAATGCGGAAACAATTATGCGGGTGTGAAATGGTCAACAGATTTTTCGATAAATTATATTACAGATATACTAGTCCCAGCGAGAGCTTGTACGGTCGTCCTCTTCCTTCTCACGCGCCTTGTATCAAAACGAAAGAGACAGATGATAATAGAACGATGACGTCACGTACGATCTCTTGCTGGGACTAAATTAGATGTTATTTTTACAGGCTGCGCAATTATTTGAGGGATCAGTTTTAAAACAAAGTAATAATCAATTTAATATATTAAAATAACTTGAAACCTCAAATTGTAAAATTTACATTGAAGTTTATCAACTCGACGAAGAAAAATTTGAAACAGAAAAAGATTTAGTCGCATCTGAGAATTAAACCCAGGACTTTTTCCTTACCGGAGATGTGCTCTAACCACTGAGCTAATTCGACCGGTGACCAGATAAATCATCAAAATGATAGTTCATCACACCTTTAAAAAGTTATGAAAAGTCATGGAAAGTGATGAAACAAAAATTTTATTAACTGGCTTAAGAAGGTTAGGTTCGGTTAGGTTAGGTTAGGTTAAAAAAAAATCATCGTTCTTTATGACTTTATATCACTTTTTAAAAGTGTGTTGAATAGTCACTGTGTTGAGTTAGCATGGAACCAATATATACATGGTTCCATATTTGTAACTACCTACAACAGGCTGGAACGGAGTTTACATCTATCTACCGTTCTAGAATTTAGCTCCCTCGGTAAAACAGATTTTCTACTTAGGCTGAGGCAAAGCCAGCCCTTTGCAGGAATCGCTCAATTGGAGAAATCTTCTCCGGGGGCCGAATTGCCAAAGCGCCAAAACGCTGATAAATAATATCTGACGCATAACAGCCCTAACACATCGCCCTAAAGATTGTTAGTTTGGCACAGGGCTGGCTTTGGGCTGAGGCCAAAAGAGCGTAATTTTGTAAGTTGTGAGACGCGTAATTTACGTTGCATTCCGTTTCATACAAAAGTTCGCTAAAAACACAACTCTTAACTCACAAAATCACGTCCGTTGGGCCTCAGCCCTAAAGTTTTGTATACGTTTGATTTACTGATTGCAGGTAGTAATGAAAGGATAAACATGACATAAATTATTGTGTTATTTACATTGCAGGTGCAATTCCCGCTCGTCTGTCAGTGGGAGTGATGATGTTCACAGCCTGCATGTTGTCCTACATGCTGAGGGTCAACATGAGCATCAACATCTTGGACATGGTGCCAGCCAACGTCAACAAAGCCGGCAATAGCAGGTACACCTCACTGCAATACATATAAACCGTAAAAAACACATTTATTTCAACAAAGGCATACAAATACAATATTGGAATGAATGCAATATTGTATTTGTATGCCTTTCTCGAAAGAATAGAGTTTTTAAACGAACAAATCTATTTATTCTTAATCATATATCGTATGTACGGGCGCAAACAAATAATTTGTCTCAATATTCAAAAACAATACCTTGCAAAAAGCGAATTTTGATTTTTTTTAAATAATTAACGCCATCTATAAACAGTAGTTTATAACGATCGTCGCTTTTAACCTTAACAAGTTTAATTTGTAGAACACTATTAAAATTTTTGGTATTTCTTTTGTGTACTCAATAATATAATTATTAAATTAACAAAAAACAGTCAGTGTGTGTTATCAATCGATGTGTTGATAATGACTTCAGAAGGCGAAACAGCTGTTACGCGTAGTAAAAATTATATAGTAGAACTTGTTTATAAATAAATAGCTTTTTGTAAATTTAATAATAATATTATTATTAAATATTATTCTCATTGATGTGGCTATTCAAAATTCCTGTAACATTCAAAAATATGTTTCTGAAAAAATAAGAAAATACACAGATTTAGGAAATGAGATTAAAAGAATTTGGCATTCTCAGACTTTAAAAATATTACCATTTGTTATTTCGGCTACTGGCATCATACCTAGCTCTTTCGTTCAAAATTTAGGCGTATTAGATCTGTCAAAGAATTTATATATAAAAAATGCAAAAATCAGTCATTTTAAATACATGTAGAATTACGAAATATTTTCTAAATATTTATACTGATGGATCATTAGGATTTATAGGTCCAATTAGAAGTTCTACCGAGCCGAACCCTCTGATGTGAAAATATCTGGAGTCGGTGAATTATTTTCCTATCCACTTGCATTGATTGGATTGACTAGATGATCATTTGTGGAAAAGTGTGTGGAAGGGTTTAGTTTTTCCTGTGGGGAAGATTTAACCCGGACATAAAGTAGGAAAATAAAAAAATATATATTTAAAAGAAGAACCAAAAAAGACGTGCGCAGATAGAAAGAAAAAAAAGTGATCTTTTATATTTGTTTTTGTATTTTATTTTACTTTATTTGGTGTGTCATTTATGTCATTTCGTTTCACAAGTTTCCCGTTTGTAGGTACAAACGGTCTTACTAAAGATCGTGGTGTAAATTTTATTCTATTGATAAACGACCGTGTATGTTTTTACATACACGGTAAGGTTTAACCTTACTAATTAAAATAGAAACGGACAAATATCAGTTCATGGAAAGATACATAAGACGTATACATTGCTTATCCAGTCAAAGAGCATTGTTTATCTGTTGAATAAACGTGAAATAATAATAATTTCGCATGTAATTTCGGAATGTTTCCAAGATATTTAAAATTGTTTATATATTTCTTAAAGATGTCGTAAAAACAACTACCAATTTGGAAACGAGATAAAATTTTAGATTTTTGTATTTGAAATATACTTCAACGTTTAAAAGTTGCAATATTTTAATTTTATACGTGAAAAAATTTGAATAAAAATGCTTAACACAATTTTTTTTTTTCAAAACGGGGAAAAATTTCAGATAGTTACATAATCAACAACAAACCTTTTATTTTATTTTTAAATTCAAGACAACTGTAACTTCACTTTTTATATCGTTCCTACAATTAAAAATTATAATAATAATTCCCAGAGAACAACCAAAAAAATAACACATTGTAGATTCATTTTGTCTCAATAAAAATGTTGATTTTTAAAATTTGTATTTACCTATATATGCTTAAGATACTTACTTTATTAAACAACATCTCTTTCATGGAAGTTTTATTAAATTCACGCTGTAAAAGTTAATTAAAAAATAATTAGTCCGAAATAATTTCGCTTTTCCGATGACAAAATAATCGATTAAAACTGACAATAATAAGAAAAATAACTGTAAATATATTAAATTATACTAATGAATAGTGAATTGGTCATTAGAATCGAAATTATTAACAAAAACATGTTTTTAATCACAAATATCAAATCATAACTTATTCGCCGGGAAACTGACATGACGGGGACGACGCACGGTGTGCCGAATCCCAATCTAGCTCCCCTTTAATACAAAAATGGTGTATTTCAAATATTTTTTAAATATTCAGCATTGAGTTGTTAAATATCCCAGGTAGATAAAACTGCAAAATATTTTTATTTTTATTGCCTTTGGGGTAGGTTTGATCACATTTAAAGTCCATTGTACTTGAGCCACAGCGCTGTACCCCAATAAACAGTCTGTTTTGAACGTCTGCGCTGAATGGTTGTGGTTTATTTGTGTGAAATTTTATTATTTTTCTGTGAAATGGAGGCGACAAATCAAGGTATGCATTAATTTTTTTCATCGTGTTAGACCATTTATATTTTCCAGATTGCATGTAAGATTTAATCAAAAATAACATATAGCAATATTTATTCATTTATCTGGTTTCAAAAGTTTACATGGTCTGAAAGTTTATTTCTATGCATTTCTATGATTCCAAAAAAATTTTGTCGGTAAGGTTGACTCATCTTTATTTCATTTGGCTGAAATTTTTCTGCATCTGTTTGCGTTTTCATGCGATTTCTTCACATTCCAGTGATACAGCCATCAATTTCTAACCGAACGATATTCGATATTTGGTTACGAAACCCGAAGGAAGACCGAGCAAACAAGATATTACGTCATGTTATTCGACATTTTGGTTTTGTAGATCCTACTGACGATATTTTGAAATCACTTCTTTCGATTAGTGTAGTGACCATTGGAATTCACATGCGTTGGAAGAAAAGTGGAAGACGTGCTCATAAATTTGTGAATAATTATTCCGTTTGGCTCAACAAAGACATTAATTTTAGTGATATTGTTTATGGTGCAATACCTTATTGTAGTTACAATACGACGTTAAACGTTACAAGTGCTTCCAGACGCGGTCGCCCAAAAAAACTTTTTGCGGATTGTTGCGAAAAAACCAAAGCAAAAGAAGTGAAAAAAATCCTTCAGTTCTCCAACAAAACACAAATATCCATGGTGGCTCAAGCATCTCTACGGGCTTCTGGTAAAAAAGATGCTGCTTCAATGGTGGGCAAATTATTTTCATCATCGCCGCGATATGCACAAAAATTTAAAAAAATAATATACCTTGTTCCACACAAGCAACATTGACGGCAAATCAAGCTCTGTCTTTGATCGTAAATGCTAAGTTAACTACTAATCAATATATACTTATTAGGAAATAGGCAAGAGAACTAAATAGTCCACTTTATCCTTCATATTATTTAGTGAAAAAGGCTAAAACTGCTTGCTATCCTGACCCTGGTGATATTATTATAACTGAAACCTACGCTGAGGTAAAATTGCAATCATTACTTAATCATACAGTTAACCGAATTGCCTGCTCTCAAGAAGCAGTAATAAGTACAGCATTGTCAAGACAATCATTTGACTCACTGACTCCATCTGCTCCATTGAGATCCGAGACTACTTTATCAGAAGAAAGTGACGACCAGGAATCTGATTGATACCAAAATACACGGATAGGTAAATATTTACATAAATATTATACTAAAACAATTAAGTTTTTGTAGGTATAAACAATATTTAAATTGATGCCTGCCAGTGTAAAAAATAATTAGAAATATATTATTACACAAAACTCCTTCTTTTTAAACTACCTTTAAAATGACGTAAGACTCGAAACATGCTAACTTGTTCACAAAAACGACAATGGAGTAGAAGGGTAAATTATTGAAAGGACAAAAATATTCTAACGTTTATTAATATTAGTATAGTACTTAAAGCGGTGCCTACACTGCCTACCTATATAATATTTTAAGTAATTTTTTTTCTTAAACACTTTCATATTGAATTACCTTCAAAATGACGGAGTTTTTAAGGCTATAAGTATCTTATGTTGTTCAATTGAAATTGGAGTATTGGGAAGATTTTTTATTGAAAAGACAAGAAAAATTTAATCTCTTCTTATTCATGCGAAAAGCTTTAAAATTAATGTTTATATACGTTTTATTTTTTAAATACTTTTGTATTTAATAATCTTCAAAATGACCTAAAATGCAAAGTATTATTAATGATATCTTATTTAAAAATCATAATTCTTTAGAAGTTGTGAAAGAGACATCAACGCACTCCACTACGTATTAATTTGTTCAGTATTAAAATTGAAGCCTTTCTACGTAAATATTTTTTTTAAATTATGCGATTTCTGTAAACTGTTCCTTATTTAATTACCTTTAAAATGACGTATTTTGTAATTCTGTAAGTTTGGTATCTTGTAAACAAATGATTTTAGAGTATGGGAATGAATAAAGGGGAGCTAGATTGGGATTCGACACACTGTGCGACGTGCTCGTGATGTCAGCCAAAATGAAACAGTTCTTCGCAGTGTACTTAGAGATATTTTTATTGGTAATAATTACGAAAAATAAGTTGTACGGTCTTTGTACATTGTGCAATAAAACATCGTTTAAGGCGATACACTACTTAGTAATGCAAAATCATGTGTTATATAGACACATCCTGTAAATACCCAAGACAGGTAGGAAATTAACGTAGAGGTTATTCGGTGAGTGACCAAACATTGCGAATTTTTATTAGACATTAACAACAACAAAAAACTGCAGTTTCTTGGTCGCCACACCAAAAACGAGGTTACCCAACTGAAAATTAATGGGAAAAAGGTAAAGAAAAAAGGTAAAGAAATAAACCACCCATTAATACTTTAGCGACTAACAGGAGATATTTCCTTATAAAGATTGCCTTGTTGGTAACAAACTTAATAGCACTAAACGGAATATATAATTCGCGAAACGCTTTCAAAATGATTTCATCAGAAACATAAAGTCAACTTTTGACTATTGCACAAAACGATATAAATATTTTTTGAGGTCACAACATCGCGTTTTTAGTCCCACACAATATTTTTTCAGCTATTTGACACTAATACAAGAACACCTCGGCATTGAAAGAGTTATAAAGGACCTGGATTCACAGTTATGATGAAATACTTAAAAAAAATGAAAGTCGATCAACTTGATGAAGACAAAGATGGTAGGCGTAAACATACTAAGACAATTATGTTGTTGCAAATATTGGTCTCCAAGATCATAACGTCATCATACGTCACAGATATTGCAAAAAGAATTATTACAGACCTCAAATGGGCATTGGGTAATCCATGTGCAAGGAAGAAAGATTATTGACGTACTAAACTAGAGATAAAGCGACGAATTACTCGTAAAAAATGCAAGCGATCAAAAGTCCCAAATCAGGAGACAATGCAAAGAAAGGAAAAACCATCAAATGTTAAATAAGAGGAGGGTTTTCATGCACGTGACCTGCCGATACTCATCGCTTAAATCCCTCTACCACAGACCACAAAAATATAATGACGACTTAAATAAAGGAGGTTTCATTCATTTGGGGAATACAGAAAACTTTAAATCATTGCCATTAAAATAATGGTCGATCGCCTCCTACCAATTGCATCTAAAACTTTCAAATAAATTATCTATTCATATGTTACTATACTAATATCACCGACCATCAACGAAATGCGTGTCAAGGCAATTTAGGCAACGGAAAGGACACCAAATTTTATTATACTAATTGTGTATTCTGCAAATTATTCGAAAGACGTCCGCGATGTGAATACATGAACACACTGTAAGGTCGGCACCATTGTTGACTGATGCTTTGAGTTCACAACTTTCTTATTTTTCATATTTTCTTCAACGTAAGTATTCATATTATTTGTTACTGAACTTACAATTCGTTCTACGTAACGAAACATTTGAGTGCCTTTCTTCTTTCTTGGAGCTGCAGATTTGGAACTGTCCAGTTTATCGTGTGGATTTATTTTTAGTCATTTTATGCCTTTTTCTGATTCATATCCGTAACTATTTTTCTGTCCCCATGCGAACGTGTTTTGTTATAAATTGTAATGAGCTTAAAGATAATTTTATTTCTTATAAAATATTAAAAATGTACTTCGGGAAAAACTTTTATGACAGTAATTATCCACGTATTTCTTGTGAACTCACCTGACGTGTGATGATGATGTGGTTACTTTTTACAAAACTTCCAAAGAAGGTAATTGCTCTCCCGTATAGGTATTAAAAACGATTGTAGAAACATTCATCAGTCACAATTCACCGCAATAAAATTGGTTACCATTATTTGAACTTGTGTTTTTTTAATGAATATAATTAAAAAAAATACAGAATGTTTGAGTGTTGCTAAGGATTGTTTATATTTTCTTAATGGTAACGCGTTAATCTAACTATCCTAACCCAACACACCAAACCTAACCTATCCTAACCTGATAAAGTTTTTATTTCATTTATTTCCTTTTAATACTTAGCTATTATTTTTACCAAATTATTTTATTAAAAAAAAAACACACTTCCAAATCATTTTTCCCGCGGTGAATCTTCCGCGGTTCATCTTCAGCGGTGAATTTACCTGAATCCACTAAACACAACCTTAGATACCAATTGACGCTATGATAGACGTAATTACAAATATATTAGTTTCATGCAGTATTCGCAAAAACTGGTTTCCGACAAAAAATACTTATTATAGTTAGTAAAAAAGTCATATCTCCAACCACGTAGCTAATGATATTATATACAACAAATATTAATTTATTGATTAAAATTCTTCACATAACTACAGTCAATATTATACATATTTGTATATTAAAAATATTTGTAACAAATGATTTCCGGAAACCAGAATTTTATAAAGTAACTAAATAATATTATGCTTTCACGTACGATGAAAAATCGGAGTCTGATTCCAGGTCCTTTGAAGGTTCATACCTTTTTAGCGGTTGATTCACGGGCCCATTTTCTGATATAAACATTTTTAACCCGTATGTTCTGCTCGATAGGCCCCAGTAACATCATCATTTAAATATCATTAGCAGTATTAACCTTCATTGGTAGGTCATTGCTAGGGCCACAGATGTGACCTACAGAATATACTTTTTCTTTATCAAAACACGTGCCAAAAAGATAATTTATTTACATGACCAGGGCCGGACCTGAGCCAAACCGCGCCTGGCATCCCTTTTCAGGCCGAGATAGGTGATCACCGTAATCAGTAATATACGGATTATTTATATTTTAGGTAGTGCTGTTTTTATGAAAAATAATCTCAAAGGTGATGTGTTAGGACTGTTACGTGTTATGTAGGTATTATAAGCGCCTTTGCGCCCTAGCATTAGCGGAATGCTCCAATTGCGCCCGTGTAGAGCCGGCCCTGTACATGACTTATAAATAACTTTGGTCTAATGGCATCTTGCATGTAATCAAATGAACATGAATATTTTACGATATAGATATAATAAAAATTTACATAAGTTTAGCATTTAAATAGTGTAATTCTCAAAAGCGCTTTGCTTCTTATTATTTTTCTTAAATTCCAATTTTTTCCTAAAATAACAACACTTGACATTAAATGACGATAAAATAATTTACCGAATAAATCTCGGAACCGCGCTTGTTTCCCTAATGTATTAACACGGGCTTTAACTGGTTTATTGCGGAAAACGTATAAAAAATATTTTTTTTCAAAGTTAATTTGCCTTTGAATTAATGCAATACCTATGTTTTATGTTATTTAATTAACAACCTATCATTTGTTTTCCTTAACAGCGCATCCCAACAACAAAATCTTCTTAAACCTCGTACTTGGTTTAAAAAAATTACTGGCCTGCATCTAAAACAAGATGTCTTGTAAACTAGCTGAAGTCCCTGCGTTGCCCAGGTTTTACGCAACAAAACAGACTTAGACAGTGACCGTTCTATTGTTTTTAAGATAAAATGTGCAAAATTTCATCAACCTTAAAATAAAACTGTAGATTTATATAAAAATCAAACTAACGTCGCCCATTAATATGCATTAAATTAATACACCGGCCATATTTTTTTAAATTTCATAAACAGGTTTCCGGATATTTAAAATTGAATTTGGGAATGCCCTGGAAGCCATGGGACGATCAACATGTCAAGATCACACGTCAAGAGTAGATATATCCGGAACCAAATATAAATGTGAATGCAAGAAGGAGAGTATGCTTATACTCAGTTGTGGCGTTTTAACCTATCTGCCTACCCTACTCCAAAGGGGAATTGGCGTTATGGTTAGATGATCAGTTGTTATGTTCTTAACTTTGAGAGCTCTCTTGTTATCTGCCTCTCCGATAGATTCATTGTTTATTAGAAAGAATGATAGATTAAAACTTTGGTATGTTAATCATTATGGGTTTCTGAAAACCTTCAAAACCCGCCGAATGACAGTGATCTGCGATAATATGTAATGATTGAAGCGTAATTTTTAATTGACAGGTGTTGTGTGTTTGACCGACTATTGTTTATACTCTTATCGTACGTTTGAAGGTAAAGCCTTCAAATCGACAGAAGTAGCACACATTTTGCATCTAAACTAATATATCTACACGTTAAAACATTATTACGTGTATACATTATGAATAAGAAAGAAGTGACTCAGTGTCTTATATCGGGTAATAATATTTATTATGTGTACCTATAGTGTTTGGTCACTGGACAAAAGTAGAACGTTTTTAACTTTTTTATTAATTCTAGCTGACGTAAACCCGGCGTTGCTCGACTTTCTATAAATATAATATGCCCATACAGGTTTTTAAATAAGAGGTGTTATTTTGATATTCAATCGTAAAAGATCAATGGTTTCGTTGCTTGTGTGGCACGTAGCGCCGTCTTGTTGAAAGTAAACACTGTCCAGATTAATACCATCCAATTCCGGCCATAAAAAATCATTAATCATATCTCGATAGCGCAATCCATTCACCGTAACTGTTGCTCCAGCCTCATTTTCGAAAAAGTATGGTCCAATGACTCCGCCGGACCATAAACCGCACCAAACAGTCACACGTTCAGGATAGAGAGGCTTTTCAACAATAACTCTTGGGTTTTCCGAGCCCCAGATGCGACAATTTTGCTTGTTGACGAAGTCACCGAGGTGGAAATGGGCCTCATCACTCAAGATGATTTGCATTTGATTCACTCAAGTGAATTTCAATAATTTCAATGCATTTTTATTAATGGCGTAGTTTCTACTTGTCAAATGTCAAAAAATGACAGCTTCAAAAGTAACATCAACCGAAATAGCGGACTATTCCAAACACCTCTTATTGGAAAACCCTGTATTATAAATATAAATCTTCCGGAAGAAATTCCCTAAGTGAGAGTGAAAACCCTTTTAAAATCCGTTGCGTAGTTTAGAAGAACTAAGCGCACAAACAGACAGACGCGGATACCGACTTTTTTATATTATTTTAGATACAAATATATTACAATTGATTTGGAAATACAGAAAGATCGAGTCTAATTGCGAAAAGTGTTTTTTCTCAAATTAGAATTTATTTCTCGTCTTTGAATTGGAGAGTGGCGCCATTACAGTTTGTAAGGTGTTTAAAAAATTACATTAATTGAAGTACTCAGTATTTAACTAATAACATAATATGATGTTAACTAATCTGTACAAACAGAATAGAAATAAAATAATACTTCCGTAAATGACATAAGGCAGGCGACACATTAAGCTGTACGCATCATGGCTTGGTATATTTCAGCATATCGCTCGTCATACACTACCAATGGGAATGTATGGTGAGAGATATGCTGAAATAGGCCAAGCCATGAAAATAGAGCGCGCTTATAACGTAGTCTGTCACAGACTTAATACAAATATCAACACCAAACAGAAAGATAATTACGAACATAAATTTAAGAAAGAATAATAATAAATAACATATCTACAAGCATAATTTATTTATATTGTAGTTACGATTCACGCTTTCTCCTGCGTTGAAGTTTCATAGTCGAGAATTCCAACAAATATTTACAGAACACAGACCTTCAATAAAACATGTTTTTTTTAATTATAAACGATTAGGGCATGTCTTAGAACATGTTGGTGTTGTAATCATATTTGGGTGTTAATTAAGACATCACTTTGATAAAATTGTCAAATGGGCTCGATTGCCCGACTGGAGTGTAGGTATGTTAACAAGTGATGATAAAAAAATAAGGGAACAGTTCGTAAAATTTTGTTTCGTATTATAATAATATTAACCAACCTTACCAACAGTCGTCACAACCTAAATTGCCATAATACCTTTTGTAAATAAAGTGTCTTCAAATTATATTAATTATAAGTGCTGTCGCCTTCACCAGAATTATAGCATTAAATAATACTATATTGCGACTTCTTTTTAGTTATGATGGCAAACACAAACAACCGTCTTCCGGATTCAGCCAGATATGAAGGAGTCCAAGGCCGATAGAGGTATAATGATCTCTCAAACCAGCCTTATCAATATTGACAGAGAGGTCCTTAGATTATTTGATGATGTAGAATAGAGAAGCTCTACGGAGAAAGGACTGACTGATATCTCATGTAAATATGGGATGTCAAATGAACACATCACAATCAAATGTGTACCTAGGCACCTATTTCTAATATGTACAAGTACTTGAATAATGTCGGGTAATGGCAAGAGCAATGGCGGATTGTGACATCATTTGTGTGAAATCTTCTGGAACTTGGAGCGCCACATAGTCTAATATCCCGCAACAACAAACCCTACGTCATCGGGTACACAGATGAAACTACTTTGTAGTGAGAATGGACGTTTAGTAAGCCTTAAAAAAATTGGTCTTCCATGCCGGTGCGCCTCTCGGAGGGTTCGAATTTTTTCGAAAAAATACGTCATAAGGTACATGAACGGGAATGGTTTCTTACGATGGGGGTCGATTAGTAGATGAGAATAAAGCAGGTCTGCCGACCGGCAGCCTGGAGCTTTCGCAGGCAGCCGGATTTAAAGTTGGATAAAAAATTATAAATTTTACGTCAAGTTTAGTTTTAATTTGCCGGCAGTTTTTTGGGTAAGATTTTTTTTATTATTATTATCTTTAATATTATTTATATTCAACGTGATTTAAAAAAAATTGATTGCCAAAAAATAATTTGAGTGTTCCACTCGGACAAGCCTTTGAACGCGAACCAACTTAGAACCCGGCCGCGGTGCCCTTCACGCGGTACCTATATTATTATATAATAATTATGTACATGCAAGATTGCCTATTATTGTCTACGTCTATAGCCTACGATAGTCTATAGTTGGAGGTTCGATCAACCGTCGCGCCATGCACCGTCGTAAAAAATGCGTTTATGCGGACCCCGTCCATTCCGTATCGCTTTCGCGTGCCATCAACTGGTGTGTAGGGCAGAATTTTGTGGCCTGTCATCCTCGGCCTATCCCTTTAGGGGAAATCACACGTTAGTTAGGTAGTTAAACAGCCATCATTGTCATCAATGGTAAACTTTGGTTAGTATCGACACGTCATTACTTCGTGTGCCACATATTAACATTTCGGCCCACTCGCATATCTGCAAATATAAACACTAATTTACCTAAAAGTGTACTCTCTTTATATTAACGTGGAGATGCTCGTATCTTGCACTGAGTCGATATTGACATAAGCATAATATTACGAAGTAAATCGTATTTGTACAATGAATACATAATGTCTAAACGTTGTAAATCTAGGAGACATCCAATGACAACCCTGTTTAACAACATTTAAGGGACTGGGCATCTGAGCAATCGACCAAGTATTACTCGTATCTAGACAGGGAGTCTGTACGGAGAAAATGAGTATTGTTAATTTATTAAAATCCTGTTAAAAATGAGACGACAGGCCGCTTCCTAATAATACGTTGGTACTTTCATCATATATCGGAACACGTGTTCATGCGCCTGCCCTATTAATATATCGTGATGAGATGTGAAAGTATAATGATTTTTATGAACACTTGTTCCGACATCGCGTTAATATATTCCTTTCGTACTAAAATTTTAACAAGAAACCGATCAAATCTTTCGGAAAAGACCCGCAGTCTCGTTTTCAACAGGAATTCGAATAATTTGAAGATATTTTGAATAAATTAGCAATATTTTATATCAGTAAGTTTTAGAGATGTGAATCTTAAAATTAATACCCGAACCAAAAATATTGGTTTAAGAAAACATTTACCAAAAAAGTGCATTATCTGGCAGTCGAAAGATCAGAAGAAGAATTTCCTTTTACCCTTTGTAGGTCTGCACGGAGCAAATTTGTCTTTCAGCAAGTTTGTCCCAACGCTAGTGAGCTTTGCGAAGATCATTATTTTTTCAACACGAAATTTAGGTAGATAGAAATCTTTTAGATAGGGGCTCTAGAGGACTTTATCATTAATAATTTAATCAGCTTTATGAAAATTAACAAATACATTAAAAAACATTGTACATCATAAGGCGGCGTATTGATAAAAGTAAATTTGATAAAAAAATCTTACATTAGAAATCTAACATAGAAAGCAAAACAACTACGTTACGCAACAAATTACGACAACATTTTTGCCACAAAATGAATGATCTTAGCTGGTTTCGCGTACGTTTTAGAAGCTTATTCATTTTATTTTTATTTATTTATTAATTTAAACGCCCTGATGATCTTTTACATGATCCATATTTACATGATTTACTGCATAATACAGTAACGTAACATCAACAACATAATAAATAATCAAAAACTTAAAAAAACACGTAATTTTCCATTTGAATGTACATAATATAAGAAAAGAGAAAAATAAATAAACCAGTTTTAAAAGTGCAGATGGCATAAAAAACAATTAAAATTAATATAACAGGTTGATAATGTGTAATTTACAAGTGAATACAAGAAATTTTCAATAAAAAGTAAATGAAAAAAATGTTATCGCTCCTTCGCGATACTCCTAAATAAAAATATAATTCTACATAAAAACATCATTCAGGTAAGTCGTATATAATGAAAAACTTATATTAAATATATCGATATTTAAGCTTATACAAAAAGTTTTTATCAAGTCGGGTTGTTAAGTTCATCTCATCATATAATGTACAATGGTCATAATATACATGACAGAGTGTATGGCAGTAGTGCTTGCATGAGCTATGAAGACCGTCTCCGTCTCAATAAAAATCATCTAACAAAATAATTTCAGTTGTGGGTCTCTCTGCGTGTGATGGTATATCTGGTTCAACGAATCGGATTTGTTTAGAATGTAAGTGTCATTTTCAAAATTGGCACGGATTGTATCGAGAATTCAGACAAGCGATGGAAGATAATGATTTAAAAGAAAATTATTTTAACTGTCGTTTTCAAAATTGGAACTAATGTGTCAAGAATTCAAGCGCGTCTTCTATAGCTAGTTTCAAGGCATAATTTTGATATCAAGAAAAAATGTTGTCGATAAATAATGTTATAAGAGTTGCTGCCATAGATATTCTTGAATAATTTAACATAATATTGTCCTCGTTCTGGGGCGTTATTTTTCTTAACGTAAACTTTCAGATTCGCAAATCTTCCTGGCGTCCCTTTCCTGCTCTACCTCAACTGCCTTAATCTAATTTAGTATTTTCATGAACAGCCTCTGCAGATGCTTTCTTAGCTAATTCTGTGTGGTCAAATGGACGTCTTCTATAATATATTTTCGCCGCTATAAAAAACAATAATATATCTTCCTTTTCTTATTTTCAGCCAAGACTCAGAATGCCTGAAAGTAGTTCCCCGGAACGTGAGCATGGCAGACTTCGCTCCCGCCGCACTGATGGATGAACACGCGGTAATTATTTTCGTGATTGTTGTTTGGGTTATTATGCCTCATCCTTTAGCCAACGTTTCGGACAATGTTACAGTGTCCACCATCAGGGCAGATGTGTATGATTATGGTAAAGTGTACTTTGATGTATTGAAATGATTTCCTCATAGGGACGGTATTTTATTTTAATAATTAGTCAAATTAATGTATTTTTCGGAATTTGGTTTTGATTTAGCCGTCAAATACCAAGAACTATTAAACTTAGCCCCGTCATCCCAATGAAGTTTTCGTGGATTTCAATTGTCTCCGTAATTACGGGTTTTGGATACTTTTGGGTCTTCCAAGGAACAAACAGGCCTTGCCTCAAAGAAACTGATAGCTGACCTGCAGGTGGTTCAAAACCGAGCTCTTAGAAATGTTCTTGGTCTTCCATGGGACACACATGTCAAGAACATCTATTCAGTTTCCGGTATCCTTCCAATCACAGTCCTTCCCAAACATTAAATCACGAGCACCACCCTATAAATTACCCAACAATCAACCCACACTAACATCAAGCTACTTTACAATCAAGACATTTGCATTCCTCTAACACACTCTACAAAATATGGTACAAAATCTCTTAACTATATTGCCTACACACTCTATAACTCTCTTCCAGATATGTATAAAACAGGCAGCATATAAAAAATCAAAGTAATGCTTTAAAAGAATATTCTTATATGGTACATATAAAAACTAAAATGCGTAATTCTTGTCCTTTTATCTTATTTCTTTTTCTCTCCTTATATCCACCGTATTTGTATTCGAGCATATCTATTGTTATCAATATATTAGTTGGTAAATCCTTTTTGTAAATTCCGAACTTTGCTTTGTGCTTATGTGTATATCCTTATTTATTTTTTCCTTGTTTGTTCTACTAAACCTCCATTTTTCTATTTCTTGTACTGTTTTGCTATGTGAAACTTTTAATTTTATTATTTTTTTCTATTTAAAAAAAAAATTGTTTTATTTTGTATATGAAACTTATAATTTTGATTTAAAATACTAATGTCAAATTGCACCTATTAACTCCCATTTATGTATTGTAAGTTCCTCCCGTCATATAATGAGTTTTGTAACTCATCGGGATTGCTCTCGCAAGAAATAAAAAAAAATTAAAATAAATCTAAAGTAATGACCGATGGAGTGCTCGGCGTTGCCAATTTGTCCGGATGGGCGAGTTTGCACTCTCAAAAGTGTTCCGAGATCATTTTGGAGATGGTCCGTTCTGTCTGGCCTACATACCTTGTCACATCCCGAGTGGTAATCATGTTTATAATCATTTTCCAGTAACCACTGTGTACCAACCCGTTATGTGGCGGTCTGGGCCAAGGGCAAAAAACGCGGCCGCGTTTGGAAACATTAGTTGCTTTTGTTAAAACCAAACATGACCAAAGCTATTTCTCGATAAAAAAATTATGAATGGTGGTCTATCACCAGGGCGATACCTACCTACCAATCAGCCTTGCTTGTGAAGTGGCAAACATTATTGAACAGGGTGTTCTGGCGTTATGAAAATTGCACAGATTTTTCTAAATGACAGCAGCATTACAATATCCATATCGAAATTTAACCTATAAATTCTGAATGGTAGTCTTACATCAGTGCTACACTCAGACTACTAAGAGTTGAGAGTATACTTCCGCTCTGAGATCACAAATCTGAAAAATCATCTCACTGCATTCCCCGGTATAGGAATTACACTAGCTCCGGGCAGTTCTGCCGTTATTTTACTTCTCCAATTTTCTGTTTTTTTTCAGGCCAACACCAAATACAACTGGTCCGCCTCAACGCAGGGTGTGATCTTAGGCTCCTACTTCTGGGGCTACGTCGGCACCTCGCTGCTGGGGGGCCCCATGTCGGAGCGCTGGGGCCCCCGCATCGTGGTGGGTGCCAGCAGTGCGGGAGCTGCTCTCTTCACGCTGCTCAGTCCTCTGGCGGCGGACCTACATCACTGGGCGCTCGTGGTCTGTCGCCTGCTCATCGGGGCCTTCGGGGTGAGTTTAGCAAATAGGTTCTAGTATATTTTATAGCTGCTCGAATTTCAAAATATGTTCCATAAATTGCTGATCGAATATTCAAATATGTTCTATGAATAGCTGCTCGAGATTTCAAAATATGTTCTATAAATATCTGCTCGAGCATTGACTAAATAAGACCTGTACTCAATGTGCACGAGTATTTAAATGTGTTCTAAAGGTGCCTGTAAACGATCAAATTTGTTTGTCAAATTTACGTGTTTGTCAAATTATTTGAACGTCTGCGGCCTTGTTTGATGTGCTTGTCAAACAAACTACGTGTTTGACGTGTTTGTCAGAAATTCTGATTGACGGAAAGTTTGAACGATATTTGAGAACATGTTTGAACGTTTGCGGGGGTGTTTATCAAACAAACGTCAGTTTCGTGTGCCATCACTATGGAGAGTGCTGCGTCATCGAATGTTATAAGTGAAAGAGACTTTTTATTACATTTTATATCCATATATCGCGATCTGCCGCAACTGTGGAAAGTAAAATGCAGGGACTATATGGACAAGAATAAAAGAAACATAGGAATAAAAACAATAACGGATTTATTAAAAGTATTTCGCGCCAATATTACGGAAGAAGACGTGAAAAAAAAAATCAACATTTCTAACAAGTAATTAAAGGTTGGGTTATCCATTCGCAGAAAGTTACCATAATCTTCTGGTTCTGTACGTAATATATCCCTAAGCAAATTTTCATGGGTATATTTAGCTCTTAATTTTAGCCATTCTCTAGACCAACACCTTCTTTTTTTCTTTTTAAGACACAGAGCTAATGTCAACGCAAGAAATGCTTTGTCCGCATCCGTCATTTTTAACAACACAAAATATTTCGCTATTCACCCCACTTCAGACCGGATACAATAAACGTCAAAAGACAATTCCCGGCGAAAGCTGGAAATAAATGAACTAATATTTGACAAACTTCATTTGAACGTTTGCGGCCTTGCCAGGCCTTGCTCATCAAACACGTGACGAGCAAACGTAAAATTTGACAAACAAATTTGATCGTTTACAGGCACCTTAAGAATAGCTGCTCGAGATTTCAAAATATGTTCTACAAAAAGCTTCTCGGTATTTCAAATGTGTTCTATGAATAGCTGCTCGCGTATTTATTTATTTATTTAATATCAACGGTATAAATATACCATAAACAATGATAACATGTCACAGTTAAAATCGTAGAAATATTTAAAAAAAGATATTAATGTATTGTATTATTGTATTCAAATGTGTTCTTTGAATATCTGCTCGGTATTTCTAATGTGTTCAATGAATAGCTGGTTGAGTATTCAAATGTGTTCTATGAATAGCTGCTCAAGATTTCAAAATGTATTCTATGAATAGCTGCTCGATATTTCAAAATATGTTCTACAAAAAGCTTCTTGGTATTTCTAATGTGTTCAATGAATTGAACACCTTATTCTGCTCGAGTATTCAAATGTCCTATACGAATAGCTGCTCGAGTATTCAAATGTGTTCTATGAATAGCTGCTCAAGATTTCAAAATATTTTCTATAAATAGCTGCTCGAGATTTCAAATATGATTTACAAACAGATGCTGTAGTCAACAAATAAGTAGGCACTGCAGTAAATAGCTGTGAGGTGAGATTCCAAAGCATGATTTGAACTTAGCTGCTGGGTGAGATTTCAAAGTATGTTCTATCAATCGCTGCAAAGCATATTCCATAAATAGTTGCAGGTATTGAGATTCCGATAAAATATCTAGAAAGCATTTTTATGAATTATTATACCTATAACTTTTGGTAAAAGGTACTCTGTATTCGTCACCGTCACCGTTAATCTTCTTGTCTTATAAATAGACAATCCCACGGACCCGGATTTTTTTAGCTACACCATTACATGCTATGTTTTAAAATGTTAGGTAGGAAAGAAAATTGAATCCATTGAACAGTATTAGACCTCCTAGCGGGGGATTCCCGGAGACCACCGGGCCATACTATCCTTGACCCCTTCTACACACACACTCCCACACGCTCTTGAATCTCTACATCAGTAAAAACCTGTTAATATTTCAGTAACCTGTCCACTGACGTCAGAATAAAATAACCTGTCGCTTTGTGACTAGTTTTTCAGTCAATTTTGATTACAATTTGCTATTGTACAAAACTTTCTAGTTTGGTTTTATTTGAATCCTATAGTAATTAGTTCGCCTATTTAGAAAATGAGGTCGCAATACTACCTGCTAAAGGTATAAAGAGGAAGCGCTTTAGGTACCACGGTGTCCGGAAATTCGTAGTACCTACAAGTGGAAACTGGTTAATCTACATCACATTTGGAGTCGATTTTGTGGTATAACTTTTGTTTGTTTTGAAGTTGGAACTTTTCAAGTCAAATTTAAAAAAAAACTGTCGTTGGGGGTTCATATCCGCTGTTTAATGTGAGTAATTTTTTTAACCCTTGCCGACCAAATTGGGAAAAAAATTGGGTAGGAACTCTATGTGATGTAGATTCACCGCCTTTTTTTCTGCATGTAATGCGAGTTTCTGGACTCCGTGTATTGTACATATTATTATACAGGAAATTAAAAATAAGAATTGCAACAGTAACTTTCTCCGAGCGTCGCGCATTGCAACAAGAATATGCAATTTTCATTCCAAATCATCTTTGTGCAGCTGTTGTATTTTTATTTCATGTCTTAAAACTGGTTTTACGACGTATCTTTGAAATCTATAAATAAACTCCATCCACCTTGTGTAATTAAAGTTAATTTTCGTTACAGGGCGTTTTATATCCTGCTCTGCATTGTCTGGTGGCCAACTGGGCGCCTCCCGACGAGAAGGGCAAGTTCATCGGAGCCCTGATGGGGGGCACCTTCGGGACTGTTATAACCTGGTCTCTATGCGGGATCCTTGTTTCCACAATAGGCTGGCAGTGGGCATTTTACATACCTGGACTTATTGTGGTGGTCTGGACCTTCCTGTGGTTCATTCTGGTCTCCGATTCTCCTAAAGTCCATCCCAGGATAAGCGAGAAAGAGAGAACTTACATATTGGACTGCATAGGAGAAACGGTCGACGTTCAGAAGGTAATAATGACTAATGACATTCAAACTACTAATTTGAGAACTACTAGTCTGTGAGTGATTGATTGTAACTCGGTTTCAATGAAAATTAACTCGGATTTGTTTTTTTTTCAAAATTGGAACTGTAATCAGTCAAGCGATAAAATACATCTCGATAATACAACATTTTAAAAGATTTTTTTTATATTTGTCATTTCGTGACTTTTCTTTTCCGTCCGCGCTTTTCCTATCTTCAAGAAATCGTTATTTTCGCTTTGCGCTAGAAATTAAAATAATTTTTACGTGAAATTTAATTTAAATGCTCTATTACTAGAAGGTGTAATGATGTTTCGCGACGTCACGCAACAAGCTTAGACACAAATTAGCAGTAAATATAGCCACCGATCATGTTATATACGAATGATCTAATGTAATTTTTCTTACAATTTGAAATACCTACGTTGGTAATGGATGATTATGAACGTAAGTATTTCGGTATTTACATACTCAATTAATTAACCCCTGACAAATAGCAGAGCAGACACGTTTGAAAAAATGCAGTATTTAGGGTTTATTTACAGAAAGCAGAGCAAGTACTTACCATATTTTGAATCCAAATGTCAATCATTGTTTATGGAATAAGAAAACGCACATAGGTAGGTATATGTCAACGTACTGCATTGAACAGAAATGAAATAAGAAAAGAATTCTAAATATTTTCGAATGAGGTGTTTATGTAGAGGCACTGTTAGCGTATAGGCATTTACGTGTGAAGGTTTTAGTTAAACTGACCGGCAACAGGTACGTTGTTGTTGTTAGTTGTTAGCGCTGTTATAATATGAGTTTATAGCGGCAGACAGGCGCCGACAATAATAAACCTACCACGGGAGCAGAAAGCTTTTCAACACGAGTTAGCTACCTACTGACTGTGATCAGGTACTGGACATAAATAAACCACTAACGAGAGATTAATCTACCATTCTAGAATGCCGATCTGCCAAAGAGCATTGGTAAAGTACCTAGGTACAATTCACCTTTACACGTGACTTTCGTATCACTTTCTTAACTCTAGTCCTGTTGTATTATATTATTTAATTATGTTGATATTCATAACGACGTTCACGCGTTGCATCATGCATCACAACATCGGAGGAACATCTGATTCATTTCAGTTCGTTGAATAGTTTTCGTGTATTGGAAATAATGCAGAATTCTGATTGCGCGAAAAAACCAAATGCTATGGCGTCGTGAAAATAGTGGAAAAATGCACGGCTATTTATAAGCCATGGTACTCACTACCAATATACACTGGGAGCCTGGGAAATAAAAAAATGAAATAAAGCGTTTTTTTTTTAAATTTATCTGTGCAACGTTTATACTATTTCCTTTTTAACAATATTACCAACGTTCTGATCTGTTTAACTACTACCTACGAACAGTCCTAAGACGATCAAATTAAGACTGTTTTATCCGTCTCGGAGGACCAAATTTTAATGTATGCAAAAAAGACACTGCTTAAGAAATTTAGGACATAAAGGTAATCACAATTTACGTAATTTTCCATATAATTATCACTGCAGCACAATAAAGACGGAGGCTTCAATTCTTCCTATGCTCCTCCGGACGTTTAAATCAAACTCGAAAAGTTATCTATCTATTTATATAAATAAATGGTCTGTAGAGGGAGGGGACGACGTGGATTTGATTTGAAATTTGATGATATTTTGCACACATGACCTTCAAAAGAACGGGAAGCTAGTACTCATAATGGCTCGCAGCTCCTAATACCGATGCAATATATATCGCACTTTTGTGATGTTATTTCACCTCAAGTGCGCTCCTGACCCATTTTTCAATATTTCAGGCTTTCACCTTTCAAGGGTCTTGTCTATCGTTTCAATGGATGGAGAAAGGGGAGGGTATCACGAAATAATCGTCTTCTTAGTGCCCATTCGATAAATGGTTTATTTTTTTCGCAGCCAATGGTCCCACTGAAGGATGTCCTGACATCTATGCCTTTCTGGGCCTTCACGATCCTGCACTACGGCAACCTCTGGGGTTTATACTTCCTCCTGACTGCCGGGCCCAAGTTCATAGCGCAGGTCCTCGGCTTTAACCTCTCCCAGGCCGGGTTCATCTCCGGAGTTCCTTACATCACCAGGATGGTTATGGGATTCATCTTCGGGGCGGTCAGCGATCTCATGAGGAAGAAGGAAATTATGTCCGTCACCGCGATGAGGAAGAGCTTCTGTCTGTTTTGTAAGTTCCACCTACCCATAAAAAATATCTGTTCAGTGATTTAGAGCAAAGTTCTTTCTATGTGACACTTGTGTTCTGTGTCATCAATATGAAACGTTGGTTCTTGACATAATCCACTCTATTGTCCCGGTCCACAATAATAAAAAAAATTACTCATGTTGCCTTTGTATTTATCTCTGACAAACAATTATTATCTTTATACACTTGCATGGAAAATAATTTATTTGTGGTAATTTCTTGGTAACGCTTCACGCTGTCAATCATTTGTTCCGGGGCTGCCTACTTTTCATAAAAATGGGACCACGGGGGTTCGATATCGACTACTTTGGTAATGACTGGGCTAGAGGGTTGTGCAATCTTGTCATTTCTACATAGCCACATGGTTTTATTTTTTTTATATTCTGTGTAATAGTCAAGTACAGATAATTTATATGCCTAACGGTAACAATGATTTCTTATTTTACACTAGCTCACTTCATTCCTGGTCTGCTGCTCGTGCTGCTTTCCTACATTGGCTGCAACCCGCTGATCAGCGTGCTTGTGATCACCGCCTCACTGGGCATCAACGGTGCTGCCACCGTCACCAACCTGCAGAATCACCAGGACCTGGCACCCAACTACGCGGGCACCCTGTACGGCATCGCCAACTGCATCGGCAGCACCACGGGCTTCATCACCCCCCTGGTCACCGGCTACTTTACTAAAGAAAGGGTAAAGCAAATTAACTAATCATGCTCTTTCAATCAACCCCGGGTGACATAATACTCTGTGAGAGTAGGTAATCTACCTTATATACCTTTAGACGTTGTGCAAATCTTTAATAATATAGTATATAGTAATTAATACTATTGATATCTCATTCCTCTTGGGCTCTTTCAAAGCTAAGGCTTGTACGTTCCTGAAAACGTCAACCGTAGTCGTAACCACGACTTGTTCAAGATACCTAATGCGCTCATGCCAAAACAAATGTTCTTGCATAATATTCGTCGCGCATAAGTTGAGATTACATTTAATCATTTTTACTTTAAATAACCTTAAAACTTTTTTTACCTATCATCGCAAATGCTCTTTGAATGTGAATGTTAAAATAAGAAATCTGAAAAAATAATGGAATATTAATATGTCGGACAATAATTAAAATAAAAATATCTAGGAGAGTTAGAAACATCGACAATAGTGGTAGGTAAAGTCAAAACACCACAATTAAATAAAATATCTAGGAGAGTTAGAAACATCGACAATAGTGGTAGGTAAAGTCAAAACACCACAATTAAATAAAATATCTAGGAGAGTTAGAAACATCGACAATAGTGGTAGGTAAAGTCAAAACACCACAATTAAATAAAATATCTAGGAGAGTTAGAAACATCGACAATAGTGGTAGGTAAAGTCAAAACACCACAATTAAATAAAATATATTGGAGAGTTAGAAACATCGACAATATTGGTAGGTAAAGTCAAAACACCACAATTAAATAAAATATCTAGGAGAGTTAGAAACATCGACAATAGTGGTAGGTAAAGTCAAAACACCACAATTAAATAAAATATCTAGGAGAGTTAGAAACATCGACAATAGTGGTAGGTAAAGTCAAAACACCACAATTAAATAAAATATCTAGGAGAGTTAGAAACATCGACAATAGTGGTAGGTAAAGTCAAAACACCACAATTAAATAAAATATCTTGGAGAGTTAGAAACATCGACAATATTGGTAGGTAAAGTCAAAACACCACAATTAAATAAAATTAATTGTTAAAATGTAAATTTAAGAGGTCGTCATTATATTTGCGAAAGAATCATTTAAGTCTTAAAATTCTTTCGCAAATATTTTTTTGAACTTCCGATTTTATGTCCGTGTTAAATCTTCCCCACAGGAAAAACTAAACCCTTCCACACACTTTTCCACAAATGATCATCTAATCAATCAACATTACGCAAGAAGCAAAATAAATACAAAACAATACAAGAACAACACGTCAACTCACAAGAGATCAAATGGGAAAATAATTCACCGACTTCAGATATTTTCATATCAGAGGGTTCGGCTCGGTAGAACTCCTAACAGGGCCTATAAATCCTACTGATCCCTCAACATAAATATTTGAAAAAATCTTTCGCTATCCTACGTGTATTCAAAATGACCGACTTTTGCATCTTTATATATAAATTTTTTGATAGATCTAATATGCCTAAATTTTTAATGAGAGAGCTAGGTATAATGCCAGTAGCCGAAATAACAAATGGTTATATTTTTACAGTTTGAGAATGCCAAATTCTTTTTATTTCATTTCCTAGATCTGTGTATTTTTTTTATTTTTTCATTAACAGGTTTTTGAATATTACAGGAATTTAGAATAGCGGCATCAATGATATAAGTTATCTTTTTAATTTTGTCATGTAAAACTATATCGGGTCTATTATGACTAATCGTTCGGTCTGTTATTATAGTTTTATCATAATATATTTTATAAAATTCGTTTTCTAAAAATAAATTTGGTTCGTATTCATAATATGGTATTATATTACGGCAGTCAATCAAGTTATGTTTAATTACCAAACTTTGGTGAATTATTTTTAAAACTTGATTGTGCCTAAATGTATACTCGGACGGTGCTAATATAGAACATCCCGATATAATATGTTCTATAGTTTCCGGAAAAGCCAAACATTTTCTACATAAATCATCAATTTGATTTGTATCTTTGATTATATGCTTCCTATAATTTTTAGTATTAATGACTCTATTCTGAATGGCAAGCATGAATCCTTCTATTTCTGCGCTCAACTTTCCAATACTCAACCATTTGTTTGACGAAAATTTGTCAACATACGTTTGGTTGAGATAATTTAAGTGTTTTGCGTGTAAAATTTTATTTGACCAGGAATATAATAATTCCTGGTTGGGATTTATAAAAATGTTGGCATTCTCATCGTATAAATTTAAAGGTGTAATATTTCTAATATTGTTTTAATCACCATATTTATTTTAATTATCTTCTTTTTTATTATTACAGAACGGATTTGAGGAATGGAGAATTATCTTCTTCATTGGAGCAGCAGCCTATTTCATAAGTGGAATCATATTTATTATATTTGGAACCGGAATGACCCAGCCTTGGAACAAAAAAACTACAACTACTGATAACAGTAAATCTGTCGACAATTTGGCCTTTGAAATGGAAAATAATGACAGGAGTCACAAATAATTTTATTTACCGTAATTAACGAACAATGAATTATCAAGAAATATTAAAAGGCTGAAAATAAATTAATTTTAAAATAAGTGAGTTTTTTTTCATCGAAGTATAAATATGTAACGTAACGGAACGTCTTTTCAGGTAGGTAGTCATCCAAATATATTTGTAGAGGTGCATTACTAGAACATTCTGGAATGTTCACCCATGCAAAACGCATCGTATTAGAACCTACTAGCGAAGCATCGTAGGTACGGCGCATCTACCTACTCGCTGGATTATTCTCGATGCATTAACGCCTATATAATTTTATATTTTTTTTACTGCCGGCAACCCGGGCGTTTATTGACATCAAAATATCATTTACAAACAAGTAAGTAACCCGCCTCGCTAGATGATTTCTGTTCTGAGGCGGGTACATATACATATATGCTTACACATACACATACATACATACGTACGCATATATTTATATATACCTATTAATCAATATATATATAGATACATTCATATGAATATATACACATGTATATATAAACATATGTACACACATACAATCACATACCCTTACTCATGCATGCACATAAACATAAACATAAGTATACAAAGTTTAAATAAAATTATTGGAAAATGTAAAAAGTACCTCACCGCGCCGCCATGAGCTACGATCCCACGACCTTAAAGGCTAGGGGATAATCATGGACTCTATGGCCGGCCAGCCTGCGCTGCGCCCCGGCTCCTACCTCACCGCGCCGCCATGAGCTATGGACCCACGACCTTAAAGGCTAGGGGATAATCATGGACTCTATGGCCGGCCAGCCTGCGCTGCGCCCCGGCTCCTACCTCACCGCGCCGCCATGAGCTATGGACCCACGACCTTAAAGGCTAGGGGATAATCATGGACTCTATGGCCGGCCAGCCTGCGCTGCGCCCCGGCTCCTACCTCACCGCGCCGCCATGAGCTATGGACCCACGACCTTAAAGGCTAGGGGATAATCATGGACTCTATGGCCGGCCAGCCTGCGCTGCGCCCCGGCTCCTACCTCACCGCGCCGCCATGAGCTATGGACCCACGACCTTAAAGGCTAGGGGATAATCATGGACTCTATGGCCGGCCAGCCTGCGCTGCGCCCCGGCTCCTACCTCACCGCGCCGCCATGAGCTATGGACCCACGACCTTAAAGGCTAGGGGATAATCATGGACTCTATGGCCGGCCAGCCTGCGCTGCGCCCCGGCTCCTACCTCACCGCGCCGCCATGAGCTATGGACCCACGACCTTAAAGGCTAGGGGATAATCATGGACTCTATGGCCGGCCAGCCTGCGCTGCGCCCCGGCTCCTACCTCACCGCGCCGCCATGAGCTATGGACCCACGACCTTAAAGGCTAGGGGATAATCATGGACTCTATGGCCGGCCAGCCTGCGCTGCGCCCCGGCTCCTACCTCACCGCGCCGCCATGAGCTATGGACCCACGACCTTAAAGGCTAGGGGATAATCATGGACTCTATGGCCGGCCAGCCTGCGCTGCGCCCCGGCTCCTACCTCACCGCGCCGCCATGAGCTATGGACCCACGACCTTAAAGGCTAGGGGATAATCATGGACTCTATGGCCGGCCAGCCTGCGCTGCGCCCCGGCTCCTACCTCACCGCGCCGCCATGAGCTATGGACCCACGACCTTAAAGGCTAGGGGATAATCATGGACTCTATGGCCGGCCAGCCTGCGCTGCGCCCCGGCTCCTACCTCACCGCGCCGCCATGAGCTATGGACCCACGACCTTAAAGGCTAGGGGATAATCATGGACTCTATGGCCGGCCAGCCTGCGCTGCGCCCCGGCTCCTACCTCACCGCGCCGCCATGAGCTATGGACCCACGACCTTAAAGGCTAGGGGATAATCATGGACTCTATGGCCGGCCAGCCTGCGCTGCGCCCCGGCTCCTACCTCACCGCGCCGCCATGAGCTATGGACCCACGACCTTAAAGGCTAGGGGATAATCATGGACTCTATGGCCGGCCAGCCTGCGCTGCGCCCCGGCTCCTACCTCACCGCGCCGCCATGAGCTATGGACCCACGACCTTAAAGGCTAGGGGATAATCATGGACTCCTCGGGATTATAATCAGCGCCCTGGCCTGCGTTCCCCACGCGCCTAAGCCTGCGACATCTTTGACGGTCTTCATCTCCCGCGCATCTGCCTATCAAGTTAATTATACCTTATCGAGTCGATAAAGTCGGTGGCTCAACACCGCGTTGGTGGAGACCGGACTTGCGTATTTGTTCAGCACTGGCGAAGACGTTGAGTCTTCCAGGTACTCCAGTGTGATGCAGGGTAGCCGAAGGTACGATTGACCTGGACGGCAGATGCGCGGGAGATGCAAGCCGGTGAAAATGTCGCAGGGCCAAGGCGCAGACCGGTGAAGGTGTCGCAGGGTCCAGGCGTGTGGGGAGCGAAGGCCAGGGGTGATATCGAAGGCCAAGGCTCTGATTTAATCCCGGGCAGTTGATGTTTATCAGTTCTCTCCTTTAATGTTCGTGCAACGCCGGGCGAAGTAAGTGGGTCCGTGGCCCGTACCGGCGCGGTGGGGTAGGAAGTGGGGCGAGGCGCGAGGGCCTGCCGGGTGGCCGATCAGAAGGCAGCGGGCGCTCGCAGGCGCGAATGCATCGAGAATAATCTGTGTCATTTGTCTGGACCAAAGATGGAAAGGTTATGGCGCGGAAAGCCGAAAAAGATAAAATAATTTATATTAAACACTCCGACGATATAATAAAGATGATCTGAATTACTATCCTAAAATCTTACACATCCATCCGATAATTTTAATCTTACTTAGCCAAATCAAAAATATTACACAAAAACATACGCAGCATTTCAAAAATTTTGACAATTTCACTGTCGTACTTCAACAATTGGAGACAGAATTTGACGTGATAATCCCCACAGAATGTTGGCTAGATAGAATCTTCACACCAATACAATTACCTAATTATACGGTCACTCACTCAAAAAATATTAAAAATCAAAATGACGGTATTATAATTTACTGCAAAAAACATCTACATTCAACTATAATGGAGCTAGATATCACAGAGGCAAACGGCTTTGAAATAATCGTAAATAATGACATATGTATTTTAAATATGTATCGATCACCTTCTATAAAAAACATAGTTCCCTTTCTAAGGTCCCTAGACAGTCAACTTATCAAAATGAAAAAAAAAATCTGCTTAGTGGGAGATATGAATATAAAAATTTTAGCAAATAAAAAACATCCACAAAATGACGATTACTTAAACCTTTTGTTGTTCCATGGACTCTTTAGCACCATAAATGAACCCACAAGAGTCAACTTTAAACAAAATAACCTATTACCCACCCAAACTTGTATTGACCACATTATGTTAAAAACAAAAAGATCATACAAATCCACAATCCATCACTCGACAATTACAGACCACTATACACTTATCCTGAAAATAAACACTACAAACAATTCACAAGAAATTCACTCCAAAACCACAAAAACCTACAATAAAACTGATGTTTTAAAACTAAATGACATACTACTTCATAAAAAATTAGAAGAACTCGTAGAAAATAATAAAATTAATGAAGCATGGACACTTTTTATAGAACGTATTCAAGACGAATTTAAAAAAAATACCATCACGTCCGAAAAAAGTTCTCCAACTAAACATATACTTCTAAAACCGTGGATATCAAAAGGACTCATAACAAGTTTCAGTAAAAGAGAAAAACTCCACAAACAATGCAAATCAAACCCATATGACATCTATCTCATAAATTTCTATAAACGATATCGAAACTTATGCACACGACTTGCACGTATATCGAAAGAAATATATTATAAAAATAAATTAGATAAATGCAACAAGGACCCCAAAAAAATTTGGCAAATCCTAAAAGAAATATCCCACACATCTACAAAGAAAAGCGATTCCATAACCTAGATTAAAATAGATAACGAGATTATTAACACATCAGAACAACCACTAAAAGTATGTAATTTTGTGAATAACTATTTCGATAACGTAGGCAAGGTACTAGCGAACAGAATCACTACAAATGACGATATCCCAGAATTCTCAACCCACTATACACACACTGGTGTTTCTCCCTTTAAAATTCCCTAAATTACCCAAACAGAAACACTTAAACTTATAAACGAACCAAAAAAATACAAACTCTCAGGGTAGCGACAAAATATCACCGATGACACTAAAAATATTAAAGTCAGCACTTCTTATGCCACTTACTATACTTATAAATCGGTCCATTAAAGAAGGGATGTTCCCAACTATTTTGAAAACGGGCAAAGTAATTCCAATCCACAAAAATGGAAACAAGGAAGAAATAAATAATTACAGACCAATTACAATTTTGAACACGCTTTCAAAAATTCTCGAGAAACATATCAAAAACCACCTTTTAATTTTTCTCAACAAAAACAATATACTATCACCAAATCAATTTGGATTCAGGGAACATATGAGCACCTCACATGCCATAGCCTCAGAAACAGTCTTCCTCAAAACAAATATAGATCAGGGTAAAAATGCCTTGGAATATTCCTAGATCTGGCAAAAGCGTTTGACACGATTCACCACCAAAACCTGTTTAATAAACTAAAATATATTGGAATCACGGGAACAGAACTCAAATTAATTGAAAGCTACATGGAAAATCGCACCCAATATACCTCAATAGAAAACACATGTAGTGACAAGGAACAAGTATCCTACGGAGTACCACAAGGCAGCGTACTTGGCCCAATCCTATTCCTTATTTATATTAATGATCTATGTCACCTCCAAATAGACGGGGAAATTAAAAGCTTTGCTGACGACACTGTGTTACTTTTTAAGGCCACTGACTGGAACACACTAATCACAAAAGCTGAAGTTGGCATAAATATTACAAAAAATGGCTTGACTCTAACTTAATAACTTTAAATATAGATAAGACTAAATTCATAACCTTTAGCATAAACTCGAGAGGCCAACCCTCCAAAAACATCTATACCTCGCAATAGCACAATCCATAATGGAATACGGCATTATTGCTTGGGGCTATGCCAGTAAAAAATACATAGACACACTGTATAAAGCTCAGAAAACCTTAACAAAAGTAATACTTAAAGTACCTAGACTAACACCCACTTCAACCATATTCAAAAAATTCCCAGTGTTGAAGATTCAAAAATTATATTCAAAACAAATACTTACTTTCTGTTAAAAATGTTGCGACCTATAACAAAAATATGTTTGATGCCAATAGAATCAAACCAGGATCTGCATCTCCCGACCAGGCAAACTACAGACCTTCCCAAGGTCACAGCCTAATGCAACCAGGGCTGAACCGATGCGACCACACAGGACTACTGACCATAGAGCATCGGTGTGGTTGACCAATCTATATCCAGAAGCCACTGGGGCTTCCAGTCAACCAGGACCAGGGGTATTCGCTGCCTACCAGGACAGGGCACCCTTAATATGAGACTCAATCCCGTGAGTTAACATGTACCACCCTTGACAGGATGATCACCACTGGACCGAATGCAGAGTGAACGGTCTACACAATGCAGTGATTACAGTGTTTGTGTGTGCGATTAAAATAAAAGAGTCAAGTATGAACTCATATAAAAAAACAGGCTTCAGTTTTTGAACTGCTCTATACGGGAGCTAGAATATTAGTTAATTAGGTGATCGATATGTGTAAATTTTATGAATTTTATCAATTTTATGATTTATCAGTTTATGGATTTATTAATTTTATGGGATTATTAATGTGATTATTTTTTAGGATTATGTATTTGTATGAGGGTTATTATATTTTTGATTGTTATAAGTTGTATTCCCGATCCCTTCAGGTTTAGGTAGTTTAGTTATTATGAGCTAATTTAATATTTGTTGAAAGTTTGTTGTGTTGGTATAAAAAAAACCACTAGTTTTTTCTCATCTCGGCGGGGCAATATGTTAAAAATGTACGAACCATTAGCAAAGTTCACCACCAGTTACTTTACAGACTCCTGCCTAGCAAAAATAAGAAAAACATGCACTTTTTCAGAATCATACGAAACTTTCTCGTCTTACAACATCTGAAAATGATTTATTTTGCAGTCTGCCAATCTATTATTGAATATGGTATCATGGCATGTGGAGGCGGCACTTCATCTGCACTTGACCCAATCATAAAGATTCAGAACAATTTTAAAAATAATTCTTAGGCTACGTTTAATTACAGACTCGAATTTAATTTTTAAAATTATGAATGTGTTTGATGTTCGGCAGCTATATGCAAAAACTATTCTAACTCATCTATACTCAAATATACATAATTCCTACGAAAAAATTTCAAATACACGAAGTACTCGAAGCAACAACAAAAACTTACTACAAATACCGAAAACGCATACTACTTTTGGTCAACGAAACTTTAAATACTTTTCGACAAGACTATACAACATTCTTCCAGACAGCATAAAACAATGTGATTCACAAAAAAAATCAAAGATAATGTAAAAACTTGGATCAAAAATAAGAATAGGGCCTTTACCGGTGCATTCACCCAAATTCGCAGTTATTGAAGTAACTACATTATTGAGCGAATACATTTTAATACAAGTATAGGTATATATTTATTGTTTTTGTGTTTAATTCGTACAACTCCATTTATTTTTTTTTTAATTTAATTAAAATCAAATTTAATAATATAATTATTAAGTTCTGCAAGTATTTTTTGCTTTTTGTTATTGTTACAGCTGTTTCGGCTTTCAAGGCCATTTTCAAACTGTGGTTAAGCCACGTTTTGACGACTTATTAATATGATTCTATTTTACCCCCTCCCAAGTTAAAATGATTTATTACCGGTTAAACCAAGACGGTTTAGACGTAAAATCCTTATTTAGCAACATCCCCATTAAAGAATGCCTTAAAATAATTGAAAATATCCTAGAACAATCTAATGTTAACCCAATAATAAGAAAAGAGTTATTCCAGCTCATAAAAATTTGCATACAAACAAATTATTTTCTTTTTAATGATACATATTTTGAGTATTTGTACGGATTTCCCATGGGATCCCCTTTAAGCCCACTTCTAGCGGAGATATTTATGGATCATATTGAAAATATAATTCTTAAGTCTCCCTTAGCTAAATATATAATATACTATGTCAGATATGTAGACGATATCTTAATATGTTGGAAAGGCACCAACCGTCAATTAGATATCTTTATTAATTGGGCCAACACTGTTAATAATAAAATCTGCTTCACAGTCGAACATGAGATCAAAGGTAAAATATTTTTTTTAGATCTAACAATTGGAAAGAATAATAATAAACATACTTTTGAAATATTTAGAAAACCAACTTTTAGAGACACTACAATAAATGCAAATTCAACTCATCCTTGGTCTCATAAATTATCAGCTTACCATTCCATGGTACATAGACTCATTAACATTCCCTTGGACAATAAAGCGTATGAGAAAGAAAAGGCAACGATACAAACGATCGCGGTTAATAATGGATATAACATAAATAACATTGAAAAAATTATAAGAAATATAAAAATAAAATTAATTTAATATACCTATCCGGCAAATAATAAAAATATAGAAAAATTTGCATGTCTTGAATTTATCGGTCCAATATCCATAAAAATAGCAAAAGAAATAAAAAATGCGGTCTAAATATAGCTTTCAAAACCAATAATAACATAGGAACAAACCTTAAAAACTCTAAAAGTAGAAATCCTAAACTTAATAATAGTGGCATATATGAATTAAAATGTTACCACGCCGATTGCAACGCTACTTATATCGGACAGACGGGAAGGGCTTTTTCAACTAGATTCAAAGAACATATAAGATGTTATAATAATAAGAGCACATTTTCAAAATTCGCAGAACATCTCTTAGTAAATAATCACGTCCCGCTTGACAACAATGAACTTAAACCCTTGCACATAGAAAGAAAGGGCCTTAGATTAAATTTACCTGAACAATTAGAAATCAATAAAAGAACCAATGGCCCTAATATAACATTAATTAATAAAGTAAGGAAAATTGTTTATTCCCCGCTTCTAAGTATGTTCACAAAACCTAAACAATATAACACATTTAAATAAATTAATAACTGCTACATCATTATTAAACAATTAAGATAACATTAATGTGGGGAAAACAGACTTCAAAATACCCCCACAGAATATGAAATCTATTGTCACAATTATTTTTATCAGTAAATTGGTTTAACCGGTAATAAATCATTTTCACTTCTTCTTCTTTATGTGCCGTATCATGTCCCCCCGACGTTGGCGATCACTCTAAAAAATGTCTCTTTGTCTTGCGCTGCCCGGAATAGCTCCTCCACACTTCTAATGCCGGTCCACTCTCGTATATTTCGCAGCCAAGACATTTGTCTCCTACCAGGCCCTCTGCGACCCTCTATCTTGCCTTTCAATATTAACTGGAGCAAGTGATACTTCTCCCCTCGAAGTACATGACCCAGATATGAAATTTTCCTGATTTTTATTAATCTAAGCAGTTCTCTCTCTGCTCTAGCCCGCCTGAGAATTTCTGTATTGGTGATCATGTCGGTCCATGGGACTTATTCTCTGGTGAAGCCACATTTCAAAAGCCTCTAACCTGTTCATGGTATTTACTTTCAAGGTCCATGTTTCACATCCATACAACAAGACCGACCACACATAACATTTTAGCATTCTCTGCCTTAGTTTTAAGCTGATATTATCATTGCAGAAGAGGGATTTCATTTTAATGAACGCAGTTCTTGCTGCTTCAATTTTGCACCTAACCTCTACATCTCCGTGAGAATACTGCCGAGGTATCTAAATCTTTCGACCTTTTCGACATTGAAACCATTTAACTGTATCACTGATTCAGAGTGATCTAGTCGTCCAAATGTCATCCATTTTGTTTTATTGACGTTGAATGTTAGGCCCAGTTGCTCACCAGCATTATTAACAAGATTTAATAGGTCTTGGAGGTCATCGATACAGTCAGCTAGTAATACAGTATCATCTGTGTATCTTATGTTATTAATGACAACTCCGTTGATCTTAAGACCCTTCTCAGTATTACTTAGGGCTCTTTTAAAGACATAGTTAGAATAGAGATTAAACAATAGTGGCGACAGGATACAGCCTTGTCGTACTCAACGCTGAATGGCAATTGCATTAGATCTCTCATTCCCATGTCTTATTTCTGCTGTTTGGAACCAATACAGGTTTTTTTTTAAATTCTGGTCTTTGGTGTCAACGTTACAATCCGCATTTTAACTTGGGAGGGGGTAAAATAAAATCATATTAATAAGTCGTCAAAACGTGGCTTAACCACAGTTTGAAAATGGCCTTGAAAGCCGAAACAGCTGTAACAATAACAAAAACCAAAAAATACTTGCAGAACTTAATAATTATATTATTAAATTTCATTTGAATTAAAAAAATTTTTAAAAGTATAGGTATGTTCAAAGGTATTAGGAACTAACATGAAAAATTCTGCCTCATAGCCATGCTAGCCTAGTGAGGCGGTATTTGAGAAACCTCAACTAACTGTACTTTTATTTTCTTTTTACTTTCATCATCTTACGTTTGTATTTTTCTGTTAATTTTATAACCTTAAAAAAAGTTACAAATCAATGTACAATATACACCATAATATGTATTTATAGTTGTAATGTCGCAAACTTTCTTAAATAAAGATATATATTATTATTATTATGTTGCACTAGATCAAGGCTGCCCAACCCCAGGCCCGCGGGCCACAATGTGGCCCGCGAACGAATTATAAGTGGCCCGCGTGAACCATTTTCAAAAAACCCGCCAATCCGCAAATTTGAAAAAGTGTCGCGGTAAAACAAACAATGCAGCTTGCGTGCGGTCACCAGTGTTGCCAACGAAGGCGATTTATCGCTATTTAGGCTACTCACAACGAGAATCAGCGACGAAAAAATCTAACCTCTTAAACTTACTTTTTAAACAAAAATACACCGGTTTTTTTTGTGTAATCTTGTAGCCACCCCCCCCCCATGGAATTCGAAAAATTGTTGTGGGGAATCACATATGATGTTTTTGGGTGCGCGGAATTTATCCTCAGCGAAGTTCCGTAACAACCCCCCCCCCCATGGATTTCAAATATTTTGTGGGGAGCACTCGTTTTGAATTTTTTTTGTGGGGAATTATGTTTTATAGAAATTCTCTAACAAGCCCCCCCCCCATGGAAATAGGAACCGTCAGGTATTAAGTGGCCCGCCAGTGATTCAAAATCGTCAATTTCGCCCAACTGTTAAAAAGGTTGGGCAGCCTTGCACTAGATACTCGAATTTACTCACTGTGCGCCAGGGGGAGTAGGAGTGACGGTCATAGATAATGTTATCTATCGATATTCGTAACGCAATTTAGATTACATTACTCATCTATGACTCATCTGGTATCTAGTTTATGGTCAGTGTAAACGTCAAATTCTTTTCGAGTTGTGCACAAAAGGAATTAAGAATACAATATTATCATAACAACCGCAAAATGTCTAAAAGTGTGGTAGAGTTTTATCCAGACCAGGAGAAACATCGATGTGGTTACTGCAAGAAACCTGATTCGAGTTGTAGTCAAGGTGAATTTCATCAAAACATTATTTTTGCAGTTCAATTTAGTCAAATTAACCCATTTGAAAAACGATCTATTTTAATTTTAGGAATGTGGGCACACCAACTCACAACAGATGATTACCAGAATTTAATTGATAGAGGATGGAGACGCTCCGGAAAATATTGTTACAAACCTAAAATGGATGAAACCTGTTGTCCCTTGTACACCATTAAGTAGGGCCATTAATATTTATATTTAATATTTATTTGAATCCAACAAATAACTGAATTTAATACTGCGGCCTAAGGTTGAGATAAAAAAGCATTGCCAATGCTATTTTACAATATTGGTTCAATTCCACACCCTTTTCTCAATGAAGAATGCAAGAATTTAGATGTTATTCAGTTATCGACTGGTCAATGGCCAAGTTAGCTAAGCGTTGGGTTCCCGCCTGTGTTTTGTGAGTTCGGCAAATAACATTTCCACTTGCGTGATGTAGTAGAAAATTTTCAAATATTTTCAGGTTATTCGTGACCTTGAAATGTTTGTCTTTAAAAAAATCATCCCATAATATCAAGTTAGGTCTAATACAACCAGACCATAAATGCCTTCTTGTAAGAATGTTTTAATATTTGGGAACATTGTTTAACAATTTGGTCCCACATTCTTAGGATAAAATAATACATCATCTACATTTACTACTAGTAAGAGTTTAAATGTACCCAAACAAAGACTAAAAATGTTTCAATATGTTATCTATCTATATCATAGAAAGTTGAAGTAAGCAGCATTCAATTCTTATTACTTAGCATGCTATATGATTATCACAGTCAAAATACATAGATTAGATTATAAAGTTCTCAATATCAGCTCTGACTCATATTTAATTTTTTTAAATATATTTCAGATGTGATGCTTTACAATTCAAATTATCGAAATCTCAGAAAAAACTGATTAAAAAAATGAACAAGTTTTTTTCCAAGGATAGCGATGTTGAGATTTCTGAAAATGATGCAAAAAGTTCCACCAAAACTAATGAACAAAACCAAATACCTATTCCTAGTCAAGAATGTGATGAACAAACTGTGTTGAGCACACTTAGAAATAAGAAGCATATAAAAATTGATGTGAATAATCTAGTTCCTTCTTCCCCAAGGGAAAAAACCAAAAATTCAGACTCAAAAGATAAAAAACCTGAGAAAGTTGGTAAGAAATTTATACGTTGACAAGCAATATTCTAAAGCATGGATCTCAGAGAAGAAGAAACCATAGTTATGTCTGATAGCGACTAGCAGTGCTTCTAATGAAGAGAGGGATTGAGCAAAAGAAGTGTACAAGGGATGCAAGAAAAGAGTAAGTGTTGGAGTGAAGGAGCGATAGAAACACCTGGAAGAGGAAATCAAAATGACAAATTACTTCCAAGAAAACATCACTGTTTTGGAAAGAGGTTAAAAGATCCGGAGTGGTCCAGAAAACGGAAGCATGAAAGTGATTAAGTTGAAAGATGGAAAAATGTTGACAAATGAGGAAGAAATAAAAGAGATAATAATAATATTATTTGGATCATTTCTATAGCACCGTTTTTGTGAAAAATCACCTCAAGGGCACTTAAACATCGATGAAATATTTTGAGAAAGTTTGTGTATTTTGGGAAGTATGTTTAGAGATATTGAAAGAAGGGTAAAAGCAGGTAACTCCATTAATGGATTACCGAAAGCAGTTGGGAGCTAACAAAAAACTGTCCACAGAAGCGAAGCTAGCTGTCCAAAATTTAGTTCTGGTACCTATCCTGATGTATGGTAGTGAGGCATGGAACTGGCAGAAGGGTGAAAGTAGACTGAATGCTATAGAAATGATTTCCCTGAGTCGTAAGTGTGGTAAAAACCATTTATGATTGTGCAAAAGATGTGGAGATCCGCAAAGAATGCAAGGCTGATGTGAGCATAATGAGTAAGACTAGGAAAGGGACGCTCAGATGGTTTGGGTATGTTGAGTGAATGAACGAAGAAAGAAAAGGAAGGAGAATATATAATGCAAATATGAATGGTAGAAGAAACCGGGACACCTGAGGAAGATACGGCACGATTAAGTGAACCAAATACTTAAGTCATGAAATGTCGAGAGTGAATGAGGCAAGGAGTGTGTGCCAAGACCGAGATGTTTAGCAATCTGTACCTCTGTATACCCCTACGGAATTAAAAATAACCTACTCAAAATAACTATATTTTTATTTTGAGTAACTTTCTATCAATTTTTTTTCTAAGAATCTTGAATTTGTTTTTAGAGAATGATAAGCCATTAACAGTATCAGAAGATATCAGCAGAATTCCGTGTAAGAAAGCTAAGCAACTGAGATTACAACGAAGAAAGGAGAAGTGCCTGCTGAAAGGTATTGAGTTTGATCAAAAACCGAATCCAAATATCTGTGAGAAGTCTTTAGAAGAGTTTTTGGCTGATCTCCCAGATGGTTTTCGAGAAAGGTTGCAGGTAATTTTTTATTTATAAATAAATACCACTATTTATTGCTTTCTATTATTTAAATTGTATTTTTGTTCCTCCCGGTCAATCAATTTCTGCGCAGGGTCTTGCAGAATTCGGTTTACGTCGATTGCTTACCGACCTGGATGACGGGCTTAATCTCACCATAGAACACTGCAGTCAAATTAAACACACATTTTTGTCACACTAGTACATATTGATACAAAGTTTAGTGCTAGAAGATTTATTTAATAAATTTAAAAACCGATTTTGTGACAGGAATAAAATCACACAATTGGTTGGCTTCAATTTTTTGCCACTTTATACATATACATAGCCAATGAAATTATTGCAATGTTTTCCTCAACTAAACAAAGGTGTGGTGTGATATGTATGTATTTTATGGGCTACTTTGATGGTTTCGCAGATAAAACTGGTCAGGACTGCCCCTGCCAGCCCTGAATGGCTGGCCTCAGCAACTGCCAGCTACCAGCTGTATATTAAATACCAAGTGGCCATCCACGGTGACAAGGCTTCCGAGTGTACAGAGGACCAGTTCCGAAGATTTTTGGTTAAGAGTCCTCTGCAGGTACAAAAACAATATTTTTATATATTAAATACATGAAATTATGTAATTTTACAAGATTGAAAATATACCTTTACATAAATACACTTTTTATACAAGTACCTAAAATTTTTGATCTTCACCGTAATATATTGGTGCATAACCGTTTTATTGAAAACTTTTTTTTTATTTTTTTATTACAAGATAATACATTACAAAATGATAACAAAGTAATAATGTATTATTCCCAGTGAGTTTATAAAACTTGATAAATAAGATTAAAGATTGAAAAATATGGCATACCTTTCTGAAGAATTTGGCACTATTAGTCATAATACAAGTTAAATGCAGCCATTCCCAATCTGGGGGGTGAGTATGTATCTTTTGCGTTAGAGTTATGGTAAAGGTTAAATCAGCGTTAAATGGTAGGAGCTCAAAAGGTAGAGAGTGAGAACATATTTATACGTTAAACGCAACTCATTTAATGCTGATTTGACCTGCGTTGGCTAATGCAAAAGATATATACTCACCCCTCTGAGTAGATTTGCACAGTTTTTCCCTTTGATTTTATTAAATGGCACTTTACTCCTATTGAAAATTTAGACGATGGATGGTAATCATTATTGAACTTTTGATAGTTATGACTATTTATTTTGCAGGCCGACTTTCCAGCTGATGGGCCTTCAGTGGGATATGGTTCGTTCCACCAGCAGTACTGGCTTGACGGGGAACTAATTGCTGTGGGTGTCATAGACATCTTGCCAAAGTGTGTTTCTTCCGTATATCTCTTCTACGACCCTAATTATTCGCATCTCTCCCTTGGGACATACGGCGCACTCACGTAAGTTGACTTATTGTGCTTTATTTCACTTTTATGATCTGATATTTTTATTTCAGTTTGAAAACATTTGGACTTACGCTGCATTAGTTCATACAACACAGTTTCAGTAATGTTGGTGGATATAAACGAGCGCTAGACCATAATATGTACTTAATAATGCTTGTGTAGATTTATTAATATAAGTTGAAAATTTAACCTCATTACAGAGAACTGGCGTTCACCAGGCAGTTACAAGTGAAGACAAAAAAT
This sequence comes from Hesperophylax consimilis, assembly GCF_061612785.1. Lineage (NCBI taxonomy): Eukaryota > Metazoa > Arthropoda > Insecta > Trichoptera > Limnephilidae > Hesperophylax > Hesperophylax consimilis. The sequence continues at coordinate 41,275,892 of NC_142836.1, read as the reverse complement.
ATCAAAAGCTACTACATGGGATTCTACATTCATTCTTGCCCCAAGATGCGATACAAAGGGAATTACAATCCATCGTTTCTCCTTTGTCCAGAAACTTACAAATGGTTTCCACTGGAAGAATGTTGCAATAAGCTGGAGCAGCATTTGTACTGCAGATTGAACCCTGACATTAATGCCACAGATACAGATGCATGTGAAAAGAGAGATTTACAGGATATCCTCGTACTGGCAGGCAGTACGTATATGACGTATGGTCTGTACAAAGAGCACAAAAAACGCACAAGCTTGAGGATAAGGAAAAGCACTCCGCAAGATACTGATGAGCAAAGAACTCTTCACTATGGAAAGCTAGTCGGGAAAACTACTTCCCAGAATATGCTTTTGGTGAAAGAATAAAATGCCTAATTCAATATTCAAATTTTATTGATAAAAAGAAATGTTATAATATTCAATAGTTTAATAAACTTATCTTTCAGCTTTGCTTAATGTATTATCAGATATCTTACTTGTATTGTTATTGCTTTAATAAATGTGCATTATCATAGTAAACTAGTCTAACCAAAGATACCTGCAGTTTCACTTACAATAACTGGTGTAAAAAAAGATATGGCAGTGGTAGATTAAAATGCGTTACATCGGAGGCAGTGAGGTGACTGAAATCTATAAAACTTTTTTTCCTGGGCTGCTTCAATTAAATATCATTTTATTGATCTTACATTATTACAATATATACATAATATTATTTTGTAGTGTAGTTAAAAAAGCAAAGATAATTTAGTAAGTAGGTGTGCATTATGCCCCATAGCAATTTCTCTAACTCCTTGTTTGAATTATGTAAAAAGTACATTATTAATGAAGACTATTCTTCAAAGTCGAGTATATATTTTTTGCCTGCAAATCCCTGAATCGACATTGTGTTTAATAAAGCTTCTTTATAATTGGAAAACTTAACAAACTGATGAGCAGGAGCGCGCAACTTACGAGTTAATATCATTTCAACAAGCTCGTCGAACATCTGTTTCCTCAATGGACTAGACTCATAATCCTTACTCCATTGCGTCATCCAAAAACCGTAAGCTTTGATATTCTTAAAGATAAGTGCAGTAGTAGGAATAGTGACTGGCTCGCGTGACATCCCCCCGTAGGTGACCATGGCACCGCTGTGGTTTAACTGTCGCATTATTTCCAAGGCACTCTTTCCGCCAACGCAATTTAAAGCCAGCATTGGCTTCTTTGCTTTTCCACTCTTGAATATATCCGTGGTACGAATTTCTTCTTCTGTAAGGATGAAATCGCCACCTAAGTCTGATAAATGTTTTTTCAGATCGTCGATCTCAGGACGATTTCTTACAACATTAACTGTTTTGAAGCCCAACGCTTTGCATATTTGTATAACATTTTGACCGCATGCGCTGTTTGCACCGTTCTGAATGACGGTATCATCGACTTTTAAATCTGCAAAATCTTTAATCATCCTATAAGCAGTGCACGGGTTTACCGTTAGGGTTGCTGCTTCGGCCTTGCCCAGATCTTTAGGTACTTTAACCAAGTCATCTTTAGAAAATACACCAATAGTGCGCCAAATTCCCAGGCCTGATTTTACAGGCAGCACTCGGTCTCCCGGACTCAAACCTTGCACAGAATCTCCGATCTCAACTACTTCTCCCACTCCTTCATTTCCTGCCACTGCGGGAAGTGCCGGTTTTACAGGATATTTTCCTATAATTATACAAAAGACATTAGTAGGAATTAACTGTTTACATATTTAATTACTTATGTTCTTCAATTGGGAGTCAGTGTTTTATAATATGTGCACACAATGAATGAAGAAATACCTTGTATCGTATTGATATCCGCTGGGTTAACGGGAGACGCTATCATTTTAACTACAACATCATTTTTTGTAGGAGCTTTGACAACCTCTTCAACTTGTGAAATAACTTTAATAGGCTCTCCATAATCACTGTAGGTCAAAACTATGGCATTTTTACTATAAAATTTCTTGTTAATTAGACTCAAACTTCCAAGAATTCGATTGAATTTTAACGCCATGCTTAAAGTTAGATTAGTGAATTTACTTTCAGTAGAGGTTACCGTCAATCGGCGAAATGATCGACTGCGCCACTCGTACTGACTGTCGCGTAATGTTTTGTGACGTAATTTATGTATGTATAATATGGTGTTAATTTTTTTGTAAAATCATCACATTTTTCAACTTTGATAATAATATACTTTTGACTTTGACTTTGACAAATATTATGACATTTATTAGTATCATAGACAAACAATTAGATAAAAAATAAAAATATCAGAAAACATGGACCTAATAAACCCTTGACAGAGTATCAGTGCGATTTTGTGTGAGCGGCATTGACGTTAAATCTTGGGTAATGGGAAATTGCCCGGCAGCCATCTTGTACGACAAACTTTTGAAATGATTTGTATGCAAAGTGGTTCATAATGACCTATTATAATTTTATTTTTATGTTAATGTAGTTTTAACGCTTATGATTTTTTTAAGTATTTGACGAGACAATTTCAATTACTTTATGTTGTTTGAAATTCGGAAATGTAGGTAAGCATTATAAATAAAGTATAAATGTATTACATGATTAACAAAAAAATGGAAAAATTTTAATTAAAACAAATAAATAATATTAGAAGGTTAAGAACCGTGTCTATAAAATTTAATGTGATTAAATTGTGCTTCTGTCACTTTTTAAATCATTTGCTACTGACAGATTCTTAGCTCATTGGGCTTAGAATTTTTTTTTATTATTATTCTTTATTTTAGCTTTCACCCATTAGGGGTGATCTTGGCCATACACAATTAACATTTTAGAATTTTGTTGATTACACTTACATGCAGATGAATTTCCAATTATTCCCTGAATTTAATCGATTTGTTTTTCAAAACGCCGAACTCATTTTTTTGGTATTGTCTCTGGCTTAGCGGCAAATACGATTTTCTAAATAATTTTTGAGCAAAGAAAACTTGTTCGACAAAATTTGAGAACTTTTGTACCGTGGTGAAATCAGCCAAGAGCATAATAATAATTAAAAAAAGGATATTTTAAATTTAGTTTGTTGTTTTACTAATAATCATTGCTGATAGATATTTTATTCTGAAACTACCCTTGAAGGAAATAAATATTATTATGTTGTTCCGAGAAACTATAATAAAAAAAAGATTCTGCAGATCGCAAAGAAAACGACATTAGTATTAGATAAACAGTATTATTAAATTCTAAAACAATAAATAACCTGTACACTTGCCATGATAAATAAAAAAAATAATAGAGTTGTGCGAAAACTTTTCAGTTTTTATTAATTTATTTAAAAATATTGAGAGATTTACCTATAATGATAGTTCTTCATCAAGCATTGACAACAGGTCTTCGTGAATAGAAGATGCTGCTGCACTGGGGCACTTTCCAGTATTAGTTGCGTTTTCACTTATTGCAATATTATGTTCATTTTTTACTGAAGACTGGCTTGGCTGAGATTGTATATAACTTATTAGATCAACTACGGTTTCGTTTTCCATTTGGTAGGAATCGTGGTTTATCCTCTTTTCAATGGAAATAAGTTTTAGATTAAACTTATTTTTTTTGGTTTCGCCTCCAGAATTTTCTACCAAATTACGAACAAACGACAATTCCGATATATCAGAATCCGTATTAGTTGCTGAATCTATTTTTTGCGGCTCAACTGCTTCGCCAATATTTTTATATTCACAGTCACACGGAGCGTTGTTGTTCAGGAGGTAGATGTTCTTGCCAAGATTGTGAACGTACTTTGATGTAACATTTTCGGAGAAGACGAAAGAACCATCGTTTCTTTGAAGACCTAACTTTAACAAAATCGAAACTTTAATTCGGAAATCCCCTAGCCAAAATAGTAGAGCGTTTCTTGTAAACGATAGCTCTTGCGCTGTCATATGTTGGAATATTGTGTCGAACCTTTGCAGCGCCCGATCCATTTTGATAATAGCCTGTTGCAGTGGCAAGTCCCGCACACCCTGCAAGTGTCGCCTCGTCAGCTCCGCCAGTTCATGAGGACGGATCAGGGAAATCTGCCATTTCATCATCATAGTCATCAGTTCCCACAGTTTATTCATAGAAACCGGATCCAATCGCATAATTGACACAGAAGCGATATCTTCCAGAAGTGTTCTGACGTTATTGTGACTCTCTAAACTTTGGACGACGGACAATTCATCTAAAAGCTCGTCGTTGAAGAGGACTTCTGTTATATCCGTAAGTACTAAATGGAAAATCATTTGGATTATATCGGAAATATTTCTCAATTATCTCAGTGCGTAACATGGTCCTATTTCGTTATCAATTTGTGCGGGAAAAGATGAAACCATTAAAACATACCTTGCATTCCTCTGTGGGGTGGAATTTTTTGTGCATTGAGTCTTTGATCGACTACATACAACAATTCGCAACCCAAATTGATGACCAAGAGAAGATTCGCGTGCTTTGACATGACCTTTCTTGTTATACTGTTTCAGGTAAATAATCAATATTAGCGAACATAACCTAAAATGGGGCAAATGCACATAGAGCAATTGTATCAACACATCATCAGTATTATGACAAAAGATGGAAATGTTCAAGATTTTTCCTTTAGGCTCGCAAAATTACATACTAATTCTGAAAGAATTGAACTCGTATATGATTTGTTAAGTGATTATGAAGTATTTCCAAATATTATTGTTACTAAAAAAGAAAGCATTATTTCTGACAAATATAGAAACTTGGGCAATGAATTCTTTCGAAGGAAGGTAGATGAAAGAGCCCTAGATAATTATAACAATGCTATATTGTATGCCCCCAATAATTCCAGAGAATTAGCCTTGGGGTTTGCTAACAGATCAGCCATTCTGTTCTCGTATAAACTCTACAGGGACTGTATAGATGATATAGATAGGGCGCTGACGACGGGCTATGATGACAGCTTAAAACCCAAGATATTGAAACGTAAGTCAATGTGTGAGGAAGCTATTTCCGAGCAAGAGGACATAGACCTAGTGGAATCCCAGTGCCGAGAACAATTTAAACTTTCCAAGGAACCGCATCCACTCATTCCCTGTGCCAGCAAGAGTATAGAAATTTCATATTCTAGAGAAATGGGACGCAGCGTGGTTGCTGCTGACAATATTGCACCGGGGGAGGTCTTGGCTGTGGAACAACCATATTGCTGTATTTTGCTTGAGGCATATTACTTAAAGTATTGTTACGGATGTTTAAAGCAATGTTTTTCAATGATACCTTGTCAGCATTGTTGCTATGTTATGTTTTGCTGCAGTGAATGCCGTGAAAAGGCTTGGCAAAGCTATCACCGAATGGAATGTAAACTGATGCCACTATTGTCAGCGATGAAGTTTACTAAACTAGAGCTCCTTGCGTTGAGGACAGTCATACAGACTAAATGTAATTTATCTGATTGGAAACTTATTCACGACACTATACAAGAGGCCGAATCTGTAACTGATCCCCAAATGAAAGGTTTTACAAAGATAAACTCTAATATCGGTTCAACGGCTAAAGAATCCATGATTTTTGACTCTCAGAGCTATGTTCCCATACACACCCTCGTGACAAATGTGGAGAAAAGATCGATTTCAGATATTTTCCAGAAGTCTGTAACGGCAGCTGTCTGCTTAAATTTCCTGATGGAGTATGTGGACTTTTTCTCGGAATGCACGGAAGACACCAATGGCAATGATAATATCTTGAGTAAGAAGAATTGTGTTTACGTGACGGGGGGCCTGCTCCTGCACCACAACATGACGGGTCCCTCCAACATGCACACCATTAGTGGCCTGAGCGGAACCAAGCAAGGCGGCTTTGTGGACGATGTCAACTTTGGTGGTGGAGCATTCGCCTTTCTAAGCCTGTTGAACCACTCCTGTGCCCAGAATGTGGTCAGGTACTGTAGTAGGTCGAGCATTGCGCTCGTTGCCTTGAGACCAATTAAAAAAGGTCAGCAACTATTTGATAACTATGGGTAAGTTCTATCAAAAATTTTGGTAGTTATCAATAACTAACAAAAATACTAACTGACTTGGTTATTATGAATTTTATGTTACAGAAAGTAATATACCACTTTAATATTTTTTCCCTTTGCATAAAATGTAGGCTTACCTACTGCCAGAAATATGTTGATTCTGAGATAGTCTACTTAAAAATTTCAGCTATCTGTCAGTTATATCCGAGCTAAAATAATAACAATGTCGATTTTTTAAATGCGATTTTATTCATCTGTTATAATTGTTTTAATGAAAATTTCACTTTTTGTTTTGTTCATATTAACACATTTCTGGCTTGTATTTTTTGCGCTGGCGCTACGCTGTCTCCGGGAGAAAATAAAGGTCCTGCGCAAATTTATTTAATTTGTTTTAAATCGCTGTATCTTCGAAATTGATTAAAATATTTTAGTAAAAATTTCTACGTAGTAACTCAGCATACCCAAGCTATAAAAGTACTAAACGAAAATCGAATTTTATTTGAAATGCAACTTAATTAACCTTGTAATATGTTTATTACAGTCTGCCTATTGTAATTTGCCCATACCTGCTTTCTTTATACACGCCAGACATCTCTCGCTCTCTTGCACATAGGAGTTGAGCAGGGCGGAACAGAGATAGAGATTCACATCAGGTTTCAGGGTCATAAAAACCCTAATTCCAGGAATTCAATTATTACAATAACAAAATATGTTATCTAAATAATATACTATCTTTTTGTTGAAATACCGATGTAAACGAAAGGCACTATGATAAATATAAAAAGATGACTTGCATTATGATTCGATACATAATTATGTACATTTAGTTGGGACATTTACAAAGAGATTGGTATATAATATTCATATAAAAACATTGAATAATTCTATCTTTACTGACATTGAAATGAGGCCGGTGCAAAAGGTAGAACTACACTTCCCGAGGTTAAGCATCAATCGACCGAACGGTACCGGACCGAGAACTACCTTTCCTGGCCGAAGTGTGTTAATAGGAAAAATAATAAAAACTGCACTTAGCAACTTTTTGCAAACATGGTGTAACAACGAATGGTAATATCTTTTGCCTCGCAAGAAGTCACCAAAATGTTTTTGTGATTTTTAAGCCTAAGTTTTACACATTTTATGTTCATTTTCACACATTATCCCACTTTTAAAAGTCATTAAAATACAGGGTGTCCGGGGGTAAAGTGCACTAACTTCGGAGGTACCGCCATAGGTTCGCTACGTGGTACGCCAAGTGGTTCGCTACGTTTGGTGATTTTAGCAGGGGTGCCCGGGTTGATCGGGTGAGGTGTGTTCAGGATACGCCTGACCACCAGCTGCGTGGCATGCCGGGTCACACTGATCCCTAGATTCCCACACACCCCTCATACCTTTTCCTTCCGAGAACTTCCTCTCCTTCCTTTCCTTAAAAAGACCCCCACACAGCATCCCCAAGATGACATAGGCTCTTAGGAAAATAATTAATAAAAATACTTCTGTGGGGGGGGTTAATATTAAAAAAAAGTGATTCTACATGATGGTAGAAGTAAAAAAGATAAATACCTTTTTTCGAAACTCCATTGTTTTTTCCCTTCCAAAAATATTTTTCATAGAATATTTATTTTTCCATACAAAAACTTAAAAACTACCCTAAAACGTTGGAATTTCGAAAAAAGTAATATTATATTTTTTACTCCCACCATCATGTAGAATCACCTCCCGAAGTTTGTGCACTTTATAGGCGGATACCCGGTGATTTTGTAATAACAATATTTATTGTTATTTACACTTATAGACTATCAGGATTCTCAATTCGCTATAAACAATGTGTTATTTGATATAATTAATTATTTACTGGATGAAGCACGACAAAATAGGTTGATTATGACAGTTTGACGTTTGGCAGTAAACCGACGTATATATATATATATATGTGTGTGTGTGTGTGCGCTTCATTTTGTTCCTCATAGAAACTAATACTTGGCCTTCCCCGATAACCTTATCCAAATGCCCTGTATAATTTTGCCATCCATATCTGTTGACCTAACCACTTACCAAAATGAATAGATTTTCAGTCCATGAATAGATTTTCGACGCAGTTACACGGTTTAAATTAACTGTAACTTCTCTAATAATTGAATCAATATTGCAGGTTCCACCATGCTACAGCCGAGGTTAGCGAGCGCCAGAAATCGCTCCAATTCCAATACAAATTCATGTGTGCCTGTGAGGCGTGTTCCAACAACTGGCCCCTCTATCAGAACCTGCCCGCTGCTCGTCCGAAGGACAAGAAGAAAAGGGAATTGCGTTCTCATAAAATACTTACCGAGGAGCTGATTGACAACCTTAAAAATGGAGATAGGAAAGTTGCTTTGAACATAGTCAATCAACTGTACCCATATGTATCTATCCTTGAGGATAGTGCGCCCAGTAGAGACTTGGCCGACTACCAGGAAACCATCAAGCAGTGTTGGTCACTCTTTGGCAATGTGGAACAGTTAAAGTAGTGAGTGTATGTCGCTCTTATTTTCCTTTAGATATAAGTGTTTATTTTGTACTTCTGATAATCATCATGTTTATGTTATGTATATCCATATATTTTTCAAATTGTATTATAAAATTATTCAAATATGATTTAAGATTTTCACGGCCAAAAGTATTTTTGCTATTTGTTTTTGGGGTATTATGCCGTGTTGCGCTAACTCCTTCTTTAGCCATACCCCCAAAACAAATAGCAAAAATATAAAATTATTGACTGTTTTAATAATGGTAGTTTTATTTTTAGGAGTTACCTATTCCATTTAGAAGCCCTTTCTAAATTTTTGTTATTCCTGGTAATATCTGTCCAAGGTATATGGAAACTCTTTTCGTTAACCTTAATTCTTTTCCTTATTTCTAACTTTTAGTTTTACTAGATTTATAATTTGTTAAGAATTTAAACACTGTAATACTTGGTACCAACATGGTCCAGCTGTTTTATAATAATAAATGAAAGTAAGAAGGTATGTACCTCCATGTTTATTTACCTTTAATCAGGTTCCTAGGTTAATAAAAGTTATGCCATTAAAGTAAAAATTAATCATTTTTATCCTTATTTTAAATAAATAATAATTATACTAAGATATTCATGAGTCAATGATGGAATAGTAAGTTATACAAACATCGCCCAGCCCAGTCTCCAAAGAGATAGTCAGAGAGAAGTTACATTTGAGTGTTGATAATGTTATCATTATATAAAAAGGGTTATAAAATAATAAACGCAGTTCATATTATATATTGTTTAATTAGGGCTTAAAATTAAAATGATACTATTCTAAATCTAATTAAAAGGTATAAAGCTGTGGCTAAAGGCAGACCTGCGATGGTTGTCAATTGAGCCGCACCGCTCTTGAAATGCAGTGTAACCCGGCCCTGCACCTCGGGACTTACAGGGCTGTGGTGAGTTATATAGTCACTCAGGGCATCCACATCACTCAGCGCCAAGATCTCCTTATCCAAAATGTCAGTCTTTAACATTGTGTAGTTGTCCCCGCCCTCGTACAAAAACTGAGGTATTAACACCTTGTAAAATGCATTTTCTAATACCTTTGAATATGTTGGCACAACACATTCTCCGCACAGAGCGTGCACCGACACTAGCCTACTGCCGGATGGATATGTAATGTTATATTCTACCCTTAAGCCTGAAAACTGGAGAAAACTTCCCGGCAGCTCGATTGGATTGTAATTGTATACAGACCATTCTAGCACTTTCTTCAATACCTTGCCTGTCATATTAACAGCTATGATGACATTGTCAAATGGTAGGACCTCAAGGATGTCAGCTCGAGTAATGTTTCCTCCGCTGGTCTCCGCATTGACGGAAGTTCTTATGCCTCCACCATGCATGAGAGCAATGGGAGCATCCGTCCAGCCGGCTGCTGTCTTGTGATCCACTGCATAACCATAAACCATGGAATCGGCAATCAGGTTTCCCAAATTACATTCTTTTTCTCTGCATGCGCCACCACCATTGAGCAAAACATCTGACTTTCCTACAACATTTTTGGTGAAGTTTAGAATGCCCGGCCTGAATGTTTCCAGCAAGTCCAGGACGTCTTGTTCTTGCGCTACAGAGTGGTCTAGTAATATGGGTTGTCCATCGTAGCTTATAAGTTCTCCTTTGTTATCAAATTTGAGGTGAAGTTTACCCAAGTACTTGGTGTAGGCGTATGCCTGTACCACGGGCACCTTCTTACCAGTTGATTGTTGGATTACAGTTGGATAGGCACCCACTATTTGCTCAATATCTGGTGTCTTTCCATTCCACAGGAAAGTATTAGTGTGCCCACCGATGACTAAATCCACTCCCTGAACTTCCTTGGCTATCCTTTTATCTGCTTCATATCCAGAATGTCCTAATGCAATAATAATATTAACCCCTTCACTTTTTAACTTATCTGCTTCCTCTTGAACAGAAATTACTTCATCGATATATTCTATATTATTTGGCGACACTAAAAACTTTGTGTCTGGAGTCAGATAACCAATTATACCAATTTTGGTATTTTGTACTTCGAGGACGATGGATTTATTCAAATTTGTCACAGTGTTGAATTCTGGTTCCCCTGTTAATATTAAGTTGGCGGCCACAACTGGACAACTGAGGTTCTTGATGAAAGGTGTGAGACCGCTAACTCCGTTGTCTAGTTCATGGTTACCCAGGGACTGGAATAAAACAAAAAATTATATTAATATTAAGAAATGTCTGAATATGGACTGGAAAAAAAATAAAAATAAACTATATTAAAACTAGCTGTACCCCACCACGCGTTGCTGTGGCTTAATCTGTCTGTGCAGATAGAGAAAAATTAGCGCGTGTTGCAATTACGTCCAACAAATGGCGCAGTTGAAAAATAAAAATGTTTGTCCAAAAGATGGCGCTGTTATAAAAAAAACAAGTTTTTACCTGTCACAAGTGACATCTATATAATACAAGTATATAAAAACACGCGTATTCGAATGCAATGTTGTGTCAAAATTTCAAAGTAATCGGTGAAGAATTTTCCGAGATTTAAGATTTTGAACAAACGAACATTTACATTTTTATTTATATAGATTAAAAAATACCTGAATATTTCAGTCAGGTTTATAAAAATAAAAATAAATATTTGGTGAAGATTCCCATATTTTTTTTTATTAATCATTCGGATACAGATTCCAATGTCAATTTTTATTTGCTAACAAAAAAGTGGCCAAAATTATGATCTTGCAATTAAAATTATGGTTATTTTTAGAATCGAAATGCCTACTTAGAATAAGTGGTGAGACGTTCATGAACGAGCTGCACAATTGAGCTAGCTCTTTTTGATGAGCCATATTCGTACGACTCGTAAACCGTACCACGGCTCATTTAAACGTTTACTCTTTATTATTGAGAGACATTTCATAAAAATAGTGGCATTAAAATTATCCAAGCATTAATTTTTATTACACACTCAGTAACGTGAACGGTATCTGACAATCCGACATTTGGACTTGGACTTATATATCCGGTACCAAGAGTCGTACGATCATCCATACGCTTATGCTGGGACCTGTACCGGAGGAGCCATAAAGGACGAGCGTAGTATGTATTCTTATTGCTCACACGCACTTAGCTCACTGCTCCCGTTCAATTGAGTCGACTTTTTGAGCCGTACGAAAATGTTGAGCTGGTAGCGTGGCTACCGCTCTTAATAAAATGAGTCATGACTCATCGCTAATAGCGACAGAAACAGTACCACGGCTCAATTGAACGGCCACCCTTTTTTTATCAGGAGATATTTTAGAAAAATAGCGTCATTAAAATTATCCGAGTATTAATTGTTATTACATACTTAGATACATGAACGGCGTTTGACAATCCGACATCTGGACTTTGATGTATGTATCTTCACCTACTAACTACTTAGTATCTTATTTGTCTCATGTTACGAGGCAGCATACCGGTAACAAGAGTCATACGATCATTCGATCGGTCGAGTTATATGGTACAAGCACGGTATTCTCATTGCTCATACTCTCTGAGCTCACAGCTCCCGTTCAATTGAGTAAACTCTTTTGACGTACGAAAATATTGAGCTGGTACCGTGGCTCCCGCTCTTAATAAAATGAGTCATAACCCATCTCTGCTTAGAATATTGAAAATATCACCTTGAAATGGATATTATGTTCATCATCACTAGTTCAATGTAAAGTGGTATTATATTCGGAATTAATTATAATTATACAGTCAAGTTAATTTACAATGACATTGACAGCAACTGCAAATTAGGTCGTCTTTAGTTAATGTTGTAATAATGCAAAATAAAATTTGTAAAAATATTTTTAAGCAGTCGTTATATAAGAATTTTAATATACAAAGTTAATGTCTTTGTAGGTTTTTTATTGGTGTGAAATATGAAATGTAAGTATTTTACCACAGCATCAGGTTTAATGATGTTGATAAAGTCTGCAGCAATCTTCCACTTGTAGATGGCGAACCAAATGGTCCCCGTGTAGGTGTCTCCGGCGTTGAGGTATAGCACCGGAGGGGCCTCCCCAGTGGCAGCCTTTCTCCGGGCCTCTCGCACTCTGGAAATATGGTGAAAATAATATACATTAGACAAAAGGAAAGTAAAATGACACCCTTCTACTTTCCCGTATTTTCTCTTGATAAAACCCAATCAAAATAATTTTCTGATTATTAATACATATAAGGTAGGTACTTGGTAAGTGGCCTGAGACGGCTAGAATACTTATTTGTTATATATGTATTTTGTCTATGATGTGCCCTATTGTAATTTTTTTGTCATTGACCTTTGCTAGGTTCATGATGTTTGCCTTTGTACTTTATGGTTCTACTTCTATTGTTGTCTCATTGTATTTGTATACTCTGGTACATTGTTGTGGTACCTCATACTTAATAACTTTTATTAAGTTTGCTAAATCTTATCTTTATTGTGTTGTATTATTTATTCTTATCTTTATTGTATTTTTGTTTAACATTAGATATTTATATTGTTATTAACCTCCATATTTGTAATTAGTTAAAACTTTTTAGTTCTCTTTTCTGATTTCAACGCTTATTTTTAATGTCTTTCACTATTTTTAATTACCTTATGCCATTTTTGCCACATTGAGTAATAAATTGTATGTTGGTGTTGTGCAGTTTCATTTTGTCCCTATTATAATTAATATATTTTATGTGTATACCGCACGAAAGTCCCAGCCAAATGGGGTATCTTATGTGGGTACGTATGAGGCTGAAGGGAGTGAGAACGGCAAAAAGATAGGAAGAGGAAGGTTGAGAAGCATAATACGTCAATGTATCGTTCAAGCTTTTTTTTGCTTAGGCGGAATATTTAGAATTTGATATTTATGATAACAAGGATCTCCAGTCCATTTTAAAATATAAATATTGACCTTCAACTTAACGTACCAGTATTTGTATAAAAGTTCGTTTCCAAAGTTTGAATTTTTCAAAGCCCACTAAAAACTCTGGATATCTATGGCAGGTCGGACGTGACATGTATAGCAATTTCAAGACTTTTTTTTAATTATTCTTAACTCCATGAAACATTCACATCTCCATGAAACCAAAGGTTGCGATTTGAGATTTTTTTTTTGAATTTCGAATTAATTATTTTATCGACAAAAAGTGGGGTGGCAGTAATGCTTATATTACATTTGTCTAATAAAATCAGTGTTTAGACGAAAAAATAAGGTGAGTCATTTTTAAAACTTATTTGTTTGATACAAAATTTTATTATTTAAAAAAATTATATGTTTATTTCTAATAGTACAATTTAAAAGCGTATATCATTACCTATCAAAAACAGTTTTTAGCTTTCGGATATGTATAGAAATATCCCATTTATTTGGATTTTATTGAGAAGCGGAAATACACATAAACTCTCTGACAGCGAAATATAACGGTCAATATAAAATTGCTGGAGCTTCTTATTTCGACTGTCTTGCTTTTATCTTTTAACTAACACGTTACCTACTATCTCTGTTAGATAGGTGCCTACTTCTCTCGTTTTGTTTTTAAAATAATAGGTATCTACTTACCTAATATTTTCATCTCTGTTAGGTAGGTGCCTACTTCTCTCGTTTTGTTTTTAAAATAATAGGTATCTACATACCTAATATTTTATCTCGGTTAGGTAGGTGCCTACTTCACTCGTTTTATTTTTAAAATAATAGGTACCAAATATTTTTATCTGGGTTAGGTAGATGCCTACTTCGCTCGTTTTGTTTTTAAAATAATAGGTACCTAACTTACCTAATATTTTCGTTGCACATTGTTTTATTTATTTATTTAATAATTCTGTTTGCTAGCAGATATAATGACTACTACGACGTATGAATGTGAATGAAGCAGGCAAAATTTTGGTGTGTGCCAAAACAGAGTTGTGTGGTCCATCCTATCTGCCGAGATTGATAAATAGACGTAAATACGAGCCCAAAAATTCTTATATTGGGTTGATTGTTAGTATTAATAATAAAATTTTTGTATTGGGTTGATTGTAAGTATGAATAATAACATTTTTGTATTGGGTTGATTGTAAGTATGAATAATAACATTTTTGTATTGGGTTGATTTGTAAGTATGAATAATAACATTTTTGAACTTTACGGAAATAGTTTGTTGTGAGTGGCCAAGCCAACGAACTAAGCTCATTTGAATAGGCGAAAGTGACATTTAGAATTATTCCGAGAGTTAATTTGCTTACATAAATTATTCTCGTCCTACGCAATCCAATGGAAATTTTGTAACTTGCATATTACCGATGCAATAAGCCAATCTAATGTGTAGGTATATAGCCTTGCCAAAAATATTCAGTTGGACTAATTCGAAATATTTGAGGACGAAGATATAGGTAAGACAGATAAGAAGGTGTATATCTATATTTTGTATGTAAATACCGCACAAGAGTCCCAAGCGTCTTGAGTCAGTGAGACATGACATCCCCGATTGAGGTATGTTGTGAGGTTGAAGGTATCGAGAGGAGTACCTAGGTATTCAGATCTGGTCGCCGAACACAGCTAAAGCCATTTCAAGCAATGTTTCTATTCATACCAAAAAACCATATTGACGGATAATAACAGATTTAGGCACGACAGATTCGGAACAATTATTAAAAAACGTCGTCGGATAATTATTAATTATTAGTAAGTTGGTACGTAGTTTTCTCTTCGCTTCTATTTCTTTCCCCTCTTATTTTATTGTTCTTCATTTTTATTTTTCTATTCTACTTCAGTGTATTATTTAACTAATAAATTAATACGATGATTTATTTTAATTAAACATTATGTGGGTAGGTAAGTACCTACTGAATAACAAAAATTATAACATTATACCTACATTCAAGTAAAAAAAACTACTGTAACCTGTATGTGATTGGTTTCTTAGAAGTATGCCTACTATAACGGCGCCTGGCGCTAGTAAAAACTACAAGGGCGCTGTGGTGGCTCTTTGACTTCTTGGCGCCTCGGTAAGTCAGAGCTCGAAGCGGACTGCATTTAATGAAGGTTTTAAAATGTTCAATTAACTCCCTTTAAACGTTAAGGTACTCGTAGCTAAAAATTTGAAAAGTTAAAGTTCTAAATGACCAAAATAAACCTCTCCCAAACTCTTGTTAGTAAGTGTCGACTGTATAACCACTCTAGTGACTGTATAACCACTCTCGTGAATCTAAAACCACTCTAGTGACTGTAAAACCCCTTTAGTGACTGTATAACCACTCTAATGACTGTAAAACCACTGTAGTAACTGTATAACCACTCTCGTGACTGTATAACCACTGATAGTCCTCAGGAGTTTTCAAAATCTCTTGATATAACTTGACTCCACTCCTTCAGTAGTTCTGTGACTTCGCGTGATGGTTAACAGGCTAGGTTGGGCATGTTATTTTCTTCCACGTACTGTTTATCACTGTTCTGTATTGTGATGACATTTTATGGTAGGTACTTACAGGTTTGCAACTCTTGCGAAGCCCCCGTAGCAGTTGTTAGCCTTCTTTTCCTTCTCGCTGCAAATCGAGGACACTTGCGACGTCTGCTCGAAGCGGGCGTGCATGTCGTTATTATGCAGGATGACCAGCTCGAAATTTGAACCCTTGGGGCCCGACACCACGGCCCCGAGGGTCTGCGTCAACAGAAGCAGGGACAGCCAGGCGAGGAATATCCCCGAGGATTTCCGTTTATGGAAATGCGTCATATTGGTGGGAGACTTCCTGCAACATAAAGAAAAACACAGATGAAATCACTGTTATGCCCACTTAGGGGACGAATAATAACAAAATAGTAATGACAAAATAGAATAGGTACAGAAGAAAAGTAAACACAACCTAAAACATAACCTAAAATAACGTAACCAATTATTTTATTCTGTTGTATCACATTCTGTTTTATGCGGTTACGTGTTTTATTTTTGTACCTGCCAACT
Source organism: Hesperophylax consimilis (assembly GCF_061612785.1). Lineage (NCBI taxonomy): Eukaryota > Metazoa > Arthropoda > Insecta > Trichoptera > Limnephilidae > Hesperophylax > Hesperophylax consimilis. The sequence continues at coordinate 41,259,421 of NC_142836.1, read as the reverse complement.
GAAAGAGGAAGGTGGGAAGTCCCTGGCTATTCAGATCTGTTCACCAAAAACGGCTAAAGCCATTTCAAGCAACGTTTCGATTCTTAATAGTGGTCTTTCATCAGGGAAAGAGTAAGAGTATCCACCACTCAGAAACTTACCGCAAGTATACAATACATATATTTATTTTATATTGATTACGATGTGCTAGGTACATAAATTAATTAAGTAAAATTTACACACATTTGAACTTGTCTATTCCTCTAGAACAGATGTTTTAATCTACTCTTGGAAATTAAACACTTACATTGAGTTATGCTTACGCCTGAAGATCGAAGGAGAATAAACGACATTTGTTTCTTTTTTTTTATTTGGAGATCGACCGCTGACCAATGTCACCTTTCTCCAACAAATTATTCAGCTAACTTGCAGATTCCTCTCTTACACACTTTGGCAAACCAACGCACAAAATATATCGACTTTACGACACAGCAAATTCATTGTTTAAAACACAACTAATCATGTTTATCATGTCACCATATTTCAGAATGTTTGAAAATAAAACAATTATATTTTTTAAATACACCTATGATGTATTTGAAATTCGATTTTTCTTGATTGAATGAATAAATGAATGAAATGGAACCTGGAAAGTGGAAATTAATCCACTTCTCGACATATGATCGAGCTGAAACTCGACAGATAGATTCATTGTTGATTACAATGCATTCTATCAACTTTTGGTGGCACTCATGAACACACGCGTTTTTCTGAAATTGGATGACATTATACTAAACAATTTACAGCAGTTAATACACGAAATAAATGTCGGTACTATCCAATTAGGATTAGGCATAGTTTTTAGCCGTGTTGAATCCAGTGTTGTTTTCATCCAAATTGGATGAAATTATAAAAAAATCATGGTGGTTAATATATAAAATAAATCTCGGTACTATCATATTAGGATTTGGCTGTGATAGTGGTGTTAACTCATTTCATTCAGTCCATGGGGAGGAAGGTTTAATCCTCAATCAAACGGTTTTTTTTTTTAAGTTTTAAAAGATATTTTAAAAGTTCTCAGGAGTTAAGAGCCAGTCCCTGGGGAGGAAGATTCAATCCCCAGTCAAACCAAAAAAAAAAGTATACCTATACATATTTTTAAACACATCTAAATAAAAATAGATGTATTATAGCAAAAAAGTAGCCTAGTTTTTTCGGGTTTATTTTATTTTATAAATTCTCAAAAGATTATAATCTCAATTTCTTAGTACACCAATGTACATACTTACCTATTCCACGGGTTTTTATATAAGAGGTAAGTTCAAGTACCTACTTCTAGTGAAACAGTCCCTGAGGACTTATTATCATTATTATTTATATTATAACAAAATTGCGTTGTGCATCAATTTGAAAAGGAAATTCTATACATGACAGGTAAGATTTTAAAGAAAAATATCTTGCACAACATTTTTATAGGTACCTAACTGAAAAGTCACGGGATATTATCTAAGTAAATCTACTTAGTAAATAAATAAGGCTCTCTTTAAAATAGAAAAATCCCTGTGTTTAGTGTCTTACCCCTAGAAAGATAATCTGATTTTACGTAGTAATATTAACCATAAGAAATTTAAATAAAATAAATGTAGAATTAAAATAATTTTCTTGTGAAAAATATTACGTTATTTAGGTACTTAATGGCTTGTTTGAATTTTTGACACATCTTGTACGGGACGGCACTGTAGTCGCCGGCCGCACAGACGATATAGCGGGAGTGGCCGGCTGGCCGCTTCGACGCCTTGGAAGGAAAATCGGGAAAAAGGAGGGAGAATGTTGAAAAAAGGGAAAAATGGGGAAAAATATGAGGAAAGGGTAAACTGTGGGATAAATGGGGAAAATATGGGGAAAGGGAAAAATGGGGAAAATGTGGAAGATTATGGGAGAAAGGTATAAGGCAGGGGGAAGGAAGGTAGGGGGGAACCTGCGCCCTGACAAGGGACGCTTCGACTATTGTGAAAATGTTTCTTCTTGATGAGCACCAGGGAGCCGGGAGAAAGAAGAAGGCCAGGTTGAAGTTAAGGTCCAGGGCAGAAGAGGCTTGAAGAGGAAGTCAGGGGCAGTCCAGGAGAGATGTTGATGAGTCGAAGGGTGCTGGATCTCTGCCGAATTGCGCAAGTTTTCTGCCTTTTAAAGGACCAACGGGCTCAGCTCTCCCTTTGTTAGCGAGAAATTCCGAGAATTATTTTGGGTTCCCGGAATTTTCACAGGGCAGAGCGCCGTTGTTGCGCAACTCGCTAGGGGACGAATTTGACTGGGTCCCTGACTGTTTCTTTAATCCACTTGCCCGGGACATATTTTATTCTTAGACATTTTGTGAGTGTGCACAAATTTACATATTAAAAAGGGAATTGATATTTAAAGGGAAGTCGTAAAGTCCTTTACAAGTTTTGTAAAGGAAACTGCGTTTGCACAATTTCAAATTTCATGCAAGTCTTCCATGTTTTGTACAAATTTAATTTATAAGAGGGTATTTGGGGGGTCAAGCCTTTGTTTTTTGTCTATAATGATGACTGCTTGACCCCGTGGTTTTATTTATTAATCAGTTTTGCATATAAGATTTACAGTTTTTATACAAGAGAGAGAATTTGTTGCACAAATTCGAAGGTGCGCAGAGGTTAGTTTGTAAAGGAACTACCCCTGCGTAAATTCAAACTTATGCAAATTAATTTAAAATCCGTCGAGGTACAACGTCCGGTACACATCTGTATCGATTTTTTTGCATAAGCTCCACACAGGAGGCCAAATTGTTTCCCTCAGGGCTTATGTCATCTTTTGGATGCTGTGTGGAAGGTTTTTTTGAGGAGAGGAAGGAGTGAACATGGGTCTTGAAGAGACCCTTGTTGTAGGAGGGAGGAAACACAGAGGCCGGAAAATCGTTCTACAGCCGAGCTGATGACGGAATTAAGGAGAGGAAGAAGAGGAAGATCTGGAAGGAAAAAGGTATAATGGGTGGGAAGAAATCCGGGGGTCAGTGTGTCCAGGAGTAACACAACTTTACACAATCAGTTCCAGTTTTGAAAAAAAACTTAACGTGGAAATTGTAACCGTGTGTTGTGGTCGTGTTCGTGTCCCGGTTACCCCGAAGAAAGTAAGCTAAATCTTCCCCTACTTCGGGTGTATTTGAAAAGATATTTATAAATAGCGAAATTCTTTCTTGAATAGATAATCAGTTTATTTTATCAGTCAAAAGTCTTATGGAAATTGGCGATAACCTTTTTCTTCATATCTGCATCTTCACATCGTTTAGTACATTTCTAGGGATTATCACATTCAGTGAGTGAAAATTGAATCTTGTAATGAGTTATTGATAATATGGCAATGATAAGCCAAAAGCGTAGAAAATATTATGTACTAATATTCATGGTCGAGAGGTCGTTTCCGCACTTGATTTATAATTAGATAAAAAAGTTTTTAATACCACTCGAGTTGAAATATGTCACCAAAACCTAAATAACTTATAAGTATTACAAAACGACGATGTTGTTATACACACATAACAGACTCGTATATATACTGTTTGATTATTGAGTAGTTTTTTTTTTTTTTTTGGAGATGGGAGTTCGGAATCTCCGATACATTCTTAACACTTCACCCTATAAAGTATCTCTATTGTATATCACACCTGACAATAATTCTTCGAATAAAAATGGTAAATATTGAGCAAACGTCATGTTCACAAATGAGTCGGCAACTACAAATTTATAAGTGCACCCGTAACACGAGAATGGTCATTCTTGAATTGCTTCAGCAGATGAGCTGCAACTCGAATTGTTTGTTGGACATTCAGAACAAGAGACTGGTTTTAACTTAAGAGTGACTCTGCATAAGTAGTCAAAAACCTTAAATAATATTTATACGAGGAACAAGCAAATGGCTTTCCTTCGAATTTGGCGGAAAAAAAACTCGAATTTTGAACTGCACTCGGAACATGAAAATAGTTTACTTCGAAATGCGAAGGCAGATGAATCTGCAGCTGGAATTGAATCGTTAAATTCTGAACACAAAACTGGTTTTGACTTAAATTAGCTTTAATTAAGATTACACCCAAAAGCGGTTTTCCTCCGATTTTTGCACTACATAGTCTGCAACGAGAATTTCATAACTGCTCTTGAAACACGCGAATGGTTTCCTTCGAAATGCGTCAGCAATAAATCGGCAACTAGAATTGCACTCTGAACATAAGACTGGTTTCAATTTAATAATAATAGTTACATACTAGTCAATCCGCTTAAATTGTAGTGGCACTTAGAACACGTGAATGGTTTTTCTAGATTTTACAGAATATTTATGGTCTGTAACTAGATTGCTATAATTAAACATTTAGATAAATTTGTATTTATTTTACTTAATTTAAAATGCATCTGACCTACCGTGAAAAAAACCGTTTTCGTTTGATATATTTTGCGGTGCTTTCAGCAGGCCGCACCAAAAGTGCCCGCGGGCCGCACCAATAGTGCCCGCGGGCCGCACCAATAGTGCCAGCGGGCCGCATCAATAGTGCCCGCGGGCCGCACCAATAGTGCTCGTGGGCCGTACCAAAAGTGCTCGCAGGGCCGCACCAAAAATTCTCGCGGGCCGCATACGCGTGTTTCCACACCCCTGATGATGACATTCCCTACAATGACGATGCAGAAGTTGTTATATCAGCTGACCTTGAATATCCAATACTTTTATTTGCATTTTTTGCAACTTTTTTCTCGGTTTATTTATTTTGATAAAATTGAATACTATCTATCTTTCATATCATATTATAAATTCTAATAAATATTGGTTACATAATTTTTAAGTAAATATTGACTTGATCAAATATTTGGTTATTTATTTTGGGTTCTGTTGAAGATACACTGCAGCTTAGATAGGAACGATATTCACGACAAACTTTATTTCAATTCTTACAACAAGAATTTCACCACAAATAATTCAATCCATTTAGGTTTTGTCTTTACTTTTTACAGTGAAAAAAAAGTTTTGTAAAACCATTTTTCATTCCTCTGCTGTTAAAAATATTCCAAAGCAGGTTATACCTATTACCACAAATTACATAAATATAAAAACTAAAACTTCATTTTTATGCATTTCTTGTTTTACACTCTAAGACGGTTGAGACACATCTCTAGCTGGGCGTGGTCATCCACGTCATCTTGGACGATTCCCCCCGCAAAATATAGATCGCTTTCTGGTTTTTTCGCAATATGTGTTGCAAAGACTAAATACTGATACTGAGAAGTCTTATCTAAAGAGATTTGTAACAAACCCGATGTCGCCAACTTACAGTAGACCATTCGACTCCTTGGCCCCAGGCAGGCCAACGAAATAGAATACCTATTATGTGTTTAAATATGAATAACGGTTCCATGATAACTCAACACCATTACATAAAGTCATGAAAAGCGATGAAAAAATTAACATACGTAGTTAATCATGTTTTTGTTTCATCACTTTTCATGATTTATATCACGTTTTAAAGGTGTGGAATTGTCATTTTCATGAGTTATCCGGTCGCCGTAGAAAACTCATCTAATTTATCAGACCTACTAAACCACATAGAGGTAACACTTTCGTAAAGGTGTATAATTATATAATATATGTATAATTATAATCTGAAACATTGTGCTATAAATAACTTATATCATTGATGTCGCTATTCCAAATTCCTGTAATATTAAAAAATCTGTTGAAAAAATAAGAAAATACACAGATTTAGGAAATGAGATAAAAAGAATTTGGCATTCTCAGACTATAAAAATATTACCATTTGTCATTTCGGCTACTGGCATTATACCTAGCTCTCTCATTCAAAATTTAGGCGTATTAGATCATCAAAAAATTTATATATAAAAATGCAAAATCAGTCATTTTAAATACATGTAAGAAAACGAAAGATTTTAAAAATATTTATGTTGAGGGATCAGTAGGATTTATAGGCCCTGTTAGGAGTTCTACCGAGCCGAACCCTCTGATATGAAAATATCTGGAGTCGGTGAATTATTTTCCCATTTGATCTCTGGTGAGTTGACGTATTGTTCTTGTATTGTTTTGTATTTATTTTACTTATATAATGCACTTGCATAATGTTGATTGACTAGATTATCATTTGTGGAAAAGTGTGTTTTAGGGTTTAGTTTTTCCTATGGGGAAGATTTAAACCGGACACAAAAACGGAAAAGAAATTTAAAAATAATGACGTCCCTCGTCCTTTCGAGAGTCGTCTCTGTAGAGAGTTGTTTATGTCCGGAGAAGAGGTGGGTAGGTACTACTAGCATATCGTGGGACGAGTTTTATTTCTTTCATTTGACCTCTGCTTTCTCTATTGACTGCCAAATTTATAAACCGTGTTAAGATGTATCTTTTGAAGATCGACAAACATTTTTTTATACGGCTGTTATTATTCTTAATTCGGCGACTCCTCTTAATAAAAAATTCTTGTAAGCACTTAGGTTGGTACCTAGTACCTATGTTAAAAATAAAATACCGACAACTGTCATATTCTCAATCAATCTTTAAGTTTAGATAGGTATATAGTATATAGTTTACCTATTTTTTACTAGTTGTCATTGATTCTAACCAATAATTAACGGTGTTATTATTTTTTAAATTTATTATAATAACTAAAATATTAGAAAAGGTAATAAAATGATTTTTATTTGTTTAACATTTTTTAAATTTCTATGCATTATTCAGTAATCATTTTACAGAGTTGGGTACATAATAATATTTATAACAACGGTGCTATGCGTGGTCTTTATAATGAGGAGTGTAAGATAGATTTGAGAAGGTAGTAGGTACTGTGAATGTAAAATGATGTTTCGTTCTCGGAGAACCTGTGCCGAGGTGTTAAGGTGATTAATGTGATTTGGTGATACAAATATTCAAGTAAATTTTTTGAAATAATGGCATACAGAACTTCGGGCCAAAAGGCCCCGTTCTCTTACATCATGTGTTTAAATGAATTGAAGTGCATTGGTTAGTTATATAATATTCACCCGTGATTAGATAAGTTTCATTTTTGAAAATGTCACTCTTGAACGTACGCACGAATAAAAATTTAAAAGTAAATTTTATGTCCCTGTTTATATAAAATTAATAATTATATGTGCACCATTATTTAATCAAAAAGGATCGCCATGTTTCAAAACCAATGGTTTCTTCGTCAAAATAAACGTTTAACGAAAATTAAGGCGAAATTATTACTGAATCTAAAAAGTACCTTTAATATTATTGTTGGTGACAATTAATATCGGACACTGGGCGCAAAGCAAAACGAAAGATGATTATATAAATGTAATGACTTCACTAAATTATAAATCATATATAAATAATGCAACACGAAATATCAGAAGACAAATCCCTTCCTGTATCGATCACATATGGTGCAACTCAAATAACACTGAAAAAAACATGTCGATATTATGGAAAACCAGCATAACTGACCACTACACCTTTATATTCGTTAACAACATATAGGCCAGTGCAATTAGCGCCAAAAAGGGGGTCGCGATCGAAGTAATTCCGGTAGTCCCAATTTTTTTATATGTTATATAAACTGATCCCCTGATGTAAAATCTGATTTTCCGACCTTGGCGCACCTGTGCTCGCGCCGCCATTTTGAAAAAACTAGCCGAAATCGGGCCAAAAACTAGTTTTTCCAAAATATCTGATTTCCAATGCAAATTTCGGCTAAAGCAATTTAACAAGTATAATAGAACATAAAATAACCTACAACTTTTGTTAATAAAAATTTCTTCTATCTCTAATAGGTACCGAGGTAGAAAGTCGTAAAGGTGCGTATATTTTGGAAAAAACAAGTTTTTTGCGCGACTAAGTTTGGTTTTTTTATAAATACCTCGTTTCCAGTGGAATTTCATGAAAATTTTATTGATACCAATTATGTGGAACATAAAATTTCAAAAAAAGCTGTGCCGTTTTTATGTTTATATAGTTTTTTACCGATATAAAGAATAAACAAATCCAGGTAGGTACGCACAGAAAATCTATCACGTTATTAGATTTTTTTGCATTTTTAAATACAAACATCTATAAATTTACTATAGGGCACTTCGGTATGGGGCGGGGGCTACGCCCCATCCTTCTACTCCTCCCCTCCGGTTCCCTTCAGTTGCCGCGTGTCACGTCTTGAGCCTGGAGCGGAGCTTTACAGCGTCAGTGTCACAGCAGCGTTCAGTTCGAAATGATTCAGTGCAATCGAGTGTGAAAGATTTACAAAAGAGGGCTACTTTACGATCCGACGGTCTCATAAATTTTGGTCAGGGATTTGGTCTGACATGACCATCGAACAAACTCTGATGAGATCGATGAAAACATCTGGAGGTTTGACCCAAGGACGGGGAATCACAGACAGTTCCATCCTTCGTTGGACTGCTGGATTCGTTTATCTGCATAACATTTGTGAGGGTATCGAGTCATTTTGTGGGATTGAATCAGGAACGTCAGAGCAACATGTAGAGATGAGGCCTGCAAGAATTAAGAGGGATGATCGAGACGTTCAAACTCTTATTGATTGGTTTGCTTGCCATGAACCATTTCCTAAAACAAACGTGATTATGTCTATTAGCAGTGGCACAATCGGGGATAGCAAAGTCACTTGTCACATGGCTGAAAAGATAGGGAAATTAGCTATGTCTAAAGTTATCAACAAGAACTTTGGAAACCTACACTTAAAACGTAATGATGCAATAGTTTCTCTTGCGGCGGTGACCAGCAGTGTCAAAAATCAGGGTGTGACTATGTCAATAGATCCATTAATGCTATTCCATCGTATGTGTATTGCCAAAAAGTCTGAAAGTGAACTTAAATAATATTTTCAATATGAACTCTCTCCTGTACCATTGTCTCTTTTCTCAGAAGAAGGCATGCGCAAAAGAACGAAGACTATATTTTATTCATCATTAAACCCTCTACCAAATAATACAGAACTGGGAAGCAGTAAAATACATGTAATTGATGGAGGATATTTACTGCACAAAGTTGTATGGGGCTCGTGCTCAACCTTTTTCAGTAATTTTCCAGCAATATGTCAGATATGTACAAAATCACTATGGATCCAATGCAGTAGTGGTATTCGATGGATACCCAGATTCTATGGAAAAGAAAAGCACTAAAGGGGTGGAAAGAGCACGGCGTGCCAGAGTTACAACTTCTGCTGAAGTTTTGTTTTTTGAAAGCATGCACCCACAGGAAAAGTTTCTGGGAAATGAGAAGAACAAGTCTCGTTTTATTTCCCTACTCAGAACCTCATTTGCATGATCCCACATAACGACAGTACAAGCTGAAGAGGATGCTGACGTTCTCATAGTGAACACAGCAAATTCGTTGTCATCTCAACATGATGTAGTCATAATCGTTGGTCAGGATATTGATCTGCTGGTACTCCTCACAGCTCTCTCACCTCTCAACGTATATTACCAAAAAGTTCTAACGCGTTGTACTCGAAAAAATGTTTTAAACACATTGAAATAGTTGAAAACATTTTATTACTTCATGCCATAAGTGGTTGCGATACAACTGGAGCTCCGTTCGGTCAAGGCAAACACAAATTTTGTAATATTCTTCTCAAGAACCACTCAGTGAATGAACTTGTTCGTGTATTTCAAGACCCAAAAGCAAAGACAGAAACAATCACTTTGGCTGCCGAACAACTATTTGCACTTTTGTATGGCGGCAACGAGAAATCAAATTTGGAAAATTTAAGGTACATCATTTTCGTCAAAGGAGTAAAAAAGAACAAATTCAATTTATCCAGGCTACCACCCACCAAAGATTCAGTCCAGCAACACGCTTCAAGAACATACTTGCAAGTGCAGACTTGGCTTGATCACGATAAAGATCCGACTGAATGGGGGTGGAAAAAGTATGCTGTTGGGTTACTTACTCCAGTAACAATGTTGAAGGAAGCTGCAGCTCAGGCCTTGCTGAACTTCATATCATGTCAATGTAAAAAAGGTTGCGCTGGAAAGTGCACCTGCAGAAAGTCGGGTTTGAAATGTTCCCTACTCTGCATTCATTGCAATGGCAACTCCTGCGAGAATGCTGTAGAAGCCTTCGTTGATGACGATGACAGGAATATGAAGACCCAGTCGCCACAAATTTGGGTGATAAGACAGATGAAGAAGCTATTCAGGGCCAGAAGTAAGAAACTATAGTCAAGGGCTCGTACTTCTGTCTAAACTGATCTACCATTAATTTTATTTTTTGTTATGCTGACAACTTAACTAATAAAGAAAAGAATGTCAATAAATGTTAATTTTACGAAAATACCAATTTTTTATCTTTTTTATGTACCTTATTATCTTAATTGTATTAATAATCTTAAATGTATGTTGTGATTACGTTGATAGGCATGTCAGACCAAGCTGCGAGCACAAATGTAGTGGCTTGGCCTATTTTAGTGGTCTTCCCATTGGGAATGTATGGCGACCGATATGCTGAAATAGTCTATCTACTATATTTATAGCTAGGTCTGACACAGGCATGACGATTGTTGTCAACGTATATGTTCTTAGAACAATAATTGTTAAAGAAAAATAAAATCAAGGAATGCCAAGTTTAAAACACCTAACCTCAGTTTCAATTTTTGGCCTGGTTTTGGTGGATTAGAGTTTGGATACGTAATAGAGATAAAAAATAAAAATTATATACCTATTTCTTTAACGAAATTTTATTTTCTACAAAATTATTATCAATAAATTTTTCACAAAATTGTACTGGAAACGAGGTATTTATAAAAAACCAAACCTAGTCGCGCAAAAAACTTGTTTTTTCAAAAATATACGCACCTTTACGACTTTCTACCTCAGTACTTATTAGAGATAGAAGAAATTTTTTTTAAAAAAAGTTGTAGGTTATTTTATGTTATATTATACTTGTTAAGATATTTTAGCCAAAATTTGCATTGGAAATGAGATATTTGGGAAAAACTAGATTTTGGCCCGATTTCGGCCAGTTTTTTCAAAATGGCGGCGCGAGCACAGGTGCGCCAAGGTCGGAAAATCAGATTTTACATCAGGGGATCAGTTTATATAACATATAAAAAAATTGGGACTACCGGAATTACTTCGATCGCGAATCGCTAATTGCACTGGCCTAATAGACAAAAAAGTACCAACCCCAACAAAACTGACAAAAAAAACCAGAAAAAAAAAATTAATATGAAAACTTTAGGAACAAATCTTAAGATGGAAACCTGGGCATCAATAATTGAATCGCAAAATCCAAATACTTGTTCGGAGAATTTCGAAAATGTTTTCCTAAATCTCATAAACCTTTGTACGCAAATACTTGTCTCTAAAACAAAATCTAAACACAGATTAATAAAGCCATGGATAACCCATGGATTAGTGATTTCAATCAGAAATAAGGAAAAATACTATCACCAGTCTAAAAAATTCCTTAACGACGAAAAAATCGCTACTTTCTACAAGAAATACCTAAACAAACTTGCAAAAAAAATGGTTCGACCAAAATTTATTATCATTATACTGACAAAACATTTGTAATACCTTTCACTCTCAATAAAATTGCTATCCCTGAGAATTAAAACAAATGTATACACTCATATAACTGTAATATTAATTCACATCTATGTAAACCTGACAATACATTAATAAAGGTAGACAATTATAGACAATTATTATTATTATTACATATTTATAGACAATTCTACTAATCCCTTGGTGTAATTGTAGACAGTAACATAAAGTGGAAATTACAAATTAATACGCCAGTAGAGGAGACAGTAGTTTAAGAAAATTAATGTACATTTTTATTAGAATACGAAACATTTTAAATCTTAAACTATTACGAACCATATATTTTTCACTAATTCAATCTGTATTGCAATATGGATTTGTTGGCTGGGGTGGTTCATTAAAAACCTCTATCTTGCAATGATTAATAAAAATAATTTTAAATAAGTCATACGATTATCCCACCATCAGATTATTTAAAGTCCCTTCTCTGCTAATCATTTAAAAAAAACATCACTTATACAAATTCACAAAGATTCTTTCAACAACGAAAACCAAACACTCTTTTCTAACAGCAACAGACCAAATGTGTATTGTTCTATAACCACCCCGTGCTGCAACACCACTACAGCCCAACAATTTTATAAATATAGTGGAGTGAAATGTTTTAACCAATTACCCCTAGATGTAAGATTACAAAAAAATTACGTCAAATTCAAAAATACTATTAAAAATTTAATTCAGTAGAATTTCTTCATTTATTACACTTTTAAAATAATAACATAATTCTCTAAAATAATATTAGATATACGTTTTTTCTGCTTTGTTCTTTTTTTCTCTCCTTCTTTTTTCTATTAATTTTTCACAGCAATTGTTTGTAAATTTTATTTTATTTTTCTTTACTTAAAATAATAATTTGTGAAAATAGTAATTAATTACGTATATTAAAAAAAATTGTAATATGCATAAATTGTTATTGTACATCTTTAAACCAATAAAGAAATAAAAATAATATTGGGGGTTTGCACGACGCTCACATTTTAATTATTTCTGATTTAAAATCTTAAATGTTTCTAGAGGGATCTCTACAGATATTAATAATAGATATCTACAGATATATTTAAGATTTGAAAAAAAAACAGGACCTGACAATTAAAATATTTTATGTAAAACGGTTTGAAAATTTTATAAAACGTTTTTCAACTATCAAATTAGCGGTAAGCAACAGATTTTATTTTTTGAATTAGTAACTTCCCGAGGGATCCCTCTTAGAAACATTAGAGATTTTAGTAATATGTTACTCAGAAATAATTAAAATAAACCACACGGAAAGATCGATTTTCTAGGCTTGCTAGGGCAAAGGTGACCGTATGTCCGTCCATTACAACGGGCCGTGCGCCGAATATTGTTTTTGCACGACTTCATCACTTACGTCGTCAAGATTCCCACTTTATTTCAAAGATTTGATAGGGCAAATTCAACCGTCAATGTCCCAATACAGCAGGGCTGCGCGTCGCATATTTTTGTGCACGGCTGCTTCACTTACGTTCTTAAGATTCTGGTTTTCTTTTAGGGTATTGTCTCGTCTTAGCAAATTTAAGAATAGACAAAATATTGCAATAAGCGATGAATAATTAGTTATTATTACAAAAATTAGGCTAATTATTAAATGAGTAAAATTATCTTAAAAATGGGTAATTATTGCATTTATGTACATAACACAAACTTTTATACTAAAATTTTCAGAAAAAACATTATTATTCAAACACCTGTTCAAGTGCGAGCAATAAAATTTCTAGAAGTCTTCCATGTATAAAAAAGGTTACAATCTTTACAAATAAATTTTTAGACCCTCGATTTGTTTAAAATATCATCCTAAACCGTGTTATTAAATATATATCTATATTTTAATTTGTTATTACTATAAAAAGCCGTTTTAATGGCTTTGGGGGTGTTTTTGGTTATTAAATTTGAAGTACGATTATTTAAAAAATATCTTTTTTAAAAGTAGTTAACCTTAAATTAAATGTTGCCTATGATACTGCACTGCTACCTTTATAAAGAAATATGCAAGTTCCTATTTACGTTTATATCTTATTACGATTTACTATCACGTTCTTACAAACTAGGATCTTTATCACGACACGCTTTTAGCACTAAATGTGTTCTTTGTTCAATAATTATATTTTATGAGAGTTATTTAGTAGGTACAAATTTATTATTATATGCCCTCCTCGACCAACATAATACATAAATTAAAATCTGCAAATACACGGTTCGTTTCATCAAAATAATTATTACGTAGATAAATATGATATTATCATTTCTTCTCCGATTTATTGTCTTTGAAATAAATCTACATATATATAATATTAGTACACAATTTAAGTACAAGGATCATCCAGAAAATAAGGTTACAATGGTTCCTGAGGCCGGGGAAATTTTTTGTTTCGCTACTAAATTTCAGTTTGTTTGGTCCCGAGTGTTTATCGGCCATTTTTTTCAGTCACAGTAAATTCTTCCGATGGAGAGATCGTAGCGCACCCCGCCTTCTCCCGTCCGTGCGAGATCCGCGCGGTCATCCGTTTTTTTTAGTTTGCAGAACAATACTGCCGCGAATATCCATCAGAAGCTCGTGTTAGTTTATAGTAATGATGTGATGAGTCGACAACATGTTACGAAGTGGGTTAGGTTGTTTAGAGATGGCCGTACTGATACTCACGACGAGGTAAGATGATCCATTGAGCCGGAAAAGCCATGACATTTGTTTTATGGGACAGTAATGCGGTTCTTTTGGTATATTTAATGCCTTATGGGACTACCATTAATTTAGAGGCTTACTGCAATACCATAAAAACTCAGAAGAGCCATTCAGAACCGCAGAAAGGGAATGCTGGCCCGGAGAGTCCATGTCAACGCCAGGCCCCACACAGCACGAGTTTCAAAGGAGCTGCTGGCATCGTTTGGATGGGATATTATATTGTGACCCCCCCCACCCCCCCCCCCCGCCCCTACAAGCATTTTTCGATCCTACGTAAATGTTGTAACTTTACTTTCTGGATGACCCTCGCATTTACTTACACATAATTCAAGGTGATATCTCGCGTATATCATGAGATAGGAATTAACTACTTTCGCGTAATTCGAGATTCGGCTCGCGCTTCGGCTCACGCTTTAGTTCGCAAGTGTGTAAGAGAGACAGAGCGCGTGCTAAATGGGCTAGAACCAAAATGTACTAAATCAGTGATAGATATGCCAATATATAGAGAGTAAAATTCTCATTCAGAGCCTACTTATTATACTATACACCAATGAAAAACTTTGAAAGTTTATTCGATAGATTTTCAGAGTTTTTCATTGGTGGATATAGGTAGGCAAACATATGACGTCACAATATTTCGGTTCAAATTTTCGATCGGAGTTATACCCCCTGTTCTGTAATGACAACTGGTTTAAATTTTTTTCGTAGGTAGGTACATTTTAAAAATGGAAGACCATCAAGGGAATTAAACTAAGACTGACATTTTCAAAATTGGAACTAATGTAAGTGTTAAGAAAATTATCAAATTATTAAAAAGAATCTTTTCAAATCTGGAGAAGCTATATAGTACCTACCTTTGTATATTATTATAATATACTAGACGATTATTTTTATTCTATTTTTGATGTGTTATATGTTTTTCGAAAAAAAGTCGAATTTCACCTTAAGTCAAGTTACATTGCGAGATTTTTCACGGGTATAAACTAGTCACGTAATTATATCACATTCCCTGAAACCCGTCAATAATCCAGTGGCGGATCCAGGGGGGGGGTCACGGTGGTCATGACCCCCCCCCCTGCACCCCAGCCCAGGGGGGGTTATGACTACCTAGGTCCTGGGCCCATCCAGGACCTAGGTGGACCACTAATTAAAATTGTTAAACATAATGTTTTTATATATTTTTTGTCACAATATAAATTTTATTTGAGTACTTTCAATATTTAATTAATTTAATATAATACTTTGTTTGACGGCAAACGCATTATTCGGGAACGAACGCATCGAAAATTCGAATGTTACCGCGTCACCGCGCACCGCCACCGGCGCGCGCTTCGGCCGCCACCTTTCATATTATTATGACACATTTCGTGTAACCACGTGTGACGCTTGCGCGCGCTTTGTTTCGACTAACGTCTAGCAAAACCTAACCTCAATCGGAACGACTAAACTTTATTAATAAAGTGTTTACTTTTATTTGTTTACTAAGTTAAAAAAAATAAGTTCCAATTATAAGTAATAGTGTTCTTAAAAATTGTTGCTGCAAATTCAATTCATTACAAGAAATGGTAAGTAATCTAATCAGTTTCTTCATTATGCCAGTGTATGTGTGTTTAAACTCAAATGTTATTTGTTAATGTTCTAAGGCTGGGGTTAGACTCGTAAGTTTTTTTTCCTGTAAATCGCTCTTGAAGGCGAGTTTGGCCAAATTCCCAATGTAAACGACACCAAAAGTCACTTAACGTAATTTTAGTAAGTTACAGAACTTATTCTTTCGGAAGTTTTTTGACAGGTCTGGACAGGTCTAACGCGCCCGCGCGAATTACCAGCCTTCCTATACTTCCTAAAGCAATTCTTAAGGCGAGACACAACCTCGTTCATCCAGGTTTTGCCCAAGGCTAACATTTTAATTTATTTCGGCGAAATTATAATTGAATTTAAAAAAAAAATAAAATTATGCCGCACGAGGGATGCAAGTTATTTATATTTTAGATTAATAAAACAATACCTTTCAATTAATATATTTTACGTTCAACGATTTTAAAACTTTATAACCCGTGTATAACTATAAAGTTAGCGGACTTAGCGGTAAGTACCAGATTTTATTTTTCTAGATGATGAATTAATAACTTCGGAAGTGGACACATTTTTAATATTTGTAACAAATTCTTCAGAATCAATTAAAATGAAGGCTAAAAGTGTGGATAGATTTTTTTACTAAGATTACGAAAACGTTAGTAATTTTTTTTAGAAATGCATAGTATTATTTTTAATGATGGATTTTGAATGATTTACATGAAAATGTTCCGTCTCCGATTATGTTCCCTTAATTTTGTAAAATTCCACACTGATTATTTTTTTTATACGGCAACACTTTGATATCCGGCGAATTTTTGAATTTGACGTTTAACGTTCACTATATTTATTGTTTGTTCTCTGCGAACTTAACCACTTAACCTTTGATTTGACTTTTTGCATGAGTAGGTGGTTTGGTATATTTATGCTTTTTGCTAAAGATGGCGGTGTTTTGACAGATGTTATGAACAGAACTCCGTACAAGTTCATGCCATTTTTGTGACATTCGTGTGGAAAACGTTCTTTTTTAAATGACTTTCGGCTAGTTAATTACCGTTTTTTTGCACATATAAAATTATGTCCCGTCTTTCCGGTTTATAAAAAGTCAGGACATACCGCAGTCGATTTCTGACATTATTTTAAATTGCGATATTGAGATGTATCCTAATCTAAGAAATTTTTTATGAATTATGGCTACACCATAAATAAACCAATCACTAGATTGATAACTTCGGCCTTTAGTAGGGAGAAATTTTGTCCACTAATGACGTCACATCCAGAATTGAGGCATAAACAAACCACTCAGCAAAGTAGAGGAAACAAAAAAAAAAAAGCGCGGCCATAGACAATATGATCTTCCCTAGGTAGGCACCTAGGATAGATAATATTGTGCTATTAATCAGCCTAAAATATTATTTTAAAAATAAATTTTAGAAATGTTAACAGATTCTCTCAGGACGACAAGGCTCTAACTCACAAAGTGCGGTCCTGCGAAAATGAGCTATAAGGTATCTTTCCTTACGGCACATTTTCTCAGGACGGCGCTTTGTAAGTTGAAAATCTGTCGTCCCGAGGCCGTCGTAAAATAACTCAAAATTACTTGAAATTTGAATTCCACTAAGGAAAAACATTTTCAAACAATGATTGTGTTTTTCTACGACAGCATTGAATGTTAACATTTCTCCGTTAATCAGAAAAATGAAAAACTTTGTTAGATGTTGTAAAGTATTTTTTATTTTATTTCAGTAAGATAACAGAAAGAAACAAATAAATTTATAAGCACAAAACACATTTTAAATTTTTACGAAGTCTGCGACTGAAGCTTTTTCTGGTTTAAATATTCATTTGAGTCGCTAATATTGTTTTAAATTATTAAATATTTCAATTTGAGGATTTAGTCATGAAGTTATTCAATTCTTAGGTGAAATTAAGTTACACATTACATGGAACACTGAAGACAAACAAAGGGATATTCACACCTGTATTTTCGTCATAACGGGTCCGATACTGTCTTAAATCTGCATAACTACCGATGCCGGGTAGATTTAAAGTCAGCAGTGCGCATCTTCGAAGGGATCCATTTGGCATTTTTGTTTCTTTTGTACTTTTGTAACTACCGTATTTCGGGTATTTATGACGAGTGGTCTGTCTGTCTGTACACACAACACAGCTTCATAATTTTAGACATTTTCACACAACAACAACTCATGAATTCACGAAAGCAAACAACATAAATAAACCACGCAAACAATCTGAATCTGTCAGAAGGACGCAACCATGACGCAATAATGGCGTCACATTGGTCACATTGTTTCCGGGGGAAATGGAGCGTAGCCTCTCTCTCTCTGTTACACGGGAGAGAGTGAGAGATCAAACCAGGATGGCTTTTCATTGGATAGTCTGGAACTGACGTCATCAAAAACCAAAAAAGTATCGGAGTTATACCCCCCTGGGCTACACTACCTGTTAGTGTAGCGACAGCGGAAAGATCTTTCTCTACGTTACGAAGAATCAAATCGTGGCTAAGAGCTTCAATGGTTGAAGAACGCCTAACCGGACTGGCACTTCTCCACGTTCATAAAAACGTACCAATTAAAGTAGATGAGGTGATAACGCGTTTCGGGAGAAGAAGTAAACGAAAAATTGATTTTGTTATTTAAGATGAAGCTATCCTTTTTTTTATTTTATTTTTATTTTTTTATTTAGTAACTATATTACATTTTTTTAAACATTTTTATAAGAATTATATATATTTATATGATTAATTGATATAGATTTTTATAGTCCTCCTCACTAGGAGATCTTGTGCTGAGGGGGACTAGGTTTTGAATAATTTTTCAGCGACTTCTATGGTTCGACTTCATGTTTTGGGTAAGGTTTTCCAGAAACTTCTACGACGATGTTTTTAATAGGCTAGTGAGTTCTTTTTCCGGTAGTTCCTTAAGCCAAGATTTAATGTCCTTAATGTAGTGATTTTTGGTTTTAATTTGTTTGATACTAAGTGGGAGTTTGTTATATACCTTTATTGCTAAAAAATTAGAACTTTTTTGTCCAAAGGTAGAGTTACACTTTGGTATATTTTGTATCTCTGTTTCTTTGGCTCTGGTTTTATAAGTATGTGAGGTGTTTACTTCTGAATTATTTTTGAGGTGGTGTACCTGAATGTTTTTGGCATAGATTTTCTGTATACTTGGAACGTCAAAATGCTTAAAAATTTCTGTTGTTGACGTCCTTATGGGGACCTTTAGTATGGTGTATGTAAATTTGATAAAAATACATATACCTAGTTTTTTAAAAGTATGTATTAGTTACATTTTGTTAATATATATATATATATATACTTAATCAAGTTTCTTTTTATTAATATATGTAGCTGGGAGCAGTTCCTTGATAATGTCTAATACTGATATTTGTTTGCCGGGTTTGAACCCGCGATCTTCGGATCGCTAGCTGGCAGCCTTTCCCCTCTACCATGGAGGCCGTCGAAATTTTACTTTTTGTTTTAAAATAATATATATTGTATTCGTTTTAATTATGCTCTTTTTGGAATAAATTCAGCATAGGTAGATGCAAGTTATTTATTTTCACCGTTTTTTTTTAAGTCTATGTATCCATAAATTGATGTATCTAATGTAGAATATTTTCATTTGAGAAATTTTAGGTTGACGAATATAATGCTTAAATTCAGTATTGGTAGATCAGAGTTAATATTTTATAAGAATAATTTTTAAATATATGTAGCTGTGAGCTGTTCCTTGAAAATGTCTAATACTGAGATTTGTTTGCCGGGGTTCGAACCCGCGATATCTATTGTATTTGTTTTAATTATGCTCTTTTATGATAAATTCAGAATAGCTAGATGCAAGTTATTTATTTTAACCTTTTTTTTAAGTGTATGTATCCATAAATTGATGCATCTATTGTAGAATATATTTAAACCTAGCTGTGAGTTGTTCCATCATCATTTCTAATATTGAGATTGGTTTGTTGATTTGTTTCCAAAAAATTTATTTGTAAATAAATTTTACAAAAATTTTAGATGTGGTAATTTGATAAAATGTATGTAAATTTGATAAAAGTACATATACCTAGTTTTGTAAAAGAACGTATTAGTTACATTTTGTTAATATATATACATATTATATTTAACTTAATCAAGTTTCTTTTTATTAATATTTATATGTACCTATTAATAAATCACTTTCAGAATATTTTTGTTTGGATTGTAAATAAATAAAATCAATTCAAATTTTATAAATATTTACTTTTATTAGCGTTCCCCATAGTTTGAGGATTGTCGATAATATTGACTACGCTGCCGGCTCGGCCGCTGCTTGCAAAATAGAATGGACGGTATTCATCCACCAGGTAACAAGGTATTAACAAGCGTATGGAAGCATCGGCGAACGGAGATCTCGCTGGGCGCTTCTTACGTATTGCAAGCACCGCGTCATGGCAACAATATTTATTTCAAATTACTTGCCTCGTGCAAATCAGGCCAAAATATGACGGTGCAAGGCGCTCGGTTTTAAAATTTATAAAGCACAAGAATCGAAATATTTCCAGCGTTTATATTCCTCTTAAATATGGAAGTACAGTACTTACATTTATTAATAACGTTTGCTGCACACGATTGGTCCTAAAGGAGTTCAAATTTTTAATTAATTTGGCCTCACTATTGAGAAGAGCACGCTGGAAGGCATTATTCTACTCTTCGATAGACTGGATAGACACTTCATACCTACAGTGAATATTACAGTGGAACGATTCAAATTCTTTACCAGGAAGCAAAGAAATAACGGTCAACAAGCTGTTATTATTTGTCTATTTTGTCGTGACAAGCAAAGTGTTACAATAATAATGTCGAGTCAAATTCTGCAAATGCAGAATGCTACGGATATGTTTGGCGAGTGGAAACGTTTTAAGCAATCATTTCTTTTATATATGATGGCGAATAACTACAACGAGGAAAAGGAAATTCAAAAAGTTGCAAGATTCCTACACACAATACTATGTTGAAGACACACCTGAAACCATGTTATATTGTGGTGAAATAAGAACACGATTAATAATTGTAAGCTGTACTGTATTGGTTGACAATTGACATTACACGAGCCTACGCCGCCCGGGCTTGCGGAGCAAAAGACAATATTAATGATATACCTAGTGTTACCATATCCAACAATACCTACTTTTTACTTGTATATATTATTATCAAAATTAAATTATAACTTCTTGTAACTGTAACTGACCGGACCTAAGTCCTCCATCACAACACAAGCAAGCATTTTCGGCTTTCTGTGGTGGTGGTAGGAGTTATTGTTGGGTTATTCGTAACCCGGGAATGTTTGTCTTTCTTTAAAAAAAAAAAAAAACTTGACCACGACTACGTGACCCCCCCCTGGCGCCAAAGCTGGATCCGCCCTTGCAATAATCACGGGTATTATATAAATTGAAGGATTTGTTAAGCTGAAAGAATCTATTAAAATTTTTTTTTTCAATTTTAGACACGATCAGAAATTTACCTTTCAAATGAACACCGTAGGAAACCTGCAAAATTACGACATCTGTCAAAAATTTAAACAAAAGATGTACTTACACGTTTCGTGATATTAATGAATTAAATAATTTTGGAATCTATCCAGTTTATCACTTGTCTGAATCGTTCCCACAAGCAGTTCTTACTTTGAAAATTAAAGCAAATCCCAATTCTAGAGGTCATTGAACCGGAGTTACACACGGACACACCACGGAAATTATTATTTGTAATAGTATATTTATGAGTGCCCCAGTGCGCCCCTGCTATAAATACAGGTGATAACACTAATATGTATAAAAACTGACGTGAAACAGCAATTTATCACGTTAAAATTACTGTAAATAAAAGTAATCTAAGCATAAAGTAAAGCGGTACAATTAAAGAGCCGGTAAATTTTAAGTCATTTTTGTACACAACTTGTTATCTCCATCATAAAGTGTCATTATTTATAATAGCTTTAGCAATCCGGGAGAAAAATATACAAAACTATTAGTGTCCGTTGCCATTGTACATTTGTGTGACGGGTGATTAATATCTGTGGGTAATGATGGGTGTTTATGTGACCCATTAAAATTGTCAGGAAAATTGATCGGAGTTTCGTATTTTCCACTGTGGTTTTATTTGAGGAGACATCATAAATTTTTAGATTTTTGGTTAAATTAATCGAACGGTGTTCTCGGACAAATAATTAACAAACAACTAACAAACAGCTAATAAACTATTAATAAACACTTATCAAATATTTAACAAACAATTAACAAACAAGTAACAAACCAGTAACATTAATAAAACACCGTCACATCAAAACGCCTAGTTTGGTTGACATCACTGCATCAGCGGCTTCTGACATCACACCGAGGAGATCATTCAGGCTTTGTATATGGAATTAATATGTTTTATTTGTTGATTTTGTTTTGCCAGTAGATCTTTTTAGTTTTGGCGAAATTGAAACATAATTTGGACAACTTTTAAGCTCCATAATAATTTTTGTTAAATATAAAAAAGACTAAATTGGATATTCTTGGAGATGCTAACTAACACCATGTAAATGCCGAGACTGCAATAATGTATTATGAATATTGTTATTTATCTTTGAATTAGTCTTTAAATAGGTACATAATTTTATTACTTATGTTCAGTTATGGTTTACTATGAATATAGTCTTTACTATGTACGAAAAAGCTCATTATTTATTTGGAATTTGATATCATAACTTCGAAAACGCAGGTCAGGACATTATATGGGACTGACAGATTACACTGTACGCATTATGGCTTGGTCTATTTCACCATTGGGATTGTATGGCGAGCGACATGCTGAAATAGGCCAAGCCACGAGAATATAGCGTAATATAAATCAATTGGGGAACTGCCGCCGAATATCCATTTTTTGTATGGGATCTGTCACTTTGACTGATGACAACCGCCTAATTACGACGCTCCGTAAATTGTTCTCCTGCCGCAGGTAGGAGAGGGGGTTGCATACTTTTCAAATATAGCTTGGCTAGCAGATCACAGCGCATATTGTCGCCACGCCCACACTTACAACACGTCATCTTTTTATGTGTGAAAGGTCTGTACGGGTTTGTATGGCGAGAAATATGGAGTTAGATAAAACGTTTTGAACTTATACAGTCATCTGTCACTTCCTTTAAAGAACACGGAATAATTTAAGCGGCTATGGTTTTAGTTTTTCAATTTGGTACACTGCAAAAAGTATGTGATGAGATACTGACATTTTACAAAGACTTCTTCAATTAAAAGCGGTTAAATTAAATGAAAAACCTCCATAAATTGTCCAAATCCAGTACTGAGTATCTATCAAAACGACCTAATTCATTCACTACGACCCATACATTTGAAACTTTTCAGAATCATTTTGACTACAAAAATACATTTTTAAATAATAATAATATATACATACTGGTACCTGTTATGTTAGAAGGTCAATATTGAATTTTTTTAAATGACTGAAGTTCCTTTGGCGGATCGAAAATACAATCATCGTTTTATAGACACGTGTCAGAAAACAGAAAAAAAATACTTTGAAATGTTTTACATCGTCGATCTTATCAACCATTTTCAAATGTCGGAGCAATGTTTTGGAACAAATTAATTACATTACCTATAAACCTCTACAGAATATTTGTAAAATAATACTTAGTTATTATTATTGGTTAAACTTCCACTGTAATTTCTATTAGCATACATTGAAAAACCACACCTGTGTACATAAGTACCGGCTTCCGATTTTATCATTCTAATTGTGTTGAGCTAGAGCGCGAGAATTTTTCGCAAAACATAATTGTCTCTGTCATCAAAGACACGAAAAATGATTTACAAAGAATAAAAAAATGTCAAAATTTATACCGTTTAAATACATTGTATTTTTTGCTCGATTTCGTAAAGATGTTAAAGAATGATCACAATTGCTTTTTGAAGTGATTCCGTTTTCTAATACAAAAAAAACGCAAAATAAATTCGCTATTTCGCATTTCAATATCATCAAGAATATTATTTTCGGTTGTGTGCACCCTGATTCAATGAACTCAAATTTATTTTATGTTCATTTTCAAAATTGGAACTGTTTGTGTGATAAATTCAGACAAGCTATAAAGTAGATACTTATAGTATAATATTTTTAAGAGAAAATTTATTTATATTGTCTTTTTCAAAATTGGAACTGAGTTCTAGAGAATTCAGACTATCTCGTGATTTTTCACAAGTCTGTGCTAGTATGAAAATAGTAAGTATTATATTAAAATGCAAAATAGCGATAGCTTATATTCTAAGCTTGGAAATTTGTTCAATTGGTATAAACGTTTTTGAAATTCAAATTTCTTTACATTCGAGTTTGACATTAGTTTCATATCAACAAGTGTACAAAGTGACTCGATTTCTTCAGGTTTTTTTATTATATACCCCGCCACACGTTGCTGTGGCTGAGTCTGTCTGTGCAAATATAAAAACAATAGCTCGTGTTGCTTTTACGTCCAACAGAATGCGCTGTTTTTTTTTTAAAATCATGCTTTTACCTGTCACGGGTGACATTTATACAATATAGGTACATAAAAACACACGGATATTCGAATGCAACGTTGTATCAAAATTTGACATTCATACAATAACATTTACAAAATCTATATAAATAGATATGTAAATGTTCATTTATACAATATAGGTACATAAAAACACACGGATAATCGAAAGCAACGTTGTATCAAAATTTGACATTCATACAATAACATTTACAAAATCTATATAAATAGATATGTAAATGTTCATTTATACAATATAGGTACATAAAAACACACGGATCTTTGAAAACAACGTTGTATGAAAATTAGAACTTTCGGAGATATGATTTTGAACAAAAGAACATTTACATATTTATTTATATAGATTTTGATGAATTGGATAAAATTTCTAAATTGTATGGAAGAGTTATAGACTTGGAAGAGATGAGATGTTGAACGGGGGAAGCATTGGCTTGATAGAAGAGAGGATAAGTGTTTAGCTAGGGACAGCCAAAATATATGCCATTTAAAGTTCCCACATCTAGATTACAGAAAGTAAAATCTGGGGAGTCAAGCACGTGAATAAAAGGGCGATAGGAAACGGAGCAATTTCGTGAGGAAATAAATATTTTGGAACATTTGGTTTTGATGGGGTAGCCCTTTACATCGAGGTATAGCAGACTTCCTTGGATTGACTACTGCCAATACTCTGCCCAATACCCAAACATAGCGGAATCTCTCTTTGAGGATGGAAAGAATTTTAGGTAAGGGAATGTGGTTTACGAGGTAACAACAGGGTTGGGTGCTCCTTGTTTTGCCAAGGAATCTGAAATATCGTTACCCACGATACCAAAATGTCCCACCTAATAAATTATCTTCTTTGCAAAGCATTAACTAATAAAAAAGTATAACATAAAACTGTCTTATAATATAATGTAGAATCATCTCTTTTCGGAAAGTATGCACTTACCACTTATCACCGTTAAAGTCAAAAATAAAATGCACTTCGGCCATTGTGCTTTTTGAACTGACATAAATTTTCCAATGAGCATTCTTGGTGTTGCCATTTACTTAAAAGATTCTGAACGATCGCAGCGCTATCAATTTTTGTTTACTCTTGAATTTCAGACTCTTATTCAAACCATTGCGCATTGTTCATTGTAAGTAGGAACAGAGATTCATCAACATAAAAAGTTTCAGTTTTGGATAACCCATGAATAGATTTTACCAACGACTAACACATTTTGCGAATTTTCATATTTGGCTATTCAATTTTTACTGAGAGGCACTCGGGTAAATATATATCTTTCATATTAGAAATTAACCTTGAACAAGATCGGCGGCCATCTTTCTATACATACTGTGATGGCTCCATCCATAGCCGGCCTTAATCCTTTCGAAGAAAACATTACGTACCCACTTACATACTTAACGTCACGACACTCATCGCCATGACATGTTATTGTACACTAAAAAACAAGTTAGCATTGTTTTAATGTTATCTTCATAAGCAGTACTTGTTGTTATTGATTTATTTTTCCTTATCAAGTTCTGATAATCCTATAATAAGCTCAATAACTAGTGTATCATAGATATTTTTAAGACGCAGTGGTTGAGACGGGAAGTAACTGTCTATACAAGCTTTTCAATGGCAGAGGCAAGACCTATTCAAATTGAGGAGGTCCTTCAAACCCGGATAATAGAATTAATCCAAAATTGATTGCGAATGAATGCGGATTCCGTTATCAAGTTAATAAACCCATCAGCGGATTAACTTTGAATCCTGGTGTCAAATGATTATATCATTATTATGAAGCTCTGACGAAAATCTTCTCTCTAAGGACCTTTTTTTTATTTATTTTTGTATTTGAGTACTTAATTAACTACCACACGAGTGTCGCAACTACTCCCAACCGTCTGGAGTCAGTGAGACTATTGCTTCCCCAATTGGGGTATGTTGTGACATAAAATAATAAAAATATTTGTATGATTTTTATAGCGCCGTTTTTGTGTAAAATCACCTCAAGGGCGCTGTACAAGTATATAATACATTTCTACTATGTTATTACTAACTATATATGGAGATAATATACAGTACAATACTTTCCTGGTAGGTCACTTGAGATTAACACTTAATTAACATTAACTAATTGTTTATTAGCGAAATTTAGATACAGGATTTAGGACATAATTGGATATAACTGGACTTTCTCTCAGGAATGGTATATTTAATTTAAGGGTATGACAGCTTAAAAGGGTAAGTTTTTAGTTTAGACCTGAATTCTGTTGGACTTGTTATGGATCTTAGTTCCGGAGGGAGTTCATTCCAAGCCATCGGCCTAGATACTCCGAAAGCGCGATCACCAAACTTAGTATTTGGCTTGCGCTTAGGTTCCATCAGTCTGCATACAGCTGATGATGTTGCTGATCTAAGAGTTGACTGCCTCATACCAGTGTTTTCCGGGACGCATAGTTCAGAGATGTAGGGTGGGGCCATTCATTGATGGATTTAAACACCATCCAGCACAATTTGTACTGAATTCTTTCATGGCACTTGACAGGTCACAGGTTAGGGCACCAGCCAGTGAAGGTTACGAAGGTGTTCTGAAATGTGTGAATATTTTGAAACCCCGGTTATGAGCCGCGCTGCTGCAATAAACACTGATTGAAGCTTGTCAATTTGATATTTTGGAAGGCTAGCATAAATGCCGTTGCAGTAATCGAGACGTGAGACTACGTAAGAGTTGATAAGTAGTTTTGTTGCTTCTGTAGGAAGATTTCTTCGGACAGACTTGAGTTGTCTTAGGTGAAAAAAATCGATGCTTACAGTCCTATTTATTTGACTGCTAAACGAAAAGTCTGAATCTAAATTGTTACCCAGAAGTTTGACTGTTGTTTTTGGGATGATATCGCTGCCGGAAATATAAATAGATGAATCGTCTATGAAATGTTGACGTTTGTTTGTGGCCGCCCAGAGAAACTTAGTCTTAAGTGTCAGCTACACTACTCGCTTCGACGCTTCGACGAAGTCCTCGACGAAGTTAGCCGAAGTTCGAAGTGCGTGCCCACACACTCGTGAAACTTCGCGAGTAACGCTTCGAGTCCTTTGACTCGGGCGCATTTACCGACAACAATCGGAAGTCGGGCGAAGCGAAGCGAAGTTGCCCGATGCGAAGTGAAGTTCGTGCCCACACTATCGTATTCGGTCAACTTCGATCAACTTCGCGAGTAGTGTAGCTGGGCTTTTAGATGGGTTCAGCTTCAGCTTGTTTGAAGACATCCAACGAGTTATTGCTTCTAGACATTCAGTTATACGGATCTTGAGGCTATTGATGTGGTGGGGATGGGATGGAGACGGGGTAGAAGAAGGTAGGAATGTATTTTTTCACAGTGTTTTCACAAAAATGAAGTATTGAATTCCGTAAGTCTAAACTTAAACTTTAGGGTGGACAATAATAATATTTGGCACGCATAATGTCTTATAATGTACAAGTAGGTACTCCTACCCCGAATGGATGACATCCCATATTGGTCCAGAGCTTAGTTAGTACTTTGTCAAGTTACCGAACCATACTTTGGCAACCGCTGGTTGACACATTGTAAACTAATCATATACGTAGATCTGCTGTGACGAAATTAATATTCACAGCGACCTTGATTGCATTCTTATCGCCGTCATATTTACTTAATTTATTATTTGCGAAGACAGCACACGATATTGTCATGATAAAAAAATATTAAAAAAGCCATATTTCTAAGTACCTGTCAGGCCTCAATTTGTTAAGGCGCACAGTGGACCACTTTATGAAGTAGGTAAGGTAAAATTGACCTTACTTCAGATACGTACACACTTCGATTTACATATCCCTTCATTGGATACCACACTGATAAAAATAAGTATGGCTGGTAAAAACGTGATTGCATTCCACTTCATAATAAAATATTAATCAATTCAGAATATAACAGAACACGTGTTCGTGCAGCTGTGCTTTTTCAGATAAATATAAAATTACGAAATGCGACAATATAAGAATTTTTATAAACACGTGTTCCGACATCCTAAAACATATTCGTGTTTTTTTGTTTTTTAGAAAACCTGTCAACACATTCGTTAAAGTCCTGCAGTCCCGTTTTTAACAGGAATACGAATAAGTTTGCCAGATTTTTAATAAATTAGCAATATTTTATATCAGAAAGTTTTCTCCGTGTAGTGAAGTAGGTATAAGACCAATACTTAAATAGTTACAATGGGATACAATTAATTTTTGTTAACGATCATTTGATTACTATAGATGTAATTACTATGAAAAAATCGTAATTACGTGTATTTTTATGCGATAATGCCAAAAAAGTGTCTGGTTTTTCTACATTTTTTCAGGTTTTTCAACAATTTAACACGTTTTAGATAATTTTTGAAAAAGAATCTATTTCAAATTTGAAAGTGTAGTGTTTATTTTCCGAAACGTTCCGCGGACGATTGCTTTCTTCCAACACAATTGGGAGACTCTCTCGAGAGAGCTGGAACAGAAGACGAGGAAAAATTGTATCCCCTTGTAACCTCGCAGCATTTAATTATAGCTTATTTAATATTTGGAAGCGGTCAAAATTTCAAACCAAAGGTATTTTAAATTTATTTTTCGCATTCCATCGCCTTTATCAGTTTAGGTGAGGTTAGATTTCAGATCTCCCGGTTATTCTCACTCTCTTGACGTTATTATTAGGAATTCTAACCCGAAGGCTATAAATCAGGTCCCTTCGGCGCCTTACCTATTTCGGCTTTCGAAGTAAAGCCATTATTTTAATTGAACACTTATCCCACAACAATTGTTCCTAAATCCCAGAACGCGTTATTACCGATAGTTAAAATAATAGATCTCACATCTGATCTATGTGTTTCGGTTCTTAAGGTTATGAGAAATCAAACTTTTAAGAATATATAAAAGGTGCGTGAACAATACCTTGAGGAATTCCGAAAATTTTAAATAAATTGGGAACAAGCTTAGTGTACAGTTAATTGTTTTTGTTCACTGGCAAACCTAAACATTTTCCTAACGACCAGTATAGAAAATACCGATAAATCATTAATTCGTACTTTTTTTATTAGCAATTTACAAATAAGTGAAGTTTTGCGCCGTTTCCAGTGCACCTTTAACATATAATCTTTATAATATACCTATGATTCTTATCGTTATCTACTTACATAAACCTTAAATTTTATATAATAAGTATGTCTCTACACGAGAACTCCTCGTAACTCGCAATTTCATAGTCAAAACCATTACAATAATAGGTGTCTAGTTATCCAGATAAATAAAATTAAGGGTAATACTGATTTTATTATTTATATATGTATTTGTACCACTTTCTAAAAAACGTTTCCGTGACAAATCAGAACACTTTTGAAAAGTCGTTAAAAGTGATAAAACTAGATCAAAAACCTATCCTAAACTAGTTTAATTTTTTCATCACTTTCATGATTTCATATTATGACTTTTCAAAAGTGTTCTGATTTGTCCGGTTACGAGCGGATACCCCAAAGAACAATTACGTACTCAGATATCATGTCCATTATAAAAAAAGATATATAAATAGTTAATATTATATTTCCATCAGTCTACAAAATTTGATTAATTATTACATCATCATCACACTATATACAATTTAAATAATTGCAAATGATATTATGGATTTTCGCGTGATTAATAAAAACCACCATAACTTAGGCTAGGACAATGGATCAAGTAGGCCTCTTATTTATAATATAAGATCCTACTAAATAATTATATATAACACTTACAGTTTAAAATATTTTATTGACGTAGATACTGTAGAATAACTTACAACCAATAAATAAAAATATGAGGCCGACTTGATTCAGTGTCATGGCCTGTGTCGAGGTAGTTTAGTTTAATATGAACCTACCGAACAAATCTATATTATCTCTAATATATAATCTTCTCTAAATAATATAAAATAAAGTGGCTTTTCGAGTCTGTCTGTTGGTGCGCTAAGTTTGTTCTAAACTACGCAACGGATTTTGATAGGATATCCACTATAATTTATTTATAAGGAATGCATATTTTATTTATAGAAAAAACCTAGTTTTGTAATCAAATCGTAAAAAATATATCTTCGGTCGCTTATATACGGGGTTTTCCGATAAGAGGTGTTATTTTGAATAGCCCGCTATTTCGGTAGATGTTACTTTTGAAGCTATCATTTTTTGACATTTGACAAGTAGAAACTACGCCATTTATAAAAATGGAACAATACACACTTCAACAACGCATTGAAATTATTAAAATTCACTTGAGTGAATCAAATGCAAATCATCTTGAGTGATGAGGCCCATTTCCACCTCGGTGGCTTCGTCAACAAGCAAAATAGTCGCATCTGGGGCTCGGAAAACCCAAGAATAATTGTTGAAAAGCCTCTCTATCCTCAACGTGTGACTGTTTGGTGAGGTTAATGGTCCGGCGGAGACATTGGACCTTACTTTTTCGAAAATGAGGCTGGAGCAACAGTTACGGTGAATGGATTGCGCTATCGAGAGATGATTAATGATTTTTTATGGCCGGAATTGGATGGTATTAATCTGGACAACGTTTACTTTCAACAAGACGGCGCTACGTGCCACACAAGCAACGAAACCATTGATCTTTTACGATTGAATATCAAAATAACACCTCCTATTTAAAATCTAGTATGTGCATATTATATTTATAGAAAGTCGAGCAACGCCGGGTTTCGAAAATGAGGCTGGAGCAACAGTTACGGTGAATGGATTGCGCTGTCGAGAGATGATTAATGATTTTTTATGGCCGGAATTGGATGGTATTAATCTGGATAATGTTTACTTTCAACAAGACGGCGCTACGTGCCACACAAGCAACGAAACCATTGATCTTTTACGATTGAATATCAAAATAACACCTCTTATTGGAAAATCCTGTAGTTAACGCTGGCTAAACCTTATGAGATACATCTAAATAATGTACTACGGAATTGTATATCTTAATAAGGCCTACAGAAAAGTCTGCGATGGTATATGTCTATCTCCTAAGAATAACCCCCAGTAACGCCAGGTACACGTCAGCTAGTTATATTATATTACATACCTACTACAAATATGATATTGTATATTTTATATTCTATTATGTGGCGATAGCATTATGAGCTCATTTCAGGCTGAGTGTTATGAATGATGATGGAGTCTAGCAATAAAGGATGCTGAGCTGTCACACGCTGCCAAATAAAGATATATTTTTTATTAATATTTCTATTGTTGATCAATGATTGATCTACCAAGTAGGTATTCGATAATACGCAAGCATAATTTTATTTATATTTATTTATGAGATTCCCGAGGCACCAGCGTGACAAAACCATGAACGGCTTTGTTACGAAATAGGAAAACCTTTAAAAATGCAAGCCCGGTATATATGTATAGTATTTATTTATTTGATTACCGTTCAAATACCCTTCAATACAGAATAAAAAAAAATTACAAAAAAAGATTTCAAACAACTGTACAGTTTAGACATACTAATAGGATATTAAATAAAAACTAAATTTTCCAAATAAAATTTGCAATCAAGAATAGGAAACAAAATTTTGACTAATAACTATTTTCAAAGCATATGTGAAATGCTGTTTCGTAAGTTCTTTCGGTGATTTTAAAATATCTGCTACTTCTGCATGTTGGTTACCTAAGCTATGTATTCATGTTATAAACATTGATGTATTATTTTTAGATGAGACGTGAAGGGAAAATAAAGGATCCGCTTTTTAACCTCCAACTCTCCCAACATTCAAACTACCGAATCCGGCCTACGCGCACCGCTTATCGCGTTTTAATAGTGGAATAAGTTTCGACGAGCTATTAGTACTCAATAGCGCCTCTAATTGAAGCTCTATTGTTATATGGGAGTTTATAAACGTGACCTCCGTGTCGAGGAGTAAGGCTCTCGACTGGCAAACCGAAGATCGCGAATTCAAATCCTGGCGTGCGCAAGTAAATTTTATCTGATTAACTTGTGATATTTCACAATTTATTCAATTAAAATAATATATAGTATACT
Source organism: Hesperophylax consimilis (assembly GCF_061612785.1). Lineage (NCBI taxonomy): Eukaryota > Metazoa > Arthropoda > Insecta > Trichoptera > Limnephilidae > Hesperophylax > Hesperophylax consimilis. The sequence goes on along the minus strand of NC_142836.1, from coordinate 41,226,933 downwards.
TGCGGCACGTTCCAAAGTGGGAGATACTCTCAGTATCGCCCTGGTGTAAGAGCACCATTTAGAAATGAAACATTGCTTGAAACGGCTTTAGCCGTATTTGATAAGCAGATCTGAATAGCCAGGTACTCCTCCACCTCCCTATTCTCCATCTCCTGCCACTCCTCAATAACCTTCAGCCGCACAACATACCCATTACTAATCACATTAATATCATTACTAGTAAAGCAATGAAAATGCTGGGCGTCATCCTAAGAATATCTAAGGATTTCAAAAACATCCTTACCTACATTCAAAATACTTTATACAACTCTTGTTAGAAACCCCATAGAATACAACTCCTCTATATGGAACCCGTCCTACAACAGCCATATAAATTCCATTGAGAGGATCCAACGAAAATTTCTCCGTTCAATTAATTTTAAATAAGGAATTCCCTCGGACGATATTAATTATTGATTTATTTATCTATTACAAACATTGCGACTCTTATCGTTAAAAGATGAAGATGATTTAATTTTTTATTTAAAATGAACAGTAACTGGTTTGACTCCCCTGGACCAGTCTTGTTGATAAATTTATCATTAATAGTAGACCAACTCGACTCATATCACCATATTAGTGTAACAATACTGCCACTAATGCAGAACAAAATTCTGTAATATATCTCCTGCATATATTAGGAAATGAATACTTTGATATCAATGATGAAGGAAGTCTGTTATCATATAAAAGATGGATAAAAAAATATTTTAATACGTCTGCAAGAATCAAAAGATCAGTAATTAAGCATACCATATTCATTAACTGTATTTTACGATAGTGTTGATAAAATCACAGTAACCTTTTTTATTAGGAAAAGAACAGTTTATAACTGTTGCATATTAATGCAATTTGCACGTACGCACATTTAAAAAAAAATATATATTAAATGATAAAGTGGCCGTCACTAAATGCATAACTTTCATTAGCTCCACCAATTTTATCCGTGCAGTTTTGTCGTAAATCGTAGCACGCTTCTATGCCATATCTCCCTCTGTTTCTATTATCTATGATCTATGATATTCCTCATTTGATTACAATACCTAGGTTAGCGCAGTAGCATTCATTTCGAGTTCATTATTTTCAATGTGGAAACTGACAATAATACGGAATGTTTTCCTTGTGTTATCTATACATTAACGTAGATATTATGAAAAAAATGCTATTGTACACATGATGGTACCTAGTAACATAACTTCCTATATAATCAATTCTAACATTTAAACAATGAATATAATAGATCAATTTTGTTATTCGAACAATTCTGCAATATTTATCTAATAGAAAAATTTAGTTATAAACCAATTCTACATTTAAACCAATTTAAAAGGCACATTTAGGTTCATTGGACAAATAAATATATAATCAATTCTACAATTTAAGCAATGAACCAATAATAGTATAAATTTAGTTATTCTACCAATTCTGCAATTTATCCAATGTATCTAATAGATAAATCTAGTTATCCACCAATTCTACTTTTTAACCAATTAACCTATAATGTAAATTTAATTTTTCTACAAATTTTATAATTTATCCAATAATAGGTAACATTAGTCACTCTACCAATTCTACATTTTAACCAATAGACCTAATTTGTAAATTTAGTTACTCTACCAATTCTACAATTTAACTAATAATAACTTCCCTGTTTCTCTAAAAAAATGAAAAATATGTAGGTACCTGCCTAGTGAACGTGAATATTATTATTTGTTGAATGACAGCGCCTGTCCACTTGTCCAGTTCGGGGGTTTCAGCGCGTACATCAACCAAATCTAATTGTGGCCAAAGAGTTGAATGATTCGCGGCAAAAAGTAGTTTAGGGTTATTTTAAACTTATATTGTCTCAGTTCAGGTGAGCATACAAAAATTTGGACATTTGCCAAAATGTCTGTAAAGTTCTTGTGTATACGCCCTGTCTCCAGGCGACAAATTAAATTTTAAATAGCCACGTGGTAACGCGACCACGTGGAGATTGACTTCATAAATTCTCACTCCGCTAATCATAATTATGTATCTCACATTTATAATATGATCTTAAAAATCTAGTTCAAGTAGATCAGAACGATGAAGAATCAAGGTGTTAATTTAAATTCAAATGTTTTTTTACATGAACTCCTCACAGGAGGCCCAGAGGATTATAATTGATTGAAGGATGTAACGTGACTTGCCGGCATAAAAACTGGGAAATTTTGTTTCTTATAATGAAAAAAAAACATTTTAAATATGGAATGAAAATAATTTTACAAACACATAATATTATAAGTAGGTAATTTATCGCTTGTCTGGATTTGAAAAGCATCTGTTCCAATTTTGTAATATTCGTTCACAGGTACACACCAATAATTTATGGGTAAGAAAGTAGGTACCCATAACTAGATTCCTTAGAAAATTATCAATGGTATCTATATATTGTTACAGATTCACTAATTTATCTGTGCAGGCAAATTTAACTTCACGTAGAATCACCTCCCGAAGTTAGCGCACGTTACTCTCTGACACCCTGTATTCAGCATGAAATACTTTTTTTTCAAGAGTTCCAAGTTTTTTTAACTTTCCGGAGACAGTGGAACTATGGCATCCCCAATTGGGGTATGTTTTGAGGTTGGAGGAAGGGGGGAGGTGAAAGAGATGTGTAAGAGAAGGTTGAGAATTACCTTGCTATTCAAATCTGGGTACTAAACATGGTTATTGCCATTTAAAGCAACGTTTCGATTCTGAACGGTGTTCATTAACCAGGATAATTCTTATAGTATTTACCACTGTGATAATAAATTAAAGATTTTAAATGGACGATTAGATTAACATTCGAGTTTCAAAAAAGATTTTTTTTTTGGAATTGTGTTTATAAAAATTGACAGTGAAGTTTAAAAAAAAAATTGCCTCAGTTCGGCACTGTATTTTTTAAAAATTTCTTAATAAGTCTACGCACAGCTGTTCACATAAAAATAAACATTTACATTTGAATTTTCCACCTAAATTATGTTTAGTTCCCGTCCACAGGTGCACTAAATTAATTTGCGACTTGGTGTTAACTTTCATACTGTCGCCGCCTGGCATGTTGACAAAGGTTTTTTTTTTAATTTCGGCTCTCGGAAACACCTTTACCATTGTTTTATGTGCGCTAATTCACCTGCATGTCTAAGGAATGTAACATGTAACGTATATTTTTGTTAATAGATAATTAATTTTGTTAACCTGTCTGCGACCTAGGAGTCAAAGTTTTATTTCAATTCGGTAAGTTAAGGTCTCTATTAAGGCCCAGTTGTATCACAGAAATTCAAAAATCAAATGGCCATTCAGTGCTATTTTGTTTTTTTGACAGTTGGAAGGTTCTCGTTAAATGCCGATTCAAAGTCAGTTTCAGGGTATCTAGCACGGTCGAAGGATAAATGATTGATCAATAATGCCGATAAATCATCATAGTTCCCGAGCACGACTGCAGATCGCTAACGTACAAACAACACTTCACGTCGAATAAATTAAAAACGTTTAGTCGTTGTGAACTTTTGAATGTTCGTTGGGGATCTACGGTTATGCTCGGAAACTATGACAAGATATCGTTCCCATTCCCATTATCGATAAAGCCTTTATCGAGCGATTGAGCTATTTAAAAAATCAGTGATAAAACAGAAGAGGACAACTAAATTGTACTAAGCTTGTCAAATTGTAATAAGCTTGTCAGCTTATTACAATTTGATAAAAAAAAAAACAGGAAACTCGCCTAGAATAGTCGTTTAACGGAACGAATCTTTAAAACGTCACAAAAATAAAATTACGCGGGATGGCTAAGGAATGGAATTTCTGTGAAACAACTGGGCCTTAGTCATTTAGAAGATGTTACTTATTTTGGAGGTGTAATTGCTAAGGACTGAAAGACGTACGCCAAAGCTATTTTTACTAAAGTAATAGGTAACTACTTCATCTCAATGTAATGAGTTTCTACAAATAAATTACATATCATTTACAAATTTAGGTATCATTTTAATTAGAGTATTCCGAGGACAGAACTTTTAAGTTATCGTAAGATATATTTATTGAATACCAGAGGTCATTTTCAATGGTTGAAACTTTATAAAAATTAATTAAAACAATGCATGAAATGTTTAAATAGCGTTTGGTAGGTAAAAACTAGATAAAAAGTAATATCCTAGGTAGGTACCTACTTATCTCTTTAAGATGAAAAGTATATCTGCTGAATCCAAACAAAGCAAATATATACCTAATCTTATTAAAAAACATATCTTCTAACCAGAACAAGGACAACATTCCGACGATAAACAAAACCAAAAGGCATGAAGTTCCTAAAACATCTGCATCCGACATTGACCGAAAATTATTTGACATTGATTTGAAATTTGGATACAATGTTTCCAAGTTACAGTTTATTGGTTATGTGATTTGAGATTACAAAAAAAAATATGTACTTAATCAACGTAAACGGTCCAATTGAACCGTTGATTCGCATCAATTAGAAAATTAGTAGCCATAATACTTATGAAGCTAACTGGACAATCATTTTTATTTCATCTTTTGCCGAGGATTTTTTAAATTAAAATGCTGACTATGAAGATTGATTAATAAACTCAACAGCACACAAGTACCCCGGCATTTTCGCCAAAGTTCGTAGAAGTTTTGATCATTTTTATTCTTTCAGTTATTTTACGTTTTATTTTAAAGTTTTCACCAATACCAGATTACTAGAAGATTTTTTTTTCAGTGCAGTAATTTTGAGACTAACTACAACAATATGTAGGTACTCCTCATTGCCCAGAATACTAACGTAGGGTAATAAGGTAGATTCTTCGGTAGACATCTTAAATTTATCACTTTAAGAATGCAAAAGATTCTTGCTGGGGCAGTTCAGTTATGTACAAAAAAATAATAAAAAATCTGTGTACAAGTAAATTATTTTATAAACTATTCCCGTCTGAATCACCCTAAGAACAACGTTTGGTCACGTACTGGGACTAAAGGGATAGAGGTAAACTAGAAATCTTAAAGTGATTTTCAATGTTGGTCCAAATTTGCCAAAAAAAACTGTATATTTTCCAAAAATATATTATGTTAGCCATTTAACACACCACAAAAAAAATCTTCCATTTCGAAATCCGACTTTCTTTCATGAATATAGAAATGGGACGTGGTAAAAACAATGACGATTCATCACACCTTTTATAAGAGAAACCAACATATAAACACCTAACCTACGTAAACTATTTAATCTATTTTTGTCTCATCACTTTTCATTACTTTATATCACTTTTTAAAGGTTTGTTGAATTTTCATTTTGAAGAATCATCGATACCTAAGTATGTATGTACTTAATGTCAATAATTATGTTGGATATTGCAGAAAATAGTCGCGCCGAAACTCCCAAATTAATTTCACACTAATTAGCATTTTCCTGCTACATGAATCGATATGGATTACGACCGAAGCAATGCAAAAATGCAATAAGTCGCCTGCACTAGAATGTACGAGTACATTGAACGATGCATAAATATGCAATAATTCTTCATACATAATTAGGACGTGCCGATGGCGGTGGGAGGCGGGCGGTGGGCCTGACAATAATAGTGTGTACACACGTGTTTAAACTGGGGAACTTAACCACTACAGGTAAACATGATACATTTTATGCGTGTACTTACTGATAAGCAACAGATGTTTTTAAAAAACATGTTTGCTAAATTAAACGATCTTGAATTTTAATTTTAAGTTCTTGTCTTTCAACATAATTGTCTGCGTAAGTATTTTAATACGTGTTATACAGGGTGTATCGGCACGTACCGGGTATCGGGTGTATTGGCGCAGACGTTTTAACAATGAGCTCTATACTCTGTTTAAGGAGCTAAACGTCACAAAATTCATAAAACTGGGAAGACTTCGGTGGCTAGGTCATGTGGAGAGAATGACCGAGCATCAAGAACCAAATTCCCTGCTGAGCTCAAGACCGATAGGGAGAAGGAGCCTGGGAAGGCCAAGGTTAAGATGGAGCGACAACGTCCTCAAAGATTTGTCTGCCTTGGAGATTCGAAACTGGAGAGAGCTGGCGCGGGACCGAGATGAGTGGAGGAAGACTCTTGAGGAGGCCAAGACCCACCAGGGGTTGTAGAGCCAAAAGTGATGATGATGATGATGATCGGCACGTACCCGACAAACTTTAACCAGCTATTCTGTAGCACATTTGGAGTAAAAAATGTTATGGGCACTTTGCTGTCCGGTAACATTTTTTTTAATAAAAATTTACTATTCTAATTTTCACCACATGTCACCAATGTTTTATCATTTGTCAAAGTTTGAAAAGCCGTCTGGCAATATTTTGTTCGAGTTTCGTTGAATAATCTACGTACGTACCTACGTTGGCGCGCTTTTACAATCACAACGAAATGGCACGGCACCATTCGTCTCATTTTTAACTATTATTATTTAGTGTGTACGAAGAGCGAGGACACTTTTTGACACACTTGCTAATAACAGCTGTTGAACACGAGAAACAATTCCAATGACAGTGACGGAGTGTGGATTTTTTATTTATTTTTTGTTTCTAATGGAAAAAAAATGTTACCTGTCAGCAAAGTGCCCATATCATTTTTTACTCCAAATTTGCTAAGGAATAGCTGGTTAAAGTTTGTCGGGTACGTGCCGATACACCCTGTATGTTCTAATTTTTTAAATATGATTAATAATAAATATTGGTGTGAAGTTTTATGTTCATGTTTGGGTAATTTGTGTTATTTTGTATTTATAATATATGGAGAACACGTGTTATTTTCCTTATAAATATCATGACGGAATGCAACAATATCAGTATGTCAATATCAATGTTTATTTATATGAACACGTTTTCCGCCTTCCTCATAAAACATTTCCTTTTAACGGATACTTTGTCAATTCTTTCATTGAAGGCCTATAGTCACATTTTAACGATTAATTTGACCAGAATATTAATAAATTAACAGTAGGTATTATTATATCAGTAAGTTTTTATCATAATTTGTCTGAGCACGGTTACTCTTTAGTATTCCATCGCAGCGATCGATTGTGATATCCGAAAGCAAATATGTAAATCAAAAAAATCTCACTAATTAATTGTGTAACAATTGATCCAATCAGGTATCCAAGGCACTCAATAGTCGTATCGTACTCTTAGAAATGAAGACAGAAGATACACAGTTATTTAAAGCGCACTTGAAGTGAAATACCACAAAACTATTGTGTTATAATATTATTATTTCTTCAATTATTCAATTATTTTTAGCGTCATTTTAATTATACGACAATGAATTACTTTTTAATTAATAATAATATAGATATTTCAAAGCCAATGGCTTCATCGTCAGGTTACTAAAAGTTAACGAATTTAAGAATAGACAAGTATAAACAAATAAGTAGGTACATTTAGAAAAATATATAATGAGAGGTGATTAATTAGTTTATTATTAAAAAAAAAATAATAATCTAAAATAAATTACATTTTATAAAATAAAATAAATTAAATTATCAAAAAAATACTTCATTTCTACAATTATGTTTACAGGGTGTTAAGACTTGACTTACTTTAACCAGTGATTCCTGACATTTTTATTGCTTTGTTAAAAAAAAAAACGTTAAAAACGTCACCGGATTCTAAAATTTCGATTACATTTTTTACTTCAAATCATATCAGGAATCACTGGTTATAATAAGTCAATTCCTTCCCATAGCACTCTATATAGTTTTTTTTTTAATAAAGTTACACAATTATGAATAAATCTAAAACTTTTATAATCTATCTTTCTACATAAATAAAAAATGTAGAATAAAATGATGGCTATTTATTATTATTTGATCAAATCAAACAATTATTATGTAAGTGGATATCCAGTCATTTGAAATTGGTATGATACGACTGTGGCATGTTTTTTTAGCTCAGTTTACATTCTACACGAGCTATTTATAACGTATAACAATACTAATAGAATAATAAAGAGTCATAATATATTTATCTCAATTCGCAATGAATTTGAATTGCAAAGGCGATCCAACGACCAATAGCCCACTCGAGTGTCTTCAGTTAGTCTAGGAAATTGTATGTTATGTTTGTAAGATTGGCCGGAACAAGCGTTATAATAATATTAACAAGGCTATATTGCATCCTTATCATTTTATCCCACGAATTTCCCTGAATTCATCGAAGTTGCTATGTAGACCGGCCGACTTCCAACTCCAACTTCCTTACTGTCCTCAGATTGTGTTTCAAGTTTCAAGTTCCAAAAATTCAGGGCTCCTAGTGTACGGGAAAAGGGTGATCCTGGTTATGGTGGTACGGTAACAAAACCAAATAGTACAGTGATCAAACATAATACTTTTGAAAAGTAATATAAAGTCATGAAGAAAACTTACTGATATGATAAACTGATCATCTCTAAATAGTTGCTATCCGCGTCTGTCTGTTTGTGTGCTTATAATTCTTTTAAACTACGGAACAGATTTTGACAGGGTTTTCACCATCATTTAGATAATTTCTTCCGAAAGGTTTACATATATAAAACATGCATATTATATTTATAGATAGTAGATAAAAGTCTATGTTTAATAATAAAGTCGTAAAAATATATTTTCGGGCACTACATTGCTAACGCTGGCTAAACCTTATGCGATACATCAAAATAATGTACTACGGAATTGTATATCTTAAAAAGGCCTACAGAAAAATTCGGAATGGTATATGTCTATGTCCTAAGGAAAACCCCCAGCAACCCCGGGTTCACGTCAGCTAGTTTACTGTAAATCTGGTAAAAATATTCGTTTTTCTTAAACAGGACTGCGGGCATTCAACGAATGAGTTGACAGAGTTCGTAAAAGAGTATCAGTCAAAAGCGAATGTTTTGTGAGGACGGCGGAACACGTGTTCATACAAATATTGACATACTGGTATTGTCGCATTCCGTCATAATAAATATATTATGAAAATAACACGTGTTATCGATATATTCTGAATGACTAATGTTTTATCTGGGAAATAGCATGCTATCACTTTTTTAACAAGATCATTTTTCTCTGTAGATTAACTAAGTGAGATTATCTTTTCATAATTTTCCATGACTTCACTTTTCAAAAGAATTATGATTTTCATGGAACCGGTGAAAAAGTAATATTGCTGATTTATTAAAATACGGTTAAAAACGGGATTGCAGGCCTTTTCCTGTTAAATTTTTTAGTAGATTACTAATTTATCGGATCACGTGTTCATGAACATACATTTGCCCTGATAATACATAATGATGAAAGATAATGTTTTTTATAAACACATTTTTTACTAAAAGTTTAACAGGAAACCTATCAATTCATTCGTTAAGGGCCTGTAGTCGCGTTTTTAACCGGATTACGAATAATTTGATGAGATTATTTAAAAAATAGCATAATTAACATTTTGACATATTTACATTATCCATTACACGATGAAGATTAAAAAATCAACCAGTAAAATACAATATTTTTAACTTTTGTTTTATTTTTTTTATCTTCTGAGGATTGAACCTTCCTCCCCAGGGTCTAGAGTTAACCGTTAACAACTGAGTCAAATCCCAATCGAGTAGGACCAACCTTTTTGGTATACCTACTGCTGTAATGTCATCCAATTCCAAATAAATGCGTACATATCAGCGTGTATGCGTAATTGACACCAAAAGTTGATAGAATGCATTGTCATCGAGAACGAGTCTATCTGCTGAGTTTCAGCTCGATATGGGTTAATTTTCACATCCATGAGTCCACTTCCTTCATACATTCATTCAATAAAACAAAAGTGATTTTTTTGTATTTAAAAATTATATGACTTATTTAAAAATAATTTTACAGTTCGTAATTATTTTGACTACGCGGCAGTGCGGTTTTCCACTCTTTGATGCAAATTACTTATTCGCGCACAACACGAGCAACTTTCTTAATAATTATTTATTGTGTAACTAACGGAGAACTAACGAATTCATCTTTTTTACAGCGACAGTTTAATATGGTGAATAATTATAAACTATTACATGATACCAGCAAGCCTTATACAAAAGAACAAATCAAACACGTTCTTGTTCTTGATACTCTTTTTCAAAATGTGTTTAGTGTCTAGTAATAATTTTTTATTTAATTTATTTAAGCGCCCATTGTACGTTTACACACATAGATACAAAAAATCTGAAGAATTTAATAATCTTGTAATATTTCTGACAACTTGAAAATAAACAAAAAACACAGAGGACATAAAATAAGTGTTCGTGACTGCAGCCAAACAGTTTAAAATCGGACAGATCAGACAGTATTGAGTATTACTAATTTATTGAATCTCTTCAAATTATTGGTAATCCGGTTAAAAGCGGGATTGCAGGCCGTTTCCTGATAAACTTTTAGTATCGTTTTATTCCTTAAATATCGGAACGCGTGCTCATGCACCTGCTTTTGCCTTATTATTTTTATAAACACGTGTTACGACATCGTGGTAATATATTCGTTAAGGACCTGCGATCCCGTTTTTAACCAGAATACCAATAATTTGAAGAGATTTTTAATAAATTAGCAATACTCATTTTTCTTTGTGGATAAGAAGCAACCATGGATAACAGATTAAAGTAAATACTTATGTAAATCCAAAAATGTTAAATCTAAATCTTTAAATCTAATCTTTAAATCTAACTAAATCTATCATAAGAAAAATGGATAACAATAATGGAGGTATGATGGTGAATATTAAGAGATAGTATACGATTTGCAGGCGATTCCATAGTAATTGCAGATATATCAATAATCTTCAAATAATAGTGGAAAACAAATTAATAATTGAACTAAAAATTAACTTCGTCAAAACAAATATTCCGGTAGCCTTCAGAAATCTCCAAGCCCATTGAATTTAATAACTAAACATGAGCCAACATAAAAGTGTTTCTCGATACAAATACTTAGGTAACTACTGGGATCCATCTGAAGAAGATTTACATCCCTTATGCCTGAATTAAACCTGCCGAGTGCTCGGCTGATTTGATCAGTACAGTCAGTACTCGGCCTAAAGGCGGGCAAGTGATTCAGACAAGACAGTGGAAAGAAGGTGTCAGTACTCGGTCGAGTAAATACCCCCCACCTGCATACTCCTCAACTCGGCGTTTCACTCGCTCTCCACCAAAACCTTCTAGATCACAAGGCCGGGACACTGAATCAAATCAGCCTCCTAACATGTATTGGAACGTCCAAAAATGTGTTAAAATCCCATACAAGTTAGGAGGCTACTTTGAATGAGTATCCCGGCCTTGTGATCTAGGGGGTTTTGTCTTAACTCAGTGCGATTCAAATTGCGAAAAAAATTCAAAATTTTATATTTTTAGGATAGTGCAACGTTTGTTGTTGTAAAACTCTCTTAATTTTTCTCTTTTTCAAAAGCATGCTAACAGTTAGCAAATTTAACAATTAAAACTAAGCTCAATGAACTTTCTCGCTGTCTCTTCTACATGTGATCACCTCTACTCTCCAATAAAATGCTCGGCAGGCGTAATTCAACCATTACTTAAATAGGATTATTGTTAGGAAACTATACAAATTACATTCTCCAAAGGATCAAGTAGGTACCTACCTATAATTTAAAAAAAAACATTATTATTTCGTGAGATGACTAGGTACCTACATAATGAATTGTAACAAACAACATTTGGGAGGCGGGTATGGGTACCACTGCCCGGGGAACCATTTTCCTACCTTTTTCGTTCCCAGAACTTTCTCTCCTTTTTTACATTAGCTCTAAGCAGCAGGTGACATAGACCCTGAGGGGAATTATTTTCCTGGGAGCCTCGTGTGTAGAGCCAGTATAAAAAAAATGTTAATTGAAAATCTAAAGAATATATACAGGGCGTTAAGGGACGTACTTGACGTACGTACTTTAATCAGTGATTCTTGATATTATTTGGAGTAAAAAATGGAAGTGAAATTTTGGTCTCCGGTAACCTCCCAACCCCTCACATCGACCCTAGCTGTCCAATTAATACTGATTTTCTATTTAAAAAAAAAATGTCTAAGAATTTCACCGGAACACAAAAAATTATTAATTAATTAACATATTTTACTCTAAATATTGTCAGGAATCACTGGTTGAAGTTCGTCCCTTAACACCCCGTATAATATTGTGTATTTTAATTTATTAAACCTGTTAGACCTGTTATACCTGTTAGACTTGTTAGCCCTGTTAGCCCAGCTATCAACAATAAAATTACCTAACGGTTGCGCTTATCATGAAAGCATGTAAAATGGTTTACATTATATTTACCCCCGATTAGATCGATGAGAATTGATTGAAAATGGCAATGGTCGCACTTCGGCGCCATTACTACAAATTTAAACTATCTTTAGCGATTTCTTTGAGTGTTTTTCTGCTTATTCTGAATACTCAATGTTTTCTAAGAATTTTTTATTGAAACGTTTGTATAAACGGACTTTATTTTAATGGTTTTTGAAACCTTTTCGCGTTAAAAACAGACAACTAAAATACCCTTTCTAAAATATACAAAATCAGCAGAATAATAATGGGTATTATTTGAATATGAGTAAGTAATTGTTGCTTTCTCGGAAGTTTGGTTGCTCAGTTCGGCGAATATAATTTTTAAGTTGGGTTAAGTTCAATATGGAATTCGCTGGAGACACTGAAGAGATAAGTTGATAGAACTGTATTATGGACATTACGTTTTTACATACATTTAAATACACGAGGAAAACTAAGTATCGGTATTAAAAGGTACTTACATCCATTTTAATATCACTTTGTTTTCGGGAAAGAATTAATGCAAATCTTGAAAGCGGAAATTAACCCACTTTCCGACATCAGATCGAGCTGAAACTAGGCAGATTGACTCGTTGTTGATGAGAATACATTCGATTAACTTTTGGTGGTAATCACGTATACATAAGCGGTCATACACGCATTTTTCTGAAGTTGGATTACATTAGAGCAGTTAATGTACGAAATAAATGTCGGTCCCACCTGATCAGCATTTGGCGAGGTTTGAAGAGTTTTCGACACCAATTCATGGGTAGGATGGTTCAATCCTGAGTCAAACCAAAAAAAAAAATTTTTTAAGATTTAATTTGAACAATTAAAAATAGATGTATTATAGTGAAAAAAATTATCAAAAGGAGTTTTTCCATAAAATTTTTATTTCAATACCCAAAATGTTGGATTGACTTCCATTTTCGGTTAGCCTAAAATTCAGATAAAATGTTGCGGAACAAATTAAATGATATTGGCCACAATACGTTTTTTACTTTTAAAGGGTTATTTCAAAGCTACATAACTCATGATAGAAATGACTTTGCGGACTGAAAATAGTTGCGTTGGCCTATAAAATGAACACAGAAAATTCTGTGCATGTTTCATGCACCAGAGCACACCGTGAGCGATGTTTTTGCTGCTTCACACAAACAGTTCTTGCACTCAATTCATCTCTATTCACAAGCAGAATATATTATACTCAGATTTCCTTGAAGTTATTTTCTCGACCCATTCAGGAATGCTTCATCGTGTTCATCAAAGATAATTGCAAGAACGCCCAGTTAATAAAATAATGTACTTGCATAAATATAATCCATCACGTATATATAAATGGTAGACCATTCATTTATACGAACGAAATACAATCTTAATTCTATTAATAATATATTGTTTGAAATCATCGTGAAAGGCTACATTTTAAGACCAGCGACCTTTTATTCGAACTATATAAGTATCCGAGAGGTTTTTTTTGTAGTTTTGTAAAAAAGTTTTTTTGTGGAAAAAAAACAATAGAATTAAAAAAAAAAAAATTTAACATTTTTACTTCTACCATCATGTAGAAGACCTCCCGAAGGTAGTGCACTTTACCCCCGGACACCCTGTAGGTACATCATAATTATTTAGCAGGAATTTTCACACTTTTGTATTGTCAAAAAAAATACTGTAATAACGGAATTTTCAATTTAATTTGACGAAGTTTTTATTTGCGACCAAAACGTTCGTGTGACCAAGGCTTTTGTAGGGGAGTCCAGGCTCCAGGTGACAGTTGTTTCAACAACCAACTACTACAATCAGGGAGAAAATACGAGATTCCTCCTTTCCCACAGTCCATTAAGAAAATGTAGAATACGTTTTTTTTTACTATGGCAACACCCTTTTCAGAACCATTAATAGTATATCAACTTTGAGGTTATAATTGACTAGAGTTGCCAATGCAGATGTTCTACAATACCCACTATAGATGTTCAAATTCCATTTACCTCCAAAATGAAACAAATTGAAGGAAACTATTGAAGTTAGCATTTATTTTTTATGATCTAGCCATAGACATATGAATATTAGTAGACCTGCCCTAAGTGATTAAAAGCGTATTATTCCCCACTCCCCATACCGGTTCCATTGGAGCCGGCTGGGCTCGCGTATGGCTTCCCGTGAATCTTGAGAATGTGACGTCATCATTCTTGTTCGAACTAGCGTCGAGCTATGGTCGAGGCATTTTACGAAATAACACGGCAAAATGGTGGCTTGTGATATGAAAACTTATGAAAATAGATTTTAATCACACTTTAAATTGAATAATGTGGTCATTAAACACACTTTTTCATCATAAATAATTATGAATTGCAATTTGACAACATTATGAGCGTGAAATATTTTTTTGCGTTCTAGATATATTATAATCTTGGGATTGCATAACTTTAATTCTTTAAGCGGGCTTAAATCTCAGGGGTGCGCAGGGAAATTTTATGAGGTTAATTTATGTTATTTCACAATTAACTCATTTAAAATAATGTACAGTATATTCGCGGCACGTGGAAAATACTTTCAGTATCGCCCTAAGATCTTTATAACGTATACGAATAACGACTTCTTTTTTTCGAAAATTCGGTTTTTGTATGAAGATTTTCATGAAATCCGTGTGGCGCACGGCCACACTGAAATTCAGTTTTTAAAAAATTATAAATTTTTTTGCAGTAAACAACATCAATAATGTCGAATGTTTCAAACATAGCACTCTATCACACCCTTAAGTCAAGAGCAGCTATAACTGATTGGGGATGCCATAGTCTCGCTGGCTCCAGACGGTTGGGAGCAGTTAAGACTATTGTGCGATTTCAAATTAAAAAAATAATTACAATGTTGTGTTTTAAAATATCTACTTTTTAATTTATTTGATTCCCAATTGTTTAGAGCCAGCGAGATTTAGGAATTTCCACATTTGGGATTGTTGAAAGCAGCTGTTTTAGCTCACGACGAGAGCCAGCGTGCTAACTCTGAAAATACTAGTTTATTGATGTTGTTATTAGTTGAAAATTAATTATATTTTTTTAAAATTTAAATTTTTATGTGGTTATTTACAGGATTCTTTCAGTTAAATGATATACCTACCTAGCTGAATAAATCTTAGTATAGAACAGAAATTTAGAAAAAAAATCGTTTTCAGCTAAAGCAACATCAATAAAGTCACGTTTTCAATTTTACCTCTATCGCTCACTTCAAAATCACGAACCGCCACTGACCTAGCTATTCAAATCTGGTCAACAAACATGGCTTAACGTAACCCATTACAACTATCGGTAAATGTATTTACTTAATTACTTTAGTTTTCTTGAAATATTAGAAAAATAATAAATTAGGTAATGTAAATTTTAGATAAATAATGGTATCCCACAAATCTCACCATACTCTGATGAGTGACACTGTAACGCTGTCCGAAGCGTTGGTTAGAGAAGGAGGTAGCGCAACACGGCACAATACCCCAAAAATAAATCACGAAAATAAATTAGTTGTCTACCTCAAAATACCTTAACCCTACAGTACTTTCATCATATTATCACATTTTTCAATGTTTTCTGTGTATTTCAAATGCGCTAAATACATCTTAGTTTGCAATGTTTTCTGTGTATTTCAAATGCGCTAAATACATCTTAGTTTGCAATGTTTTCTGTGTATTTCAAATGCGCTATATACAGCTTAGTTTGCAATGTTTTCTGTGTATTTCAAATGCGCTAAATACATCTTAGTTTGCAATGTTTTCTGTGTATTTCAAATGCGCTAAATACATCTTAGTTTGCAATGTTTTCTGTGTATTTCAAATGCGCTATATACATCTTAGTTTGCAATATTTTCTGTGTATTTCAAATGCGTTGTATACATCTTCGTTTGCAATGTTTTCTGTGTATTTCAAATGCGCTATATAATCTTAGTTTGCAATTTTTTCTGTGTATTTCAAATGCGTTATATACATCTTCGTTTGCAATGTTTTCTGTGTATTTCAAATGCGCTATATACATCTTAGTTTTAAATTTTTTCTGTGTATTTCAAATGCGCTAAACACATCTTAGTTTGCAATGTTTTCTGTGTATTTCAAATGCGCTAAATACATCTTAGTTTTTTGTAAAATAGTGTTTTAGAAACTCGATAAAATTATCTTTCCGGTGTATGCATTTAAAATGAATATTACTATTTCTAAATAATATAATTTTAATATCAAACGTGAAAAATGTTGTCAAAAACGCTAAACAAATTTTTACTTAAATTTTTACTCCAATCATAGAAAAATTGAAAGAACTTTATATTTCGAAAACCGATTCGTTTTGTTAGGGGAATTTGTAAGAAAAATGTACCTTCACTTTAATAATAAAAAATAAGAAATAATTTTTAAAGTTAAACCAATTGTTACGATAGCAGCGCGAAATATGAATAATTTATTTTGACTATTTTTAGGATTTTATTAATGGATTCCCGTGTAAATGTTTGAAGCAAACTGGAAATGATTATTATTTCTCTTTCTAACGTCAAAAAATTAAGTATTTCAGCATGATAAAAAAAGATAAAAACACTTTTCTAAAATATGGACGCCCTGTCATATATGAACTTCAAACGCAGGAGGGGAATTTATTGGAAGCTTGTTTAGAATTTAAATGAAATATTCCTGTTTTTATGGTTTAATTTAGGCATATGTTGTTATGCATTGTTAGTGCATATCATACATTAAACTACGTTTGGGTTTGCGAATTTCACTGTCGTTTGATAAAAAAATAAAAGTTCCACCGGCATACCGGTTTCCGAGACGGCCCAAAAGTCTCGAATAATATTATATCTACGCCAGGATTCAAGAAGAAATCATAAACAAGTTATCCTTACCTGATTAAATAATTTATTACCATCTATAATTATGTAGGTACATTTTCTTGTCCCAGTTAATTTTCTGGAAGTGGATATTTTCACAAAACAATAAAGATTCTGATAATTTCCCGGGGTTTTTGAAAACTTCCTTTTAATGGCATTTTGTTTTTACTTACTGAAAATGATGAATGAGAGCTTGTCGCTTCACTGCTTTGTATATGGTTTTGATTAATACGGAGACAGGTAATAGGTATCACAATTTTTAAAATCACTAAACACTAGCTTTAGTTCGCGCCGCGCTTTTTTCCGCTTATACCCGCGACGCGTGCTTCGCGCTCCGCGATGGAGTGGTGAATGCGGTGAATGGCAAGTCGGGCAACTGCAAAGGTGCACAGTACTGCAAAGACTGCAAAGACGAACTGACGACCATAATAATATCTCCTTTTTATGCCGGGGCAGGGCCGTATCGGACCCAAACACAGAATAAAGATACCCAAACATTTAGGTAATATTTACTAACATAATCATTTTTTCTCTTTACTCAATTAGTCAGGTACCTACTACTAGTGACCTACCGAAGTTTCGATTTCGTTTCAACTTGTCTCGGCGAATAAACTAGTTTCGGCCGCACTTTCGGCTCCGGCCAAAAATGAGACGAAACTTCGCCTTAGCTTAAACATGATAAAGCCTTACGACAAGCCGTGCAGCGCGCTATATTTTCGTGACTTGGCCTATTTCAGCAAATCGCTCGTCATACATTCCCATTGGTGGTGTATGGCGAGCGATATGCTGAAATAGACTAAGCCATGATGCGTATAGCGCAACGTGTCGCCTACCTAATAATAATAATTGACAGATTTACGTAAGGCCGTTTTTCTTAAAAATCACCACAAAGGCGCGGTACAAATAAACACGTGTCTGATCGGGTTGGGGCTATACTCAGGTGCGTGTTTATGCCTCTAGAATATCTTTAGTATACTGTTTAACCCCTTCAGTAATCATTTAAAAATTAAGAATGGAAAAAAAACACCTTTTTTTATCAATGAATTTTATTTACTCAAAATATATATCCTCATATAAAAACCATTTCGGGCCCAAAATGGGACTGAATATTGATGTTGTGGTGCATAGTGTGAAAAAAAAAATATATATATATATACAGGGTGTCCGGAAACTCGTAGTACAAGCGGGAAACTGGTGAATCTACATCACATTTGGAGTCGATTTTGTAGTATATTTTTTTTTTATTTGAGCTTTCGTTATCGAGTAAATCGAGTTTGAAGTTGATTTTTTTGTTTTTTTTTTGTTTTAATCAAATTCTTATAAATTATTACTGAAGATCAAAGTACCCAACTAATTAAAACTATTTGAAAGTAAAACAAATGGATTTGAAGCATTATTTTGAAATCACCCTTCATTTAACCCGGTGTAAAACAAACTTAAAAACTATGAACTCACAACAAATTAATATAAACTCAGCGACAGCGAACAGTAGGAGTCCTCAGTGTGGACCGAGGATGAAGGTGAATTTCGCTAACATTCGCGGTCTGCACACCAACCTAACTCCCATCCACCACCACCTTCTCTCACAAAATCCCCATCTCCTCTTCCTTACGGAAACACAGATTGCCGAGCCCCCAGATACCTCCTATCTGAACTGCCCAGGATATCATCTGGAAAGCCTTTTCAGGCCCAAAGGAGGTGTCTGCCTTTACAGCCGTGCTGACATCAGCTGCGCTCGTCTCGCAAATATCGAGAGCGCAAAACACGAAGTGTTATGGGTACGTGTGGATCTCACCGGTATGATGAGAATTTATGCGTGCCTATATCGCTCACCAAACCTTGCCGAATCAGACACTGTTGAGTTGTTTAAATACTTGAGTGACACTGTAGATATTCTCTTGCCCCGTTACCCATCGGCCGAGTTTGTAATCCTGGGGGACTTCAATGTTCATAATGAACAATGGCTGAAGTTTTCGGGACCAACAAACTCTGCCGGTAGATCAGCGGAATCCTTTGCCCTTATCCATGGACTAAGCCAACTCGTAGAATCTCCGACCAGAATACCAGACATCCCATCACATCGAGCCAACCTACTCGATTTGTTTCTCACTAGTGAGCCACTCGGGTACAGAGTGGAGGTGACAGCGCCCTTAGGATCCTCTGACCACTGCCTGATTACCACCTCTGTCCCATCCTCCATGAACCGTCAACCCGACAAACATGTAAAGAGGAAGGTATGGCACTACAGGGCAGCAAAATGGGACGGCATGCGGTCTTTCTTCGGCGCCTTTCCTTGGAGTACTGTATGCTTTAGCTCCGAGGACCCATCAATTTGTGCACGCGAGGTAGAAGAAGTAATCACATCAGCAATGGATTGCTACATTCCCTTCTCCGTCAAATCCTCTGGAGCGGGCACAAAACCGTGGTTTGACCATCGCTGTGCTGAAGCTGTCAGACTCAAAAATACGGCTTTTAATGCACTCCGGAAGATTAGCTCCATGAATAACCTTTCGGAATACCGAAAACGGGCAAGGGATTGTAAGAGAGTTCTAAATAGAGCTAAGAGCGATCACGACCAGAGAATTGCGAAAAAGCTGGCTGACTGCCCCACTGGTAGCCGTGCTTTCTGGTCACTCGCTGGCTCGATCGGAAGAAATTTCTGCAGAACCACTTTCCCACCTCTGACCAAGCCTGATGGTCGGCTGGCTAACTCGGCCCGCGAGAAAGCTAAATTATTAGGCAAAATTTTCGCGGAAAACTCAACTCTTCAAGATAACGGAGAGACTCCCCCTTCCATTCCGCACTGCGGTTTTCAAATGGAGGAACCGAAGATCCGGAACAGAGAGGTTCTCCGAGTCTTGAACGAGCTGAAAGTCGACAAAGCCAGTGGGCCGGACGGAAT
This sequence comes from Hesperophylax consimilis, assembly GCF_061612785.1. Classification (NCBI taxonomy): domain Eukaryota; kingdom Metazoa; phylum Arthropoda; class Insecta; order Trichoptera; family Limnephilidae; genus Hesperophylax; species Hesperophylax consimilis. The sequence continues at coordinate 41,206,855 of NC_142836.1, read as the reverse complement.
ACCTGCCTTGGTCCTCAAGAGGTGTTCTGCAGAAATGACTCCAGTGCTCGCGAAATTATTTAGGCTCTCTCTCAAAGGTGGAAAGGTGCCAGATCTTTGGAAAAAGGCAATCGTCCACCCAATCCCAAAAAAGGGGGACCGTTCCGACCCTTCTAACTACCGCCCCATAGCCATCACTTCCATACTCTCGAAGGTATTAGAAAGGGTGGTTAACAACAAATTGCTCACATATCTCGAGAATAACAATATCCTAAGCGATCGGCAATATGGATTTCGTCGAAACCGATCGTGTGGCGATCTACTCGGTTATGTAACGCATATTTGGGGGCGGTACATGGAACGTTTTGGTGAAACCCAAACCGTTGGGTTGGATATCTCCAAAGCCTTTGACAGAGTCTGGCACCGGGCGCTTATCGGGAAATTACCATCGTATGGGATCCACCCAACCCTGCATAGTTGGATTGCGGACTTTCTGAGGGGAAGAACAATTCAAACCGTGGTTGACGGCTCTTCTTCCTCACCGCACCAAATCAATGCGGGGGTGCCACAAGGATCTGTGCTGTCTCCAACGCTGTTTTTATTGCACATCAACGATCTCGTTGAATGTGCACCAATTCACTGCTACGCTGATGACAGCACCGTTCACGAGGGTTATCTTTTTGACAGGCCCCCTTCCATCTATGATGTCCGAACAGCTCGGGAAGTTTTGAAGCGAAAAATTGACCACCACCTAGAGATGGTTCGTGCTTGGGGTAAGGCCAACTTGGTCAGTTTCAACGTCTCAAAAACCCAAGCGTGTCTGATTTCGGCAAAGAGGGAGATCAATGACTGTCTGGTGCAATTTGATGGGAGCACTCTCCCCATATTGGGATAAAGACTCCATTGAAATGCTTGGAGTTACTATATCAGACCAGCTCAAGTATCGGGGATCCATAGAAGCCCGAGTAAATCAGGCCTCCAAAAAGTTGGGCGTCTTGTACAGGGCTAGGAGATTCTTCAACAGTGACCAGCTGCTGACCCTGTACAAGTCTCAAGTCCGCCCAACTATTGAATTTGGGAGCCACCTTTGGGCTGGTGCCCCAAAATACTTGATAAACCTGCTTGAGTCTGTGCAAAGGAGAGCGATCCGTCTGATTGACAATCCATTGTTAACAGACCGATTGCCTTCTCTGATGCATAGACGCAATGTAGGCATGCTGTGTCTGTTCTACAGGTATTTCAATGGAGCCTGCTCCAAGGAGCTAGCAGCATTGATTCCTGATGCACCGGTGCACGTGCGCGAAACTCGACGGACACGAACTGAACACCCGTTCACGGTTGACGTTGGCTTCATGAGAACGGGCCGTTTTTACGACTCGTTTTTGTGTAAGTCGGCTCGTATGTGGAACGAGCTACCGGCATCTGTTTTTCCTCCCTCCTATAATCCGAGCCTCTTCAAGGCCCGCATTAACAAATCCCTTCCTACAGCCCCTACCTTACTCCGCCTCACAACGCCACCCAACCGGGTGGTGACATAGTTCCCCTGTCTGTGCACTGCACAGGCAGGGACACTCTTGTGAGGTGTAACATAAAAAAAAAAAAAAAAAAAAAATCATAAAATATTTCTGCTCTGCAGGGTTAAAACATCTGTTATTCAACCCTAAACACTAGAAAAAACTTTAACCCTAAAATAGCCGAAAAATATTTTTTTTTGGTTTTTTTTTTTTTTTTTTTGAAAATGCTCAAATCAAAAAACTTTATGTTTTTCTGGGTTCCCCATGTGGTGTAGATTCTCCAGTTTCCCGCTTGTACTACGAGTTTCCGGACACCGTGTATATATACACGGAGAATCTACACCACATGGGGAACCCAAAAAAACATAAAGTTTTTTGATTTGAGCATTTTCAAAAAAAAAAAACCAAAAAAAAATATTTTTCGGCTATTTTAGGGTTAAAGTTTTTTCTGGTGTTTAGGGTTGAATAACATATGTTTTAACCCTGCAGAGCAGAAATATTTTATGATTACACCGGGTTAAATGAAGGGTGATTTCAAAATAATGCTTCAAATCCGAGTTTCTTCATTTGTTTTACTTTCAAATAGTTTTAATTAGTTGGGTACTTTGATCGTCAGTAATAATTTATAAGAATTTGATTAAAAAAAAAAAAAAAAAAAAAAAAAATCAACTTCAAACTCGATTTACTCGATAACGAAAGCTCAAATAAAAAAAAAATATACTACAAAATCGACTCCAAATGTGATGTAGATTCACCAGTTTCCCGCTTGTACTACGAGTTTCCGGACACCCTGTATATATATATATATATATATATTTTTTTTTTAATTTCACATAATAGCCGCCCGAGTATACTCGGGCGGCCAGAATTCGGAATTCATACTAAAGATTTATTATTATTATTATTAAAATTTATTATTTTTTCGCACTATGCACCACAACATCAATATTCAGTCCCATTTTGAGCCCGAAATGGCTTTTATATGAGGATATATATTTTGAGTAAATAAAATTCATTGATAAAAAAAAAACTATAAAAAAGGTGTTTTTTTTTCCATTTTTAATTTTTAAATGATTACTGAAGGGGTTAAGTGGTTAAAGAAGCTTTTATATAAAAGTTGTCAAAGATCAAACTTTAAATGGTTTTTCGTTTTTAAATATTATATATTTTTGACAAAGTTTATGGATAAAATAATAATTAGTTATTGAATTGCTATTGTCTAATATAAATGCTTTTAAACAGTAGACTGTTTTGTTTACTATAGTTATGGGGTATTTTACCATCCTCTTGATAGCTTATCCATCGGATATCGTATAATAATAGATATTTGAAATGGGTAGGAAATTCGGTTAGTCATATATTGCCGCTATTCATAGGTTTGAATATCGAATAGTATATTCGGACTTTATAAATAAATAAACCATATATAAATATGTAGAGACCCACACTATGGGAGAGCGGAGATGAAACACATAGGTCGTAAGTATACCCCAGCCGACCTATTGAACGCAAGAACGAGTCGTAGAAGGAACCCTTTCTCTTGTGAAAAATGTCAACCGTGTACAAATGTGAGAAAAATCGTGGGTATGGTTTATGGTTGATTATATTATTTTTAATGAGCACCAATTCTTTGTGAAGAAGAGGTTTTATGGTATTTAAGTTGTACACCTCTATACACTTTTAACTTATAAAGTAGGTAGATATATATCGCAATATATCTAAAGATGCTTATTAAAAACAGTATTTTTCTACGAATCTCATTAACTTCTCTAAAAGGGTAAGCCCCTAAACTAAACAAAAAATACCTGACCAAATGAATGATGTTTTTTATTAAGTTAACCTTGTTTATTTATTATGTTATAATAATATCACGATCATTACGTAATATGCAACCATGGTCATATTCTTACTATATTTAAGATGAATTATTTGTTTGCGCCTGTACATATGATTGGATTGAATTACCGATACAATATTTGTTTGCCTTTCTTGAATGAATTGAGTTTTTATATGGACAAAACTATTTATTCATATTCATATTGCGCACCTATGTACAAATAAATAATTCGTCTTGATATTTTAAAGCATAACTTGCGAAAAGTGTATTTTCACAAAATAATTAAATTTACGCAACCTATGAACGCATAGATTATAACGTATGTTACGTTTAACCTCAACCACAAATAAAACACTCACTAAACTTGGTGTTGTTTCAGACTTTTGAATTCAGAATTTTCTGTGTACTAGAGTGCTAATATTACAAAAATGAATTTATTGATGTTGTTGTAACTGAAAGCAATTTTTTTTTCGACAATTCGATTTTTTGTATGAAGATGATGCGGAAATAAACTACATAAATCATGTAGACATGTGACAAGATTCAAGATGGTGCCGTGAAACTCAAAATTCATGAGGTAACACCCCTAGGGCTTTTATAAACATAATTTGTGCTGAACAAAAATAAGGTAAAATTGGAGTACCTACGTAAATTCGTACAAAAGTAATAATGGAAACTTAAAATTAAGGAAATGCGTAATATATCAGATAGTACATTCAGAACTAATTATTTTTACTTTGATGCAGGACTGAGACGTTTTAAATATTGCGTTTAAAATGTCTGTATTATAAGCTTGTATTCTAATATCTTTGATTATAAGTATTGGATAAGATAGGAAAGGTGTGTGTATTGTCGAAAAGGTCTGTAGGTATTTTCCGGAACCTTCCGGAAGAAATTCTCTAAATAATAGTGAAAACCCTATCAACATTCGTTGCGTAGTTTATAAGAACTAAGCGCACAGAGAGATGCAGACGGCGACTTTATTTTATACTATTCAGGGGAGATTGTAACCGACATTTGGCTCAAATAGCGGATAAATGGATTCCTTGCCCCGATACACTTTATTGTAGATATACCAATGTAATATATCTGTTTAATTTGGGCAAAACATCGTAAGGAGCTTTAAAATGATTATCGTAAATTACTATTGTGTCGATACACAGTAAAACAACTGCCTTTAGTTTTTGACTCAGTTCTTCCATAGCGATAGTGGAGCCGCCGTGATGTGCTTAGCAGAAGACCAAAGATATTAGTATTAGAAGAACCAGAAGACAGTAAAAACAACATCGAACACATCATTCGAATTATTATTTCCTTAATCTCAATCCGCTAATCCGATTAAGGCGATGCCATACGTAGTAATGCAAAATCATATGTTTTTGAAATGAAAGAAATGTTTCAGATGCTTAAATTATATACTGCGAGTAGAATACATCTTGGCCTTTGAAACAATCGAGTATTTTTTTATATAAGTCTTTTTATAAGCCCAGAAAAAAATAATGTAAAGGCCCATGAAAACTGCTTTAAAGTTCAAAATCTCCTACTTACGAACCCATTTTCGGTTGTTATTTTATTGTATAATGTGGCAAATTAAGTTATTTATAAAATGATCGAAAAAATTTTAATATTTATGCCTGAACATCAACGAAATAAAATAAAAGGCACTTTTTGGCCATGTTTTAAAAAAGAGAGAGGAAAAAAATCATTATAAAAGGAAAAGGATGAAAAAATATACATATAAAACGGTGACCGGGTATGTCATCAAAATGACAATTAAACACACCTACAAAAAGTGATATAAAGTCATGAAACAAAAACTAGGTTAAATAGGTTACATAGGTAACTATAAAACATAGTTTTTGTTTCATCACCTTTAATGACTATATATCAATTTTTAAGGGTGTGTTGAATTTTCATTTTGATGAAATATCATGGAACCATATTATACTATGTCATAATTTATGCCATAATTTAAAAGAAGATGAAAAAAAATGTTGGAAATCCTCGGCTAGCACAAATAATCTAACATTCTTTTTAAAAGTACAAAACGAATTTGACGACTTAATGTGGAAGGCTATTAAATAGAAGTGGAGCCTGGTACAAATAATGTCTTTTCCCAAATAAGGTTTTATTTATTTATTAACGCCCTTTTCGGGGCTTTTACATGAGAATATTAAGAAATATACATTATTTGTTGTACATAATTGAACATTGCTTCATTAACCATTAACATATAATTATAACATTATTGCTTCATTTACAACATTTTATATTTGTTTAAACATAAATTGAAGATGTCCACTGACTTGGTATAATTATTTCCCTCCATTAGTATTCTTGGCAAAGAGGAATACATATGGTAGTTAGTCCCAGAATTTATGCACTGAAATAAATCCTGACTAGTATTACGTTGTGGAACCCGAAAGCTTATCAATTCTAGCTATACCAGACTATCAACTAAATCATTTAGAATTTTAAATAGAAATACCAAGTCAGTGACAATTCTTCTGTCTGAAAATTTGAGCATATTCATTATTTAGGGTGAATTGCCATATTCAGACTAGAGCCAATTCTTGTAGTACGAATTGGCTGCGTTCTTTTCGCAAAACTAATATTGTTAAAAAATCTGCACAGCGTTTGTGTGATAAATAGTTGTTTTAAATTCATGATATTATATTGAGTTTGGGGACCCCTTTTGAAAGCCACAACCTTCAAGAAAACATCAAATCACTTTTAATACTGTAAATTTCTAGATTAAAAAACTAATCTATTAAACTAAAACACTATTACACACAATACTAAGTGTGTTCAGTTGGGTCAACTTTAATTGCGCGACCTCTAACTATCCTTCAAGCTCCATAATCTTTTTGAATTTGAAGATTTCTTCTCGATTAAAAATAATTGAACCACTTATATCCTAGTATTGTCATGCTTAGATCTGATAAAAACAAAAAAGCCATAGGATGTTAATATTTTTATGCATAACTTGCAAAAAATGGTTTTCCTAAAATAATTAAATTAGCGCTATCTACGAGCGAGCAATGATCAGATTTTTTTCTCTTAAAATAATGACAAAGAAAATTGATTTAGTCTAATTTAATACTGAAGGTACCATTTTAACATTTTTGTTTGTCAATTTCACATACTGTGAGGACAGTCAGTTGAATCTCCTCGTAACAAAATTAACCGCTTGTTTTACTTTAAGAAAGTTCCGTAGTTTGCTGCGGGAATTGCTCGCGTTGGACTTTTTGAACATTAATATTTCTGCAATGGGTAGTATACTAATGCATTGGAAATGCAACCAGAGTGGGCCTACGGCATGTTTAGGCGAGGTCAATGTTTAGTATTAGTAGCAACTAAATAGTTAAGTAAATTTCAAGTCATTGTCCAAGTAGGCCATTAGGTCGAACACAGAAAGTACCTACTCACACATATGCATTGCTTGCGTACAGCATGTTTCAAACTTTCATTCAACTTTAAAAAAGAAATTCTAGTGAAAGTTTAATTTTTTTTTCAAATGGTTATTAAAAACTTTAAATAATATAATAATAATAACAATAAGAATTTATTCCAGAATGTATGCAGGGGTAGTGCAATGCAATACATTCCATATTTGATATAATAAACATAATTAGAGTAAGAAAAATAATAATAAGACATGTGTGATTCCGATAGGCACAAAAAAGCGGAGTTTAAGTGAAAAAAGTTAAAATATAAACACCAAAATGAGTGTAAGCAGCCGTTTATGGAGGATATTTGCACATCTCCCGTCTCCAGTGGGCCATCAGAGGGGACTCCATCCAGGCAACCAAGGCAGTGATGTTTTTGTTACTTGATTAGCGTAGTCTGCGCCATAAGCTTCCCATGTGATGGCGGAGAAGCGCTCTGAAAGTGTGTACTCGTCCCTCCAGGAACATTTCCGTGGCGCTGCAGTATCTCGGTAGGCGGAATAGTTGGCGATAAGCATTATTGTAAGCGACTTTTAGCTTATGCCATTGGGATGCAGTGTAATCCACCCACAGTTCTGACGTGTACAGCGAAGTACAAAATGCGTTGAAAAGTGACTTTTTCACGTTTGTACTGCGAAAGTGAAAACGCCTTGACAGCATACCTGCTCTAACGGATATTGCTCTTCTTTGCCTTTCCATATCATTAATTCAGGTCGTCTGTGATAATATGTCCCAGGTATTTGACGCTACGACTAACATCCATTTTCCTTCCATCTAGCCATACTGAAGGTGTGACCATGTTTTCGTTTTTGCATTTGAAAACCATAACTATTGATTTGGACGTATTATATACAAGGTTATGATTTTTTGCAAAATCTTCACATATTTGGAGTAGTTTCATTAGTGCGCTAAGTGACGGTGCTAGAAGAAGCATATCATCTGCGTAATTAATATTGTTTACACATACTCCTTGAACATTGTAACCTATTTTACTGTTATTAAGTCTTTGAATTAGTTCATCAGTGTATATATTAAAGAATGCTGGAGACATGCTTCCTCCTTGCCTTAGGCCACTTTTCAAATAAAATGGGTTGGAAAAGTCGCCAGACCATTTCACCACATTTTCTTGCTGCGTGTGCCAAATTGAAAGAATCGCTATTATATCTTCCAAAGCTGCTCTTTTCCTGAGTTTTTCCCAAAGTTTATTGTGACAAACACGATCAAACGCTTTGCTTAGATCTAGAAAGTAGGTATAGATTGGCGTTTTCCTTTGTTTATAATATGTTGACAGGGCAGATTTAAATCCGAACTGGTTATCCTCTGTCTTTAGATGGTCTGTTACGACCGTCGATAAAATTTTTTCAAATATTCTTGCTAGGGCGGTCGAGAGTGAAATCGGTCGGTAGTTATTGATAACGGATGGATCAAGTTTTGTTGATTTAATTATGGGAATAATTACCGTTTTCGTCATTTCGTTCGGGATGTACCTATAACACATAATATTTGAAAATAGTTTTGCTAGGATAATATGAATCGCTGGCCCCTATTGAGTTATGTCCTGCGGCTTTTCCTGTAGCCATTTCTCTTACAGCTCTTTCTACCATATGTGGATTAATGCTGTTAGTGGTAATATTACCTTCGGTTTTCAAACTAAAATTTACATTCAGAGAATTTTCCGCTACTTCTTCACCTGCCATAGAAAGGAAGTTACGAAATTCATTGGCGATATGTTCCTTTCCTCTTACTCCATTCACACAGAGAGGAGTTTTCAAATTGGTTTTCAATTCTGCAAAGGTTTTTTGCCAAAATATATAGAAATCTTTATTTATTAGTGAGCAAGTAGTTGGCAATACCATCCACTCGCTGTTGAATTTCTTTGTTGGCATTTTTTCAGAACTACTTTGAAAATCATTCGGTACTTCTTCCTGGTTTCGCAGCCGGCCCTAAGAGTGATTTTCCGGCCTCGAGCCGTGAAAGAAAGGCGCATCTTAGTGCTGCAACCATATGATTCCATCCCGGAATGTTTCTATTTTTCAACTCGTGTTATTAAATGTGGTAGAGGCAGCACTTTGCAGTGCATCTACAACATTTTTATACAAGGAATTTATTTGATTTTCATGTAATTGTGCCGCTGATTGTATATCAAGGTCTGGTTGGTCGAAATCTTGAATTATGTTTAGAAGTTTGCTGTTAATAGTTTCAATATATTTTGTTATTTCAACATTCGATTTTGGATTCCATCTAGAAGGATCAATCATATTATCATTACACGATTCCACAAAGCTGGTAGAAATTGAAGGTAGAGATTTATTAACATTGGCAAGTGGTCAGACCACACTGCATCATACTGGACATTTACGCTAGATATAGCATTTTCCAGAGCTAATCATGTATATTATCTTTAGAGCACAGGCGTCAAGTAGGTATGCTGTTCTTGTTATACCGATATTACAATGAAAGATGCTCCGAGGAACTAGTGTCATTGATCTCTTCGCCACCTGCACATATTCGGGAAACACGCGCCCAACATATGTACACAGTTGACATTTCTCAAAACTGAATGGGTCGCTTCTACGATTCGTTTTTGAGTTCAACAGCTCGACTGTGTAATGATTTGCCGGCCTCTGTGTTTCCGCCCTCCTACAAAATGGGTCTCTTCAAGACCCATGTTCACCTGTCCTCTCCTCAAAAAGACCCTCATCACAACATCCCCAGAGATGACATAGGCCCTGAGGGAAATTATTTTATTCAAGGCCTCTTGTGTAAATTTAAATGAAATAAAGAAAAATTAGGTGTCTAGACACTAATTTGTCATCCCTTGCCCTCTTATAACAATAGTAGGCGAGATAAAGGGCTGCCTATTTCTCAGTGATGTTAGGCAATGATATACACCTTCCTTCCATACTTGAAGAAACTTTCAGAAAAGCACTAAAAACAGAAATGCATATTTAGTGATCAGATCTGCATAGCTAGGTACTTCCTAACCATTCCCTTCTCTTTCCAGTCCTCCACCTTCTTTAGCCTCGGAACAGTTCACAAATGGGATGTCGCAGTTCCACTGGCAGTTCAAAACTAACTCTTGTGTGGAATAGTAATTGACATGTAATAATAATAATTGAACTGATCATAGCAAAGTCCTATTTCAACTCAACCCTTTTGCGTTTCATCTGTCAATGTAAATTTGTTTGCACATTCCGTTCCTGGTTCAAGATGTTGGCCATTTTAATGGTTAAGTGAACATACTTTCTTCAAATGTGAAACGGTCATGTTTATTTGGACTCTCTTATTTGCATTCAATATTATGGAACCTACCTGCTTAAAGTATTAAAAAAGGATTTTCAGATTGCTCTGTTTAAAAAAAAAAGCATGCTTTACCTTTCAGAGGTGACATCTATATATAGCAGGTTTATAAAAACACATGCGTTTTTAAAAATCTGCAATATATAGATGTCACCTCTGACAGGTAAAGCATGCTTTTTTTTTTTAAATACCGCCATCTGTTGGACAAACATACTTTTTTTTTAAACAGAGCAATCTGTTGGACGTAATAGCAACACACCCTATTGTTTCTCTATCTGCACAGACAGACTGAACCACAGCAACGCGTGGTGGGGTACAGCTAGTACAAAATAAAAATACAGTTCTGTACATTTTTTCCGCCATGCATATTTGTACATATTATGTAAAATGGGTAAACTTTAAGGATTGGTGGGAAATGAAATAACTTTTTTTCATACAAAATTTAATTAATAATAATACTAACCGAAACATTTTATAGTAATTGTTGACTTTTCCATCATCAGTATTGCAAGTAATTTATGCAGCATTCATAGCACAACGCTAGCTAGAATTATTTACAAATCTTTATCATTAGTATTCGATAAATACTTTACAAGTAGGAAAAACAAAAAACAATTTGGTGTAACCCTTGGATGTGTTCAAACGGGCCAATTTCCTGCGTGAAAAATACACAATATCTGACATTGCAGCGCATCCATGCTGATGAGAATTATTTTAAACAAATAAGTCGGGTTATTTTCATCGCGTAACATAATGTCATGCAAATATCAGGTAATTGGTGTTGATATTGGTCAAATTATGATATACATATATATACATATACATATATATCTCGACGTTGTGGTGTTCAACAGCTATCAGTTGCAGCAACTGATTTGAACGCAGCATCGAATTGATCAAATATTGTGGACTATCGGGAAAGGCGTTTGAGTGTGAAACCCTCAATGCTTGCTCAGGCGTTGGAGCCCTTTTCAAGGTTAGACGAGGACCTACTTATGCATTGCAATCGTTTACAAATAGTACATCCCTGTTCTTAAGGCCGACGGTGCCGAGAGTTGTGCTCTGTTCAGAGCAGTCGAGCACTCTTTTGGGGAAGTTTGTTGTTATTTCAAATTCCTCCGGTGAAAGGGGGTGACTGTACACATAGTTGTAGATGACCTGAAATAAAATATTGGATTAGTGCTCACTTCAATTTTCAAAAACTTGTACCGTAAAACACAGCTTTTCCTAAATATTTATTTATTTTTTCTAAAGAAAAACAAACATTCCTGGCTTACGAATAACCTGACAAAATTTAAAAAACTCCTGATACGATCATTATAAGGGGAAGATGTTGATCCTGCAATGAAGAAGGACTTAGCTAGTAATTGAACCCACAACGCCTGAGTGGGAATCAGACCCATTTGCAACTTAACCACTAATCAATCCAATCCAATCTGTTATGCCTCCCGGAAAGGTAGTTCTACCCGTTCGGTCGATTGATGCTTAACGCCGGGAAGGGTAGTTCTACCTTTTGCGCCGGCCTCATTTCATTGGCAGAAAAGACAGAATTATTCATTGTTTTTATATGAATATTATATACCAATCTCTTTATAAAGGTCTCTACTAAATGTACATAATTATCGAATCATAATGCAAGTCTTATTTTTATATTTATCTCCGTGCCTTTCATTTACATATATGAAATGAAATGATAAGAATAGAACAATTTTATTTTTCTAGTGCCACTTCCGTAAGAAAAAATTATCTCAAGGATGCTTTTCAACATTACTAAAGTATCTAACCTTCAAATTATGACCCAAATAGATAATACAGTTATGTCAATACAGGAATAGAATTGATCAAATAAATTCTAACTGCTTCCATACAAGCCGATTATGCAAATAGAAATAGGCATTTTTCCAAATAACTCATAGTATAACCCATAAATACATAGTGATAAGTCACCCAACTATACAGAAATTACAAACTACATAATACTGCGTATTTTTCTTGAGTCACTCACCCGACTACATGATAATGGGTATTTTTTCCTGAGGAACTCACCCAGCTACATAATAATGGGTATTTTTTCCTGAGGAACTCACCCAGCTACATAATAATGGGTATTTTTTCCCGAGGAACTCACCCGACTACATAATAATGGGTATTTTTTCATGATGAACTCACCCGACTACATAATAGTGGGTATTTTTTCCCGAGGAACTCGCCCGACTACATAAAAATGGGTATTTTTTTCTGAGGAACTCACCCGACTACATAATGAAAGTTTTTTTTTTTAGTAACTATGAAATAATGGGTATTTTTTCTCAACTAACTTACCCAAATACATAATAATGGGTATTTTTTTCTTGAGGAACTCACCCAATCACACAATAAAGGCTATTTTTGGTGAAGTAACTCACCTTAAGACTATCGGTCAAGCTGAACCTCCTCTCCAGGCGGGCTCCGCACGGCAGTTTGATAAGGAAGGAGATGGCCTGCGGGTCGGTGAGCTCCGGTTCTACAGGCAGTTGGGACGCCATGGCTTTCTTTGCATTCACCAGATCCTGGAATGGAATACAGATAAAATAAGGAAGAACAGAAACACTAAGAAGAGTCCGGAGGACAGTGAGGAAATACGAGGCATATCCAGAAAGAAAGTGTACTGAATTTTTGTAGGTTACAATTTTCTTTATTGAAACATAAAAATTACATGGTTACCGTAGTACATATGTAAGCTATTTTGACGACATAGTCGCCATTCCTCTCAATGCAGGTGGTGAAGCGGGGTATCAACTTTTTGATGCCTTCCTCGAAGTAGTTTCCCGCCAACCCCTTCGTCCACTTCTCCACCTCCCCCTTTACCTCCTCGTCTGTTGAAAACCTTTTTCCACCCATGTACAGCTTCAGGGAGGTAAAGAGATAAAAATCTGAAGGTGCTAGGTCAGGGGAATGCGCGGGGTGGTTAAGGATATCCCATTTAAACGAAGCAAGCAGTTCCTTCGTTGCGTTGGCCGTGTGTGGTCTGGCATTGTCGTGCAGCATGCTGACTCCCTTTGTCAGCATGCCTCTCCTCTTGTTTTGAATCGCCTTCCGCAATTTTTTTAGGGTCTCACAGCATCTTGCAGAGTTGATGGTCTCCCCTTGAGGCAGATATTCAATCAAAATTATGCCTTGACAGTCCCAAAACACGGATGCCATAATTTTCTTGGCTGAAATTGTGGTTTTGAACTTTTTGGCGGAGGGTGAAGAGGTGAGAACCATTTTTAAACTCGCGATACCACTTGCACATACTCGTACGATTCATAGCTTTATCACCATATGCAGTTTTCACCAAATTATAAACCTCAAACGAAGGTTTTCCCTTCCAAACGTGATAACGGATGACGCCGCGTATTTCACACTTGGCGGGAGATTGTATTGACATTTTTCACGAAAAGTTTTGTCGCGTCGACACTTCTCAACGTACTGACCTTGAACCGGTCTCGTTGCGGAGGGGAAGAGTCAGGCTACATGTAAGTGTAGCCAACATGTCGAAAATAAAATTCGTTCGGTTGTGAGAGCCTCAGTACACTTACTTTCTGGATACGCCTCGTACAATACAGTCAAACTTGGTTATAACAGGCACGAGGGGACCTACTTAACTTAGTTATAACAGGCACGAGGGGACCGACTTAACTTAGTTATAACAGGCACGAGGGGACCGACTTAACTTAGTTGTAACAGGCACGAGGGGACCGACTTAACTTGGTTATAACAGGCACGAGGAATCGACTAAAGTTGGTTATAACAGGTGCGAGGGGATCCACTAAATTTGCTCCTTATAACTGTTAATTGTTACATCCAAATCGGTTTTTTAAAAGTCTTATGTACCTAGGTTATAACAGGCACGAAGGGACCGACTTAACTTGGTTATAACAGGCACGAGGGGACTGACTTAACTTGGTTATAACAGGCACAACAGGGGACCGACTTAACTTGGTTATAACAGGCACGAGGGGACTGACTTAACTTGGTTATAACAGGCACGAGGGGACCGACTTAACTTAGTTATAACAGGCAAGAGGGGACCGACTAAACTTGGTTATAACAGGCACGAGGAATCGACTAAAGTTGGTTATAACAGGTACGAAGGTATCCACTAAATTTGCTCCTTATAACTGTTAATTGTTACATCCAAATCGGTTTTTTAAAAGTCTTATGTAAATGCCTCTAATATATTCGCAAATGTGCAGTATATTTTCAAAATACGAGTAGGTATTACTTATTAAAAAAGGATTATAAAAAAATAAACTTTTATAAACAAAATTTATAATCAATGATTGTTTTATAGATTTCCCTTTCATGCTTCTCAATTTCCCCTTCAAAACAATCAAAGCATTGTAACTATCATCACCTGGTGCAAGGCTTCCAAGAAAAATATCACTAAATTGTCTTTTTGTTACTAACTTGTGCGTATCGCACCGCTTGTAAAATCTCACTTGTCATAAATAACTACTAGCTTGCGGGATTGTTATGCTTTTCGGCTACAAAATTTTACTTATCACAAACCAGTGATGCACAACCCGCGCCCTAGAGAAAAATCAAAATGTTTGGGGTAATTCTTGAAAACCCTGGCTGAGAATATTTTTTTTAGAGTTTTTGTTAATTTATGCTGCATGTCCTAAATGGAATAAATTTCAAGAACCGATTTGCATAACACAAAATTTTAATAAAATGACCATAAAACTTTAATCTAAACCTTTAAACAGGCAAAGCGGCCCTTCCGCTGAAAAAGTTGTCCATCACTGTCGTAAATTTACCCCCTGCAGAGCTGTAAGTACTCGTAACTAGGTACCTTCATAAACATATTTATTTGTTTTTAAAACAAAATTGACGATGATTTCTAATACAAAAAAAAGACGTAAAAACGCAACAAATTTGCAAAGTTCAAATTTTGCAGATTTTATGACAATTTTACATCGTGCTCGATGGATACTAACGTTTCACATCGTCAACAATCTTACACGGGTAGCGCCATAAACATATGAATCCGCAAGCCGCCGCTGTGCGCTGGGCAGCTATGACGCACCTTTTTATTTTTTATTCTTACTTGAAGAATAATTCCCAATTATTCGTTTTTTTCAGCCCCAATGACCCATTCATATATTCAGAAATTGAGTTGACAAAATTATTTGCACAGTATATCAGTGAATCAACCTCGTTATAACAGCCAAAAATTATATAAAGATAAATCTGAACTAAAATATCGTTATGTTATTGCTCTTTATAGCCGTGATCGTTATAACCAAGTTAGACTGTACATGATAGAGCTATGACTATATTGGAACTCGTGGAAGTAAATAAATTATTAAAAAGCAGCAATATGTAAAAGTCTGTGAAATCTCATCTTAAACTCTTACAATAGTTTATGTACGTATATATTTGGAGTGAAAATATTGTCATTTTGCTGTCCGATGACATTTTTTTATTTTTTATTAAAAACAAATGAAAAAAATTTCCTTTACACGGTGTCACTGTCTACAACATAAAGCATCACTTGATACGCCCTTCAACTCATTCCCGCAGCACTGTGCAGAAGAGACAGAGCGAGTATCAGTGGTGATATGTGACACAATACCTGAGATGATTTTCTGTGATTCTATGTGAAAGAAGTATACATAATACCTAATTTTTTTTAAATATTTACAACATTTCTACCCTACAGATCACTAATATGTAATGTGTGGAGTCGCTCACCAGTTTTCTCTTCTCCTCATTGGCGGCATTATCGCACTCCATCTGTCTACGCTGCTGCTCTTTCTGCCTCTCCTCCATCTTCATCCGCTCCTTCTCCTGGTCGGCGCGCAGCGACAGCTCATAGGCCTCGTCCTGCTGCTGCCGCAGGCTGGCGTTCAGGCTGCGCTCCATCCTGCTCACAATCAAACACCATTCTAATATTCTTTCCACATCAGGAATACAATTTCTTTCAACCACCACAATACGGGCATGTGCCTAGCTTGGTGGTTTTAACATACCCAAAAAGTGTAAAAACACTGAATATAGGGGCACTGAGGATACGGTTACGGACTCTGTGGAATTCAAATAATTCAAAAATCTGTATAGTTAAGATAAGGCTTCCAGAAAGTGAGTGTCGGCAGCTCACCATGCAGTGCAGGACATGATAAATGGGAATGCCAAAGTTCTACTAGCTCTGAGCAGTTGGCAGCTCTTATTTGGTAACCACATAACAATAAAAATAATGTATTAAGACCAAGGTATATGTATTGAATCGGAAATTGGTGCTTTCTTAGGGTCATCCTCAACCTGCAAGCTGCAGCCCAGAGCAACTCTGCCGTGCAGCAACTGTGCTCATACCAGTCACGTAGATTACAAAGTCGTCAACAACAGCCCTGGCAGTGGCCAGATGTATCTCACTATAAACCCCAAACTAGGTGATGCCATAAGTATTGTATTTCTAGCCACCTACGATAAAACAGAATGAAGTACCTGTCAGCCCTGGCGGTGGCCAGATGTATCTCATTATCACTGATGATCTGAGAGAGGCGGCTAAACAGCAGCGGGGCGGAGCAGCTACCGACGACGCGGCCCACAATGGTCATCTTGTTCTCTCGCAGCGCCACCACGCACAGCAGAGGGAAGCTGCGCCCAGCGCCCACCGACTGCGCCACGCGATAGCCTTCGGGGGTCTCCACGCCGCATCCCCACATCAGGGTCTTCTCGTTGATGTACGCAATCAGCTGCATGTCTGACAGGGTGTACCTGGCATAACACATTTCAATCAAGGGGATGCTAATTGATGGTTACACCACAAAACAGTGAAGAAGTTTTAAAAAAATATGAAAGAAAAAAAAATACTTAACCTAACCTTATTAATAATAATTGTTTCATTATCTTCCTTTTTTGTTACAAGTAGAGATAATGATATCCTCACTAGGATCACCCGTGCTGCATGTTAATTATACGAAGTTACTGAAATAATTATAAATATATAATTATGTTTTTTTTAGTGCTGCTAAGTGGTTTCTGTTTCAGTCTGTATTAGGTGTCAGTAAGTTTTCTATTTCTGATATCCCTATATTTTGTATCCAGCTTTTTATCTGAATTTTAAATGTTATAATGTTGTTATGACTTTTGAATGAGAGTGGGATTTTGTTGTAGAATTTAGTACCATAGTATAAAAAGCTTTTTGTCCAAATGTTATATTTGTAGTTACTTGTTGGATACGTTTTTGATCTAGTGTTTCTAATATGCTTCTTGTGTTTTGTATTTGTTCACGCAATATATATGGGACTGGTCCTTCGGGTGTATTACGTAGGGCTTATTCCAGCAATTCCAACTAATAGAGTAGAGTCGCAGTCGCAGACATCAGTATTATTTATTTTATGTTTTTTCTGTTTTTAGGTCTGTTTTTTTTCAGATACCCTAATCGAAACACCCAGAGCATTGGAACGAACTATAATCTAGTCAGTCAGTCAACTTGGGGGGCTCTATTTAATACAAGAACTATTTAATATTATTAGAATGGACTATACTTAGGTTAAACACAGATGGAACACAAGCCATGCCCGCTAAAATAAACATATGTAATAATAGTAGAAGTCAGGAAAGAAAATACTTTTCCGTTCCAACAAGCAACAGAGTGGCTTATCAAAAACTATTCTTATATCTCGGTCCTAAAATATATAACAAAATCCGTGCTGAAACTGTGTGAATTGTCATCCTTCAGTCCAAAAATAACAAAATGGTTATTAGATCTAGGCAGGACTGATTCTGAAATATTACTAAAAAATGTAATCTGATAATTATTTATCACAAACGCCTAGTTGTATCTTCGCTTTTACATACCTACTTATTTTCTCTCAAATTTAAACTTTTACCCAATTTTTTATTTTTCTTATATTCGCCATTAGTGTATTACCTACTCAATTTACTTGTCATATTATTCAACAAGATAGTGTTACTATTATGTAATTGTGTTACTATTATGTAGTTGTGTTAATATTATGTAATTATAATTGTGTACATGTATGATAATTAGAAACCTGTTAATTTGACTGTCCTAAAATGGGAAACCTTCCTAGTTGGACAGTCAAAATCTTCCTTCTATATAATGTAATGTATCTTTTCAAAATAAATAAATACCTGCAGAAGTTATGTGTATCGGGCGCACTGTCCGAATGTAGGTAGATCAGTAGGAATTTCAGTTCCTGTTTGGCGTCATTCAGTGCCTGGGAGTACGTCCCTTGGTAGAACACGGGGTGAACAGGGTAGCGCGCTGAATATGTGTTGATAAATCCCATCACATCTCCCAGGGCATCCGTAACTACTGGAAACGTAAATAAAACAAAAGGTTCTGAATGTTCGACTACTCATTGCCAAAATGACAATGGCAAGAATATCAAACGGAAGAATTGTTCTAATTGGAATTTCTACCGATTCTAAAGCTACAGGGATTTTACACAGATGAGAAACAGCCGGCTTCGGACGCTGCCAAAAATTGACATAAATGAAGTTGTTTGACAGAGAACTAAGTACTGAGCTGGAAACCAAAAAAATCAGTTCCCACTTTTAAAACAAATAATATATATGCTTATAAGTAATATCTAGATAAAATTATGAATGAATAAACATTTTATCTCTAATCTCACTTGTGGTGTTGAAACTCGGATGAAACCGGGTAGTAAACTACAATATATATTATATATAAATTTAGATATGTGTATGTGAAAATACTGGTAAAAGGGAGAACTTCTTTAAGTCTCGGTCTGCCATTGTACCGCCAGAGTGAAGTAGAGCTGCTTCACCACTGGCGGTAAAAAGGAGAAGTTCTTTTACCTCTCAGCTAGAGAGTTTTGGCTACATGGGGACATTTATTGTCACAGATTAACTAATAATAATCTTATATTTTGAACCATTGGCGGTAAAAAGCATGACTACATTATTGCTAGTGATAAATAAACGAGACTTACTTCTCCGCTCGTCCGATTTGAAGATGCTGTTCAGTATGTTGGGAATGAAGGAGACCAGGTTGAAGCAGACGGAGAAGGCGATGTGGATGATGAAGTTGAAGAGACCGCGGATACCACCAGGCCCCCCCCTGTCTGGGTTGTCGTTGGTGGAGTACACCTGCTGGGCAATGTGGTCTCGCACCACATAGGGGGGTCTGGCCTCAGTGGCAAACAGCGAAGGCCGACCTTCTCTTATGTTTAATTGGTCCTGGATTGCCACCTGAAAATAATGAGAATATTTCATATTGAAAAATCAATGGCAAATCTAATCTAACCTAACTTTAACAAAAGTCCAAAATTAACTTAACCACTCAGAACATTAGAACGTCAAAAGACATAAATATGATAATAGCGGTCAAGACATTAGAACGTCTTTTCGCGCGAGATTTTACAAAAATCGATTTATTTCCATCACTAGTATACGGATTGCCATGATTTAAAAAACAGAGTATCGATAATGAATAACGCTACGCGTCTGTATTCAAGAATATCTATGGAACGTAGAGGTGCATTATCTAAGCCGATTGGATCTGTCATCTTGTTCGTTCATAATTTATTGCGTTTCTAAATAATTTATTAAAAATATTTTAGTTTGGACGGTTAATATTATGAGGTGACTAATAGTTTTTAATTATATTTCTTCAATATATAAAGTGTTATTTCATTATGATACTCAGAAAAAAGTACATTTTTCACGGCTTTGAAATAATGGTAAGCGATTTTTACATATTTTTGACGTTTTCATAAAATGTATATTTAGAAACGCAAATATTTACGTATAATAACACAATGCGATAGAGGATTTCATAATCTTTCCAAAACGTTTTTTTTGAATGAGGCTACGTTTCCCAAAACGTGAGTTATGAAGCTTTTAGCAAAACTCGTAAATAACAGAAAAATTATCACGTTTTGACAGTTCGCAAAGGAACACATAGTAAATAAAAGTCTTTGTCTGAGAGGTTAAGTTATACCAGTTTCAGACGTAGCAACTTTAATTGAACGACAGGACTTCTAACTAGCAACTTTGTTGAAAGAAGGTTCACACTTACTTTGAATGCAGCACACATGCTTTCAAATGTAGCGTTGATCAACCAAAATCGAAATGTCTGGTCCACATAATTTAAGAAAAAATATATATTTTTAATTTTGAATCATTTTCTATATTTAATTTTTTTTTTTAAATTTAAAATTAAACAGTAACTTTGTAAACATCACTTATGGGTAAATACTTAATGCCGACCGGGTTTCGCTACAACCGTAGCCTCATCAGGGCAGTATAATACTAAAAATCTAAAAATTAAATTAACATGTGTAGATATCACGGTAGGTGGACAGTCTGAGCTACAGTGGAAGAGGTAGGGATAGTTGGGAGATTGGGAGGCGAGTGTTCTTTGTCAATAGGGAACAATCTGAGTATAGGGCTTTTATTTAGGTTTATTTGGTTGTTGATGACTTTGCTATTGACGTTTATGGCTTTCCTTAACTCTAACGCTTCTAAGTTATCCAACCTAAGACCTATTCCGTTTTTATGTAATAGGCTGACGCCAGTATTTTTGTCGAACGTATGGTTTGTTGCTATGATAATTTTTTTTATTTCATGCAAAAAAAATGGTAAAGGAAACATTTTTAAGTGTTATTTAACCCGCCATGGTAGGGATGTCCCTGTGTTACGGCGGTTTTATTTAGTTTCTTCCCAAATATACTTTCTTGATCATTGACAAGATAAATAAACTACAAAATAATAAGGAAATGTTCTATAAAAATATACACTTTTGGACCATTGATCTACAATATAATAAGAAAGTTTTGTAGTACAATATATACTTTTTGGAACATTGACCCAAAAAATAATAAGGAAGTTTTTTAGGACAATAAACACTTTTTGAATCATTGACCTACCTAGGTTTTGTAGGACAATGTATACTTTTTGATCATTGACCTACAAAATAACAAGGAAGTTTTGAGGGATAATATACACTTTTTAGATCATTGACCTACAAAATAATAAGGAAGTTTTGTAGGACAATATATATACTTTTTTGGATGATTAACCTACAAAATAATAAGGAAGTTTCGTAGGACAATATACACTTTTTGGATCAAAACCTACAAAATAATAAGGAAATTTTGTAGGAAAATAAATTATTTTTGGATCACTGACCTACAAAATAATAAAGAAGTTTTGTAGGACAATATACACTTTTTGGATCACTGACCTACAAAATAATAAGGAAGTTTTGTAGGACAATATACACTTTTTGGATCACTGACCTACAAAATAATAAGGAAGTTTTGTCATAATAGCGGCTTTAGTAAAATAATATATATAGGTAAGTTCCATTTTATTTCCTGGATCGTTGTACTTTGTAGAAAATATTATTTCTGAAGGAAGCAAAAAGCTCTAATTAAAGTGCTGGGCAAATAAAACTAATCACCGCACATTAGGCAAGGATTATGGAAATTACACTTTGTTTCAAGAAACAACTATTTGTGTCGGGAGAGTTATTTAAACTTGTGCATATTTAGATTGAAATGAAACCTTTCGCAAACCTCACATCATACTAAAAAAAACGGTGGCACAAGATCATTAGGGCATTTTTTTAACATTGATTAAAAATGGAACATTAATGCATGTCCATCTCTGAACAATAGTTGTTTCTTGTAGTAAATGAGTTGAAACAATGTATAATTTCCATAATCGGTGCCTATTCAAAGTGCAGCAGTTAGGTAAATATTTACCAAAAATATTGATATTTAACCCGGAAACTATATGCTTATTTGTTTTCATTACACAGCATAAGCTATTATGGAAAGTACCATTTAATACACAGCCTCTGTTATATTATCCACTTATAAACTATAAAGAAAGGTTGTATTACTGCATTCAGCGTTAGTATACATATAGTTTACATACCTCCTATATCTGTCTCGACACAGGAATTTCCCAGTGAGACGGACATTGGACAGTCTATTGGAAATATGTTTTATCATGATAAATAAATAAATACACAACGGAATATTGTTGGCATCAGTTGCCAGATTTTCACAGCCTACGTATTCATACTTTTATGCCAAATACGATTTACCTAATCGAAATAAATGATATTCCCAAAAAATTACTGACTTTATTTACATTACTTCCCAGAAAAACTGTCAAAAAGGGTGCGAATGCAGCATAAAAATAATGTTTCATGGCAAACAAAAAGGGAAAGGAAATATATTTATAGATGTAATTCACAGAAACACAAATAATACCTCCAAATTCCATTGGTGTCTTTGTAAAACTTCTCTACATACAGTCATGTCTTCTATTCCTGTGAGATCTTGAAATTGTAATATTTTTATAGTTTGTTCACTCGTTAGCCCAAGAGCATTATTGTCGTCCATCGTGAGGGATTCGATTTATTATATTCCGCGATGTTTTCTCGATGTTAATACCGCGTACGTCATACAAATTTCACAAAGAAAACATAAAAACGTGAAAAACACCTAACTCGGACGAAAATTCTTGAATTTTAAAAATCACATTACAAAGATTTTTTAACGTTTGTTAATTATACTTGGTGGCAACTTATAAAAAATAGCAAAAATCAGAAGGTGGAGAGGTAAAAAAGGAGTTAACTGTGATAAATTTATGAATGTTTGACAAGGATGAACAAATAAACCCAATTTCATTACAGGGCAAATGTCACGATTCTCGGTTTTTCTGTGGATTGGAACTATTTCTTATTTCTATGGACATAAAAATCAAAGAGAATAATTTATTGTGAAATTTCTACTTTCATAGGAAAAGCACCGATATTCACATCTAGCAGTCAGCATAACGCGTTACATGACGTCATTATTGAAGTACCGATTCCCTTTATTTTCTTAGTATGATAAGTTATTGTTTGCTAGCTTATTTTCTAGAAAATTCGCCAGCGTATACATGACAATAGGCTAACAGTTGGTTAGATAATACTTAACACCTAACAGTCTTAACATATCGTCCCTGAGATTATTTTTCACAAAAACGGCGCTACAGAAAAATGCAAATCATCCAAATATTATTGATTACACTAATCACATACCTAGGCGTTTACTGGTTTTGATAAGGGGCGTAATCTACACAGCACCACAACCCAAGACTCAAATTGTGCCGCGAGTCTTCCGACCAGGAAGCCACAATCCCCTACTCCCTGGTGTACCAGTCGCATCAGGACAGAAGAGCTCCTGGCCGGGGTAGTACAATTGTATCGTATGCATACCGCCGTCGTTAGTGACACAAAACTTTTCATAGATTTAGGTAAATTCATTATAATTAAGCATAAAACTATTTACTTTTAAGAGTTAATTAAGTACCTATTTCAGATTAACCATATAAGATTAGAAGAATAGAATTAATCCAACTAACTTGTTTTATTATAATAAATGTAAATATTTTTAATTACATTACCTTATTTTCTTATACTGTTCCTTCTTCATGCATAACATGGAACATGTAATATAACTAGAGTTGGGTTGGCCATGGACCTAAAAAGCCCTGGACAGAGCAATTCGACAACAATTTGAATTTTATATGACAACAATATTTCCATACGTCTTCCCTTAATTTTATGACGTATCCCATTCTTTGTGCCATCAAATACCCCAAAAAATCATAATCCGATATAATTGCATTAACTACACAAAAATAAAATAATAATAGTTCATTGTGCACCACTTTGCATACAAATCAGTTCAAAAGTAGTCGTACACGACGGCTGCCAGGCAATTTCCCCTCACCCTAGATTTGGCATCAACGCCATTCATACAAAATCGGGCTAATAATCTGTCAAATGGCTTTTCAGGTCCATGGGGTTGGCGGACAATTTATGATACATTCGTATGGCAACATTTGGTAGGTTACTGAATTCGAAGAAAATGGAAAAACCAGTGTTTTCATACTGGCAATGATGTTTACTGTTTACTTGCAGATAGCAACACAATATTATTATAATGATATGAATGGCTACGAATTTGAATGCGTTTTATAAAGGCCCATTCCCACTTCCGATTTCAAATCGGAGGCGGGCCCAGTTTTAAAAATCGGATGCCTTACGGCCTTCTTCACACCTCCGTTTTAAAATCGGATCCTACTCTACGAAAACAAATAATTGTCGATTCAACCAAAACATTTTATTTGCTCATTCTTCAGTAGACGATGGTGCGCGATGGAAGATGATGAAGCTCTTGTTGTTATGTGGTACTTATTAAAAAGAAGGAAAAAAGTGAAAAGAAAATTTTGGGTACACCCAATAATAGCTGAAAGATTTTCTGTAGGAACCCTTCTGTCGTTTTATCCCACAGCACAATTCTTTCTTCGACCAGTTGGATAAAATTTTCGGGATTTATTTCCTTATCCATTATTATAGTTTTAATTTATTTACTTAACCAAATACAACCACGCAGCGTGCAACTGGGAGCGGTCGGGGAGGGTTCAGGGTGTGGCGGGGGATCTGCCGGAACGACTAGGTGACAAGTGTGAACAGCTCCATAGTGGTATATTTATGGCTCCATACAAAACTATCAGGGCCGCCGACAGCTAATCTGGGCCCCAAGTCTAGTAGACTATACCGGGCCCCCTCCCCACAACTTACCGGGGGGGGGTGAGATAACAATTAATAAGTTCATGCTTACCTGCTACTGCTAGGAATACTACTTCATTACCTTTTCTTATACCATTATACCAATCATTCGAATTTAGCATAATTATTCAATGGAAATGTTTAAAAAGTTATGGTCAATACTCAAAATAAAATACTTGTGTTTCTTGTTTGTGTGTATTTACATATTCTTCGTTAATCAAGATATCTTGAGGCATTACACAAGGACTAGCAAGGAAATAAGATTAAACAAAAAGGACAAAACGAATACGCAAAACAGTTTGCTGTACAAAGGAATTAAGTTATATAACACACTACCAGAAACTCTAAAGTCCTCACCAATTGAAAAGTTCAAGATGTATTGTAGGAGCTACATAAAACAAGAAAAAATATAGTGAATTTGAAATATTATAATTAATTAACTGCAATATGAAATATTATAATTAATTAGAAATTGGTAACCTTAAATGTACAAATTACTAAAATAAAATTCAAATAAAAAATATATTATAGCAACACAGATACGTTAGTAATGGAATACTAAATTGGAATATTTTTAAAATTATAGTAAAAACTCCACAAACTATAAAAAAATAATATAGGCAAATAAAAATTGTCATCTAAAATTTTGCTTTTCTACTTTTCTTGTTTGCAAAGCTAGTTATAACATCATCAAAATCCAAGTTTCTGGCCAGACCATTTTCTAAAGATAACATTCCCAAACTTGTTAAACGTTCTTGACCCATTGTGGAACGCAAAAAGTTTTTCGGTTTTTTGGTTTGAAAGAGTATTCAGTAACTGCAGTGGATTTAAATGTTCTGAAAAGTTTCCTGGTTGAATAGTTTTTAATGTTCAATTTCCAAAAGCGTTTCTTCTTCAGATACATCAGTTTTATAGAGTTCACACCAGTTTTTCACCCTTTCTTTTAGTTCTTCTTGAGTCATACTTGGGTATTGCCAAAGAAACTTAAACAATTCATTAATATTGTTGACAGCTTTGTATCTTCGGGTAAAGTTTCCAATGACACTGTCAAACAACACATAAAAAAACATTAATTTTAAAGTTCTCTTCTGGGCAATCAATCTGTTTTTCATGACTTTTATCAGCCAAAACTTTTGTCTTTTTTCTTTATTTTGGGAGTTCTTGTGAAATTCCAATATTTTCAGCTACAAGTTTACACTCTTCTAATATTCTAGTCCACTTAGAACGAAGGGTAGATAGGTTTTCAACTAAGTGTTGCAAATTGACAACTTCCACGTCCAGAGTTGCTTGTCTCGCTTGCAAAACTACACTCCAGGAGTTTATTTCAGACAACACTTTAAACCATGTCGTAGACATAAGTAGACATTCAAATGTATTCATATACTGTTCAATGCCCTTAATTTCGGCCAAAGTTTGAGGAGTGAGATAAAGCTCTTTAATCTTACTAAGAGCAACTTTCAGTCCTAGAAAGTCTAGTCCTAGGCTTGTGCTAGAACTAGAACAGGAAGAACTTTTAATAAAAAAACTATCACATGTTTTCTGACCTTTTCTTGACAACGTTTCTCGTTTCTCCATCTCCTTTCTTTTCAAGGCCCCTGACTTGTGCTGATAGCGATAGCTCATTATTAGTGTTATATGAATGAGTCGCTTCGTTCTTCACTTAAAACTTCACAATGACACAACGCCACAACGATCACTTTACTTCAAACAGTTCAAACGAAACACTACTTAACCAGACTAAACCATAAAACCATACCAAACTCAGCGCGCAGCGATTCCGCTATGACTGTCGCCGACGGATTGCCGACGCGACGGTCTGCCGATCGGGTCGGTAGGGCCCGGGGGTGAGTATGAGCGGGGGCGCGGCGGGCGGCTGCATCGCCCCTCCCACAGCGGGCCGGCCGGCATGGCGTGCTTGTAGCTTGAGCTGTGAGTGGCACGCTCTGAGAGCGTGTTCACACACATGCGTGGGATGACGTAATTCAGCATATCGCTCGCCATATATTCCAATTTGGAATGTACGGCGAATGTTATGCCGAAATACGCTATCCCTCGCATATTATAGCTGTGTGCTGTGTGTGAACACGCTCTGACAGTTGGGCCTACGGAGCGTGCGGGCCTGGGCGCCCGGCCCACGTCCGTTCCTAGTGTCATTGGCATTTTTTAGTAAAATATCCGGGCCCCGTCCCGGGCCCCCCTTAGGCCCGGGCCCCAAGTTTCGGACTTGGCTAACGTGCCCTCTCGGCGGCCCTGAAAACTATGAGCGAGTGAGTTCCGACATGATTTGAAAACGGATGCACTGCGCACATAAAAACCTGGGCCCTAAAACAATACCGAATATAAAAACCGAAATAAAATACCTAGGCATTTCAGTAGACCAGTGGTTCCTAGCCAGGGGATAAAACAGCTATTCTGCAAGGCAAATAAAATTGTAAGATAATTAAATATTAATTATAATTTATTGAGATAAATAAAGTCTATTTGTATTTGCACATATTGTTCTCTTCAATATCATTTTAAAGGGGGGGGTGATATAAACATATATGTGTATGTGTGGTAAAACCATGTTTGATAGTGTGAGGAATGTGGAGATCCGCAAAGAGTGCAAGGCTGATGTAAGCGTAATGAGTAAGATTAAGAAAGGGAAGCTTAGATGGTTTGGGCATGTGGAGTGTAAGGAGGATATATGATCCTTCCCAGTTGGACACACAAAGGTTCATTTTGTTTTGTATTGTTTGTAATTTATATATATATAAAATAAATAAATAAATAAAAAAATGCAAATGGTAGCAGAAGTCGGGGACGCCCGAGGAAGACATGGCACGATCAAGTGAATCAGATACTCGAGTCAGGCCATGTCAAGAGTCAGAATAATAGAAGAGTATGTATGAATGTGAATGAGGCAAGAAGTTTGTGCCAAGACCGAGTTGTTTGGCGGTCCGTCCTCTCTGCCTACCCCTGCGAGGAAACGGCGTGATGGTTAGTTAGTTAGTGATATAAACTGAATACTTTAGCATATAAGTAAAAAAATGGCACATCCCCCATACACACAAGCCTAGTTTTATTACGGTGGTATATCTTTTTTTTTTTTTTTAACGCCCAGAGAACGCAATTTACATGGTTGGCAGTATAATTTTAATTTGACAGATACTTTGAAACATAAAAAATAAGAATAAAATTACATTTGATAAAAGCTATGCAACAAGTCATACAAACACAAGAAACATAAACAGAAAATTACAGCTATTTGTAGGTTTACATGATGTGTTTAGGAGTATTGTTGAAATAAATGTTTTAAATGATCCACAAAACTTGCCAAGTTGGTATTGAATATGTCAACATCACCAGAGATGTGCTTTATTTCAAATAAATCCATTTCAAATGGAAATGCAAAATGGGTATTTTCCATTTTGCATTTTAAATGCTTTTCTAAAAACCATTTTGCATTTTAAATGCTTTTCTCAATGCATTTTCCATTTTAAATGCTTTTTTGCAACATTCTTCCTACTATCTCCACTCATCTTTTTTTCATTAGCCCCAAATATCAGTCGGTCCTCAACCTCGCTATGAGAGATAATTTACATTTCTCAAGTTGCTCCCTGGTAGGAGCCCTGGCAATTGAGTGATACCATTACAAAAAATACTGTTTTAAATACTGAACATGGGGCCATGACGCTATAATATCAAATGTTAGATAGCAGTTTCTATGTTTTTACGTTGGCAACATTAGTCCCGCGCAAATTTTTTGTGGTTTCATAATCTGTAGTGGTGGTGAGAGTGGTATATTTATGGTCGTGGTGTTTTTGGATTTACCATCATGTAATGTTTGTTCTACTTTGATGTCCATTATTAAATGACAAAATTGTTTAAAAATTCTATAATTATATTAATTGTTTGACCTGAGAAACCATTTTGCATTTTCAATGCATTTTGAAAATAGGTATTTTGCATTTGAAATGCTTTTCTAAAAACCATTTTGCATTTTGCATTTTCAAATGGAAAAGTTTTGACCCATTTCCATTTTGCATTTCAAATGGTTTTGGGTACCCATTTTGCACATCTCTGAACATCACCCAAGTAATGATTTCCCATGGTGTGAAATCGTTGTGAGTCGTTGTATGGTTGTATGCAATGGTCGTTGTATCGGAGAGTGGGCAATGTAGTTACGCTTATGTGTGCTGCTGTAGAATATTGTATTTTGTCGTGTTGTTACTGTGGGTGTATGTATGTTTATATGTTGCAGGAGTTCACAACAGTCGAATTTAGAGTTAAGTATTTTGAATAAGAACGTTAAATCGTTTATTTTACGTCTATCTTCTAATGTATGTATTTTTAGAGTATTTAATAAGAAATTGTATTTTAAGTCTTCGACAGGGATATTTAATTTAAAATTTATAAAACGTAGAATTTTTTTTTGTATTCCCTCAATGTTGTTAATGTGAATTTTGTAAGATGGAGACCAAACTACTGAGTTATATTCAATTAGACTTCTTACTAGAGATACATATCATAGTTTAATGGCTTGTAAAGAATTAAAGTTTTTAGTTGTTCTTAATACGAAGCCTAGTGTTTTCATACCTTTGTTCACAATTTGATGGATATGATTGGTGAAACTTAGTTTTTCGTCCAAAATAATTCCAAGATCTCTCATTTCCGTGCTCTTTCTAAAGCTATGTTATTGATGGAATATTCGAATAAAACAGGATTTTTGTTTCTGAAGAAAGTCAAGGTTTTGCACTTTACTACATTTAAAAATAAATTATTTTGAACGCACCAATCTGTAAACTTACTAATATTTGACTGTAGTATATGGCAATGATTTATATCAGTTATTTTCTTGTATAGTTTGATGTCATCTGCAAAGAGCAATACCTCGACATCGTTGAAGCAATTGGTTATATCATTGATGAAAATGAGGAACAAAACCGGGCCAAGGTGACTACCTAGCGGTAGGCCACTGGTAGCCCGGAAAGCTTTCGACATCCAAGATTTTATTTTAACGAACAGTTTACGATTTGACAAATAACTACTAAACCATTTTAGCATGTTATCCCTTATTCCTAGAGCAAATAGTTTTTGGATTGGTAGTTTATGGGATACTTTGTCGAATGCCTTCGAAAAGTCTGTATATATACAGTCGACTTGTTTATTTTCTGCAAATGATTGTATAATTTTTTTATTGTTATTAAGTTTAATTTGTAGAACTCCATTTTAATTTTAATTTTTTATATATTCAATAATATTGTTATTGGGTTTATAAAAACAGTTTATTTTTAAACAAGTTCTGCTGTGTAATTATTATTACGCGTGACAGCTGTTTCGCCCTCTGAAGGCATTATCAAACTGTGGGTAGCCCACTTACAGACGATACATTTATATTATTTCTAGGTAGGTATTTTAATTTCAATTACTGATTTCTTAATTGATTTTTGAGTAAAATATTAGAAATTATTAAAGTTTCCCCAATTAGTGTAATGTTTAAATTTGACTGAATGTCTTAATGTTAGTTATTCCCAAACGATGACTCATAAATAATTAAATAATTACACAGCAGAACTTGTTTAAAAATAAACTGTTTTTATAAACCCAATAACAATATTATTGAATATATAAAAAATTAAAATGATTGTATAATGTTGAGTGAGGCCAACATTACTATAAATGCCAACATTTTACCCAGTGAGGCCAACATTACTGAATTAAAATATTAAATATTGTAAAATAATGTATCAACAATAAACAATAAAAATAAAAAAATGAAGTTTTGAAATACCGTTAAGTTAGTTGCGGTGGATCTTCCTTTGATAAAACTGTGCTGTTTTTGATTAATTAATTTTATTAATTTGGGATAGATTTAATTATTATTATTATTTATTTATCTTATTTATATATTTTCTGTAAATTATGTAACATTTAAAAAAAAATTATGATGCCCCCACATGTGCCCCCACCACAGTACATTATTAAAAGCTTTCGAAGATTTTGAGTCTTCTAATGACTGTTAATGAATAAATAAGACAATTAATTAATATGTTGACTCTATAAACAAATTCGATTATTTTTCTAATTTGTAAAAACAAGAAATAATAAAAATATCATAAAAAATATATATATATATTTTTTTTTATTTTTTTTTATTAAATATCAAAAATAATATACAAAAATCAAAAAGTCCCAATAAACTACTTTAAAGTAGTTTGTCATTGGGTGCTTTTAACTTAAACAGATTATATCAAATGTATACATTCATATCATGAGAGGTGTAATACAATAAAAATAAAAACAAAAAACAATTAAAGCGTATGCAGTTAGAAATAGTTTGTATTAGAGTCTAGTACAAACTATTTCTTTCAGCTAGCCAATTTTTCAACAAAAAATTTCTTTTTATATTTGTACATTTTTTGATTTCTGCAGGTAACATATTTAAACAATTTGGTATCATGTAGTCTAGCGTTCTTTTTCCATATTTGTTTACATGCTTTGGTACGATTAGTCCTTCATTTAATGTAAATCGAGTATTGTAAGTGTGTTCCAGTCTATTTATGTACATAGGGCTATGTATGTGCTGAAAAATTATTTTATACCACATAATTGCTCTTACCGAGAGGATTTTCAGATTTTGATAAAGGTGTGGAACATTATGCCTTTGTTCATATAAACTTTTATGAGCTAATAATTTAACAAGAGAATTTTGAACTGCTTGAACATGATTTATATTTGTTTTAGAGGAAAATCCCCAAGCTGTAATTCCATACCTTATGATAGATTCAGCTAGTGATAAATAAATTATTCGAAGTGTGCATATTGGAACATAAAATTTTAATTTATATAAATAATCTACTAATAATAGATCTCAGTCGTTCACAGACTTTATTTATCTGTAAATCCCATTTGAAAAAACAATCAATAATAACACCTAAATAAACATATTTTTTAACCAGTTCAATATTTTCACATGTACACAACGCAGGGATACCAACATGTAGGCAATCTGAATTGTGTGTTTTAATTTCGGGTATAATAGTATTTACCTTGGCATTGGGTGATCTAATGTGTATCAATTTAGTTTTTTTTGCATTTATGATTAGGCCAGAGTCGTGAGACCATTTTAAAAGTTCAATGTAATCTTTTTGTAAAAGTTCAATACATAATTGCAAATCACTGCAAGAAAACACCAATGCAGTATCATCCGCGTACACAAAGTGTTATACATGTTTAAAAATAAATTTAATAAAAGATACATAAATTATATATAAAATAGGACCTAATATGGAACCTTGAGGAACACCTGCTAAGATTTTTCTTTTTTTACTTAAAGTGTTCAAAAGCTTTATTTGCATGCACCTGTTGTTCAAATAATTTTCAAATAGCTTTAGAAGTTTCCCTCTTATTCCTATGATTTCTAGTATTTTCAACAATTTTTTATGGTTAATAGTGTCAAATGCCTTGGAATAATCTATAAATAAGACTAATACATGATGTTTATTATTTAAATTATTATTTATCAAGCTGGCAAACTTTTGAAGTAGCACTTCAGTGCCCTTTTTTTTTGGAATCCATATTGGTTAGTATCAATAATAGAAAAATCTTCCAAATATTTTATTAATTTAATTTGAATGTATTTTTCAAGAATTTTTTCGAGTGATGGCAAAATACTGATTGGTCTATAATTACCCAAAATGGTGTGATCACCTCCTTTATAAATGGGTCTGATAATACTACATTTTAAATCATCTGGAATTTTTGCTTCAAATAAGATTCTGTTTACAAAATGGGTTATAATTGGACCTAATGTTAATATGTATATGTTTTTTAATATCGCTCATTCTGATATTATCGATTCCAGGAGAAGAGCTTTTAAGTTGCTTCACAATGTTTTCTATATCAGCAATTTTAGCCCTAGGTAGGTACATGCTTTGAGGCATCTCCTCTGGTTCAAACCCAGTTGTCCTGTGATTACATTTATGTAACATATTGCAAACATTGTCAGAGAAATAATCAACAAAGTCATTTGTTACGCTTTCTTCGGTCCGATCTTTCATCAAATATTTGGATGCAACTTGGTCACAATCATTTTTACATTTCTTTCCTAAAATTTGATTACATTCGTCCCATGTTTTTTTTGAGTCTTGAAATATATTTTTGAATTTATCATTATAGTATGAGGTTTTTAATTTTATTAACAATTTATTTAAAATATTTCGAAAACACTTATATTCTTTTTCGTAGTATTTGTTCGTTGGAGCATTTCTCCAACGTTTGTATAAAAAATCTCTTTTTTTAATTTTATAAAGTGCATCAGTAGATATCCATTCATTTATGGCATGCGGTCGGTTTTTTGATTTTTTGCTTATTTCAATTGTGCTTTTTTTATACAAGTCATCAAAATAATTTTTAATTTTCAAATAAATAACAGAACATTCGGTTTCCTTTAGAAGCGATTTCCAATCATAATTACAAATATGTTTATCAACCAGTTTTTGCGAAAGAATTTTAACTTTATTATAATCATTTGAGTTTAAATTATCTACCGAGTTATAGCGTATACTTATAGCTGTTGTGTTGTGATCGGCAATGTTATAGTCACATACACATGCGAAGATTGTACTGGTTAATCCAGCGGGCAGTTTACCGCTTATTCGCACGTAGAAATGATCGATACATGAACTATTTATTTTCTGTTTAACAATTACTTCCCTAGTGACGCCATTTATACATTTTTTCAAATAGTTATTTGTAAGAATATTTTCATAATTTATTATGATAGGATCATTTTTGTTTAATAAATTTAAATTTATGTCGCCGAAAAATATTACACTTTATAAGACTTTTGGTGGCTTAAAACACAGTTTATTGTTTAGGTTACACAGATTACAATGGCAAAATAGTCACAGTTTACAATTTACACGAATACACTTTGAAAATAACATTTATCGACTAGGCAAGGATTTATATAGGGTCCTCGCGGGATAGTAATTGGGAACAACAAAATAGAATCGAGTCGCGGCACAACTGTTCGGGACTAGCCTAGGTTTGCTTGGGGCGGATTACTGTCTCTCAAGGGCTGTGCGCAGCACAGGTAGCCAAGAAGAGGAGCGCGCCTTTAGCGAGTCTAGTAGTCTTCAAGTCGGTTGCTTAGCAATGGTAGTAGATAGCTGTCCTCAGAGGGCCGTGCGGGGCACGGGTAGCCAGCTGAGGGAGGGTACTAGCCAAGGCGAGCAGACAGGAGAACTGTGCTGTGCTTAGCAATGGTAGTAGATAGCTGTCCTCAGAGGGCCGTGCGGGGCACGGGTAGCCAGCTGAGGGAGGGTACTAGCCAAAGCGAGCAGACAGAAGAACTGTACTGTGTAAGGGTGAGTTGCTGCTTTTTAAGGGCTTCATTCTGTGTCAGCAGCGTAGGGGATGGTCGGCCGCGTGGGGGGGGATGCGTAGAGAGCGTTCTGCGCATCTCGTCGCCTGCGTGCAGCAAGACAGGGACAATGCCATATGGGGAGAGAGAGATGGTGTATTGGCAGTAATATTCCGCGCGCTACATCCTCCCCCTCTGGATCGAGGAGCGTCTCGCTGAAGATCCAGATTTGTAGTAAGCGAGATTTCTTATTTATTCTTCTTAGGGCGTCCCCGTTTGCGCAGGGGAATCACTGGAGCTGGTAGTGGTCTGACAAACCCTTGGTATGGAGTCAGCGCCGATGTATGGTAAGTGCCAAGCGAAACATCCGGGGCTGTCATGGCAACTATTTCGTAGCTTGTTGGTCCATGTTTTTGCAGTACTAGGTATGAGTCATCTCGCCGTGGAATGGGTTTGGCACTAAACTCCCTTGCAGCCTTGCTAAGAGCGTGTGATTGGACAAGGATATGATCCCCGGGCTGGTGCTGAGGATCCTCTCTTCTTTGTGACTGCCCATACCACTGCTAGAGCTTCTCTTTCTGTCGTGGAATAATTTCTTTCTGCGGGTAAGAGTAGGCGGTTTGCATACTCTACCGGATGCTCATCGGGGCCCTCCCCCTGGACCAGAACTGCTCCCAATGCGTAGTTACTTGCATCTGTTTGCGTTCGCTTTGTTGAATTCAGGAATTCTGCGAATTGCTCCTGAGTAAAGCTGATGAAAGCGCCTTCCCCATTGGCTTGCATCTTGAAGCGAGGGCTGCGGCGCGGACGTGAAATTTTCACTGATTTTAACACTTTTGCACAATGTATCTGGCCACTTAGTTGGGCGCCAGTTTATAAGACTTTTGGTGGCTTAAAACACAGTTTATTGTTTAGGTTACACAGATTACAATGGCAAAATAGTCACAGTTTACAATTTACACGAATACACTTTGAAAATAACATTTATCGACTAGGCAAGGATTTATATAGGGTCCTCGCGGGATAGTAATTGGGAACAACAAAATAGAATCGAGTCGCGGCACAACTGTTCGGGACTAGCCTAGGTTTGCTTGGGGCGGATTACTGTCTCTCAAGGGCTGTGCGCAGCACAGGTAGCCAAGAAGAGGAGCGCGCCTTTAGCGAGTCTAGTAGTCTTCAAGTCGGTTGCTTAGCAATGGTAGTAGATAGCTGTCCTCAGAGGGCCGTGCGGGGCACGGGTAGCCAGCTGAGGGAGGGTACTAGCCAAGGCGAGCAGACAGGAGAACTGTGCTGTGCTTAGCAATGGTAGTAGATAGCTGTCCTCAG
The DNA here is from genome assembly GCF_061612785.1 of Hesperophylax consimilis. Lineage (NCBI taxonomy): Eukaryota > Metazoa > Arthropoda > Insecta > Trichoptera > Limnephilidae > Hesperophylax > Hesperophylax consimilis. The sequence goes on along the minus strand of NC_142836.1, from coordinate 41,171,502 downwards.
AGGGCCGTGCGGGGCACGGGTAGCCAGCTGAGGGAGGGTACTAGCCAAAGCGAGCAGACAGAAGAACTGACTTTGACTTTGATAGAATGGCAAATAGAGTAATTAGCTTGGTTTACAAGCTCTAGCTCCTTTATAATGATGGGCATGATTTTAAAAGATAAATTATTAATTTACAAGTTTGTGGTCGTTAGTTTTGCGGGAGTTGACTGCAATAAGTTTATTCCTTCCTGAGGATTTGTTTGGGCTTTTTGTATTTCATCGATGCGCCATGGCACATTTTTTTTCCGAACAGACGTAGGTTCGGCGGACGTTTTGGGATCCTTTTGATGATAATGGTTGGCTAGTTGTTCGAGACATTAAGCCATTGTTGTGTTTGAGTGACTATTGAGTTCTATGAATGATGATTTTATTGCATTAGTGAGGAGATTAATGCTTGGGTATTAGATAGCATTAGGTGGGATTGTTGCATGAAGGCTTGTAGCTGTTCGGTTGCTCTGGTGAGAGCGTCTATTGCGTATTGAGGGGCGCGGGGGGGGGTGGAGTTTGGGGGAGGGGCTTGGTCGGTGGATGCTTGGGGTTGCGGTGGAGGGGGGGTGGTCTGTAGGGACATTAGGGGAGGGGGGCGTGGACGGTTGGTTGCGGTGTGTGTAGTGGTGGGTCGGTCCTGCGTGTTCCTATTGGTCGCGTAGTGAGGGAGGGGCCAGGAGGCCCTTTCGGTGTGTCGCCATTGGTGTTGGTTTCGGTAACTGTCTTGTCTGGGGGCGTAGCGGGGGATGGGACGGGATGGGCAGCCTTTGTAGTTGGCTGTGTGTGCCCCTTCGCAAAGAGCGCATTTGGCGGGTGTGTGCGGGGATTTGGTGCATTCGTGCGTGGGATGATCTCCCGCGCATTTAACACATCTGGGGCGGGCATTGCAGCAAGCTGCGCTATGTCCGTGATTTTGGCATCGGAAGCATTGTCCGACGCTCAATCTGTTCCTTAGAGTCTCAACTGTTACTCTGAGGTTCATGATGGTGTTTAATTCGGTGTAAATGAGTTTTGCGCGGTCGTTTTTTGTAAGATTGACTAAGATGAGTGGGAGGGCTAATCGCTGGGGGCCGGTTTTCATCCGATGAACCGAGATCACCGGGTAATTGTGGGCTAGGAGATCGGCGATCTCTTGGCATGTTATATCCTCGGGGATGCCGCGGATTACCGCTTTCAGCGGTTTGTCCTCGGGGAGCCGGAATGAGTGGAATTCTTCATTCCTTGTCGTTAAGAGTCTGGTAGTGAGGTGGTGGTCGCGAGGGTTATTCGGGAAGATGTTGATATATTTGTTTGAATTTTTAGCGTAAAAATCGACTCCTTGGTCGATTAATGCAGCTTGTAGGGAGCTCCAGCCTGCTTTGTTGTGAAGCATGATTGGAGGGACGCGGGGGTGGGAAACAGTTGACTGAGGCGTCTGGTTCTGGGTAGAGGGGGCGGTGTGAGGGGTTGAATTTGTTGTGGATTGAGAAGTGGTTGGTTGCGGGGAGGGTTGGGGGGAGGGTTGGGCGCGGGGTGGTGAGGGGAGGGTTGTAAGAGTGGGGGGGGAGGGAACTGTTGTGTTTTGTGTGGGTCTTTTGCATGGTGGTGATGTTACGTAAGATGTGGATGGGACAGCATAGGGGATGTTATTTATTCCCGTTTGGAATGTATGTTGAGTGTCTGTTGTTGATTCTACTGCATAAGGAACGCTGTGCTTTTCCGTTCCGTATGAGGGGGGGGTGGCTGTAGTGCGACGACCCCGTTTACGGGTGCTTCTGGTCGTCTCCCAGGGCATTTCGTCTGCGCTAGAGTCAGTACCTAAGTCTGAATCTTCACTACCGGATTGCGTTGGGGAAGGGGGTAGGCTTGACAGGTGGGGAGCGTTGGGGGCGGGACTAGTGGGGGAGGTAAGTGAAAGTTGAGTTCGGGGGGGGGACGCAGCCATTAGGGCGTAGGAGGCGGGGGAGGGTTGGTCACAGGGGGGGGACGCTGAATTTGACCTGTCGTTGATTCCTTCGGGCGAGAGAGGGTTGGTGAGGGGGGCGGAGGTATCATCGCGGTTGTAGAGTTGATGTGCCAAGCGGAAAAGTGCTTTGCCACCTTTTTTAAGTTCATCATCGGATAACTCCGATGGGTCGCGGTCATTCATTAATTTAATCGTGCACATTAGGAAACTTGCTAATACTTCGTTTATTGTCATTTTGAATTGGGGTATGTAATGGGGGGAAAAAGTATGGATTTATGATTTTCAGTTTTGGAAGTGGGTGAAATTGAAGAGTATTGTGAGTTTAAGAATGAATGAATTTAATGAATGAGTTTAAGACTCTAATTTGCCAGACTATTTAAATCAAAGTGTGTACTCACAGAAGGCGAAGTGAGGAGTAGTGGTGATGAGGTGGTGAGGTGGCGGTGATGAGATGGGTGGTGATCAGTACTGATTTTGTGGATCGTCTTGGGTCGGCTGGGGGCAGTTAGCTCTACTCTTCTTTCAAGCGGGAACTATCCCGAGTCGATATCCAGGACGTCAGGTTTCACAAAAGTTCATAGACACTGTCACTGAGTTTGAAGTTAAGCAGCACTATCACAAGAGTTTTTGATGCACTGAATTGATTTGGAAGCGTGTTCACTGAGATTCTGATTGATTGTTCGGAGCTATAATTTGGCGGTGTGAGCGAGACTATTGATTAGAATTACGCGCGCAAAAATCCCGAATGGCGGGCCAAAATCGCGGTAATTCTGAGTTTATACACTGATTTGTCACATGTAATTTGACCACTGAGTTTGTAATGTTGATTGAAAATTTGATTACGCGCGCAAAAATCCCGAGCTGCGGGCAAAAATCGCGGTAATTTATGATGTGGTTAAACTGAGTTTAGTTTAAATTAAATTAAATTACGCGTGCAAAAGTCCCAGTTGGTGGGCAAAAATCACGGTAATTTAATATGATGTTGAAAAGTTTAAAAGTTTATCACTTGTAGTCACGGTAATTTAGAAAGTTTGTTGTGCAATTTGAAATAATATTAACACTGGATGCTAATTTAGAAAGTTTGTTGTGCAATTTGAAATAAAATTATCACTGGATGCGAGCACTGGGTACCGACAGAAGAACTGTACTGTGTAAGGGTGAGTTGCTGCTTTTTAAGGGCTTCATTCTGTGTCAGCAGCGTAGGGGATGGTCGGCCGCGTGGGGGGGGATGCGTAGAGAGCGTTCTGCGCATCTCGTCGCCTGCGTGCAGCAAGACAGGGACAATGCCATATGGGGAGAGAGAGATGGTGTATTGGCAGTAATATTCCGCGCGCTACAACTTTCATTTGATTTAATATTGTTTTCAAACACAGAGGATATTTCTGACAAAAATGATAGCTTATTTAGATTCGGAGGTCGGTATATTGCTAAGACATTTAAAGTGCTCTTATTTGGAAGTGTCAATATTCCAAAAACGTTCTCAAAAAATTTGGTGTCCAGAAATATTTGCGAAAAGGAAAGGTTATTCTTTATATATAACAAGATGCCTCCACCGGATTTTTGTTTTCTACAATAGTGATACGAATTGTATCCGGGAATATCATAAAGATTAACAAGTTCCGAACGAATTGCCGTTTCGCAAAGCATGAGTACGTCAACGTGATTTAAACAGTCTTTAAAATAAACATGAAATAGGTCGAAATATTTACATATTGACCTAATGTTTAGTTGAACAAAATTAAGTTTACTTGTATCACATTTCCTTGAATCTTGCTTTTGAAACCATTCACGCAGGTTATTTACTTTACAAAAATTAATATCATTGTCATCATCTATGAAACTAAAAGACATAATGATTTAAATAAAATATTTCCAAAACATTCATGGTTAGATTATAGTATTGTTCAGTATAAGGTAGGTTTAATAATTTGCACCAGTAAATACATACTGTACATTTTCTACATGAAATATATTTGTTTCGTTCATTGTATTTTAATTGATAACTAATTGATAATTGATAATTAATTGATAACATGATAATTAATGGATAACAATAATTTATTTGTTTCATTCTCCATTTGGTAACGATTTGTAAGTAAGATAGTGTGCGTGAGTTTACGCCGCTAAAACAAGTATTGAAACAGTAGTGCAGATAAATGGGAATATTGGTATTGCGGTGTATATAAACTATTATACTCTTTATTTAAAATATAATAAAATATTACACTTATAACATTCCGTATAAAAGTAAAAAGTTGAAATACAGTATTTATTAACAGATAATTTAGATGCAAGGCAATGGACATAATAGTATATGTAGAGTAGGTGTATAGAACGTATTTAAATAGTGTAGGCCTATAAACAATGATTATAAAATGTATTTTAATATTCTGTATCTGGTAAAGAAAAGTGTGAAACTTTTGATGTGTTAATTTAATATTAACAAGCATCTTAATAGAAGAAAACTTACATATCACATACGCATGTAAATAAAATTGATTATCTTCATTAATTATCAAAATACTACAATATAACAAAAGATTCTTATTTAAAATATATTGTTGCATTTTTTTTGATAAGTAAAAATTAATATTCAATATTTTGTTCAGCAATTGCGAGCATTTTTTTATATACCTTACAGTTGTTTTTGTCATTTGCCCTATGATTAACTGGAAATGTCATTTTATATTTTTCATTTTGAGTGCAACAGTTTCTGCAGTTTGGTTGTTTGTCCTTGTTCCCGCATTCGCTGTATGTGTGGTCGAGACCGCAGTAACTGCAAACAGGCTTTTCTTCCTTCTCTCTCTGCAGACATCTTGCAGCACCGTGTCCGAAGCGTAAACAGTGGTAACATTGCATTACTGGATTTGCGTCTTCAACAAAGATTCTTTGGTATCCGATTTTAATTTTATCTTTGTTTAAGAGTATTTTCCGGGTTTCACTCTCTACTTCAACCACATAGTTAGATGTATCATTAAATTTATTTTTAATTATTTTCTTGACGTTGAACACAGGTTTATGTTCCTTATTTTCCGACATAATTTTAATTTCTTCATTTTGTTCGATGATGTCACAAGTGAAATCTTCTTTATCATAATCATTAAATATTCCCTTGAAAATTAAAGTAGGTTTTTTTTTTGTTAATTCCTTAGTATCGACATCATTTATTACTTTTGAGATCTCCATTTGTAATTTCTTCACATCTTCTTTTTTTAAACACTCGATGATGATTCTGTTTCGGGATATTTTTTTGATGCCTTCAATACATATTCCCAGTTTACTAGTTTTAATATGTTTTTGTATTTTTTTTAGAATCGAGTCAGAAGAGTCACTGTTTGTTTTAGGACTAATCATTAGACAATATTTATTTTTTGTATTTTTTTGTTTATTTTGAGGGTAATCATATGTTTTTTCTCTGTTCGCGATTTCTATTTTATTTTTATCTTCCGACATTTCAATTGCCAGGTGCCCTAATAATGATAAAATGTTTGTGGCTTTATTTGTCACAATAATTTGTTGGTCTTTACTGAACTTTTTACTGGAATCTTGCACTGCGAGAAGTAGTTCACTAACTACCTCCTTTGCTTCTTCCATGAATTTGTGTAGATTGGCCATATTTATTTTTTCACAAACTTACTCCACTTTACACTTTTACAACCAGTAGTACTGTACAAATATTGTTGTCACCAGTTTGACAGTTTCAGAATGTTTAAAATATTTATTTATTTTCAAATGTGGTTTGTAGAAGATATGTTACTAATTGATTATTATTTTTTATTCCAATCGATAGTGCGCACTTTGTTTAATTTAATCATCAGCTTCACTGTTTGTTTTTGCCAAAAATAAACACTTTGCGGAGCACTTAAATTGGGAGCAGAAAAATATGCAGCCTGTCACTAAATGAATGTATAATACGTCTTATGTTTCACTTAACATTTTATTTCTATTTCATCCTTTAGAACAGAGGTCGGCAATTAGTTGTGGTGGTGGGCCGTCTGAATGTCAATTTTTTTATGGGGCCACGCGACGCTTCGTATCGTGCCTAGCAGCATCACGCAGCGCAGAGGTCCCCACCCTTATCTGGCTCAATGATCACTTTCCAAGTATATTTTTCTTCAATCTGAATCAAAGCCAAGAAGAACATTGGGAAATAGGTGTGAGCACAAAGCTACCAAACGAAAAACTAATCATTCTTATCTGAGCAAGGTACTGACGGAGGAAGAGAAGCTAAACATGTTCACATAAATTTCACTAAATTCATAGCCACAAAAACCTATATTCAGGGGCTTTTGTCTACACAAACGTTGTGCAGGAAACAATGCTGTAGACAACCTCAAGAATAATATGGGACTTTTGTTTTTCTTATTCAGTAGCGCTGGGGGTAACCGATGCAACGCTTTATACATGGTTCAAAGCAGAATGAGGAGCAGGGCAGGCCCTAAGCCAAATGGCGCCTGGTGCTCGAAAAAACCTCAAGGGTGATGTATTAGATGTTAGGTATTATCAGCGCCTTGACATGTCGGCGCCCAGAGCGGATTGCTCCAATTGCCCCTGCACTGGAACGGCCCTGCTGAGAAGTCATAGCTAACGAATTCACCAGCTGCATTGTGATCGTTTGCAGAATTCGCCACAAAATGTCAAGGAGGTAATTCTGATTTCAGATGGTTGCATTTACAATAATAGAAATCGTGTTCTGGTAAGTGCTTTAATCCCTGAGTAAATACATATAGTGATGGAAGCCGAAAATATCAATCCAACATTATTTCAAGCCTCTCATATATTCACCTAGTGATTATATTGCACAAATGCAAATGGTGTGACAGAAAATGGGCATTATAATTTTTTTTTAAGCATTTTGAGTCCTTACTTACAAATGGTATCTTTGCATCTTAGGAAAAGAGATGATTCCCGGTGGTAACGGATATAATGTTGTCATTCTTTCAAAAAGGCGTATTTCGAATTTATTGATATTGCAGCATACAGCTTTTTATGAATATGCTTGAAAATGTTGGTCTTAAAAAAATTGTTAAAAATAATCTTTCCCATTTTTACAAATATGTTTTGACTTATAGGCAGCATGATGGACTCTTATTTTACATAAATATTATTTAATTTTGAAAAAAATAGCATAAATAGTTTTTTTTACGAATTAAATAAAACAATATAGAGATAGGTATACCTTTTGTTTGAAATTAAATATGCATGAAATATTACTTGCTCAATATTTTGTATATAAGATACGTTAGTTTGTATGATATTAAATCAACGTTATCTGGAATTTTCAGACATTGGAGAAATAAATTTTATATTGGCAAAGAAACAAGATTATTAAATGTTTGGTAATATAACGTTTTCATTTCTGTAAAATTTCTTTTTAGGTAACATAAAAAAATAGTTCATGTATTCAACAAAAAAAAAACAACAAAAAGTTAGGTTAAGTTAATCTGCTACTTCTGCATATTGGTTAACTAAGCTGTGTATGCGCGGTATAAAGGAGTTTATAAACAAATTGACATTATTGTTGCAGTGAAAGATAGTTTTAGTTTGTGCGACTCTATTAGGAAAATGAAATTAAATCTATTGCAAGGCGGTCAATAAGAGAATTATTTAATATTTTCTACAAAACAGCAACATTTCCCATGAATATCAAATTAGGCATAAAACTAAAGTTACAATAAAGTAGCGCTTGCATCTTTTTCAGTCAATTGCAATTCTTGAAATGGTTACTAAATATAATAAATACATTGTAATAAAACAAAAATATTCCAAGATATTAATTTTATTTTCTCATTGGTGAGAAATTATATGCATAATGAAAATGGTGGTGCTATTTCTGGAATGAAACCATGTTGAAAAGTTTTATTATTAAATGATGCCAATTCATCTGCCAATAAGTTTTCTAGCTTAGAATAAACTGCTTCATTATCACCTTGAGCAGCGACTTGTCTTCCAAAAGTTGGCTCGACTAATTTATTCATTTCAAATATGTTGGGTGCATTTGTCGGTGGCATTTCAAATGGATTTTGCTGGGTTTTAGCTACAGCCATAGCGGAGTTTACAAACAAGTTCCCCTGGACAGAGCCATTGTTCTGGCTCAAACCAGCATTAGCGGCGGCAAAAAGGTTAGCGGGGGACACTTCCGGGGCTGCGGGCTGACTAAAACCAAAATTACTAGGATTTGAAGGCACTCCAAACATCCCACTACTACCGTCATTTGTACTGAAAATATTTTTTTGAGGTGATCCTTGTTGGAAAGGATCATTGTTTTGACTGACTGCAAATGCATTATTGGTGTTTTGAGCTGCCCCTGCCTGGGCAGCGGCAGCAAAGAGATTGTTAGCAAATGCATTCGTCGAAGTTGTACCAAATGCGCTTTCTGGAGAAGTTGGAAAAGCAGTTTGCGTAGTGTTCAAAATATTTCCACCGCTGCTGATATCCGTTCCTTGTACGGCACTCCTAAATAAATTGTCAGGGTTTTGAGACGTATTGATGCTGCTCATGAAGTTTCCGTAACTCGGAGTATCGAAAGGGTCCGCGGTAGGTTCTCCTTTATAAAGGCTCTGAATGGTGTTGATAATTCTGCTGGAGGGTTTCAGCAAGGCTTGAAAATTCTTCATTACATTTTGCTGAATCATTCTGAGTTGGTTTAACTAGAAAAGATCATAAATTACATACATTATTAATAAAAATAAAAGTTTATAAAATAAGTGGGTAGAGGTCTTCAAATAAGTTATCCCTGTTCTGACAGAAAACAATATGTATATAAAAGGATGTTAGAAGTTGGGGATACTAACACTATTGTATTTTGAAGATATTCTAATATCTTTGAAAGCACAATAAGTAAAATATATTCATCTTTGTTTAAAAAAAAAGTTTTCTTAAATCCCTTTACATTACGTAGTGCTAGCTGACGTGTAGCCGGAGTTGCTGGGAGCTATCCTTAGGAGATATTTTATTTTGATGTATCTCACAAGGTTTAGTGAGCGTTAGGACGGGTTGTTTCGGAGAATCTGAACAATTCATCAAATTTCAACGTTCATTTTCAAGTTCTGTGAAAGATTTTTTTAAGTTCTGTTTTTATTTCAGTTTTGTCAAGCAACTAGCCTACAATGATATAAAAACAGAACTTGAATAAGTCTTTCACAGAACCCGAAAATGAATGTTGAAATTTGATGAATTGTTCAAATTCTCCGAAACAACCCGTCCTTAGTAAGGTAAGCACTTGAAAATAATTTTTAACAACTTGATTACAACATGTCTACTTATCTCTACTTTTTATTTATATAATAAACATGTATTATATATATAAACCTTCCAGAAGAAATTCTCTAAATGATAGTGAAAACCGTATCAAAATCCGTTGCAAAGTTTAGAAGAACTAAGCACACAAACAGACAGACACGGATATTGACTTTATTTTATACTATTTAGAGATGATGGCCTCATCACAGGTCGGTATAAAATCGACAATGTCCGCATCCAATAAAATGTGTGTAATGTTGCGCGGGGTTTCGCTGCATGGACTCGCACACAGGTCTATTTGTGCCAATAAACTGTCGGTATTGCAGATTACTTTTTACCATCCCGCATTTAGCATCTCGTTGCATGAGTCAAGTAACGACGAGGCTGGAATTTCAAATTTATTCACAATGCTTTTGTGATATTATTAATGTGCCCAAGTAATAGATTTAATATTTAAAAAAATAAACATTTCTTTTAGTTATAAAAGCATTTTATAACTAAAAGAAATGTTATTAATAATAATAATTTATTTTTCGGAATAACTTTATTGAGTAAAACCTCAAATTGTAATATTTAATTATTGAAGACAATATTAGCGATTTCTAAACGAAAATCTGAAACAGAAAAATCAGAAAAGGATACGGTCACATCTAGGACTCGAACCCAGGACCCTTATAATTATTTGTTATTATTTTTTACGCATGAAAATGAACCACTTTTTGTCATAAATCTTAACATTTATTACCAAAGTTGAAAGAAAATTATACAAAAATACAATTTGTATTTTATAAATAAAATACAAATTACCTACCAATTTAAAAAAAAAATTATGGTTATATATCCGGCAGACTCGATAATATTGCGAGGCTACTGAAACCACATGCCGCTTGCCTGTATACTGTAAGTACGCAACACCGCTCCCGCGTCTTACCTACCCGTGTACTGGCGCCAGTACAGATATACCTATGTAACGAATCTTTCTCGGTGTCACACATTCTTTCATCTTAATCTGGTTTATTATCGATTCCTTACCGACCCATGAGGGAGTTGCCTATGACAGAAACCAATTACCAACAAATTAATTAACATTTTGCAAAAACATGATAAAATAAAAACCCTTACATTATCAGGTAATGTTCCATTAGTCTGAGCTTCATAGGCAGAAAGTCTCAGTTCCTCAGGAGATATGTCACTGAAGCCAGGAAAGTTCAGTTTATTTTTAAAAGGCCCGTAGCAAGACAAGAGCCATTGCTTGCTTTTAAGGGCGACACTGACTTCAGGAACTACTAAGTTTATCAATTGCTCAGCAGTTATGTGATTCGTATTGTTGTTGGATACTTGTTGGGGAGGTTGATATGTCTGCTGCTGCGCTTGTGGGGCTAGAAACCAGAGACAACAGGGTTGCATTAAATTTTCATAATATTTACCATGTTTTCTAACACAAACAGTAATGAGGGTGGAATATTAATAAGTCAAACAATTAAATTTGAAAATAATAAGTCAGATAATGTTTTAATTCGCTTAGGAACTTACCATGATAAGAGTATTTCTGGGAGTACGAATGCTCAAATCTACAGCTATCACCATACCGACAGCAACCTTGGAGAAAGAACTTACACAGAACCATTTTCGGTCAATTTTAATAAAATTATTTGGATATAAATTTGACTCATGTATCAATTCTATCATCAATATAATAATATGAACAACAATCCTCGTACGGTGGCATAGATATACCACGACGGTGGTTTCAATGATCTGATCAAACTATAAATAAACCCAATAAACCGCTCAAAATCAAACTATCAACAGATGGCGCCATGATGGCGCATAGATTGCGAACGCCAGCTTGCGCCAGCTGTCAAATAATTACAACAACAAAGTGATGCCATATTCCACAAATAAAATAAAAACCCTGCTTTAGGGAAAAAAAACCCAATCTTAAGGTCCGAACAGAGCGTTATAACCATAAATAAACCACTCTTGTTAAAACCCTCTCAGACCGGGCGATTTTGTATTGAATGACGCTTGAAAGCTAATGACAAGTGTGAACACCCTTGATTGATCATGTTTTTAGTTAAGCGACGAAAGTTATTAAGTCATCGTTCGATTTTCCCGCCGAATTGAAACGTGTGAACATACGTTTCAAGTTGTTATAACTCTACTTAAGGGAAGTTAATAATTAATATTATTCATGTAAAAGAAAAGGAGGAACGAGTAAAAAAAGAAATTACTTAGTTACAAAACACTCTTAAAATTTATTTAATAAAATGTATAAAGAAGGGTTAGTCTTAATCTAGGCTTAATGATAGTTCTTAAAATTAATTCTTAAAACTAATTGTCCTTTTTCTTAATCCTAAATTATCTTCATTCACTGTCTTAAAAGTTGGGTCACGTTACGAGATAATTATGCAAAAATTGTGCAGACACTTCCCTTTACGATGATTCTGGAATCACGGATCTCCACGTTCGCACTTATCACCGACAACACAAGCGGCAACTTGGGTTGGATCCGAAGGGCGGAAGTTGTTCAACCTGGGCCAAGGCTCCGAAGGGCGGAGTCGGCAGGCAGCGAATTCTGAGTGGGCAGCTTCTGGGTAGGAAAATCCTCGGCACCGCTCCAAGGGGGAGAGCAGGAAGTTTCTCGGCGGAGGCGAGACGGTAACTTTTGCTAGGGCAGCTCCCTGGTCGGAAGAGCCTCGGTGCCGCTCCAAAGGGGGAGAGCAGGAAGTTTCTCGGCGGAGGCGAGACGGTAACTTCTGCTAGGGCAGTTCCCTGGTCGGCAGCTGCCTCGGCGCCGCTCCAAGAGGGAGAGCAGGTTGATGACTCCCGAGATGATGACTGTCGGGTGCCAAAAAAAATCAACTGTTGGTTGCGGAATCTGTCTTCAGCTGTTGAGGCGAGATGAGAACTGCCGAGAGGGCAGCTTCCTCGGCGACCGCCCCAAGGGGCGGGCGAGATGATCACTCTCTGACTGGGTACTCTTGACTCATTGTTGACTGTTTTTGGTCGGGACTGTCTTCAGCTGCGCAATCCAGCGACCGTAGCGCGCCTGTCGTGGGGTGCTGTAACTAAAGTGGTTCCGCTTTACACCACTTCGGTACGTTGCTTGAGTCCGTGGCGCTGGCATCGACATTCTCACCGTAGTCGTTATTATTATTTTAAAAGATGCTAAAATGACATTTGTACAAAGCTTTCAAACAATTACAATATAGCCTAGCCTTGGGCGAAGGTTTTTATTGCCGGGTCGCTGGTTTAACAATACACCCATTTCGGATTACGACTTGATGAGGGTCTTGAGCTAAATCTGCCGACTAATGGGTGTATTTCCAAGTTGGCTTTCTATTTTTTTATTGCGGGACCGGTGAAACTGTTCAGTAAATATTTTAAGTCTTCGACAGGGATATTTAATTTAAAATTTATAAAACGTAGAATTTTTTTTTGTATTCCCTCAATGTTGTTAATGTGAATTTTGTAAGATGGAGACCAAACTACTGAGTTATATTCAATTAGACTTCTTACTAGAGATACATATCATAGTTTAATGGCTTGTAAAGAATTAAAGTTTTTAGTTGTTCTTAATACGAAGCCTAGTGTTTTCATACCTTTGTTCACAATTTGATGGATATGATTGGTGAAACTTAGTTTTTCGTCCAAAATAATTCCAAGATCTCTCATTTCCGTGCTCTTTCTAAAGCTATGTTATTGATGGAATATTCGAATAAAACAGGATTTTTGTTTCTGAAGAAAGTCAAGGTTTTGCACTTTACTACATTTAAAAATAAATTATTTTGAACGCACCAATCTGTAAACTTACTAATATTTGACTGTAGTATATGGCAATGATTTATATCAGTTATTTTCTTGTATAGTTTGATGTCATCTGCAAAGAGCAATACCTCGACATCGTTGAAGCAATTGGTTATATCATTGATGAAAATGAGGAACAAAACCGGGCCAAGGTGACTACCTAGCGGTAGGCCACTGGTAGCCCGGAAAGCTTTCGACATCCAAGATTTTATTTTAACGAACAGTTTACGATTTGACAAATAACTACTAAACCATTTTAGCATGTTATCCCTTATTCCTAGAGCAAATAGTTTTTGGATTGGTAGTTTATGGGATACTTTGTCGAATGCCTTCGAAAAGTCTGTATATATACAGTCGACTTGTTTATTTTCTGCAAATGATTGTATAATTTTTTTATTGTTATTAAGTTTAATTTGTAGAACTCCATTTTAATTTTAATTTTTTATATATTCAATAATATTGTTATTGGGTTTATAAAAACAGTTTATTTTTAAACAAGTTCTGCTGTGTAATTATTATTACGCGTGACAGCTGTTTCGCCCTCTGAAGGCATTATCAAACTGTGGGTAGCCCACTTACAGACGATACATTTATATTATTTCTAGGTAGGTATTTTAATTTCAATTACTGATTTCTTAATTGATTTTTGAGTAAAATATTAGAAATTATTAAAGTTTCCCCAATTAGTGTAATGTTTAAATTTGACTGAATGTCTTAATGTTAGTTATTCCCAAACGATGACTCATAAATAATTAAATAATTACACAGCAGAACTTGTTTAAAAATAAACTGTTTTTATAAACCCAATAACAATATTATTGAATATATAAAAAATTAAAATGATTGTATAATGTTGAGTGAGGCCAACATTACTATAAATGCCAACATTTTACCCAGTGAGGCCAACATTACTGAATTAAAATATTAAATATTGTAAAATAATGTATCAACAATAAACAATAAAAATAAAAAAATGAAGTTTTGAAATACCGTTAAGTTAGTTGCGGTGGATCTTCCTTTGATAAAACTGTGCTGTTTTTGATTAATTAATTTTATTAATTTGGGATAGATTTAATTATTATTATTATTTATTTATCTTATTTATATATTTTCTGTAAATTATGTAACATTTAAAAAAAAATTATGATGCCCCCACATGTGCCCCCACCACAGTACATTATTAAAAGCTTTCGAAGATTTTGAGTCTTCTAATGACTGTTAATGAATAAATAAGACAATTAATTAATATGTTGACTCTATAAACAAATTCGATTATTTTTCTAATTTGTAAAAACAAGAAATAATAAAAATATCATAAAAAATATATATATATATTTTTTTTTATTTTTTTTTATTAAATATCAAAAATAATATACAAAAATCAAAAAGTCCCAATAAACTACTTTAAAGTAGTTTGTCATTGGGTGCTTTTAACTTAAACAGATTATATCAAATGTATACATTCATATCATGAGAGGTGTAATACAATAAAAATAAAAACAAAAAACAATTAAAGCGTATGCAGTTAGAAATAGTTTGTATTAGAGTCTAGTACAAACTATTTCTTTCAGCTAGCCAATTTTTCAACAAAAAATTTCTTTTTATATTTGTACATTTTTTGATTTCTGCAGGTAACATATTTAAACAATTTGGTATCATGTAGTCTAGCGTTCTTTTTCCATATTTGTTTACATGCTTTGGTACGATTAGTCCTTCATTTAATGTAAATCGAGTATTGTAAGTGTGTTCCAGTCTATTTATGTACATAGGGCTATGTATGTGCTGAAAAATTATTTTATACCACATAATTGCTCTTACCGAGAGGATTTTCAGATTTTGATAAAGGTGTGGAACATTATGCCTTTGTTCATATAAACTTTTATGAGCTAATAATTTAACAAGAGAATTTTGAACTGCTTGAACATGATTTATATTTGTTTTAGAGGAAAATCCCCAAGCTGTAATTCCATACCTTATGATAGATTCAGCTAGTGATAAATAAATTATTCGAAGTGTGCATATTGGAACATAAAATTTTAATTTATATAAATAATCTACTAATAATAGATCTCAGTCGTTCACAGACTTTATTTATCTGTAAATCCCATTTGAAAAAACAATCAATAATAACACCTAAATAAACATATTTTTTAACCAGTTCAATATTTTCACATGTACACAACGCAGGGATACCAACATGTAGGCAATCTGAATTGTGTGTTTTAATTTCGGGTATAATAGTATTTACCTTGGCATTGGGTGATCTAATGTGTATCAATTTAGTTTTTTTTGCATTTATGATTAGGCCAGAGTCGTGAGACCATTTTAAAAGTTCAATGTAATCTTTTTGTAAAAGTTCAATACATAATTGCAAATCACTGCAAGAAAACACCAATGCAGTATCATCCGCGTACACAAAGTGTTATACATGTTTAAAAATAAATTTAATAAAAGATACATAAATTATATATAAAATAGGACCTAATATGGAACCTTGAGGAACACCTGCTAAGATTTTTCTTTTTTTACTTAAAGTGTTCAAAAGCTTTATTTGCATGCACCTGTTGTTCAAATAATTTTCAAATAGCTTTAGAAGTTTCCCTCTTATTCCTATGATTTCTAGTATTTTCAACAATTTTTTATGGTTAATAGTGTCAAATGCCTTGGAATAATCTATAAATAAGACTAATACATGATGTTTATTATTTAAATTATTATTTATCAAGCTGGCAAACTTTTGAAGTAGCACTTCAGTGCCCTTTTTTTTTGGAATCCATATTGGTTAGTATCAATAATAGAAAAATCTTCCAAATATTTTATTAATTTAATTTGAATGTATTTTTCAAGAATTTTTTCGAGTGATGGCAAAATACTGATTGGTCTATAATTACCCAAAATGGTGTGATCACCTCCTTTATAAATGGGTCTGATAATACTACATTTTAAATCATCTGGAATTTTTGCTTCAAATAAGATTCTGTTTACAAAATGGGTTATAATTGGACCTAATGTTAATATGTATATGTTTTTTAATATCGCTCATTCTGATATTATCGATTCCAGGAGAAGAGCTTTTAAGTTGCTTCACAATGTTTTCTATATCAGCAATTTTAGCCCTAGGTAGGTACATGCTTTGAGGCATCTCCTCTGGTTCAAACCCAGTTGTCCTGTGATTACATTTATGTAACATATTGCAAACATTGTCAGAGAAATAATCAACAAAGTCATTTGTTACGCTTTCTTCGGTCCGATCTTTCATCAAATATTTGGATGCAACTTGGTCACAATCATTTTTACATTTCTTTCCTAAAATTTGATTACATTCGTCCCATGTTTTTTTTGAGTCTTGAAATATATTTTTGAATTTATCATTATAGTATGAGGTTTTTAATTTTATTAACAATTTATTTAAAATATTTCGAAAACACTTATATTCTTTTTCATAGTATTTGTTCGTTGGAGCATTTCTCCAACGTTTGTATAAAAAATCTCTTTTTTTAATTTTATAAAGTGCATCAGTAGATATCCATTCATTTATGGCATGCGGTCGGTTTTTTGATTTTTTGCTTATTTCAATTGTGCTTTTTTTATACAAGTCATCAAAATAATTTTTAATTTTCAAATAAATAACAGAACATTCGGTTTCCTTTAGAAGCGATTTCCAATCATAATTACAAATATGTTTATCAACCAGTTTTTGCGAAAGAATTTTAACTTTATTATAATCATTTGAGTTTAAATTATCTACCGAGTTATAGCGTATACTTATAGCTGTTGTGTTGTGATCGGCAATGTTATAGTCACATACACATGCGAAGATTGTACTGGTTAATCCAGCGGGCAGTTTACCGCTTATTCGCACGTAGAAATGATCGATACATGAACTATTTATTTTCTGTTTAACAATTACTTCCCTAGTGACGCCATTTATACATTTTTTCAAATAGTTATTTGTAAGAATATTTTCATAATTTATTATGATAGGATCATTTTTGTTTAATAAATTTAAATTTATGTCGCCGAAAAATATTACACTTTATAAGACTTTTGGTGGCTTAAAACACAGTTTATTGTTTAGGTTACACAGATTACAATGGCAAAATAGTCACAGTTTACAATTTACACGAATACACTTTGAAAATAACATTTATCGACTAGGCAAGGATTTATATAGGGTCCTCGCGGGATAGTAATTGGGAACAACAAAATAGAATCGAGTCGCGGCACAACTGTTCGGGACTAGCCTAGGTTTGCTTGGGGCGGATTACTGTCTCTCAAGGGCTGTGCGCAGCACAGGTAGCCAAGAAGAGGAGCGCGCCTTTAGCGAGTCTAGTAGTCTTCAAGTCGGTTGCTTAGCAATGGTAGTAGATAGCTGTCCTCAGAGGGCCGTGCGGGGCACGGGTAGCCAGCTGAGGGAGGGTACTAGCCAAGGCGAGCAGACAGGAGAACTGTGCTGTGCTTAGCAATGGTAGTAGATAGCTGTCCTCAGAGGGCCGTGCGGGGCACGGGTAGCCAGCTGAGGGAGGGTACTAGCCAAAGCGAGCAGACAGAAGAACTGTACTGTGTAAGGGTGAGTTGCTGCTTTTTAAGGGCTTCATTCTGTGTCAGCAGCGTAGGGGATGGTCGGCCGCGTGGGGGGGGATGCGTAGAGAGCGTTCTGCGCATCTCGTCGCCTGCGTGCAGCAAGACAGGGACAATGCCATATGGGGAGAGAGAGATGGTGTATTGGCAGTAATATTCCGCGCGCTACAACTTTCATTTGATTTAATATTGTTTTCAAACACAGAGGATATTTCTGACAAAAATGATAGCTTATTTAGATTCGGAGGTCGGTATATTGCTAAGACATTTAAAGTGCTCTTATTTGGAAGTGTCAATATTCCAAAAACGTTCTCAAAAAATTTGGTGTCCAGAAATATTTGCGAAAAGGAAAGGTTATTCTTTATATATAACAAGATGCCTCCACCGGATTTTTGTTTTCTACAATAGTGATACGAATTGTATCCGGGAATATCATAAAGATTAACAAGTTCCGAACGAATTGCCGTTTCGCAAAGCATGAGTACGTCAACGTGATTTAAACAGTCTTTAAAATAAACATGAAATAGGTCGAAATATTTACATATTGACCTAATGTTTAGTTGAACAAAATTAAGTTTACTTGTATCACATTTCCTTGAATCTTGCTTTTGAAACCATTCACGCAGGTTATTTACTTTACAAAAATTAATATCATTGTCATCATCTATGAAACTAAAAGACATAATGATTTAAATAAAATATTTCCAAAACATTCATGGTTAGATTATAGTATTGTTCAGTATAAGGTAGGTTTAATAATTTGCACCAGTAAATACATACTGTACATTTTCTACATGAAATATATTTGTTTCGTTCATTGTATTTTAATTGATAACTAATTGATAATTGATAATTAATTGATAACATGATAATTAATGGATAACAATAATTTATTTGTTTCATTCTCCATTTGGTAACGATTTGTAAGTAAGATAGTGTGCGTGAGTTTACGCCGCTAAAACAAGTATTGAAACAGTAGTGCAGATAAATGGGAATATTGGTATTGCGGTGTATATAAACTATTATACTCTTTATTTAAAATATAATAAAATATTACACTTATAACATTCCGTATAAAAGTAAAAAGTTGAAATACAGTATTTATTAACAGATAATTTAGATGCAAGGCAATGGACATAATAGTATATGTAGAGTAGGTGTATAGAACGTATTTAAATAGTGTAGGCCTATAAACAATGATTATAAAATGTATTTTAATATTCTGTATCTGGTAAAGAAAAGTGTGAAACTTTTGATGTGTTAATTTAATATTAACAAGCATCTTAATAGAAGAAAACTTACATATCACATACGCATGTAAATAAAATTGATTATCTTCATTAATTATCAAAATACTACAATATAACAAAAGATTCTTATTTAAAATATATTGTTGCATTTTTTTTGATAAGTAAAAATTAATATTCAATATTTTGTTCAGCAATTGCGAGCATTTTTTTATATACCTTACAGTTGTTTTTGTCATTTGCCCTATGATTAACTGGAAATGTCATTTTATATTTTTCATTTTGAGTGCAACAGTTTCTGCAGTTTGGTTGTTTGTCCTTGTTCCCGCATTCGCTGTATGTGTGGTCGAGACCGCAGTAACTGCAAACAGGCTTTTCTTCCTTCTCTCTCTGCAGACATCTTGCAGCACCGTGTCCGAAGCGTAAACAGTGGTAACATTGCATTACTGGATTTGCGTCTTCAACAAAGATTCTTTGGTATCCGATTTTAATTTTATCTTTGTTTAAGAGTATTTTCCGGGTTTCACTCTCTACTTCAACCACATAGTTAGATGTATCATTAAATTTATTTTTAATTATTTTCTTGACGTTGAACACAGGTTTATGTTCCTTATTTTCCGACATAATTTTAATTTCTTCATTTTGTTCGATGATGTCACAAGTGAAATCTTCTTTATCATAATCATTAAATATTCCCTTGAAAATTAAAGTAGGTTTTTTTTTTGTTAATTCCTTAGTATCGACATCATTTATTACTTTTGAGATCTCCATTTGTAATTTCTTCACATCTTCTTTTTTTAAACACTCGATGATGATTCTGTTTCGGGATATTTTTTTGATGCCTTCAATACATATTCCCAGTTTACTAGTTTTAATATGTTTTTGTATTTTTTTTAGAATCGAGTCAGAAGAGTCACTGTTTGTTTTAGGACTAATCATTAGACAATATTTATTTTTTGTATTTTTTTGTTTATTTTGAGGGTAATCATATGTTTTTTCTCTGTTCGCGATTTCTATTTTATTTTTATCTTCCGACATTTCAATTGCCAGGTGCCCTAATAATGATAAAATGTTTGTGGCTTTATTTGTCACAATAATTTGTTGGTCTTTACTGAACTTTTTACTGGAATCTTGCACTGCGAGAAGTAGTTCACTAACTACCTCCTTTGCTTCTTCCATGAATTTGTGTAGATTGGCCATATTTATTTTTTCACAAACTTACTCCACTTTACACTTTTACAACCAGTAGTACTGTACAAATATTGTTGTCACCAGTTTGACAGTTTCAGAATGTTTAAAATATTTATTTATTTTCAAATGTGGTTTGTAGAAGATATGTTACTAATTGATTATTATTTTTTATTCCAATCGATAGTGCGCACTTTGTTTAATTTAATCATCAGCTTCACTGTTTGTTTTTGCCAAAAATAAACACTTTGCGGAGCACTTAAATTGGGAGCAGAAAAATATGCAGCCTGTCACTAAATGAATGTATAATACGTCTTATGTTTCACTTAACATTTTATTTCTATTTCATCCTTTAGAACAGAGGTCGGCAATTAGTTGTGGTGGTGGGCCGTCTGAATGTCAATTTTTTTATGGGGCCACGCGACGCTTCGTATCGTGCCTAGCAGCATCACGCAGCGCAGAGGTCCCCACCCTTATCTGGCTCAATGATCACTTTCCAAGTATATTTTTCTTCAATCTGAATCAAAGCCAAGAAGAACATTGGGAAATAGGTGTGAGCACAAAGCTACCAAACGAAAAACTAATCATTCTTATCTGAGCAAGGTACTGACGGAGGAAGAGAAGCTAAACATGTTCACATAAATTTCACTAAATTCATAGCCACAAAAACCTATATTCAGGGGCTTTTGTCTACACAAACGTTGTGCAGGAAACAATGCTGTAGACAACCTCAAGAATAATATGGGACTTTTGTTTTTCTTATTCAGTAGCGCTGGGGGTAACCGATGCAACGCTTTATACATGGTTCAAAGCAGAATGAGGAGCAGGGCAGGCCCTAAGCCAAATGGCGCCTGGTGCTCGAAAAAACCTCAAGGGTGATGTATTAGATGTTAGGTATTATCAGCGCCTTGACATGTCGGCGCCCAGAGCGGATTGCTCCAATTGCCCCTGCACTGGAACGGCCCTGCTGAGAAGTCATAGCTAACGAATTCACCAGCTGCATTGTGATCGTTTGCAGAATTCGCCACAAAATGTCAAGGAGGTAATTCTGATTTCAGATGGTTGCATTTACAATAATAGAAATCGTGTTCTGGTAAGTGCTTTAATCCCTGAGTAAATACATATAGTGATGGAAGCCGAAAATATCAATCCAACATTATTTCAAGCCTCTCATATATTCACCTAGTGATTATATTGCACAAATGCAAATGGTGTGACAGAAAATGGGCATTATAATTTTTTTTTAAGCATTTTGAGTCCTTACTTACAAATGGTATCTTTGCATCTTAGGAAAAGAGATGATTCCCGGTGGTAACGGATATAATGTTGTCATTCTTTCAAAAAGGCGTATTTCGAATTTATTGATATTGCAGCATACAGCTTTTTATGAATATGCTTGAAAATGTTGGTCTTAAAAAAATTGTTAAAAATAATCTTTCCCATTTTTACAAATATGTTTTGACTTATAGGCAGCATGATGGACTCTTATTTTACATAAATATTATTTAATTTTGAAAAAAATAGCATAAATAGTTTTTTTTACGAATTAAATAAAACAATATAGAGATAGGTATACCTTTTGTTTGAAATTAAATATGCATGAAATATTACTTGCTCAATATTTTGTATATAAGATACGTTAGTTTGTATGATATTAAATCAACGTTATCTGGAATTTTCAGACATTGGAGAAATAAATTTTATATTGGCAAAGAAACAAGATTATTAAATGTTTGGTAATATAACGTTTTCATTTCTGTAAAATTTCTTTTTAGGTAACATAAAAAAATAGTTCATGTATTCAACAAAAAAAAAACAACAAAAAGTTAGGTTAAGTTAATCTGCTACTTCTGCATATTGGTTAACTAAGCTGTGTATGCGCGGTATAAAGGAGTTTATAAACAAATTGACATTATTGTTGCAGTGAAAGATAGTTTTAGTTTGTGCGACTCTATTAGGAAAATGAAATTAAATCTATTGCAAGGCGGTCAATAAGAGAATTATTTAATATTTTCTACAAAACAGCAACATTTCCCATGAATATCAAATTAGGCATAAAACTAAAGTTACAATAAAGTAGCGCTTGCATCTTTTTCAGTCAATTGCAATTCTTGAAATGGTTACTAAATATAATAAATACATTGTAATAAAACAAAAATATTCCAAGATATTAATTTTATTTTCTCATTGGTGAGAAATTATATGCATAATGAAAATGGTGGTGCTATTTCTGGAATGAAACCATGTTGAAAAGTTTTATTATTAAATGATGCCAATTCATCTGCCAATAAGTTTTCTAGCTTAGAATAAACTGCTTCATTATCACCTTGAGCAGCGACTTGTCTTCCAAAAGTTGGCTCGACTAATTTATTCATTTCAAATATGTTGGGTGCATTTGTCGGTGGCATTTCAAATGGATTTTGCTGGGTTTTAGCTACAGCCATAGCGGAGTTTACAAACAAGTTCCCCTGGACAGAGCCATTGTTCTGGCTCAAACCAGCATTAGCGGCGGCAAAAAGGTTAGCGGGGGACACTTCCGGGGCTGCGGGCTGACTAAAACCAAAATTACTAGGATTTGAAGGCACTCCAAACATCCCACTACTACCGTCATTTGTACTGAAAATATTTTTTTGAGGTGATCCTTGTTGGAAAGGATCATTGTTTTGACTGACTGCAAATGCATTATTGGTGTTTTGAGCTGCCCCTGCCTGGGCAGCGGCAGCAAAGAGATTGTTAGCAAATGCATTCGTCGAAGTTGTACCAAATGCGCTTTCTGGAGAAGTTGGAAAAGCAGTTTGCGTAGTGTTCAAAATATTTCCACCGCTGCTGATATCCGTTCCTTGTACGGCACTCCTAAATAAATTGTCAGGGTTTTGAGACGTATTGATGCTGCTCATGAAGTTTCCGTAACTCGGAGTATCGAAAGGGTCCGCGGTAGGTTCTCCTTTATAAAGGCTCTGAATGGTGTTGATAATTCTGCTGGAGGGTTTCAGCAAGGCTTGAAAATTCTTCATTACATTTTGCTGAATCATTCTGAGTTGGTTTAACTAGAAAAGATCATAAATTACATACATTATTAATAAAAATAAAAGTTTATAAAATAAGTGGGTAGAGGTCTTCAAATAAGTTATCCCTGTTCTGACAGAAAACAATATGTATATAAAAGGATGTTAGAAGTTGGGGATACTAACACTATTGTATTTTGAAGATATTCTAATATCTTTGAAAGCACAATAAGTAAAATATATTCATCTTTGTTTAAAAAAAAAGTTTTCTTAAATCCCTTTACATTACGTAGTGCTAGCTGACGTGTAGCCGGAGTTGCTGGGAGCTATCCTTAGGAGATATTTTATTTTGATGTATCTCACAAGGTTTAGTGAGCGTTAGGACGGGTTGTTTCGGAGAATCTGAACAATTCATCAAATTTCAACGTTCATTTTCAAGTTCTGTGAAAGATTTTTTTAAGTTCTGTTTTTATTTCAGTTTTGTCAAGCAACTAGCCTACAATGATATAAAAACAGAACTTGAATAAGTCTTTCACAGAACCCGAAAATGAATGTTGAAATTTGATGAATTGTTCAAATTCTCCGAAACAACCCGTCCTTAGTAAGGTAAGCACTTGAAAATAATTTTTAACAACTTGATTACAACATGTCTACTTATCTCTACTTTTTATTTATATAATAAACATGTATTATATATATAAACCTTCCAGAAGAAATTCTCTAAATGATAGTGAAAACCGTATCAAAATCCGTTGCAAAGTTTAGAAGAACTAAGCACACAAACAGACAGACACGGATATTGACTTTATTTTATACTATTTAGAGATGATGGCCTCATCACAGGTCGGTATAAAATCGACAATGTCCGCATCCAATAAAATGTGTGTAATGTTGCGCGGGGTTTCGCTGCATGGACTCGCACACAGGTCTATTTGTGCCAATAAACTGTCGGTATTGCAGATTACTTTTTACCATCCCGCATTTAGCATCTCGTTGCATGAGTCAAGTAACGACGAGGCTGGAATTTCAAATTTATTCACAATGCTTTTGTGATATTATTAATGTGCCCAAGTAATAGATTTAATATTTAAAAAAATAAACATTTCTTTTAGTTATAAAAGCATTTTATAACTAAAAGAAATGTTATTAATAATAATAATTTATTTTTCGGAATAACTTTATTGAGTAAAACCTCAAATTGTAATATTTAATTATTGAAGACAATATTAGCGATTTCTAAACGAAAATCTGAAACAGAAAAATCAGAAAAGGATACGGTCACATCTAGGACTCGAACCCAGGACCCTTATAATTATTTGTTATTATTTTTTACGCATGAAAATGAACCACTTTTTGTCATAAATCTTAACATTTATTACCAAAGTTGAAAGAAAATTATACAAAAATACAATTTGTATTTTATAAATAAAATACAAATTACCTACCAATTTAAAAAAAAAATTATGGTTATATATCCGGCAGACTCGATAATATTGAGAGGCTACTGAAACCACATGCCGCTTGCCTGTATACTGTAAGTACGCAACACCGCTCCCGCGTCTTACCTACCCGTGTACTGGCGCCAGTACAGATATACCTATGTAACGAATCTTTCTCGGTGTCACACATTCTTTCATCTTAATCTGGTTTATTATCGATTCCTTACCGACCCATGAGGGAGTTGCCTATGACAGAAACCAATTACCAACAAATTAATTAACATTTTGCAAAAACATGATAAAATAAAAACCCTTACATTATCAGGTAATGTTCCATTAGTCTGAGCTTCATAGGCAGAAAGTCTCAGTTCCTCAGGAGATATGTCACTGAAGCCAGGAAAGTTCAGTTTATTTTTAAAAGGCCCGTAGCAAGACAAGAGCCATTGCTTGCTTTTAAGGGCGACACTGACTTCAGGAACTACTAAGTTTATCAATTGCTCAGCAGTTATGTGATTCGTATTGTTGTTGGATACTTGTTGGGGAGGTTGATATGTCTGCTGCTGCGCTTGTGGGGCTAGAAACCAGAGACAACAGGGTTGCATTAAATTTTCATAATATTTACCATGTTTTCTAACACAAACAGTAATGAGGGTGGAATATTAATAAGTCAAACAATTAAATTTGAAAATAATAAGTCAGATAATGTTTTAATTCGCTTAGGAACTTACCATGATAAGAGTATTTCTGGGAGTACGAATGCTCAAATCTACAGCTATCACCATACCGACAGCAACCTTGGAGAAAGAACTTACACAGAACCATTTTCGGTCAATTTTAATAAAATTATTTGGATATAAATTTGACTCATGTATCAATTCTATCATCAATATAATAATATGAACAACAATCCTCGTACGGTGGCATAGATATACCACGACGGTGGTTTCAATGATCTGATCAAACTATAAATAAACCCAATAAACCGCTCAAAATCAAACTATCAACAGATGGCGCCATGATGGCGCATAGATTGCGAACGCCAGCTTGCGCCAGCTGTCAAATAATTACAACAACAAAGTGATGCCATATTCCACAAATAAAATAAAAACCCTGCTTTAGGGAAAAAAAACCCAATCTTAAGGTCCGAACAGAGCGTTATAACCATAAATAAACCACTCTTGTTAAAACCCTCTCAGACCGGGCGATTTTGTATTGAATGACGCTTGAAAGCTAATGACAAGTGTGAACACCCTTGATTGATCATGTTTTTAGTTAAGCGACGAAAGTTATTAAGTCATCGTTCGATTTTCCCGCCGAATTGAAACGTGTGAACATACGTTTCAAGTTGTTATAACTCTACTTAAGGGAAGTTAATAATTAATATTATTCATGTAAAAGAAAAGGAGGAACGAGTAAAAAAAGAAATTACTTAGTTACAAAACACTCTTAAAATTTATTTAATAAAATGTATAAAGAAGGGTTAGTCTTAATCTAGGCTTAATGATAGTTCTTAAAATTAATTCTTAAAACTAATTGTCCTTTTTCTTAATCCTAAATTATCTTCATTCACTGTCTTAAAAGTTGGGTCACGTTACGAGATAATTATGCAAAAATTGTGCAGACACTTCCCTTTACGATGATTCTGGAATCACGGATCTCCACGTTCGCACTTATCACCGACAACACAAGCGGCAACTTGGGTTGGATCCGAAGGGCGGAAGTTGTTCAACCTGGGCCAAGGCTCCGAAGGGCGGAGTCGGCAGGCAGCGAATTCTGAGTGGGCAGCTTCTGGGTAGGAAAATCCTCGGCACCGCTCCAAGGGGGAGAGCAGGAAGTTTCTCGGCGGAGGCGAGACGGTAACTTTTGCTAGGGCAGCTCCCTGGTCGGAAGAGCCTCGGTGCCGCTCCAAAGGGGGAGAGCAGGAAGTTTCTCGGCGGAGGCGAGACGGTAACTTCTGCTAGGGCAGTTCCCTGGTCGGCAGCTGCCTCGGCGCCGCTCCAAGAGGGAGAGCAGGTTGATGACTCCCGAGATGATGACTGTCGGGTGCCAAAAAAAATCAACTGTTGGTTGCGGAATCTGTCTTCAGCTGTTGAGGCGAGATGAGAACTGCCGAGAGGGCAGCTTCCTCGGCGACCGCCCCAAGGGGCGGGCGAGATGATCACTCTCTGACTGGGTACTCTTGACTCATTGTTGACTGTTTTTGGTCGGGACTGTCTTCAGCTGCGCAATCCAGCGACCGTAGCGCGCCTGTCGTGGGGTGCTGTAACTAAAGTGGTTCCGCTTTACACCACTTCGGTACGTTGCTTGAGTCCGTGGCGCTGGCATCGACATTCTCACCGTAGTCGTTATTATTATTTTAAAAGATGCTAAAATGACATTTGTACAAAGCTTTCAAACAATTACAATATAGCCTAGCCTTGGGCGAAGGTTTTTATTGCCGGGTCGCTGGTTTAACAATACACCCATTTCGGATTACGACTTGATGAGGGTCTTGAGCTAAATCTGCCGACTAATGGGTGTATTTCCAAGTTGGCTTTCTATTTTTTTATTGCGGGACCGGTGAAACTGTTCAGTAAATACTTAAGGTCTAATAATTCGAACTGCCGCCTCGATCTGCGTGTAAAATCACAGAGACAAATGCTGGAGCACGTGTTCGCTTTGGTCTTTCTGTGAATTCAAGTCATGTATATACCTAGGGACATATCAAAGTCGCTTGCGATTTTTAGTTGGGTCCCTAACAGGTTGTCTAACGTTGAGTACCTAGGTCCTACCATCATGGCATATACTTCAATAAAAAAATGTGTGGTCGGATGATATGATGTTTAGGTTTATGGATCTTTACCAAAGCCATCCCTGTCTTTGGGATCAGAAGCAAGAAATTTACAAAAATAGGAATGCCCGTGACACTGCAATTAATAATATTATTTTTGAAATGTTACTATAACTTATTAGTTATTATTATTAAATAGCACGTCTCTGAATGTTTCAAAAAATATAAATTTAAAAAATTAAAATAATTATTTTTTAACTTTATAACAAAATTTAGGGCTTCAACTATTGCAACGAACACTTCTTTTGGAACTCTGTACATATAAGCCAGACTTGTAAAAGTATTCCCCGTTGCCAGGTATCTCAGCGTAATTTGTAACTTAGTTTTTGCCAGAAGAGCCGCGCGCATAACTGTGTCCAATTTTTGGATTTGTTCTTGAATTTTAGATAACAGTAAATCAAATTGTTCTTCCAAAATTCGCAAATGATTTTCGATAGCCTTCAGTATCTTCTAACGCCATCTCTCTCAGTGTTAGAAGCGCCCAATTCGTTTCTCCTTATAATAATCCATTTTCTGGCCCACATACGACGTTTTTTGTGCTTTTTCATATTGCCAAGTTCGTTCCGTATAAGTTTCGAAATAATAGGGACGCATGCAGCGTTAACTTGCCTTGAGACCCTATTGATTAAAAATATCGGTTCGAGTTAAACTGAAACGTCTGAACGAATTCTTGTTCAATAAAAGTCGTTCAACTAAAATCGCTCAACTAAAATTGCTCTTTCTGAACGGGGCATTAGTTCGATTTTGTATGAATTATATTGAAGTCAAATCTAGGGTGAGAGGAAATCGTCTGGCAGCCATCTTGCAAGACAAACTCTTGAAATTATTTGTAATCAATGTGGTATAAAATTGATTGAATCTCCAAATTTTTTAAATGGTTTTTCACTCCAAAAGAATATTCTAGCCAAGTAGAGGTGGTTGTGGAATTTTGTGTGTGTTAAGATTTTGTGGTAATTTAAATATAAATACCGATATAACATGATGTATCTCTAAACCAGAGATGTGCAAAATGCAAAATGGAAATGGGTCAAAACTTTTCCATTTGAAAATGCAAAATGGTTTTTAGAAAAGCATTTCAAATGCAAAATGCAAAATACCTATTTTCAAAATGCATTGAAAATGCAAAATGGTTTCTCAGGTCAAACAATTAAAATAATTATAGAATTTTGTCATTTAATAATGGACATCAATGTAGAACAAACATATTAAGTGATGGTAAATACAAAAACACCACGACTACAGATTATGAAACCACATAAAAAATTTGCGCGGGACTAATGTTGCCAACGTAAAAACATAGACTCTGCTATCTAACATTTAATATTACAGCGTCATGGCCCCATGTCCAGTATTTTTTGTAATGGTATCACTCAATTGCCAGGCTCCTACCAGGGAGCAACTTGACAAATGTAAATTATCTCTCAGAGCGAGGTTGAGGACCGACTGATATTTGAGGCTTATGAAAAAAAGATGAGTGGAGATAGTAGGAAGAATGTTGCAAAAAAGCATTTAAAATGGAAAATGCATTGAGAAAAGCATTTAAAATGCAAAATGGTTTTTAGAAAAGCATTTAAAATGCAAAATGGAAAATACCCATTTTGCATTTTGCATTTCCATTTGAAATGGATTTATTTGAAATAAAGCACATCTCTGCTCTAAACACACTAAACACAAAATAGTAAAATAATAATTGTTTCGGAAACCTCACGGTTGTGATTATTTATGTTGAAGCAATAAATTAGTTGATATAATTTATTGTACATGTAAAATACACATAAGAAATAAAATAAATACGCGAAACTATACAAACTAAGTAACTACTAGAGGAAAAATGAATACCCAAATGAATACCGTTAATTTTAAGGAAACGAAAAAGAGAACAACAGGGGTGCAAAATATATTCATCCCCTCTGATCAGGTCAGGGATGAAATTTTTATATGAATTGTTTATAGGGCAACTGAAAAAATATGATTGAGGTGATCTTCATCAAGACGACATTCGCGCTTGGAGGAACTCTTAAGACGAGACAATACCCTAAACTAAAGCCAGAATCTTAGCGACGCAATTGAAGCAGTCGTGCACACAAATATGCGATACACGGCCCTTGTGTATTGGACAGACCTGTTCTGAATTAAACCCATCAAATCTCTGAAATAAAGTGGAAATCTTAACGATATATGTGATGAAGTCGAGTGAAAACCATATTCGGTGCATGGCCCGGCGTAATGGACGAACGTATGGTCGACTTTGCCTCAACAGGCCTAGAAAATCGATCTTTCCGTGGGGTTTATTTTAATTATTTCTGATGAACGTATTACTAAAATCTCAAATGTTTCTAGAGAATGTGAGTGAGTATTAAAATGTGAGTGTCGAGCAAACCCCGTTATAAGAGTCTTATGGCACCTCAACATGTATTTTTGTCGGGTGAATATCATGTCAAGAAAATAGAGAATGTTGTGAATTTGTTGAAGGAGAAGGTTATGAAGGAATCCTTTGTAAAATAGTGTAATCCATTTGTAAAATAGTGTAACCTAATTTACAGTTGTTTTATAATTTTCTCACCGCAAAACGAACACGTAAAAGACGAGTGAACGCCTGACAGTCCGGTAAGAAACCAGACCTTGCGTAAAAAAGTCCCACGATGGACTTCGCTGAAAACTGTTACCTTTCTTTTTTTGCGCAGGTTCTGATTATTTCGACTAGTCTTGGGCAACTGGCTAGAATTTAAATAACACAACCATCTGGTTATTACCCTCTAAATAACTGGTTGTTAAACGGTTGTATGGGTATTTGGTTATTTCGTTATATAGGTTTACAACTGTCGGCTGATTGATATTTGATATTCTGGTAGTTGTCTTGTTGACCTAGTTGCCGGTTGCCAGTTGCCAACTATTTGTTATAGGTTATGGTTGTGTCAATGGAGGGAGTATGGGGTATGTGGTAGTTTTTGGTCCACAGAAAGGGATAGCGTCTTACAAACTTTATACGCCTATCTCGTTTCGCCTTACTAAAGAAAAAAAAAATAAACATGCAGCCCAAATAGCGCCGACTCTTTTCGTCATGGTCAGAATAGTTTTGAACGGCCCATGGCCCATGTGATGTGGTGATGTGAGTCGCGAGATGGTTGTGAGTTGCGAGATGGTTGCGAGTTAATATCCATAACCACCCAACAACATCCACAACCGAATAACCAAATAACCGAGCTCTCGCCAGCGTAGTTGCGGTTATTTTCAAATAACCGTTGTATAGTTGGTTATGTTGTACAACTACCAAGACTAATTTCGACATGCGTTCTTCGTACGACTGATGTTGTAGTTTATTCAAGGCATTGTCGCTCCCCGGGCCCATTGAGTGTTTTTTTATAAAGTCCTTGGGAAAACCGGCTGGTCTGCTGCAGTAATTATTTATTATTGTGGCTTCAAAAATTGCCAGAGACAATCGAAAACACAATGTTAACCATAGAGAGACAAAAAAATCCTTTCCTAACCTAACCTTTGTTAATGGCGTCATGTCATATACATATCGTTGTTCATTTCGTCTAATGTAAAAAGAATACTATACCACGAGCGTAAATTTCCTTAGTGAATTGAGAATATTTTAACGCAATATCACAATATCTGAGAAAAATATTCGGTTAACAGAACTTCTCACCGGCTTCGGAAATCACATACACGAAAGGAAACAACGCTTGGGATTTTCTGAAGGTCAGTTTCTTACATTATTTACGAACGTTTTCCAAAAGCGGTCGTTGTACATGTTTTTTAAAAACATTCCTGCCAGTAATCTCTAAATATTTGGCATTACAATACAATATTATATAGTCCATCAACTTCGCACGTCGAGGAAATCATATCCACGCGATACGGCTAATTCCAATACATTATGATTTCGTTAAATGGTTCATAAGGTAATCGACGAGTTACTGATGAATGTGTTGGCCCCGAAGATTTACTTTGATTGAATTTTTGTTCGATTTTCATGGTTGGTGGTCGGCTGCAGAAAATCCAAAATATCCTATCGAAATGCAAATCTCGGGCAAATTCGGCATAATAAGCAATACTTCTTTCGGGGTGCAAAAATGTCTAGAAATTTTTACCTGCGTGAGAATTTATTTGCTCACATTATACTGTATGCAAATATTTATGCACAGAGTTAGTAATTGCGCATTACAAATGCCAGAAAGTGAAGTTAATATTTTGTATACCTAAACAGAAATAGCACGCCCATTCGATTGTACAGGTATGAATAAAACAACACTTGTGTTTTGCACAAAATGTTTTTGTGCTGGGGTGGGGTATATCGTCAGGAGGAGCATTCTGTCAAAAATATTACATTTAAGTTTAAAAAAATAGTTACGTTAAGGTATAAAATTAACAATAATAAAGCAAATAAATGTCTGCCATGTATATGAATTTTATTATTTATTTTATAACATACAATATAATTATTCAAATTTACATATTAAGAACATATTACAAAATTATAATTGTTTCTTAACCTTTATTTAAAGTGCGTGAACAATAAAAATGGGCACCGTGGCCCACCTTACAATCGCTATTTATGATATGTTTTATATAATTGATGCACTATGAACAGCAATTTATTCAACCATCATACTAGTGTTTACCAAATAAAACTTATGCAACCATTTTTAGTTGCAATCAAACTTGGTTATAACGAGCACGATGGGACTGACTAAAATTGCTCCTTATAGCCGTTAATCTTTATTTCCAAAATAGGTATTTTATAGCCGTTAATCGTTATTTCCAAAATAGGTATTTTATAGCCGTTAATCGTTATTTCCAAAATAGGTATTTTAAGTCTTATGTACCTACCTACCTTCCTCTACTATCAATATATTTGCAAAAGTACAGTATATTTTCAAAATAGAAGTAGGTATTAATTATTAAAAAAATAATTAGAAAAATACACTTTAATACTCAAATTTATTATCAATTATTGTTTTAAAGATTTTGTTTTTATGCTTCTGAATTTCCACTTCAAAACAATCACCACATTATAACTATCATCACCTGGTTCAAGGCTTCCAAGAAAAATATCACCCCATTCTTGCATCCCGCTTGACAATTTTGTACGGCTCACATGGCTATAGAGAAAAATCTAAATGTTTGGGTATAATTCTTGAAAACCCTGGCTGAGAACACAATTTGAGAACCGGTTGCCTAACACAAAATCCAAAAAATCAACAGAAACCTTAACTCTTGATATCGCTATCAACGAAAACCCCCCTAAAGAAAAACAAAAAAAATCCTCTGCTGAAAAATTGTGCATAACTATCATAAATTTACTAGATACCTTTACACACATATTTATTGGTTTTTAAAACAAAATTAACGATGAGTTGTAATACAAAAGAAGACATGCGAAACTCAAATTTCGCATGATTTTCGCAGATTTTATGACAATTTATATTGTGCCCAATGGATAGCGATGGTTCACATAGCCGACAAACTTACACAGGTAGTGCCATAAAAATATGTATACGTCCCTTAACAGGATAGGAAATTCTTGAAAAATTCCGAGCTATTTTTTCAGACCCAACGACCCATTCATGTATTCAGAAATTGTGTTGACAAAATTATTTACTCGTTATATCAGTGAATCCACTTCATTATGACAGTCAATTATATGAAGATACGGCTGAACTAAAATATAGTTTTGTAATTGCTCATTATAGCCGTGAACTCATTATAGCCGTGAACTCATTATAGCCGTGAACTCATTATAGCTGTGAACTCATTATAGCTGTGAACTCATTATAGCCGTGAACTCACTATAGCCGTGATCGTTATAACCAAGTTCAACTGTACTTACAGTCCATCGTCGAAGTGAATTTTTGCAATTTTAAGTCATCACGTGTCACAGGCAAGCCAACGCATGGATTAAAATTAAAATTATTTTAATCATTCCTTTAGTGCCGTTTTTGTCAAAAATCATCACAAGGGTGGTTTTAAACCAGAGGTAACCAACCTTTGGAGTTCTCTGACCAACTCACAAAACATTGACACAGACCCCCGCACATAATATCTAACGTTTAATCATACAATATTTAGAATGAGACTTTTGTATTAGTTTTCGTGAGACCAATACACCTAAGGTTTAATGAAAGTGGTTTGATGCGGCAATCCAAATGGATTATTCAAGAAACTCGTCAGAAATATTGCAGAAGAAAAAACTCATTTTTACTATTTGGGAACACGTACACACATAAATTGGGCTAGCTCATTATTCGGTTGTTTTCTTTAGAAATAAACACTTAATATTTTCCTCGAGTTACATATTATCTGATTGCAAATCTGCTCATTCCATTTGGAAATTTGCACGTAACATTATCGATGGAAAATGAAGTTGCAACTATATATTTTTAAATTTAGTTTGTCTAACTTAAAATCTTGAATCCCTTTCTCAAATTCGTGTACAACACCGGAAACTCTGTGAATAATAAGTATAAACTCTGAGTGAAGCGAACCCAAGCAGGACGAGCTTGTGATTTTATGTGTTCAACCACCCTTCAAAATAATGCAATATTCCCGCGGACATGTATATCTTTCTAGATATAAACTTAATAGACAAATTCTACATCTTTGAGTTGTGTTATACGAAAGCGAGGAATCAAACCACGGAACAGGCCTGTATAAAAATATTTTTTAATTTGTGATTATTAGATTTTATTTTGATCAGTCATGTCAACTACTATAAAAGCAAGTCTAAAACAGTATATTATTCAACCAAGCAGATGATCCCAGGGGAGATTCATCTGCTTTTGTGAGTATTATTGCTGTGTATTGCTCAAAACAACCCAACAGCAGATTGTTTGCTGTGTCCCGCAATAGATATTGACAGGGTAGCCGTTTCTCCCCGCGGTCCGTCTGTTTGAGGGTATCTAGACCTAAGAATTATTTTTGGTTTTATAGAATAATATTTACGTAACGCAACCAATATTCTAGGTAAGTTTTTGAATCTATTTGATTTTAGTAATTAAATTTGAGTTTAAAAGTTTTCAAAGTGGTTTCTTGGTAAGCATATTATCTATTTTATCTATTTTACTGGTGTGTCTGTATTTTTAATATACATTTATATTTACAGTAAAATTTATCAATTTCAAGATATTTATATAGATTTTACATTATATACTTCATTATATGATGCCAAATATTAAATTTTAAATTCATTTTTATAATATTTTTTTTATTATTAATTATCAACCTAAATTCATTAATAATAAAAACTGTTGATGTTTTATGATAAGAAAGTATTTTCTTAATATAACACTTTTTGTGTTTAAATGTATTAATTTTTAGAACTAGCATTATTAAGGAAATCATTAAATTATCAAGGAAATATACCAAATATTAAACAGAGGTATTTTGAGACACATAAAAAATCAGTTGCTTAATTCACACACATATTGAATTAAGTTTATTTTATTTATTCCATTGCAGTTACTTCCACTCCGATGCTGAGAAAATCGTTGCCATGAAGAATTAATTGCAGGTTTGCGACATATATTATTTACTAAATCATTTACCTGTTGTATAATATTTTGGAATATCAGTGTGCCTTATTTTATAACACAATAAAAATTACACATGTTATTGTTTATGGGTAAAATGAATGCCTTATTGCATTTTAAAGGGTGTAGTGTTTGCTAAAGTTGAACTGGCGACAGTGCGGAATTGAAGATGGACATATCGGATGACTGTCCTCCCCCGGGGACGGAGGGATACGAAGAATTTGCAAATAACCAGCGGAACTTTCCCACGGTATGTACACCTTTTCTTATTTAAATGCTATCTGGATATATTTATTGAGCTTCTCCACCCCACAAAAATGACAATTTCCAGCAATCTTACATGCTGGCAAAATGTCTTTGTTAATTAGGATATTTTGGCTCTATGGTAGGTACTTATACTCGGGTGAGAAATTTATAAACTTGAAATATTTACGGTAAGTTTCAATATTAATAAGATAATATCCATTATCTCTTGGTTGGAAAAGATACATACAGTACACTGTATACAGTTTTGGAGTTTTATGTGCAAGTGTTTTTGTAATTATAACACATTTGACCAGACATACCTGTGTGTGCAAGTAACTTAATGGTCTTTATGATGAGTCTGCGCGTACATCCTTCAAGCAATATTTTCCTTAATTCCGAGGAAATCTTATTCTT
The DNA here is from genome assembly GCF_061612785.1 of Hesperophylax consimilis. NCBI lineage: Eukaryota > Metazoa > Arthropoda > Insecta > Trichoptera > Limnephilidae > Hesperophylax > Hesperophylax consimilis. The sequence continues at coordinate 41,135,993 of NC_142836.1, read as the reverse complement.
GGTAAATCAATAAGCAATTTTTTAAATGTGTTTTATCCAATCACCGAAAAACTATTTATCTAATAGATTCCGCTGCACTGGACTTTCTTCTAAATAAATGTATTTTCTTTACAATGTGCTGCTGTAACTTTTATTTCATCCTCTTACTTGGAAAATAGGTACTTACAATGATTATATTTCATTGGCTATTACTTTATAATTGCGTTTCATATTTGCGCTACTATGTTACTAATACATTTTCGCGAACAAGATTTATTAGCATACAGTACGTTGGTCATCCAGACTTCTACTTTTGAATAGTTCTTTATTACACATTGCCATTGTTAATTATGCTAAATTGGCAGTACAATATGAATAACCTACTACGTAAGTGCGTAAGATTTATGAGAAGTTTAATACGTCGATTACGTTTTAAAGTGATATATGCAAAGATTAGAATGAACTGCTTTTGCCACCGATACTGCTAGGCGCCAGTTAACTTGTTGCGAACCGTCACCTATTGAACAAATTAAAGTGGTATATGGCGCCAGTTAACTTATTGCGGACCGTCGCCTGTTGAACAAATTAAACTGGCATATGGCGCCAGTTAACTTATTGCGGACCATCGCCTATTGAACAAATTAAAGTGGCATATGGCGCCAGTTAACTTATTGCGGACCGTCGCCTATTGAACAAATTAAAGTGGCATATGGCGCCAGTAAACTTATTGCGGACCGTCGCCTGTTGAACAAATTAAACTGGCATATGGCGCCAGTTAACTTATTGCGGACCGTCGCCTATTGAACAAATTAAAGTGGCATATGGCGCCAGTTAACTTATTGCGGACCGTCGCCTATTGAACGAATTCACACATTTTGACGGCAACGGATTTTTCAGGATTCGTTTTAATAAATGCGTTTTTAGTCGTGTTAACATGTGACCTCAGCTAGTGGAGTTTATCCAACTACAGGAGTAGGATGCGACTTTAATATTTATTTATGTTTTCCTAGATAATATATTTTCATACTCCGATCATATACGATAAATAGGCATAATATGTTATGTTCGTATTATTATATTACACAACAGCTTATTAAGATTAATGTGATACGTGGTCTTGCTTTTAAACTTTTAAAATAATGATTTCACAAGCTTGATGTTTATTTTGGACCTTAACAAAAAAAATATTAAAAAAAATAAAATAAAAAAACTATTATTGTTGTTTGATTCTTCGTCTTCTGACTTGCATGTGATAAATTAAGTACACGTACGTTTTACAAGCTTAAAATAAATTATCCACTGATCATGAAAATGCAAGAATATTTGAATTTTTTTATTGTTTTTCAAAGTTCACAGGACTGCGTTATATCTGGGAACATCCTTGTTCTTTCATTCTACCGCTGCAGACCCCTACTTGTCTGTATTAGTGACTTATAATACTCAATGAATAATAAACTGTAAGAGAGAGACATTGCCTGCTAAAACTGAACATAATATACCTGTACTTATTATAATTTAATTGGTAGAATTTTTCCTCAAATTGGGAAAATATTATTATTTTTTTGTTTTGTTTTAGGTTTAACTTTTATAATTGTGAATTGGGAAAGAACTAAAGTATTGTATTTTGTGTTTCCAAGGAGTTGCAATTTAAGTATTTTGATTACAGGGCGGAGGCGAGAGCGGAACCTCTGCTGAGAAGAAACGTAAACTCGGGAGCTTCCTGCAAAGCCACTCCATCAAACTTGACAATGGCAATTCCCACGCCGCTCTGGATTACGTGGAGCAAGACGGCACGTCAGCGTACCTCTGCTTTCCTTGTGCGGTCACTTGTTTCACGGAAATCACGCTACAGGTTAATATTAATTTTTTTTATTTTTTTTTTCATGTTCTCCATAAAACGGTTATTCACCAATATATCATGGAGAAGATTACAAATTAAAAGGTTTACACAGGCAGTTACTATTTTGTGACGTGTGTTATAAGATAGTTACTGAATTGTCTGTAGGTGATATTGAAAATGTCGATGGCTAATGCAGAATCGTTAAGCAGTTGAGTCGCTCTGTTTATTGGCGCGTTCTGATAGGCAGAAGTCCTCGCTTTCGGAGCATATAAGAGTGCATGGGATCTCCCTCGAGTATAATTGTTAGGGACATAAAAGTTAACCTCTTTCAACATAGGCGGATTGTGTATTGTACCAGAGATTAACTTAAAAAAGTGTTTGCCTAAAAATATTTTTCTGCGGGCTTCTAATGTATTGAAATCGAGCATTCCTGTTAAGAACAAGGATGGATACAGGAATGGATAGTATGTATATTCCCTCATATACAGGTAACGCATAAACCTTTTTTGTACTTTTTCTATTTCTAAGATATGGTTTTGTTCAGAAGGGGCCCAAATAATGGAGCTGTATTCCAGGATGCTGCGGACAAGTGCTTCATATGTTCTCCGTATTGCAATTCCATTAGTAAATGATCTTGTATTACGAAGAACAAATTCAAGCATTTTGTTGGCTCGGGAGACAATGTCAGATATGTGGGATTTGAAAGAGAGATTTGCTTCGAAGATCACCCCAAGGTCACGAATCTCGTTTTTGCTTGTTAATATATTTTTATTAATGTGATATGGGAATAGAAATGTATCTTTGGATCTTGTAAATGTAACTACACTGCATTTCTAGATGATGAAGGGTAATTTATTTAATTCCGACCATTTGACAAGAGAATCGAGATCATTCTGCAGAAGAATGGAATCGATACAACTTTTGATAGCTCTAAAAAGTATTATTAAATATGTATTACTATCCCCCAAATTCACCTAGAACTTATTCGTTATCTATTTTCGAAATACATACATAATTTACTTTGATATTGACAAACTTAGGTTGCTCTACCGACTCGCATTTCAATCAATAAATTACTCCTACATCAATATTATTATAGTTGTCCTTTTTTGTCGGTGTTTATGATTATTATGTATTTATTATTTTAGGCTCACTTGAATGGGAAAGCACATGCCAACAAGTTGTCATTTGGAAATGTGTTTCCCTCTTCAATCATCACAAATCATCCGTTCTTTAAAAAAAAGAAGGCCAGCACAAGTAAGTACAAAATTGTTTTCTTGAATTCTTAAACTAATGTGTACAGTTGTACCTCTATATTTGTATTAAAGACATGCCCTCCAATGCCTTTTATCTATGCAAGGACATACTTAGTGAAACGTAACAACTAAACATATTCCTTTTACCAAACTGATTTTACTAACACAAATGTTTGCAGGTGATTTTTTATCAATCCACTCCTTAGAGTGAAATTCACATTTTGGGATTCGCTTGCGAAATTATGTTTCACAATGATATTTTGTACAAAATTCGTAATAATTTTTAATAAAAATATAGGCAGAGAGGCAGAAACGAAAATGGAGAACTTCTTGAACAAAAGAATATCACCACAACCTTAAAAAATGTAAAGATATAAACGAAATGTTACCACTATGTTATGACCACAGTTTGTCACCCGGCTATAATTCTACAAATTTAATAATTCTACGAATTGTCCGGTACTTGGTACACGTTTCACAAGATCTGGGACCTAATTTTTACATTGCAGAATAACAACACGTTTTGGCATTTTCCGCTGTTTGCAATAGCACGAAAATACAAAAAATGTCTCCCGCTCTCTACCAACGTTAAAGCGTCTTCCGCTAAGAATGTTTAAATTGAACCCTTACGCGGAAAAACAGTGTTATTAAAAAAATGAGTTCAAAGATATAGACTGTTAAACATTTCATTTGACAGTACACATTGATAGTCAAATAAATTCACATTTAATAATATATTTCAAATAATGGACAGCACGTTTTATGTATTATAATCAATATATGCATAAGTTTTCAGTACAAAAAACGTTAAAGAAAAAAAGAAATAATGCAATTTTCCCAAAAATCAAAATGTTTACATAATTACACAGTGTAGATATAACCCTTTATCACCATAAAAAATGAGAAATATGCCAAAAGCCGATCTTACAAATTGTTAGTTTCAATGTAATGTCCAACTTGTCTTGGCTTTACCGTTGTAAGAATGCGCTACAGGCCGTCACTGTAGGCCTTGCTGTAGGCCTTGCTGTAGGCACTGCTGTCTGTGGTTAAGATTGTAAAAATATTTTTTAATGTAAACTAAGATGGATGTACGGCTTGTAATTTGAATGAATCTGAACAAAAACAGCGTCATCTCAAAGAAGTTGTTTTTTCTCATTAAGACTTAATTATTTTAGGCATTTCAGGATTGTTTTTTGACCAATAATCAATAGCCATTAACCATGGTGTCATAAGTGTCTCTGTTTGTTAAAAAGTAGCCTGTACAAGTTGACTTCTAAGCCAAATCTAGCCGCAATATTTGTAAATATGTAGACAAGCTTATGTAGGGAGCGAAGGACAATAATGATAACAATTATTTTATAAGCCATAATTATTAGCCTGAAACACTCATCCACATTGAAAAAGATACGTGACGCAACGGGACGGGCTTATAAAATAATTGTTACCCTTTGTGCTATGCATAAAAAATCTTGTCTTAAACATTAGTTTACCAAAAAAATAATTACAATAATGATATTTTAACCATTATTTTTGATAAATACTTGTATTGTGCGGATGTTGGCTTTCATGCTAGAGCCCCAGGCTCCAGAGTAACATTGTACAATGTATTATAAAAGTAAATATAAATTGTTGAGGTGGTCCAGTCGGTGGCGGTGCTGTGCCGGCAAACATCCCCCTACCCGTAGCAGCCGGGGAGGATGAACTCCAACAGGAGAAAGCGCCCACCAAGTTGTTCCGTTCCCTTGAGAACTACAAACAGTGAGATACTTTATAATTATCATCTGTGCAAATCACAAATTAAATAATACTAACAAAACATCACACCCCCTCAAGAAAAGTGTCTCAAATTGTGATTTTTTAGTTAAATATTATGTTTTGTTTGTTTTGCAATAACTTAATGAGTAAAATCTCAAATTGCATCATTGAAGATAATATTAGCAATTTTTAAATGATAATTTGAAACGGATAAAGATGCATCTAGGATTTGAACCCAGGACCTTCGCCTTGCCGGGAAGCTGCTCTACCAACTGAGCTAATGGGACCCTGTAGCATTGGGTTATATTTAACTGTATCATACTTCGAATAAGAACTACTAACTTTATCTTCATTTTCTCACTGCACATTTTTATTAGCTGCTATCTTTATGTATGATCGCAAGATTCATCTCGAACTAAATAATCTAGTTAGTGTCTTGTTTTTCTTTTAGTTAGTCCTACAAATACCCTATAATATTGATAATATGTCCAACTCCAGTAAAATATTGGCAATATCAACAAGCAGCAGTAGCTAGAGACACTAGTGTGGCATATTGACGTTAACTTTCCTTTCAATGGCGGCAAATTTATTTAGTACTTGGGGTCAGTGTTCTGCACTTTCTAATTTGTATTTTGATCAATATGTATTGATAAATATATATATAAAATATCCCAAAAAGTATGTTCTGTGTGTGCAGTTTACGAATGTACTAATTACAGAGTTTTCGGGGTGCCAAAAAACATTGAGACAGGTTAGTTATAATTGTGGAAATTGAATTAATAATAAATTATTAATTATCATAAATAATAAATACCCTGTAATATCAAAAAATCCTCATTAAAGCACATGAACCTAAAAGGCCCTTGACAGAGCATTAGTTAGATTTTGTATGAGCGGCATTGAGGCCAAATCTAGGATGAGGGGTAATTGCCTGGTAGCTATCTTATGTGACTTTTGAAATGATTTGGATGCAAAGTGGTATATGATGAACTACATATTTTATTTTTGTATTCTTAATGCAGTTACAACGGCTTATGATTTTTTTGGGGTATTTAAAGAGATAAGGAATGGATACATTTTTAGTATTTTTTATACATCTTCCCTCTCACTCCGTGGCTTCAACTTGTTTTCAAATAGTTCCGTCCAGGGCTTTTTAGGTCCACATTAAAAAGCATACACAAATAGAATTAATGTTAATAATTTAATAACTTTTCTAAACCATCAAAGACAGCGTTAATAGCCGCTTTAATGTTTTTTGCTAATAATTAATGATAAAAAGCTGTAAGGTTGTATGTTAGATTACAAAAAAAAAATCTCAATTTCTATAATTTATTAACATAAAATAAAGAATATATTTCACATAAAATTTATGAAAGAAAACCATCGCACACAACTCCCGCCGCTAGGAGACATTAATGTAGCATGCTGCTATCATAATGTATGTGAAATGTCAGAAGTTGGAGGTATTATTAATATAACAGGGTACATATTTGGTTTTACGAATCTGTAAATATTCGTTTTTATTTTCTCCTGAAAAGTTTTCATTTTGTGGCTTGAAGGGTTTTACCAAACCACATTCCATATCCCTCTAATATATTTTTTTAATGGTTTTATTATCTTCACTTCTACCACTATATGTAGTTATGGAAAAAATGAACAGTAGTATTTATTTAATTAATATTGTCTTTTGTTTTTTGCAATACATAATTTGAAATTTTCAGGTCACCAGTAGTAGGTTTGGAGTACATCTTAGAAATCATAAGTGACTATGGCGCAATTCATTACTTCTGTACTCTCTGTGAGAAGAAGGGAGATAGTAACACTATTGTGAATCACATTGTTGGGACCAAGCACAAGCTCAACTACTTGGTAAGTTATAAAGCCACTAGCTCCACCCCTGTACCCCACTGACTCTGACTTGTATAATTTTGTTTTATTGAGAGCCTAAATGATGTTTCAATTTCGTCAACACTATGAAACAACAACAATGAAATCTTTTAAATACATACTAACAAAACCTGAGTTTCATTGTCTGAATATCTATACAAATAGATGTTAACTTGTGTACTGAGTTTGTGACTGGTGACATCAGCATCAAACCATTTTCAAAAAACCCGCCAATTTGAAAAAGTGTCGCGGGCCCGCGGTAAAACAAACAATGCAGCTTGCGCGCGGTCACCAGTGTTGCCAACGAAGGCGATTTATCGTTATTTAGGCTACTCAGAACGAGAATCAGCGACGAAAAAAATCTAACCTGTTGAACTTACTTTTTAAACAAAAATACACCGGTTTTTGACATAATATTTTTTGCGTCCGAAATGGAATCTTGTAGCCACCCCCCCCCCATGGAATTCGAAAAATTGTTGTGGGGAATCACATATGATGTTTTTGGGTGCGCGGAATTTTTTCTCAGCGAAGTTCCGTAACAACCCCCTCCCCCCCCATGGATTTCAAATATTTTGTGGGGAGCACTCATTTTGAATTTTTTTTGTGGGGAATTATGTTTTATAGAAATTCTCTAACAACCCCCCCCCCTCCCATGGAAATAGGAACCGTCAGGTATTCAGTGGCCCGCCAGTGATTCAAAATCGTCAATTTCGCCCAACTGTTAAAAAGGTTGGGCAGCCTTGATCTATATGAATATGTTTTTTTAAGCCATAATATTTTTCACTGGAGTCCCTTATTGATCAGCAGTTTGCGTTTGTTTGTAAATGAATGGAGTTTTGGTTTGTTTTCAGCGAAATCACTACCCGACTGCATATAGAGCCATGCAAGTGTATCTGAAGGATGGTGACAAGTATCATGGAACGGTACAAGTGATACAAAACATCTGCAATTGCATAGAGCAAGCTTATGGAAGATTACCACCTACCGTTGTTGAAAACCACGACTTTGTAAAGAACAGGTACTACTCTGTCTAACGGGGATTTTCTGTAAGCGCTCCCTTACCCTATAATAGAAAATAATAATAGTTGGAAGTCCCGCAGTTTTCAGGGTCTTAATATCCGATACGCACATAGAGTAAAGAACTCGTGATCCAAAAGTCAGACCATACTTTGCTTAGATTTCATATGCAGAACTGTGTTTCACCATCGTTAGAAATTCAAAGGGGTTGGCGATATACGATCAGGCGAGTGTAAGAGAGACAGCACATGTTAAATGGGCTAGAACCAAAAGGTACTTCAGTCAGTGGTGACATTGTTTTCCATTCAAACCTTGGAAGGCATTTCTAGTGTTCTTCTTTATTTTATGGATACACATCATTTCAAATAAACTGAATAACAAAATTGAGCTCACTCAAGTTTTAAACCCAACAATTTTTTTTTTCCAGATCAAAATATATTAAAGCATCGTCTTCAACTCATCACTTCTCCGAAAGAGATGGGGGAACCTTCGAAGACCTGGTGGATGGGGAGTACATCTTGTTACTGTCTCAAAGAGGTGAGATAACAGTCCATATTCATCACATAGAGTTTATTGTTTCGAATCTGTCTTTTTCTTTAGATTTCCACATACTTTTGTTTATTTAGTTTTAGTATTCAATAAATGCCTTCTTTGATATGTACATTAAAAAAAAAAAACATTTTCATGTAATTATAAATAATAAGTAATATGTGTTAACAAATAACAATAATATGGAATTTCCTTAGTGGCACTCCCGACCAGATATTCCCGAAACCTACTAAAAGAAAAAATGCCCCATGCTTTGTCTTCACCAAAATGAATGAATTCTTTAAAGATAAAAGCAATTTACAAGTGCAAAAATAAAATATAAATGTTTATTTCGTATCATTTTCAAGATCGAATTTTGATGAGATACCAAGGCGACCGCTCTGCTTGTGATTTACTAATGACTAACGATGCGAATTTAGTCCTTTGACGCATTTCTCAGTGTGTAGAATCTGGAGCGCACAAAGGTATATTGCGAGGTGTCCCTTTAAGCATTTGGGGGAATTCACCGCATTTCTTTCTCGATCCTAGATGAAAATTACTCAATACATGTGGTTGAAGTGTACTTCTGAAAGTCTTGGGGTCGACCAAGTAAGAAAGAGACATAATATAATGTAACTGTGGGAGAAGTATGACATTTACAAAATTAGAATAGGATGTCAACTACCAGAGTATTATGAACCCCCTCATTTATCACATCTGTATGATATGCTGCGGATAACTGAGAAAAAAAAATGGAGTCAACCCGACCTATCACAAGAATATATGCAATTTTATGAAACCTTCCAACCGAATAAACATCAATATAAAAATAAACATAGATAGAAGTTCAACCAATGAAGTGAACAAGAGTTGAGAGCAAAAGGCTGCGCTTTCTTGCCTTATGTTCACAATATGATGGACAGAATTGCCAAGATTGATAACACGACAAAAATACAAGATACAAATACTTACTGAGGCCTGCAAAAACCAAGTTTCCTCTTGAAATTTATAAACTCAGCTGTTCCAGATGTGACAAGGTTTATGTAGACCAGACAGAATGGACAATCTCTAAAAGAATATTAGAACACTTTCGAGCATGTAAACTCGGCCACCCTGACAAATCGGCATTTGCCGAGCATTTAATTGAAACCAGCCATTACTTTGGATTTATTCCTGAATTCCTGGGAAGGCCCAAAATACATAGAGCATGCGTAATTACTAATTAATATAGACGACGGGGTTAAGCTCAATAGTTCTCTGTATCCGATAATTGACGTCTACACCAAACTAAACACAAAAATCCATCTTAAATTATAATGTATTATTAGCTGCTTTGTTATTATGTTGGCAACAGGGTATCATATCTACATACATAAGCACAGACTTAACCACAATCTTAAATAACAATAAATCATTTTTCTTCATTAGTATTTTTTTTTTTTTTTTTAATTATTTATTAACCAATAAATTAACATACATTTTTTTTTTGGTATAATCCACCTCACTAGGAAAATCCTTATTAACCCTTTGCACTCCTAATTTTTTTTTTAATTACCTACTACCAACTCCTTAATTAATTTACAAAAAAGGGATAAAAAGTGGCCTCAATAAAACGTTAAACAAAAATTTTTTAAATATGTAATTTTTATTACTCTTTCTTTACATAGAGTACAAAAAACATAGAAATATATAAAATTAACAACTTAATATGCCCTTATTCACTACTAACGAAATATTTGCTACTAAAAACAGTAAAAACAAATACACAAACAGAACAAAATATTATGTGATAACAAGTGAATAGGTATAAGAATCCTTTGTTATGTGTTGGGAGAAATCCCTCAGCGCTTCCTATTGTTACGCAGGTAGACAGGCAAGTACCTACCTACTTACATGCGTCGCAACCAAATAACTGCGCAGTGCATTTACAAGGTTAAAAATAATACGATTTTAAAAATTATCTAAAAGGCGAAACTTGACGAGATATATGTATTTTGCGTATTCGGAATATTCAGAATGAGATATAAAGTGTTTAAAAGAAAAAAAAATACATTTGATAATTTAAATTATTTTTCGAAATTGCGTTACTATAATGTCGAGTATGACTCGACATAGGAGTTGGTGTAAGAAATATAATGTCGAGCCACACTCGACAAAGGAGTGGTATGAGTTAACTCTTTATTATTAAATTTTTGGACTTTTGTAAAACTTGTTTATTAAAAAATAATTTTTAACAAAAGAAACGTTAAAAAGTTTTATTTCATTTTATCAAAACTTGTAAATGTAAAATAATCACTAATGTGAGCGAAGTTTCAATTATTGATACAATTTTTTGTTTTTGTTTATTCCCGAGATCTGGAATAAACAAGAAAAAACAAATGAATAAATAATAATTATATACATCGCATATACCTGTAGACATTTAAATTTATTTTGTGTTTAGACATCTGATTAGATGCATGACTTGTGACTTTTCCATGAACATTTTTTAAGAGAAATTTTATATATTCTCCGGGTAGTGAGATTTCAGTACATTTAAAAAAATATCAGGCCCAACTATCAAAAAAGTGCTCAAGCTGTCAATAATTCTGTAATGCTCAAGCTGTAATTATGTAGAATAATCTCCTTTCAGGAAGTACCACTACCACTAGTTTGTGAACACCATTTGACTTGGATCATAGACTTTTATCAAATTGTCTTTTTATCTTTTCAACCATCTTGGTTTGCCATTTAAACTATCGCAGCACCCTCCGTTTTTGTCTAAAATTTATTGACAAACTGTAAATTATGAATGTTGTGTTTTCAAACATAAGCATGGCGTAGTTTTTATTTATTTTGTATTATTTTGTTTTCAGAGCCACCAGTAAACGAATCACAAAATCAGCCTATCCCTTCCAGTGAAAGTTTGTATGTATAAAGTTTTTATTATTAATTTATTTGTGTTTTAAAAAAAATTGTATTTAAACATTAATGGGTCTGACAGATTACGCTATACGCAGCATGGCTTGGCCTATTTTAGAATATAGCTCGCCATACAATCCCAATGGGAATGGGTTCCATGATAAATCCTCAAAATGACAATTCAATACACCTTTAAAGGTGATAAAAAGTGATGAAACAAAAACCAGGTTAAATAGTGACATATGTAACCTATTTAACCTAGTTTTTGTTTCATCACTTTTCATAACTTTATAATACTTTTTATAAGTGTGTTGAATTGTCATTTTGTTGAGTTATCCGGTCACCATGGGAATGTATGGCGAACCATATGCTGAAATAGGCCAAGCCGTTGTCTTTCACAAGCTTAATGAAATTTATTTTAAGTTTTTATATGTTTTAATTATTTTAGTACAATGAAATTCCTCCACAAAATAACAGTTTCAATAGTGTAGGAATATTAACAACATTTTTATTAATCCCTTGGGTAATTTTGGGAGATATTCTTCACAGGAACAACTAGAAACAGTTATTTGGGTTTGCAAATTTTTAAATATATATTTTTATACCAGCTGTACCCCGCCACATGTTGCTGTGGTTCAGTCTGTCTGTGCAGATAGAGAAACAATAGCGAGTGTTGCTTTTAAGTCAGATCTGTATAATATAGTTATATAAAAACACATGCGTATTCGAATGCAATGCTGTGTCAAAGCAATTGGTTAAGAACTTTGGGAGATTTAAAAATTTTAACGTTTTTATTTATATAGAAGATAGATAGATTAAACAAAAAAGTGAAGTGGAAATAACTTTTATAATACCTTTAATGTTTTTTTAGTTTCGTATAAGGTGGCAATTATAGTTAACATTGTAAAAACCATTGGTAAGCAAATTTAAAAGTGTTATTTTTGTTTGCATTATAAATTTTACCATTTTTGATTGCATATGTGGAATTGTAATATTAAAATCTGAAAGAGTCTTTCGTCTGCTTTCAAAAACAGTATTTTATTTTGAAATACAGTAGAACCCCGTTAATTCGAACCCCGATAATTCGAAAAAACGCGTAATTCGAAATTTTCGCAAAAAAAATTTCCGCTGAAAAATTTTTTCATACAAAATTTTTTTTAATTCGAAATTCGTTAATTCGTAATTCGAAATTTATTTTTGTCCCCGAACGAAAATTTGTTCGTGTAATTCGAAAAAATTTGATTTTTGCGAAAATAAATCATAATATTTCGTAAATCTGAATCTAAAATTCAGCCGTGGCGGTAAAACGCCGAAAAATGTATTTTTACGTGGTTATACATCGTCCTAATTAGTATTATTATTTTGTAAATCTGAATCGATTTACACTGGAATGTCGTATTTTTTTCAAATTTATTTCGAATATCCGAGTTTGAAGGGCCGAGAAAATACATTTTACGCGGATATATGTCGTAGTTTTACGAGTTTACGCCAAATATCTGCATTTAAAGGGTCGGCCGCGACGAAACTCGGCCGCGTAATTTCGATTTACGCGTAAATATATCGTATTTTTACTAACTTTACTTCGAATATCCGCGTTGAAAAAATACGGCGCGACGGAAATCGGCCGAAAAATTTCGATCCATGCCGAAATATGACATATTTTTACGAATTTACTTCAAATATCTGAACTTAAAAGGCCGGCTGCGACGAAAAACTGCCGATAAAATTCGATTTACGCGGAAATATATCATATTTTTACGAATTTACATCAAATATCTGAATTTAAAGGGTCGGCCGCGACGGAAATCGGCCGCGCATTTTCGATTTACGCGGAAATATAACGTATTTTTACGAATTCAAATTCAGATATTTGAAATAAAGTGCCGGCCGCGACAGAAAATTACCGCGAAATCTCGATTTACGCGGAAATACATCGTATTTTTACGAATATCTCAATTTAAAGGGTAGGCCGCGACCGAAATCGGCAGCGAAATCTCGATTTACGCGTAAATATATAACATTTTTATGAATTTATTTCGAATATCTGAATTTGAAGAGCCGGCCGCGACGGAATACGGCCGCGAATCCTCGTTTTACGCGGAAATATATCGTATTTTTACGAATTCAAATTCAGATATTTGAAATAAAGGGCCGGCCGCGACAGAAAATTATCGCGAAATCTCGATTTACGCGGAAATATATCGTATTTATACGAATTCAAATTCAGATATTTGAAATAAAGGGCTGGCCGCGACAGAAAAATACCGCGAAATCTCGATTTACGCGGAAATATATCGTATTTTTACGAATTCAAATTCAGATATTTGAAATAAAGGGCCGGCCGCGACAGAAAATTACCGCGAAATCTCGATTTACGCGGAAATATATCGTATTTTTACGAATATCTCAATTTAAAGGGTAGGGCGCGACCGAAATCGGCAGCAAAATCTCGATTTACGCGTAAATATATAGCATTTTTTACGAATTTATTGCGAATATCTGAATTTACAGGGCCGGCCGCTACGGTAATCGACCGCGAAAATAAAGAAATAATTGGTATTAATACGAATTTACAACTAAAATACCACCCGGATTTGAAGAGGCGGCCGAGAAAATCGATTTTCGGCGTATTTTATTTTTTTTTTCTTTTCATAAAATTTCGAATTACGTGGAAATTCGTTAATTCGAAAATTGATTTTTGATGTCCGCTGGATTTCGAATTAACGAGGTTCTACTGTAGTAAGAAAAACAGCGAATTTATTTGGAATCAAATTTAATCCGAAAATATTTTCCACAGAATCTGTAATCTGACAGTTCTCCTAAGAGATGTACACTGCAAAATGTAAGAGGCTTTAGGGGTTAATAGGTATTGGAGATGTATTAATATTGACCAAACCAAACTTTTATCAGTTGACTTCAATATGATTCCTATACAAGTGGTTAGAACTTCAGTACATATAATAATTTTTTTTTTTTAAAAGAATGAAAGATAATATTTAATAATTAAGTTTAATTGGGTAAATATTTTTTGAACAAAGTTTTCAAATGTGTATTTTTGTGTTTTCAGAATACATATGAAGTTTCCTTCTCCTCCCAAAACAGTTCAACAACAACGCACAGTCAATATAAAGGATACAATCAAAATTTCTATAAAATCCACTGCAATGAGTTTGGACAAAGCTCAAGAGGTAATCATTTCAACACTACTTTCCATAACTATTCACATCAATCATCTGTACAACTACTACTCTACATGGGAAACCATTTGCTGTGTTAAACTGTTTGCTCAGTGAATATCACAGTTACAAATGGAACTTTTGTAACACTCCTATTTTTTTTTAAAATTTTTTCAAATTGGCTACATTTTGACCAGCGTACGCTCGCAGGTTTTGCAAATGGCCAAAATGTGTCCAAATAAGCTTGAGTAGTTATGGTATTTTATTTAGTCATTGTTTCCCCGTAACTACATTTATACTTTCCTTCCTACTTTTAATTTATGTTTATTCCCGCAACTACTTTCAACTTTATTTCTTATTTGTTTCTAGGAAAAGGATTTGCGAGAAAACTTAAATGCATTGAAAGCACGTAAAAGTGATGCAAGAACAGAGCCATCAAACTATGTTAAAGGTATTTTAGCGATATACCAGCATTTAAACTTATAAACTTAGTTAACTGTGATATGCATTGATTCTATGTTTGTCATTTGTTGTTTTAGGTTTGTACGCTCCCAGAAATAAGTTGGAGCCTGTTTCCCCACCCAGTGACTCCCACAATTCCGATGGGCGTGGCTTCAACAAACGGTTCATGAAAAGGTTCAACCCCAGAGAACCTTTCCGCCCTGGAAATAGTAGGGAGAGAAATTATAGAGACAGAAGTGGATCTCGAGAGGACAAGAGGGAGAGGGGCAGGAGCCGCTCTCCCGTGAGGAGATCTCCTGTGAAGAGGTCTCCCCGAAGGAGTAGGTCCCCGCACTACCACCAGCACCCCAGGGACAAGTACAACTCATCTTACAGGTCAGTCACAATCTATCGTTATTTCAATGGAAGATGCTCTGAGGAACTAGCGTAATTGATCCCTTCGGCATCGGTGTCTCGAGACCCATGTTCACTCCCTCCTCTCCTCAAAAGGACCCTCCACACAGCATCCTCTGAAGTCCGTTAGTATGGAAAAGGCTGGGTGCATTGTTTCCTCATTCAAGTCGAGCTGATTATTTCTGTTTCAGGCCACCTGTTGAAGTACCATTACGATTAGTTCCTGAAGTTGAAAGTGTAAGTTCCTAATTATTAATCATTTTATTACTGAATAAAACCTACATTAAACCTAACTTGATAGTTAATTATGTTATTTTGTTCTTAATTTGACAGCACAAATTATTATACAAATTGGATCTGTTGCAAAAGAGAATTGAAGATGGTATGAGAATGAGTAAAAAAACTATGGAATATCATGAAAAAAATCCTGAAAAACATCCCCTTTATCAAGAGGAGTGGAAAAAATACTGGAATAAACGATACAAGGAACTTAAAGCTGGTAAATATTATTTATTCTCCAACGATTACTTCTAACAGTTGTCTTACACCTTGTAGAAATCTTTTAACTTTATCTGTTATTCTGTCGCTATGCACTAATGTCGCATGTATTGTGATATGTGGAATTAGAAAGTTGAGAATCTGACTTTGTCAGTACGAGAGATAGGCTGTTCAGTATGAAAGCCAATGTACATGCTTCATCTCTCTCTCATATCCTGGCTCAGACAGGCATCACGCATCCATTATCTTTGTGCAGGGTTAAACAATAAACCTAATCTCTAAAGTTACTGAGAATTATTATATTAATCATCTTCCATCATATAACAGTGAACAGCTAATATAACATGATCCATGAAATAGTACTAAAACACATACATTGTGTCAATATGTGCTATAGATAGATTTCCAAAGTCCAAGGCCAACAGTTTACACCCGCGCTCTGCCTGCGAGTTCTTTCAAAAGATTAACCATCTTGTTTGAAGTGGTACAATAAAATTCTGTAATGTACTTTATTTTAGGTTATGTTTTGATTTCAGATATCTTAATATTTATAATAATATTATATTATACATATTTGTGGGTTAATGCTAGAAGTGCCTATGTCCGATTTTGGTAATTTGTGTGCCTGATAGTTCTCTAAAATATCCCCTATTTTTAAAGTGCAAGAATCTATGACAGCCATATTGTATTTCAAAGTAATGTTTCCACATAATAGGGAATTCTCTTCACACCAAAAAATCACTTATTATTAATTATTCACATGTAGAAACACTTCAGACACAAGAATACATAGTTTTTATAATTTTCAAAAATCATTTATTAAAGTTATAATGACTTTAAAAACAGGCGTGAACGAAATATTTCAATGCAGCTAAAAACGCCCGGTGATTGATCAAGCGTTCAAGGGCGAACAATGACGTCACTGTTGACCGGCCCGAGTAGATCCTGCAAACCGATGGCGGCGGCAGCGGCAAAGGTGTGACGTAGCACTTGTGACGTAGCGGTCAAAATGGCGCATGACCGTTTTCAGAGCCGAAATAGCACGCAATTTTTAAAACAACTACAAAAAATTGAAAATGCATTTAAAAAAAAAAGAAAAAAAGAGGCACATAATAAAATAATTATCTTTATTGAAATAAATTATTTACAAAATGCACGAGAATTCCCTATTGTATATTGAGACGCACGGGCACTTCTAGAATTATCCCTTAAATATATAATACATACTTAGATACAGTATTTAATGAATCACATGGGTTTTTTGGTGTGAATAAGAGTTAACCTATTTATAGTTAATCATTATTTAAATTTGCTTTCAAAAATAATAATAATCCAGATCATTTCACAGGTTGATATTTTATCTGAAAATTAATAAAAGAAATGTGTCAAGGACTTAAAATTGCATAATTTTATTGCAAATCAATGCAGTTACATGGGTATAGTTATATAATATAATACAGTTTAATGTTATTTGTGATTTGTGATTGCCTGTAAACAATATAAATAAATAAGAATAATAACATATGTACATTCTAGCATCACGTTCATCAATCAAATACATTGTACATATAGTTTTGTATTAGTGATCAACGAACAGGTGGATGCAATCTGTTAAACATAAATTGATAATAGTTTGACTAGTCTAAAGTTAGTAATAACATCAGATCATTGTAGAAATGTAATAAATATTTGTATAACGTCCTTGAGGTAATTTTGCACAAAAACAGCCCTATAAAAATCAACCAAATATTATTATTAATTAATGTCTGGTTTAATCTTTGGCTATGTGGAAAGATTTCAGCATGAAATTGACTTTGTAAGTGAAAGTGTTTTGTTTTGTTGCGAAGTTAGCAGTCCACAATGGAGTGCTGGTAACTACCCTGATGTATTGAAGTGAGGCATGGAACTGGCAAAGAAAGGATGAAAGTAGATTGAATGCTGTTGAAATGAGATCCCTGAGGCGTATGTGTGGTAAAACCATGTATGATCGTGTGAGGAATGTGGATATCCGCAAAGAGTGCAAGGCTGATGTAAGCGTAATGAGTAAGATCAAGAAAGGGACGCTTAGATGGTTTGGGCGTGTAGAGCGAATGAGCGAAGAAAGGAGTGTAAAGAGAATATACGATGCAAATGTGAATGGTAGCAGAAGTCGGGGACGCCCGAGGAAGACATGGCATGACCAAGTGAATCAGATACTTGAGTCGGGCCATGTCAAGAGTCGGAACAATAGAAGAGTATGTATGAGACGATGTATGAATGTGAATGAGGCAAGAAGTGTGTGCCAAGACCGAGTTGTTTGGCGGTCCGTCCTCTCTGCCTACCCCTGCGGGGAAACGGCGTGATGGTTAGTTAGTTAGTTAGTTGTAGCCTTCTGGTGATTTATTGTTTGTGTGTTATATCAGTAGATGTTGAATTGGTATTTTTGTTCCACCAGCAAATGCAGACGTGAACCAATATGATTTTAAACCGGAGTGGATACTGTTCTGGGGAAAGCGCATGAAGGAACTGCACTTGGCCAAGGTTGAGGCTCTGAAGATGGAGCACTGTCGGCTGCTCAACCTTTCTACAGAAGAGCCAGAATTCTCCAGTTATTTTAAATTTATTGATGATAAACCAACCACCGTATTGAGGTAAAAAACATTCATTATTTTTTTTAATTTAACAATGAATTTGCCATTGATAATAATGAATACCAAGGAATAAAATGTTTCCGTTCAAAGAAATGTGCATATCGTCGCCTTACTATTAAGACCTCGTAAGTCTGTTTTAGAAAAATATTGATTGAAAAAAAAAATATTATTTTGAGAAATAAAAATACAAATTAAATTTGTTTCGCAAGCTTACAGTATTACCGACATTATCCTTAGTGTTCAAATATAAAAAATATTGTTAATTTTGGTTAGGAGGTTTTTATATAACTTTTTAAGAATCTTGGGCGTAAATCGAAATTTCGCGGCCGACTTCCGTCGCAGCGGGCCATTTGAAATTCAAATATTCGAAATAAATTCTTAATATACGATACATTTACGCGTAAATCGAAATTACGCGGCCGAGTTTCGCCGCGGCCGACCCTTTAAATTCAGATATTTGGTGTAAACTCGTAAAACTACGACATATATCCGCGTAAAACGTATTTTCTAGGCCCTCCAAACTCGGATATTCGAAATAAATTTGAAAAAGTACGACATTCCAGTGTAAATGGATTCAGATTTCCAAAATAATAATACTAATTAGGACGATGTATAACCACGTAAAAATACATTTTTCGGCGTTTTACCGCCACGGCTGACTTTTAGATTCAGATTTACGAAATATTATGATTTATTTTCGCAAAAATCAATTTTTTTCGAAATTACACGAACAAATTTTCGTGCGCGGACTAAAATAAATTTCGAATTACGAATTAACGAATTTCGAATTAAAAAAAAATTTCTGCGGAAATTTTTTTGGCGAAAATTTCGAGTTACGCGTTTTTTCGAATTATCGGGGTTCGAATTAACGGGGTTCTACTGTATAGTAAATTGGAAATAAATACACAATCCATGTTCGGCAAATTATTTTTAAGATATTAAGTTTTAATGTAGTTATGCACAACATTAAAGTAAAGAAAATAAGAGTTTTTTGTTTTGTTTCATTCTTCAGCTTAATTCTAAATCGATAAGAACATAAATAATTATTCCAAACCTTTCCCGAACTATCTAATTGAAAAACAACCATTGCTCCACACACTACAAGCGTGTAAAATGAAAAACCGACATTTGTTTATGTCACCATCTCTGTAAAACATATAATATTCATCGTGTTGTCTCTCCCACTGTCATGACCTAAGCGTCCGTAAATTTAATTTTCGACATAAAATATAGTCCCATCTCGTTTATTCTATGGCGCTCATAGGGACAGAAAATACTTTATAATAACAATTGTTTTTTCCATACAATGATAGACGAATAACTCCAAATAATGTAATATATCATGTACATAACTCCATCCAAAAAGTAAAAATTGTTCCTGCAAAATTTTTGCGAACTTTTACGTCATCTTTTATAAATTTACAATATCAAAAATGATTTATATTTATCAAAACACATTACTTGGTCAATGAACTATGTATAAAAACACAATTACTTACGTTTATTTGTTGAATTAACTGATTAATCTCGTTTTTAGCTAACGCTCACTCAGAAACCGACCGTTGGAAAAAAACTCATAAAACAAGCGACGCCACTTTACCATAGATAATTTATATTTACACGTACAGGGCTCGTAGCCCCATCAAACAAAAAGCTAATTCTAGTCCGAACTTGGCGCAAGCGATTCTGACCTTTTACTTCATACAAATTCTTTATACATAAGGGTTAAAATCGCATTTAAAAAAAAAAAAACCGCCGGATTTCAAAAAAGCCCGCCGGCGGTCGAGCCACAGTTTACCGGTTAAGGTTGAACAAGCAGAATCTAACTTCCGTTTAGCGTAACTAGACTTACTGTGGGATGGTATTGCATGTAGTTTAAATGGAGATTCTCCAATGTCAGTTAAAGAAGTGTTGATTTCTTGTAAAAAAAATTCTTTGTTTAAAACATTTTCAACTTCACTTATGTCTTCTTGAAAAGTGTTAAGCTCTTCAATTTCATTGTTAAGGTTTTGGCTCTTACTAATTTTTGCTCTGCATGCATTACAAATTTTTTGTCCAGGGATTGCTTTATTAGTTACTTTTAGAATGGTATTAATGTTCTCTGAAAATTCCAAGGATACTGTTCTTAAAGTTTTTGTAATTTTCCTTTTGTGGCTTTGGAACGGGTCAAAACAAGCTTTTTGAAATGTTTCTTATTTATTTAAGTTAAATATTCTGTGGTGCTCACAAATGTTGAAAACCAAGTCTGTAGATACAAAACTTCTTTGTTGAATAAGCTTTTTTTCAAATTCACTTAACAAATCCACACTCGTTAATTTCTCTGACTTAGTATAACTTTTTTTGTGACATTCAGTACCATTATGTTGTCCCACACTACATTTAACTAAACTTGTTTCGATTAGAGACATTTTAACAACGTACACCATAACATGAAACAACTACTGTATTTATATAGATGATCACTGCTTTGAAGCTGACTCAGAACTAAGCATGTCAGAGGAAACAAAGCATGTAGTATCCTGCAAACTTAGTGATGAGGCAGATAGTAATTTTCATCAGTGTTGCCAATTCAGCTCCTTTAGAGCTAGATCTGGCTCTAAATCGACGTCGTCAGCTCCAAAAAAAGTCATTTAGCTTCTTAGCTCGTTTTTCAGATTTTTCAGCTCTTATTCACGTGAAATAATATTAAAAAAAAATTATATTTGCAATAATATTCCAAAATAACGAGGACTTCCCAAAAAAAGAGATTCCCCGAACTCCTGCACAAGTAAAAAATAAAACTAGAAATACACTTGGCAATGACATGGTTAATTCGATTTTAACAATTCGATCGGGGCTCAGGCGACACAACAAATGTTGCGAGGATTATGAACTTCCCCTAGAAGTTAAAAAAAATTGGAACAATGGCTGTATATGAAAAAAATCCTGATGAAGCCGGTTCTAGCAGTGCGATGGTACAGGAACTGGAACCGGATGACTGCTTAGATTTTTTAGAGGACTAGTCGCTGCCTAACAAAAAAAATTATAAAAAAGCAATAAAAATATCCTGAAGACTTCGATATTATCAAAAATAATTGTGTTTTGAAAATTATAAAAACAAACAAGTGTATTGTTGAGTGTTTGTTATGAGTTGTTCAAAAGCAGCCAACAAGAAGGACAAAAGGCAAGTTTTTTTTTTGTCAAAAATTCTGCATTCCGCCCCCAAATTTTTCTTCTCTGAAATTCTCTAACAACCCCCCCCCCCCCCATGCTTTATGTCACTTTCAAAATTTTAGCTCCTTTTTGGCTCTTTTTTGGGTTTCGCCTAGCTCTACTTTAAAATTCGAGTTGGCAACACTGATTTTCATGTTCTGTCTTGTTCTTGTTGCAGATACATCATTTCCATGTAGTGACTTGTCTCTAGGACTGTTTCTTTGATATTAGTCCATTCATTCAACCTATATTACTAGCTATATACCTAAACTATAACTTGCCCAATTACAAACTAAAAATAGATATAAAAAAATCACAAAAAGTTTGAAAAAAGTTTAAAATGGATTTTATTTATTTTTGTATCTAGATTTAAAAAAACCTAGAACAATTCTGTATGATAAAGATTTCTTATTTTAAAAACGTTTCTACACTGTGAAGCACACAAAATACCAGGAGTTTTATTTTTTTAGGTTGTACTATGTTTATTGTAGATAAGAATAAAAAAAAATTACAAAAAGTTTGAAAAAAGTTTAAAATGGATTTTATTTATTGAAGCAAGTAAAATGCCATGAATTTTATTTTTGTATGTGATTCTATGCTATTTGTAGATATGAATAAAAAAAAAATTACTTCATTAACACTGTACCTTCCCGAGATATTGCTTTTTTGTAAAGTACCTTTTCCGTCCCAAAAAATTACTTAAAAAATTACTTTTGGTAATTTTTTAAAGTCAAGTAGATAAATGTAAAGGGTTTATTTATTTTTTTCTGCAATCAGCATAGTTTTCTTGATAATATTGAAAATTTTCATTGCATTTGCACTATAAATGACAAAGATACAATTTTTTTTCATTGAAGGTACAAGCTCTTCCGGAGTGCTCGGAATATGTAAAAACGCTTATTTTGCCCAAACTTCAACTGCCCATAAAAAAAAACGAGTTGAGGTAGGAAGGTAAAATTTGGTATATTTTCTTATCTATATGGAAGGATTAAAAATTTAAAGTTTCATCAAAATCTGAGATGGTGGGTGACATGGCCTGGATGATTTGGTGCGGATTGACCCGTGCGTTATTTAAAAAAAATCGCTTATTTCAATTACAAAAACAGTGAATTGCGAGCCGTGATTTCACAGCAAAAATACGTTCAATAAGAATACGTAGGATTGGAATAATTTTTTTCCTGTTTAACACGCAATTTTAGTACATATTATGAAAAAGGCCCAGCACACAAACGATTAATAACCTTATACGATTATAAGGTTATTAAAAAAGAAAGGTTATTTGTTTCTTGTGTTTAAAATCATAATTTTGAAGACTGAACATTGTAATTATTAGTCATTAATTGAACAGAATAACTTGCTCACCTTTTTACGGCAAAATTTATCCTTTGTTATCATTGCAATTTAACTTCTAAAACGGGATTTTAATTGGGTACTGACAGCCGCTGCTACCGTGCCAACAATTCGCTTATGTGACTAGCTGAGACTTGTGTGGTTTTAATTCCAATTCTCAACGACAATTACTTACAAGCTTTTGAAATTAGACAATAGATGGACGAATATAATTCGTAGGGTTAAGAGCTTTTAATGGGATTTATTAAAAAAAATTATAGAATAAACTTCAATTTAGCCAAAAATCGGACTTACAAGGTCTTCATAGTAAGGTGACGGTATGTATTATTTGGTGACCGGATAAATCATCACAATGATAATTCATCACATCTTTAAAAAGTTACATAAAGTCATGGAAAGTGATGAAACAAAAACTTTATTAACTGGGTTAAGTAGGTTAGGTTGGGTTAAAAAAATTTGTTTTCATCTTTTCTAATGACTTTATATCACTTTTTTTAAAGTGTGTTGAATTGTCACTGTGTTGAGTTATCATGGAACCGTATTATTTTTACAACTGGTTTAACCTCTTGAGACCTGCGACAAAAAGAAAAAAAATTACATTTTTGTTTTACTTTTTTTGTAAGTGTAAAAAAAAGAATATACACGACGGTGTACACAAACTCGTAGCATAAGCGGGAAACTGGTGAATAATGTTTCATGATGGATGTTTCAACTTAAATACTTAGATCATGCCCATCACTAGTTCCGACCGCACATGAGAAAAAAATTCATGAAGTTTCATGAATTTTTATTATAATTATTTTAATACAAAATGGAAAAAAGTGAGGCGACTAATGTTTATAAGACATTTGACTAATAAAATGTGTGTTTTTTTTGTTTTCATTAAAACTAATTTTAGTTCAGTAAAAATTTATAGGGAGCCATTTTTAAAACTTTTTATGTTTGCATTAAAAAAAAATTATTTGTTTAATTCTGATAAAAAATTTGAAAGTGTATTTCATCATCTTTCAAAAACAGTTTTTAGTTTTCACATACATTCAGAAATATTTGTATTTGGATTTTATTGCAAAACGGAATTCCTCAAACCTTCTGACAGATTATACCAGAGGTCTGATAAGTTCATAAAATATGTATTGTATAAGGTAATTAAGTTTGTTGTTGTACTGGTAAATTTCAGCTCTCCTCGGGAGAATACAGACAGGCCACGCAATGCTTCCCCTCCATCCATGGATAGAAGACGCGAGATGCTAAGTAAAGAAAAGCCAGATTTCCAACAGTCCTTCCCCAGAGAAGGTCGGGATGAGATGTATGACAGGAATGGGAGAGACGGAAAAGATGGAAGGGATGGTAGAATTGGCTGGGACGCCAGAGATGGTAGGGATGGCAGAGATAATAAGAGGAATTACCAGACAAACAGACCAGTGGAGAAGGAATCCAGACCTCCTAGAAGTAAGGAAAGGCGCTTTGAATCCCCTCCAAAAAATTCCAAAGCAGGAGACGAGTGAGTATTTTAAATTTAATGAACCATTTGTAATAATGTTCAGGAGGGTCAAAAACTATCATATACATGCTCTTGCTTGCTGATGTACTGGGGATCTGGGCCCCCTTGCAATTCCGTCTTTACCTTATCGCACGTGGAGCGTGAGCTCAAGGCCACCGGCCTGAGGTGCCTGCACGGGTCACACGGGGCCCTAGCAATCGCAGTACAGTAAGACCCCGATAATTCGAAATTCTCGCCAAAAAAATTTCCGCATAAAATTTTTTTCACACAAAATGGTTTTTTAATTCCTAATTCGAAATTTATTTTTGTCCGCGCACGAAAAATTGTTTGTGGAATTCGAAAAAATTTGATTTTTGCGAAAATAAATCATAATATTTCGTAAATCTGAATCTAATAGTCAGCCGTGGCGGTAAATGTGGTAAATGCCGAAAAATGTATTTTTACGTGGTTATACATCGTGCTAATTGGTATTATTATTTTGTACATCTGAATCGATTTACACTGGAATGTCGTATTTTTTCAAATTTATTTTGAATATCCTAGTTCGAAGGGCCAAGAAAATACGTTTTACGCGGATATATATCGTAGTTTTACGAGTTTACACAAAATATCTGAATTTAAAGGGTCAGCCGCGACGAAACTCGGCCGCGAAATTTCGATTTACGCCTAAATGTATAGTATATTTACGAATTTATTTCGAATATTTGAATTTTAAAGGGCCCGCTGCGACGGAAATCGGACGCGAAATTACAATTTACACGGAAATATATTGTATTTTACTAACTTTACTTCGAATATCCGAGTTAAAAAATACGGAGCCACGAAAATCGGCTGAAAATTTCGATTCACGCTAAAATATGACATATTTTTACGAATTTACTTCAAATATCTAAACTTAAAAGGCCGGCCGCAACGAAAAACTGCCGACAAACTTACGAATTTACATCAAATATCTGAATTTATAGGGTCGGCCGCGACGGAAATCGGCTGCGACGGAAATCGGCCGCGACGGAAATCAGCCGCGCATTCTCGATTTACACGGAAATATATTGTATTTTTACGAATATCTCAATTTAAAGGGTAGGCCTTAACCAAAATCGGCCGCGAAATCTCGATTTACGCATAAATATATAGCATTTTTACGAATTTTTTTTTTTTAATTTGAATTTAATTTATCTGAATTTAAAGGGCCGGCCGCTACGGTAGTCGGCTGCGAAAATAAAGAAATAATTGGTATTATTTAATTTACTCCTAAAATAGCACCCGGATTTGAAGAGGCGGCCGAGAAAATCGATTTTCAGCGTATTTTTTTTTTTCACCAAATTTCGAATTACGTGGGAATTTTTCAATTCTAAATTTGATTTTTGATGTCACATGGATTTCGAATTAACGAGGTTCTACTGTACTTACCAAATATTAGAAGAGCCGTTGAAATTTTTTTATTTTATTGTATTAATACAAGATATTGCTATAATATGACTTGCAAGAAAAACTAGATACTTACGACTAACATACTTATTTACATTTACAAATACATACATATTGTTATATCATTGAAGAAGAAGATGTAGAAAAGTTTTTTGTCATCAGAGAGGTTGGAATATATCCTCGCGATTTACAGAACTTCGTAATCTGTATATCGGTGTTCAGTTGTTGCTGTGGAGATGTTGATTAAAACTCGAATTTACTAATGGTACTCGCGGTGTAACGACGGTGGGGAGTAGTCAATTGCGGGGTTGGGACGCTAGATACAGCTACTGCTCTAGCAGTGATACCAGCACTATGAAATATTTTGTTAAGGAAAAATATTTGTAATGCAAATTAAAGCAGTCCTTCTGGATATTTTTGGCTATTCGGCCGATTCCGAACTGTGTTCGTGTTTGGTTTGCATATTTTTCCTATCTTAAATATGTGTCCTTTTTGTGAGGTGATAAGCTTAGCACGCGTCCTAACTTTAACTAATAATGTTCCATAAGACAGCTATAGAGCCATTTTTGTAAAGTTTATCAAAATGAATAATCTACAAATATCACTTCACCTAGTGTTGATGCATGAAAAACAAAAGTTCATGATATGTCTTGGGAAGTCTTTTTTTAATTTTTTTATTTTTATTTTAATTAAATTAAAATCAAATTTAATAATAATCTTGTGAAGTCAATGAAAATCAGTAATAAAAATTATACTCTTTGGGTGCGACACTATCAAGCATAGAAGTTTTTGCATTGTGATTTGACGAATAGCAGGAAGAATAATTCCTCCTTTTTAATTCCAGCGGCTCAGACTTCTCACCATGGGACGATGATAACGACAGTGTGGACTCAGTCATAATTGTGTCAAACTCAAGGAAAGGTGAATCTGTGTCACGAGATTCTAAGAGTGCATCTGTTCGTGGGAGCGATGTTATTTCAACAGAACGAGAGAGGTTTGTATTCTTGTTACATTATATATTACTTATGTTAATGTTCTTGTTGTAATTAATGTAAATGAATGAAGAAGAAGCAGTAGATATAGAATGGGTGAGGAGTGGCTACTCAACTAAATTAAGTTCTTGTTGATCTGGTGAATTTGCAGATTAGTGGAATGTGATATACTCCATAGTCTAAGTAATATGTTTGAGGAGATGCGATATGATAATGTAAACATATTATGTCTTTTAGTCAGAGACGCGATACGACACAGCAGACAGAGAAGTCAAGTTTTGTATTGTGTATGTTTTGTGTCACAACGCAAACACTTCTATGCTTGATAGTGTCGCACCTAAAGAGTATAATTTTTATTACTTATTTTCATTGACTTCATAAAACACATCTGATAACATGTATCATATCACGAACCTTTGTTTTCCTGCAAGTTTCAATGCATCAACACTAGGTGAAGTGATGTTTGTAGATTATTCAATTTGATAAACCTTACAAAAATGGCTCTATAGCTGTCTTATGGAATATTATTAGTTAAAAGTATATTCACCACTGGTTTATTCCCATAAAATACATGGAAGCAAAGTTCTTATGATTTCATGAGAAGGGAAATTACTTATGAACGCTTTCCATACCGCGACTTTGGACGCGTGCTAAGCTTATCACCTCACGAAAAGGACATGTAGTTTAGATAGAAAAAATATGCAAACCAAACACGAACACAGTTCGGACTCGGCCGAATAACCGAAAATATCTACACAAACGATGTTCGTACTCGGCCGGATGAGGATAGAAGGTGAGTACGGTAAGTACTGGCCAACTGGAAGAAAATGCATACTGAATAAGGTCCGGGCATGGCCTGGAAAGTGTTAATGTCAATATCTCAACATTATTAATTAGGGTTATTTTATCTTGTTCTTTTCAGGAGCTTTGTTCGATCTTCCAAGCCCGCTAAAAAAGAATTTTCTGAATTCAAGAGTGATAAAATGGACATAAATGTAATATCCGTTCTTCGCTTGCTCACCGCTCTGGAGAATTATCTCGGAAGTTTGGGACCCAAAATTGTTGACCTTCTAGCTGTCGCCCTGAGAATGGAGAAGGTATTGTTTCATTCTCTACTTTTTAATATCAGATTCAGCAAGCTCGAGAGATGGTTATACATTATGATGGTAACTGGAACACCCTCCCCACAGCCCCGATATTGCTCCCTTCGACTTTTATCTGTTTGGGCCGCTCAAGGATGCTTTGCTAGGTAGTCCATTTCCCACCAACTTAGACGTGCAAAAGTGGCTTTGCGGCCAGCTAAAAACCTCGGAAGGAATGGACAAGTAGTTAGTGGACCGCCCAAACCCCTACCTTTGTGTAAATAAATTGTACAACCAAAAGTGTTGATAATTTTTGCTTGCTCTCCGTACATATGTATTTCTATAGCCGTATCATGCTTTTGCAAAGCACCAATTGTTTCAAATACTTTTATTTTTCTATATTATAAGCATTTTATCACATTATTTGAAAAGCTTACAGAGCAATTTTGAGAGCTATTTCTCCCAGCCTGATATGGACTTCATGCCATTTTGTATTTTATGTAGTGAGATGTATGACTTAAATAGTGTTAGAAAAAGAGAACATTACTCTGTATTTAAAAGTTTACCATAGACGCAACGAAAGAAGTACAGTGACAATAACTTTTATAATATCTATCTCTAATTAAATATGTTTTTTGTTTAGAGAAATATGTATTCGCTTTAGAGAAATACATTGTAAAATATCAAAGGATCTAGGAGTTAATTATATTGTTTTCTGGTCATTTACTTTTGACAGGTTCAAAATTAACCATATCGACACCGGAAAGAGAAAAGGGCGTAAGCGACATTTTAGTCAAAAATGAGTTAATCATACAGTTTTGATTAGAATTTTTTAATAAATTATTTATTTTCTCGCAGACTTAACAATATCTGTTCTCTGACCATATTTATTTATTTATACGGAAACGACCGTAGCTTTATTGTACTGTCTCCCTTATTCCTTTCATAGTGGTCAATAGTAAAGTTCTCCAGGGTTTTTATTGTCTGTTTGGTGATGTCTCCTAGTTCCACTTGGTTATGACGCATGAAGGGACAATGGAACCATATATGAATTAGGGTCAATTGTATCAAAGAATTTGTACAATATATCAAATTTCAAAGTTAATTTTGCCATTATTTCAGTTCTGTGAAGCAACTGGCCCATAATGATATACATACATAATAGCAGAACTTAAAATTAACTCTGAAAGTTGGTGAATTTAAACTTGAATTTTAACTTTGATATTTTATGAACAATATATTATTTTATTATTTTGTTAACAAATCCTGTAAAACAAACCGCCCTATTAGTGTTTCTACACTCTCTTCACATTTTATACGGCCATTAGCATTTTTCATTCCCAACAGCTGCATGACATGTTTCGCCATTGAGATGGCAGTGTCCTGTGAATAGTCCTAGCTCCCCTAGTCAGTTCCTATCAAGAGTAAGCATGTATGTCGTCTAGCTCGTTTTGGGGGTTAGGATCATTAAGTTTTGTCCCGTTTGCTTTACTAAGAATTAGTGTTGCATTTCCAGGACAAGCCAAACTCTTCGGATGACATCCTGCTGGACGACACGTACAATGTGTTGTTTGAGACGGTGAAGGAGAAGCTGAAGGGGCAGCTGCTGGCCGGCCTGGTGGAGAGCAACGCCGGGCAAGCCACCAAGACCGCCATCCAATACACGGCCTCCCTGCTGCACAAGGGCACCCAGCTGGCCGCCACCAAGAAACTGATGGAGGAACAGGAGAAAATCAAGTTAAAGGTTGCTCCTTATTACATGAAAAATTATATTTGTGTTAACGTTAAAGAGTGAACAATCATTGCCTCAAAACTACTCACATACATATATGAGCAACTACCTACTCCTATTAGCTCTTGAATTCAGCCTTCTAGGAACGAAACAATACATAATAGTAGTTTCAATTTTTATTAGGGACCAGCTGACGTGTACCCGGTATTGCTCGAGGTTATGAATGGTTTGGAGTAAAGTTTAGAGTCTTCCTCGGGCATCCCTGACTTCTTCTGCCATTCAAACTAAACACTCCTGGCACAAACAGAGTCTATGGGGCACACACATACAAACATCGCCTTTTATTTATATAGATAACCTATCATTGCCAGTCCCCGTAAGACTAGAGGATCTGGGTTCGATCCCAATTGCGACTGTTACCTTTTATTTTCTGTGTCTGTTTCATATTTTCATTGAGAGTTGTTGATATTATCTTCGTCAATGATTAAATAATAATGTCTTTATTCTGGAATATGGGGAGGTTAGTGCAATCCCACACATACTAAAATATTAAAATGATGTTTTTAAAATCCTTGTATAAACATATATTTGTTTGTTTTCTCCACAGCATATGCCCGTGAAGGTAGAAGGGATTGGCAAGATGGAGAAAGCCGCCATCGCCAAGCAAATTGCGGCCGCCCTGATCGCCCAAGGGAAGACCAGTGTCACCACGGAGGAGCTGGAGACTCTGGTCAACGCAGTCGTGGGGATGGCCAACGCGGCACAGCCCACTCAGAAGCCTGCCGATTCCGTTGGTTAGTTTTACTTGACTTTGACATTACCTGCTATTCCAGAAGAGTGAAAGTGCACAGAGCTTATCTGTTATGTAGACCAGGGCTGTCCAAACCACGGCCCGCGGGCCGCATGCGGCCCGCGGTTTAGATTATTGCGGCCCATTGAACCTTTTTTTAACCGACTTCAAAAAAAAGTCCGGAAACAGGAATTGATTTTTTTAAGCTCCTCGCTGAACGTTTCCCGAAACTGACGAATTTCGGGCAAAAAATGGGCTCGATGATGGGCAGTACCTACCTTTGTGAAAGTGCATATTCAACAATGAAGTTTATTAAATCGAAATACAGGTCTTCATTGACAGATACTTCACTTAAACATGCACTGCGCCTAGCTACCACTAGTATTGAGGTTGATGTTGACAGAATTGTAAAAGACAAATTAATGAAAAAGTAGATAATAAAATAATGATATTACGTATTATTACCAGTATTTTATTTTTATAAATATTTTGCGGCCCACCAATGTATTTAGTCTTTTTTATTGGCCCTGGGTCCCATCTAGTTTGGACACCCCTGATGTAGACAATGCTGGCCACAGACAATCACCTAACAATTACTTACAATACACAAGCGGAAAACCATCCCAGATGTGTCTATCAACAAACGCTGACTATTCTTGCTATTCGCTTTTCTCCACTGGAATAGTCATATCTCTTCTTCGGGTCATATTCTTCTTCTTGCTTTCTTTACTGATACATCGTTCATCCAGATCTTGATCTTAATTGTTTAATCTCTGGGCATGTAATTATTGTATGCTGCAGTCAGCTCTGAACCAAACAGCGCCTGCTGCGTTTCAAATTTTGGTGTCTCTTATCAAAACCAGTAGACGCCTAGTTAAATGTTCACTCGGTCTTGGCAATTCGGTGCCCGGAGCGGACTGTTCCAATTGCGCCTGCATAGGGCTTGCCCTGGGTGCAATTCAGTATGGTCAATTATTGTAAAGCATGTTACAGTTTTCTTCTTGCTTACATAAAACACTGCGTCTGGTTTTGTATCACGTAGAACTTTATTTATTTGCATGACTGGAAACCAAACGCCAATAATTACGTTTACCATTGATTCTAACTTATTTTATTAACCACTCGAGCGATAACACATTTCTAAATAAAATAATAGAGATTTCCAGGGGTCAGTATTGGATTCGACCGCGCTCTCATTAACCTTTCCCTTACTGTGCTAAAAAAATCCACGCGTTCCCGTGCTGTGTGATCAATACACATCTCAAAATAAGAGATTTTATATCGGAAAAATATGAATATTCATAGCTAATCGCTTATGTTTATTATATTTTATATCAAAAGTGATAATAATTGTAATTTAATTGCTGAAAACATGAAAAAACCATCGGAAAATGCTAAAAAAATGTGCGAGGAGTCAATATCTAACGACGGCCTGCGACCGACTGACGGCCGGCTGGCACAACAGGCGCAGGATGCACACACAAAGCTATGCGGTCGTAGGTATCGATGGTCTAAATCAAAATAAAACTGCGGACGTGTGGATTTCTCATGTTCCCGCATAGCGAACTAAAGCGGGACATCAATAGTGTGTCATTTTCTCGCACACCTTCGCGTAACAGTGTCACACGGTTGATTGTATTGGTGTATTTGTTCCCGATTTTTAACAAAAATCTCTGATTTTTAATTGAATTTGAAAACTATGTAAAATATTAATTTTTAATTCAGTGCATAAATGTTTAATGGAGGAATACCTAAAATCGGAACCAAGAATTTATCATATTTATAGAGTTATTAAAGTTATTAGAAGCAATGTGTAGTAAATACACACCACAGATGAGGAAAGGTAAAAAAAAATCATATCTGTATTAATATTATTTAAACACATAAATTTGCTTACTGTGGTTTAAAGCTAATGAATCCACTATTTTTTAAATATTTTTCATTGTCTATTCTATATTTAGGTAGCCATCGTTCAAGTAGTTATATAATAGATGAATTTTAAAAAAAACACTCAATGTCCACATTCTAACTTTAATAATCAGTATTTTTTTTAAAGTTATTATCTATTGTTAAATTAATTCTCCAAGTTAAAAATTTTAAAACCCGTGGTCTGAAAGATACCGTGGGTAGGGCATTTAGTAGGGAGATTTTTTTTTTATTCTTCAATAAGTAATTCCATTAATTTTTTTTCAATATAAACCGTCTTACTAAATTAGGGTATTTTTTTTAATATCAAAATTTCATACTATTTTTTTATAATTTTTAACATTAGAATTTTTTAATGCTGTCAAAACATTGCAAGATATTGTGGTTCACGCATCTAAATATCTATGTAGCTGACAGCAGTCACGTTGTTGCAGTTCAACGTGTACTCGCCAGTGGGATTAAACCATTGCTTTTTAGTAAATTTGAAATGAGTTCCTTATTCATTTTTACAAAAACGTTAACGGTGGCGGTCACGCTTGGCGTGCTTTGAGTTGCATTATGTGCTAATAGCTTCAATTTAACCGCTTTCAAATTAAAAAAACCTTCTAAAATGTTAGAAAATACAAATTATTAAAGTATTGTACTGATATGTAAGTGTTACGAAGTAATTTATCGCCCTTTGAAGAGATTTTAGATTTATATCATTTTTAACAAATGGTATCAGTTTTATGACATATTATTACACAAACTAGACATTACGTTGACATGTTTTTTTTAAATAGTTTTGTGTATTAACAGACACTTATGAAGATCACAGTCACCTAATTTAAGTTAAAACAATTTAAAAAGACAACCACCAAACATCTCGGAACTTCAGATCACCATTCAAAACTACATTGTCTGGCGACCTCTCCCTCTTATTCGCAAAGTATGCATGTAACAGAAAGAGATGTTTAGTTATTACACTGTAGAAACGAGTACATTTGACATCAGATTTGGTTCGACCAATCGTCTTATTAGCCGAAAATATATATATGTATATTCAGAATTGGTGTTTCTTGATCTACATCAGTCATTCCCAAAGTGGTCTATATCGACCCCCAAGGGGAAATTCTGGGGAAATCTCAAATATTAAAATTTTCTGGCATAAATGTTGTCACATGAAAATATTGTGGGGAATTCATTATTTCGAAATTGTCTAGTCATCCCCCCCTCCCCCGTGGATTTGACAATACCTCATACAGACAAACCCATTCTGAAATCTAGGGAAATTTTTCAGTCTGAAAATCGATATCAGGAAAGCAGGAGGTTTACCCAAAACAGAAAAAAATTGGAATGTAGTCTACGGGACAACAAAAGTTTGGGGACCTCTGATCTACATGAACATATTTTTAATAGTTACATATTTCATATTTATGTCAGTTTCGTGGCAGTAATTTATAAGCACAAATTAGAATTTTTATCATGTTTTTTTTACACAATTTTTTTTTAATTACATATTGATAAATTTGATTAATGTGATGCATTTTGTTTTAATTGTAGGATTATTGACGAAGCTGACAAATCCCAGCACAGAAAAGACGCCCATTCTGTCAACTCTGAAGGTGAAAGGTTTGAGCAAGGAAGCAGACAGCTCCAGCACTAATGCACTTCAGATGTTGCAGTCTGCCTATACACAAAAGTATGTCCATAGCAAACTAACACAAGACATATATTCAATTCATCATACTAGTTGTATTGATCTCTGTACTACGCTGTATATATAATTTGCTAACATGCAATTGCTTGTATTTATTGTATAGTTGATGTAAATGTAATGGATGGTTGTTTGCTCGGCAGGGGTGGGCAAGCTTCTCAGGTGTCTCCTGTGAGAGTGCCCTCAGATGAGCCGACGGGAATGGAAGGGCTGAGTGACTCAGACTTGAAAACCCTCTTACAAAACTTCAAGGATCTGTCCCCTGATGAGCAGCACGGCCTGATCGCCTACTTGAAGAAGCTCGAGTTCAAAGAGCCCAAGAGAGTGGAGAAATTGAGGAAATTTGTCAATTTAGATCCAGAGCGGGATAACCTTGGTAACATATTTTTTTTAAACCATGCTACTTTATATATAACATTATGAATTCAACAATAAAATATTCAGACTAGTGGAATTTTTTTGCTCTGATTATATGCGAACTTAATTATAATTTATTTATATTCTTATAAAAATCATTATTTTAGATGAAAGAGAAACAAGTCCGTTTTCAAGCAGAGAATGTGGAAATAATCCTGAAGGTGAGAACAAAGTCAGTAACAAACCAGCCTCCGTGGAGAAAGTGGAAACCAAACCCAAGGATAGTGATGATGAGGATGATTATACATTTGATGAGGTAAATATATTTAAATACATGCATATTTCGTCCACACACTGTAGAAGAAGTACATCATTTTAGTCAATTTAATTATTATTTAAGCTGCCATTTTCTCATTGGGGTAAATGTAATGCTTTATTTGAACGTACAAGTTAAATTGTGACATTATTAATTGACTTTTTTATAGGTGATTAAATCAGCTTCTGAAAAAGTAAAAGAGAAGCAGATGCAAGATGAACTAGAAGTAATCAATAAAACATTGAAGGAAACCAGCGATGCGGAAACAGCTGCTTTGGATACGCAATCAATCATATCTAATTTAATGGTATCTTTCAAGCAAGGGCAAGGCAGCGAAGTCGCTCCCGACCCAGTTGACAGTATGGCCGGGGGCTGCAATGCGGAAAACATTGCCAAGGTGTTGAGTCTCATCGGCTGTATGGCCGGACAAGATACTTCAGCCCCTACTCCTGCAAAAGCACCACTTCTCTCCCTGTCTACCCAGCCACCCCCTCCGCCTCCACCCCTCTCTGAAGCTGTGCAAAGGTCCAATCAAAACATTCCTGCCAATGAAACATTCAATCAAAACATGCAAGCGGATGAAACATCCAACTTCAACATGCAAGCTCAATCTGCCATGAATCAAGATCACTATGACAGAAACAACTACCCCGAGTCTTCTCAATTCCCACAATCCATGCACAACCACAACCACGACATTGAATTCCCCAACATGTTGCAAAGAGGCAATCGGAATGATTTTCCCGACGATTTTGGTGGTCAAAACCAGCACAATGAAATGCGCTATAATCAAAATCAAACATTTGGAAATGGTAATTTCAGACCTTTTCCAGCTGGCATGAACCGAGGAAATCAGTACCCTGACGAAATTATGTCTGCTTACGTCCACAATGCAGTTGGCGTCGGCAACTATCAGGATATGTACGATGGTGATCACTCCTGGAATAACGACCAACATAGAATGTTACCGCAAAATCAATATGGCGACAGACTGCTGATGGAAGAGGATTATTACAACTCTGGCTATGACGACCTTCCTATGAACAATTTTAGGGGACACAATAGAAACATGAACCGTGGAAAGATCGGCGGGAGAGGAAAAATGCGTGGTCGTGGAAACATGGACTGGAGGGGGGGGTTCATGAGGAACTAATCCGTGCTCGTGGAAACATTTACTGGAGGGGGGATCATGAGGCACTGATCTAGCATCATTTTAAAATAAGTCAGATTTGAAAAAATCAGCAGTAATAAGGAACTCCTGTCAATTTAAAAAAATCGATATTGACCTTCTAACTTAAATGCCATTGTATGTATGTTTTTAAAATTTAGGCAAAATCAAAATGGTTTTCAAGTTTTAATTTTTAAAGGCTTCCCAAAATTCACCAAATCTACGGCACGTTGGGTGTGTCCTCATGGCCACTGAAATTTTTCGTATTGGTAATTCCCCAGAACTGGATTTTATACAACAAATTTAACCGCTTAATTGAAGAACGCAGTAGTAATACATTATGTCAGCATCTCGTCGCTATTGTTTACGCAGTGTACCCAAGTATAAAAATACAAACTCAATTCAATTAGTGCTTGTTCCTCAATGTCCCGACCTGCATTATGGAACATCACTAGTACATAATTCTCTAAATGGTAGTAGACATCGCTTCCAAAGTATGTTTCTAATTTTCTCTTATTCAATAAATCGAAACCAAAATTTCCTCTGAAATCATGAGGTTTGTCAGTAGATATTTAAATAACCTACCTACTTAATTATAATCCATATGTTTTATGTAACATTTTGTATTTCAAATAAGGAATTATACAATACACAAGAAACGTCACTATCTCAATGCAATTATTTCTTTAAAATTTCTTCAGGCAGGTAGTTACAATAATATTGGAAAAATGTGAATACGAAAGTCCAACTAAACACTGCGATTTCACATTTGAAAAAAAGATTCTTCACTAAACCATTAAAACAGCCACCATCTTTTGCTGGAAATGGTACAAACAAACATATTTACAAACGAGACGATAAATGCAAATGGCTACGCTCGGGCAATAATATTTATATTATAAAACTAATATTCTCAGAGTCGGAGTCGGAGTCAGAGATCAATAGAATATGCGCGTGTATATTTTTGACTGGAGTTCCTCATTTCCCTGAATTAATAGTGTACGCAATTTTTACACACCTTTCTGAATGAAATTTGATGTGGTGTAAGTATATATGTATGCGTTTTTCTAGGGTAAAGTCACATCAGTCTGTTTATTTGTAGGTTTTTTTAGTTGCCGTGTATGAGTTAATATACCTAAGTACATACTAATTCATCATTGGTTTATATTTGTAGAATTATAATTGATTATTATCCTCTTATTATAAGATTATAATATAATTTAAATACAAAATACTTGATTTTTTTACCTTTTCCCAAAACATAAAAACTTATATATTCAGGGTGACTGGATAAACCAACACATCGACAATTCAACAAACATTTTAAAAGTGATATAATGTCATGGAAAGTGATGAAACAAAAACTTTATTAATTGGTTGAAGTAGGTTACGTTTTTTTTTTTTTTTGCATCTTTTCTAATGACTTTATATCACTTTTAAAATGTGTGTTGAATTGTCGATGTGTTGATTTATCAAGGAACCATATTCAGAATCAGCATTTGTTGATCTACATGTATGAATATATATATTTTTTTTATATATACCTACCATCATATTTTTCACCGCAGTTCTTTATTAACCTCTAATGGTGCGTTGAAACAGAACCAAACTGTGGTTGCTTCGTTTCTTTCTCATAATTCGCATCTCGGCTTGCGGAAATTTTGTCCTGTTTATATGAGGCGTAAGATAGTGAGTTTACAGAAAAAAAGATTTCTTTTACCTCAAAAATTCCCATTTTTTAAGTTGTATTCGAATTATGATTATTTTAATTTGTGTTGGAAAAATACATATGAAATATCCAATTAATCAGGTATTAATAATAAAAACAAAAATTATAAGCATTGTGTTTTTTTTTACTGTATTTTTGAAACCATGGCGATTTTTTTGAAAATTTCATTCCGCAAAATGGGACCATTTTTTTATGGGAGAGAAAAAAAAAATTACATGACCAGAGATTTTTTTCAAAATAGTCAGCTGCTTCAGAACAGGGTGCAAATTCATAGGGAATTTCTCAAATTGCTGGGAATTTCTATATTTGAATTGCTCCGATATAGACCATGTTAACTGACAAAACAAATTGCGGGGAATTTCTATATTTGAATTGCTCCGATATAGACCATGTTAACTGACAAAACAAATTGCGGGAATTTCTATATTTGAATTGCTCCGATATAGACCATGTTAACTGACAAAACAAATTGCGGGGATTTTCTATATTTGAATTGCTCCGATATAGACCACGTTAACTGACAAAACAAATTTCTATATTTGAATTGCTCCGATATAGACCATGTTAACTGACAAAACAAGTTTTGAGAAATGTCATTTTGAATGTTATGTATATAAATAACACAATTCGTGAAAATGAAGTAATTTTTAATTCTATTAAAATTTTACTTTCTTGTAGGGAGCCTTTCCACTGTCGGGGCCTTTGGATGTTAGTAGTTTCATCCGCGAGCAGCACTTCGATTTTGTTAACCTTTTGAACGCGTTAATTTGCTCCGTTTTATCTATACCCGTACGCGGTACATATTTTCAAATACCTACGCATGCAATTAAATGTCAAATTATAGCATTCTGGCATGATTTATTGGACTATATAGACAGAACAGATTATTCTCCACAATATGAAAACAAATCCTCGTGTGTCAACACTCTCAGATGTTTATAAAAACAAAAACATAAAATTTCATACAAAGACGTACCGTATCTTTTGAATGTGGTCCCGCCATTCACTCGGCGTCATAAATAAACCACTCTCGGTGTGTGTGTACT
The DNA here is from genome assembly GCF_061612785.1 of Hesperophylax consimilis. Classification (NCBI taxonomy): domain Eukaryota; kingdom Metazoa; phylum Arthropoda; class Insecta; order Trichoptera; family Limnephilidae; genus Hesperophylax; species Hesperophylax consimilis. Next base: position 41,097,366 of record NC_142836.1, on the reverse strand, counting down.
TAGGCCACTGTGTTTATAGACACAAGTGGGACACCATGATCACTTATCATTCTTAGTTATGAAAAGTTGTGAATGACAAACTAGTACTAACGCCATCCGTTGACAAAAATGTAAACTAAAGGACTAAAAGGCGCGAAGAGGCGCACTTGGTTATCGATCTTTTTTTATGAAATACAATTTTATTTTTGAGAAATTCTTGTAGATGTCAGCATCGTGATAGTTCTACAAATGTCCAAGTGAGCAAGAAATACATTTATGACGAAAGAGAGCGGGAATATCGGCCGTCAAAGTTGCCGTATCAACTGTTGATACAGCCGCGTGTGAGTATAGACTTTTTGCCGTAACAACAGTTGATACGGCCGCGTGCAAAGAGTTAAGGGTGGAGGGGGGTGTCGGAATCCTTGATATATTATTACTAGAGACTGGATTATATGCATTTGCATATTTGCATATGCAAATGGATATTTAGACCCTTTTCAGCGGTAGTTGCATATTTTAGCAAATAATTTGAGATCTTGCATATTTACGCTTGATATCGTTCAGATGCCTCACATAGCGACACTATAGACGTCAGATAGCAAGGCGCGCGGCCAGCGAAGCTGAGCGAAGAACTGATCGCTACGGCCGGCGGCCGAAGCGGGTGGGGACCTCTCTCATCTTCGCCTGCACTCGCGCCTACTCGGCTTAATTCGGCTAATTGCCGAAAACAATTCATTCATTCGTATGAGGGGTGATTTGGTATATTTTTATGGTAATTCAGTGAATTGCGAATTTTGTTTTTGACTGGTCGCTCGCGCTGTTCTTTAGAGTTTCGTCTAGTGTTTTGTTTATTTGCACGAAGTTGTACATTGTGAAAGTGAACCATGCCCCCTGATAAAAAAGTGCCCATACGTGGATAGCTGAATATTCTGGAATATTTACATACGACGGAAAAGTTTTATACTGCCGGGTGTGCGAGAAAAACATTTGTAGCACAAAAAAGTTCCAAATAGACCAGCATGTCAAAACCAGTGTTCATATCGCAGGAGTGCAGAAGAAGGGCCCACGACAACAAGTTTTCACAGTGGCAAGTAGCAGTAACAGTGAAGTAACCTCCAAAGGTAAACAACAAAATCACTTTAGCATGGATCTATGTGAAGCATTTCTTGCAAGCAATATCCCTCTATACAAACTGACAAATCCTGCCTTGAAGGATTTTCTCAGAAAATATTGCATAAATCAAAATATACCGGATGATCTACTTTACGTAAAAATTACATACCATCAATTTATCTACATGTGCTGGAAGAAATACGCAATGAACTCAAGGATAACATCATATGGATTTCAGCTGACGAAACCACCGACACTTGCGGCCGTTACATTGCAAATTTGATTGTTGGTGCATTAAAACTTGAACCTTCACCTTCCTATTTGGTGGCCTGCAGAGAGCTTGAAAAGGCAAATCATTCTACGATCGCCAGATTTGTGAATGAGGGTATAAAAAAAATATTTCCTGAATCTTCTGCGGATGAAAATGTGTATGTGTTGCTCTCAGATGCTGCCCCCTATATGATCAATGCAGGCAAAGCCCTCCAAGTATTTTATCCCAATTTGATTCATGTGACGTGTTTTGCTCACGGAATTCACAGACTCGCCGAAGAAGTGAGATCCACGTTTGCGAATGTAAATAACCTGATTTCATCAGCAAATAAAGTGTTTCTTAAGGCGCCTGCTCGTATAAAGGCCTACAAAGAAAAACTGCCAAATATCCCTTTACCTCCTGAGCCAGTAATAACACGTTGGGGTACATGGATCGAAGCTGCGATGTTTTACCATGAACATTTTGAAGCCATCAAGGTATCAATGACTTCGATAGTGCAGAGGCTTTGGCAGTTTTCCAGTGCAAAGAATCGTTTGACGACGCCAGTATTAAAAAAAACCTAGCTATGATTACCACTCATTTCGCCTACATACCTGCAAGTATAAAAACGCTTGAAACTCATCTATTCAGGTTATGAAGGAAATTCGCCTTATGAATTCCTCGTTGCCAAAGCTATTCCCGAGTAAACTCAAAGAAAAATTTGAAAACATACTGAATAATAACCAGAGATGTGCAAAATGGGTACCCAAAACCATTTGAAATGCAAATGGAAATGGGTCAAAACTTTTCCATTTGAAAATGCAAAATGGTTTTTAGAAAAGCATTTTAAATGCAAAATACCTATTTTCAAAATGCATTGAAAATGCAAAATGGTTTCTCAGGTTAAACAATTAAAATAATTATAGATTTTTTAAACAATTTTGTCATTTAATAATGGACATCAATGTAGAACAAACATATTACATGATGGTAAATCCAAAAACACCACGACTACAGATTATGAAACCACAAAAATTACTGTCAAACTTGTTGTGAAATCAGATATGAGCGCATCAGCAGAATGCTGCCTGCTCATTACATAATAATAATAATAATAATAAATTTGCGCGGGACTAATGTTGCCAACATAAAAACATAGAAACTGCTATCTAATATATAATATTACAGCGTCATGGCTCCATGTTCAGTATTTTTTGTAATGGTATCACTCAATTGCCAGGGCTCCTACCAGGGAGCAACGTGACAAATGTAAATTATCGCTCATAGCGAGGTTGAGGACCGACTGATATTTGGGGCTTATGAAAAAAAATGAGTGGAGAAAGTAGGAAGAAGGTTGCAAAAAAGCATTTAAAATGGAAAATGCATTGAGAAAAGCATTTAAAATGCAAAATTGTTTTTAGAAAAGCATTTAAAATGCAAAATGGAAAATACCCATTTTGCATTTCCATTTGAAATGGATTTATTTGAAATAAAGCACATCTCTGATAATAACCCAGGGTTTGAACCTTTGTGCCAAATTGATAACTTCATCAACGGGGCAGGTGAAATTTTGACCGGAACAATAAGTTCAAAAATCGCACCCAAATTTAAATTCTGTCCAGCCACATCAGTAGACGTAGAACGTTCCTTTTCTGCTTACAAAAATATATTAAGCGATCGTAGACACAATTTGTCTACAGAACATTTAGAACAGTACTTAGTCATAATACGTTTTTAAAGGTAAATTCTAAATTTTATTGTTAAATACATTTTATAATTGATATTTTCGAAAATATAATTGTTATCCTTGAGAACTAATAGCTTAATAAAATTAAAAAAATATGTAAAAATACGACTTCCTGTATTATTACATGTTGCATATTTTGACCCTTTTTATGGATTTTCGTGCATATTTTAGCTATTTTTATTGCATATTTGCATGCATATTTTGGGGTATTTTTGTTGCATATAATCCGGTCTCTAATTATTACATACAACCTCATTTTGCCAAGTACCGATTTTATTTTATTTTTATATCAAACCTGGCGAGAATTCTTCGTTCACAGAAATTTATAACTGAACACGAGAATGGTTTCCCTTGTGTTGCGTCTACAGGTGAGTCACAAATCGAATTTCAAGTTGCATTTAAAACACAAGAGTAGTAAAAATTAAGAGTAATTCTACATAAGAGTCCACAAGCTTAAATAATCATTGCATGCGGAACAAGCAAATGGTTTTCCTCAGAATTTTGCAGCATATGGTGTGAAAATAGAATTTAAACTCCACTCGGAACATGCAACATTTCTATCGAAACGCATCAGTAGATGAATCTGCTACTGGTATTTTAACACATCATTTCGAAGACAAAACTACTTTTAACTTTAGATTGGAACTTTGCGCTAGTCCGTAGCGTTCAGCACATGAAGATGGTTTCCTTCGATTTTCGCACCATACTCTGCATCATGGATTTTATAACTGCACTTCGAAAACGGTAATGTTTTCCTTCAAAATGCGTCAGCAGGTTAATCAACAACTGGAATTTTATCGTTACATCCTGAACACAAAACTGGTTTTAATTTAAGAGTGAATCATTGTGTCTGAAGTCTTCAACTTTAATTAAATTACAGCCTCAATATGGTTTTGGAAAATGCAAAAATAGATAAAGAAAAATAAATTAGCAATCAAGGACAACTACAGGGTTTTCCAATAAGAGGTGTTATTTTGATATTCAAAGAAACCTGTAAAAGATCAATGGTTTCGTTGCTCGTGTGGCACGTAGCGCCGTCTTGTTGAAACTAAACGTTGTCCAGATCAATACCATACAATTCCGGCCATAAAAAATCATTAATCATCTCTCGATAGCGCAATCCATTCACCGTAACTGTTGCTCCAGCCTCTTTTTCGAAAAAGTAAGGTCCAATGACTCGGAAACATGCCCAGACAGCCCAGGAACCCGTGGTTTGATGAAGAGTGTGAAAGAAAGATAGCTGAAAAGAATATACTCAGAAAAAAGTACTTGGAAACGTCAACAAGAAACAAAAAACAGGCGTACGAACAAGCGAGAAAAGAAACGAATAAGCTGATACGGGGAAAGAAAAGAAAATTCTTGAATGATATACTGCTAAAAATGGAACAGGACTTTGTCAATAATAATCCTAGAGAAGCATATAGGGGAGTAAACTTCTTCAAGAAGGGTTTCAAACCGAATACAACACTATGCAAAGACGCTGATGGATCAATTATATCAGATAAGGAACAAATAAAAACAGTGTGGAAAAACTACTTCTATAAACTTCTCAACCCTAATAGCGACCTGAGAAGTCACCCTACCAACATCCCCACTGAATCAAGTAATGAAGAATCAGCGAATCCACCAACAATGCAAGAAATAAATGCTGCACTAAAGAAACTTAAAAACAACAAATCACCTGGGAAAGACAACCTCCCGGCAGAGTTGTTCAAATATGGAAATGAGCATCTGAGAAATCTGCTACTCAATTTAATAACTAAAATATGGACACTGGAAAAAATCCCAGAGGAATGGCAAATAAGCATAATATGCCCAATTCACAAGAAAGGTGATAAATTAAAATGCGAAAATCATAGAGGCATATCACTCCTATGCACAGCATATAAAATCTACACCATGATACTGAAACAAAGAATTGATAAATATGCAGAAAACCTACTGGGAGAGTATCAGGCAGGCTTCCGCACCGGTAGATCCACAACAGACCAACTGTTCACCGTCAGACAGATCTTGGCAAAGTGCTGGGAATTTGACATAGACATACACCAACTATTCATTGATTTCAAGCAAGCATATGATAGCATAGATCGGGAGTGTCTATATGACATACTACTACAATTCCAGATTCCACCTAAATTGGTTAGGCTCATAAAAGCCACAATGTCAGACTCAAGATGTCAGGTCAAAATAGACGGAGAATTGTCGGAAGAATTTACAGTATCACAGGGACTTAAACAGGGGGACAGTCTGGCTCCCACTCTCTTCAACATTGTGCTCGAACATGTAATACGAAAAACACTAATAGACACTGGCTCCAATATTTGTTTCAAGAGCAGTCAAGTTGTCGGATATGCGGATGACATCAACATTGTCGGAAGATCAATTTCAGCCATTAAGGAGGTCTTCGACCCTTTAGAAATAGCGGCGCGGGAAGTAGGACTGCGAGTTAATGTTGACAAAACAAAAATGATGGTACAGAGCAGGAACCCTTCGCACAGAAGAAGAAGTAGTGCACTATTTAAAGACAACTACTCATACGAAGTGGTCGATCAATTCACCTACCTGGGCTCCAGCCTGACAGAGAACAATGAGGATCCAGCAGAAATCAGAAGAAGAATCACAGCAGCCAACAAAACATACTTCTCTTTGGTGCCAGTGTTTAAGTCACGTAGTGTCCACAGAAAAACCAAAATAACCATATATAAGACCATTGTAAGAACTGTATTGGCATATGGATGTGAGGCGCTGACACTGACAGTAAAGATGGCTGAAATGCTGGATACTTTTGAAAGAAAGGTGCTGAGAAGAATATGTGGACCGGTGAAAGAGGACGAACAGTGGCGTATCCGGCACAATAGAGAATTGTACGATATATATAAGGCCCCTAGCATCTCTGCACACATGAGACTCCTCAGGCTGAGATGGGCTGGTCATGTACAGAGAATGCCGGATACACGCGTCCCAAAAAGAATTCTGACTGGTCACCCAGGTGGAAAGAGAAAAGTGGGAAGACCCAGACTGAGGTGGGAAGATGAGGTAAGAGGGGATGCAGCACAGCTTCTCCAGGTGACAAACTGGAAGTCAGCCGCTGAGGACAGGAGGAGTTGGAGGCGACTGTTGCAGGAGGCCAAAGCTCGATATGGGCTGTAGCGCCATCGAAGAAGAAGAAGAAGGTCCAATGACTCCGCCAGACCATAAACTGCTCCAAACAGTCACACGTTGAGGATAGAGAGGCTATTTCAAAAAGTATGTCGGATACAATAAATTACATAGCTACAAAAGTGATCTCCAGCGAAAGAAGACATGAGAAAATATTGTTTACATAAAAAACAATTTTTGTAACAATGTCAGTTAACATGGTCACCCGAGCAGCTCATTTCTAAGAATTTAAAAAGATTGGGTATTTTGTGAGGGGAACCTTGATCTGGGGATTCTACAATATGAGAACTGACGCAACTAATATCAATGAAAAGAGCATTTCCTGATTATCCAACCATATTGAAAACTAATATAGACAAGTGAGAATATACTACAATTGCATCTCTTTTCGCAGCAAATTTTCAAACAATTTTTTTTATTTTCTGAGCCTAAACGAAAGAGAAAATCCAAAAATAACTAAATAATAAATGCTAATTTCAATATAATTTTTGAGGTAAAGGTATTTGAACATCTGTTGTGGGTATTTTAGCACGTATGCATTGGCAATCCTGCTTCCTAAGAATTTACCTTTATATATTTCTCACAATTCTAATTTTGAAATACACACATCTTATAATTTTTAATTTGTTAATTTACATATATTTTTTAATATTCATATTTCCTTAACACGTTCCCGGACGAGCATGCTATAGCATTCGCATTGGATAGTTTAATTATGTCGCGGATGCTATAGCATTCGAAGTTTATTAAGTTTTTTTGTCAGATATGCTTGAGCCATAGCTTGAGCAGTTGCTTTATCCCATATAAAATATAGGTAGTAGAAGTGAGTCGTTCGCGAACGAGTCGGCTCAGTGAACCGGATCTTTACACGGATCCGTAAGATCCGGTTCCCAAATCAGCCGCTCACTCGTTCGCGGATCAGTAGTGACTCACCCGTTCGGGAACGGTGAGCCGGTGACCCGCTTCACTCGTTCGCGAACGGTGAGCCGGTGACCCGCTTCAGTCGTTCACGAACGGTGAGCAGGTGACCCGCCAGACCCGAAGAGCCGACTCACCCGTTCGCGAACGAAGATCCGCATACATCGTTCAACGGATCTCACGGCTCGCGGGTCACTACTGACCACTACTGACGTACTGACCGTATTGATCATATATACGACATAATAATACTGGTATTCCCGCTTGCATAACATTTTAGTTGTTGTGTCGGCACTTATTTAGTTTATTATAACAGGAACAAGGAAGAGTTATATTATGTTCATGGTTTATTTTCAATTAATCATTGATATCGAAATAATCGTAAAAAAAGTAATGTTGGCATTGGGTACTTACATGAACGACGTTTAACTATTATTCTCACACCGAAGTATTTTGTTTCACAACACAATTTTTGTATTATTATTACACTTAATACACACAATTAATTTAAAATAGATTTAAGTTTATTTTCATTGTTCTATATTTTAATTCCATTCACCAATTGATTGTTTTAAACTTAATTTAAAGAAACTTTTTCAATAGTATTGATATAGATTATAGATTGTAATTTAAAAATAACACATCTGACAATTTTTGTGGCCGCAGAAAAATGATTCCAAATTTCACTCTTTTTAGTTGTGGAAATCATGGTAAATTTAAATTAAAGCTATTATAAAGTTCGTAATTATGTTTTCCGGGTAAAAAAACTAAAAAGCGATTAGAAACGTGATTCAACGATTACCGTACGATTGAAGTTTGACGTTTTCTACCAAAAACCTAACAAAACAAAAGATTTCTCGATTTCATTTTGTCATTCTAATAAAAGGGTATTCCAATAATATTTGGAATCCCCTTTGAATGTAATCATAAATATACGATATATAGATCGATTTTTCTGGGCAAAAATTTTGTCTTCGAAATATATAATATTCCCAAAGAAGCAAAAATGTCGGAATGTTTCCTCACGATAGCAAGGTCCCATCTGACGAAGCGCAGTCCTGAGAAATGACCTTAAGCATTTATCTTTTCAGCTCATTCTTCCGGAGGGAGCTTTGTCAGACGCAACCTGTTATGAAAAATCATAAAACCCTAAAAATATTTTAAATGCAACTTTTATAAAAGAAAAATGAAATCTCATGGTTTCGAGTTTAAATACTTTTATTTTATAAGCAATAATTATTAGCCTAAAACACTCATCCACATTGAAAAATCTCCTGATAAAAGATACATGACGCCAACGGGACTTGAACCCGTGTCCTTTCGATTTCCGGTCGACAGCTCTGACCACTGAGCTATGGCAGCTTATCTCTTATCCGCGAAATAATTATACATTATATACTAGTGTTATTATTATATGTTGTTATTATTATATTGTTACTATACAATATATACTAGTGTTTCAGGCTAATAATTATTGCTTATAAAATAATTGTTACCCTTTGTGCTATGCATAAAAAATCTTGTCTTAAACATTAGTTTACCAAAAAAAAAATAATAAATACTTTTAATTTCACCAAAACATAAAAATAACACATTGTATAATAAACGATCCAATTTGATTTCGGTCGCAATGTACAATTAAAATAAATTTCACTAGCGAATCTTAAACATCTTAGGACACTGTAGAGTGTAGAACACAGGTCGATTTCAATATCTGTACCATTGTATAATATCGACGACTACACGTATGTATTCTTTTATCGCGAAGAACTTTATTTGTATTTTATTTATGTAGGGGGGGAGGGGTTCAATCGAGCCGGTTCACTGAAGCGGATCTTTCAGGTGAACGGGACCCAGTGAACCGGCTCCCTCAACTGAGCCGCTTCGCCCATCTCTAATAGGTAGTCTATTTCTTACTGTCACTGCTGACACAACCACAGATCGCTTACTGTCAAATGAGACCTTTTCTGCACACAAAGATAAAACAGTGTTTACGTATCATGACGGAAATGCTAGAGCAATCGCAAAAATCTAATACAAAAAATAGTGCCAAAGTAGGGTGACTCACTGCCCGTGAACGTGTTAAATCATAACTACAAACATATTCTTCATCTTGATGTTCACCACTCTTCTAAACACAAGCGCCAGCTTCTATAGAAGAGAAACATTAAAAAATCAAAAGCAGTGAAAACTAATTTTATGAATTCTAAATCAGTAACAAAATTTTAAAAAATGTGCTTTTTTGTAAAAAATATCATTTTTATGGGCGCTCTGCAAAATTTGCGTTAATATTTCCCAATATAACATCCAGCAAATGATTTTAATCTGTAAATTGATTAATTATTTAATAAAGAATGAAAAAAAAATATAATGAAACATTTCAATCTGTACATTTTTACTACAAAATAAATCTGCAATTTGCATAAAATAAATAAATAAAAATGTACCTGTATCTTTCCATGAACTATGATTTCTATTTTACGTTTCAAACAGTTACGGCCCGTTCCCACGGAGGCGGGTCCCGTTTTAAAATCGGATGTCCTAGCGGCTGTAGTGGATGTATGGAGCTGTTCACACTTGTCCGACACGATTTTAAAACGGATCCGGCATTTTTTGTCGGATGGATCGCCAGCGCAGCGCGTCCGTTTTCAAATCGTGCCGGAACTCGCTCACTCATAGTTTTGTATGTAGCTGTTCACACTTGTCGCCTAGTCGTTCTGGCAGAGTCCCCGCCACACCCCGACCCCTCCCCGACCGCACCAAGTCGCAAGGAAGCAGGCACGCTGCGTGGTTGAATTTGGTTATTTTGATAAGTAAATAAATTAAAACTATAATAATATAATTGATAAGGAAATAAATCCCGAAAATTTAATCCCACTGGTCGAAGAAAGAGTTGTGCTGTGGGATAAAACGACAGAAGGGTATAAAAATAATGCATTAAAATTATCGGCTTGGCGAGAAGTTTGCTGTGTATTCATGCCGGATTTTGAGAAATTAGAAGAAAAACAAAGAAAAGATTTTGGTAAGTACCGATTTTTATTATTTTGTGTGTGTAGCTGCTGCTTGCCAAGATACAGATCCTATTGGAGAAACGAAATAGTTGGCGAGTTCTGATCGTATATTATTTGCAGTAGGACCACCACGAGTAATGTGTGTTTGTGCACGCATCAGATGCTCCACTGGGGTTGCAGACTGGATATCTTCAAAATTAAGACCGTCCTTTTCTCTTACAAAATTGTGTAATGCTGTACAAGCTTTTATTATTTTGATAACTGTTTCTGGGTAGACATTCAATGGTCGATGTAGTATTCTCCACTTATTGGCTAAAATACCAAAAGCACATTCAACATACCTCCTGGCTCGATAGTTAAAAATTTTCTTCTTGTCATGAGTGCCTCCGAAAGGTCGCAATAATTATTTTGACAACGGGAAAGCTTCATTGCCAATAAGTAAGAAGGGTAAATCTGTTTCCATATTATCATGAAGAGGTCTAGGCTTTGGTATATTCAAACTACCGTCATCCTATTTCTGCCAGAAAGTAGTGTTCTTGAAAATCGAGGAATCACACTCTTTCCCATATGAACCAATGCTCACGTAGATAAATCGGTATTCCGAATCAACTACGGCAAGTAAAATGAAGGAAAAATAAAGTTTGTAGTTATAATACATAGAGCCACTATTTTTTGGTTATACAACTCTTATCGCATCGTAGAAGAACGATGTGCTTCCCATCAACCGCTCCGTATATAAAATATTTTGTTTGAATCGACAGTTATTTTTTTTCGTAGAGTAGGATCCGATTTTCGGAGGTGTGAACATTCGTCATCCAATTTTAAAGTGGGACTCTCCTTCGATTTGCAAACGGAAGTGGGTAGGGGCCCTAAGGTTTTCACATACACGGTCGTTTATCAATGAATAAAATATTCATCACGTTTTGTAACAAGACCCGTACAATAAAAATACAATGTTAAAATAATATTTATGAAAGTAAACATAAACTTGTAAGTTTAGTTACAAAGATATCGTATTTATCAAAAACTTACAACTCCCAATAATAATTGCGTTGTCTATAAACATCCACATGTTATAACTCTACTTAAGGGAGTTTAATATTAATACTATTCAAGTTAAAGAAAAGGAGGAACGAGTAAAAAAAAGAAGTTACTTAGTTACAAAGTTACAAAACACTCTTAAAATTTATTTAATAAAAATGTATAAAGAAGGGTTAGTCTTAATCAGAGATGTGCTTTATTTCAAATAAATCCATTTCAAATGGAAATGCAAAATGGGTATTTTCCATTTTGCATTTTAAATGCTTTTCTAAAAACCATTTTGCATTATGCATTTTAAATGCTTTTCTCAATGCATTTTCCATTTTAAATGCTTTTTTGCAACATTCTTCCTATTATCTCCACTGATCTTTTTTTCAGAAGCCCCAAATATCAGTCGGTCCTCCACCTCGCTATGAGAGATAATTTACTTTTGTCAAGTTGCTCCCTGGTAGGAGCCCTGGCAATTGAGTGATATCATTACAAAAAATACTGATTCAAATACTGAACATGGGGCCATGATGCTGTAATATTAAATGTTAGATAGCAGTTTCTATGTTTTTACGTTGGCAACATTTGTCCCGCACAATTTTTTGTGGTTTCATAATCTGTAGTCGTGGTGTTTTTGGATTTACCATCATGTAATATGTTTGTTCTACATTGATGTCCATTATTAAATGACAAAATTGTTTAACAATTGTATAATTATTCTAATTGCTTGACCTGAGAAACCATTTTGCATTTTGAAAATAGGTATTTTGCATTTTGCACTTGACATGCTTTTCTAAAAACCATTTTGCATTTTCAAATGGAAAAGTTTTGACCCATTTCCATTTTGCATTTCAAATGGTTTTGGGTACCCATTTTGCACATCTCTGGGCTTAATCTAGCTTAATACTAGTCGTAAATTATAGTTCTTATCTGGAACCGCGGATCTCCATGTTCGCACTTATCACCGACATCACACAAGCGGCAACTTGGGTTGGATCCGAAGGGCGGAATTAGTTCAGCCTGGGCCAAGGCTCCGAAGGGCGGAGTCGGCAGGCAGCGACTCCTGAGAGGGCAGCTTCCTCGTAGGGATATCCTCAGCGCCGCTCCAAGGGGGAGAGCAGGAAGTTTCTCGGCGGAGGCGAGACGGTAACTTCTGCTAGGGCAGCTCCCTGGTCGGAAGAGCCTCGGTTCCGCTCCAAAGGGGGAGAGCAGGAAGTTTCTCGGCGGAGGCGAGACGGTAACGTCTGCTTGGGCAGTTCCCTGGTCGGCAGCTGCCTCGGCGCCGCTCCAAGGGGGAGAGCAGGATGATGACTCCCAAGATGATGACTGTCGAGTGAGGAAATGGGAACTGTCGAGAACTAGGCGAGATCGTGACCGCCGAGAGGGCAGCCTCCTGGGCGGAGGCGCCTCGGCGGCCGCCCCAACGGGAGGCGAGATGATGACTGTCGGGTGCCAAAAAAAAATCAACTGTTGGTTGCGGAACCTGTCTTCAGCTGTTGAGGCGAGATGATAACTGCCGAGAGGGCAGCTTCCTCGGCGACCGCCCCAAGGGGGGGGGGCGAGATGATCACTCTCCAGTGCCAAAAAATCAACTGTCAACTGTTTGACTCGGGACTGTTGGTTGCGGATTCTGGCTCATGTTAAAGATGTTTCAAGCAAGGCTCAGGCGCTGTTCCTAAAGCTGAGGAGACTCTCCACCGCTGAATGGGGACTACGCAGTCCGGCACTACGTGCTCTGTACAGGGGCGTATACGTTGCGCAAGTTTCGTATGCTGCCTCTGTTTGGGAGCACCGCCTGGATAACTGCCTTATACTCCTCGCTCTTACTAGGGGCCAGCGAACTTCTTTGCTGGCACTATCTGGCGCATACCGTACTGTTGCTTCGGACGCTTTTCCAGTTTTGGCCGGCATTTTGCCAATCGATCTGGAGATTAGGGAAGTCTTAACCAAGCAGAGACTTTCCAGAGGATCCCCGGCAACCCATCTTGGTGTCGTTCTGACACCAGGTGGACCGGGAACTCTCCCTGGACTGCTTCGGACGATGAGGGACCTTTCGCTCAAAGAGTGGCAGGTCCGTTGGGATAGGTCGAGCATGGGAAGATGGACCTTTTCCTTCTTCCCATCAGTTAAACTCAGAATGGAAGGGGCCTTCCTCAAACTGGACCATCACATGACGCAGCTCCTCTCAGGACATGGGGAATTCAGGGGGAGGCTTCATAGCCTTGCCCTGTCTACCCATCCCAATTGCGCTTGTGGCAATACTTTCCAGTCGGCCGAGCACATTCTGTGGCACTGTGAGATCTTGAAGGATGCCATAGACGAAATGATAGACGGTCTGAATGCCCCCATTAGACCGGTGTGGAACACCGATCTTGTTTCTAACAGAGTTAATTTCGAATGTCTGAGGAAGTTTACTAGGATCTGGGTTGAGAGATGGTCTGTGCTTAGAGTCGCTGACTAGTGTGATAACTGAGAACCCCTGGTGTATTGCTCCTGCTCCATGACTAATTCTTTTACAATTCTCCGATTATTGTTTATGCATTCTGTTCTTCTTATTTTTATTATTTTTCTTTCCTTACTGTACCAGCTGCTGCAGATGATTTTCTTTCGTTTACATTTCTTTTAAATAACTTGTATCCTATTTTCTTCTTATGTTCAGTTTTCTTTTCTTATGTTTTGTGTCTAAGGTAGACACACTGTCCTTTTTACAGACATTGCAGACACTCTTTATGTATCTTTGCTTAGCTAATTATCTCTTTTACTTTGTCTTTTATCTTATACTTCACATACTGTCCTCTTTACAGACCATGCAAATGTTATTTTTATGCTTTCTACTTTTGTTTTACTTAATCTACCGATGTTCTTAAGTGGCACTTTTGGATTGTTTATTGTTTTTCTTTTTTTCTTTTCTTTTCTCGTCTTTTTTATATGTATTTTTCTTTTTTTCAGTAACGACAACGAGTTTACAGGCTAGAACTGAACTCCGTTGTTTGTTTTGTATTGTTTACTTTTCCCCAATAGGGGTTGGACCACGGGCCTCGTCCCCGCATGCACTGCTGGAGCTTCTTTTAATTTCTTGTTTTTACCGGGAGACTCCGCCAATCACCTGCGCCACCCCTGAGGAGCGTTGGTGGTCAGAGGGGTGACTGTGCGGATTGGGGTAACCTCCACCCTGCCTCCGACTTCCTGACGCTTCTTTCCCCTAGGTTCTTTAGGGTTTATCCCTCTTTTTCCCATACTTATCTTCAGGGCACCACCGGGTGGTCGGCTAAGGGGTGTGGAAGTCCTGATCTGCACCAGTCACCCCAACCACCACCAATCTCTCAACAGGACTGCCAGACGTGGCTCGGCGAAACTCCCCCGTCACTCTATTATTTCACTTTGTTCTTTCTTGTGCTTACAGGTACTGGAGTGTGGGTTCCCTCCACCAACTATTTGCCCGACACTTGTTACTTGATTGTTTGATGCTTATTGTTCTTTGTTGTCCTTGGATTAATACCTGTAAGCGCTCGCATACCGCTTCCTAACACCGTATGCGGGGACATTGAAGGTCTAGCTTCATTTATATACTTTGTAGAGCCGTTTATTCAAAAATTAGATTCATGCGAGAGCTCCGAAGGGGTGACCATAAGTCACCTATACCGGGGTGGGACAGGGCGGGTGTAACCTTCAATGTTGGTTGCGGAATCTGTTGAGCTGCGCAATCCGGCGACCGTAGCGCGCCTGTCGTGGGGTGCTGGAACTAAAGTGGTTCCGCTTTACACCACTTCGGTACGTTGTTTGAGTCCGTGGCGCTGGCATCGACATTCTCACCGCTAGAGTTATTATTATTTTAAAAGATGTTAAAATTTGTACAAAAGACCTTCAAACAATTACAATATAGCCTAGCCTTGGGCGAAGGTTTTTATTGCCGGGTCGCTGGTTTAACAATACACCCATTTCGGATTACGACTTGATGGGTGTATTTCCAAGTTGGCTTTCTAATTTTTTATTGCGGGACCGGTGAAACTATTCACTAAATACTTAAGGTCTAATAATTCGAACTGCCACCTCCATCTGCGTGTAAAATTATAGAGACAGATGCGGGAGCACGTGTTCGCTTTGGTCTTTCTGTGAATTCAAGTCATGTATATACCTAGGGACATATTGTTATCAATCTACTTAAGGGAAGTTAATAATTAATATTATTCATGTAAAAGAAAAGGAGGAACGAGAAAAAAAAAGAAATTACTTAGTTACAAAACACTCTTAAAATTTATTTAATAAAATGTATAAAGAAGGGTTAGTCTTAATCTAGGCTTAATGATAGTTCTTAAAATTAATTCTTAAAACTAATTGTCCTTTTTCTTAATCCTAAATTATCTTCATTCACTGTCTTAAAAGTTGGGTCACGTTACGAGATAATTATGCAAAAATTGTGCAGACACTTCCCTTTACGATGATTCTGGAATCACGGATCTCCACGTTCGCACTTATCACCGACAACACAAGCGGCAACTTGGGTTGGATCCGAAGGGCGGAAGTTGTTCAACCTGGGCCAAGGCTCCGAAGGGCGGAGTCGGCAGGCAGCGAATTCTGAGTGGGCAGCTTCTGGGTAGGAAAATCCTCGGCACCGCTCCAAGGGGGAGAGCAGGAAGTTTCTCGGCGGAGGCGAGACGGTAACTTCTGCTAGGGCAGCTCCCTGGTCGGAAGAGCCTCGGTGCCGCTCCAAAGGGGGAGAGCAGGAAGTTTCTCGGCGGAGGCGAGACGGTAACTTCTGCTAGGGCAGTTCCCTGGTCGGCAGCTGCCTCGGCGCCGCTCCAAGAGGGAGAGCAGGTTGATGACTCCCAAGATGATGACTGTCGAGTGCGGAAATGTGAAGTGTCGAGAACTAGGCGAGATCGTGACTGCCAAGAGGGCAGCCTCCTGGGCGGAGGCGCCTCGGCGACCGCCCCAAGGGGGGGCGAGATGATGACTCTCGAAAGGCGAGATTGTGACTGTCGAGAGGGCAGCCTCCTGGGCGGAGGCCCCTCGGCGACCGCCCCAAGGGGGGGCGAGATGATGACTGTCTGACTGGGTACTCTTGACTCGGGACTGTTGGTTGTGGAATCTGTCTTCAGCTGTTGAGGCGAGATCGTGACCGCCGAGAGGGCAGCCTCCTGGGCGGAGGCGCCTCGGCGGCCGCCCCAAGGGGAGGCGAGATGATCACTCTCTGACTGGGTACTGGATACTGTGTGACTCGGGACTGTCTTCAGCTGCGCAATCCAGCGACCGTAGCGCGCCTTGTCGTGGGGTGCTGGAACTAAATTGGTTCCGCTTTACACCACTTCGGTACGTTGCTTGAGTCCGTGGCGCTGGCATCGACATTCTCACCGTAGTCGTTATTATTATTTTAAAAGATGCTAAAATGACATTTGTACAAAGCTTTCAAACAATTACAATATAACCTAGCCTTGGGCGAAGGTTTTTATTGCCGGGTCGCTGGTTTAACAATACACCCATTTCGGATTACGACTTGATGAGGGTCTAGAGCTAAATCTGCCGACTAATGGGTGTATTGCTTGAGTTGGCTTTCTAAATTTTTATTGCGATTTCCGGCCAGGCTCTTTACTAAATACTTAATGTCTAATAATTCGAACTGCCGCCTCCATCTGCGTGTAAAATCACAGAGACAAATGCTGGAGCACGTGTTCGCTTTGGTCTTTCTGTGAATTCAAGTCATGTATATACCTAGGGACATATCAATATCAATCATATTAATTGTAAATTATTGGAAGAAGAAACCGGTTCCAAGTAACCGGCAAAGGAATATGGACATCACTAATATTAACCATGGAAAGACAAAAAATTGCGTTTCCCTCGTAGCCTTTGTTTTTGTATAACGCAGTGTTGCCATATGCATGATTTTTACCATGTTTTCGCGGTGTTTTGGGTAATTTATTTCTCAATAGTTTTTACCGGTCACCAATACTTTGAGTAAGATACGATTTTCGAGCCTTGAGGAAATCCCTGATTCAGAAATGTAATATCGATACTTCCTAATAGGAATTCAGTACGGGTTCACTGTGTCCCTTTATCTAATTATTATCTCTATAAATATATTATATATATACATTAATATATAATTTATCTTTCATTAGTTACCTACACTAAGGTAAATATTAGGTAATTACTAAAATGCGGAAAAAATAATTATTAGTTAGGAGTTGAGGGAGAATCTCTCCTCACGTATATGAAAAAACTTAGTGTATTTAATTTTTTTAAGTTTGTTTTTAATTTAAAATAGAGGTCTATGAATTAAACTTAATAGAGCAAAAAAAAAATAAAACTTGTTATTTGTACAGTGTTTTTTGTTGTTGTTGAAACTTTAAAATGATTGTTTTTAATAAAGCTTTATAGATAATTTACTTGGGTACTGTTGTTTTCTTATTTAAATCTTAAAAGGCTTACTAAAATCTTTTTTTTTTACCCCCGAAACATTTATTTTAGGGATATGGCATCACCGGTGCGGCGTAATGTCATATGCGCAATGCGTTTTGTTGTTAAATCCATCCAAATCCATCTAATGGATTATTTATGCATCAAATATAAAAGGAATACTAAATACTAATACTACAGGCTATAATTTCGGTTCAAAGGGAATGAGAATATTATACACAATATTTTTAAACTTTTCTCCGATTGCGGATATTCTTTTCTTGAAAGGAAACAAGGTTCGGGGTTTTCTGAACAGGTCAGTTTCTTACATTATTTACGAACGTTTTTCAAAAGCAAGAGCGATGTTCGTTGGATGTTTTTTTCAATCACAGTGGTTTTTAAAAGATTAGGTTTCTATTGGCATTACAATAGTTTATTATGTTATACACGGTGACCGGATAAATCATCACAATGATAATTCATCACATCTTTAAAAAGTCATGGAAAGTGATGAAACAAAAACTTTATTAACTGGGTTAAGTAGGTTAGGTTAGATTAAAAAAATTTTTTTTCATCGTTTCTAATGACTTACTTTTTAAAAGTGTGTTGAATTGTCACTGTGTTGAGTTATCATGGAACCGTTATACACCAGCGAAGCACGATGGTCGCACATAATCGCACGTTAACATCAAGGAAATTATATCCACGCGATACGGCTTTAAAACATGTTCCTGAAATTTCAAAACATTGTAATGATGTTTCATACGGCTATCGACGATGTTTCATACGGCTATCGACGAGTTATTATAAATGTGTTGTGCTCGAAGACTTGCATTGTTTGATTTTCATGGCTAGTTAACTGTAGAATATATAAAATTTCCTGTAGACGAATCTCATCTAAATGCAGTAAGCAATTTTTCTTTAGAATTGCAAAATTATCTGCTAACAAATACACATGTTGATCGCAACAATAATAAAAAAGAAGGCTAGGTCATGGATTCAACACATTGAAGTCACGGATTCGAAATTTGGAGTTAATTGAGTGGAATCTGACTTTACTTAGGAGGTAGAAGTCTGGAATTCAATACGGGAAAGCATGGCACTCTGGACTTTCGAACTTCACGGTAAGGTGTGGAGACTATTGGAGGCGAGGAGACTGTACTAGAGGCGTGGAACTGGACTGACATGTGTGGAAAGGCGTGAAAGACGGGATCTGGCTTGGAGTTGGCGGCCGGGAGTGTAACATAGGCTGTGGATTGAGCATCACGGGAAGGCGCTCAGAGGGTCATCGGATTGGAAAGACTGAAGCCAGTGTTTTGCTTTTTTTCTTTACTCTGATCTATTATTGAGCTGGAGACAAGGGGCTTTGGGTCCCTTGGTTTGTGTAGTGGAAACTGGGAAATTTTTTTAGTCCTGTTGGAATAATTCCTGCTGGCCAATGACGATCAGTGTGTATTATCTGATAGTGTTACATTTATATTATCCCTCACTAAAGTTCTCACTAAAGAGATTATTGATTTTTTTATAATAATTATTATTAGTTTTAGGAGCTGGCGTGATAAGGAAGTGGCCGGGAGTCAAAAGACGGATCTCGAAAAGGTTGAAGACAAGAAAGTGGCTAGATGCCAAAAGACGGATCTCTGAAAGGTTGAAGACAGGTAACCTGCTGGGAGCCAAAGGACGGATTTCGGAAAGGTTAAATACAAAGAAGCGGCCGGGAGTCAAAAGATGGATCTTGGAAAGGTCGAAGATCAGGGAAGTGGCCGGGAGATGGATCTCGGAAAGGTTGAAGACAAGTAAGTGGTTGGAACCCAAAAGACGGATCTCGTAAAGGTTGAAGACAAGTAAGTGGCCGGGAGCCAAAAGACAGATCTCTAAAAGGTTGAATACAAGGAAGCGACCGGGAGCTCACATTAATTTATTTAAACATAGCTAGTTTTTCATCGTGGGGAGGGGGGGGGGATAGATATTCTCATGCACTTAGTTTTTTCTTGTCTGTTAGAAATAACTTCCAATATTGCATAGTTTGGGCGCAAACGTACAACCGACTCATTTAGTAGCCATGGAAGCATGATTCTATGATGAAAACCAGTTCCATCCCAGCAGCCGGTACCAGTCTTCCAATGCGCTTATTTAGTTTTTATTTTTGCCATGAAGAATTAAGTGCAGGTTTATAACATAATATATTATTTACGGTTCCATTATATTTCATCAAAATGAAAATTCAACACACCTTCAAAAAGTGATATCATGATTAATAGTTACTTATGTATCCTATTTAACTGTTAGAATGCTAAGCGTCGCAAAAGCGCTGCGATCGTTTGTATCGAAAATTGCGGCGCAGCGCAGATGCGCAGCGAGTTTCAGTGTGTTTTTGGTGCTCCGAGGGAGTGGACGTACGCTAACCTCGCGCGTAATTTGTAACGAGAGTGCATTCTTATACATTTAAAAATAACTTTTTTCCATTTTTTTATATTATTTAAAAAAACAGCTATGTTACGTGCTATTATTTCGAACGTTGATTCGATTCCTAGTGATTCTACGGAGGTGAAACAACAGATACAAATAGTGACGATAACAGTATTATAACGCATCGAAGAAAAAGATTGAGGATTGAAAGTGAGTCTTCTATCTCCTCTTCATCTTCAGAAACAGAAGAAACACCAAATTTTGCCAAAATTCCTCCGACAAAAGTGTTTTCTAAAGCAACAAATGATCAATTTCAAAAAGAAATAAATTTGATATTTTTATGCTCATTTTTTCATATTCATATCAATAAACATTTTTTCTTTATAATGCAAAAAGAATCAATAAAATTGATTGATATTTGTCTAAATTAGAGTGTTTTATTTGACACCATTATTTTTTCCTCTAAATTAATCAATATGTGTATAGCAATTTACATTTATTTTTGCAAAAATTGATTAGCACTAAAACGGTTAACCTAGTTTTTGTCACTTTTCATGACGTTATATCGCTTTTTGGAGGAGTGTTGAATTGTTATTTTGATGACATACCCGGTCACCATAATTTACTTAATCAATTACCTGTTGTACTACATTTTGCAAAATATTTTGGAATATCAGTCTTACTTTATAACACAATAAAAAATGTGTTATTGTTTATCATTGAAATGAATGCCGTATTGCATTTTTAAAGATTTGAACCTGTGGCAGTGCGGGAATTGAAGATGGACATTTTGGACTGTCCTCCGGGGACGGAGGAGGTATCTGAAGAATTTGCAAATAACCAGCAGGATTGGTCCACAGTATGTACAATTTTTCCTATTTAAATGCTCTCTTCATCCCAAAAATTAGTAAACAATTTTCATAAATTTGACATACTGGCAAAATGGCTTTATTAATTAAGATATTTTGCTCCATGATATTATTTACACCTGAAAGTATACTCAGCTTAGAAATTTACAACTTGTGTATATAAATAAATAAATAAATAAATTATCTATGCCAATGGTTCCCAATTAGTGGTAAGCACACCCCCAGGGTTACATGAGGTTGCTCAGAGGGGGATAGGCACGCTCTATACGTACTATAGCTGGTTCAATCGATCATTTTACACGACCCGGATAGCTCACGACCCACTTGCGTCGTGAGCGGGTCGCGAAAACCCTCTCTTTACCAGGTCATACACGACCCGAAACCCGATTTCCCGATTACCCGTCTCCTGGTTACTTTCATTTGACGCAGGTAGGATATAACATATTCATTGAATGAATTTATAATTTTTTTATCAAACCTATTATCGATCAACCTTCCTATCGTCAAAAGTATCTGGAAGAAGAAGCGGTTCTATGTTCTATGTAAGTATCTGGTAACTGGAAACTGGTACCACAATGATAGTGTATTTTAGTTTTCAGGAATCTACCATCTCTATTAAATAGACAAATTTTGTATCTCGGGAGAAAGTGATTCGAGACGTGATGCCTGGTCTACAAAATCCGGGTGCTGAAAATCTGTGGGCATTCATCTCACCACACCCGCACCAAGGTTGTGAGAGTAGGTCGCGAGAGTAGATCGCGAGAGTAGATCGCGAGAGTGGGTAGCGTGACCCGGTTTGCTGACGTAAAAATAACCTCTTTGGAAGCTCGTGAGCGGGTTTCAATGAGCAGGTCATTCACAATCAACCCATTATGTACTAATACAGACACTGTGCGGTCAGACATTTTGGCTACCAGGGATATGCGAGCTAGGGCTCTTTCTCAAAGGGGTACACTCAGGAAAAACTAATTGAGAACCACTGATCTATACATTCGGAAAGATATAGTATTGGAGTTTTGAAAGTATTTTGGAATTTTCAATTGAATAACACATTAACAAACCTCTGTGTATAACTTAATGGTTTTCTTTATGAGTCTGCACATGTGTACATTCAAACAATGTTTTCCATAATTCTGAGAAAATCTTATACTTGGTAAATTAAAAAGATCTTTTCTGAATGTGTTCATCACCGATCACCAAAAAGTTATTTGTCTAGTAGATACTGCTGCACTGGACTTTCTTCTAAATAAATGTATTTTCCTTACAATGTTCTACTGTAACTTTTATTTCAACCTTCTACTTGGAAAATAGGTACTTACAAAGATTGTGTTTCATTGACCATTCATTTATATCCGCGCTTCACATTTGCGCTAATGTGTAAACATATTTTTGCAAACAAGATTTGTTACTGTACATACGTTGGTCATCCAGGCTTTCATTTTGGATAGTATATCCCAAATTGGCAGTGCAATATGAATAACCTACTAACACATTTTACTACTCCAATGTTACATGTTCATTTTGACACGAAGAAGATTCAGCTTTCATCAGGATTTAGTTTGTTGTTAACTCTGATTCAAATGATGTTGGAATTTGTTGGAGGTTAGTTGTTGGGAAAAAAACGGAAGAAGATTAATAAATCGTTTACGTTTTAACGTGGCATTTTGAATGCACTTCTTGCCACCGATACTGCTGGGTGCCAATCGGCTTTGTGAAAAAAATTTGATTTCTGAAGTTATGACAATGAGGGTTTTTTTTATAAATGCGTTTTTAGTATGTCATGTGACCATACAATAGGGAATTTATCGAACTGCAGAGAGTAGGACACGACTTTAAATTGATGTATGTTTTCCTAGCCAATACATTTACAAATATACTCTAGGCCAGAGGTTCCCAAAAGCACCCCATAGGCATCCCCTGATCTCTCTACTAAAAATCAAAATTGACATGAAAACAAACATTTTATGGAATGTGAATCTTGTGGAGAAGATTTCACCATTCAGGAAAAAACTACAACTGTGGAAGAGAAAAATCAGTGATAATTGAGGCAAAGATTGCTTTCCAATATCGCAACAGTACGTGGCCCATAGTGGAGTTAACGTTTCACATAACTTGCTGACACTTTTCACAGAGCACATATAACAGCTAACTGATTGGTTTACAAAGTACTTTGCAGAAGACCAAGTGGAGAAGTTTGTGTGGATCCAAGATCCATTCCGTACTCAAGCTCCATAAGATTTTGCTGGCAAGAAGAAGAAAATCTAATTTACCTCTCGAGCGACAGCAAAAACAAAATACGCTTGTTTGGATTTGATGGAGTTTTGGGTATCAGTCGAAAATGAGTATCAGTCGAAAATGAGTATCTGATAAGTGCAAAAGCTGTAAGGGTCCTCATTCCCTTTGCGACTTCATATCTGTGCGAAGCTGGATTTTCAGCGGTTGCTGTTATAAAGAGCAAATATCGCTTGGAAATAAATGTGGAAAAGGAAATGAGAGTAGCTGTATCAAGCGTTATTATTAGCCCCTCACCCGTCGCACTAAAAACATACACCTCAAGAGTTTGTGGAAAGTTATTGTAATTATATTTGCATTTTCTTTGTATTTTCACCTATGTTTTCCTACCAATAAATGAACTTGTTCATTTTAAATACGAGTTGCATTAGTTTACACAAATGAAAGAATATCTTTGTTTTAAACCACTATATTAAATTTATATACGTCGACCGGTTTCGGTTGAACTCAACCTTCATCAGGACAGTACAAATATAAACTGCACTTTCAGTTTATATTTGTACTGTCCTGATGAAGGTTGAGTTCAACCGAAACCGGTCGACGTGTATAAATTTAATAAAGTGGTTTAAAACAAAGATATTCTTTCATTTGTGTAATAATGTCAAGCCACAAAGTGTTTGCTTCCTTCGATAATTTTGCATTAGTTTCTTACCTGGTTTCTTCTTCTTCATAGTCGTACAAATATGAAACATGTAGCTATGTTAGACAGATAGATATTATATGACTAGGGTGCCGAGTGTGCCACGACTTGGAAAAGTTTGGGAACCCCTGCTCTAGGCACATGTTTTTCTGAATTTCTGAAATTATTACATTAGGCAAAAGCCTGTTAACTTTAACTACTATACATTTTTCTTAGTGTATTTAATTAAGTGTGTTAAGTCTGTTTTAAACTCTATGTACACTTTTTATTGTAAATATTATTGTTAATATTTTGTAATATATATAATGTATTTAAATAAATAAATAAACTGTCCATAAGAGCGAAAATAATATACCTGCAGGTATTAGCATTTTCCCCTCACACTAGGAAAATATTGTGTTTTATTTGTGTATAGGTTTAAGTTTTATAATGGTGAATTAGAAAAGAAATGTATTTTGTGTTTCCAAGGAGTTGAAAATTGTATAAATTGTACATGTAAAGTATTTTCATTACAGGGCGAAGGCGAGGATGGGACCTCTGCTGAGAAGAAACGTAAACTCGGGAGCTTCCTGCAAAGTCACTCCATCAAACTTAACGATGGCAATTCTCACGCCGCTCTGGATTATGTGGAGCAAGACGGCACGTCGGCATACCTCTGTTTTCCGTGTGCGGTCACCTGTTACTCAGAAAACACGCTACAGGTTAATATTACTATTTCCGTAAATTTCTAACGATTTTTTTTACATTTTTACCTTTATTTATTCTCCTAACTAACCTTTAACTTAATCATAGAACTGTTTCTGAAATACACGTCATTTACTTTATTGACCACTGAATGCTTTCCATTTTGATTTTAGTGTAATCCAATATCGGTAAATGATCTAACACCTTTTGATTATTAGATCGAGACAGCTGCTATCAAATAATATCAATACTGGCGATATTGTATCATATCCCCATTCCATTTGACTTACTTTAATGCAGAAAGCATTGGAAACTGTTACATAGTACGTTGAGAAGCATAATCCTAATAAGGAGGTGGAAATGCCTTCTACAAATTTATTCAATGATAATCCTGTGTCACATTTTCACCAAATTTTGAAGCGTCGGCAAAAACAAATGTGACACAACTGACAGGTTTCTAGTAAAAAAGAATGAATTATTTGTCGTAAATTCATAAATAATAAACTCGTTATTTCGATTTTTTTATTGTTTCTGCAAATCGAAATCGCATTCCAGGTTGTTATGCCCCTTAACAATTTATTAGTATGTAATTTTATTTGAATAACGTTAAAAAAAATAAAATTGAGTATTATTGTGCCTTGTAACGCATTATAGTATTTTATTCCTGAGAGAAAATATTGAATTTTCCAATTATATCCTAAATCCTGTATCTAAATTTCGCTAATAATCAATTAGATAATGTTAATTTAGTTTTAATCTCAAGTGACCTACCAGGTTGTACTGTATATTATCTCCATAAATAGTTAGTAATAACATAGATCACTGTAGAAATGTATTATAAATTTGTACAGCTCACTTGAGGTGATTTTGCACAAAAACGGCGCTATACAAGTCATCCAATTATTATTACATTGATTTGTATGGAAAAAATTGTTTGGCTTCACAAGTGCTCTGTAACGAATTATTCTCGTTATAAGAGGTTACACTGTATTTAAAAATAGTATAAAAAGTTTATAAAAATATATTTCTTGGTTTGATTGAGGATTGAATCTTCCTCCCCAGGGACTGGATCTTAACTGCTATGAACTTTTAAAATGTCTTTTAAACTTTAAAAAAATACTAATATTTGGTTTAGCTGAGGATTGAGCCTTCCTTCCCAGCTTCCTCCTTCTTCAGCCAACGTTTCGGACAGCATTTCAGTGTCCATCATCAGGGCAGATGTGTCAGATGTGATTACATCTGACACATTTGCCCTGATGATGGACACTGTAATGCTGTCCGAAACATTGGTTAAAGAAGGAGGTAGAGCAACACGGCATAATACCCCAAAAACAAATTCCTTCCCAGGGATTTTAGTCAACCGCGCAACATTTATTTAATTTATTAATTGCTGTAATGTTATCCAATTTCAGAGAATTTTTTTTATTTATTTTATATTATAGAAACAAACAGTACTTACATGATTTACAGAGATGAAACAATATGCAGGAATAAAATACTTCATGTTGTGTACCTATGATATGTTTCCTTGTAATGTCTGCTAAGTGGTATGTTTATTCCTTAATTACCAGGTGACTTGTGTAGTTTATAGGTGTGTGTGTGACGTGTGTAATGTATGTGTGAGTGTTTGTGTGTTGTGTGTGTCTGTATGTATGCGCATTGAATAGTTTAAATTATTGACATGATGCCACGTTTGAATTTGGGCAGTGAATCCGAAAAAATGTCAATGTTAGAGTTAAGACAAATATTATTTAGAGTATGAAGAGCTCGGTTAATTGTCGAATTAGGTGCTGCGTTGGTTTTATAATTTAGCATGTGAAATAGCACTGTATGTCGTGTGCGTCTCAAAGGTATGTTAAAGTTAATAAGGGACAGAAGTTCAGTACAGTCAATGTCATTGTTTAAAATTCTGTGTATAAATATTGAGTCAGCTACTACTCGTCTTCGCTGCAAAGTTTCAAATGTACACTCAAAATCATTGTTGAATCTGTAGGTAATATATTTTATAAATTTGTTTTGGAAACGTTCTATACTATCTATGTAAAGTTTATATTGTGGATTCCAAATAGGCGATGCATATTCCAGTGTACTTCTGACTAATGCGAAATATAGCATTACAATTGTATGATCCAATGTCATTTATATAATTGTTGAACATTAGCGGACCTAGGTGGGACCCTTGGGGGACACCAGATTTTACCTCGATAGATTTTGAGAAGACACCGTTGATTAAGATTACTTGATTACGGTTACTAATGTAAGATTTGATCCATCTAAACAGGTCACTGTGTATACCAAGTAGGATGAGCTTTTTCAAAAGAATTGAGTGTATTACGCGATCGAAAGCCTTAGAGAAGTCTGTATACATAGTATCAACCTGCTCTTTGTCATCCATATTGCTATGCAAGAAGTTAATGAAAAGGGCCAGGTTGGATGTCGTAGACCGACCTCTCATGGATCCGTGCTGATTCGGTGTAATGATTGTGGAAATAGCCGAGTATAATTGATCAAAGACAATTTTTTCTAGAACTTTGCTTAAAATAGGAAGTTGGGAAAATGGACGGTAGTTTTTAACGTCATGCTTATCACCGGTTTTATAGATGGGTGTGATAATGGCTGATTTCCACTTGAGGGGAAACGTTCCTTCTGTCAGTGATTTTTTATAGATGGCGCAAACCGGAAGACAGATATACTTACTACAGTTGCGTATAAAAACTCTGGGTAGCCTATCAATTCCTGGTCCTTTTATAATATCTATGCTTGAAAGGTATTTCAAGGTGATTTCTTCATTTATTTTAATTGAGGATATTAATTTGTTGTTCAGAGGATCTTCCTTATTATTAACATTGAGTGTTGGAAATTCATTTCTAAAGACCATTGAGAAGTAATCAGCGAACAAGTATGTAACTTCTTTGCTGTCGTGTGCCGTCGTCGAATGATAGGTCATATGTTCTGGTATAGTGGGAGATTTTCTTTGCGTCTTAACATAATTCCATATTTTTTTAACATTATTTTGTATATCTGATTCCAATCGAGCAATGTAGGCGTTATGAGTAGGACTAGAAATTTTCTTTTGTCTTTTGCGAAGTATTGAGAAAGATAGGTAATCTAGTGGATTCTTGTACCGTTTCCAGGCACGAAAAAACTTATGTTAATTAAAGACGCCGAATACCATGTTGAGAATTTGGTTGATTTGGTTACTTTCTTTGGAACCAGATCATCTATCAGGGCATCATAAAAACAATGTACTGCAGCATCTACGTCACTGTTCTGAGTTTGTTTCTGATCACTGTTTCTGAGAGCATCATTAACTACCTCGTAGTTAACTTTATTGAAAATTTTGACTAACTGGGGATTTAGGATAGTAGCAGGGAGAGGAATATTTAGTTCAACTGTAATAGATTTATGATGTGCATCTTCGATTACTAGTGGCGAGTCAGCCGCGGAGACGATGACTGTAGTGTTACAAAGCACGAGATCTAAAATTCGTCCGTGAGTATTATAAATTTCGTTATACTGTGTTAAATTGGAAAACGAAAGGTAGCTAAGGAGGGTAGAGGCACAGAGGTCAATACTACGAGGCTGATACGTAGAGTTCCAGCTAACATTTGGCATATTATAATCGCCTATTACTAGAAAAATTTCATTTGGAAATTCAGTAGTTAAGTTACATATGGCAGTTGTATGACTATTGATAATAGAGAAACGCTGTGCATTAGATACCTTAGGACTAACTCATGGTAAGTAAGAGCAACAAATATGAATATTTGAAACGCAATGTTTTGAATGTCTTAGTAATAGTGAGATGCATATATCCTCGGCTTCTGATGTCCATGACTTTTGAGATCGAACTTTAAAGTCTTTTTTTATACCTATAACAACGCCACCCCTTTTAGTTTTACCCGTTCGATTAGTATCTCTCTCATTTCTATATACGTTATACCGGCAATCATACAGCTCATCATCGGATATGCTGTCAACTAAATCACGTCTCGCTAATTAATATTTTGTCGAATTCGTTGATCAGGACGTTTTGATAGAATTCTTTCGTCTTGGATCGAAGGCCACATGCATTTTGATAAAAAATTATAATGGTGTTATGCATCATGTTAAAGAGAAACTACTATCCAATTTTGATTCCAAGTAAATATAATAATATGTCAAAAAAAAAAACATATTATTATGTTTACTCAGCAGCCAAAAGTCCACTGGGGTGAGCATGGTTTTCGATTTGCGCAGATGTGAGTGTATTATGTTGTGGTGTTTTGAGTAAGTTGAATAGTGTGTATATAGAATTAGAGTTGAGTACAAAAGTGGTATAAGTTGAAAGCAAAAATTAAAAAAAAATCAAATTAAAATTAAGTTTAGAAGAAATCATTGAGTTAAGTTGTTCAATACGGTTTGACCAGAGACGAGGATAGCAGGAGAGGTAACATTCTTTCTTATATAAATTTTTGAGTTTCGTACCCATAAAAAATCATATTTGTTTATATTTTTAAATTCTTTAGCTGATCTTAGTATCAATTTGTTTTTTCTGGTGAGGTGATCATTTATAAAAATTTTACCTCCTGCAACACCTACGCTCTTGCAGTCGACCCCCTTCTTCTTTTTAATGGCCGCAAGCAGTTGGTCCTTCTTCCTTTTGGAGATGAATTTATCCACCACGTTTGGAGGGCGGGCGTCACGGGGAGCTGCTGCTATTCCGTCTTGAGAATGTTGGCGAGGTTTGGCTCGACTAATGAATTCAATGTCCTCTTCTTTAATGATTTGTCCAACGTTAGATGCGATTTTTATTAGATTGTCTGTTAGGTTTTCATCCTTATTTTCGGGGAGACCGAAGATTTCAATGTTATTGAGGAGCAGCTACTGTTCTCTTTCGTGTTAAACATTACACTAATTGGGGAAACTTTACTGGGGTAATAACCATTAATAATTTCTAACATTTTACTCAGAAATCAATTAAGAAATCAGTAAGTAATTGAAATTAAAATACCTACCTAGAAATAATATAAAGGTATCGTCTGTAAGTGGGTTACCCACAGTTTGACAATGCCTTCAGAGGGCGAAACAGCTGTCACGCGTAATAATAATTACACAGCAGAACTTGTTTAAAAACAAACTGTTTTTATAAACCCAATAACAATATTATTGAATATATAAACAAAAAAAAAAAAAAAAAGTTATGAATTTTTTAAATTCGATACTTCGGCTTCAAGCTTATCCATTTTTTTAGCTTTTCTTCTAAAACCAAAATTTTGTTTGTGTAGTCTTCGATTGTGCTATTATTAGGAACGATTGTCTGTTCAAAGGAAGCTAGTTTTGAATTCATTGAGTGGAGCTGGGAGGAGAGTTTCTTGATTTCGCTAAGAAGAATTGAAGAGTTGACAGAGTTGAGATTGCTGGAGAGTGGTGATTGTCCTGTTTTGCATTTAGCGCACGTCCATGACTCCCTGTTCTTCTCCGACATCCTCTTAAAATTTGCAGACGTAATATTGGCACAGCTGTGATGCATTTGGTTTTTACAACATATACACCTCGTACAGTCAGACGTTTGTACTGCCTTGTTACATTGGTTGCAGGTAGAACTCATAGTGAGTAAATTGATGGTAACAATATTATCACTGTGATATGACTATTTTCTTCAAAATCGATTTCTGCAATGTAATGTCACTAAATCCACTCAACTTTGTTACTTTTAAATTTGTTAAATTTCTTCCAAGCAAACAGAAAGCGACGTTGTGTGCAAAATGTTCACTATAGCATAGTATTTTTAATTAATTTAGGGAGCAGAGTAAAACACAACTGTCACTTGATTGTGATATTGTTATGATTCTTATGTATGAATGCACATGTGTGTGCGTGATGGCCACCAAAAGTTGATAGAATGCATTATCATCGACATCGAGTCTATCTGCCGAATTTCAGTGAACCACCAAAAGTTGACAAAATGCATTGCCATCGACAGCAAATCTATCTGCCGAGTTTCAGCTCGATCGAATGTCGGGAAGTGTGTTAATTTCCAAGATTTGCATTCATTCACGAAAACAAAAGCAAAATTCAAATAGACGTATTTAAAAATACATGCAACAACACAATGACATTTTTCTAATAATAAATAAATTTTTACTCAAAATACGTTTAGGAATCACTGCTTAAGGTCCTTATGTATGGTATGTGCTGTTACATCCTGTATATGTAAACATATATTTTTTGTTATTATTTTAGGCTCACTTGAATGGGAAAGCACATTCCAGCAAGTTGTCACCCACAAATGTGTATCCCTCTTCAATCTTGACGAATCATCCATTCTTCAAAATAAATAAACCAAACACAAGTAAGTCCTAAATTGTTTTCTTGTATTACTGAACATGTGTGTGTGTTTTAAATACAGAGGTTTCAACTTACATCTGTATTTAAAAAAAAAAGAAAAACAATGTATTTTATCTATTGCGTGAAAATATTGAAACTTCAAAACTAAACATATTTCCTGATTTTATTAATTATTTTTGGCATTTCTTGATTGTTTTTTAGATCAATAGTTGTTAGCCATTATCCGTGATATTATAAACAGTGACGGCTCGTGACTTTTCGGTGTACTAGAGTGCTAATATTACAAAAATGGCATTATTGATGTTGTTGTAGTCGAAAACGTCATTATTTTTGTTTTAGAAAATCTGTTTTTGTATGAAGATTTTCAGGAAATCTTTGCCATGCGGGCCAGGAGAAAAAAATAAAATTTAGTAAAAAAAATTAAAAATCGTTTTGGACTAAACAACATCAATAATGTAGACTTTTTCAAACTTTGCAGTTTATTACACTTAAAAGTTACGAGCTTACTGATCATAACTATCGAAACTCCCCAAGTTGAAATCTGTCTCTGTTCATTCAAAAGTGAATGCGTATAAATCGTAATGCATAATTCGTTTCGAAATGTGACCGAGGCCCGTCGATCGACCGAAGAACACTCGCCAGTGCTTTCTATACAGTGGGATTATATTTTGAATTAACAATATTTGAACAATTGCAGAACTTACTGTTTCTTATTTTTCATTAAAACCTACAAACATTTCAACATATTTTAAAAGAAAGCATTTCTACTTAACAATGATAATTTGTTTAAAAACATCCACAACTGCGATATAACATAGGCACGATCGAGTTAATCAAATACTTGAGTCCTTCCAAGACTCAGAATAAATGAAGATGTATGTAAGAGATGTATGATATATGATGCATAATATATGAAGCAATGAGTATGTGCCAAAAAGTCGTTTGGCAGTGTATCCTCTCTGCCTGCCACTATTTTAAATGGGTAAAAATATGTAATGTTAAAAAAAAAATCTATTAATACAATTTTTTTCAATATTAACCGTTTTAGCTATACATATCGTCGCCCCAGTGCTTAATTGTCCAAACGACCATTTTAGCGAAAATGAGTTTTTAACGCAATATTGTTAAGGATCAAATTACGCGTCGTTCGATGAAGAAAAAATAGTTTTATCAGCCTGCTACAATTAATTATAAGCATTTTAAAATGTCAATGTCCACAACAATATTCTAAAAGTGAGTCCTTGTTTGGCCAATCTCCTTATTAGGCCAACCTCCTAGAGTCGAGAATTAAAATTGCGTGCTAGTATGTTCAAACTCCACCAACCGACCAATTACAGCACGATGCGAGGATCACGTGATGCCGCCATCTTATGTTTTTACATTTCAACGGTGTTTGTTTTATGGTGTCACGCGGAAGTAAAAAAGCATTTAAATATATACCAAGGAGTTTTTGATTGACAAAACAACAGGTAAATGTCAATTACTAATTACAAAAGTGCATACATACGCAGCAGTGCGGAAATAGAGCGGTAAGTGTTAGTTTTAAAGATCTCTATCAATACCAAATTTGTTTTGTTTTTTACATTGCAATGAACTTTGTAATACAGCGTGTTCACATTTCTGTTTTCGCTCAGACTCTACTTTTTGCAAGTTTTTGCTGTCAAAATTGGTTTTTTGACTGACGATTCATATTAAACTAGTTAGATTAGTATTTCAATTCGAAATTTTCAGTATATCCGTATTTGTATGTAGCCGTTTGAGATTTACAAATTGATCTATAGTGATTAGGCAGTTTGTTGAAATAAATTATAGTTATATAATAAATTATAATTCTGATTTTTTCCTCATTTGTGTGTTTTGGGGTTTTGATTACGATTCTGAGTATTACCAACAAAAACGGTAGGATTTTAATTTTTAGCCAAAAAAACATGTACCTACCTATAGGTATATTATTCACTGAAATAATTTGCATAAATTTCATATAATTTAAGTGATTTAGTGTTTTGGCCACCCGTACTGTTTAGGCGCAATTCTATGGGAGCACTCTCCCCAATAAAGACTCCATTGAAATGCTTGGAGTTAGTATATCAGACCGGCTCAAGTATCGGGGATCCATAGAAGCCCGAGTAAATCAGGCTTCCAAGAAGCTGGACGTCTTGTACACGGCTGGGATATCCTTCAACAGTGACCAGCTGCTGACCCTGTACAAGTCTCAAGTCCGCCCAACAGTTGAATTTGGGAGCCACCTCTGGGCTGGTGCCCGAAAATACTTAATTAACCTACTTGAATCTGTGCAAAGGAGGGCGATCCGTCTGATTGACAATCCGTTGTTAACAGACCGATTGCCTTCTCTATTGCATAGACGCAATGTGGGCATGCTGTGTCTGTTCTACAGGTATTTCAATGGGCCTGCTCCAAGGAGCTAGCAGCATTGATCCCTGATGCACCGGTGCACGTGTGCGAAACTCGACGGACACGAGCGGAACACCCGTTTACGGTTGACGTTAGCTTCATGAGAACGGGTCGTTTTTACGACTCGTTTTTTGTAAGTCGGCTCGTATGTGGAAAGAGCTACCGGCATCTCTCTCCTATAATCCGAGCCTCTTCAAGGCCCGCATTAATAAATCCCTTCATACAGCCCCTACCTTAACCCGCCTCACAACGCCGCCCAACTGGGTGGTTACATAGTTCCCATGTCTGTACACTGGCACGGACGCTCTTGTGAGGTGTCACATAAAAAAAAAATCTGATCGTAAGAGATTCAGCCTACTGCGGTCATCTTCAGACTAGTACAGATATTCCTTAAACTGTGCTTTATTTACATTAAATTTAGGGAGTGGGATTAAAAGGGGTGGAATGCAATGATTTTAATCAAATTATATGGATATCACATTTTCGTTGCTATGTCGTAACAACGAAGATGGAAGTCTAGATGGTTGATAGGCTAAACCCGGTCACGGTCAGAAATAAAAAATAGTTGGACATTGTTTAATATATTATTATCATGGAAGTAAATTATTATAATGGAACTGTCGAGTACCTGGCACGCGTTTCAATGCCACTCAAAGAAAGATTTGTCCCGCATCCCACGAACCCTCCCCCCTTACGGATTACCCTCACCCTTCCCTCTTTCAGTCCATACTGCTAAGCTACAAGAAATAATGCACACACTTTTATAACAACTCGATCGCCACCTATTATACAATCTGAATGCAAATTTCATAACGCCAGAGTTCACCTTTATGTATTGAAACCTTCGCCGGCGTGCGAAAAGCAACTCACCAAAGTTTCATCGCAATCGGATGAATGATATAGGAAATAATAAGAGAATCTTTATACAAATTTCACAACGCCATAGTTCAATATAATATAGGGAAACCTTCGCGGGCATGCGCACAACTCAAAATTACAAAGTTTTATCGCAGTCGGTAGAGTGGTATGGGAAATAAGATGTGAATTTGTATATAAATTTCATAACGCCAGAGCTCACTTTTATGTATAGAAAAGGTATAGGAAATAAGAAGGAACAAACAAAGAAAAAATCACTATTATAAATATATATATTCCACCACGAATTGTCAGTATCCAAAATAGAAATATTAAAAATAAACTCATCCTGTATATAACTAAAGGTGGTCGTTTGAACAAACAAGCACGGAAAGTTCTATGCAAAAGTTGCCCTATCTCCAATTCCAGTTTGTTCAATCTCCTTTTACAAAATTTTGGTGGTGCGTTTTTGTTCAATCTCCATTTTAAAATGTAAAAAAAAGTATCAAAAACTATCCTTAGTCAATTTACAAAGAATTACTTAACTCTATGCACGCGGCCGTATCAACTGTTGTTACGGCAAAAAGTCCATACTCACACGCGGCCGTATCAACAGTTGATACGGAAACTTTGAATGCCGATATTCCAGCGGTCTTTTGACATAAATTTATTTCCCGCTCGCTTGAACATTTGTAGAACTATCACGATGCTGACATCTACAAGAATTTCTCGAAAATAAAATTGTGTTTCATTTAAAAACATCGATAATCAAGTGAGTCTCTTTGCGCCTTCGAGTGCCATAGTTTACAATTTTGTCAACGGATGGCGTTAGTTCAATTTTGTTATTATTTTGTGACATAAAATTTACGTCTCCAGTTTTAGAAAAAGTTTTCATAACAAAAAATGATAAGTGCTCATGGTGTTCCACTTGTGTCTATCAACGCAGTGGCCTAATTACACACACGCCGAGCGAATGGCGGGACCACATTCAAAAGATACGGTACGTCTTTGTATGAAATTTTATGATTTTGTTTTTATAAACATCCAAGAGTGTTGACACACGAGGATTTGTTATCATATTGTGGAGAATAATTTGTTCTGTCTATATAGTCCAATAAATCATGCCAGAATGCTATAATTTGACATTTAATTGCGTGCATAGGTATTTGAAAATATGTACCGCGTACGGGTATAGATAAAACGGAGCAAATTAACGCGTTCAAAAGGTTAAACTGATCAGACCTTTAGCTTGACGGAAATATCTTCATCTTAAACACCTGTCATAATGTTTCATTGAAATAATCAAAGAAAACCTCCTCCTGTAAAATTTGCAAATGGTCGTTTGGACAATTAAGCACTGAGGTGACTGTATCAGACGTAATCGTGACACACAAGACTGTAGATAGGGCCGGTGATCCCAATCTGTGGAGGCGTAAGATGTCTTCCTTCAGTGGCGTGGAGGGGTAGAACGGGGCCGTCTCTGATGCCGTTGTAGCTGGTCCGAATGCTGTTTTCGCGTCCTTGATGCTGAGTCCGGGTCTGGTCCGAAGGGGTAGGCAAGTCCGTGGTCCAGGGTGAAGCGGGGGTCAGAGTGAAAGAAGGCGAGTAGAAGCAGAAGTCGGAGCGAGGTAGAAGGCAGAGCAGAGAGAGAGGTGTTGAGCTGGTGGTGGTTTCTGGTTATCTGACGTTTTGAGGGCATGTTGCACGTTTTATAGGCCACCGGCGGGCGCGCGGACGCTCACACGGGCCCACTTTCTCTTTGATTCCTGGAATCCGTGAGCCGTGTAGCGACGCTATCGCGGCGCCCCCCGGGCCGTCTACCGCCGCTCGGCCGGTAGTTTCGGTTTCGGTAGTTTCTTTGTTTGGGCACGATCCTCAGAACCGTGCCCGTGGGACGTAATGACGGCGTACCACCGGTCATTTGTGACGCTATGACGGCGCATGGCGCACGGCACGGCTTCCCACTACGTTTTGGCACGGTTCTAACAATCGTGCCTGAATTAAATTATGATTTTACCAGCTCTCACAATACTTCTCTGCCCGTATACCTCCAGCCAAGCTCCGACGTTCATTTATTGTAACAATTTTACATTTACATAACAATTTTACAAATTTCTACATTATTTAGGGTTTACAGGTTAATTTTACATACATTTACAGGCAGTTTATTCAATTTAAAGACAGGCAAAGTTAAGGCAAATGGCAGATTTTAATATGGGGCGACCGCGTCCGATACCGGAGCAGTACGTCCGTTACACTCCCCCCGTGGAGCTCGGCTACACTCTTTGCAAGCGGCGTGCTGCGACATGGTCCCCGGCGGCATTTCCGGTGGCATGGTCCCCGGTGGCACGGTCCCCGGCGGTATGGTTCCCGGCGTTATGGTCCCCGGCGGCATGGTCCCCGGTGGCATGGTCCCCGGCGGCATGGTCCAGGGCGTTGGCAGCGAGGCTGGTGGGGCGGTGTCCGGACAAACCATCCTCAGTGTTGTCCCGAGCTGGCGGGCGGCCCGCTGATGTTCGACCGAGCTGCTCGGCCGCGCTGCTCGGCTTTTTTCGGTGAGGCCCGACCGCGGCACCGCGTTGGTCAGCCGCTTCAGGAACGCGGCAGGCTGCACCACGGTGGCCGCGTGCGTCTGGTCGGCCACCTTACCCAACCACAAGAGGCGTAGGGCTAACGGCATCTTCGAGACGATCTCGCTGAGGAGGGCCGGGTTAGAGAGGTAATCACCCCGCAGGTTCCCCAGCGAAGCCACGATGTTCTGCACCGTGCCCGAGAACTCCACCAGAAGCTCGGTCGATGCGTCCTCTTGTAGTCTGGTCAGCCGCTTTATCCTATCGAACATGACAGCCGCGACAGAGTGCGCGCCCCCAAAGCGGTGCTCCAGGACATCCATAATTTCCGGCACCTGCGCCGGGTCCAGGAGGAGAGGGCTGACGGCTTCTCGTGCCTTTCCCTTCAGGGCACGCTGCAGCCGCATCAGATTCTCGGCCGCCGTCATCCCGCAGGTGGCTGTCGACTGGAGGAATTGCGCCTTCCAGGCTTGCCACTCTATGGCGTCGCCAGCGTAGGCCGGCAAGTCCTTTGCGCTGGACTGCTGGGCGATGAGGGATGCCATCCGCTCATCTTTGGGATGGTAGCGAGGTGTGCCACCGGCCTGGGACTGCCGGAGGGCGTCGGCGAACATGGCCGTCACCTGGACGAGAGGGACACTCCCTTGATGCACCCAGTCTCGTGTCTGCCTCGCTGCCTCATCCGCTCGGTTGCAGGCCCCATATCCGTCAGCGGGGGGCTGCGATGGCGAGTTTCCGCTCGGGGCAAATGCTGGGAACTGGGCGGGCCCGCGGGTCACACCGGGATAGCCATACTGCGGCTCTGGTCCACCTCGCAGCGTCGCGGCGCCTGGGGAAGCGCCGTCCGTGAGTGGATCCGCAGCATGGTTTCTCTCCGTCCCGGTGTGAGCCCTCGAGGCGCGGCGCGAGCTCCCGAAAACATCGCTAGGCTGGGCTGTAGTTTGTGGCACAGTGGGCTCTCCCCCCACTGTGTACGTAAGGCTGTGACCGG
Source organism: Hesperophylax consimilis (assembly GCF_061612785.1). Classification (NCBI taxonomy): domain Eukaryota; kingdom Metazoa; phylum Arthropoda; class Insecta; order Trichoptera; family Limnephilidae; genus Hesperophylax; species Hesperophylax consimilis. The sequence goes on along the minus strand of NC_142836.1, from coordinate 41,059,709 downwards.
GGCCGCAAGGGGGCGCCGCAGTCTGCGGAAGGCCAGTGGTTTGCGCCTCCGCTGCGTAGCTCTGAGTAGGTACGCCCGGGGGCGCCGGCGTCGGCGTCGGTAGGTATTCCACCCGTGGTTCTGTAGCTTGCCAAACAGTGGGCTCTCCCCCCACTGTGTAGGCAAGGCTGCGACTGGAGCCGCTAGAGGGCGCTGCAGTCTGTAGCAGGCCCACCCGTGGGCCAGTGGTTTGCGCCTCCGCTGCGTAGCTCTGAGTAGGTACGCCTGGGGGCGCCGGCGTCGGCGTCGGTAGGTATTCCACCCGTGGTTCTGTAGCTTGCCAAACAGTGGGCTCTCCCCCCACTGTGTAGGCAAGGCTGTAACTGGGGCCGCTCGGGGGCGCCGCAGTCTGTGGAAGACCCACCCGTGGTGCTGTAGCTTGCGGAACAGTGGGCCCTCCCTCCGCTGTGTAGGCAAGGCTGTGACTGGGGCCGTTAGAGGGCGCCGCAGTCTGTGGCAGGCCCACCCGTGGGCCAGTGGTGTGCGCCTCGGGTGCGTAGCTCTGAGTAGGTACGCCCGGGGGCGCCGGCGTCGGCGTCGGTAGGTATTCCACCCGTGGTTCTGTAGCTTGCCAAACAGTGGGCTCTCCCCCCACTGTGTAGGCAAGGCTGTAACTGGGGCCGCTCGGGGGCGCCGCAGTCTGTGGAAGACCCACCCGTGGTGCTGTAGCTTGCGGAACAGTGGGGTCTCCCCCCACTGTGTAGGCAAGGCTGTGACTGGGGCCGCTAGAAGGCGCCGCAGTCTGTGGCAGGTCCACCCGTGGGCCAGTGGTGTGCGCCTCGGGTGCGTAGCTCTGAGCTTGCCCGGGGCCGCTAGATGGCTGGCTTCCGGGATAGGCTCCATCGGGTTGCCAGGCTGCAGGTGAAGCGATCCGCGTGAGGCCCTTCAGCATGGCGACAAGTTCTGCCATCTGTCGGGCGTGGTCGTCCTGCAGCTTCTGGGTGCGCCGCCTCTCAGCTCTTAGCTCGAGCTGCGCCTGCCGGAGCGTGTCCTCGCTGGAAGCCTCGCTTCTTGACGAGACGTCGGCCGCGGCAGGGGGCGTCTGTGGTGGTGATGCGCCGGAGGGACCAGGCAGTGGGTCCGCTCGGGGATCAGAGGGGGCCAGGGGGGCGGTTGGCCGGAGTCCGGGGGGCGCGGCTGTGGCCGCCCCGGTCGGTGTGGGATCATCGCTTCCCTGCGATGAATCCCCGTCAGCGCTGTTCTTCCCAGAGCGCAGTGAAGGTGACATCTTATCCACAGAAAGATCCGGCGTCGAAGGACCACTTATGTATCAGACGTAATCGTGACACACAAGACTGTAGATAGGGCCGGTGATCCCAATCTGTGGAGGCGTAAGATGTCTTCCTTCAGTGGCGTGGAGGGGTAGAACGGGGCCGTCTCTGATGCCGTTGTAGCTGGTCCGAATGCTGTTTTCGCGTCCTTGATGCTGAGTCCGGGTCTGGTCCGAAGGGGTAGGCAAGTCCGTGGTCCAGGGTGAAGCGGGGGTCAGAGTGAAAGAAGGCGAGTAGAAGCAGAAGTCGGAGCGAGGTAGAAGGCAGAGCAGAGAGAGAGGTGTTGAGCTGGTGGTGGTTTCTGGTTATCTGACGTTTTGAGGGCATGTTGCACGTTTTATAGGCCACCGGCGGGCGCGCGGACGCTCACACGGGCCCACTTTCTCTTTGATTCCTGGAATCCGTGAGCCGTGTAGCGACGCTATCGCGGCGCCCCCCGGGCCGTCTACCGCCGCTCGGCCGGTAGTTTCGGTTTCGGTAGTTTCTTTGTTTGGGCACGATCCTCAGAACCGTGCCCGTGGGACGTAATGACGGCGTACCACCGGTCATTTGTGACGCTATGACGGCGCATGGCGCACGGCACGGCTTCCCACTACGTTTTGGCACGGTTCTAACAATCGTGCCTGAATTAAATTATGATTTTACCAGCTCTCACAATACTTCTCTGCCCGTATACCTCCAGCCAAGCTCCGACGTTCATTTATTGTAACAATTTTACATTTACATAACAATTTTACAAATTTCTACATTATTTAGGGTTTACAGGTTAATTTTACATACATTTACAGGCAGTTTATTCAATTTAAAGACAGGCAAAGTTAAGGCAAATGGCAGATTTTAATATGGGGCGACCGCGTCCGATACCGGAGCAGTACGTCCGTTACAGTGACGATATGTTGATTAAATTAGAGGAAAAAATAATGGTGTCAAATAAAACACCCTAATTTAGACAAATATCAATCAATTTTTTAAATTATTATTATAAAGAAGAAATGTTTATTGATATGAATATGAATAAATAAACATAAAATATCAATATTATTTTATTTTATTTCCTTTTGAAAATACAAATATAAAAAAAAAATAGCTCAACAATTATGTTTTGCCGCACAAATAGCGTGTAGGCCTTTCCTACAGCGAACGCAAGTGAGGCGGGATCGCTTTATCCCACTCCCTCTGTTGCTACACACCGCGCACTGGCGTAAGTTACGTCCCGGTAAATTTTCCAGCGCAAATTTTTTGTTTGATGAAGATGGTTGTGTTGACACGCTATTTTTATGATTCATCCACTCCTTTTCGATATCCTCAATAATTTTCGACGTGAATTTTAGCCGGGTCATTTTTTTTTCGGTAGTGTTGGAAACATGGGTTTCGAGCAGTGATATGGTAAAGAATAAGTTGAAATAGGTTATGGGTGTGCCATCAGGAGGAGGCGTCCGTCTAGGTCCAGGAGTCTCGAAAAAATCATTTGTTGCTTTAAAAGTTGGTGTTTCTTCTGTTTCTGAAGATGAAGAGGAGATAGAAGACTCACTTTCAATCCTCAATCTTTTTCTTCGATCCGTAGAATCACTTGGAACCGAATCAATGTTCCAAATAATAGCACGTGACATGGTTATTTTTTTTAAATAATATTAAAAAAAAAAGTAAAAAAAGGTAAAAAGTTATTTTTAAATGTATAAGAATGCACTCTCGTTACAAATTACGCGCGAGGTTAGCGTACGTCCACTCCCGCGGAGCACCAAAAACACACTGAAACTCGCAGCGCTTCTGCGCTGCACCCCAATTTTCGATACAAACGATCGCAGCGCTTTTGCGACGCTTTGCATTCTAATGGAATTAATAATTAATTAATTAGTAATTCTAATGTAATAGTATTAAATTTATCATAACAATTTAAAAAAAGCCAAACGGGGTTATTAACTTCTAAGTAACTTCACTTTTTATTTTAAAATGAAATTAGAACCTCAAAAATTGAACATGTTTGCGCTCCAAAAATGTAGAAACTGACTGACTGTAGCGAATGAACTGAACTCCGAACAATAAGTGCAGCTTATAACTGACGTAAAGTGCGAAAAACCCATGCGGGTTAGCCTGTACCACAGATTCCAAGGAGCTAGACTCTTATACCTAACTGTCTCAACCATCGCATTTGTGATACGGGCTATCGTATACGTTAACATTGAGTGTAAGTGCATTTTTTAAAGCCATTTTGCAGAAGGACGAGCTTGCATTCAGCTTCTTTGTTAGCGGTTGTCCAATTTTTTTTCCCTTTGGTTTGTAAGTTGCAGATATCATTGATATATAATATAAAAGTCACGAGCCGCCACTGGTACAAATGTCAGAAATTCGCAACAGATTTCTTGGTAAACTAGAGGTAGAATCACAGCGCAAAAAAGCGTGAAAAACTAAATTATGTGTGTTGTGTTTTTAATTGTGTTTAGTTTTTTTGTTTTTTTTTTCATAATATTATTTTGTTTTCAGAACCGCCTGTAGATGTATCACAACCTAACGCTGCTAGTGAAAGTTTGTATGTATAAATTCTATTATTGTTCATTTGTGTTTTTTAGGAAAATTTGTATTAAGGCGTTGCACCTCGGCATGTAACATTGGTGCAAAATCATGCACTTCTTACGGTTAAGGTTGAAATTCTTGCATCGGTCGCCTTATTATGATTTATGCAAAAAAAAACATCACCAAAATGCATTTTTATTTTATTTTGTTTTTCAAATATTAAAATGTTTTCCAATTACAATAAAAATAATTTAAATTGCCATTTTATACAATAATTATTTTTCATAGGCCTGATACATTTTTTTCTAAGCTTATTAGAATACTTATCTACATGATTTTGTATTACTTAGCATGGTAACATGTTGTAATGAAAAAACTGTAATTTTTATTTTTTGTGTGTTATGTATATGTAATATAGGTTAGTTAGTTAGTTTGTAATTGGCTTAATTATTGGCTCAACCATACTGTTTTGAGTTGACTTAAATTTGAATGTTATGAAAGTGGTTAGAACTATCAATCTTTATATAGGGTTTATTTTGATATTCAAAGAAAAATGCCATTTTTTAATATAAATGATCGAATGTTTATTTCATTATAAAGAGAAAGGTATGCCGTTAATAGTGAAAAATAACATCAGTCAAATGACCACCACGACCACGCCTACAGGACCATATCCTTTTCATGAAATTTTCCATAACCAAATCGCAACGTGGCTGCCTTATGTCCTCGATAGCCTCACGAATTCCATCTTTGAGGTCTAGAATCGACGCTGGGCTGTTGGCGTAGACCTTCTCTTTCACGTGGCCCCAAAGGAAGAAGTCGCAAGGTGTTAAATCACAAGATCTCGGTGGCCAATTGTGATCACCTCTTCGAGAGATAACACGGTCCGGAAACTTTTCCAGTAAAAGATCAATGTATTCGTTGCTTGTGTGGCACGTAGCGCCGTCTTGTTGAAAGTAAACGTTGTCCAGATCAATACCATCCACTTCCGGCCATAAAAAATCATTTTATGGCCGGAATTAAATACACATAACACCTCTTATTGGAAAACCCATTAGAAGTATTATTGAGTACCTAAATCATTTTTGGACAAAGTTTGTGTTTTTGTGATTTCAGATTACCCAATATGAAGTTGAAGGATACAATCAAATCTTCTATAAAGTCCACTTCAAGGCGTTTTGACAAAGCTCAGGAGGTAATAATTATTTACTAATATAACACTACTTCTCCCTTTGAATATAGAATATGTCCCAACTGCTCCCAACCGTCTGGAGCCAGTGAGAGCAAGCTATGACACCCCAATTGGGGTATGTTGTGAGGCTGGAGGTAGTGGGGAGTCGAAGGAGATGGTGTGGAAGCGCCTGGCTATTCAGATCTGGTCGCCAAACACAGCCAAAGCTATTTCAAGCAACGTTTAAATTCTGAATGGTTGCCTTACACCATGGCGATATTATATTTTAAATGAGTAATTTGTGAAATAACTTCATGCTTGCCCTCTTGTCTTGGCTTCGCGCATCCCTTTTTAGACTGAGACAAAAACATCGGCAGCTTGCACATCTGTCCAGTATTCTGGGAATCTTGTTGCTGTTTCATTTTTAAACTGTCAAATCGTATTTTGAAACATATTACATTTATTTGTGTGTGTTTAAAAAACTTTCAAAATGCCTACAGGTGTAAAAGTGATTTGAAAACGAAGACTGCAGGAATACAGTTTAAATGTATACAACATCTTGAATTTTTCAATTGGGGCAGTCTTTAGGTTTTCCGGCAGCGCGTTATAATATTTCATCCCTTTATAGAATATACTGTTCTGTGTATTCGCCTTGTCCTTTTTTGGTAGCCTGATTTCATTGCACGTCCTAGTTTTATGTTTGTGTATGTCCTTGTTGTATACAATTTTATTTGAAAAATATTTCGGTAGCAGGTTGTTTACTATTTTGTGTACAAATATCATCGTGTTCAAGGTCAACAACTGTTTCACCGTTAGCCAATTTAGTTCGTTTAACATTTTATTTACTTTTGAATATCTATTTCGTCTGAGTATTATTCTCATTGCCCTATTTTGGAGAATTTGAAATTTATTTTGTTCTCGGTCGTTACACAGAAAAAGGATAGTTGAGCAGTAATTAAAATGTGGAGCAATAATGGAGTTATAAATGGGGATTGCAGTTTTTTCGGACAGTTTTTGGCGAATTCTTCCCAAAAAAGATATTTTTTTTCCAATTTTCTTTTGGGTATATTCAGCATGTTTGTTAAAGTTGAGTTTGGAATCTATTACAACTCCTAAGTATTTTATATCGGTAACATTTTCAATAATTTCACCATCAATTTTGATTTTGCTTTCACTGGATGTCTTCTTATAACCAATTACCATACATTTTGTTTTTTTTTGTATTTAATTTAAGCTTATTTATTTTTAGCCATCTTGATACATTATCTAGTTCATTATTTAAAATATTTATTAGTTCTTCATAGTTTTCTCCGATTATATATATTAGTGTATCATCGGCAAATAGTCGTACTTTGCATTTTGAAAATATTTTCACCATGTCATTAACCCTATCCCTGCGGGAGACGCATGCCCTGTACGCGGGTGGCACATCTGTGCGACGCAAAGTTTCTTCGGCGTTATGGGTATGAAACATGCTTGAGCACGGTAAAACTTATACTCCTAAAAAATCTCACATCTTTACACTACTGACATCTTACGATATTTATCCATAATACGTATCCTAATCATCGATACAAAGATTTGAAGGGATCTTCCAACTCAGAGCGAAAAATGAATCAGTTTGAATTCTTCCCGCGTCTTTACACACGTTATTGCGCAGGCGCATTTTATAAGATTCTCAAACAGAGATGCTCGCCGTGTAGATTACATTGTTTTATCGAATTATTGTTTGCTTTTTTGTGGATATAAACTATTTTAATTACAGTGTACATTCATCTGATTTATCATATTTTAAAATAAGTTCAGTTACATACATTCATTCAAACTATTGAAGAAATATAAAATTTCGTCAGTGTTAGATTATTTTCAAATAAAGATACGTGGTTAAAACTTTTTTTTAGTGAAAAATCAAGTGTAAAGTTGTACAAGTTTGACTTTTTATCAATTTTTTATAGTATTTTTATTGCCAAAATACAAAATGTTGGGTCGTGGTCTTAATGACGAAGAAATATTTGGTGCTACTTTAGAAATAGATTCAGATTTTGAAATAAGTGACAGTGACGTCGATAATAATTGCGAAGCTGCTGAAATACATGAAAGCCATGATTCTGCCGTTATGCGTTGAGTAACTGTTTCAAAATTTATCACGATAAAAAAATATATTAAGTGATACATATTTACGGTGATATAATAACAGAAAAATTATTTCATTATTTTTGTAAATTTAAGTGTAGTTATTTTTTTATTATATGAACCTTTTTAAGTGTGTCAATATTTCATGTATCCAGTCAAACGCGACATCGCACCCATAAATCAACCACTTACATCGCACCACAGTTGAAGAGCTCTACTCCGGTATGTTTATGCATGTGTATCGTTATCCTTGAAATATTAACATGGCCGCCCGGGTATATCAGTTACATTATGAATATATACTTCGAATTTTTATCAAGTCCCATTGATGTTCGGATTGTTTATTTATACTTGAAAAGATAATTCAAGACATAAGCGACGTATTTTTTAAAACAAATTTTAAAATCCATGCGTGATTATTGTTTAAAGTCATAAATTAGATTGATGATAAATAGCCCCGCGTGTGAACGAAGTGATACAAATTTATGACGCATAGAAAAGGTTAATATAGAGTATGAATAGTAGAGGTCCAAGGACTGATCCCTGTGGTACTCCTAATTTATTTTCCATTGGTTTTGAAAATTGATTATTAATTTTTGTTACCTGTATTCGGTCTTTCAAATACTCTTTTATTAATTTTATGGCTACAGTTGAGAAACCAATTTCTTTAAGCTTTCTTATCAATATTTCTCGATCTATAGTTTCGAATGCCCTTTGAAAATCCAAGAATATTGCTAAGATAAATTTATTATTATTCATTCCTTCCTTCCACTCTTCAACAATTACATGCTGTTTCACAAGAATTTTTACATCTGAATCCCGATTGTTCTTGGTATAAAATATTGTGTTCATCTAAGTATTGCAATATTTGTTCTTTTATTATCACTTCAAGTATCTGTTCATATTTCGGTAAGGTGTTTATTGGTCGAAATTCTTCACATTTTCTGGTATTTTTAACCTTTGGGACCGGTATAATAGTAGATAGTTTCCATGACTGTGGAAATTTTCCCTCTTCAAATGTCTGATTAATAATATTTAATAGAGTAGATCCAATTACTGGAAAAGCATCTTTTACTAAACTAATAGTTAATCCATCTGAACTATTTTTTGATTTCATTTTGTTTAAAATGTTAAATAAATATTCTGCAGTTATTTTTCTGAAGACCAATAATTCTTTGTTTGAGTTGTTATTATCATTTGTGGGGTTGAAAACAATGTTAGGTATTAATTTGTTAATTTGAGTGATGCTTTCTATGAAATATTTATTAAAGCTATTAGCTATGTTTTCTTCGTTTATATCTTCTGGGAAGTTTACTATTTTTATGTCGTTTTTGTTATCTCCATGTACTAATTCTTTAATGATTTTCCAAATTTTTTTGGGATCCCCTTCTTCCGAGTTTATTTTATTTTTTATGTACTCATTATGCGTTCTTTTTATGTCTTTAGAGTATTTGTTTCTCAATTTTTTGTAGTTATTCCAATCCATAGTACTATTAGTAAGGCGTGCTCTCTTGTAAAATGTATCTCTATCGTGCTGCATTGTGCGTAGTTCTTTTGTGAACCATTTATTATTGTTTCCTTTGCGTATTTTCTGTTCTGGAACTACTTCATCAATGGATTTTTTAATGTTTAATATCACCTGGTCAGCTTTTTTGTTATATTCCATTTGATTTATTTCATTCCAATCAATAGTCTCTAAGGTCTGAATGAAAAGTTCCTTATTGTATCTTCTGTAATTTTTAAATGTTATTACATACTTGTGTTTCTTTACTGGAGTTGTAGTTTTCTCTGTCATTTATTAGAATTTGAATCATATTATGGTCAGTAATTTTAGGTTTATCTAATACATTAACACATAGGTTAAATTTATTTGAGATTACCAGATCAATCAATGTTTTTGAGGTATTAGTAATTTGTGTGAAATATTTAATTAATTGTTTCATACCTGCAGTTTGAATAATAGATTTCAGTTTTTTTGTGTATATGTCTGCATTTGCTTTAACATTTATATTGAAATCTCCAACTATAATGTTAATATTTTCGTCTTGCAAATTTTCCATACTCCATCTTTGAAAATATGTTAAAAAGTCGCATTTACTTGTGTTTGGTGATCTATAAATAACAGTATATACACCTTTCTTGATTCCTGATTTAATGCTGATGGCTAAAATCCAACAATGTTTTTCGTGTTGGTGAATTGATATCACTTCATATGGAACTTTATTACTTAAGAGAATCATCACTCCTCCTGTATGTCTGCTATGCGAGTCACAACGGATGGTATTATAATGATCAAATGTAATTTCACTATCTTGGATATCTTCAGTCACATGTGTTTCACTCATCATAAGCATAAAAGGTTTCTTCTCTTCTAAAAGTATTTTGACCTCTTCGTAATGTGCTATCATGCTTTGTATGTTCAAGTATATAATTTCATCTTTCTCGTAACTGTTTATAAAAAAGAAATTCTGCTCATTTTTGCTTCTAGTTTTCTTTTATAAATTGGGCATTCCTTACTCATGGCTGAGTGACTACAATTTAGTTTCAGTCCTAATCTTTGACTTGTCATTATACAATTGATGCAATGAATATCCTCATCCGTGCAATCTTTTGCGTCATGATTTTTTGCGCATTTTGGACAAGATTTTAGGTTTCTGCAATCTATAGCCTTGTGGTTGAACCCATTACATTTAAAACATCTCATGATATTTAAATTGTCAAATACCCTGCATCTGTCCCATCCAATATTTATTTTTTCTGCATTTAACATTCTGTCGTAAGTCTTTCCGTCGACGTCGGCATATATAGTAAAAGTTGTTTGATTTCTTCGGTTTTTTAGTTCTTTCATATATGTCACCTTTATTTTTGAGCTTTGTTCACAGATGGACTCATTTTGAGTTTTTATTTTTCTCTCTATTTCTTCAAAACTGTATTTTTCAGATAAACCAATAATTTTGACGGACGGGTTTTTGGTTTGAGGAATCTTTACCTCATATTTATCTCCCAGTTTGGCTATCACCTCATCATGAACCTTGTTAATATCTGTGGCATTTTTAAATTCTACTATAACCCCTTCATCCTTAAAATTTCTCATGCCGGTAACTCCAAAATTTGCTGGGTCAATATTGTCTTTTATTTCACTCTTTGTTTCATTATTTTCCTGATCCTTCTTTTTTGGTTTTATGATAACAACTGGTTCGTGTTTTTTTACCTTTTCTGCATAGGTTTCAGGTAAGATTATTTTTCTAATATCATTTTTAATGTTTTCTAAATTACTGATATATTTTCTGTCACTGTTGATTATATTTTCTTGTAATCTGATGATTTTGTCTTGTAATGAAAGATTTTCTGATTTAATTGCATCTTCTAACTTCGTTATTATGAGTTCTATAGTATTTTTTGTTTTTTGATCCTTCACTGTTTGAATTTTGGAAACTTCATTTTTAAGTTCATCTAGATAGTTATAGTTATATAATAGATAGTCATCTATTTAGCGAAAACGAGACTCACCATGGGGAAAGTGCATTTAAACCATACAATGTGTATGTAATGATGCTAGTTTATTATTAGTTGCACACAAAATTATTAATTTTTGTTTATTTTATTACACTTTAAAAACGGAATATTAGGAAAATTACTGTAACTTTGAAAGTTCCTACACAGCTTGCGTTACTTTTTATTTGCGCACTACCAACGATTATTATTGATCTGTGGAACGATTTTCCGTCCTCTGTTTCCTTCCTCCCACATCATGGTTCTTTTCACTCCTTCCTTTCCACAAAAAGACCCTTCACACAGCATCCCCATGGATGACCTAGGCCGTGTGGAAATTACTTTCCTCAGGGCCTCCTGTGTGGAGTTAATGTATAAAAGGTCATTGATAAAATTAAAAGCATGTTTGTGATATGCATTTTTGGTGGCGGTATACAAAGAGAATAGTGGTTAAATGCTATGCAGGTTTAGGATTTGGAACTAAGCAAGAAAGATCTATGTTCGATACATTTTGGAGATTTTTTCATCAATAGGACAGACATGTTCACTTATAATTATATTGTTTTTAAGTGTTGTTTTTGCACGAATGTCCTGTATATTAATAAGTTATCATATTATTTATAAGTTACGTATGGAGAAAATAAAATTACGACAATAAAAAAACGGTGGTGGTTACATGTAACCTAACCATAGTTTGATGATGGCTTTTAACTCCAAAACAGCCGGCGCCAAAAATTGAATTCTAAGGACGGGTTGTTTTGGAGAATTTGAACAATTCTTCAAATTTAAAACGTACGAGGGTGGTCTGAAAAGTTTCCGACCTGAACGCAAAGATGGCGGTACTCGTCAATAAAAGCTAGTGAATGTAGCTGTGCATCTTTTGACAGTTACTCACCGTTTCGGCCATTTTGGAAGGGCAGTTTTTAGTTGACAGTCGTTTGAGTGAGTCGATTTGTGTGTTTTTGTGAAAATGGAAATAATTGAGTATCGAGCTGTTATTAAATTTTTGTTTTTGAAAGGCCTACGCAAATCAAAGATGAGTTAAACTCTGTGTATGGGGACTTTGCACCATCATTTACCACTATTGAATTTAAACGTGGCCGTAATAGCTTGGGAGACGATGAACGTTTGTTATGTCCAAAAACTGCAACTACTGATGAAAACATTGCTAAACTTAACCAAATAATGTTACGACTGCCGAATTAAAGTGAGAGAGATAGCAGAGGTTATAAAAATGTCCAAAGAACATGTCTGTCACATATTAAGTCAAAATTTAGACATGAGAAAGCTGTCCGCGCGTTGGGTGCTGCGTTTGCTCCCGTTAGACCAAAAACGTGTTCGAATGAACATTTCCAACGCTCTGTTGGCGCAATAAATCCGAGTTTTGGCGCCGATTAATTACTGTAGATGAAACTTGGATACACCATTATACGCCTGAAACAAAAATACAGTCAAAACACTGGACTGCAAAGAGGGAACCGGCTCCAAAAAAAGCAAAAACTGTTTTCTCGGCTGGGAAAGTGATGGCGACTGTTTTTTGGTTTAGTTATGGAGTTATCTTAATTGATTATCTTCAAAAAGGAAAAACTATTACAGGAGCTTACTACTCATCATTACTTGACAAGCTGAAGGCAGAAATTTTGGAAAAACAACCACATCCACACAGAAAAAAAAATCCTGTTTCACTAAGACGACGCACCGTCTCACACCTCAGCGGTTGCCATGGCAAAAATCCACGAATTACGGTTTGAACTGCTTGACCATCCGCTTTACTCACCAGATCTAGCTCCAACCGACTTCTTTTTGTTCCCTAATCTAAAAACTGCGCTCGGAGACAGATATTTTCGTCAAATGAGGAGGAAATCACCTTTGTGAACGATTATTTTGCAGAGAAAAATGCAGAGTACTATTTGGACGGGTTAGAGAGATGGGAGAATCGCTGGGAGAAGTGTGTAGAGTTACAAGGAGACTGTAGAAAAATAAATAAAAAACTTAAGAAAAAAATTCTTGTTTCATTGATAGGTCGGAAACTTTTCAGACCATCCTCGTAATTTTCAAATTCTGTGAAAGATTTTTTCAAGTTCTGTTAATATTTCAGTTCTGTCAAGCGCTGAACTTGAATAGGGCTTTCATAGAACCTGAAAATGAATGTTAAAATTTGATGAATTGTTTAAATTCTCCGAAACAACCTGTATAAACACAATAATGGGCCTTACTAATAAACGTGTTTAAAATTTTACACATCTGATAAACAACGATTGATGCATAGTAAATGATTGTTTATCAGTTTTCTAAAATTTAAAACAAGTTTGTTAATAAGGGGAATAAAATTTCAAATGTATTACAATTTACTAGACTTTTCAGAAAAAGAAATCATTAAAAGTAAAATAAAGGAAAAAGTATATCATTTCAACGAATGGAGTTGATTCGTAAAAAAAATAAATGTTGCCCCCAAATGCCCATTCATTGTCAAGCCACTGAATAATATCTAAATAATATTTAAATCGGCCGCCATCTTGGTCGACATTTTTGTGCTGCTGTTTGGATAGAATGTTTTATTGGTATGTCAAGTCCTCTCTTAGCCACTGGAGCGACAAGATATTAACGATAAAGTGAGTTGAGCGCTGGAGATTTTCGTACATTTGGTTTTGAATTCGTCCATTCCATTCTCTCATTCAAAAAATCATGCCTCCGAATAATGACACGAAAACAGAAAAACTGTTAACTGTCAGATGAAATCATGAATTTACTTATATTTTTAATTTAACCTAAGTTTGTAGGTTTAAAAAAAAAATCATAAAATTCACAAACATGTGAAATTCATCTGATTGTTAACAAAAATGGTATAAAATTGTACATTTCGTACACATTTACATTTCGGCCGGGTATTTTTTGCACTGGCCCTACGCTGACTCCAGGCGGAAATAAAGGTCCCGCGTGAATTTCTTTAATTTGTTTTAATCGCTATAAAAAAAGACTTGCAATATGATTCGATAATTATGTGTACATGGGACCTTTACAAAGAGATTGGTATATACATAATATAAAAACATTGAATATTTCCTTCGTTTCTGCCATTGAAATGTCCTACCCTTCTCGACCTTAAGCATCAATCGACTGAACGGGTAGAACTACCTTTCCCCGCCCAAGTGTTTTATTACAGAATTTTTTTTTACTATATTTATTTCAAATTGGCTAGGGTACGCTTGCGGGTTTTGCAAATGTCCAAAATATAGCTAAATAAACTCGATTGGTTAGGGTATTTTTTATTTAGTCATTGACTTCCCCATAACTACATTTGTACTTTCCTTCCTGCTTTTAAATTATTTTTATTCCCACCGTACTTAATACTTTATTTCTAGGAAAAGGATTTGCAAGAAAACTTAAATGCATTGAAAGGACGTAAAACTGATACAAGAACAAAGCCATCAAAATATGTTAAAGGTATTTTAGCGATATTGTAGATATACATACCAGCATTTAAACTTATAAACATAGTTCACTGTGATATGCATTGATTCTATGTTTATTTCTGCTATATTATTCATGCCATTTGTTGTTTTAGGGTTGTTTGCTCACAGAAATAACATGCAGCCTGTTTCCCCAATACAACCATCAAAATATGTTAAAGGTATTTTAGCGATATTGTAGATATACCAGCATTTAAACTTATAAACATAGTTCACTGTGATATGCATTGATTCTATGTTTATTTCTGCTATATTATTCATGCCATTTGTTGTTTTAGGGTTGTTTGCTCACAGAAATAACTTGCAGCCTGTTTCCCCAATACAACCATCAAACTATGTTAAAGGTATTTTAGCGATATTGTAGATATACATACCAGCATTTAAACTTATAAACATAGTTCACTGTGATATGCATTGATTCTATGTTTATTTCTGCTATATTATTCATGCCATTTGTTGTTTTAGGGTTGTTTGCTCACAGAAATAACTTGCAGCCTGTTTCCCCAATACAACCATCAAAATATGTTAAAGGTATTTTAGCGATATTGTAGATATACCAGCATTTAGGGCGACTTGCACCAACTATCGCAAATTTTATCTTAAATTGTATTTAACTAAACGTATTTAAGACCCTAACATACATTTAACTTAAATGCGTTTAGTTGCGTCCTGCACCACGCAGTTCGGTGGCAATTTTAGCTAAACGTGTTTAACGCGTCGGTAAAACAGTTACCGCGTGGTTACCGCCATTAACGCGTAAATAAAACAGCTACGATGTTTCATTTTACTTGAAGTGTCAAAATATTTTGTGATTGTGTGTGTGGTTTAATAGTGTGTTCATTTATTTTGAAGAAAAAGTTAAAGCAAATAGACATAATGATGAAATAAGACAAAAAGAGCTTCTGTTGTTGGAATTAAAAATAAAACAATTATCCGAGTAATTTTGTTTTTTATTTCTTTTACATATTATATTGTTTTAAAGTATTATAAGAATGCTGTAGGTATGATTAGATGTTTACAACCTTGCAAAGTACTCCTCGATAAGGAGTGTTAGCTTCAAGTTACGAGCACCTCGCTGATGTTTTTATTGGTGTTGAATTTTAACTGAGGTTTAATTTCTTGCACTATGATGTCGTTTTTTTACAGAGACGAAATCTTCTTTGAAACTTCTTGGCACTGAGTGTTTCAAATAAATTTGTTCTTGTGTTTACTTCTCTGACTATAAACGGTCTACTTATAAACTCTATAATTTCTTCATCATCGTCAGAATACAAATCCCAAATGTTCATTGTGAATACAAATTAAAATGATATAGATTTTAACCACAATCAGAAATCTAAGGGATAACCTAAACAATTTTTGACAGTACTGCTTTATGAGTCGGGCTAAACGCGTTTAACTCGGTTAAACAGCCCATTTTGGGTATTTAACTTTGACAGTTCTTTAAACGCATTTAACGACTTAAATTTTGTGGTGCAAGACGCCAAGTCGACTTAAATCAAATAATGTGTTTAAAATTATATTTAAATCAAATTTAACTTATGGTGCAAGCCGCCCTAAAACTTATAAACATAGTTCACTGTGATATGCATTGATTCTATGTTTATTTCTGCTATATTATTCATGCCATTTGTTGTTTTAGGGTTGTTTGCTCACAGAAATAACTTGCAGCCTGTTTCCCCAATACAACCATCAAACTATGTTAAAGGTATTTTAGCGATATTGTAGATATACATACCAGCATTTAAACTTATAAACATAGTTCACTGTGATATGCATTGATTCTATGTTTATTTCTGCTATATTATTCATGCCATTTGTTGTTTTAGGGTTGTTTGCTCACAGAAATAACTTGCAGCCTGTTTCCCCAATACAACCATCAAACTATGTTAAAGGTATTTTAGCGATATTGTAGATATACATACCAGCATTTAAACTTATAAACATAGTTCACTGTGATATGCATTGATTCTATGTTTATTTCTGCTATATTATTCATGCCATTTGTTGTTTTAGGGTTGTTTGCTCACAGAAATAACTTGCAGCCTGTTTCCCCAATACAACCATCAAACTATGTTAAAGGTATTTTAGCGATATTGTAGATATACATACCAGCATTTAAACTTATAAACATAGTTCACTGTGATATGCATTGATTCTATGTTTATTTCTGCTATATTATTCATGCCATTTGTTGTTTTAGGGTTGTTTGCTCACAGAAATAACTTGCAGCCTGTTTCCCCAATACAACCATCAAACTATGTTAAAGGTATTTTAGCGATATTGTAGATATACATACCAGCATTTAAACTTATAAACATAGTTCACTGTGATATGCATTGATTCTATGTTTATTTCTGCTATATTATTCATGCCATTTGTTGTTTTAGGGTTGTTTGCTCACAGAAATAACTTGCAGCCTGTTTCCCCAATACAACCATCAAAATATGTTAAAGGTATTTTAGCGATATTGTAGATATACCAGCATTTAAACTTATAAACATAGTTCACTGTGATATGCATTGATTCTATATTTCTTTCTGCTGTATTATTCATTTGTTGTTTTAGCGCTGGGTTCTGGTGGGCGTGACTTCAACAAAAGGTTCAGTCCTGGAAACAGCAGGAAGAGAAATCATAGAGAGAGAAGTCAATCTCGAGAGAAAAAGAGAAAGAGAGGCAGGAGCCGCTCTCCCGTGAGGAGGTCTCCCTGGAGGAGTTCTTTTCATCAGAGGTCGGGCCGCCACCACCCTTTAGTACCCAAGGAAGAGGTCAACTCGTCTCACAGGTCAGTCACCACACTATACTGTATAGTGTACTCACTGAGACTCGTGTCGTGTGTAGTATTTTAACTACTCTGTTAGTATGGAAAAGACTGGATGCATAGTTTCCTATCTGAGGTCGGGCCGCCACCACCCTTTAGTACCCAAGGATGAGGTCAACTCGTCTCACAGGTCAGTCACCACACTATACTGTATAGTGTACTCACTGAGACTCGTGTCGTGTGTAGTATTTTAACTACTCTGTTAGTATGGAAAAGACTGGGTGCATAGTTTCCTATCTAAGTCATGCTAATTATTTCTGTTTCAGGTCACCTGTTGAAGAACCAAAAAAATTATTTCCTGAAATTGATTATGTATGTTCCTAATAATTAATTAATTTCTGAATAACCCCAACTTTAAAAGTAACCTTGATAGTTAATTATTTTATTTTGTACTTAATTTGACAGACACAATATAATTTGTTACACAAATTGTATGTATTGGAAGAGAAAATCAAAGAGGGTCTGAGGTTGTCTAGAACATCTTTGGATTATCATGAAAAAAATCCTGAAAAGCATCCCCTTTATCAAGAGGAGTGGAAAAAATACTGGAATAAACGATACAAGGAACTTAAAACTGGTAAATATTATTTATTCTCCAACAGTTGCCTCTGCCGATTGTCTTCCATATTTTAGACATTTAATCAAACTTTTATTTTTTTACGTACTCCAACTGCTGCAGATGATTACATTTTTCTGCTCTGATGTTTAAGCGTTTTCGTTGGATTTCAATCACCTTGATTGTAAAATATAAATATTATATACTATACAGGTGTCCCGGGGTAAAGTGTATTACCTTCTGGGGGTGGTTCTACGTGTAGTGCAAGTAAATAAGATAAATAACTTTTTTAGAAATTCCAATGTATTGACTAGTTTTTATGTGAAAAAAGTTGAATTGTTTAAATGGGAAAATAAATATTGTAATTTCAATAAAATTTATTTAGCTTTTTTTACTTCTATCATCGTGTAGAATCACCTCCCGAAGTTAGTGCACTTTACCCCCGGACAACCCGTATAATGAAAGAAAATGATCAATATACAAAACAACAGTTTGCTTTATTTTACGAAATGACGTTTTGTTCTTATTTTCTTGGTTTATTTCAATTTTGTTGAGCTGGTTATGCATCTCATTTCCATAGGAATTTTATTCCAACCTTTAGGACCGGATACTTTGAATGGACGATCAGCAAAATTTTTGTTTTAAGACTCAGCAAGACTTTGCATCGCACGCATCGAAATCTACCCAATTCGATTATGCATTCCGTATTTGTGTTCGTAAATCGATTTAAAATATCCCTCCGATGGTGCTGCAAATGGGTATTACCGCTTTTTTACATTTTCATTATGTGACAAATCAATATATATTAAATTTCGCGAAAAAACATCATTGGAGGGGACCCACCATTTCCCAACGGCTGTGTGAGGAAACTGATTGTTTAACCTCTTTAGCCACTCACGTCGGGACTAAATTTTTTTTCTAAAAATGCGCTCATGATAACGGGGGAGATACCCGTGGTTCGTGGGACGGCCGCACCGGATTACTGTCACCTGAGTGGATGCAGGAACAAGGTCTATCCCCCCCCCATAATGGGGAATGAACAATACAGTACGATGGAGTTCAGTACGGCAACCTAAACCAAGGTGTTAGTAACATAATAAAAAGGCAAATAACAAACGTAGAAAATAAGTTGTAATCAACTACAAATTGACTGATCATAATAGAAAAAAAGATTTACGTAGTAGTAAAGAGCTAAAAACACAAAAAGAAACATTATTATAATTATCAATGCGTTCCTAATAAATTTATTTATTTATTTAAATGCCATAAAATGGCTTTTACAATAGAGTGATTACAGAACAAGTAATGTGTACACAAAAATATTATTGCAAGTGATACAGTTGTTAAAAGAAGTGCAGTTAAACAATACATAATTACAAGAATTATCTACTAGTGTAGTAATAGTTGAATGAATACTAGGTTTGTATAAGACCTGACATAAATCGAGGTATGAGGTGTTTATGATAATGAATAGTAATTAATATAAAGTAAATTCTATTAAGGCCTAGAATGTTATAATAACAGAATATTTTATTTGAACAGTAAATAGGGCTCAAAATCAAAAGAAGAATATACAGGCATAACAAATGCATAAATAAACAGTGTAAAGAACGGTGTAAAAAGCCAATATACACCACAAATAAATAAAAATAATAAAACAACCAAAATTATAAATGCATTGCAATCATGCCATAAGACAAGGAAAGCAAAAACATATAGTATATAAAAAATACAAAGCAATCGGGCATAATCAATATTAAAATTATGATAGAGGAGTAACCGTGAAGGGACAAGAGCAATACGCTCGGCACCTGGAACAAAGATGATTTTAATCTAAGTCAGCAACTCTAAGCACAGGCCAGTGACCTCGCCAGTCTACCCAGGACTTTACAAACTTTTTAAAGCATTCAAAATTCCCTCTGTTCTCATGAGATCGGCATTCCACGCCTGTCTTGTAATCCCTCTCAAGCCGTCCAATATTTCCTCTCTGGCATCCTTCATCAACTCGCAGTGCCACAGAATGTGCTCGGCTGTCTGGTTATTGTTACTTAGCTTTTATCTCGCATGGCTTTCATAAGAGACATGTGCCATGTACATGTAGGAGGCGAAGTGCCGGAGTCCGCAATCCCCACTCCCACAGCCGTTAAGCTTTCAACGCAACAAATAGTGGAGCCTCCCATTCTGACGGAAGGGTTTCTTGTAAGACTGAGCATACCCTTCATCAAGAGTCCCACGGTCTTATGGGGAGCGAAGTTCTGTTTCTCTTACACCATTCAAGAATTTCACGCAGACTTCCTTCTGCTTTACCCTCCACTTCTGTCTGCTGTTCTGCTGTCCCCTGAGACCAAAAGAAACTTATCATCTGCATAGTCAACCAATATGCATCCTTCAGGTAAGGGTAACCTAGAGGAGTCGTTAAAAGGATGTTCCACAGGACAGGTCTGAGGACTGACCCTTGTGGACAGCCCATTTAAAGGAAATGCATGTTTGGTATTGGTTCGACAGTCCTTCGAGAAGGAGGGGGCTGATCAACGAAGTGTTAACGAGAACACCCGCCCCGGGAGAGCTGCCTACTTCGAGTACCGCCTCTGGACTAATGATACCAGGTGTTTTTCCTTGCCAAACGTATTGAGCAGAATGTCGAACCCAAGGTCGGTCATGACCCGCTGGGCCTCATGCCGGTTGACATGGCCTATGGAGAGGGGATTAGCGGCGGCCATAATCGATCATCCGGACTTGAGCCTCGATCGCAGCTCTGTTTGCGGGGCAGGCTCGGTCACCAGTACAATGATCGGCTGGTTTCTTAAACTTGGTACAGGTTGTGCAGATAGCGGCCTGTGCCTTTTTGGGGGCACTCCTCGAAATCATCACCTGCTGCAGCGCAGTGGCGGCAAGAAATGAACTCCTGAGTACAAGATTTGCTCTCATGGCAACTCACATTTGACGCAACGGGTAGCTTTCAGGCAGTCACGAACCCGATAGGCATGCCACCCGAGGTAGCAAAGACCGCTATCTATTAATACCTTCCGGCAATCGTGACAATCATATGCATAGTCCCGTCTTCACGTTTCCCAAAGAGGGAGACCCTCCGCATTGTCCTTAAATGGTCTTCCCTGGAGAGAGTTGATCTTATTATCAAAAATTTCCTCAAAAAGAGTCGTGTCAGCAGCCGCGTCTCCTGTGGGGACATCATAAATGACTATCTTGGGAAGTCGTCCCTGTGGGTTAACAATTTTTAAACCTTTAAGAATTAGGTTTTGCCGCCGCCTTCTGAATGTTCCTGACACACCCCGGGCTGTCAGTGCAGAAGAATGACTCCACCCTTGACCTCTCGTGTCCTAACCACATTAAAACTGTCGGTTTTGGGTTCCAGAAGAGATGTTATTACCTTCTGGGTCTCAGACATTTTGCCTTCAGGGGCAGTGGGGTAGAATAAAATAATGAGCCTCGGGGGAGGCAGGGGAGGCAGCTCACGCTCCTGTCCCTCGAATAAGATAGAACCACTGGTCGGCGATCCGGCAGCTGCACCCGCATATGTCTTTTTACTTACTACTTTTCAATAACTTGGGCCATAGGGGATGGACATTTAATGAGTAGGTCTATTTTTTCAGATAATCCCTTCTGTGAGTCACTAATCTCAGCGAAGGCGCCAGCTCTCTCATTGGCGGCGGCACAGGCAATGGCCAAGTTTAGATACTTACCTACAACTGAGCGCTTCTCCCCTTCTTTCATTTTATTTTTCATCTCATTCACCTTTGCAGAGATTCTCGAAAGAGGGGTCCAAAATGGGACAAGATAGTCCTCCTCGACTGCCGTATCGTAGTCGTCACCTGAAACGATTCCTAAATCCTAATACACTTCTTTTTTGCTGGGTTAGGCGATGGGTTTTTGGCCACTTCGCCAGTGCTAGTGTGAGTATTTCCAGAAGAAAGGTTCGCCACATCCTTCGGGGCGGCCAAAGTGGATGCTAATCCCTCTTCATGGAGTAAACTGCCATGGATACTGGTAAACGGTGAAGTGGACTGTCTTGGACTGCCATACCCTTGTGGGCTCTCATACTCTCCATGAGCGCATAAGACCTGGAAGAAGGTTGTCGTCTCTTTTGTGAGGATATCTCCTTTCCTTTTGCCTGCTTTGCCTTTCCTTGTTATTTTAATAACCTCCTTGTAGGAGAAGTCCACGGAGGACATATTACATATAATAAAAATAAATTCTTTATATTGCCAGCGCTATCCTGACTGTGCTAAGGGACCAGCCGAAAATCTGATAGCAACTAATATGGCCGGTCTACGCATCCGCAGCGAGGAGGAATGTTCAATCCTTATAGTCAATAGTCAAACCAATTTAATTTATAAGGGCATCAAAAGTTCACTTCAGTTTAAGACCATACAACGATCTTGCTAAAACATACACTAACATAGATATTTTTTAACATAGTTTGATTTCTATACCTGAAAAACATTAATAATTTTAATCATTGAAAACAATATCAGCGACTCAAATGAAAATTTGAAACAGAAAAAGATAGGGTCTCATCTAGGAATTGAACCCAGGACCTTAGCCTTGCCAGGGCGCTTCTCTACCACTGAGCTAATCCAACCTAACATTATCTTCATTGTCTTAAAGTATATTTTTATTGGCTGCTATCTTTATGTATGATCTCAAGATTCTTCCCCAACTAAATGTAATCTAGATAGGGTATTGGATAAATATATCCATTTTAATTTTAATGTGTATCATCCTGAAATCTTGATGAAGGTGATCCTGTAACTGAAAGTTTGATGCCATCAGTGGTTTTGTAAGCTTCCGGCAAACTATTGTGTGTTAATAGAAGTGGTTGTTAAATTTGTATTTTTGTCCCGCCAGCAAAAGCAGATGTGACCCAATTTGATTTTAAACCAGAGTGGATAGTGTTCTGGGGAAACCGCATGAACGAACTGCACTTGGCGGAAATTGAGGATCTGAAACTGGAGAATTGCAAGCTGCTGAGCCTTTCTACAGAAGAGCCAGAATTCTCTAGTTATTTTAAATTTTTGGATAAAACAACCACCGTAATGAGGTAAAAAATTCATAATTTTTATTTTTCTTTAACAATGTACACATTTGCCATTGAAAATAATGTACAACTACTAATAGGAATAAAATTTCTCCTTGGGTTCAAAGAAATTTACATTACATTATACAGGGTTTTCCAATAAGAGGTGTTATTTTGATATTCAATCGTAAAAGATCAATGGTTTAGTTGCTTGTGTGGCACGTAGCGCCGTCTTGTTGAAAGTAAACGTTGTCCAGATCAATACCATCCAATTCCGGCCATAAAAAATCATTAATCATCTCTCGATAGCGCAATCCATTCTCCAGCCTCATTTTCGAAAAAGTAAGGTCCAATGACTCCGCCGGACCATAAACCGCTCCAAACAGTCACACGTTGAGGATAGAGAGGCTGTTCAACAATAACTCTTGGGTTTTCCGAGCCCCAGATGCGACAATTTTGCTTGTTGACGAAGCCACCGAGGTGGAAACGGGCCTCATCACTCAAGATGATTTGCATTTGATTTACTCAAGTGAATTTTAATAATTTCAATGCGTTGTTGAAGCGTGTATCGTTCCATTTTTATAAATGGCGTAGTTTCTACTTGTCAAATGTCAAAAAATGACAGCTTCAAAAGTAACATGTACCGCAATAGCGGGCTATTCAAAATAACACCTCTTATTGGAAAACCCTGTACTACAACTAGGTAACTCCGAAATCGGCTTTTTGGAGTTACAAAAAGTCATATCTTTTTTCCTCGCCCAAGTATGCCACAAACACGTGTTTTGCAATTACATTATTTTATTTGCGTTATAAACAGTCTATATACATTTTTATTTTTCCAGTATTGAGAATTGATTATATCAATGACCAATAAATGACATTAAAAATTAAGACCAAATTAAAAAAAGGAAAATGCATAAAAATATAATATAAGCAGCATTTTTGTGGCATATTTACATGAGCGAGGAAATAAAGGTATGGTTTTGTGAAGAAGCTGATTTCGGTGTTGCAATCCCGCTATACAGGGTGTCCGGGGGTAAAGTGCAGTAACTTCGTGGGGGGATTCTACATGATCGTAGAAGTAAAAAAGATAAATAACTTTTTCCGAAATTCCAATTTTTTCTTTTTCATACAAAAAGACATACCTGCTAAAAAGCCATAGTGTAGGTGCAAACTTACCCGATAAATTCGCAAGTGTGAACGTGGCAACGTTGCATATTTGTGAGTGGCGCGTATCCATGGAAACCGCATGTGAATTGTAAACAATAACAACACAGAGTTCGCCGTATGTTTTGATATTTTACCAAATTCAAAAAGAGAACTGCACTAAAATCACGTTACACTTTTTATTATAAAAAATATTAATAACTAATTGAACACTTAACTAATTTCATCGCTTTTTACTAATTTAAAATATTTTCAAAATGTCCACCTTCTGCTTGTAGGCAAGTATGTAAACGTACAGTAATATTATTTATAATTAGTACATTGTGGCGTATTTCATCTGCGGCTTCGTGAATACGTAACCGGAGATCTTCGACGTTATTTACTTCTTTGGCGTAAACTTTATCCTTCATCGCACCCCAAAAGAAAAAATCTAACGGTGTCAAGTCTGGAGAACGCGCCGGCCATGGCGAAGTACTCCCTCGTCCAATCCAACGATCTGGGAATTGTTCGTCTAGGTAGCGACGAACGGCAAGTCCGAAATGTGGTGGAGCTCCATCCTGTTGAAACCACATTTCACGTCTTCTATTTAAATCAACTTCTTCCAAAAGAACGGGAAGGTCATTCTTCAAGAAATCCAGGTAATTTATTGAATTAAGCCTAGGTGGCAACACATGCGGTCCTATAATTTGATTGTTGATAATTCCAGCCCAAACGTTAACGGAAAATTGAACTTGATGGTGCAACTGCCTTACGGAGCGCGGGTTTTCTTCCGCCCATTCATGCAAGTTATGCAGGTTTATCACACCAGTTCTGTTGAACTGGGCCTCATCCGTCCAAAGGATGTTCCCAATGAAGTTCGGGTTATTAAGTTGCTTAGGAAGTAGCCACTGACAATATGCAATCCTTGATACGGGGTCACGTTCCAGTAGGCCTTGCACGCACCGATAATGGAACGGGTGCATTCCGTACGTCTTGAAGAGATCCCAGATAGAACTCTTAGGGACACCAGTCATTGCGGAAATTCTACGAAGCGACAATGTAGGATCATTTACAATTGTAGCCATGATGAAGTCTTCGTCCGCTATTGGTAAATTAATAGCATTGTTGTTTCGGGGTCTTCGGCCAATTCCTTGTTCGCGAATAAGTGCATGCGTTTGAACAAAAACACGAGAGTTGGGCACATTAGATTCGGAAAACGACGTGCATATTCCCGGCGCGCCGCTTCGGAATTTCCACCATGTAGTCCATAAAAATAATGAATATCTGCCCGTTCTTCGTTGGTAAAGCGAGGCATTGTCACAATAATTTAATATTAAAATTACGCACAAAAGAAACACATTTTTAACAGTTAGGTTACTCTTAAACTAAATAAAACTCGATGTTTAAGGAAAACACGCACCGAATAAAGATGTACTTTTTAGTAAGACTTAAACACTAGATAAAGACACTAAATTAACAAGTTTTTATTTAAATGAGACTTTTAACACTAGATAAATTAAATTTTCAAAGTTGTTTACTCCGCGCGTCAAATTAGGTGACACATTACATTCAAAGCACAGACGTTTGTTTACTGAATTACGATTTACTAATAGCGGGGGGTGCAGGAGGGGGTGCGGGGGACAGTTTACCAGCTGACCGACTGAATTCGGGTGCCGGGGGTAGCGGGTATTAGTTACCGGGGGGGCGCGGGATGTAGATTTGGCAACGACGAAAAAAATAATGCCGTCTACGCACTTCGGAGAAATTTTTCGTTATTAGCTTAAAAGTACACCTAAAAGTTGGAATTTCAGAAAAAGTTATTTATCTTTTTTACTCCTATACACCCTGTATATACTACCATTTTAAAGCCCGGGCTTGTAGCCGGGTGTCTTTCTTTGATCCTAAGGGGTTGTTGAAATAAGAGTGCCTTCTGGTCATTTGGAAATATGTCAATTATTATAATTTTTCCAAAAATATATATACCTATAAATTAAAACAAAAAGTATTGCATTAGGTAATAAGTTTATTGTTGATTTGGTAAATTTCAGCTCTCAGGAGAATATAGACAGTTCACTCAATGCTTCACCTCCACCCGTGGAAAGAATACGTGAGATGCTAAGTAAAGAAAAGTTGGATTTCGAGTCCTTACCCAGGAAAGGTCGGGAAGAGATAGATGATAGAAAAGGGAGAGATGGAAAAGATGTAAAGGACAGCAGAATTGACAGGGATGCCAAAGATGGTTTAGACGTCAGAGATGATAAGGACACCAGAGATGGTAAGGACACCAGAGATGGTAAGGATACCAAAGATGGTAAGGACACCAGAGATAGAAAGGACACCAGAGATGGTAAGGATACCAAAGATGGTAAGGACACCAGAGATGGTAAGGACACCAGAGATGGTAAGGATACCAAAGATGGTAAGGACACCAGAGATAGAAAGGACACCAGAGATGGTAAGGATACCAAAGATGGTAAGGACACCAGAGATAGTAAGGACACTAGAGATGCCAAAAATAATAGAGATGGTAGAGACACCAGAGACGGTAAGGACACCAGAGATGGTAGAGATGTCAAAGTTGGTAAGGATACCAGAGGTTGTAAGGACACCAGGGATGATAGATACAGCAAAGATGTCAGAGTTGATACAGACACCAGAGATGGTAAGGACACCAGAGATGGTAAAGACAGCAAAGAAAGTAGAGACGTCAGAGATGGTAGAGATATCAGAGATGGTAAGGATACCAAAGATGGTAAGGACACCAGATATAGAAAGGACACCAGAGATGGTAAGGATACCAAAGATGGTAAGTACACCAGAGATAGTAAGGACACTAGAGATGCCAAAAATAATAGAGATGGTAGAGACACCAGAGACGGTAAGGACACCAGAGATGGTAGAGATGTCAAAGTTGGTAAGGATACCAGAGGTTGTAAGGACACCAGGGATGATAGAGACAGCAAAGATGTCAGAGTTGATACAGACACCAGAGATGGTAAGGACACCAAAGATGGTAAAGACAGCAAAGAAAGTAGAGACGTCAGAGATGGTAGAGATATCAGAGATGGTAGAGTCACCAGACATGGTAAGGACACCAGAGATGGCAGACACGTCAGACATGATAAGGACCCCAGACATTGTACCGAAGCCAGAGGTGGTAGAGATAGCAGAGATGATAGAGAATTCAAAGATGGTAGAGACATCAGAGGCGGTAGAGACACCAAAGTTGGTAGAGACATCAGAGATGCTGGAGATACCAGAGATGGTAGAGACATGAGAGATAGCAGAGGTGCCACATATGATAAAGACACCAAAGATGGTAAGGATTGCAGAGATGGTGGGGATGGGGGTGATAATAATTGGAATTACCAGCCAAACAGACCAGATGAGAAGGAATCCAGACCTTGTATGAATAAGGAAATGCACTTTGAGTCTCCTCTGAAAAATAGTTGCGGCAGATATGCAAGCGATGGTAGGGACACCAGAGATGGTAGAAACAGCAGAGATGGTAGGGATGAGGGAGATAATAAGAGAAACTACCAGCCAAACAGACCAGCGGGAAACGAATTTAGACCTTCTTGGAATAAGGCAAGACGCTTTGTTTCCCCCCCGATAAATTCCACAGCAGGAGACGAGTGAGTTTTTTTTATTGTCACTTTACAGCAGTTATGCATAAAATGTTTAGCAGCCGTTTTGTTTTTCAAACCTTTTCGGCCACATAGAGTATGAGTCATTGCCACAACAAAAGCAGGCATTATTATTATTTAGTAACTTTTCAGAAGAGTCAGATAAATTTTTTTTGTGCCTGATTCTTATAAATTTTATTACATGTTTCGCTAATAGATCAAAAAATGCCACTAAGCTTGCTGGCAGATTGGTGCTCATTGCCAGGTGCCGGGCGGTAACCGTCCTGTTATGTCAGATGTCACACTTCAAATACTGTAAAATTGTTATAATACCTCCAACTTCAGACATTTTCCTTACTTTCTGATGGCCTTATGCTACACTAGCACCGCCTAGCGGCGCGAGTTCTGTGGGTTTGTTTCCCCACTTATTCCCTACTGTATACCACATTGTTACTGTTAAAAAACTTCATTATATAGACTTCAATTTGACTTTGTCTCTCATTTCAGTGCAGAGATATTGCGTTTAATCTTCCTCTGGTGTCCCCCCCACTTATTCCCTACTGTATACCACATTGGTACTGTTAAAAAACTTCATTATATAGACTTCAATTTGACTTTGTCTCTCATTTCAGTGCAGAGATATTGCGTTTAATCTTCCTCTGGTGTCCCCCCCACTTATTCCCTACTGTATACCACATTGTTACTGTTAAAAAACTTCATTATATAGACTTCAATTTGACTTTGTCTCTCATTTCAGTGCAGAGATATTGCGTTTAATCTTCCTCTGGTGTCCCCCCCACTTATTCCCTACTGTATACCACATTGGTACTGTTAAAAAACTTCATTATATAGACTTCAATTTGACTTTGTCTCTCATTTCAGTGCAGAGATATTGCGTTTAATCTTCCTCTGGTGTCCCCCCCACTTATTCCCTACTGTATACCACATTGTTACTGTTAAAAAACTTCATTATATAGACTTCAATTTGACTTTGTCTCTCATTTCAGTGCAGAGATATTGCGTTTAATCTTCCTCTGGTGTCCCCCCCACTTATTCCCTACTGTATACCACATTGTTACTGTTAAAAAACTTCATTATATAGACTTCAATTTGACTTTGTCTCTCATTTCAGTGCAGAGATATTGCGTTTAATCTTCCTCTGGTGTCCCCCCCACTTATTCCCTACTGTATACCACATTGGTACTGTTAAAAAACTTCATTATATAGACTTCAATTTGACTTTGTCTCTCATTTCAGTGCAGAGATATTGCGTTTAATCTTCCTCTGGTGTCCCCCCCACTTATTCCCTACTGTATACCACATTGTTACTGTTAAAAAACTTCATTATATAGACTTCAATTTGACTTTGTCTCTCATTTCAGTGCAGAGATATTGCGTTTAATCTTCCTCTGGTGTCCCCCCCACTTATTCCCTACTGTATACCACATTGGTACTGTTAAAAAACTTCATTATATAGACTTCAATTTGACTTTGTCTCTCATTTCAGTGCAGAGATATTGCGTTTAATCTTCCTCTGGTGTCCCCCCCACTTATTCCCTACTGTATACCACATTGTTACTGTTAAAAAACTTCATTATATAGACTTCAATTTGACTTTGTCTCTCATTTCAGTGCAGAGATATTGCGTTTAATCTTCCTCTGGTGTCCCCCCCACTTATTCCCTACTGTATACCACATTGGTACTGTTAAAAAACTTCATTATATAGACTTCAATTTGACTTTGTCTCTCATTTCAGTGCAGAGATATTGCGTTTAATCTTCCTCTGGTGTCCCCCCCACTTATTCCCTACTGTATACCACATTGTTACTGTTAAAAAACTTCATTATATAGACTTCAATTTGACTTTGTCTCTCATTTCAGTGCAGAGATATTGCGTTTAATCTTCCTCTGGTGTCCCCCCCACTTATTCCCTACTGTATACCACATTGGTACTGTTAAAAAACTTCATTATATAGACTTCAATTTGACTTTGTCTCTCATTTCAGTGCAGAGATATTGCGTTTAATCTTCCTCTGGTGTCCCCCCCACTTATTCCCTACTGTATACCACATTGTTACTGTTAAAAAACTTCATTATATAGACTTCAATTTGACTTTGTCTCTCATTTCAGTGCAGAGATATTGCGTTTAATCTTCCTCTGGTGTCCCCCCCACTTATTCCCTACTGTATACCACATTGTTACTGTTAAAAAACTTCATTATATAGACTTCAATTTGACTTTGTCTCTCATTTCAGTGCAGAGATATTGCGTTTAATCTTCCTCTGGTGTCCCCCCCACTTATTCCCTACTGTATACCACATTGGTACTGTTAAAAAACTTCATTATATAGACTTCAATTTGACTTTGTCTCTCATTTCAGTGCAGAGATATTGCGTTTAATCTTCCTCTGGTGTCCCCCCCACTTATTCCCTACTGTATACCACATTGTTACTGTTAAAAAACTTCATTATATAGACTTCAATTTGACTTTGTCTCTCATTTCAGTGCAGAGATATTGCGTTTAATCTTCCTCTGGTGTCCCCCCCACTTATTCCCTACTGTATACCACATTGGTACTGTTAAAAAACTTCATTATATAGACTTCAATTTGACTTTGTCTCTCATTTCAGTGCAGAGATATTGCGTTTAATCTTCCTCTGGTGTCCCCCCCACTTATTCCCTACTGTATACCACATTGTTACTGTTAAAAAACTTCATTATATAGACTTCAATTTGACTTTGTCTCTCATTTCAGTGCAGAGATATTGCGTTTAATCTTCCTCTGGTGTCCCCCCCACTTATTCCCTACTGTATACCACATTGGTACTGTTAAAAAACTTCATTATATAGACTTCAATTTGACTTTGTCTCTCATTTCAGTGCAGAGATATTGCGTTTAATCTTCCTCTGGTGTCCCCCCCACTTATTCCCTACTGTATACCACATTGGTACTGTTAAAAAACTTCATTATATAGACTTCAATTTGACTTTGTCTCTCATTTCAGTGCAGAGATATTGCGTTTAATCTTCCTCTGGTGTCCCCCCCACTTATTCCCTACTGTATACCACATTGTTACTGTTAAAAAACTTCATTATATAGACTTCAATTTGACTTTGTCTCTCATTTCAGTGCAGAGATATTGCGTTTAATCTTCCTCTGGTGTCCCCCCCACTTATTCCCTACTGTATACCACATTGTTACTGTTAAAAAACTTCATTATATAGACTTCAATTTGACTTTGTCTCTCATTTCAGTGCAGAGATATTGCGTTTAATCTTCCTCTGGTGTCCCCCCCACTTATTCCCTACTGTATACCACATTGGTACTGTTAAAAAACTTCATTATATAGACTTCAATTTGACTTTGTCTCTCATTTCAGTGCAGAGATATTGCGTTTAATCTTCCTCTGGTGTCCCCCCCACTTATTCCCTACTGTATACCACATTGTTACTGTTAAAAAACTTCATTATATAGACTTCAATTTGACTTTGTCTCTCATTTCAGTGCAGAGATATTGCGTTTAATCTTCCTCTGGTGTCCCCCCCACTTATTCCCTACTGTATACCACATTGTTACTGTTAAAAAACTTCATTATATAGACTTCAATTTGACTTTGTCTCTCATTTCAGTGCAGAGATATTGCGTTTAATCTTCCTCTGGTGTCCCCCCCACTTATTCCCTACTGTATACCACATTGGTACTGTTAAAAAACTTCATTATATAGACTTCAATTTGACTTTGTCTCTCATTTCAGTGCAGAGATATTGCGTTTAATCTTCCTCTGGTGTCCCCCCCACTTATTCCCTACTGTATACCACATTGTTACTGTTAAAAAACTTCATTATATAGACTTCAATTTGACTTTGTCTCTCATTTCAGTGCAGAGATATTGCGTTTAATCTTCCTCTGGTGTCCCCCCCACTTATTCCCTACTGTATACCACATTGGTACTGTTAAAAAACTTCATTATATAGACTTCAATTTGACTTTGTCTCTCATTTCAGTGCAGAGATATTGCGTTTAATCTTCCTCTGGTGTCCCCCCCACTTATTCCCTACTGTATACCACATTGGTACTGTTAAAAAACTTCATTATATAGACTTCAATTTGACTTTGTCTCTCATTTCAGTGCAGAGATATTGCGTTTAATCTTCCTCTGGTGTCCCCCCCACTTATTCCCTACTGTATACCACATTGGTACTGTTAAAAAACTTCATTATATAGACTTCAATTTGACTTTGTCTCTCATTTCAGTGCAGAGATATTGCGTTTAATCTTCCTCTGGTGTCCCCCCCACTTATTCCCTACTGTATACCACATTGTTACTGTTAAAAAACCACATTTTCTCGACTTTAATTCGATACCGTATCTCATTCCAGTGCCGAGATAATGCGTAATAATGATAAAAACATCGAGAAATAATATGTATACATTTCATGAACCGCAGAAGGAATAATGCTTCTTGTTTAATTCTAGTGGCTCAGACTTCTTACCATGGGACGATGATAATGACAGAGTTGTGCCCAACTCAAGAAAAGGTGAATCCTTCTCACGAGATTCTAAGAGTGCGTCGATTCGTGGGAGAAATGTTATTTCAGCAGAACGAGAGAGGTTTGTATTCTTCTTACTTGTGTTCTTGAAATGGACAGTAAATGAACACCTACTCAAGTGAATTGAGTCCTTGTTGAACTGGTGAATATGTATACAGATTAGTCTACATAATATGATAATATCATAACATATTACAATGCAATTGCGGAGTTGACAGCCTGTTCATGTGTGTGCCATGTTCTTCTGTATGTGATTCACCAGCAGCTATCATCTATCATGCTAATATGTTGTTTCTCTAAAACACACATTTGGGTAGATTTTGTTAGAATTCGGGTACTTTCTAATTACTAACCATATACTTTGTTAACATTTTTTTTTATTTCAAATAAGGAATTATACAATTTGTCCAAAGAAACGTCACCATCTTTTTTCAAATTTTCTTCAAGCAGGTAGGTACAAATACATTTACAGACCAACGAAATGCAAAACGGTAGAGTTAAAACAGGACTATATTTTCACAAACTATGGATACCATTGTAAGGTGTAGAAAATTTAAAGTTTATTTTTTATCGTTAAAGAAGTGTAATTTTAATATTTTCATTTGAAATTATTGATATGAAAAACAGCACATTCTGAAACAGTTCCAACTGGCTACAACGTCATTATGACATAGAAACTGCCAATGTCTGATAAGAAGCAAGTCACCAACGTTGCCTGACGTGACGTTAACGCTGCCGAATTCACGAAAAACAAACATGTCATTTTGGCGGCAAATCGAAAATGGCACATTATTCATCAGCATAAAAATACCTTCATATCGGAATTTTTTTTGAGAATAACCAAAAGCAGTGAAAATACCCAATTAGTTAAAGACATGTTCACAGCAGGTTTATTGCCTCAAAAACATGGAAGACTAATAAGTAAAGAAAGGTAATGTTAATACCTCAACAATATTTTTTAATCTTTTTTATCTTGTTCATTTCAGGAGCTTTGGTCGATCTTCCAAGCCGGCTGAAAAAAAAAAATCTAAATTCAAAAGTGATAAAATGGACATAAACGTCATTTCGGTTCTCCGCTTTCTCACGGCTCTGGAGAATTATCTTGGAAGTTTGGGACCCAAAATTGTTGAGCTTTTTGCTGTCGCCCTGAGAATGGAGAAGGTATTTTTCATTCCCTACTTGTTAACCTTTACATACCTGAATGTAAAAATCACGTATCACTTTTAGGGGAGTCTCTAGGGTCGTGTTTTTTTTGTATAAGGCAATTCACCCTAAAAAGAGTGCTTTGTGCCATTAGAGTTAAGATATATGGTTAAACTTTAGTGGATTATCTATAAGGGAACAGGACATATCATATATTAAAAGATAGAATTGAATATAGGCGAGAGTTGTTGAGGGACAGCAAATAAGGAATACTAAAGAGAGACTGGTGGGTGATTTTAATAAGCAAACGATTCCTGCCTTTGAAAGAAGAATGGATTTTACAATTGAAGAAGACATGGTCAAGAGTCTCCTCCTTTTCACCACACCGGCAGAATTAACTCTCGAGTACCCTAATTTTAAACAAATGAGCAGCAATAGAGCAGTGGCCAATTCCCATTCTCGAGATACAGGAAATAAATCTTTTGGATTTTTTTTTTACCGTGGAACCAAGGTTGGTTCCAAACCATGGAAGTTGGAATATGATTTTTGTATTCCAACATAGAAAGATCCAGTTCGGGTTTTCGCATCTGTCAAATTTTCTTCCCAGGAACGAGACATGTTGAATTTAAGAAATAAGAATAAAATTGATAGCATCAAACGGGGTACTGTAAATAGGAAGTATTGGATTATCTTGTAGGTTTTGTAGGGAAGAAGACAGAGATGTGAATGAAAGAAAACTTTTTAGTAGGAGAGAGAATCAATCTCTATCTATTATTTTTTTTTTTATGTGACACCTCACAAGAGTGTCCCTGCCTGTGCAGTGTACAGACAGGGGAACTATGTCACCACCCGGTTGGGCGGCGTTGTGAGGCGGAATAAGGTAGGGGCTGTAGGAAGGGATTTGTTAATGCGGGCCTTGAAGAGGCTCGGATTATAGGACGGAGGAAAAACAGATGCCGGTAGCTCGTTCCACATACGAGCCGACTTACACAAAAACGAGTCGTAAAAACGGCCCGTTCTCATGAAGCCAACGTCAACCGTGAACGGGTGTTCAGTTCGTGTCCGTCGAGTTTCGCGCACGTGCACCGGTGCATCAGGAATCAATGCTGCTAGCTCCTTGGAGCAGGCTCCATTGAAATACCTGTAGAACAGACACAGCATGCCTACATTGCGTCTATGCATTAGAGAAGGCAATCGGTCTTATCCTCTTTCTGTTGTTCAAATGCTGAACAAACGATCGAGACTCTCTTCCAAAGAGTGACACAACAAAGATAACACTTTGAAGATATCTATCCGCGAGGAATTGTCTTCTCAAAAATAAGGGAGGATCTACACATTCTACCTGGAGAGAATTAATTGGAGAAGATTTCATTGCCCCAATAATCATTCTGAGCACTTTTGATTAGATTCTTTCAAGTTTTTTATCCAGATATTTAGGAAGTAGGTCGAAAAGAAATGTGCCATAATCCAAGTGACTTAGAACGAGGGAATTATACATTAGTTTAAGAATAGTCGGATGGGATCCCCACCATACTCTGGAAACAACAGCTCGCATCATATTAAGCCCCTTTTCACACTCAGCATAAATGTTCTGAATATGCGGGAGCCAGGAAAACTTACATAAAATTAGGCCAAGAAATTTCATTTGCTTAGCGATTTGTAGAGGGACATTAACAAAAGAGACTATAAAATGGGGCAGTTTTCTTTTGCATGTAAAAGCCACTACCTTAGTTTTAGAGGGTTTTTAATTCATTCCATTTGTCAACAACCAAATTTTAATATTATGCAAGGCCAAATTTAATTCCTTCGTAGCATGCGATACATTTTTGTGTGATAAATATATAAGAAAATCGTCCAAAAAATAAAGTCGCTTGATCGATGAAGGGATTACAACGTCTAATTAACTTATATAAATTTTTGACAGGTCGGTGGCCGAGTTGACATCGCGTTTGGGTCCCACTCAGGCGTAGTGTGTTCAATTCCTCGGCTGGCTAAGTCCTCCTTCACAACACAAGCAAAATTTTCAGCTTACTGTGGTGGTAGTAGGAGATTTTCATATATTGTCAGGTTATTCGTAACCCTGGTATGTTTGTCTTTTAAAAAAAAAAAGAAAGTGCTCACGGGAACTACCAGTAAACTGTCTCCGACCTTATATAAATATGAAATAATAATCGACTGTACAGACCCCTGGGGTAGCCCTTTCCATAGTTTGCACTACAATATTTTTGAGGAAGAGTGGATAATAATGGATGTGTCTGTTAGCAAGTTGATAATAAATTGAACTAATTTTTCTTTCAAAATATCAATTTTGTAATACTTTATAATCAATCCTGTTTCAAACATTTTATTAATTGAGGATAAGAAATATTCAATCGACATGTCAGAGAATGCTTTAAAGAAGCTATATAATATTCCATCAGGACCTGGAGAAGAGTCTGATAGGGAATTAATTTCTCGTTTTAATTCACTAACTGAGAAAGGGGAGTCTAGCCAGTTACAATGAGATGGATATGAAATAAAAGTGGCCATTTCTTCACATCTGGTAACTGAAGGAGGGGCAATCTTATCAGCAAAACCTATAATAAATTCTTTTGGAATTAACATTACGCTTTGGAATGGATTTTTCTGCTGCTTTTATTACCATACTAGGAAATAATTCACATTGTTCACAATTTCACAGTGTTCTGATGTTCCCAAGAGAAGACTTCGCAGAGTCAACAGAGAGTCTAATTTGGAAGAAAAAGTTCTCCAGTTCGCATCTTTCATTTTAAATTTGAAATTATTGTTGTAAGGAATGCGAGGTGGTTAGATGGTGAAAGATAATTATAATAGGGAAATGGTCACTGGAAAGGGGGTGTTTAAGCATGTTCCAAGAACATTTATGTATCACCGAAGATAGTTGTGTCTCTTAATATTCCTTTTGCCTTTTTCAGTATCACTAGGATTACCTAAATTATAGAGTATGTGATGATGTGATAACAATTTAGATATAGCACACACTCTGGTTTGGGGGATGTGTATTACCCCCATCCTGTGCGGAAGATTTTTATAGTGTTACATATTATTAAAGGTTTTAATTGTCCATGTTTTCTGGCCACTTACTTTTGACGGGTTAAAATTAAAATTATCCATTTTTGGTTATTTGGCCATTAATTTTTTTTTTGTTCACAGACTTAAAATAAGTTTTTAACGATATCTGAGCTTCATGACCTTATTTATTTATTTATACGGTGATGACCATGGCAGCTTATTTTGCTGTCATCAGAATTATGATACATGAAGAGACATCGGAACCATAGATAAAAAAATAAAACTTTCACGGAACTTGAAAATTAACTTTGAAATTTGATAAATTATTCAAATTCTGAACACTATCAAATTTCAACATTCATTTTCGGGTTCTTTGAAAGTCCTATTCAAGTTCTGTTATATGATTATAGGCTAGTGGCTTGACAGAACTGAAATAATAACTGAACTTGAAAAAAAATTCACAGAACTTAAAAATTAACTTTGAAAATTGAAAAAATCGTTCAAATTCCCGTCCTTAGTGTTTTTCATCCTCTTCACAGTTGTTGGCACTTTCTACTCCCAACATGTCTACATATGGTGTTTCTTGAGGTGGCAGTGTCCTGTCAATAATCCTAGCTCCCTCAGTGAGTTCCTATCAATATTGAGTATATATTCGTTTGGCTTGTTTGGGATTAGAATCCCCTATGAACTATTAAACTTTGTTGTATTTCCAGGACAAGCCAAACTCTTCTGGTGATATCCTGCTGGACGACACGCACAGTGTGTTGTTTGAGACGGTGAAGGAGAAGCTGAAGGGGCAGCTGCTGGCCGGCCTGGTGGAGAGCAACGCCGTGCAAGCCACCAAGACCGCCATCCAATACACGGCCTCCCTGCTGCACAAGGGCACCCAGCTGGCCGCCACCAAGAAACTGATGGAGGAACAGGAGAAAATCAAGTTAAAGGTTGCTCCTTATTATATGAGAAATATTATTTTTGTTAACGTTAAAGAGTGAACAATCATTTCCTCAAAACTACTTACTCCAATTACAGGGAAACTCGTTTATGACATTTTCCAAGGGATGGGAAATAAATTTAGAAAACTTCTTATTTGGGAAAAATTATTATTCCTTCCAGGGATCGAAAAACAGGAAAAAATATTTAAAATAATTTTTAATATACTCGATTTGGGTAATAATGTATTTGATTGTTTTGTCCACAGCATATGCCCATGAAGGTAGAAGGTATCGGCAAGATGGAGAAGGCCGCCATCGCCAAGCAGATTGCGGCTGCGCTGATCGCCCAAGGGAAGACCAGCGTCACCGCGGGGCAGCTGGAGACTCTGGTCAACGCAGTCGTGGGGATGGCCAACACCGCACATACCACTGAGAAGCCTGCAGATCCCGTTGGTTAGTTGTAACTTGACCTTAGCATTACCTGCTATTCCAGAAGAATGAAAGTGCAGACAGCTTATGTATTATGCAGAAACTGCTGGCCACAGACAAACAGCTAACAACTACCTACCGCTAGTGAATACCATCCCAGATGTGTCTATTCTCAACTTGGACAGGTCACATTTCTTCAACTTGCTTACTTTACTTGTGCATTGTGTGTCCACTACGGTGATCTCAATTGTTTAATCTCTAGGGTTGTAATTGCACGGTGTAGTTGAATATGGTCAATTTTTTTAAATCATTACAGTTTTCTTTTTGCATTAATTAAACACTGTGCCTGAATTACTACCCATCTTGTAGAACTTTATTTATTTGTGTGACTGGACACCAAATGCCAATAATCGGGGGCATTATTGTTTCCATCTCTTGTTAAAATTTAAAAAATTACTCATTTTTAATAAGTATTTCACTTTCGTGGCAGTAATACACACACACATTTGTTTTTAAATTAACCTCTCTGTATTACATGTTGATAAATTTGTGTTGATGTGATGTATTTTCTTTTAATTGTAGGATTATCGATGAAACTGACAAATTCCAGCATAGAAAAGATGCCCATTCTGACAACCCTCCAGGTGAAAGATTTGAGCAAGGAAGCAGACAGCTCCAGCACTAATGCACTTCAGATGTTGCAGTCTGCCTATACACAAAAGTATGTCCATAGCAAACTAACACCATACATATATTCAATTCATCATCCCTGTACTATGTGTATCTTCTAATATCCAATTGCTTTTTACATATATTGTGAAATACTAACATTACACAAACATTACCTCATGAAAAATGGGTCATGTCTGTACACATTTTTGTATTCTGACCCAATTTGTTCAATGTTTGTGTAAACGCAACGCAGGAGACCCACCTTAATGGATGGTTGTTTCCTTAGCAGGGGTGGACGGGCTTCTCCGGTGTCACCTGCGACGGTGCCACTGGATGAGCCGACGGGAATGGAAGGGCTGAGTGATGGGGACTTGAAATACTAATTATTGTAAATGTAATGGATGGTTGATTTGTTGGCAGTGCTGGACAGGCCTCACCGGTGACGGTGCCACCGGATGAAATGACGGGAATCGAAGGGCTGAGTGACACAGACTTAAAAACCCTCTTGCAAAACTTCAAGGACCTGTCCTCTGACGAGCAGCACGGACTGATCACCTACTTGAAGAAGCTCGAATTCAAGGAGCCCAGGAGTGTGGACAAATTGAAAATGTTTGCCAATCTGAAAAAGCACCCATTAGAAAAATTAGACGTGGAGCTGGATAACCTTGGTAACATTATTTTTCTTTTTAGAAACTGTTGTATTATACTATTTGTAAATTCCATTACGAAATATTCAGACTAGTCGACTTTTGTTGCTTTGATTAGGTATAACCAACATGATTATGTATTTTTATTTATATTTTTAAATACATCTATGTATTTGAATTTCACTTTCGTTTTCGTGAATCATTGCAAATGTTGGAGGTGGAAACTAAACCATTTCCTGACACCCGATCAAGCTGAAACTCGGCAGATAGACTCGTTGTTGATGACAATGCATTCTATCAATTTTTGGGAACACACATTTCTCTGAAATTCATTGACATTACAGCAGTTAAAATACGCAAAACATATACATGTTAATATACATAATATTAATATAGTTATATACGTCTTATACAATCTGGTTTCGGCTCGGTTGGTAGAGTTGTCG
The DNA here is from genome assembly GCF_061612785.1 of Hesperophylax consimilis. Lineage (NCBI taxonomy): Eukaryota > Metazoa > Arthropoda > Insecta > Trichoptera > Limnephilidae > Hesperophylax > Hesperophylax consimilis. Next base: position 41,020,586 of record NC_142836.1, on the reverse strand, counting down.
ACTCCAGTCCCTGGGTACGAACGTTCAGTCCTCAGTCAAAAAAAACTCATTTTGAAATAGATGTTTTATAGTACAAAAAAACTTCTTTAAAGGGTTAATTTTTTAATAAATATAATAATTTCAGATGAAAAAAAAACGAGTATATCTTCAAGTAGAGAACAAGATGAGAACAAAGTCAGTAACAAACCAGCCTCCGTGGAGAAAGTGGAAACCAAACCCAAGGATAGTGATGATGAGGATGATTATACATTTGATGAGGTAAATATATTTAAATACATGCATATTTCGTCCACACACTGTAGAAGAAGTACATAATTTTAGACAATTTAACTGTCATTAGGTACTGCTCGAGCTACCATCTCTCATTGGAGTAAATATGTAATAGATTATTCGAAAATAAGAGTTAATTGTATAATAATGAATGTACTTTTATTTATTTGCATTTTTACAGGTGATTAAATCAGCTTCTAAAAAGGTAAAAGAGAAACAGATGCAAGATGAACTGGAAGTCATCAATAAAACATTGAAGGAAACCAGCGATGCGAAAACTGCTGCTTTGGATACGCAATCAATCATATCTAATTTAATGGTATCTTTCAAGCAAGGGCAAGGGGGCGAAGTGGCTCCCAGCCCACTTGAAGACAGTATGGCTGGGGACCGCAATGCAGAAAACATTGCCAGGGTATTGAGTCTCATCGGCTGTATGGCTGGACAAGATGCTCCAGCCCCCACTCCTGCAAAAGCACCACTTCAACCCTTGTCTACGCAGCCACCCCCTCCGCCTCCAACCCTCTCTGAAGCTTTGCAAATACCCAATCAAAACATTACCGCTAACGAAAAATTCAATCAAAACATGCACGCAGATGAAACATCCAACTTCAACATGCAATCTCAATCTGCCATGAATCAAGATCACTATGACAGAAACATGCAAGCAGATGAAACATCAAACTTCAATATGCAAGCTCAATCTACCATGAATCAAGATCACTATGACAGAAACATGCAAGCAGATGAAACATCAAACTTCAATATGCAAGCTCAATCTGCCATGAATCAAGATCACTATGACAGAAACATGCAAGCAGATGAAACATCAAACTTCAATATGCAAGCTCAATCTGCCATGAATCAAGATCACTATGACAGAAACCACTACCCCGAGTCTTCTCAATTCCCACATTCCATGCGCAACCACAACCCTGACACTGAATACCCCAACATGTTGCAAAGAGGCAATCGGGTTGATTTTCCTGGCGATTTTGGAGGTCAACACCAGCACAAAGAAATGGGCTATGCTCAAAATCAAGTGTTTGGTAATGGTAATTCCAGACCCTTTCCAGCCAGCATGAACCGAGGAAATCAGTACCCTGATGACATGAGAGCTGCTTACGGACACAATGCAGTTGGCGGCGGCAACTATCAGGATATGTACAATGGTGAACGCTCCTGGAATAAAGACCAACATAGAATGTTACCGTCTAATCAATTTAGGGACAGACCGCCGGTGGAAGAGGATTATTACAACTCTGGCTATGACAACCTTCCTATGAACAATTTCAGGGGGCACAATAGAAATATGAATCATGGAAATTTTGGCGGGAGAGGAATGATGCGTGGTCGTGGAAACATGGATTGGAGGATGAGGAACTAATCCACGATCGTAAAAACATTCACTGGAGGGAAACATGAACTGAAGGGGGTTGTTCATGAGAAACTAATCTGATAAATTTGAAAACTCTACAATAATTTCGCTGTAATGCAATTTTTATACCACACACATCTGCCCTTATGATGAACACTGTAACACTGTCCAAAATGTTGCCTGAAGAAGGAAGTAGTGCAACACGGCATAAAACCCCAAAAATAAATCATGTTGATGCAGACCTTTCTAAATGAAAGTTCATGAGCTATAGATATATTTACATTTATTTAGGTTAAGTGACATCGGTCTGTTTATTATTTGTAGGTTTTTTTAGTTGCCATGAATGAGTTAATATAATGTAATACATACTTATTTATTTTTCATGTTTGTAGAATTATAATTGATGTATTCTGTTGTGAAAAGATTAAACGAATTTAAATATCAAAATACTTTATTTTTTTCCTTTGTCCCATGAATTATGGACAAAAAATTTAAATCAAGTCAAATAACTAGCTGCAAACTAATTACAGGTGTTTCCCTTGTTTACCAAAAAAAGGAAATGTTAACTCTGCCCAGAGCTGGTGGGATTATGGCCAGGGTTAAACTTCCGCCAAGCCTATCCCAGGGACCTTATCTTGGGTGCTAGGTGCCAAAATGGTACATATTGAAGACACAAGACAAGAAGGAGGCCTCAGTTGGGTGTCAAAATGATACACATTGAGGAAAAATAAAAAATCTTAATCATTGCCACACATGGTGCCGGAAACTCGTAGTATAAGTGGAAAACTGGTGTCAACATCACATTTAAGCCTGAGACACACCACGATATATATATTTGTGGCTTGGCCTATTTCAGCATATTGCTCGCCATACATTCCCATTGGTAGTCTATGGCGAGCCATATGCTGAAATAGGCCAAGCCATGATGCATATGGCGTAATGTGTCGCCTACTTTAGAGTCGATTTTGTCAAACTTTTTTTTTTTTGATCTCTCGTTTTAGAGAAAATCGAATCTAAAGTTGGAATTTTAGAGGTTGAATTTGAAAAAAAACAGTCGCTACAATTATTCGAAACCTAGATACACCTGTCTCCAAAATTTTTAAACCCCTGCCGAAAAAAAGGAAAAAAAAAACAAGAAATGTTCAGATTAAAAGAAGGCTTCGCTGCGTGAAGCAGATTCACCGGTTTCCTGCTTGTACTACGAGTTTCTGGACATCATGTAAAGGGTGGGGAACATCTTTCAAGGTTTATCAATGTGAAAATAGAAATATGTGATGGAAAATTGGAAATTGGTACTTATGTGAAGTGTAATTTTTTGCTTTAAAAACAATGAACAATAAATGAAATGTATAGGTATTTTTTAACTGTAAATAATTTTTCTAGGTACACTATATATTAGTAGTTCAAAATAGTTTGGAACACCCCCTGCAGTCCCCTTTTACCCCGCAATAAGCGCCTGGCGAAATGAAATCCTACAGGGCCCTGTATTAGGCATTAGGTATTATCTGCTCCTTGGCAAGTTGGCGTCTGAAGTGGACTTCTCCAATTGTGCCCGCACAGGTCCAGCTCTTGTCCTACGGTACAGTACACCACTACGCAAGCAAGAATCTCTAAAATGATATTACTTATGTACTTACCTTGTTTCCGCCTGCCTAATAAGGAACTCCAGTCCTTTTTAATTGGAGCTCCAATATTTAAAATAATATTCAAAGTTTTCATTTTTCGGGTCTTCCCAAATCTGTGGTTTGTTTGATGCCACAAGGAGCCTGTGTTTTATTTCAACAGGCACTGTATTTTGTATGGCGATGTCGAGAGTCGAGACGTTTTTATTCTTAAGTTTAACCGCTTTTAATATTGAAGAGCACTACGTAAAATGTCAGCATCTCATCACTACTGTTATTGTATCGTACGAAAGTGCAAAAATAATCCATGTATTATATTGGTTTTCCAATGGGCATGTAGAGCAAATGAGCGAAGAAAGGAGTGTAAGGAGAATCTACTATGCAAATGTGAATGGTAGCAGAAGTCGGGGACGCCCGAGGAAGACACCAACCAAGTGAATCAGATACTTGAGTCGGGCCATGTCAAGAGTCAGAATAATAGAAGAGTATGTATGAATGTGAATGAGGCAAGGAGTGTGTGCCAAGACCGAGTTGTTTGGAGGTCCGTCCTCTCTGCCTACCCCTGTGGAGAAACGGCGTGATGGTTAGTTAGTTGTATTGTATTACATCTAAATAGCATACTGGCATACACTGATCATGAAGACTGTGTAATGTATATTAAAATCCATTGATGCTCAAATTACAATTCGAAAATACAATCGATATCATTGCAAAGAAAATATGACATGATCATAAACTCAAACAGTCGATGATATTATTGCTTAGAAGCTTTTATTGCATGAAATTCTCCACTTAAATAGTCAGTATTATACTTGAAGAATAAAATAACTATCTCTGTATTAACTATGGGTAGATTATCCGACTGTCCTCAAATGTAACTGTGTAACTAATCCTCAAGTGTAACTCAAATGATTTCCGTCATTTTCCACCTGTATTTTAATTATTGAGGGCCTAAATTATGTTTCAATTCCGTCAACAATGTGAAAAAACTATAAGGGAAAAATTTTAAATAAAAATAAAACCTTAGTTTAATTGGTTCAATCTCCATACAAAGCCACAATAAAATGTTGACTTGTCGACTGAGTTCCGTGACCCCTGCCGTCAGAATCAAAAGATTCAGTCATGCCAACCAATAAGGCGTTTTTAAAGAACGATTTATAAATTCTACACAAAATAATATAAAATAAAACTTATATTTTCAGAATCAGCATTTTTTGATCCATATTAATATATTTTTGATTGGAGTTCCTTATTATTGGGTATATGATAAATAAAATAAATATATTATTATGTACCCAATAGTTTTTTTCTTCTGCGTCACCCATTATGTTCTTGTACACTGTAGATTTACCACCATATTCAATAGAGCTATGAACCCTAACCTACTGCATTTATATTTTTTTGGTTATAGGAACCGTTATAGCTTTGGTGGTTAATTTTACCATTAATTCTAAGTGCCCTATTTCACCGGGACACCAGTGGTGACACACTGGTGTCTGAGTGAATGAGCAACCATATATTTTACTGGTTGGCATGCGTTGATGCTGGATGTTTTGGCCACCAAATTGTTGCTACCCCAGGCCCTCCCTGTATAGTTCTACACAATTGGTTTGGTGTACCAAATGGTGTCCTGGTGAAATAGGGCCTTAATATCACAATTCATATTGTTGCCCCTAATTGATATTTTTTGCATTCAGTACAACAGTAAAAATTGCAATCATCCTTCATGCAAAACCGTAGCATCGTAGACCGTTCATGGGTCGCTACAGTTTTTCATTACCATTGCCCGCATTCTTACTGTACCCGGTTTATGTAGATTCCTTACTGACCCGTGAGGGCGCAACAATAATTATCAACATTTTCAATTTTGTTTCTTCCTTTGTTGCATGCACGCTATATTTTGTGTATTGGGTAAGGGAATGGTGAAAGGAAATACATATGTTAGATTTTGAACATATTTATTTTTATATATCTTTTTGTTAATATCTTTTTACGTGGGATCGCCACATTTTATATTATATATCTTTTTTTTGATATTTGGTTTTTTAATATATTTTTGTATTTTTTCACATTTTTTATATAATTTGCATATACAAATTTACAACCAAGTAGATAGCTTACATATAATGAGAAAAGTATGTTATGTCAAGTTATCAGTATCACCGGTAGAAGGGAACCATAGCCCGGGCAGATGCTGCGACATGTGGAGTTGTCAGTATCGTTAGTAATCGGAAACTCTAACAACACCACTCACATGCCGTACCTCGGTGGAAGGGAAACAGCCCGGGCCACTACTGCAGGCGTGTGGAGTAGTCGGTATCGTTAGTAATCGGGAACTATAACAATACCGCTTACACGCAGTTATTACACCTTAGTACCTCGGCGGAGGGAAACAGCCCGGGCCAATACTGCTCTCATAAACTACACATTTATTTGTACATTGTTTAATCATATCCTCTAATAATCACTTGGGACACCTACTATCACACAGAGCCTTTATATATATATTTCTACGTTTACATAAAACACTTATTTGTTGACTATAGCTATTATTTGACTGTGGGACCTCACAGTTTGACTTCCAAACAAGGTTAAACAATTGATTTTGGTTACTCATGCCAAATATGAATTGATACATAAATTCAATGTACTGTCCGTGTTTGTTCTCGTCAGGTCACAAAGTTAAGAATAAATTAATGTAACATTCATAGAGATTTCATTGTATGCAAAACTGAATCTTACTGTTATGAAACATTTATTAAATTCAATGAATGAGTAACATTTGCAAAAGTGAATTATAACATAAATAACACTTAACTCGAAACATTTTACATAAATAATTTGCAATTCAAAATTTGAGATCAAAAGAATTGGTCACCCATTATACACACTGGACCCGAGATTTGGAAACGTAGGCTCCAGCCTCCTTCGAACTTTCTTATTCGTCTTCGTATCACTCCTCACTGAATCACACTTAAGCTCTAATACTGCTATTTCAAATACTACCATTTATCTGTAAGCAACCTTTAGAGATATGCGACTGGGAGTGTTGCAGACACAATGCGGCTTTACTTATATTACAAACAAACTATTCAATTGGACTTTACTTTACTGTGAAGGGCTGGCAATTTGTTATTGTTGGAATCGATCATTAGAAAGCTGTCATTGTACAGAATTCGCTATGATAGTTAGTTACATTATTAAGATCACTAAATGTATGTAAAATTAGAGAAGAGAGATACATACAGAAATCCTCGTGTCTGAACTCCGCGAGTCGGCTTCTCTATCTTTCTTTATTTGTTTCAACAGAAAAAAGTGTTTTGAACCTGTAATGGAAGCACGGAGCACAACCAGCTGCCAGTGCAATTGGCTGTGGCTGTGAAAGTGCACAAATGCACATTCAGGTAAAGGTATAAAAGGGTAAACAAGACCTCCCAGAGAACTATCCTAAGTTAACATTATATCACGCTGCGCTTTCTTAATATATTACATCTACATCTACACATATATAGAAAATATGATATACTTAATTTTAGGGTATATATTTATGATCCTTTTTCTTTCGATGGGCTTCTTAATTTTTTTTTTATTTTCAGTCAATTTTAAGCACAGTCGACACAAGTATGTTAATGAAGGGCCATTATTTTCATTTGCTTTATGAATGACTTCATAATAAAAATGAACATGTCGAAATGGCAACGCGTTATGATGAATTAATACTGTTTATGGAAAAGGGTCACTTCAAGGAAGGAAGGACTCCGAATGACGACTGAATGATGAATGGGGTTCTTTAATAAGCACTGCACCGACTGTACTCTGTTTATTCAATTGACATCATAATTAGCAGATATGACTGAACCAAATTAATAATCTAAGAAAATTAAAAGGATATCAGAAATAAACAAATATAAACAAATAACTACATTATTTTATCCGTAATCACAGTGAGTCTGTAGTTGAAATATTATTCAAACCACCAAGTAAATAAAACTATCAATGTACGAGTAAAAAAAAAAATGAAGGTGAAAATGGAAATTGAATAGCGAAACATTAACATGGCAACGTGAGAACTAGCCTCCCCCTATCGGTTGCTCATGAGACGCAATATCCATACAGATGAGTTCAAGACGTGATATGAAGAGTTGTAAATGCTTTGAACATTCTTCAGGACCGTTCCGGAGATCAAAGACTTAGCAAACAGACGGCGGGGACCATTGCTCCCAACGACATCAGCTCACCCGAGTTCAACATTGATGGAATAATCCAGAAGTTCAAATGGCGAGAAGTTCTTCTCACGGATGGCCTCGGCATTCCACACGGAAACGCTGCAGACCGAGCTAGAAGGTTGAAGCGCATTCCTCACCCTCGTGCTTCAGTCTTGCTGGTACGACCTGTACAGCTTCTTCTTGGTCAGGGTGAACTGCGGGCTGATCACCATCGTTCCGTTTCCTGCCAAGTTTCTGTAACAAAAAACAATTCTCATTAGAATCCATTCACTCTAAATTCTCATTTCAAATGTCAATTTTCTTTAAATTCCTTTTCCATGTAACTAAATTCTTTCTACAAATATTCTAAATTCTTATTTCAAATGAGTGTTCTAAATTCTCACTTGAATTCACATTTGAATATTCTTAATTAAATGGGTGTTCTAAATTCTAATGTCAAATATTCTAAATTCTCTATTATGGTAAAATAATATTCTAAATTCTTATTTCAAATATTCTAAATTCTTATGTCAAATATAGTATTATTTATAAAAAAATTCACAAAGAAAGAAGGTGTAATTACTTGAGGAAATGTGGCAGGAGATGAGTCCAAGCGGGGGCGGTGTGCTGCAGGGTGAGGTGCAGCTCAAAGGTGGACACGGTAGAGTGGTCCATCTTGAGGGTGGCCAGCGGTGTTGGCTCGGGCAGGCGCTCGTCCCGCAGGCTGAGGAACAGAGTAGCTCCACGTGCCCCGCAAGGCTCGTGTTCTGCCAGCGCTAGGCAGGCCCGCGCCACCGAGGGCAGCAGGGTGGCCGGCACAACTACCTCGCCCACAGCCAGCCGCCCCTTGGCAGCCCTCAGCTCCTCTTCCAGCCGCCGCCGGAGTGCGTCTCCGCTTCCCCAAACTCCTTCGGATACTAAAATAAAAAATAAAAATAATAAATACATAAACGAAAAAAAAAACTTTGTTAATTTTTTGTAATATTTTTTTTTGTGCCATCCAATCAGCGTTGGGAGATTTTCGCAATAAATAACCAACTCAAATAACTAAACGAAAGACCTTATTAAACAATTAGTGACTACAGGCAATAATGGTTCTTATGCAGGATGCAATAAGAATCAAAATAGCCCGACGGTTGCATCTACCCGAGTATCGACGCGAGCTTCTACGTGACCTACCCAATGTTCGATTTTCTACACAAGTGAAAAAATTAAGAATTAAGGTTATATTAAATTTGAATGAATATTATTTCAGGAAGATGCAGTATAGGAAGAGAAATAAACCTAATAATAAAGGTAGAATTGATTTCCTAGGTCTGCTTGGGGGGTTGGGTGAAGAGTGCGAAGTGTGGTGCGGGGGGCGGGGGACCGGCCGGGTTGAAACACAAAGGATGCGGGGAACAGCTGAGCGTTACCTAACGCCAAGGAACTGTCACTTCCTAGGTACTTGTTACAAAACAAAGGATCGAAGCCAGGAAGACGTCAAAATTACATATTATTTCCTACATTTTAGAACAATTCTACTCTGCTTGGTAACGTCCTGATTACAATTACACTAAACTGTCAATTTCGAAGAATCCCACAATATTTTGGATTTATTTGCAAGCATAAAATCAATGACACTTTAACATAGGTAAGAAAGATCCGATAGAACAATATTTATAATTTTCTTTGACACTTCTTCTGAAATATAGAGTCGATAAATGAGAGAATATACTAATCTTGTATCGATGAGGATTTATTTACTAATTGAGTGTGTAGGTATTGTATAAAAATAGAAGCTTACCTTTGTCATAGCCGAATCCTATGCTGAATTGATTAGTTGCCGGTAACACCTCCATTTCTTCTTCTTTCTATTATTTGTTATTAAAAACTTTATGTTTTACTGTTCCTCTCGGAACCTATTTTTTAATGTTAAAAATATCACAAGTTTTTTATTATTTATTTGCACTGAAACCGCTAACGGGTAAATACAAATTCTGGAGATTTCGTCAAATAATGGCGAATGCTAATATTTATAATGAAAGTCGCTGCTTTTTAACTCATCGAAACACGGATACTCAACAGTTTTCTTTGTCTCGGAGTAAGCCGGCTAGCGACGATACGACCTATCCAGAACTCTCTACTTCGGGAACTGACGCAACTTTATTTCTACATTCGATTAAATAGTGCCCCACTCCAATTGCTCTACGTGCACTGGCTTTCGAATTGGCTCGAGCGCGCTATCACCGAGCGGGAAAACGGGGTATTAAAATAACGACACCTCACAACGGAGTATCGAATCCTTACTTTACACATCGCACACTCTTCATATTGTTTGTTTCCTTTTGATGTTGTTAGGAGCACTTGCCCATCAGCTGTCGCGATGTTGTCCGACCATGGGGCCTAGCTGCTGCTAGCTCGGGCTCGCTTGCTTGCTACGAGTGTAGTTGTTGGTAGCGGGGGACCCAGTTGCGATGTTGCCGCTAGAACGGACTCGTTTTTCTTTGTTCTGAACTGCCGGAGCCGGGCGCTGTTGCAAAATTAAAGTTAAACCCTACGCTGACCCTAATTAGTTTTCCGACTAGGGAAATGTATCGGGTTATTGTTTAGGATTATTTCTTTGTCTTTCCAGTTCCATAACAAGATACGCAACAGTCTCCCTTTTTACAAACTTACCGCAGGGCAATAATCTGCAAAGGAAGTTCTGGTTTTTACTTACTTATTATAAGAGAAAATTAAAAACATTATTTCTTGGACGCGAGATCTAGTGACCACAGAACTACTAGTATTTATGTTAATATTTAATAGTGATTGTTTTAAATTATGTAACGCTTTTTTAAAAATGAAATATCACTCCAAGCAACTATGTATATTTTATATTATTTGTGTATCGAATAAATAAAATAGTTACCTACGCAAATATCAGACGTTTTTTATCAATCGGCTGTTATTATTCCAAAAATAAGATATAAATATAAAATACAATCATGGAAGTTTTATTTATCAATTTAATAAGTATTAATAACCTATTTTTATCAGATGACAACCTGATTATTTACGTATAACGCTTTCGCCTTAAATATCTTCATCATAAAGATTATATCAATAAATTAATAATAAATCACTTGCGTTGTGATAGTGAAACAAAATTTTCCCTCGGGAAAGTCCTGGATAATGTAATTACTTCAAACTCGGAACGTCAATTTCATCATGAGCTACGGAGTTTTGAAGTATCCAAATAAGGCAAGTCGCCAGATTGTTTGTTCCATATTTGTCTATTGTTCAATATAAAAGTGTAAAAAACCCGGAGGAATCCGGGTAATAATTAGTGAGATCTCAATCATAAAAGATAAATTAAAACTTATTTATTTGATGCCAACTTTTTTGCAGAATGCTAACGCTATCGCTTTCGCCATATTTTACTATTATTTTCATTAAAAAATATATTGGTGGGGTGTCGCAGTACCTAAATGTCGCCCCACGGTTAACAAAGGATCTCCTATAGATACGCACCCGTTTTATTTTATGTATATTAGCGTTTATTATGAAATGATGCGTGATTGTGTGCGGAAGAGAAAATTGTGTGTGGTGTTCAGAGCACATAAAGCTATAAGCACATCGAAAAGAGTACAAACATAATGGATAACGCTGGGCGTTCTATCCCCCTCGTATACCCATCCATTTACAATAAGTATACATGTCCAATGCCTAGATATACTCACTAAGTTACTAGACTTACTACTTGCCAAGATGAAAACTGAGAAATTTGTTTCTACTGAATTAAAAATATGTTGTGCATTTTAATCGTTTGAATGCTACGCGGCGCAAAAGCGCTGCGATCGTTTGTATTGAAAATTGCGACGCAGCGCAAAAGCGCTGCGAGTTTCAGTGTTGTTTTGGTGCTCGGTGGGGGTGGACGTACTCTAACCTCGCGCGTAATTTGTAACGAGAGTGCAGTCTTATACATTTAAAAATAATTTTTTACCGTTTTTTTAATATTATTTTAAAAAATAACCATGTCACGTGTTATTATTTCGAACGTTGATTCGATTCCTACGGATAGTGATGATCGTGATTCTACGGATAGTGAAACAGCAGATACAAATAGTGATGATAACAGTATTATAACGCATCGAAGAAAAAGATTAAGAATTGAAAGTGAGTCTTCTATCTCCTCTTCATCTTCAGAAACAGAAGAAACACCAATTTTTACCAAAATTCCTCCGACAAAAGTGTTTTCTAAAGTAACAAATGATTTTTTAGAGACTCCTGGTCCTAGACAGGCGCCTCCTCCTGATGGCACACCCATAACCTATTTCAACTTATTCTTTACCATTTCACTGCTCGAAACCATCGTAAGGGAAACAAATCGATATGCTGCCCATTTTTTGGCCTCGCACACTGTATCGGATAATTCTCGAGCAAAAAAGTGGACGCCGACAACAATATACGAAATGAAAGCCTTTATTGCCGTCTTACTCGAAATGGGGATAACGAAAAAGCCAACAATTGCTAGTTATTGGATAAAAAATTCCCGACACATACCATGGTTTAGGACAATGTTTTCAAGGGATAGGTTTCAAATGATTTTGAAGTTTTTTCACTTGGTTGATAATAGGTTATTATTTGAACCAGGTCATCCAGATTATGACCCATGTGGCAGGTTTGATGTGCTTGTCAAACATGCAAATACTGTATTTCAGCAGCATTATATACCAAATCAACAATTATCCATCGACGAGTCGTTAATTTACCATTCTGCCATAAAACAATACATTCCAAACAAAAAACACCATAAATGGGGGATCAAATTTGGGATGCTGTGCGACTCGATTTCTAAATATTGCTTGGGTTTTTTCTGCTACAAAGGAGCTAAGAATACAGATGACACAGATTTAGTAAAAAAATATGGTCTTGGATTTGCTTTGAAAAAATTGCCTTTTTTTGGAAATTACCTGAACAAAGGTTATCATTTGTTTACAGATGATTTTTACACAAGCTTACGCTTGGCCAAAGCTCTTTTGAAACAAAATACATATCTAACTGGAACAATAAGACGTAACAGAAAAGAGATTCCTCCAGAAACTAAGAAAGCAATCGTAGGAGAAGCCAAATACCTAGCACATGAAAATGTTTTGATGTGTTCATTCAGAGACAAAAAGTCCGAACCAAACCCAGTCATATTGATTTCATCCAATGCAGATACTAATAGTGTGACGATCAAGAAAAAGAAAGGGAATTGTGAATATGAAAAGGTGAAACCAAGCATGATTGATGACTACAACAAATACATGGGAGGTATGGACGAATCTGACAAAATGTTGTATGTGTATTTGGACGAGCGAAGAACTCTTAAATATTGGAAAAAAGTAGTATTCAACATATTTGGAAGAATGGTGCTCAACTCTTACATTTTGTATGTTTCCAACACTAAAACCGAAAAAAAAATGATCCGGCTCCAATTCACATCGAAAATTATTGAGGATATCGAAAAGGAGTGGATGAATCATAAAAATGGCGTGTCAACACAACCATCTTCATCGAACAAAAAATTTGCGCTGGAAAAATTACCAGGACGTAACTTACGCCAGTGCGCGGTGTGCAGCAACAGAGGGAATGGGATAAAGCGAACCCGCCTTATTTGCGTTCGATGTAGGAAAGGCCTACATGCTATTTGTGCGGTAAAACATAGTTGTTGAGATTTTTTTTATATTTTTTATTTTCAAAAAGAAATAAAATACAAAAATAAACATATTTTATTTTTTCATATTCATATAAATAAACATTTTTTCTTTATAATGCAAAAAGAATTAATAAAATTGATTGATATTTGTCTAAATTAGAGTGTTTTATTTGACACCATTATTTTTTCGTATTAGGTACTTTATCGCTTGTTTGGATTTGAAAAGTACTTACGCACAAGGAAATACACGAAAGGCGTATTTTCATATTTGGAAAACCAACTTTTCGTTGTGGTTGTTTCAGTTTGGTTAGGTACCTACCTAGATAATAATTTAATAGAAAAAATGAAGAATCACCCTATAAAAAGCACCTTATTAGAGCCAGGTACTTAAATACGCGTTTTACATTGTTGTCGTTTGTTGTTATTGGTTTTATAAATAAATTGTGCGGAGCGTAGCACGTCCACAGATGTAAATACCGGGTGATTCAGGCGCACTCCGGGTATATAGCCGTTCAGATAAACAATAAACTAATCCCGGATGACCCGATTCGAATTAAAGAGAAAAACTAATGTTGAAATTTTCTTGATAAGTACCTACTTGCAAAGTATTTCGTTTTCCGCAGTAGCGGTAGGTACCTATTGGGCAATCGTGCAAGTTTCCTGACTCACCTCACTTTTCCGCTTAGCACCCTGATGTACGATCAAGTTCGCATCATTCGTGATTGTTAAGCATTACTTAAGTTCCCAGTTCCCATTTTCCGTATATCTAACTTTTATTATATTAAGAATCGTGACTGCGTCATTTTTACTGGCTATTTTCGAACAACTTTGTTTTATTTCTCTGTTACAATAGCCAAAGTAAAGCAATATGGCCAGTACCTCGCTAGGATAATCAATTCGTTACCTTTATGACTCGATGAGTCATCGACCGATAAGTTTATTTGCCCTGGTTGTGAGTCAAAGTGTTTGACGCTCTATCGGCTATTATATTCATTATTGTGGCCTTTCTTTTTAACAATGGCGACATATACCTACTATTTACATTTACTCAACTGCAACGGACAATGTCAGATATGCGGCGGTGTATACAAAAATGAGGAAAATATGATTCAATATATTCTATGAACTGCGGATCAAGTTTAACCCGAAACAGCTGTGTACATTATTTGACAAAGGGGCACACTTTTATTGTTGTATGTGTAGGTATATCGTTGCTCACATCGTATTTTCCTTTTATATTAATATTCTTATGCAATTAACGTGAATATCCTAGTACAGGTACTACCGACGACGATATTCGAAGTTCGTAGTAAGTTTTATCCAAAACGACGAGCTGATAAATAATTATTGGTTCGTAATAGTGCCAACAGCCTCTGCTAAAAATAATAACTTTACCTTGATGAAAACATGTGTATGAATTCTATTACTTATGTATATACAATGTGCATGATTTAATCATTCAATAATTCGCTACGCTAAGTAGAGAGATGGGTAGGTAGGTACCTACATCGCATATGTTTTTATAAGTGTCCCAAGATTTTTTTAAAACTTCAAAAGCTCTTTTTTTTTAAATATTATCTTATTGCAAAAAAAAAAACACAACTTCAAATCAATATTAGTCACCAGGAGTTCGATGTCAATTTATTTCGTTCCAATAGATAATTATTTTAGGTTAAAAAAAAAAGCCGTGCCCAACAGGTGAGTACTGAGTAGGTAGGTACCTCACATTGGAATAAGAACAAAGCAATGAACAACATTTTAACTATAAAGCTAGTCTCACACGTATGCTGTACTCTCATAACATAATATGTTGGCTTGAATTATTTCACCACACCGCTCCCCATACATTTCCTGTGGAAAAAAATAATCGCCTTGCAATAACCCAATGTAAATTATTATCATAGGTAGGTACTTTATCGCTTGTCTGGATTTGATTTTCTATGTAAATGTATGGCGAGCGGTATGGTGAAACAGGCCAAGCCTTATATACCTATACATTGAGAGTTTAGTGTGAGATTAGCATAAATCAGAAAATCTATTTATTCAGCGTACTGAAAAGTGAACAGCCCTTCCTCTCGACATGCTGTTTTTTTTCAGAGTATAATAATTGTTCACTAAAAATAAATAAAAAAATGTATACAGATAAGTAACTGGCGAAGCCTATTAGTAAATAAAGCTTTAATTTTATAAATAGTTTCGATCTTTCTCGATAAGTGCGATGTTCGATTAAGCTTTGTGAGGTAGGTACTAAATAACAATAATAGATTGACACGATCCATCAATAGATTAGTTATCTAAAAAAAATAAGTGATAATTGATAATAATTTGTTTGATAGGGTAATTTATTGTAATTGATTTGGTTAATTGCAGACGAAAGATGATTATTTATAATACATGGTGTCTGGAAAATCGTAAAACAAGCGGGAAACCGGTGAATCCAAATCACATTTGTAGTAGAACTTTTTTGATTTGAGTTTTCGTTTTCAAGTAATTCTAGTCCGGAGTTGGAAATTTTTTTTGTCAAATGTGAACAAAAATCGGTCCCTATGGGGTTAATATCAGCGGTATACATATTTCATTTTTAAATGTGTCGAGCGTAGACCTGGTTTCAAAAGTTTGTTTTAATCCTTTGCTGCCGAAACTATTCGAAATGCTGAGATCGAAAAAAAAAAGTTGTTTGGGGTTCTCTATATGATGCAGATTTACCAGTTTCCCGCTTGTAATACGAGTTTCCGGATACCGTTTATAGTTGAGATGATTATTTCTTACACAAACATATAATTTTAAAGACGATAAGTATTTTTATTTACTTATTACATTTTTTATTATATTTTTTTACTGACTATTTTTTTATCATATATACAAAGCTTATAATACGAACGAAAAACAGTAGAAATGAACGAAGAAATTGGTTGGAGTAGGTATAGTTACTTGGCTATGGCGGCTATCTGAACAAATTAATGACAATTGCACAAAACTTACATCAGTAATATTATGATTAGTAATATTGATAGTAATATTACTAATATTACCTATTATGAGAAATGTATTATAAATTTGTATTTGATTTTGCACAAAAACGCGCTATACAAGTCATCCAATTATTATTATTATTTCTGAAAATTGTTTTGATGAAATATATGATTCATGCAATATCCTAAGTTTTTCTAGATTCAGGGTAGTCCAGCCCTGATGAATGTGAACCTAATACAGAAGTAGTAATACATTAATCGAAGGCCTCCGTGGTCGAGGGGTAAGGCTACCAATTAGCAAGCTGAAGGTTGCGGGGTCAAATCCCAGCGTGCGCAAGTAATTCTCATTTGTGCTTGAAATGGCTTTAACCGTGTTTGGTGACCAGATCTGAATAGCCGGGTACTACCCCGCTTTCCTCTTCCCTATCTTCATCCCCTCCCCAATACCTTCAGCCTCACAACATACCCCAATTGGGGATGCCATAGTCTCACTGGCTCCAGATGGTTGTGCGGTATTCACATTTACAAAAAAAAAATCTAAATTTTCCAAATCTATCGTAACTATTTTTCAATACCGTCACCGGTCGGTGGCCGAGTTGACATTGCGTTTGGGTCCCACTTAGGCGTAGTGTGTTCAATTTCTCGGCCGGCTAAGTCCTCCATCGCAACACAAGCAACATTTTCAGCTTACTGTGGTGGTATTGGGAGATTTTCAAATATTGACAGGTTATTCGAAACCCGGGAATGTTTGTCTTTCTTTAAAAAAAATATATATGTATATCGTCCACAATGCGTTATATTTTATTTTAATTAAATGTGTACAAGTGTTATTATGTGTTGTCAGGTGAATATTAGTTCCTAGCTGGGCAGATTGCCCGTTCTAAAGGAACCAAATACTCAAATCAAAGCAAAATACCAAAATAATATATTTGAGGTGACAGCAAAATGTTGATTTTTTTTATATATTTGGGGTAAGATCAGTTTGTGGGCCCCGTGTAGAACCGGCTCGGACCAGTTGAGACGATAACCCAGCAGCGGGACAGAGCGGGCCCAACCATGAACTGTGGGTAGCTACTAGCTACTATCTACCTTATAACAACATACCTATATATATACTGTGTACCTATCATAGTTCCATGGTAGCTCTATCCGTAGCTATAGCTCTTTGCTGGTAGGAATAGTACCTATCCAAATATAATACAGCAGTACATAGTATATGATAGCAATAGCATGGATGTGGATTAGTGTATGTAATAAACATTACTTAGTATATATGCACACACACAGTCAAGCGGTGGTCAATGGTAAACAATTCCACGTTCCCGCCTCTCAGAATAGAGTATCTATATTGAATAGAATAATATATTGTAAGTGCTATAATTGCAACTACACGTGCTCAATTTGAAAAAGATTTGGACGTATACAGCAGTCTAATAATATCTACCCGCAAAGTGAAAAATACATTTTCAGGGACCAACACGTGTGTTTGCACGTTACCGTATACTAATAATAGCTATAATTTCACCACTTAGATGAATTAAGGATTATTTTGTTCATTTCGCTAGTCTGAATGAAAATATGATTTTCAGAAACGCGTCAAGTAAAACAATATTTATTTGATTTGTTTTTTTACGTTATCACATCAATTAACATTTTCTATTATTAATAACAGCGTAGACTAAATAAGTAAGATGAATAGATATAATATATTATCAAGTAAACACTGAGACTGTGTATGTCAACTTATTTTAACAACAACAAGCCAACCGGTTTCGGCACAGCCATCTAAACGTTGTTTGAAATGGTTTTAGTCGTATTTGGTGACCATATGTAAATAACCAGGCACATCCTAACCTTCCTCTTTCCCATCTCCTTCCCCCTCCTCTCTACCTTTAACCTCACCGCAATTGGGAATGTTAAAAAAAATATATATTATACACAGTTCCGTCAAAAAATGTTTCATAATTTAAAAAAGTGTTTCTAACCAGATTTATTTATCACAATAATGATTGCCTAATTTGCATTAATTTTTTTGTTAAACATCATTTTCTCACAAACAACCTTTTTTCGTTTTTGCCCCTCCCACTACAGCTAAAACCTGCTAGAAAACTGCCGTTTCGTATTCATGCAGGAAATGAATATTGTTCAGTTGAATCGTATGTTCACTCCGAACTCCGACCATCGAGAGGTTGCAGACGGTGAAATCAGGAATGATGCTGCAAATTAATATTATGTTATTGAAAATGTGAAAATCAACGCCGACATCCTGTAGTTCCTGATTTCACCGCCAGCAAGCGATGGTGGGGATATTTAATATGTAATTAGGTAGTTCGACTATTAGGTAGATGAATTGTTTGCTTCACCGTCTTTACTGAGCAGACCTAAAAATGTGTAGACCGCAATCAAAACCTTCATTTTATTACTGAAAAAATACAATCTTCACCTATTCCTATATGTTGAAATAGTGCGTTTTAATAACCATTTCGTAATTACAGATTATCTCAAAAAAGAAAAAAAAAAAATTCTAAAAATTAATCGATAAAAATCTTTCTAACATTTCGATTCAAAAGTTGGTAAACACTCGAAATAATCGAATAAGATGAATTTTTCTCGCTTTATTTGAGTAACAAAAATATTGTTGCATCTTTTATTGGTAAGGCGCTTTTCGAAAGATTAATCGGAAACATTTTTTTCTTACATTGGTGTTTCGGAATTGTTTTGATTATACCCGTTGCAAATTAATTGGCATAGATTAGTTGCTAAATTAGGCAAATACTGGCACGTTTTCGTATATTTTCTCTCAACAAGTAACAAGGTGGTTTTAAACTGTACCGCGCATTTCAAACAAACCGGCGATTTGTCCAATGTACTGCGCTTTACAGAAACAACAATGGCGTCATACCAAAAGACAACCTGAAAAGAGATAAAACGTCTATCATAGTGATTTTTTTTACCTTCTTATGTAAATCTACTCTGTAACTGATAAGAAAATAATAGCTTTATTCGAGTTCGAGCGACCACGTAATCTCGATAGCTTTGTCCTTTGTCTTCCACTCCTTCCCCTATGTTCTATGTTCTGTCCCCCTTCTCCCCTTGATAAAACTACTAGCACCACATTAACCTTATCCCCCTTTAGCCAGGTAGTTGGAGAATTGTAGACAGAAGTTAAGTCTATAATAGGTAAAATCTAGGTCCAAGAGAAAAGTGGCGTGCGGAATTCTTTGCTCATTTCCGTAATTAATCAAGAAAATATAATTAATTATTAAAGAAGAAGATAATACTAATAAGTATAAACGAAACATGAAACAAGACACACACAAATTAAAGGTAACGGTTTCAACTGGGAATCGAACCTGTGATCTCTATCTCACCGGGACAACGCCTCTAACCACTCGACCATTGGTACCTAATTATTTTATGTCATTTTTGTCGATTTCATATTTCAAATTCATAGTTAACAGTATTATTCTCAACTAATTTTTCCCATAATAATAATAATATTAACAAAAAAAACTTCTATCAGTTTATGAAAGAAGTGCCGAAATGTGCGGATTTTATACTGTTTTATCCGTAATACTATGCGATTCAAAAATTTTGATCGTGGGCTCTCGTACTGTTAATAAAATCTAGTAATTATAGCAATAGAAGTATGTATTAGATAAAACATAGTAGTGTAACTTTTTCATTGTGTAATTTATAAATTTGAAATAATCTAGTCTTGTAACTTGGATTGCTACATTTTAATTTGACTTATTATTATTTTTATATTAGAACAAAATAAAAATATGCACGGTTTCAAGTTAAACCTAAATAAGTCAGCACTTGGATAGTACCTACTTGTAATAATAGTATGTCTACCTACGTGCAGAGTGGAGGGTAGAAGA
Source organism: Hesperophylax consimilis (assembly GCF_061612785.1). Classification (NCBI taxonomy): domain Eukaryota; kingdom Metazoa; phylum Arthropoda; class Insecta; order Trichoptera; family Limnephilidae; genus Hesperophylax; species Hesperophylax consimilis. The sequence goes on along the minus strand of NC_142836.1, from coordinate 41,000,593 downwards.
AATTGAACTAATAAGTATTATGATTTATGACCTTTATTTAGATAATAGCACCTAATTACTTCGAAAGAGAATGGACACGTCACAAAATAGAAGTCTTTCTGTTTTAGTAAACTTTGAAGAGTGAGTGCACGCACGTCTTTGTTAGCATTATAGTTGCATGCTATAATCATGGCGTCGAAAAGCTACGCACAGCATGCTACGTGCATCCCATCACGTCAGCCACGATGTGTATGTAGGTATAATATTTAAACCCAAAACGGAAAAAAATGGGTGATGGACGCAGCGTGAGACGAAGATTTCAAAAAGTGCTGCACTACTCGTTATTCCTTCGGGCAAATTAATAGTGTTGACGAATAATAAATAATATCATAAGCTATCAAATTTCAGGTACCTGTACCTAATTTGTAATTCATTGAAATGCTATTTTAGTTACCTACTTGGTTAAGTTAGGTAGTGCCTACTAGTTAAGCGCTGTAATAAAGTAAAATAGTATTTTAGGCACATTCCTACTTCGTACCTAGTTACATTATCAACGAAGAAAGAATTTTATGTACCTACCTAGTAGTTAAGTATTATAAGTTCAGTCTTTTTTTAGGTACCTACCTATCAGGTATGTAGTACCTAGCAGATGAGCGCTATAATAAATCAATAAAATATTTTAGTTGCCTGGTAGTTAAGCGGTCTAATAAAGAGTGAACTTAAAATACTTAACTACTAGGTAGGTACCCAAAATACTATTTAGTTACCTACTTGGTTAAGTTAAGTAGTAATAAAGTAAAATAGTATTTTATGCACATACCTACTTCTTAGTAACTAGTTACATTATCAACGAAGAAAGAATTTTATGTACCTACCTAGTAGCTAAGTATTAAAAGTTCACTCTTTTTTTAGGTACCTACCTATCAGGTATGTAGTACCTAGCAGTTGAGCGCTATAATAAATAAAAAAATATATTTTAGTTGCCTGGTAGTTAAGCGGTCTAATAAAGCGCAATAATGTTTAGGTACCTAGTAGTTACATGGTGTAATAAAGAACAATAATGTATTGTTTGTTGTTGACTGCATGTGTCGTTATCTATTGTGCTATTTACTATTGAAATTAATGCAGCGCAGGCAGACAACATGCATCGCTAAAACCTATTAATAACATATACACCGCGCGATAAAGGCGATGATGTCTCAACATTATTATATCCGGACATTTTCAAGATGGTACACGTGGTTGAATAACTTATCCGTTCAGCGTCGATTAATTCGTCACACAACTAGACCGGTAATAATAATAAGTGTTTACAGAAAGTGGGGCCATAAGTGAGTAACCCGATGAATGATGCAAAATTCGCTTACATTTACCAGGAGAAAGAGACGAAAATAATTACATCAGTATCGCGTACACTTATTATAATCGTATAATAATAATAATAATAATAATTGGTCAATTTTTATAGCGCCGCTTTTGAGAGTTATCACCTCAGGGGCGCTTTACAGCTGATGCAGGTATTACAAAAATATAAATATTACCAAAATAAGGTGAATTTAAGTAAAGTAGAATGAAGAACAGGAACAGGTGACATGAAGATAGAAGATGGAGATTCTGCAGCAGGTGGTGAAGAAACTGGACCAGCTGCTGCAGCGAGAGAGACCACCGCGTCCACCAACAGTGCCAGCACGAGGTTCGTCATCCATCCAGGTATGTGTCTGCTGCTAATAAAGCGCTGACACAATATCCTCACATAGATAACACACCTTGGCAGCACCGCTGTGACGTTCGACGAAGATAGAAGATGGAGACTCATCAGCAAGAATCCTAGGTGGTGAAGAAACTGGACCAGCTGCTGCAGCGAGAGAGACCACCGCGTCCACCAACAGTGCCAGCACGAGGTTCGTCATCCATCCAGGTATGTGTCTGCTGCTAATAAAGCGCTGACACAATATCCTCACATAGATAACACACCTTGGCAGCACCGCTGTGACGTTCGACGAAGATAGAAGATGGAGACTCATCAGCAAGAATCCTAGGTGGTGAAGAAACTGGACCAGCTGCTGCAGCGAGAGAGACCACCGCGTCCACCAACAGTGCCAGCACGAGGTTCGTCATCCATCCAGGTATGTGTCTGCTGCTAATAAAGCGCTGATAGAATATCCTCACATAGATAACACACCTTGGCAGCACCGCTGTGACGTTCGACGAAGATAGAAGATGGAGACTCTGCAGCAAGAATCCTAGGTGGTGAAGAAACTGGACCAGCTGCTGCAGCGAGAGAGACCACCGCGTCCACCAACAGTGCCAGCACGAGGTTCGTCATCCTTCCAGGTATGTGTCTGCTGCTAATAAAGCGCTGATAGAATATCCTCACATAGATAACACACCTTGGCAGCACCGCTGTGACGTTCGACGAAGATAGAAGATGGAGACTCTGCAGCAAGAATCCTAGGTGGTGAAGAAACTGGACCAGCTGCTGCAGCGAGAGAGACCACCGCGTCCACCAACAGTGCCAGCACGAGGTTCGTCATCCATCCAGGTATGTGTCTGCTGCTAATAAAGCGCTGACCATCGTAAAGTATTAATTGCTGTGCAATAATAATAATGTATTTATTACCATTTCTCATTTATGCACTGTTCTTTCTAGACTTCTAGTCTCAACGTATCAGAATAAATTATGTACGTGTATATATTACATTTACTATCTAGACTAGATGAGTAATGCCAGTTCGACATGTAATTGTACTTGTTATTGCAGTATATTGTTATCCAACCTTGAAAGCGATTATAATTGATTGTAGGTATTATTCAGTACTTTACTTTAGCGTTCTTAAGTTAAAAACAGAGTAATCTGGATAATATTGTTGAGAAAGATCTGAACTATAAAATACATAATTAAATGAAAGATTATAATCGATTCGATTCGATGATTGTTTAAAAAAAATAATATTGTTGTGCTTTGCAAATATAATTCATGACGTGATTAAATTATTGTAAATCGTGTTTTTTTTATATGTGAATACTAACGAAGAGTTCCGTCTGTTCCATGTTAACCGGTTCCAGTGAGATCATGGCAGCCTCAATTGCTGGGCGTGGGGAAGTGAAGAAGAGGAGGGAGAGGAAGGTTGAGAAGTACTTACCTATCCAGATCTAGTAACCAAACACGGCTAAAGTCATTACAAATTATTAAATAAGACGGCCTCAGTGGTAGAGGGGTAAAACAATCCGGAAGTCACGGGTTGCAATCGCAGTGTGTGCAAATAAATTTTATGTGATTGGTTCCCAATTAAATTTGTATTGGTTCACAATTAAATCATTTAATCGTGGAAGATACTTTCAGTATCGCCATGGTGTTAAACCACCTTTCAGAATAGAAACGTTGGTTGGAATGGCTTTAGCCGTGTTTGGTGACCAGGTCTGATTAGCTAGGTTGTCTTTCACCACGGCGATACTTACAGTACAACTACCACTGAGACAGTTTTTCAACTCAACACAAGTGATAAAGTATCTACCTATTAATAGAATATCTTATTTTTTAAGTCAAGTTACAGTTACATCCCGTGATTTTTCACGGGTATCAGCTTGTGTAATCAATTTGATTTGGTCATTGTTTTCAACAAAAAATATCGCTGTATTTTGCAAATTTAATCTCAATAATGGCGTGATTAAATTGTGAATCAGGTAAATAATATAATTTTATCAAAGTCAAATTGCATTTATGTTTACGTGAGCTGCAAGCTGTTGGCAGTAGGCACTGTGGGCACCACCGAATATACGGCACACACTAGAAATGCCTTCCATGTAGATTGGAATGGAAACTGACGTAGTCACTGTCTTTGGTTCTAGAAGCTAGCCCATTTAGCACTCTCACTATTTGTACTACTCTACTCTACTTTACTCGCCATTCTATGATGAAACGAATTTCTATATTTATTAAATGCATATATTTTAATTTAAATGCAAATCTTAGAAGCGGAAATTAACCCACTTCCTAACATCCGATCAAGACAAAACTCGGCAGATAGATTCGTTGTCGATGACAATGCATTTTGTCAACTTTAGGTGGCAAAAAGGTGCACACACGCGGAACACGCGTATACATTCTCTGAAATCAAAGACATTGGTCCTACCCGATTGGTATTTGGAAAGGTTGCTAGAGTTGTCGACTCCAGTTTCTGGGTATGAAGGTTCAATCCTGAGTCAAACCAAAAAATTTTTTTTTAAATACATTTAAAAATAAATCCGTTATTAAATTTTTTTTTAAATTGATCAGTCTTTTGGATCGCGAAACACGCCCACATCGCATTTCTCGTGTTCTATGGTGGGTACGTATTTTATCAACGGTGCAGTTTGTTCGCAGGCCGGTTGCTATGCCGGCCGGCTCGAGCCTTGAAGCGGCCTGAATTGGCATAGCAACAACCGGTGGCCCATCGAAAGAACAACTACTGACAACTACCTACTTTACTGAAGAGTGCGCTGAAAAAAAAACGATGTGTCGACATACAGCATAAATAATAATGATGGATTGTAATAATGAGGAGTAGACAAAGAGGATGTATTGATGTATGCTTACGAGTATTTTATTTATAAATAGGTGGGCATAGGTACCTACTATCTGTCCAATCTAAAATGATAACTTTACAGTCTTTGACGAGTAGACAAAGTAGTGTACCTAATGGCATTTAGTTCTGACCAAAGATAATAGAATACAAGGTTTTAACATTGACGCTTATTTCATTAATAAATCTAGATTGTAACATACTATATATAGTAAATAACATAATACTGTATAATAACTAATAACAATTAAGAACATTTAAAACAACTGATATTATTATATCAGGTCGAAATTAGTTCCTAGCTAGGACGGATTGCCGTTAGGAGTTCTAAGGAATCAAATGTCCCAGTTATGCTTGGTGTATTATTCTAGAATTATTATTGCTTTTCTTCAACATATGATTGACTGATCGTAACTCGAGCGTTTTGCATTTCGTCTGCCTGTAAATTTGTTTTTACATTACTTTTCCGTATCAAGATGGTGGCCGTTCTAATAGTTCAGTAAATATTATTTTTTTCAAATGTGAAAATGTCGTGTTTATTTGATATTGTGGTATAAAAAAAATAACATAAACATTTAATATTTAATATGAGGTATGTAGTTACTTAAGCATCAACATAAAATAAAAATAAATATTAAATCTTAAAAGAAAAACAAACATACACGGGTTACGAATAACCTGACAAAATTTGAAAATCTCTCACTACTATCACAATGAGCGGAAAATGTTGCTTGTGACGTCGAGGAATTGAACTCACGATGCCTGGTTGGGAACCAGACGCGTTGCCAACTCAGACATTGACCGGTAAAATCTTATGTTTTCAGAGGATTTTTTTTGTTTGTTTATTAAATGTGAGAAAATTAGAAGCAAAACAAACTGTTCACAGATAAAACTAGTTAGAAATCTACATTTATAAGTAGAATGGTATCAAATGTTAAATTGATGATAATCTAACTTATCCTAACACAAATTTTTAATTTATGATAACTGATAACCTAACTTACCCTAACACAAATTATGATGGATTCTAGAGTGATTTTGAAGAGAAAATAATTAGGTTATTAGTAATACACACCTTGATAGATTATTTTGCTATATGAAGAGTGAGGAGGATATTGGATATAAATACATTTTGCTAAGAAATAAGTACACGTTTTTAAAATTCATTAATGTACTATCTATGCAATCTAAAAATAAAAACAAAACTGACATCACCTAAACCAAAATATATTATAATGTCGGCGGAGTAGACAGAGATGATATAACAACATTTATTTCAGAATTACACCTATTCTATCCAATATAAAATTACAACACTGTTTTCAATTTGGGAAGCGGATTGATTGGATGACCAAAACACCTCAGATCTGGCCTCTCTTGACCCATCCCTCATACCTTTTCCTTCCCAAAACTTCCTTTACTTTATACCTTTCACACAGCACCCCCAAATATTTCAAGGGCCCTAAGGGAAAATATTATACTCAGTGGGGGGATATGTGTGGTGGTAATGTAAAAAAAATATTTAAAAAAAATGCTTACTGCTTGATCTTGGTTCATTTAATTTATTGACATTTTCCTCCCAAGGTCCACTCGATTTAACTAACCTCGACTTCTACTAATGCAAAGAATTCGACTCGAATGTTTATTTTAAAACAGTCAATTCATTTTTCAATTTATCGAAGTATTAAAAATACGTATTTCCATCTTAAAAATAATAATAAAAAACACTTTTTTATTTGGTGACAAAAAGTTTAATAAAATTACATCATATTGTAAAGAAAGATTTTATTGTTAAAATTATTTTCGATTACGTCAGCCTTGGACATGTAAAAACCAACCAGAAATGACAAGTAAAATACGATGATGGTTGAATCATACTCAAACCCCAACCGGTAGTTAAGTACATGATTGGCCGTGATTCCTTCCACCTAGATAATAATATTATTTAATTGATTAAAAAAACTTTAATGTGCAACGGACAACGCTCGTTTGAATTATTTGTTTTTCAGTAACGATATAGCTACCAGTTGATTGGTATAGCCAGCCAGCCAGTGGCGTGATTCCTATAAAGCCTAAAATGGTTTGTAAGCGCATGCACTAAGAAAAAAAAGATTGGAAAAGATAAAAATTTTCTGATGTAATGTTAAGTAAATAAATTCCGTTTGAATATTTATTCGAATTAATATTTGTTTGAATTTTTCCAGTGACAAATCAATTCTTTTTAAACTTCGTTAGTAACAGCACATTTTATTTAATATCTACTAACGGTTCTTTGAATTTGTATTTATTATGACAAGTCATTTATTACATGATTCATATGATTTTATCAAGCTTTTCCGCCTTGCGGAATTTATGAGTTTTGGCTAGTGACATATTATAAGCGATTACATTATATGGATTTCGAGGTGGATTTTTATTTCATAGATAACATGATAAAAAATTAGTAACAATTCAAAAACCTTAGATAAATGGATAAATGCCGAAAAAAATAATGATTACTGCATTTTTAACAAATGATAAATCTAGTGTCAGATTGTAAAAAGGCATTTCATATAAAAGATTATGTTATACAGGATGTCCGTGGGTAAAGTGCAAACACTTCGGAAGGTGATTTTACATGATAGTAAAAATGATAAATTACTTTATCTTATAAAAAATAATATTCTTCTATGGAAAAAAATATTTTTGTTCTGGTAAAAAACAATGGAATTTCGAAAAAAGTTCTTCTTGTTTTTTAATACTACCATCATGTATAGTCGCCTCCCGAAATTTGTGCACTTTACCCCCGGACAAAATGTATATTAAAAAAATATAAAATTATAAAAGGTGTTGAAACTGAAAAATAATTTTCTCTAAATCAAGTACTTTGGTAGGTATATAAACGTAATATGGATATTAATAAAAAAATACTAATAATCAACTTTCGATGTTAAACAAATGCAAAATACAGTTGAAAATAAAACTACGAGTTTTTGCGTGAATGCGTTAAATCTCACTGTGGTATTTTTTATAAAGCTAACTTAGCCCAACCCAACAACAGTCCTCTTCTTTTTCATTAAACCATTTAGCCTAATTTATCACATCTATATCAGGATGATTAGGTTAGGTTAGGTTAGCTTAAGAGAGGCGTGCATAATGCGATTCGGAGTTTAAAATGGTCGACTGTATGCTGCAGATCATTTTCCGTATAACGGTAATGTGCCGCAACTTTTTACGCTAGTTTATTCACCTCAACATAAAAAAATATTTAGTACCTACCTCAAATTAACGATGAAACAGAAAACTTAAACATTCTTTTTTGACATTAACTTCACACAGGAGGCCCTGAGGAAAATAATTTCCCCCAGGGCCTATGTCATATTTGGGGATACTGTGTGAAGGGTCTTTTTGAGGAGATGAAGGAGCGAAGAGACCCATGTTGTAGGAGGGAGGAAACGCGGAGGCCGGCAAATCGTTCCATAGCCGAGCTGTTGAACTCAAACTCAAGCGTTGTAGAAACTATCCGTTCTCATGTTTTTCTATATTCTTTATATCTTTACATCTTCTTCTCTTATTTATACTTTTATTAATTAAAACAAAATATTAAGGGAGAACCGGCAGACAAGCAGCCACGTGGCAGCTTTGCTGGACTACCTGTATTTTTAACTTAACTTGTAACACGTGTATTATAATTAATTTTATTTTTTTTAAATGTGACAAATATCAACCGTGTACAAATGTTGGGTTCGCGTTTGGCATACCTCCCACATACACGCATACTGATGGAACCTTAGCGCAAGCCAAATACTAAGTTTGGTGATCGCTCTTTCGGAGCATCTGGGCCGAAGGTTTGGAATACACTCTCTTTGGAACTAAGATTCATAACAAGTCCAACAGAATTCGGGTGTAAACTGAAAACTTAACTTTTTAAGCTGTCATACCCTTAAATTAAATATTCCATTACTGAGAAAAACTACAATTATATCCAATTTTCCAATTATGTTCTAAGTCCTGTATATAAATTTCGTTAATAAACAATTAGTTAATGTTAATTAAGTGTAAATCTAAAGTGACCTACCAGCTAAGTATGGTACTCTATATTATTTCCATATATAGTTAGTTAGTAGGTCATTGTAGAAGTGTATTATATATTTGTACAGCGCCCTTGAGGTGATTTTGCACAAAATGGCGCTATATAAATCATTTAAATATTATTATTATTAATAAAGCTAGTTCTTCAGAGCATCTACCACTGAAATCCCGGTAGAACAAGGACAGCATTAACACCTGACGCCGTTTGTTAAAGCAAACCTTCTGTGCAAATAGCCAAGCACGCCACTGGCGAATTTCACCGCTCGCTATCGGTAGCACACTACCACTTGCACCTTCGTGTCGGTTTCTGAATCGGTGCCAAAATTGCCTAATTTATTTTAGGCGTATTTACGCACGATGCACGCCGCACGTGCAGTCGTGAATCGGGCCCGAGCGTGCTTCAAAACGCTTCTTAACGTGATAATACATGACATGGGACCTTAATAGAAGTAATTTTGATCGAAGATGAACTTGGGAAGAAATTTCTGTCACTGGTCCCGGCTCCCGGCAGTTTTGGCTTGCTACAATGTTATCTTATATCACCAAAAATCATCTCTTCTTAGTAGTCGAGTCTTATGTAAATTGGCGACTTCACTTCTTATGAGAATACCACTGCAGATACAAAGCGATAGGAGATGTGATGTGGGCGTGACTATGTGTCCGAACTATGCTCAGTTTTTCCCTACTTCTAGTGAAAATCATCAAATATTACAAATTACAATACGGTGTCCGGAAACGCGTAGTACAAGAGGGAAACTGGTGAGTCGTGAATCTACATCGCTGCAGTCGGTTTTGTCGTAGTTAGGTATAACTTTGTTGATTTGAGCTTTCGTTTCGAGAAAATCGAGTCCGAAAATTAAAATTAAAATTTAAAAAAAAAAAATCGGTTGCTAATGGGTTAATATCGGCCGTTTTGTCCTTTAAAATGGCTCTACTCCAAAAGTTTTTTTAACTTAAATAGGTGCCGAAAAAATCGAAATACTCAGATCGAAAAACAATTTTGGTCTCTGTGTGACGTAGATTCATCAGTTTACCGCCTGTATTACGAGTTTCCGAACACCGTGTATAGATTATTCCTTGAACAGATAATCAATTGCATCAGCCTGTATGTGGCATAGGATTCGAAAGGTGCTATTTAAATAGGCTACATCGATTTTCTTTCAAATCGGTAAAGATTCTTCAGACTTTGTGTTTCCTCCCTGCCAGAACATTGGTCTCTTCAAGAACCAAATTCGTTCTTTCCTTTCCTCAAAAAGATTCACCACACATCATCGCATAATTACCCTCAGGACTTCCTGTGTGAAGATATCACACTTCTAACGATTATCAGATCAGTGGAGCATACCTACTAACAGGAACACGTCAGAAGACTAATGTGGAATAATTGCTAGACGTCATGGCAGATGATAAGTGCGGGGTTCTATCCGGTCCTATCCAATCTCCTGTATTATCCACACTTCTGCACACCTAGAAACTATTATTATAGTATGTACATGTACAATGTACACATACCTACACAATCTCCATAGATGTTGATGTGCTCATATATTTTAAATACACAGGCGAAATCTCTTTGTTTTGTCATGCCATGAGATAAGAGGAAAATTCTCGAACGATGAGCTGTTTATATTTGCGTTCTATCCTCTATATTACTTGTTATATTCACCAACGCATCATCTGTGAAAATGAATAATTTAACGTACTTCTAACAGTGGTTAAGACTTTCGAATTCATATCTTAGTTTTCAAAGCGAGGCGCCGGATTCAATTAATAGTTGGATTATAAAATTACTCATGGGTGATGTTACTTTTGGAATGAAAAAGGCAGGATTTCTCCTTCTGCTGGGCCCCTCCGGGACCCTCTTGCAGTTCCGTTTTTACCCTGTGGTAACGCAGGGCCTCCGGCCTGAGGGGACCCCGGAATTCATGCACATGGACAGGGCCGCCGAGAGGGGGGTTCAGGAGGGTATCAATCATCAGGGCCCGAGCAATCAATTATTATTATGGTTGATGCGAGAAATTAAAAGGTTACTTGAAACATAACACGTCGTCACAATAATATTGTTGTCATGCACGACTGGAGGCCCTGATAGGACATACGTTCCTTAAGGAATAATCTTTTTAGATGCTGTGAAAATGATAAGCTTTGATGACTGGGAAAATAAATTATCAAATTTTCCATAGGGCCGCAACGTCGGAGGGGTCCCCCCAACAAGGTGCCAAAATTATACACATTGGGGACACAGGACGGATGTTTAAAATATGTTTATAAAGGTACTAAAAGATTACCGTTTAATAAAATACTCGTACTAAAGGATTTACACACGAGTCACAAACCAAAAATCACAATCGAAATAGATGTTTGCATCCCACCCCCCTCCCGCCCTGAGGGCCCCATCGATACGTTTGCTGACTACCTGTCGAGTCTTAGATCCTCCCGATGGGAGGGCAAATCAATAGTTAATATATCGATGTTGTAGATTGGTACATCCTATAAAGCAAACATCTGATAGTTTGAGGCAATAACTTCCATATGATGAGCTCTAGCACAGTAAAAAATACACTGCTTTATTTCACCTTATATTTCTAGGGCAATGCGGCTATTTTCAGTTCACGCTGTTTCAGTCACGAGCGATATGAGAATTAATATGAAAATATGAAAACATCATTCCCGAAATGATTTTTTTTTTAACTCACTGGGAATAATATATTACAAATATTATTTTGTAATGCATAATCACTTAATAAAAAATAAATAAATAGCAATAGAGCTTTGAAATATCATTTTTCTAGTCAGTATATAACAGTACAAATAGGCACGATGCGATATTGTTTTCATGTATTATTTATTCATCATTATCCATATTTTAATGTATTGTTTATTCATAATTATCCATATTTTAATGAATTATTTATTCATCACTATCCATGTTTTAATGTATTGTTTAGTATGCAAAAATATTACGAAAAAGGGTGACGAATTATCGAGCAAAGCATGTAGTATGTAGTGTACAGGTGGTAAAGCATTTTATGTTTTGAAGTGATGAATAATAACAGTAATAAAAAAAATAGGATGCGAAACGTGAAACTTGAAAGACAGGTGTCTTTGTGTCGTTCCACTTTAGCTGGATACCCCTGCGGAACACTTCTATTTATAAAAGCATATTATTATAACTGATGTAGGTAGGTACCTATTTTACTTACTATTCTCCATTACATCAAAATTAAAAATAGTTAAAACCTTAATAAAGACGTACTGCTAACTCTCTTGTAATATCTCCCGTAGAATCCGTAATTTATTATACTACTAGCTGACGTGTACTTTCTATACATATAATATGCATGTACTTTATACACAAACCTTCCGGAAGAAATCCTCTAAATGATAGTGAAAACCTTATCGAAATCCGTTGCGTAGGTTAGAAGAACTAAGCGCACAAACAGACAGACACAAATAGCGACTTCATTGTATACCATTTAGAGATTTCTCCAAGGGAAAAAGCTAATGGTATTTTGTGAATTAAAGCATATTTATAACTTTCTTTCACTTTTTTAAAAGGTGAAACCGGTCCGGTCATTAATAAAAAATTGAAAGAAAGTATTTTAATCGACAAACGTAACACGAAGAGAGTTTACAACTTACAACGGAGCTCTCAACAGCTGACCATACGAGTTAACCTTGGCTACGAATCCGGAGGTCGCGGGTTGAAATCCTGGCATACGGAAGCAAAATTTATTTTATTAATTTTTCTAATCTAATATAAATTATAAAAAGAAACCCGTGTTTCCCTAACCGCATAATTTTCTTCACAACCAGCCACTGCCACCCACTGGTGGTTATGGTGGTATATAGCAAGGGTGTCACATCGAAAGTAAGAGAGTTTGGTGGTGGTAGCTAAGAAGAACGCGAATGCATCCGATTATTTCAGAATGGGCCTGCCGACTGTTTCGGTGACTCTGGAAGGTTTCAGAAAGTTCATGAAGGTTCTCGAATGCTCTAGAAGGTTTTGGAAGGAGAATGTTCAAGAAGTTTCTACATGGTTTCAAACTAGGTGGTTCCGGAAAATTCGAGAATGCTCTTGAAAATTCTGGAAGGCGCCACAGCAACGCATGGCGGGGTACAGCTAGTTGGTCCTATTTTACAATTCAACTAATTTAATACATATAAAGTATATTTGCGCCCATAATACAATAGAATACATGAATGTTTGCGGCACGTTCCAGACCGGCAGATACTATCGTCCCGGTGAAAGACCACCATTCTTGAAATGGCTTTAGCAGTGTTTGGTGAACTAATAGCCAGGTACTTCTCCTCCTTTCTCTTACCCATCACCCTTCTCAATCTCATAAAATACTCCAATTAAAGATGACATTGTCTCACTGGCCCCAGACGGTTGGAAGCACTCTAGACTCTTGTGCGGTAGGTACTCGCAAAATAAATAAAAACTTTCATATTTTTTGTTCAACGATACCTACAGTAGCGACGTCCCCAACTGTACAGATAATGTGTCGATCTGTAATCTATCCCACGTAATAAAATAATAAGCCAGAACTAAAAAAAGGGGAGAATTTAATATCAATAGATTGTAGGTAGGTACTTTTCCATAGGCATACAAATTTGAATGCCCGATAATATACACGGTGCCCGGAAATTCGTTGTATAAAACGGGAAAATGGTAAATCTACATCACACAAAGGAACCCCAAAAAACATTTTTTCGGACTGAGCATTCCGATTGTTTTCCTTTTTTATTATTATTTTATTTTTTAAAAACTTTATTCCATTTTTATGTTTTTATTACGACGCATTTTAAAAGGCATTAAACAGCAATTTAAATAAGATTTATTCGAAAACGAAATCTCAACTCAAAAAGGTGATTTATATTCACCAGTTTCCGCCTTAATGTTGGTTTGTTCCTTTCATGAACATGGTATGCTCCGGTTATGTGGGCAGACTACTTAATAATAAGAGTTTCCAGACACCGTGTATAATCCGCGCTTACCCACATTGGTAGCTACTAGGGGGATTTTATGGAAAATTCCTATCCCTTCAGTTCAGTAAGGTTGAAATAGGTCCAGATTCAAGGGCACCAAGTTGTGATGAAATTGAAATCACTACCCACTAACCACCCCTATAAATTAATACCCTACCCTTAAAAAAAAACATCACAGACCGTGTAAAGTGTAAAGCAAAACTTTCTGGTATATATTATATAAAGGTACAATAAACATTGTACGTGTGTTGCAGGGGTGCGCACTGTTTGTCACGCGTGCTTACAAATTTTATTTAAAGAAATTGTTCAACACCTCTTACACGAGTCAAGAACTAATCTAACACCACGCAAAGATGAGCCAATTTAGTGAAAAGTGCCAACATCGACCTTCGCCAGCACGCTTTCAGAGGCGAAATATTATTGTCTATAATAAAATGTCACACTAAAAACTCGCTCTGGAACTGTGGAGTCTTCAAATTTACAGCTGTTCACTTCTGGAGTTAGTTACGTAAAATAAACTGTTCGCAGCCACTTTTCCATAGTGAGATGCAAAGCCAAGTATCCAGTTTATTTTCTAAAAAAAAGTTAGACGCCGTACTGTCTACTCCATACTAGTAAAAAAAGAGTGTTAGTACTCGGGCGAAGCCGGGTAGTAATTTAAAAAAAAGTGAAATCGCACGAGAGCCACAACTGATCCCAGTCGTCTGTAGACAGTAAGACTATGGCATCGCCAATTGGGGTATGTTGTACGGCTGAAGGTAGTGGGGAGGGTAAGGAGATGGGTAAGAGAAAAGCGAGGAAGTACCTGACTATTCAGATTTGGTCACCAAACACGATCAAACATCAGGAAGATAGTGAGAGTATCTTCCACTCTGGAACGTGCCACAAATATACTGTACATTATTTTATATGAGTAAATTTCACAATTTACACGCCGGAATTTGAACCTGAATTTGGCTTGCTAGTCGATAGCCTTACCTTAAAGGTGATCTGTATCTGCTGGTGTACAGGTACTAGGTAATTATACCTGGCTAACGGAGATCGACACTCACAGCGGGTACCTACCGTCTTACTCCCTTTACGTGCACTTTATAAGTGATAAGTTATGGCCATTAACATATTTGGGTAGGTAGTATGGTTATATTCAGATTTGGAAGCATTCAACTTTCAGCTTTCCGCAAGAATTATCAGAATATTTAATATATCAGATAAAAATACACCATCCTGACGGTACCTGTACCTACATAATTTTGATGCATTTGAAACAATTGAGGAAAACATCTTGTTTTTTGTAGGTATTCTAATGTCGAGGAAAGATATTGGAATAAACTTAAACCCCCTTTAAGGAAAAACTGTCCTGTTTTCATATCCCAACAGAAACACAGTTTTTTAACATGTTGATAATTTTAATTAAACACTGGTTAAAACAAGTTAGTTATTTTATCTAATTACACAGTGATTTTGCTATTATTGAAGAAAAGGAACACAGTGGTTCAGAATAACACCTTCGTTTTGTAGTCATCATCATTGTTTGAAGGAGATGCTTCTTCGTCCTGCACACTTATTACTTTATTACTCATTAAAGATTCTTTGATGGTCGACTTTTTTTTCTTTGCTACGTGCCTTGCCCAGCGGAGCCGTTCCAGTATTATAAATCTTGTTATTGACGGCTCTTCAAACAATTGGTATTTATAGCTTGTGGTTGTAGATATCTTGTCTGAC
The DNA here is from genome assembly GCF_061612785.1 of Hesperophylax consimilis. Taxonomy (NCBI): domain Eukaryota; kingdom Metazoa; phylum Arthropoda; class Insecta; order Trichoptera; family Limnephilidae; genus Hesperophylax; species Hesperophylax consimilis. The sequence continues at coordinate 40,985,267 of NC_142836.1, read as the reverse complement.
AGATCGTATTTTAACATCATAGTCAAAAATATTGAAAAAATATTATACCATTTAACTATTGTTTGTGAAGAACCAACCTATTTCTTTGTTATTAGTTATTATAAATAATAACTTATAACATAATGTATAGTTATTATAGTCTATCTTTCTTTGTTTACGTGTTCAAATACGCGTTTTAATTCCTCTAGTTTGTGTTTATTTCTAATTCTATCTCATGTTTGTGATTTTCCAAGTAAGTTTAGGTTAGGAAAGGCAACCCTGTGGAAACCCTTTCTTGAATATTGTTATTGTGTTTTTTGGTATAATCAAGATATTTTGTTTAGTTTTGGTAATTGTGTAAACGATTTTTGATTTGAAACATGAAATTTTAATGAGCTGTCTAGTTTTGAAAAAGGTTTTGTATCTCAGGTACCTAGTTTAAAGGGTCCCTGGCAATAATGGGCTCGGCTCGGGGCTATAATGATGGAGCTAGGTGGAACTACTAGGTAGGTACTACAGGTTGTTTTTTTTTGTATATTTTTTGTACGCTCACCCATCAGCATCTATTCGGTGGTGACCGCTTGCGGGGAACATTCTCGAACCACCCGAACCGAGAAAATTTCGTGTTTCAACAAGTCCATAGTATAGTGGATATAGTGTAGGAACCTCACTGTTTTATTAAGATAGCATTACAATCTTCTTTGTATGAGTTGAATAACATACTATAAAATACTGATTGGTCAACATCCATTTGAGCAACTGTGGACTGTAGGTATCTAATAAGATATTATAGGTACAATAACACACAAGAAACAATGAGTGCATTTCACAAGGTACCTTCAATATTTCTCCTTTTTCCACTAAGCCGATTGCATCGTTATGTAGAAATAGTTCTACTATGATCCTGCTGTTGAGAGATCCGTTGTAACTTTTATTTTTGTTACATTCATACCTACGTCGTTTTTGAGAAATATTGAGAGGTTATAACGGAGCTATCAGTGGTAAATCGTATGAAATACTCTTATATTACTAATTAATTATACTATAATTCTATACTGATCAAAATAATGGTTTAATTGAGGTGATTTTTTAAACTAAAAATTTATTGTTTTATTATTATTATTATTTGAGCATACCGTTGAGGTATTCGTTTTAATAATTTCTTTTGTGTCGCTTTTGAGAGAGATGAAAAGTTTACAATGGAGGCTTATAAGTGTTATTATACATGTTATCTATTTATAACACGTTTAATTTATAATCTCCTTGTTAAAACATACGAGTTTGTTGCGACTCGACACACAACAAAGTTAATTTTAAAACATTACTCACCGACTACAATAACCCCGTGATAGTGTTTTTAAGGAAAGATGATAAGACATTTAGCATTAAATAAGATAAGATATTTAACGAGAATAAGGGGACACTCTGATAAGATTAAGTAAGTACCTGCCTGTATAATAAAAACATGTTTTTTTGGAAAATGGATCAATTCGGGATGCATTTAAAAAGACCGTGTTGTCTGTTAAAAATGTTGTTTTTATCAATTTATAAATTAATCAGCTTTATCTTCGCTCTCTATCTCTTTTTTACTCCATATTCCTTGTGTGTTATTTTCAATACATTTTTCATTTTATTGAATAAATTAATAAAATGGATCAAGCAATATGACGCTTTGACTTATTTTTTGACATTGTATGACATCTCAAAGCATTTATAATAAAAAAAGTCTGTGATAATAATTGTTGCGTTGACCTAGAAAGGCCGCACTGGGCAAATTGATGATGTAATAACTCAACGTTCGACAGTATTTGCTGCTTCAGCACGCTTTCCTGCATCGTAATTAATTGATTTATCAATATTTTGCACTGATAAACATGTTTATTTGCAGTCTTTGAGGCGGATTTATTTGGTTTGCAGAATATTGCTGCATGCTTTATCTCGCGATGGGGTCAAAATAACAGACAAATAACGAAAAGCGAGTCCAAGGCTAATTTGATCGTCATCAATTACACGTTTTGCTGATTGCTCTTTTTATTAAATACCTATCTACCTATATCAGTATCTATACTTATTTTTGGTGACTGTTAGGAGAATACAATGCATTATCATGTCAAAATGCGCAAGTAAATGGATGAAGTCATCTACGCCCCAGGAATACGTGGATGAGTGCACGATCAAGAGAAACAATTGCTTGTGTCCGTATTTATAACAGACGAGTATTGTATGCATGAGCGATGTATGGATTAGAATGAATCATGGAGTTTTTATCAAGACAGAGTTGCAAGGCAAACCATCCCTTTATGACAATATGGCGTGATGGTAAGTAAGTTAGTCAGCTATTACAAAAATGTTATCAGAAAATCGTTAAAAGTTTATTATATGAGGACGTGAGTCAAGTAACATTTGTCACAGCTATCTGAATAGTTCGCGAATGAATAAAGATGTTTGAATGACAATAAAGAAATAAAACCGAAGTGTTAATTAATTATGTAGTCAGTAGCGTAACTATTACAAGGCCTTCTTATTGTCATGGCTAATAACCACAATAATAACTTAACATTTATATAGCGCAGTTTTACTTCACATCAAGTGCTCCATAAATCAATAATAAGGTAGTGATCATATTCTTAAAATTATTCCTACAGTATTGATCAAATAATATGATCCCAAAATTGTATAGTATACCAATACAATGACAAGAGAATAAAAATAAACAATAACAGTGCTGTTAAGAGTAGGTACAAGACAATAATTGTATTTATTTATTTAACTTTCAAAGGGCTTTTACATGTAGGTAGTACAACTTTTAGATGACAGATAATTTTAAAACATAAAAAGAAACAATAACTAACAGGACATAATAATAATCAATGTACAGTACTTTTTGTTATTTGTTTTTGGGGTGTTATGCCGTGTTGCGCTAACTCCTTCACGAATCACATTTAATGTACAGTACATACAAAGCGATGATAAGTGTGATTAAATAATAACAGTGCTATTATATCACATGACAAAACAAGAACATTAAAACCAAAATATAATACAGGAGGCAGTTTATGTTCAGAAATAAGAATACATAAAAAGCGCAATAAGGAGGAAACAGAAACCCAAAAATTTCCGAAGCTAAAGAATATGGCTTATTATTAATAATTATAATACATTGAAAGTAAGATAAGATTTATGAATAATTTGGCTTATTCGTAATGTGTGGATATTTCGGAACATGATGCCTTTTTCCTTTCTAATAAAAATAACAAGAAAAGTTTGCAATGAGCAGAAAAAGGTCGTTCTAGAATCATTGAAGGCGTGAGTCAAATAATGAATTTGAACTCTCGAGAAACTTCGCGAATCAAACGACAACGATGTGTGAATAATCATATAACTCAGAAATGTAAATAAATGTGGCGCGATGCAAAGCCAGTAGTCAGAAAGATAATGTAGATAGCATTATGTTATCAGGTGATACGATGTCTGGCGGAGTTTAATCTCGCATTTAGGTAGAAAGGTACTCAGGTAAGGAATAGACCCCTTGAAGTTTGTTGCCAGCGCCCGCGGGTCTATCGCCGCCAGCTGTACTAGCGCTAACTTTATACCGTATTCATATATTTGTATGCAGTATACCTACGCTGTTAGCTGTACATGTGGCTGTGGCGTATTATAGGTACCAGGTACTCGTGTTGTGTTGTATTAAAGAAGAGAGATTTCTATTTTAAAATATAATTTTGTCTTACGATTTTAATCTACATGCTGAGATAAATGGCTCTTTTGTACAATGACGTAGACGTGTTTATGAAAGCAGACTCGGGTAAAGCAAATTCGATTGTCGGGGCGATGATGTCATGTCCCGACATGAACTCAACTCAATACTCGTGTAGTTTATTAGTATGGAATTAAAACTATAATACCTCTGGACGGCTTGAGCGCTGAATTAATCTGGGATTGGAATAATGTAATGAACGGTGGTCCGAGCACGGGCAACGTGATGGTGATGAATTAAGAATTGGGTACTAGATATAATAAGCGATTGCAATATTATCAACAGTAGCAGCTCGAGCACCACTGTAGGATATATGTTATTGTGTACCTCCTAGATATAATATGGGATTGGAATAATTATACGAACAGTCGCCCGACCACTATAGGCTATATAGGGTTCTAGATATAATATACGATTGGAATTATACATATAAATAGTAGTCCGAGCATCGCTATAAAATAAGCAATTGGGTTCTAGATGTAATATGGGATTAGAATATTAGAATAATAATATGAACATTCGCCAGAGCATCGCGATGCATTTGGTTTAGGCTGGATATAGGGTTCTAGATGGAATTATATAAACAGCAGTCCAAGCATCGCTATAAGATAGGTGTTGGATTCTAGATATAATATGGGATTGGAATAATTATACGAACAGTCGCCCGACCACTATAGGCTATATAGGGTTCTAGATATAATATACGATTGGAATTATACATATAAATAGTAGTCCGAGCATCGCTATAAAATAAGCAATTGGGTTCTAGATGTAATATGGGATTAGAATATTAGAATAATAATATGAACATTCGCCAGAGCATCGCGATGCATTTGGTTTAGGCTGGATATAGGGTTCTAGATGGAATTATATAAACAGCAGTCCAAGCATCGCTATAAGATAGGTGTTGGATTCTAGATATAATATGGGATTGGAATAATTATACGAACAGTCGCCCGACCACTATAGGCTATATAGGGTTCTAGATATAATATACGATTGGAATTATACATATAAATAGTAGTCCGAGCATCGCTATAAAATAAGCAATTGGGTTCTAGATGTAATATGGGATTAGAATATTAGAATAATAATATGAACATTCGCCAGAGCATCGCGATGCATTTGGTTTAGGCTGGATATAGGGTTCTAGATGGAATTATATAAACAGCAGTCCAAGCATCGCTATAAGATAGGTGTTGGATTCTAGATATAATATGGGATTGGAATAATTATACGAACAGTCGCCCGACCACTATAGGCTATATAGGGTTCTAGATATAATATACGATTGGAATTATACATATAAATAGTAGTCCGAGCATCGCTATAAAATAAGCAATTGGGTTCTAGATGTAATATGGGATTAGAATATTAGAATAATAATATGAACATTCGCCAGAGCATCGCGATGCATTTGGTTTAGGCTGGATATAGGGTTCTAGATGGAATTATATAAACAGCAGTCCAAGCATCGCTATAAGATAGGTGTTGGATTCTAGATATAATATGGGATTGGAATAATTATACGAACAGTCGCCCGACCACTATAGGCTATATAGGGTTCTAGATATAATATACGATTGGAATTATACATATAAATAGTAGTCCGAGCATCGCTATAAAATAAGCAATTGGGTTCTAGATGTAATATGGGATTAGAATATTAGAATAATAATATGAACATTCGCCAGAGCATCGCGATGCATTTGGTTTAGGCTGGATATAGGGTTCTAGATGGAATTATATAAACAGCAGTCCAAGCATCGCTATAAGATAGGTGTTGGATTCTAGATGTAATATGGGATTGGAATAATTATACGAACAGTCGCCCGACCACTATAGGCTATATAGGGTTCTAGATATAATATACGATTGGAATTATACATATAAATAGTAGTCCGAGCATCGCTATAAAATAAGCAATTGGGTTCTAGATGTAATATGGGATTAGAATATTAGAATAATAATATGAACATTCGCCAGAGCATCGCGATGCATTTGGTTTAGGCTGGATATAGGGTTCTAGATGGAATTATATAAACAGCAGTCCAAGCATCGCTATAAGATAGGTGTTGGATTCTAGATATAATATGGGATTGGAATAATTATACGAACAGTCGCCCGACCACTATAGGCTATATAGGGTTCTAGATATAATATACGATTGGAATTATACATATAAATAGTAGTCCGAGCATCGCTATAAAATAAGCAATTGGGTTCTAGATGTAATATGGGATTAGAATATTAGAATAATAATATGAACATTCGCCAGAGCATCGCGATGCATTTGGTTTAGGCTGGATATAGGGTTCTAGATGGAATTATATAAACAGCAGTCCAAGCATCGCTATAAGATAGGTGTTGGATTCTAGATATAATATGGGATTGGAATAATTATACGAACAGTCGCCCGACCACTATAGGCTATATAGGGTTCTAGATATAATATACGATTGGAATTATACATATAAATAGTAGTCCGAGCATCGCTATAAAATAAGCAATTGGGTTCTAGATGTAATATGGGATTAGAATATTAGAATAATAATATGAACATTCGCCAGAGCATCGCGATGCATTTGGTTTAGGCTGGATATAGGGTTCTAGATGGAATTATATAAACAGCAGTCCAAGCATCGCTATAAGATAGGTGTTGGATTCTAGATATAATATGGGATTGGAATAATTATACGAACAGTCGCCCGACCACTATAGGCTATATAGGGTTCTAGATATAATATACGATTGGAATTATACATATAAATAGTAGTCCGAGCATCGCTATAAAATAAGCAATTGGGTTCTAGATGTAATATGGGATTAGAATATTAGAATAATAATATGAACATTCGCCAGAGCATCGCGATGCATTTGGTTTAGGCTGGATATAGGGTTCTAGATGGAATTATATAAACAGCAGTCCAAGCATCGCTATAAGATAGGTGTTGGATTCTAGATATAATATGGGATTGGAATAATTATACGAACAGTCGCCCGACCACTATAGGCTATATAGGGTTCTAGATATAATATACGATTGGAATTATACATATAAATAGTAGTCCGAGCATCGCTATAAAATAAGCAATTGGGTTCTAGATGTAATATGGGATTAGAATATTAGAATAATAATATGAACATTCGCCAGAGCATCGCGATGCATTTGGTTTAGGCTGGATATAGGGTTCTAGATGGAATTATATAAACAGCAGTCCAAGCATCGCTATAAGATAGGTGTTGGATTCTAGATATAATATGGGATTGGAATAATTATACGAACAGTCGCCCGACCACTATAGGCTATATAGGGTTCTAGATATAATATACGATTGGAATTATACATATAAATAGTAGTCCGAGCATCGCTATAAAATAAGCAATTGGGTTCTAGATGTAATATGGGATTAGAATATTAGAATAATAATATGAACATTCGCCAGAGCATCGCGATGCATTTGGTTTAGGCTGGATATAGGGTTCTAGATGGAATTATATAAACAGCAGTCCAAGCATCGCTATAAGATAGGTGTTGGATTCTAGATATAATATGGGATTGGAATAATTATACGAACAGTCGCCCGACCACTATAGGCTATATAGGGTTCTAGATATAATATACGATTGGAATTATACATATAAATAGTAGTCCGAGCATCGCTATAAAATAAGCAATTGGGTTCTAGATGTAATATGGGATTAGAATATTAGAATAATAATATGAACATTCGCCAGAGCATCGCGATGCATTTGGTTTAGGCTGGATATAGGGTTCTAGATGGAATTATATAAACAGCAGTCCAAGCATCGCTATAAGATAGGTGTTGGATTCTAGATGTAATATGGGATTAGAATATTAGAATAATATGAACAGTCACGGCGATGTTTTTGGTTTAGGCTAGATACATGGCTCTACATAGATACAATATTTATATGAATTACACAGACAGTAGCCCGAATTATATGCATAATCAGTCTGACCATCGTTATAAGTTAGGTACCTATTGGATTCTAGATGCAATATGGGATTTTTTTTTCACTAAGCCCATACATAGGCCCTGAGGAAAATAATTTCCCTTCGGGGCTATGTCATCTTTTGGGATGAGACGTGGAGGGTCTTTAAGGAAAGGAAGTTATGGGAAGGTAAATGGTATGAGGGTTGGGTAGGAATTAGGAATCTAGGGATCAGTGTGATCCCTATGAATATATCCCTCCCACCGCGGCGGTCGAGAGACCGGTTGGAGAGGTCAAAGGGTCTCCCCAAACCTGCCTCTCCCGGTCCGACCCGCCACGCAGCTGGTGGGCAGGCGCATCTGAACACACTTCATCAGATATACCCGGGCACCCCTGCTAAATCAGATATACCCGGGCACCCCTGCTAAATCAGATATACCCGGGCACCCCTGGTAAATCAGATATACCCGGGCACCCCTGCTAAATCAGATATACTCGGGCACCCCTGCTAAATCAGATATACCCGGGCACCCCTGCTAAATCAGATATACCCGGGCACCCCTGCTAAATCAGATATACCCGGGCACCCCTGCTAAATCACCAAACGTAGTGAACCACTTGGAGTGACCTATGGTAGAGGTTATCCAATAAATGGTTCCCGGGGCGGCGGTACCCAAACCCGCCTCCCAAATTGGGATTAGATTATAACAATGATATAAACAGTCGCCCGATAACCACGGTGTTTTGGATAGATTCTAGGTATAGGATATGGATTAGAAGATTATGAACAGTATAAGCATCGCCATAGGCTATTATGAGATGAGCATTGGATTCTAGATATAAAATGGATAAATATAAAAGACACAAGTTTTTCCAACCTTTTTGAAGTTGGGAGTTAAATTTTACCCTAGTTTTCACATTGTACGCATCTAACCAGATTCTTACAAGATTTTAACTGTTTTTTTATTTTTATTAATTTATTTATATATAATATTTACAGTGTTCACATAATTATTTATATTTGTGCATGATATATTTCAAGCTTATAACTATAATATGTTGTGTGTAAGGTAGGTTTGAGAAGGTGAAAAATATATTAATATATATGTAAGTGCATTATATTTGTATTGTAAGTGTGAGTATAGTTTGATGGAATATTTATTAATTATGCACAGAGGTCCAAGCAACACGAACTATTAGATTATTATTATTTTTAAATGATAATGTTTATAAGACAAGGCTTTTTATGCATAGCACAAAGGATAACAAATTATTATAAGCAATAATTACTGAAATATCCATACAAATGAAAAAATCTCCCGAGTAAAAGTAAATGCCGCCGACGGGAATTGAACCCGCACCTTCTGATGTCCGGTCAGGTGCTCCGGACCACTGAGCCACGTCAAAATATATCAACAACAAATGTAGATATAATATGTATCAACGCCATCTAGTGGGAAATTCAGCACTAACAAAGCCTTTCCTACAAAAATAAAGTTGGTTTGTAAACATTTATTTTTACTTTTACATTTATTTTTACTCTGAAGATATTTTCCATTTGTATTTATATTTCAGGTGAGTAATTATTGCTTATAATAATTTGTTATTCATTCATTATTATTAGTAAAGGTGTTAAGTTCTAGATATATATATATAATATATCTAGACCAGCCATCTCTGGTCCGGAGCCCCTAAATATCTGAAAAAAACCCTTGACTCTGTGCAGAAACGGGCGGTCCGTTTGATAGATTCCCCAATCTTAACAAACGGACTGCAATCTTTAGAGCACAGGCGTCAGGTAGGTATGCTGTCCTTGTTCTATCGGTATTACAATGGAAGATGCTCTGAGGAACTAGCGTCATTGATCCCTTCGGCACCGGTGCGTAGTCGGAATACACGCCAAACGCGCGCCCAACATTTGTACACAGTTGACATTTGTCACATGAGAACGGGTCGCTTCTACGATTCGTTCTTAAGTTCAACAGCTCGGCTGTGGAACGAACTGCCGGCCTCTGTGTTTCCTCCCTCCTACAACATGGGACTCTTCAAGACCCATGTTCACTCCTTCCTCTCCACAAAAAGACCCTCCACACAGCATCCCCAAAGATGACATAGGCCCTGAGGGAAATTATTTTCTTCAGGGCCTCCTGTTTAAATATAAAAAAAAATATTAGATTAAATATGATGAACTGAGGTCGGAGCACTGCAATGGTATGAGTATCGAGTTCTAGAATAGTATAATAAACAATGGCCCAAACACTGCGATGAAATATTAATAACTAATAAGTTATTAATATTTCAGTTAGCCGTATTCTGCATTGAAAAGAAATCAAATAGAAAATTATGATACGTGACCTGTACCCAGTCGCCGCATTTGTTCATAAGAACACTCCGAGATGTTGAGACTTGAATCAACAAGAGATCCTGTATGAAAACTGAAGATATTCAATTGTGTAGGATAATAATAATCAAATACATACGCACATAAAATGTAAATATGTATTAACTTGATGTGGAAAACAAGGCTATTAACACTGCAGCTTATATTGCAAGATCAAAAGTTTATATGCAGTTTGTGAATACAAAATTAGCAAGTTATTGTAATAATAGAATGATAATTTATTTATGCAATATCGTTTTTGTGAAAAATAACACTTATCGACCTACCTAAGTAACTTCTTAAAAATAGTTGGTTCCGAATAAGTGACCCACACACTGAATATAATATATAATACTTAGAAGTGCGACCTATCTCCGTCTGCCGGTAAAATTGTTTGTACGTTCCGTTTCCAGTTTCTAAAATCTGCTGCATAAGATAGATTTTGACTAGAACTTCGACTGAGCTCTTTAATATTATTGTGCATACCTGTCTGAAGAAAGTTTTATAAAAGAATTGTCATTGTGATAGTGAAGTTTCTTTGAAAAAATTGTATAATTTTTGGTTTTGATTTATTAAATAAGAGATTAAAAACAAACCTTTTTGGACGCGAGGTTTACTACAGTTCACAGAAATACCCACTAGTTATAAAGTAGGAAAAAATAGGTACAAGAATTATACAAACATAGCTGAAGTGATACAAATGATATTACAAGTACAATGAGAAACCAATTAATAATAATAAAGTAAAAAAATAAATAAATATAGCGGCTATGAACTCTCTGATTGCAGTCCTTTGTATGGAAAACTGATTTGTGTATTGACTTCGTTTTTCCTTTTTTGGTAGTCTATTAATGGCGTTGTTGTATTTAATTTTGTCTGAAATGTATTTTGGTAATAGGTTGTATATTATTTTATGTATAAATATCATCGCGTTCAAGTAAGACAATATTGAGAGTTTCTTCAAATCAACTTCAAGCCAAAGCTTCTCTAATGTCTTTAAATAGTATAAGACAAAGTCGCTATCCGCGTCTGTCTGTTTGTGTGCTTAGTTCTTTTAAGCTATTTAACTAAACGGATTTTGATAGGGTTTTCACTATGATTTACAGAAAATCCTCCGGAAGGTTTATATATATATGAAACATGCATAGATATTATATTTATAGAAAGTTGAGAAAAGTCGATGTTATGTGGTAAAAAAAAATTTTTTGGGCGCTTACATTGCTAACGCTGGCTAAACCTTATGAGATACAACAAAATGATGTAACACGGAATTGTAAATCTTAACAAGGCCTACAGAAAAGTCAATGAAGGTATATGTCTATCTCCTAAGGATAACCGGATAACCCCCAGTAACGCCGGGTACACATAAGCTAGTATTGAATAAGAAAAATGATATATATGACTTTCATTCATAATTATCAGCGTACCTACCTACCTATGTATGATATTTTTATGTATTTACGTTGTTTTATTTATCTAAAACCATTCTTGACGTAGGTACATAAAAGTTTTTTTATAGCTTCAAGGGAAAGGCGCAAATGAAAACAACAATAATAACAGCAATTAAAATTATAATAATAATACCTACGTAATAATATTGTTGTTTTCACTTATTCTTTCAGGAATCGTAGAATAATAATATAATTTCATGACTTTATTATCTAATAACGTCACAGCAGTACTTTGTTATGAATTGCGATACCTCGATAATAGATTCTCCCAACTTCTCTTCATCATCTCCTTCTCCGCATTTCAACTAAAGCGACAACTTGACAATCGTGTCCGCTGTCGGCAGTGCGTATTGAAAATTTCATATGACAGAGATATCCCAAAATACATCGGACTAAACTACTAATTCAACTCACTTAGTTACTAGGTCGGGTCGCTCGGAAAAACACATTTCGCAGAAAAGTATTTTGAATTCCGAAATTCTCAGTTGACGACCGTAGTTCGAACCACATAAAAGAAAAACATAATTTAATATTTTTTACGCAATGAGCCACTTGCATGATTTATAATATTTTTTTGTGGAATTTTGAATTCATTATTTTGATAGTATTTTTAAAACTGCATCAATATTTTGAATATAATAAAACATAATCAGAAATTTGGGAGGCGGGTGTAGATACCGCCGCCCCGAAAACCAATACCTCTGCTAAAGTTAAACCGAGTGGTTTCCTACGTTTGTTGACTTAGCAGGGGTGCCCCTGATCCTGGGGGTAGGTTGTTCAAGTCTCAGTGCGCCATTTATAAATCCGTCACCCCTGGACACACTGACACCCAAATTTCTACTCAATCGTCGCATTTCTTCCTTACCAGAAATTCCCTTAGATGACATGAGCCCTGAGATATTTTATTTTTCCCCAGAGCCTCCGTGTGGAGATAGTGATAAAGAAAAGATTTTCAATATCAACCTGCTAAATCGATGTTGATATGTGAATACTGAACCGTAGTTTCAACTACATGCCAGCGGGTAAATGGCATCACAAATAGGGAACTCCAGTGAAAAATGTATGCATATAGATCAATAAACGCTGATTCTCTAAATATATATATATATATATATATATATATATATTTTTTTTTTTTTGAAAGTCGGAGGCGGTTTACTTACGTTCCCCGCGAGCACTTAGGCCATAGGCCCATTGTACTATCTCCCATTTTACCTCATTCCCTTGCCAGTAACCCGGTCCCTTTTATGAAGTTCACCAGGGCTGTCATTGGATATGTGGCGATGTCTTCTGGTTCCACACTGTGTCTTCCCAGGTATCTGAGCCTTATTCCCAGCAGAGCGGGACATTGGCACCATAGGTGAATTGGAGTCTCTTCCTCCTCTTCACATTTCCTACAGATGTTGGTGTTTTCCACTCCCAACAGTTGCATGTGTCTCCTGAGATGGCAGTGTCCCGTTAATAGTCCTACCAGTTCCCTCAGTGAGTTTCTGTCCATATCGAGTAGTTGCCTGGTTCGGTTAGGGTCCGGTCCGTTTATGAGTACTTTACATTGCCTCATTCCGGGTGCCTTCTTCCATTCCTTCCAGTGTTGGGATTTGACCTACCTCTTGATATGTAGTTTGGTGTGGCAAGCTGCTACTCCTACGGCCGGCTCAGATCCCGCAAGTGGTGCTTTCGCCCCTTTCCTTGCTAGTTCGTCAGCCCGCTCGTTGCCCTCAATACCTTTATGTTCTGGTACCCAGAGCAGGGTTACTTTATTGATGGTCGCCAGTTCTATTAGGATAGTCCTGCATTCCATCACCAGTCTGAAGTCGCATCGGTTACTTTCCAGTGCCATTAAGGCTGCCTGGCTATCCGAACATATGTTTATGTTCTTATTTCTGTACCCGATACTCATATTCTCCTGTGCGCAGGCTAAGATGGCTTTCATCTCAGCTTGAAACACAGTGCAGTGCATTCCTAGAGGTATACTAAGTTCCCTCTTAGATCCCTGTAGACAGACTCCGGCCCCTGTTCCTTCCTCCATCTTGGACCCGTCTGTGAACCAGATTAGTTCCTGTTTGGAGTTTGGACTTGGGACCGAGTCCCATTCCTCCCTTGTGGGGTACGTCACTTTAAACAGCTGTCCGAAGAAGTATTCGGCTTGCTTGCCGTCCTGCTTCATCCCAGCCGTCGGACTAATTGCCCTCAGTCTTATTCCTATCTCCGTGTGACTGTTTCTGGGCAACTCTCCTCTCTATTGGCCATTGCAATGTAACCTGTAGGCTGCCGCCATCGCCGCCCCCTCTATTTCTATGTTTAGTGGTGGTAGGTTCAGCAGCACTCCCATGGCTAGTATTGGAGTGGTTCTCATGGCTCCTGTGAAGCTTCTGCATGCAAGTCCCTGTATGTGATTGAGTGTGACCATCACTGTTTTCAGTGTTGTTCTCCTCCACCAGACCAGGGCTGCGTGCATGATCCTTGGTTTTACAACGGCTGTGTAAAGCCATTGCATCATTTTAGGTTTGAAACCCCAAGTTCTGCCGCAGATTCGCCTAGTTGCCAACATCAGAGCACAGGCCTTTCTGCCTACAGTTTCCACCTGGTTTTTCCAGCTCAGTTTGGCATCTATGATGACTCCGAGGTACTTAACTGTGTCAGAGGGTTCTAATTCCTTTCCATAGAAGGTTGGATTGCTCCATCCTTCTAGTTTCCTTTTACGCGTAAAGATTACTAGTTCTGTCTTGTCTGGGTTGACTGACAGTCCTGTTTCTTCACACCATTCTTCCACTGTTGCCAGTGTTGACTGTATAAGGCCTCGGGTTGTGTCTGCATCCCAACACCTTATTATGGTTGCAATGTCATCCGCATATCCTTGCGTATTTAGGCCCCTGTTGTTGAGTTTCCGGATGAGGTTGTCCACCACCAGGCTCCACAGCAAGGGTGATAAGACCCCTCCCTGTGGACACCCTCGTGTCACCAGCACTTTGATGCTTACCTCACCCCTTGTCACCGTAAGTATCAATATATAAGTATTGTGTATTATTATACGAGGAATTTATAAATCGTCATTTAACAACGAATAAAACACTACATAACGTTAAAACACACCGTTTGGTTGGTACGATTGGATGCGCTGATTCGACATCACAACCAGTCTATATGTGAGAAATATATATGGTATACGAGTAGATAAGTCTAAAAGAATTAATTTATTTTTGAAGCGATGAAAATGTTGTTTTTTTTTTCGTTGTTATTGATTCAGTGTTGATAGATTTGAAACATTATTTAGGCGCCTATAATAATTAATATTTTAAAAAAATAATTGTAGTAATGAGCGTTGATGTTCAACTGATCGGTGGTGATAGGCGTACCTATTATTTATAAAGGATGTTTTGAGGTTAGCGTCAAAATCAAAATACAATAATATTTATATGGTAATCGCCCTACATAATATTATGTATATATAATATTAATATTGTTGATTATAATAATTATAACATAATAACGGGTACCGCACATTGAAATATATAACTCGATGGTACCACAAAAGAAAAATTCGAGAAACTCTCTTAAACATTTATTATATCGTACTAGCCATACGTAAACAAAATTCAGATCACCTACATAAGTGATAGAGAAGAATTTTTCTAATGATTAGTTTTATAGCCACACACCATTTCTTTCGCAGGTTTTTAAACAATTCATAGGTAAATTTTTTATCAAGTGTGATGATGGATGCATTTTGGAACTTTGCTTCAATACAATAACATAAGTGACGATAAGCTAACATTTTGCGTAATGTTTAAAGCGGGGAATAAAAAATGTCTAGTCTCCCGTAGAAAATTCAGCGCCGGTTGATCAATTATAAATATGCTATTCTAAATGATAAAAATTCGACCCTTTATTCTGGAGGATTAGTCCCATTGTCAGTTTTGCTATGAAAAAAGTAAATCAAATTTTCTAAAAAATTATAAACAGTACAGCGTATCAGGTAGTTTTCTCATACATTGACGTCAGGAGCTAAAAAAACACAAACTTACTAAGTAACCATTATCCGCCGCTTCCCCGGAGGCAAATGCAGAAAGGGCAGACCACCGTACAACTCTATCTTGGCACAAACTCCTTGCTCCATTAAATCCGTCCGTACACGTGAGCAGTATAAAGCACGTGAGCCGTTCCCAACCAACAAATAAGTAATAAAGCATTAAAAGTGTTTTTTCCTGGGCCTCCTTTTTGTATGGCCGGAAAGCGAAGTCTATAATCTTAATAATTTTTCTAAGCCAATAAAAATGCGAGCAAGTGGCTCATAAGTATTCCAAAAACAGAATACCAGGTACGAGTAGGTCACTAATATCAAATCTGCTTTCTTGCGTATCGCTCCGAAAAATGAAAAATACGGATTAGCCGGTGATAGCAGAACGCTGTACGTGATTATTAGCATTATTATTTCGCTCGGGATATTTCGTAATGCTTTTTTACTTTTTTCATGCAGTGAATGAACTCGCATGACGTAAACGTAGGCGGTACCTACATTAATCAACACAAGACAGGCAGGACTAAAGAACTGGGAGACTAGAAGTCTGGCCGGAAAGTATCTCCCGGCCCATAAAAATACGTTGTTCACAAGGGAGATGGTTTTTTTTTAATTCGTAATTTTTTTCGTAATTAAATTGCGATTGCAGTGTTATTCGTGTTGATTTATTGCAAAAGGAATAAGTTTTTTTAAAATTCTTTATTTGTTGTAATAATTTACTGAACAATTTGTAAACATACTGGTGGATTATTTATTATTTAAGACAATTTGAGTCATTTTTACTATAGGTAGGTACTTTATCCGTTGTATGAAATCTTCACACAACTTTTTACTCCAAATTTTTTTTTGATACACACAGGTACATATAGAATTTTACAAAATATAAGACAGTAACAAAAAGGCGAAACCTGTGCATGGGCATTGTACATTATGCATACAAAACAGTGGTGGTTAAATAAAGAAAAAATATAGTACCTATGGATAGATAAATGTGATTTTACTAGAGTTTCTGCATATTTAATAAAAACAGTTAAAGTAATTTTAAAAGTTTTGTAATGTAATATAATATATTATACTTTATACCTACATCATGTACAAACTTTGCAATTGCAACAAATGAAATTTGAAAAAAAATCAATTCCGATTTTGAAATTACAATTATATTCAAAGCAAATTCGAGATTGAACTAGATCTTATGCAGGACAAAGGCACAGCACAAATAACTGAAATGTATGTGTTTGTTGATTATATTTTAGAATTTATAGTAATTACAATATTTGTAAACATTTTAATTCTCAAATTGTGATAATCGTGCAATCATAGTGGACCCAAACTACACACACACACTTTATTCAGTGTGTTGGTACGTCTGTATACACTTCTAACAGTTTTGTCCTTACGAAACATCACTGAGAAACAGCATTGTTTTTATTTATGTTTTTATATGACAAGAGTCCCAACTGCTCCAAACCGTCTGGAGCCAGCGAGACTGTGGCATCCACAAATCGAGACAATGTTGTGAAGCTAAAGGTAATGGGGGAGGGGAAGAGGACGGTGGGGAAGTACCAGGCTATTCGGATCTGGTCACCAAATATGTCTAATGCCATTTCCATCAAAGATGTTTCGATTTTGAATGTTGTTCTTTCACCAGGGTGGTACTGAAAATATCTACTAATCTGGAACTGGCTGGGAGTAGATCATTTTTATTTGAACCCGCGACCGCCGAATTCGTAGCCAAGGATCGAAAAAAAAAATTCATCTACGGAGGCCGTCAAATATACACAAGTGAATAAAATCAATATACAAGTTCAATCACAGTTTGCTTTTAATATGACATCGTACAAAACTCAAAAGAGAGCCAGTGGAACTATTGCATCTCAAGTCAATAAAATGGAGAGGGAAAAAATAAATTATTTAGTTTGGGAAGTGGACTCTTATCTGGATATGCAGAGATTTTCCACTGTGGAAATTATTACACATTTAAATCCAATGAATTTTTATTTGCCCTCGTCGAATTTTGATCTTGCAACCACTGGGCCCGGAGCCAAAGAACTTACCGCTCTGCTAAGGATGTTGTCAGTATATATAAATGGTTTATTATTCAAGTAGCAAACTTTGGCCCTTTTAATGTTATGATTTATGTTGTGATGGCTTACTTTATAAATCATTTATTGTTGGTCTGTTAGGCAATCTGGCAACATTCGGAAAGATACCAAAGAAAATTTACAAATTTAGTTTTACTTATATAAAACTTCCAGTCATAAGTCATTAATCATTGTCATTAGTTTCAAGTCATTAGTTGTTAAAATAAATTCTCAACAATGATAAGTTCGAAGCTTAATGTTTTTAATATAAAAAAGTTTTTGTCAATATTATCAAACCACGATGTAAAAATACAAACTAATAACTTGTTGACAAATAAATATTGTATTATTATTATTTGGGTCCATTGAATGACTGAATAGATAAAAGGATAGAAATATTGTATATCCTCATAATGTAAATAAGTTTAACTTTGATCCTCACATTGATGAAATCACAAACAATGTTTTTAAGATAATGGGTTTTTTCTTGAATTCAAATCGATATTTTTATTTGAACCCTCTTTACCACTCTGTTTAGAAGCCACACTTACATCTTACTAATTAGGTTCTTAGGCTCAAAACACACTAAACGTATCTTGCGCCGCGTACTTATTAAGTCGCGAAAAAAAGCCAGCCAGTGTGCAATCTGCGAGATCGGCGGCTGGCCGCATCGAACGCAGGCGTAACGACGTACAGGGTTTTCCAATAAGAGGTGTTATTTTGAATAGCCCGCTATTTCTGTAAATGTTACTTTTGAAGCCTCTCTATCCTCAACGTGTGACTGTTTGGTGCGGTTTATGGTCCGGCGGAGTCCGACTACATACTTTTTCGAAAATGAGCATGGAGCAACAGTTACGGTGAATGGAATGCGCTATCGAGAGATGATTAATGATTTTTTATGGCCGGAATTGGATGGTATTGATCTGGACAACGTTTACTTTCAACAAGACGGCGCTACGTGCAACACAAGCAACGAAACCAATGATCTTTTACGATTTAATATCAAAATAACACATCTTATTGGAAATCCCTGTATAATACATGCCGTGCAGGAGATTTGTACATAGCGCGATGTATAAGCGTAACGCGACGTAAAATGAGCTGCGCAAGATACGTTCGGTGTGTTTCGGCCCTTACACGCGGATTCAACGATGGTGTGGTAAAGCCGGCCTTGAGCTTGGTTTAAGACACGTATAACCAAACAAACGCCAATGTATCTAACCCCAAGGGGTTCGCTACGGTTGGTGATTTAGCAGGGGTGCCCGGGTTCATCGGGTGAGTTGTGTTCACCAGCTGCGTGGCGTGCCAGATCAGGACAGGCCAGTTTGGGGAGACCCTTTGATCTCTCCAACCGGTCTCGACCCATCGCCTTGCGCCGCTGTGGGAGAGATATATTCACATGTCCGTTCACTCTTGGACACATTGATCGCTGGATTCCTACCCAACCTAACTTCAATTCCTCTCTAACTCATTAAATCGTATCTTATCAACAGAATTCAATATGTCAACTTAGATAACAATAACAGTCAACACAAAAACATAAACTATGGAGTTCCTCAAGGATCCATATTAGGGCCACTCCTTTTTCAAATATATATAAATGATATATGTCAATTAAACCTGAACGGCGAAATTTTCTTATATTTCAGGATGGTAAAAATATCTGGGACTACATATCGATAAACACTTATCAGCACATACAAAAACTTAAAGAAAAAAAATATCGCACTAATTGGTGTATTTGGTAGAATAGCCCATCTTCTACAAACACCAGTTAAGAGGGGATTATACTTCAGTTTAATCCAGTCCCATCTAAAGTATTTAATTGAAATAAGGGGAAACACAATATGCATTACATGTTTAAACGAACTACAAATAATGCAGAATAAGGTTTTTAATTATAACCCAGATACCCCCACCAAAAAAGTATACAAAGAAACGAAATTACTGAAAATCAGAAAACTGTATGAATATAACATAATGCTTATGAATCTAAAAAAATCAAAATGGATTTATGCACACGAGCACAACATTTATAAAAGCATAACAAGTACATGAACACTACACAAGA
Source organism: Hesperophylax consimilis (assembly GCF_061612785.1). NCBI lineage: Eukaryota > Metazoa > Arthropoda > Insecta > Trichoptera > Limnephilidae > Hesperophylax > Hesperophylax consimilis. The sequence continues at coordinate 40,965,570 of NC_142836.1, read as the reverse complement.
CAACAAACTAATAAACTATACACACATTCAGCAAAGACTGAAAGAGGTGAAAGAAACATATTCCACGAGAGTGTACACATATACAATCTCCTTCCCAATAGCTTGGCATCAGTAAATAGAATTAATATATTTAAGAAAAAAACTGTTTGCTCTTAAGACCAGCGAGCAAAATTATAACGTATTTGTAAGTTATGTAGTAAACAATGATATTTATATTTTTAATGTGTAATTTTATGTTGACTCTTGACAGGCCAAGATGCCAATCAAAACGTCTGTAACCAAATGGATCTTCCGACGACCCAATGCATTTTTCTTATGGGCTTTTAAACTATAGAAATCCCAATTATTCAGTCAATTATGAATGGTAAATGATGTATTTGCCCAGGAATACGTAAATACTAAAATGATATCAAGAATTTAAGCTAATATAAGGAGGGTAGTAATTTTGGGTACTACATACTCCCCCAATTGGCTGCAGGATAGTAAGAAAGTGAAATGTGTATATTTTTTTTTAACATAAAATAAAATAAAAAATAAACCCTCATACCTTTTACCTATTGAGAACTTCCTCTTCTTACTTTCCTTAAAAAAGACCATCCACACAGCATCCTGAAAGATGACATCGGCCCTGAGGGAAATTATTTTCCTGCGCGGGGTTAATATTAAAAAAAAAAGATTTTTAGCGACTGTAAAAAATATTGTTAGTAACTATAAAATAATACGTTCACAATTTGATTCTCCGGACCTGTTAGAAATGAAAATGTTCAGATTACCTATTAGAAATACAAGAATATTTTTGGTGAAGAACCATTTCGAGCCAACTTTGCCCGTAAGGGTGCGTATAAACAGGACAAAATTTCGGCGAGCCGAGCTTCGAATTACGGGAATGGAACAAAGCGACCGCGAGCGGCGTTTGCGGTTGCTTAGTCCCTTTCCCATAATTTGTGGCTTCGCTCGCGGAAATTTTGTCCTGTATACGCAGCATAACTATTATAATAATAACTATTATTACAATAACTTAATATACTGCCGGAAATTAATAATTTAATAGATTCAAGATGGATTGTAGGAGCCATATTAATAAAAACAAAATGTAATAAGGTATCTACGTAAGTTATAATAAATTAGACATTTATAAACTTGGATATACAATGTACAAATGGCTACAATAAAAATTAAGCCAAAGACCACGCAAATCAAAATTGAAACGTTACTCGAAATGAACAGTTCTGGATAACTAGGTACTTTCTAACCTTCCTCTTTCCCATCTTCCATTTCCACACTGGCTCCAGTCAGTTGACTCAAGTAATAATAATAAAACAAGTATTTCTTCCTTTCGAATGTTTATCTATGGCCGTAACTTTACACATCCTGCAACAAACTTTGTATGTAAACTTAAACAAAGAATTACCTCTGATGGATCCATTGTAATATCTCATTCTTTCCCATTAACGACGCATGTACAAAAAAGAGAGATAATATTAGAGCTCTCAGCGGCAGGACAACACCAATTATCTTTTATTCCAAGCCTCGTTAAATCTAACTAGAATTGCGAAATATTATTTCAAGCTAACTTTACCGAAGCGTCTACTATGTGAGAATAAACAAACTACATATTATTATTATTCTTATCTATACGAAATTAACAATAATATAAATAATATGTTAATGTATAATTTATCGTACATTCGCAGTTGAGTCGAGATACAATTACAAGAAACGCATGGTAATATATTATTTAAAATATTGTAATTAAAAGAGTCAATCGTTATTATTCAAATCAGATATTGCAACAAACAAGGCTCGGAATAAGTTATACAGTATACAGCCCGCGCCCTGTGCACGCAGTGTACACACACAGTGTCACACACATACACACTATACCGCAGACAGACACACCATCCCGCAAACACACATACACTATCCCACAAACACACGCTACACACATAGTCCAACACGCTCTCACACACAGCCTTAATTAATGGTACCCACCCGGGCCTGATCTCACACCATCTCAGCCATAAGCCTAATTTTCAAAGCCAGTTTAATATTGCTCTCCAATTTATATTTCTTATTTTTTTGTTGTTACTTTTGTCTTCTTCTTCCTCTTCTAGAGCCTTTTGAACGTGTAGGCCTCCTATCCGAAGTCTATTTAAGGCGATGCCATATGTAGTAATGCAAAATCATGTGTTTTTGGTTTGAAAATTTGGTCGCCTAGAAATGTTTCAGATGCTTTAATTAAATACTGCGAGTAGAATACATCTTGGCCTTTGAGATAATCGAGTATTTTTTAGATAAGTCTTTTTATAAGCCCAGAAAAAAATAATGTATAATGCCAATGAAAATTGCTTTAAAGTTCAAAATCTCCTACTTACAAACCCATTTTCGGTTATGATTTTATTGTATAATGTGGAAAATTAAGTTATTTATAAAATGATCGAAAAAAAAAAAATATTTATGCCTGAACATCCACAAAATAAAATAAAAGGTATTTTTTGGCCATGTTTTTTCTTGCATAAATCAAAACAGGCGGATGGTGTTAAGCGGGAATTTAAACCTTATCGCCATCTACGTAAGGATTGTTATTGATAGCGGCTCAATTTAAAATATTACACGACGTAGTGCATCGCTTTAATATGAATACCGCATAATAGTAGCACTGCTCCAAGCTGGACCCATTGGAACTATGGCATACCTGATTGGGGTATTTTGTGAGGTTGAAGGTAGTGGGAAGATGAACGAGATGGGGACCTGGAAGATGGCAAAGTATATACCTGGCTCAGATCTCAGATTGGTTGTCTTTCACCAGGGTGATAATGAAGATATCTTATTTTTTCCACGTCTTTTTTTGGATTAACTTCACAATGAAAGTCCTGAGGAGATCCCTTTCCTCAGGACCGGTGTCGTACTGGGGGATGCTGAGTGGAGGGTCTTTTTACAGAAAGGAAGAACAGGAATTTCTGGGAATAGTACACGGAGAAAAATGAGTACTGCTAACTTATTAAGAATCTCTTCACATTATTCATAATCCGGTTAAAAACGGGATTAAAGGCCCTTAACGAATGAATTGATAGGTTTTTTGATAAACTTATAGTAAAATTCCAATCCCATTTTTAACCGAATTACCAATAATTTTAAGAGATTCTTAATAAATTAGCAATACTAATTTTGCGCCAAGTAGAAGGTATGTGGGGGTCAGTGTAGGGTTCCAGGAGAGACGGACTGAATCCATCCCTCCTACTGCGGTGCAAAGCGATGGGTCGAGAGAGTCCGGCTGAAGTCAGGGTCTCCCTCAAGCAGTCTCTCCGGATCCGGCCGGTCACGAAATTGAAAGACAGACGCGTGCGCCGCCAAAACCTGAACAAACCTTACTCCATGAAACTGAACAACCCTGCTAAGTCACCAAACTTAGCGATCTAATTGGGTTCACTCACGTATGACAGAGGTGTTGGTTATCCAATGAATGATTCCTGGGAATCTTTACTTTAAAAGACTCTCCCACAGCATCCCCAAAGATGACATGCCCTGAGAGGAATTTGTCTCAGGGTCTCGGAGCTAATGTAAAAAAAAAACCTACGATAAGAGGGTGTTTCAGAGGAAGGGGATTTTTTAAAACTACTTTTGTCATCAACATTCGAAGCGGTATCAATAATGAATTAATTTTTATCGTGTTGAAAAAATGTCTCATATTTTGTCTTCGATAATGTGTTGACATACTTTTAGAATATAATTCAACATTGATATACAAAATATCTACAACAGGAAATACTTGATAATAATAATATCACAGTATTATTTTTAATAATAACATAATTCTTATTAAAGCATATAAACTATAACCGGTCGGTGGCCGAGTTGACATCGCGTTTGGGTCCTACCCAGGAGTAGTGTGTTCAATTCCTCGGCTGGCTAAGTCCTCCATCACAACACAAGCAACATTTTCAGCTTACTGTGGTGGTAGTAGGAGATTTTCAAATATTGTCAGGTTATTCGTAACCCGGGAATGTTTGTCTTTCTTTAAAAAAAAATGTGTAACATAAAACAGTAGATCTACAATCTTACTTTTGACGGCCTCCGTGGTCGATGGGTAAGGCTTTCGACTAGCAAGCAACTAGAGGTAGCGGGTTCGAATGCCGTTTTTTATTTGTTTGATTAATTTGTGTTATTTCACAATTAATAATGATAAAATAATATATAGTATATTTGCGGCACGTTCCAGAGTGGAAGATGCTCACAATATCGCCCTGGAGTAAGACGAACATTCAGAATTAAAACGCTGCTTGAAATGGCTTTGGTCGTGTATGGTGGCCAGATCTGAATAGCCAAGTACTTCCCAAACATCCTCCACCCCATCTCCGCACTACCTTCAGCTATATTCGTACTGGCTTCAGACGGTGGGGAGCAGTTGAGACTCTTGTGCGGTTTGACACATAATAAAATATGTGCAGGCGGTTAAAAGAGAAACTTATGATTTTTTTGCTCAGTGGCTGAGTTGGCTTCGGGTCTGGTTTTCCACCCGGGCATCGTGAGTTCAATTCCTCGGCTGGCTAAGACACCATCAACATTGTCCGCTTACTGTGATGACGATTCGAGTAAGAAATTTTCAAATATTGTCAGGTTATAGTATCCCGGGAATGTTGGCCTTTTTTAAACAAAAATGACAATTTCTAAATAAAGAAAAAGTATTTAAAAAAATAAAATTTAATCTTTGATAAATATTTTTGTACCAAGATAAAACGAGTCGTAACACAATACCACTATACTATTTTAGAAAAAGTGAAGAGAAAGGAAGGACACGAGATAACAAAAGATTATTAATATCATTTATATAATCTAGGTACTTACGTAAGAAAAAGAAAATGTTTTGTAAGATTTTATTATCTTCAAGTACGTGCTGTAGCTCTTGTTGACGAAATTACGTTCATACGTTTTTGTATAATAATGTTTGTAGACATTGATGCACCAGATACCGAAGGAACTTTCTAGAAATAAATGCGATTTTTTAACATAACATAAATAACAAAGTACAGTCGGTACTGCAGATATTATTTAAATTTGAAATATAATAAAAAGAGCCTACAGTAAAACTATTTAAATACGTAAATAGCATAAAAAAATTTTGGGAATAATCAAATTCGATCATCGTACGGGTACACTAAAGTTGTAGTCCCGTTTTTTTAAAGCTGTTTGTCGGTGACGCACGTATATCACCGTATACATACGCACCAATGCTATCACTCCTAAGCGCGTGTATTGAAGTCAACTCTAATTCCTATGTTTTTTTTAAATATTTATGAAATGAGCCAATTATATTTATTAATCATTCAAATCGTGTGAATAATAAAAATCTTTTTTTTAATACTTTGGATGTCCATTTAACTAAAAGAGTGGCTCATTCTGTACTGCGCTTATAACGTCGAGAATAAATGATTGAATCGGGGAAAGATTCTCCATGAAAAGCTGGCTCTTGTAAATCGGGCTCATCACTTGCTCACCATGGATGTTTATACGTTTATACGCATTGTCGTAAACAATGAGGAAGCTCCATTGAATACGAAATGTCATATAAATATGTACATATTAAACATGGGGATTTACATACAAATGCTAAAGGAACAAAAAACATTTCATTTTAATATTTTTTTACGACCGAGATTTTCAGCGCATTTAAATAATGGCTAGAACCGACATATTGAAAACATAACATATTGAATTTAAATATTATATTGTAACCTGACAAGTTGTTACCCGTGAAAATTCACGGGATATAACTTTTCTTTTCTTGACTTTAGAGGTTGCGGATTTTAATCCAGGTGTGCTCAAATTAATGGTTCCATGTGCACTAAACACAATTAAAATTCAACACGTCGTTAAAAAGTGATATAAATTCCTTAAAACTGATAAAAAAAATCTAACCTATAAACCTAACCTATTTAACCTTGTTTTTGTTTTCATGACTTTATCAATATATACAATAGTTAAAGGTGTATTGATTGTATTGAATTGTCATTTTGACGAGTTATCCGGTTACCCAAATGAATTAATTTTAATGAATGTGTTGTTTTCCCTGTAAATAATATTATGATGTAGGTACATAATAATAATAAGAAGAATGATAATACATAGTAAGTACACATTTATTTATATATCTCAGTATCGCCCTAGTGAAAGAAAACCATTTAGAATCGAAATGTTAGCGTTGCTTGAAATGGCTTTAGCTATGAGGTGACCAGACTTGATTAAACTTCCTCTTCGCCTATCTTCTTCACTTCCTCACTCTATCAGCCTCACAACATACCCCAATTGGTGATGCCATAATCCAACCTAACCTAACCTAACACAAACCCCTTTGATGTTGGGAGCTACTTTTTATCCTAGTTTTTATGGGGTTTGATTTTTTTTTCCCATAAAAATCTTGCCATAGTCCCGCTGACTCGGAACATTTGGGATTCTTGTGCGAATCCGCACATATCTGCATAAAGTTAAAAAAAAATACATTTCAAACATAGAATAAAAATATATATTTTTATTTAATTTAACTGGGTTTTCCAATAAGAGGTGTTATTTTGATATTCAATCGTAAAAGATCAATGGTTTCGTTGCTTGTGTGGCACGTAGCGCCATCTTGTTGAAATTAAACGTTGTCCAGATCAATACCATCCAATTCCGGCCATAAAAAAATCATTAATCATCTCTCCATAGCGCAATCCATTCACCGTAACTGTTGCTCCAGCCTCATTTTCGAAAAAGTAAGGTCCAATGACTCCGCTGGACCATAAACCGCACCAAACAGTCACACGTTGAGAATAAAGAGGCTTTTCAACAATAACTCTTGGGTTTTTCGAGCCCCAGATGCGACAATTTTGCTTGTTGACGAAGCCACCGAGGTGGAAATGGGCCTCATTACTCAAGATGATTTGCATTTGATTCATTCAAGTGAATTTTAATAATTTCAATGCGTTGTTGAAGCGTGTATCGTTTCATTTTTATTAATGGCGTAGTTTCTACTTGTCAAATATCAAAAAATGACAGCTTCTAAAGTACCATCTACCGAAATAGTGGGCTATTCAAAATAACACCTCTTATTGGAAAACCCTGTACTTTTCGCTTGTCCGGATTTGAAATGAATTTTACACAACTGATAAAGAACCATTTACCTAAACTAAATTAATTCTTGTTTATCAGCTGTGTAAAAATTTAAACCGATACTTTAGTATGGCACATAGATGAAATAATGCAAGTATATATTATCTACTATCATTTTTAAAATGTCACACAATCATACTTACGCGCAAGTTTATTATATTGTTTTGTAATAATAATAATTTAGCCAGATACTTGTCAACTGTCAGCCGTGGGTGTGAGTACATATTAATATTTAACAAAACAACTAGTAAAAAGCGATGAAGCTGTTTTGTGTGCTTGTTGAACGGGCTTCGGGAGTGGAAATGGTGAAACCGGTTTTCAGGGTCAGCACCATCGTAATATTAATTATTATTATTATGTACAAATAGCGCTTTATCCTCTATATTATTGGTTGCGTTTCACCTACGCATTTTTCCAATGGAAGATATAAAATTTTACACATTTCGAAGAGTGATAAAACCTTTAAAAAATACATATTATTAGTCGGGACATACCAACAGTCAGAATAACAGAAGAGTATGTATGAGATTCTTCTTTATTCCATGTTATGAAATGATGTATGGATGTGAATGAAGCAAGGAAAGTGTAACAAGACAGGGTTGTATTTTGTGTGGCGGTCTTTCCTTTCTTTTTTTAAAAAGTATATTCTATTTAGTAAAGTAAAATTTTACATGTTAATAATAATAATAATAATAATACCTGGATGACTTTTATAGCGCCGTTTTTGTGCAAAAACACCTCAAGGGCGCTGTACAAACTTATAATACATTTCTGCAGTGTTATTACTTAACTATTTATGAAAAAAATATACAGTACAATACTTACCTGGTAGGTCACTTGAGATTAACACTTAATTAACATTATCTAATTGTTTATTGGCGAAATTTAGATACAGGATTTAGGACTTAATTGAAAAATTGAATATAACTGGACTTTCTCTTAGGATTGGTATATTTAATTTAAGGGTACGACAGCTTAAAAAAGGTAAGTTTTTAGTTTAGACCTAATATATTCTTTTCCAGGACTACTATAATATTATTTATTATTTACATACATGGGACTTTGACATAATTGACAATTTGGACAACATTGAGAAATAATCCAGGAAAAACTGCAAGACTTTTAGCTTCCTTAACAATTACCGGGAGTTTATTGAACATTTTAAACCTTTATAATAAATATTGTTTTGTGTTCTAGATAAATTTGTTTTAGGAAGCCTAAAATCGTTGCAGTTTCTCGTAGGATATAAATGAACTGTACTATTAATTCTAATATTCTTTAACATATAATCTCTGCCTACTCCTGCGGATACGGCACGATGGTTAGTAAGTTAGTTACTATTAGTAGAATTTTTTTTCAAATTGTGAAGCTGAAATCTGCTTGCTTTGATGCAGAAAAACCCTCGAATTATGAGCCCTGCTAAGGAAATTTGCATAGTTCTCTTCAATTTCAAGGTTATTATTAAAAAAGTTATGAAAAATGATATTCCTAGCTTTTTATTTTTCATTTTCAGGATATTGGTTTGTAATGAAGCGATAACTTGTCTCTCGAAAGATGAGCTCTGGCGTCTAGAAATCTGCATGGTCTTTTCTGCATGGCGTTTCTAGGTGAACGTAACTAATTACAGTGTCTCATTTTCTTCATATTGACTGAGTAGGGTATTTATTACATGTAACAAAAATTCTCGAACGAATTCTTTGCCCTAATGAAAATTGCACAGATTTTTTGTCTGAAGATATAGATCAACGCAACTATTTTCAGATTTCAAATTCATTTCCATCATAAGCTATGGAGCTTAAATCAAAATGAAAATAAAAAAAAACACTTATTTCACGAAAATTTTCACGTTCATTGACCTTTGTTTTGAATTTAAGTGTCATTTTCAAAGTTGGAATGGATTATTTAGGCAAGCGATAAATATCTACCTCTAATACAATATTTTAACATAAAATTGTTTGTTTTTTATTGTTTACAAATTTATTGTTTTTTTTTTTTAAATTGGTATTATAATATAGTTGGCGTTGGAATTGAATCTTGCTCGGATTTATAAATCTTATCTGAAATAAACCCTATGTCCACAACACGTGACGTGGTGCTTTTAAAAAAGAGGTAAACATTACTATCTAATGGGCACGTACACATTTGCGAACGTGAACGCGAACCGAGCCACGAATTACGGGAAAGAAACGAAGCAACTGCAAGCGGCGTTTCGCGTCCTATGCGGTTGCTTTGTTCCTTTCCCATAAGTTGAGGTTCAATTCAACAGTTCGTCTCGCGTATGTATACGAAGCATAACACACACGTTGCAAACAAGTACCCACCCATCCCGGCGTACTGTTAATGTAAACAGCCCAATTTAAATGGGCTGTGAACACAACAACCCGTGAAAAACAACTTTTTTACTAACAATCTATCTATATAAATAAAAATTTAAACGTTCGTTTGTTCAAAATCTTGAACAGTTCTTCATCGATTGCTTTAAAGTTTTGATACAACGTTTCGTTTCAATTCGAGTTTGCGTTTTTATATACCTATATTGTGTAGATGTCTCCTTTAACTGGCAAAAACATAATTTAAAAAAAAAAACAGCGCCATCTATTGGACGTAAAAGCAACAAGCGCTATTGTTCTTCTATCTGCAAGAGACAGATTGGTCAACTAGTACATAATAAATTTTAAAACTATTATTAAAAATTGCTTTGACTGATGATTGTACCTTCTTTTCCAGTCGACAACTTCACCAACCTCGCCAAATACTGACCGAGTAGGACCGCCAATTATTTCGTATATTAACTGTTGTGATGTCATCTGATTTCATAGATACATGTCCTCGTGTGTGTACTTGTTTGCTACCAAAAGTTGATAGAATGCATTGTCGCTGATAACGAGTCTATCTACCGTGTTTCAGCTCGATCCGATGACGGAAAATGGGTTAATTTCCACTTCTAAGATTTGTAATCATTAATTAACAAATAGAAAAGAAAACAATAGAGAAATTCAAAGATATTTATTTAATAAAATTGAGACATTTCAGAAAACAAGAAACGGGTCACACCTTCTAATGGTACGTGTACATTTGCGAACTTAAATGCGAACCAAGCCACGAATCGAGAAGCAACTGCAAGCGGCGTTTCGGGCCATTTGCGGTTGCTTCTTTCCTTTCCCATAAGTTGAGGTTCAGTTCGGCAGTTATACGTAGCATAAGGTACCGGCTTTTTCCACTGGGCCCTGAGTTGAAAAATAAGAACATTTAGGACGGGTTGTTTCGGAGAATTTGAACAATTCATCAAATTTCAACGTTCATTTTCAAGTTCTGTGAAAGATTTTTTCAAGTTCTGTTTTTATTTCAGTTTTGTCAAGCAACTAGCCTACAATGATATAATAACAGAACTTGAATAGGACTTTCACAGAACCCGAAAATGAACATTGAAATTTGATGAATTGTTCAAATTCTCCGAAACAACCCGTCCTTACTAATTGGAACTTCATGAGGAACATAATATCTTGGCAAATTTCAAAACTATCGTATATTTCATAATACAACGTGGTATGGGTCTATCAATCTTAGTTGACATCATCATAATACTCACACACGTGTTTTGTTTAGACTAAATAAAAAAAAAACAGCATTGAAGACAATATAGCGACTTTTGAGTTGTATATATTGTCTTCGACGGTTAAATATTAAAATTTGAGGTTATTCCAAATTAAATTGATGATTTTTGATTATTTAACAATTCAGATTTCGAAGCCAAAGCGTGTTGAAGCCCGTTATACAGAATGTACTTTGGCGCGCCGAATAATATTTATATCATTGTTATTAAAACACTGAAGGTTATTAACATAGCTTATCTGAATGTGATAATCTTTAGGACTGAATTCAAATACGTAATAAACAATGACAAAGTATGCACTCTTGTTAAAACACAGTGAACATATGAACTTGCTGTCCCTTTTCCGCTTAAACGAGACAAAAGACATCGCGCGTCGGACAGTTATGAGCGATCTCCTTTGTCTCGTTTACGCCTTCCTATTGTGACTAGCGGAAAAGGGACAGCTGGTTTATATGTTCGTTATGTTAGAATCTTCTAGGTGTACAGATAAATTATTATAGTTTTTTTTAAATCACGTTGAAAATCATATCTATATTGATAGATTAGTGAATTTATTAACAGCATCAGCCAATGTCTATCTTATATTTATTAGTAGTATATATAGTCCTATGAATAAATTAGATGATAAGTAAAATGAACAAATTGTACCAGAAAAACTGACACATATTTTTAAATTACATTTTTTTAAAAGAAAGACAAAAATTCCCAGGTTACGAATAACCTGACAATATTTGAAAATCTCCTATTACCACCACAGTAAGCTGAAAATGTTGCTTGTATTGTGATGGAGGACTTAGCCAGCCGAGGAATTGAACACACTACGCCTGGGTGGGACCCAAACGCAATGTCAACTCGGCCACCGACCGGTCTATAAATCTATTAATAACGATGGGAACATAAAATAATGAAAACTGAGATTATTTGAGTCGCGATATCATGCACTCGCTCGAACTGAAACCGATATGAATATTTTTTATTTTTTTTTTATTTGGTACAATATTTTTTACATTTTAAGTTTTCCAGTAATGTAGGCCTCACTGGGTGGCTTGCCCGTGCTGAGGCCTTCATTTTATAATATGAAAATATAATCTACATAATACATTTAAAAAGAAAATAATACATTTAAAATTAAAAATAGATAATAATATATTTAAAATTAAAAAATAATACATTGAAAATAATCTTGTGTGTTTGTGAGTGATGTGTGTTTATATTGGTTTTGTGTGTTACGTGTAGGTTTTGTTTTCATTTTATGCTATGACACTTTAGTAATATTGTCTTTTTTGTTCTTTGATCCATTTTGTAATTTTGTGTGTCAATTTATTTTTATTTTCCTCAATTTTAATTTCTAATTTTACACTGTTGAAAGCTTTTATAGCATGGTATTGGTAGTGTCTTTGTCCAAAGCTTGAATTTACTGTCGGAGTTTTTATGTTTTCTTTGTACGCTAGTCTAACTGGTAAATTAATAATTTCTAAAATTTAAAATTTAAATTTCTAATTATTACATGCTGTAAGCTTCCTAAAAATATTGTTTTACAAGCATTGTATACATTTGCTGTCCCTCTTCCGCTAGTGAGAATAAGTAGGCGTAAACAAGACAAAGGACTGTTCCTCACCGGTGGAATCGATGTACAAATACATTCAATGCTAAGTTTTTTTTATAGCCAACACTCGCTGTGTTACCTATCTAGAAACAATTTAGCCTTATGTTTTTAATTGAGCCATTTGAACCTTTTCGTCACAAATTTGGGAAAGGTTGCGAGACTGGAGGAAGTGGGAATGGGAAAGAGATGGATAAGAGGAAGGTCTAGGTTACTAACCAACGTTTCTGAATGGTTGTCTTACACCAAGGCGATGCTGAGCGTAGGTATATTCCCCTCTACATTAAAAAAATGGGGAAGAAGGTAGGGAAATACCTGGCTGATCTGATTGCTAAACACGGCTAAAGCAATTTCAAGTAATGTTTTGATCCTCTGATTGGACCCGGGCGATACTTAGAATATTTATCACTTTTCTCAGAAAAAATATTAATGATCTCAAACCATGAGACATTAGATCAATAACACGTTGAGAAATTGTACAATGAATCGTAGGTACCTACCAGAGGTGGCCCGTGACTTTTCGGTAAGCTAATGTGGTAAGAAGACCCGCCATTCACCTTTAAGTATACTTGTCAAGTGTGTACTTGCGCTGAGACCAAGACACGTGCAAGTACACTTGAAGGTGTGTGGGACGAATATTTCACAACTTTGTATGTATGATGTTGTTGTGGCTGAAAATATACAGGATTTTCCAATAAGAGGTGTTATTTTTATATTCGATCAATAGTTTCGTTGCTTGTGTGGTAGGTACGTAGTGCCGTCTTGTTGAAACCAAACGTCGTCCAGATCAATACCATCCAATTCCGGCCATAAAAAATCATTAATCATCTCTCGATAGCGCAATCCATTCACCGTAACTGTTTCTCCAGCCTCATTTTCGAAAAAGTAAGGTCCAATGACTCCGCCGGACCATAAACCGCACCAAACAGTCACACGTTGAGGATAGAGAGGCTTTTCAACAATAACTTTTGGGTTTTCCGAGCCCCAGATGCGATAATTTTGCTTGTTGGCGAAGCCACCGAGGTGGAAATGGGCCTCATCACTCAAGATGATTTGCATTTGATTCACTCAAGTGAATTTTAATAATTTCCTTGCGTTGTTGAAGCGTGAATCGTTCCATTTTTATTAATGGCGTAGTTTCTACTTGTCAAATGTTAAAAAATAACAGCTTCAAAAGTAACATCTATCGAAATAGCGGGCTATTCAAAATAACACCTCTTATTGGAAAACCCTGTATGTTTATTAATTTTTTTTAAGAAGATACGTTTCTTGAAATTCTACATACAAAAAAATTATTTTCAGCTACAACATCAATAATGTCGTAGTTTTCAATCTTACCACTCTAACTCACTGCAAAGTCACGGACCACCAGTGGTACGTATAAGTAAGCCCGCATTCATTAGACACGAGAAATATATCTTTTATTCCTTTATAAATAGACTGTTTGTCTGCTTGATGAAGAGCACGTGTAGTGAAATAAGCTTTTCGGCGATTCAAATCAGGCACTACAAATAATGGCACTACATGCCGTGGTAAGGCGATGGCGATGGAGATGGCGATGAGCATACCCATTATAATATTGTTGTTGTGAGCGTCGTTTCAATTCTGGCGTTGGCCTTGCACTCTGAAACTCATTTCGTTTCTGATTGATGGCCCGACGCTAACCAACCAAACACCCAACCAACCCGTGTTGAAATAGCCACAGAGAATGCGTCCCATGTCCTGTGCCGAAGTAACATTGTGATTACTGAAATAATGTGATTTAACAAAAAATAACTCTACACAGAAGGCCCTGAGGAAAAGAATTTCTAACACAAAACAACTTCATTTTTGGAGATGCTGCATCAAGGGTCGTTTAAAGGAAAATATTGGAAGTTCTGGACAGGAAAAAGGTATGATAGGGTGGGTTAATCTGAGGATTATTGTCTCCAGGAGTGACGGAAATATGAATCCATCTTTCCCACTGCAGTGCAAAGGCGAAATATGGAAGAGTCCAGCTGGAGAGATAAAAGGTTCTCCCTCTACCAGCCTGTTGTATTCGCTACATTGCAATAATGTACCATAGTGAGATAATATGTCATTGAAATAATCTACTATAATGGGAGAATGTGTCATTGGAATAATCTAATATAATGAGAAAATGTGTCATTGCAATAATCTACTATAATGAGATAATGTGTCATTGCAATAATCTAATATAGTTAGAGAATGTGTCATTGCAATAATCTACTATAGTGAGAGAATGTGTCATTGCAATAATCTACTATATTGAGAGAATGTGTCATTGCAATAATCTACTATTTTGAGAGAATGCGTCATTGCAATAATCTACTATAATGAGATAATATGTCATTAAAATAATCTACAAAATATATGCTCATTATACTGAACTTTGTCATAGTAGGAACAATATGATAATTTGAACTTGAAAATCATAGAAATATGATGGTAAAATAAACTTCCGAAGAAACACTTTTGCCATTCATAGGTCGAGGGTCTCTTTTATGAAAGGAAATTCGGGGAAGGAAAAATAATGAGGGGCGGGTGGGAACTGTGGGAATACTAGGAATCTGGGGGCTAGTGTGACTAAGAGTGACGGGCGTATGAATCCATCCTTCCCACCGCGGTGCTAGGCGATGTCGATGGGACGAGAGTCCGGCCCGCCACGCAGTCCTGCTCAAACCTCACCCCATTAATCTGAGCAACCCTGCCACATCACCAAACGTAATGAACCCCTTGGTTCATGAATTAAACTGTCGTTTTCCACTAGTGGAGCTGGAGTGGGTTTTGGCTTAATTCTTTCTTCGCTCTGTGCTCAAACCTCCATAAAATTAATGTACAATCGTGCTAAATGCATAACCATTTACCACAAAAGATGATCCTAATTAATCGATAATAAATTGGTTTTAGTGACAACTTACGTGCACAGTCTATAAATTATTGCACTCATACGTGGGTTTAGCACGAGTTTGTTTTGCTATGGGATTAAGTTATTAGACCATATCTAATAGCCAGATTATTGGTTGTTTGTTGTTGAGGTAATTTTCCATTAAAAATAGTTCTATATACGTTGTCTTATATAGGAATGGTTGCGCTTACCCGATAATTACAACAGCAAAATACTTTTTCTATTGTGTGTTTTAATGACCTTATAAGTATATCTTATGTTGATGTCGCTTTAAAATTGTTTTATCTTATATTTTATTTTTATTGTGTAGAATTTTTTTATGTTATGCTTTGTGTATTTCAAAGTTGTATTATTATTCGACCTCGTCTACTACGCTGGATAAAGCCCACAAAAATATTGACATTAATGTCTGTATTTTAAAGTACTTCATATGAAGTATTTCATAACTAAAATAAAATAAATACTCCAGTAATAGTTTATCAAAAATATCTATGGAGTCTTGGAAGTGGAAACTAACCCACTTCCCGTCATCCGTTCTCGCTGAAACTCGGCAGACTCCTTGTCGATGACAGTGCATTCTTTCAACATCATGGTAGCACACACACGCGAACATACACGCGCACACACACGAGCTTACACACGCAAATTATTTCCTTCAGGGACTATGTCATCTTTTGGGATTCCATGTGGAGGGTCGCTATTAAGGAAAAGAAGGAAAGGAAGTTCTGGGAAGGTAAAAGGAATGAGCGTTGGGTATAAATCTAGGTGTCCAGGAGTGACGAACATATGAATATATTACCCCCACTGCGAAGCAAAGCCTGGCACGCCACGCAGTTGGTGGGCAGAAGCATCCTGAACACACCTCACTCGATGAACCTAAGCACTCCTGCTATATCACCAAAAGTAGCGAACCACTTGCAGAGGTGTTGGTTATCCAATAAATGGTGCCCGGGCGGTACCCAAACCCGCCTATCAAATTATGATTGATGACATCATCAAAAAAAAATTTATACGAAATAAATTTCGGTGCTATACAATCGAAATTCGGCTAAAGTATTAGCGCGGTTGACCCCAGTCTCTCTGGGGACGAAGGTCAAATCCTCCGTCAAACAAAATATAATAAAATTGATATATTATAGTAAAAATCTGTTTTTACCGGGTGATTGTCTTATATCTTTGATTCTGACGCGTTTTGGGGTTCTTTCGTTCATCTTGAGAAATATCCTTTACAGTTGCGTGCTGAAACAACCAAAAACAAGCCTGGCTGGGAATAATGTTTTTTTTTATCGGTCGGAGATGCTGCTCAACACTCCACACTACACAGTAGCAGAGTTGTGGCTTCTCACTGGAACTGGTAGCTAAAGCAACTGATTGTTTTTGTTCCGTGCATTATATTGTATGTATAATATATAATGTTTAAATAACACGTTCGCCCGCTCACGTTCATAAAAAAACAGGACATAGATTTATGTTCGTATGCGTATACCATATACTGTATACTTTATAATAACATTGTGTTCTTGTTTGTACACGCCATGAGACATGTTCAATATGCTCATGTACGATACAACACACAATGTTCACGAATGTATATATTGTGGTCAGGTGCGTGTCCGAACACATATTATTACAGTGTCCGTAACTCATAATAGACAATTGTGTTCTTTATTAAAAAGAAAACTGTTATTTGATCACGTCGATTTCGCGTGTTAGAACATGCTCACATTTGATGTTCAAATAGCGTCATGTTCAAACATGTTATCGGAGAGATGTGGCAAACCCGTGCCCAGCATTCGAATACATAATGATATTTTGCTCGAGTCGCACCTGACACTTATGATACCTACATAACAAATGATAATAATTTTGCTCCAAGGTTTTGTATTTTAAAATTTTACATCTGCCATATCGTCCCAAACAACGCAATATCGCCGGCTGACTTGTATCCATAGACATAGAACCGGTGAGAATAAAATTAGGCCTATTTCTGCAAACGAACAAAATAGCCCAACAGCTGTGGTGTGTGGTGTTAGGTTTATAACAACTCCTAACGGCTTCCGTTGGTTGTTATGATGATGTCATTTTGATTTATTCAGGCGATTGTTTTTAAATGCGCGCTTTCTATCACATTTTAGGCTTATAATTTGCGGTCAGTTTTTGTGCGGTCTGTCCTTGGTAATGTTATTTGAACAAAAACAATTAAATGCGATCATTTTTAAACGAAAATTAGGTATTACTTAGGTAGGTACTTTCTTAAAGACGACTGAGAAAGACATTAGCAATAAGAGAAAGCTTTTTAAACTTAGGTAGCTACTTTTGTAAGAGTAGGATTTCATTATTACTTGGATATTTTAATGGGTTTATTTTTTTAAATATGGGGTAGGCACTTTCGTAATAAAAACTTTCATCGATATTTAAATTTGTTCTATTTTGTGGGGTAGGTACTTTCGCAATAGAAAGTCTTCAAAGTTACCTACTTCTGTATTTATTTTGCGTTCTATTTTTAAATGGACTGAAGGAAATGTTGACTTGGCTTTGGCAGATTATTAGAGTGGAAAAAAGAGTTTATAAGGGGAAAACGACGGGTTAGGAAAAGATTTCAGATTTTTCTGAAGGTCGAAGTGTTCCGTTGTTGAAGTGATATAATAATGTCGTATCAGGAGAATAAATAAGAAAATACGTTGATTTATTATTATTATCAACGGTGTAAGTTAAGTGTGGGTAGGTCCTCTTTACACGCAATAGTATATTTTCTTATGTCAACGCAGCCCTTCCTTGTTTTTCAACCTTGGCAACATTTTTATCACTAAGATAATTTTTTTATGAAACCTCTTGTATTTTAATCTCTATTGATAAGACGTATCACTGAGTACTTAGTACCTACCTACGTGTAAAATGTCTCGACTGACGATTTACCAGACTTACAGGCACTTTGACAATTTAAAATATTATTCTAAATTACTTTTGAATTTATATATATAAAAGAAAACGGGTCGTTGTCCTGTAAATTTGTCGGCCAATTAATTTATTTTGTCATTGGTCCAAAAATTGGCACGAGCCATTAACATAAAAAACAAAAGAAACTCGTTTACGATAGAAATCAAATTCAAAGACAAAGACAGAAGAAATCACCACCCACCTGAAATGCGCCATGTAATGAATGCATGATGCATCGCCATCGCCGTACATCGGTTTTCCGGTAACATTTAAAAAAAATCTATACGATTAACGTTTTTGTATTTTTTATTATTTAAAAAAAAAACTTTTGAACATAATTTTACAATTCAGGTTTTACATAGCTTCTGTTTTCTATTTATATTACTCTTTCATTAAAAGCATAATATGCTTGTGGATGGAAGAGGAGTGTACTTTTTCGAAAAAATAATGGTAAGTATAGTAAATATATGCATTATTTGGTGAAATAATTAACATATTTTAAATTAAAGATTTATGGTACATTAAAGTTATGGTCACAAAGTGAAAAATAATTACGAAATGAAAATCCATACATATTGTTGTATTTGGAAAGAAAAAAAAAATTATATAGGATAATTTGTGAGATTTTCAAGTGAAACTATGGGAACAAATTTTTTTTGAATGATTTCCCTAAAATATTTTTTTATAGAGTTCAATATTTGTTTTTTTTTTATCATTAATGCTTCTGATTTCTTATGGTAATTTAAAAAAGAAATGTTTCCTTGGTGGGTATAATGGTGCTGGGCAAAAGAAGTGTGTAATTTAGGGCATGCAAATATACAGGGTGTATCGGCACGTACCCGACAAACTTTAACCAGCTATTCCTTAGCATATTTGGAGTAAAAAATCTTATGTGCACTTTGCTGTCCGGTAACGTTTTTTTTAAATAAAAAATGTATTATTCATATTTTCACCACATGTCACCACTGTTTTATCCTTTGACAAAGTTTGAAAACCCATCTGGCAAATATTTTATTCGAATTCCGTTGAATAATGCACGTGTGTACCTATATTGGCGCACGTTTACAGTCACAACGAAATAGCACGGCACCATTCGTCTCATTTTTAACTATTATTATTTAGTGTGTGCGAAAGAGCGAAGACGCTTTTTGACATACTTGCTTATAACAGCTGTTGAACACGAAACGCATGCCAATGACAGTGATGTAGTGTGGAAATTTTAAAATTTTTTGTTTTTAATTGAAAAAAAAATGCTGCCGGACAGCAAAGTGCCCATAACATTTTTTACTCCAAATGTGCTAAGGAATAGCTGGTTAAAGTTTGTCGGGTTAGTGCCGATACACCCTGTATATTTAAGTCTGGTTCGATTTTCGGTTATGGGTGAGTATTTATATTTTTCTTTTATAATTTGAATAGTTAACCACTTAATACTTGTTTTTTTTTTTAAATAAAAAAGTGTTTAAAAAAATCAGGTTAAATAAAACGATGCATTCATACACACACGACAGTGTGAAAACAATACCGATGTTTGAGGCAAACTGCAGGCAAATTCGAACCGTAAAATACATCGATAACTTTTGACGAGCCTTACTCGTGTTAGATAAAAATAAAAAGCTGCGAGTCGAAACCGGCGAGCGTCACTCGAGCTTGCAGAAATTGGAACGCATTTAGCGCGCGAGCGTGACTCGTTCAATAGCATTAAGCGCTTAAATTATTCATAAATAAGTTTTTAAATGTAGGAAGTTTGAATTATTCGATATAATTTTTCTTTATTTGTTGATATATTTTAAAAATCAAAATGTTTTACTAATTATAGTGTATGTAGTGTGTTAACATCTATTTTAAAATGTCCTTCAAAACTTACAAAAAATGGTTTGACCGAGTATTGAACCTTTCTACACATGAACTGGAGTCGACAACTCTATTAACCTGAAATGCCGATGTACTTGGACTGACATTTATTTCGTACATTAACTGCTGTAATGTCATCCGATTTCAGAGAAATATGCATATATGTTCAGGTGTGTGTGTGTGTGTGTGATTTCAACCAAAAGTAGACAAAAAGCATTGTCATCGACAACGAATCTATTTGTAGAGTTTCTGCACGATCGGATGTCGGGAAATGGGTTAATTTCCGCTTTCAAGATTTGCATTCATTCATTCCAGAAAAGAAAACTTAAAATTGATTATATGGAAAAAATAATTAATTGATAAGCTTCCGGATTCCATAACGTAATACTAGAAGTCAGGATTTATTTCAGTGCAGAAATTCTGGGACTAACTACCATATGTATTCCTCTTTGCCCAGAATACTAATGGAGGGAAACAATTATACCAAGTCAGTGGACATCTTCAATTTATCTTTAAACAAATATAAAATGTTGTTAATGAAGCAATTCAGTTATGTACAATAAATAATGTATATTGCTTAATATTCATATGTAAAAGCCCCGAAAAAGGGCGTTAATTAATAAATAAATAGATATAATGTAGCTGTAAATATTCCCGTCTAAGGCCACAATGAACATGGTGTTATGTAAAATCTATTTAGTTAGTCCGTGAAATATTGAAAAAAAGGCGATGCACTACGTCGTGTAATATTTTGAATCGAGCCGCTATCAATAACACACCTTACGTAGATGGCGATAAGGCTTAAATTCCCGCTTCACACCATCCACCTGTTTCGATTTATGCAAGAAAAAAACATGGCCAAAAAGTGCCTTTTATTATATTTTGTGGATGTTCAGGCATAAATATTTAATTTTTCCGATCATTTTATAAATAACTTAATTTGCCACATTATACAATAAAACCATAAACGAAAATGGGTTCTTAAGTAGGAGATTTAGAACTTTTTTCTGGGCTTATAAAAAGACTTATCTAAAAAATTCTCGATTATTTCAAAGGCCAAAATATATTCTACTCGCAGTATTTAATTAAAGCATACGAAACATTTCTAGGCGACCAAATTTTCAAACCAAAAACACATAATTTTAAATTACTACGTAGTGCATCGCCTTAATGTATTTAGGTAATAATACGAATTGTGAAGGAAGGAAAAAGCTTCGTAATAATTATGTACCTAAATAAGACGAAAAAACGATCTGAAATTAAATTATTACACTAGATTACAAAAGTACATAATGGTACAGAAAGGAACCGTTTTAGTTGCAGGTTGATGTATTTTAAGTTGAACCAAGGATTTTGTATTCTTACTTCTTACCCGTTTGAATAAGATTACAGTTGAAGCCCCCGCATACCCAATTTCTATCGATTTATAACAAGTTTCTCGTTAACTCTTTACGTTTCAAGTTCCAAAAAATATATATTATTTTTGAAGATGATATATCTACATTTGTTATGCCAAAACGTTAATTATATGAAATTCCCTCGCTAGAAAAAAAATACAAAGTAAGCTCCGAAAATTATTTAAAACATGTTTTGTTCTATTATTTAATATGTTATAGGCTTGAAAAAATTCACAGAAAATCTTTAAATCTAAATAAAGAATATGTCCAGAGATTTTTGTTCTATTTCAAACGAGTCATGTTTTATTAAATATTTTCACCATTTTCGCTTAATTATTGTCGTTTTTAAATATTAGCGCACTCCCTCTAACATTCGTATTTACATCTCTCTTTCAAACCATCTTTGAATGCTTACCGTGGACATAGAAAATGGTGTCTATTCTTAAAAGCGTGAATTAAAATCTCCTTTCCTTCAAAGTCGTAAAGTTGAGAATGTTAAAGACTTCTCCTGTAGAGGTTCGTAAAAAAAGAATCCTAAGAATGATTTTCATAATGAATATACAAGGTACGTCAACTTCCCCATCTAACGATTCCGATTGTAAATGGAACTGGCATAGTATATTTTTTTATTTGTACGAGCTCTCCTTTATTTACAGAAAAACACGTGAGCGTTTTTCTTTATTGCTTACATATTCGATTTGTTCATTCCACTTTAAGTTTTGTATTTAAAACAGTAATTAGGTAGATATGTAAAGGAATTACGTGTTAGAAAGCCGTTGTTAGAGAGATTGGATGACACCCGGTACCTGTCTGACACCCTGTCCATACGATTTATTTATTTGTAAGAAACAAATAATCCATACACAGAATACAAGATAACTATACATTTGTTAATTGAACTTAAGCCAAAAAAGTTTTGTGTGCTAAAGTTGGTTAAAAATTGAGTTTTATTCTGTCTTAAAACTAAGTTTATGTACGCGAAAGAGGAAGAGGAATATAGGATAAAGATAGATGTAGAATATACGAGACCTGGTCTGCCCTCGCCTTATTAACTAGTGAAGTTGCATCGTTGGCTGATGAAATCAACAGGCATTATTGCTACCGATACAAATCTTTTTAACTGCATCGTTGCAAAAATGATTTTCTAATTACACCATGTATGTACATTATTCCGATTATTCCTAACTATATATCAATGTAATATAACGTATATTACATTTGAAAAAAGGTGTAAAACACACGTCGTCAGGGAGATTGGATGACGCCACCTAGTGCTAGTATCTACCTACAGTATAGCGTGTTAGTATGAAGTATGCATGAGGTACGAGATTGCCTGTTCTCGCCTTGTTGCCTAGTGAGTTGCCTCGTTGGGTGATGAAATCAACAGCCACCCTTGCTACTTGCTGCCGACACAAAGCTGCCAACCCTTCCGGCCTTCTGTGTCCATAAACGTACCCATTGAGTTACCTTCTCCACAATACCACCTTTGTCCGTGTCCTATTCTTCATTAGGCATTCAGCTTTTTACTGCTGCAGTATTAGGGCAACGGCGGAGAGAAGGGACGGGAACAAGACCAGTCGAAACAATGTGATATTATTAACATTTTTTTGTTATTTATTATTTTAAATGCTTGTCATAAATTAATAATAGAGTTGAAATTCTTATTTCAATATAAATATTTTATTTTTTGAACCGCTGTGAATATTTTGATGTTGTGTATTTATTTTTTGTTTCGCTATGAAAAGTTTATACCACAATTCGAATCGACGTTTTTGGTTCAATAATACTTGCGTTTTCAGCCACATCTATTTTTAATCTCTCGTCTTTTATTATACATGGTGTCCGGTTGTAAAGTGCACTAACCTCGGAGGGCGATTCTAAATGATTTTAGAAGTAGAAACTTTTTTCGAAATTCCTTTAAACTTAATTCATTTAATCTTTCAGTACTTTTATCACTTTTGTATAGTTTGAAAGGTTTTATTTTTAATTTTCCATAAAAAAATACTATTTTAGAAACCAGATAAAATTATCTTTCCTATGTATGCATTTAATAAATAAATAATAAAATTTTAATATCAAACGTGAGAAATGTTGTCAAAAACGGTAACAGCATTTTTACTCCAATCATAGAAAAATTGAGAGAACTCGATATTTCGAAAACATGTTCGTTTTGTTTGGGGAATTTGTAAGAAAACTGTACCTTCACTTTTATCTTGTTCATATAATAAATAATATTTTTTAAAGTTAAACCGTTTGTTATATTGCGGCGCGAAATATGAATTATGAATGATTCCGGTATAAATATTGGAGATAAAAGTTGGAATTTTGAAAAGAGGATTTATGTTTTTGACTTCTACCATCACGTAGTATCACCTCCCGAAGTTAGTGCACTTTACCCCCGGACGGGCGGGCAGGAGTCGCGGATTTGATTTGTATACAAATCTACAGTTTTATTCCGAGGTTGATGAAAATTTGCATACTTGACTTTCAAAACTAGATAAAGGTCACTGTCAAGTATGATTATGAGAAAGTCTGTGCGAAGCCCGAGCAACGCCGGGGAGCTAGTATTATTATATAACTATTGGACCCCGCAACGCTTCGCTATTGCTAATGTCTTTCTCGGTCGTCTCCTACTTCTTTCATCATTCACTACTGTACAGGGTGTATCGGCACGTACCCGACAAACTTTAACCAGCTATTCCTTAGAACATTTGGAGTAAAAAATGTTATGGGCACTTTGCTGTCCGGTAACATTTTTTAAAATAAAATTATTCATATTTTCACCACATGTCACCAATGTTTTATCCTTTGTCAAAGTTTGAAAACCCGTCTGGCAATATTTTGTTAGAGGTTCGTTAAATAATGTACGTACGTACCTACGTTGGCGCGCTTTTACAATCACAACGAAATGGCACGGAACCTTTCGTCTCATTTTTAACTATTATTATTTAGTGTCTACGAAAGAGCGAGGACACTTTTTGACACACTTGCTAATTGCTAATAAAAGCTGTTGAACACGAAAAACAATTCAAATGACAGTGACGGAGTGTGGATTTTTTATTTATTTTTTGTTTTTAATGGAAAAAAAATGTTACCGGACAGCAAAGCGCCCATTACATATTTTACTCCAAATGTGCTGAGGAATAGGTGGTTAAAGTTTGTCGGGTACTTGCCGATACACCCTGTATATAACAATGTTACCGTAAAAAAACTACATTACATCGATTATAATTCTACTCCGTATCTCATCCCGATGCAGAGATATTAGCGAAGCTTAATGCCAAATCACTATTTTGATTAATCTTTATAACGAATTGGTGTACATGGTTATATTACATTATGAATACCAAAAAATATGCTTTAGATAAATTGAAGGTTTTCCTATCGTTTCGTTTGAGTAGAATACAAATAAAAAAATAAATTACCCAGTAAAAAATATAAATGTAAACAACTAAGAAGAATATTTTTTCAATAGAAATGTATGAACGCGTAAAGGAAACAACTTTTAAAAAATACAGTATTATTGCTAAAATTATCTGTGACAGTTTCGCCTATTCCCTACTCAGGGGTGCTCAAACGGTCGATCGCGATCGACCGGTCGATCGCGAGTGCTTTTTGAGTCGATCTCGACAAAAATTTCCCATTTTTCATGCCTTCTTTTTTATTATTTATTTATAGCTTGTTGCGGACTGAGTTACTGAACGGAGTGTTCTGGAACATTGCAGATAATATCAGATATACATCTCATAGCCACAGCATCTGACACAAAATTCTGGTATTTTATATCTCAAGATAAATATCCGAATCTAAGGCAAATCGCCCTTCAGTTGACGGCAATTTTTGGGTCAACTTACTTGTGCGAGTCTGCAATTTCTGAAATGAAGATAACTTTGTCAAAATATCGCAATCGACTAACTGACGAACATATGTCATCGTGCTTGTGATTAGCACTCGGTAATTACGTACCATCGTATGAAAAGTATGCTGAGGACATGCAGTGCCAAGCTTCAACATCCAAAGTCGTAATTTAGTTAAGTTTAGAAACTACAACTCGTTTGTTTTTTGTAAGAACCAATAAACTTGCAATTTTGAATAAATATAAGTTTTTTTATTGACTTTTTAGTGCGGACCTCCACCTACCTTGACTAAAAAAAATACATATTGCGAACTAATTTCTGTCGTTCCTCTAAATTCTATGTGGATTCGTGGCCATGCATTTGTGCAACGTCCCTATATATACACTTATACCTGCGCCACGATACACCCTACCTACATAGACGACAATCCTGCATCACACATACTTGCAGCCTCTCAGAGTCGATCGATCGGAATATAATAATATTGAGGTAGATCGCCAGCAGTTCAAGTTTGAGCACCCCTGCCCTACATTATAAGGTATACCAATAATATACACATTTTTGGCTTGTAGCTTCCTCTTAAGTATTCCTCTACCTTCTTCTTCGAATTCTTCTACTTTTCAAACCACTCTCTAAACAGTCCGGATATACGATTAATCTTTAGAGTTTTGCGATAACAATGAATTTTGACTGATTTTTTTATTAAGGCGATGTACTACGTAGTAATTTAAAATCATATCTTTTTGGTTTGAAAGTTTGGTTGCCTCGAAATGTTTCAGATGCTTTAATTAAATACTACGAGTAGAATACATCTTGGCCTTTGAAATAATCGAGTATTTTTTAGATACGTCTTTTTATAAGCCCTGAAAAAAATAATATATAAGGCCTATGAAAACTGCTTTAAAGTTCGAAATCTCCTACTCAAAAACCCATTTTCGGTTATGGTTTTATTGTATAATGTGGCAGATTAAGTTATTTATAAAATGATCGAAAAACATTTAAATATGTATGCCTGAACATCCACAAAATAAAATAAAATGCACTTTTTGGCCATGTTTTTTTCTTGCATAAATCAAAACAGGTGGATGGTGTGAAGCGGGAATTTAAGCCTTATCGCCATCTACGTAAGGTGTGTTATTGATAGCGGCTCGATTCAAAATATTACACGACGTAGTGCATCGCCTTAAGATTAATATATATTACATTTTAAAACTTTTATGCTGTCGTGGACTTTACAATAAGCAGCCATTTATGTAGGTACCTACCTATTACCAAAACACGTGGTGTACCTAAGTATTACGCAGCGTGTAACGTCAGAATAGTGAAAAACTTGACTTATTGGCGTTTTACATTGCATTTGTTTGGTTAAAACGGTCTAAAACTAGGCTCGAAACCGAATTTAACACACTAACGTTAAACGGGTGTGTAAAAATCGAATTAGCAAGACGAAGACAGATAATGTTTTATGATTCTAAAAATTGAGAATTTAAACGCTAATAAATTCAATAATGATTTCTATTTGATGAATATTAATGGCCGGTATATCAGTAATTTTTAGTAATGGTGTCAGTTGGCTTATATTGTCAGGGCTTCCTACAAGAGAGCAACTTGACGGACGTAAATATCTCTGTTAGCGAGCTCAAAGAGCAGATCAAATGTTCAGGTCTATATCACTTGAGAGGAAGCTACAAGCCAAAAATGTGTATATTCTTGGTAGAACTTATATTGTATGTAATAGGCACTAAAATCGCTTGAAAAACGGAGTCTAGAAACTTTCGATTTCAAGCACAAAACTGGTTTTTATTTATTTCGTAACTAATTTTATGACAAATTAAAAAAGTTAATCAAGTGAAATTGTCACAGATAATCTTATCTATAATAATATAATTTTTAAAAGTTGTTTCCTTTACGCGTTCATACATTTCTATTGAACAAATATTTTTTTTTAGTAGTTTATATTTATATTTTTTATTGAGTAATTTTTATTTTATTTGTTTTTAGGGAAACGATAGGAAAACTTTCAATTTATCTAAAAAAAAATTTTGATATTCATAATGTACACTAATTCGTTATAAAGATTAATCAAAATAGTGATTTAGCACTAAGCTTCGCCTTAACAATCAAACTTAGTTACTTGGTAGCTGTTGAGCTGAAATTTTGCCTGAGTCACGCTTAAACATACAATTATTACGCTCTTCGCAATGCCCAACGCTACTTCATTTAATTTATCTAATCCGGACATCTATATTAATAATAGTTTATAATGTCATAGAGCATTGTTTTCTCTAAGCTCCTAGCTTACTCGAAGAATTTAAAAACAGTTTTCTTGCTTACTAGAACGCCTTTGAGGTGATATTTCACAAAAATGGCACTATTAAAATTAGCCAAGTATTTATATTACTATTGCTGCTGTTATACCAGACAAGACAGATCTGGCGAATTGCCCACTGATCACAACATTGCCGAATGTTCCTCGATAAAATTTTCAAAAAAAATGTATGTCAGGATTAGGAGTAGTATTAAAAATCAGTTATTAAATTTTATCAGAACCCGACCAGACGGAATGTACTCAACTGTAAATAGTACTGATATGAAATAACCACTTTGAACTCGTTTCTGATATCTTTTATAGGTATTATTTATAGTACAGATAAAAAATGTCATCACTGAAACGTAACTTTTATAATGTGAATAATATATAATTGATATTATACTTAGTTCCTTAGTTGCTATGTTTGCAGTAATCAGGAAATTATTACGCGTCACATAAATGTAATATAACAGTACAGGTTGACCTACAGACCGACACACACACACTCTTTGCTTCATTCACATTCATACATCGTAACATATTACTGTTCTGTTATTCTGACTCTTGACTCTGACACTAATTAAGTAGTTAATTCAATTGATCGTGCCAAGTCTTTTCTATTTTTTTTATAACATTTCGCTTTGCATCATAAGTTTTGCTTGCACTATTTTCGTGCATCCAATCTACATGCGCAAACCATCTTTTTTATGTGAATATCGCACAAGAGTTCCAACTGCTCCCAACCGTCTGGAGCCAATGAGACTATGTGGTTGTGGGGCGGGGAAGAAGATGGGAAGAGGAAGGTGTGGAAGTAGCTGGCTCTTCAGATCTGGTCATCAAACACGGCTAAAGCCATTTCAAGCAACGTTTCAATACTGAATAGTGGTTTTACCTGAGCAATACTGATATTATCTTGCACTCAGGAACGTACTGCAAAATACCTTATATTATTTTAAAAGATTTAAAACTGAAATAACTCACATTAATCAAATAATATATTCTTGCGCACGCCAGAATTTGAACCGGCGACCTCCGGATTGCCAATCGATAACATTACCCCTTTAAGCGTCCGTTTCTTAATCTTACATCCAGATCAGGATGCATTCTTTCAGCATCTTCACTGTTTTTTAGCACGGTAATAAGTACCTACAAGGTTTTCCCACACTTACACCTCAGGGATCTCATTTCTACAGCATTCCATATTATTTTTGTTCGTTGAGAAATTTAGAATATTTTTCTACCTCCGTGTTTTAAGCGACAACAAATTCTATTTCCACGGGTTACGATAAAAAAAGTTTTATTGCGTTGTTCAATAACCTTGCGGAGAGAGATAAAATTTCATGTAATTTTTTAGGCGGAAGAAAAATTCGGTTTTCAAAAATCGTTAAAATACATTTTGTCTGAATTTTATATTCAAATTGTTATTTACCAAAATGTTTAATGTCAAGAACATTAATTGATTAAGTATATTATTAAAATCTACAGGAATTATGTAAATATTTGTACTCGGTTAAAATGTTAAAGTCTTTCAGCGAAATATTGGAAAAAAGTTGCCTTGAAAATTATATAATTTTTTAATATGGATCGTTTAATCGCAATGTAAGAAAAACAGAAATCTGAATAAATTGATTTCATCGCAAATAATATTCGATCTCCAACAACCAAATAAATATTAATAGGATGAAACGCCACACGAACACTGAGAATAATGAGTGTTGCTAATTTATTAAGAATCTCTTCAAATTATTAGTAATCTGGTTAAAAACGTAAATTCCTAACATCGTAACACATATATAATGACGAAATGCGAAAATATTAGGATGTTTATGAACACGTTTTCCGACATCGACAAAGTTTATCGGGAAACCTATTGATTCATTCGTTAAGGGCCTGCAATTCCGTTTTTAACCAGATTACCAATTTGAAGAGATTCTTAGACGAAGCTTAATGCTAAATCATTATTTTGATTAATCTTTATAACGGATTGGTCTACATTATGAATACCAAAAAATATGATTTAGATATATTGAAGGTTTTTTATCGTTTCACTTGAGTATAATGCAAATAAAATAATAAATTACTCAATAAAAAAATAAATGTAAACTACTAAACAAAATATTTTTTCAATAGAAATGTATGAACGCGTAAAAGAAACAACTTTTGAAAAATACAGTATTATAGCTAAAATTATCTGTGTCAGTTTCACTTGATCAACTTTTTTGCTTTCCTATAAAATTATTTACAAAATAAATAAAAATAAGTTTTGTGCTTGAAATCGAATGTTTCTAGACTCCGTTTGTCATGAGATTTTAATGCCTATTACCTACAATATAAGGTATTCCAAGAATATATTTATTCACATGTTTGGCTTGTAGTTTCTTCTTAATAATAATATTTGGGTAATTTATATAGTGCCGTTTTCGTGAAAAATCACCTCAAGGGCGCTTAAATTAGCAATACTCAAGGTTCTCTGTGTACGAGCACACTTCTTAGACCATTTACATTCATACATCGTTTTATGCATACTCTTCTGTTCTATGAGTTTTACCATGGCATGATTCCAGTTTTTTATTCAATTGATGTGTCCGTGTTCTTCCTGGGGCGTCTATGTCTTCCCGGGACGTCCCCGACCTCTCCCATGAAAAATTGTTAGTAAGAACCATGGACGGGTTGATTCACAGAACTAAACAATTCATCAAATTACAAAGTCGATTTTCTAGTTCTACTAATGTTCTGTTATTATTACAGATTTGTGAAACAACTGACCAATAATGATAAAATAACAGAACTTGATGATGTGTTTAAATTCTGTGAATCAATCAGTCCTAAGTGAAAACAAAAACTCGTCAAAAACTCTAAACTGAATTATTTAAAAAAATATTTATTTTAAATAATATATAGTGTACTTGCGGCACGTTCCAGAGTAGAAGATACTCTCAGTATCGCCCTGGTGTAAGACCACCATTCAAAATTGAAAATTTTCTTAAAATAGGTTTAGCCGTGTTTCGTGACTAGAAATGAATAGCCTGTCACTCCCCCATCTTCCTCTTTCCCTTTCCCACTACCTTAAGCCTCACAACATACCCCAAATGGGGATACCATAGTCTCACTGGCTCCAGACGGTTGGGAGCAGTTGGGATTATTATGCGGTATTCACATAATAATTAAAAAAACGATTTTTTTTCTATTTTTTTTTTATTTTTTTAAATTTTTTATTTTAAATTTTTTTTAAATTTTTTTTATAAGCAATAATTATTAGCCTGGAAACACTCATCCACATTGAAAAATCTCCTGATAAAAGATACATGACGCCAACGGGACTCAAGTCAACGGGTTCAAGTCCCGTTGGCATCATTTTTTTTTTTTTTTTTTTCTTAGGTTTGTCAACAGTGATTCATATCAAAGCTCTCGAAATTCAATTACATTAATTAAACTTGGTTGATACTATCACTAATTACAGACAAACACAACATTGATGAACACAAAACTATACGTAAAGAATAATGTACATGTATGCACCTACATGCATACATGTATACACAAATACATACACTTACATATACATTTCATAACAGCAACAGTAATTATTTTATAGATCAACACGATAGGTAGCTTTAAGTCTTGTTTACGTTTGATTTGAAGGTGGCCAGTGATGACATTGACAAATCAATGGGATGACTTTTATATGTCTCGTTAAAATAACGGCACATTCTTGGTAAAGGTGAGTCATACCCCAGCTTAGTTTTATATTTTTTTATATGTAACGGAATATAATGTATTAGTCGGGAACCAATTCTAGGAACGTTGAACATAATTTGATAGAGTAAAAAAGGGCAGTTTATTAGAGCATTAATAATTTTGAAAAGGAAATTTAAATCAATATTTAGTCTTCTCTGTTCAAGGGTGCGTACATTGTAGAAATTTAGTCTATCGGTGTAATGAGGAAGTGATCGAGCTCGCTTATCACAATACGCTAGGTGGTACATAAAATGTTTTTGAACCCGCTCTATTCGCTGAATATGAACTTTGTAGGTTGGACTCCATATAGAACTTGCGTACTCCAACACGTTGCGGGTGAAGGAATTGTATAGCGTTATTTTTGATTTGGGATTCTGAAAATTTTTACTATTTCGTTTGATAAATCCTAGCATTTTTAGGGATCTAGAAATAATGCTGTCGATATGAGGTGTGAAAGTTAGTTTTTTTATCAAATATTACGCCTAGGTCCCGAATGGTTGTGACTTCCTGGAGTTTAGTACCGTCGATAAAATATTGAGTTGAGATTGAGTTGCGTTTACGTGTAAAAGCTATGTGGACACATTTTAAAGAATTCAGAAACATTCTATTGTCAGTGCACCATTTAGAAACTCTGTTGATATCATTTTGAAGGAGTATTGAATCAAGTAATGTGTGGATAATTTTAAAAATCTTACAATCATCGGCGAACAATAAAATTTTAGAATCCAAAATAACATCGCACAAGTCATTAATAAAAACAAGGAACAAGATCGGGCCCAAATGGGACCCTTGAGGTACTCCAGACGGCACATCTAATCCTCTTGACTCATAACCATCAAATACTACTCTTTGTTCACGGTCAGTTAGATAGGAGTGAAACCAGTTTAGCAAGGTACCATGAACACCCATGCGTTTTAGTTTATGTATTAATAATCTGTGATTTACCTTATCAAAGGCCTTGCTAAAGTCAGTGTCTTAAAAACATTAGTTTACCAAAAAAATAATAATTAAAAAAATGAACCTAAAAAATTACGCATTTTATTAACCCGCCAATGCATCTTGAGATACAACTCTAAAATAACACCATATTATCGTTTACAAATTTATTAGAATTCAAAATATCACCAGGCTATATAAATATATTGTCGGAGAAAAATAACCTATAATTATTGAAAAATGAAAACTATACCCACCTTTAATGTATTTGTATATATTTAATAACTTTGTCTGTGATTTTCCAGATGTCACATATTACACATTTTCTGAGAGTTGTTTAATGTGTGTCAGCGAGAATTGAAATCTTTCCATTTTTTAAAAACAAACGATACAAATAAATCACACATTTTTATGCCTCTTCTTGTTAAATTTTTTTCCGTCGTTTATTATTTATTTGATGATTACGTTTTCATGAAAAACATGACTTTTCTAAAAAGAAAAACGAAGTGATTGAAATTTTTCAAATTATTTTTTCTGACCTGAGCAAACGTAAATATTTTGTCCAATTAAAAAAGTCACGCATGTAAGGTTTAAAAGGTTGGAGATTAATTATGGAGTAAGTAGATATAAAAAAAACACATATTTATTCTACATAAGTAAAGTAAGTAGACATTAAAATGGGCAAGAATAAAATGTAGGTGTTATGTTGTTTACACTTCGACAAGAGTAGGTATAAAATAAGGTTCCAAAGTAGGTATAAAATGTAAGTATTATAATGTTTACACTCAGAAAAGAGTAAGTATAAAAGAAGGTTCCAAAGTAGGTATAAAATGTAAGTATTGTAATTTTTACACTTAGACAAGAGTAGGTATAAAATAAGGTTTTAAATTAGGTATAAAATGTAAGCATTATAATGTTTACACTTAAGGAAGAGTAGATATAAAAGAAGGTTCTAAAGTAGGTATAAAATGTTTGTATTATAATGTTTACACTTAGACAAGCGTAAGTATAAAAGAAGGTTCCAACGTAGGTATAAAATGTAAGCATTATAATGTTTACTCTAATAAAAAGTATAATAGAAGGTTCAATGTAGGTATAAAAACAAGCGTAATGTAAATATAGATGTATGTGGACAGTTAAGATAATATTTATTATTATTTTTAACGTAATATTTTTGTATAGGTTCCTAAGTATATTGGTTAAAATAAATGTTAGACCCAATAAGTAGGCACCTACCTACCGTTTTTTTAATATGTTGTTATTATTATAAATAACTAATTTTTGATTTATTTTAATAGATTAACAGATAAAATGCATTCGAGTATTCTGATCCAACGGTGTTTTCTATTCAACGTAAAATCATTGCTTAATTAATTTAAAATCATTAATGAATCGTCCGGTGAATAATAAGGATACATAAATAACGTTAGAAAAACCAAAACAAATTAATTCAGGCAATTTCAAAGCAAGTAGGGGACGGGCGCCATTGCTCCGATCCTACCGAATAAAATAATCATTGATTACCGACTGTCAATACATTCAAATGACTATTGATTGCCGAATGTTAATACATTGAAATGACCGTTGCATCAGATGAATATTTCATTTTTCGCTCACCTAGCAAATAATAATGTATATCGAAATGATTTGAATATTCTGTTGCAAAGTGTAAAGAACACAATATTTTTACCTACGTGTGTTTATTTTAGTTACTTGCAATAATATTGCTGTATAAACAATCTTATTAAATTTAATACTCATCACTTTAAAACATCGCTTGCATCATTTAATAATATTATGTTTATTACAATATTACAATGCTGATTGGGGTGACCTCCGTGGCATAGAGGTAAGCGCTTTGGCTCTGCATATAAAGGTCGCGGTTCCACACCTGGCGTGGGCATATGTACATAATATATAATTTAAATAAATTAAAAAACAGTACGTATATCTGTATCTCGTTCCAGAGTGGTATATACTCTCATTATCGCCCTATTCAGAATTCAAAATTGAAATACTGCTTGAAAAGGCTAATTTCTATGTTAATTGCTAGATCTCCCCCATCTCCCCTCCCCCACCCTTAAGCCTCGTAGAATCATTACATAGTCTTCAGAATCGTATATCCGTGGAATTTTAATATAATATTTTTATTTTACAAGAAGTCGGGGACGTTTGAGGAAGAAATGGCACGATCAAGCGTCGGTTAGTAGTATTTTTGTGCCTGGTGCGATGATCAGAATCGAAATTGTGTTGCTTGGAATGGATTTAGCAATGATTAGCGTTTGATCTGAAGAACCAGATACTTCCCAACCTTCCTCTCCCAATATTCTTACTTTCCCAACTTCTTTCAGCCTAGCAACACGCCTCAAATAGGGGATGATGTAATCCAACAGGCTCCAGGCAGATGGGGCAAAAAGGTAAAATGATAATGATGTAATGTCCTGCACGTGTAGGGGGTTGCCATTCCCCACCGCGATACCCGTTTATCCCCAATTGACAATCCCCCCATCATACCTCCCCTAACTTCAATACAAAATATACATTACGACATTACCCACCCATCAATCCATTCCACTCCCAGTTCGCAGAGACTGAAGGCGTACCGCCGATAGCTCCGTTGTAACTCGCAGCTTACCTCTCTCTCTGACAACCGATAAACGACGCAACACCAACAAAAAGTCAGGTTAGAACAGATCTCTCAGCGGCAGGGGCACACATCTCCGAAGTGAATGTAGGCTTGACCTCCATTGTTGCAAATATTAAAAAAAAAACACATTGAAAAGTTCACAGCGGGAACTGCAGAATAACGCTCGCGGTTCGTTCTCGTTACAGAGACCAGTTTGTGATGCCTTCGTTAGTGTTGGTAACGTTCTGTGATTTGGTTCCATTACCCGGTTGACAAGACCATTCTATACGGGCCGGGGCTATACCACTTCTTCTCGCTGTAATATCGGCTCGGTACTAAAGTTGATGCCATCAACACAACATAATACAGTGCCGGATCTAATATTAGGTGCAGGTGGTGCGAAACTAGGGCGGCGAATCGTGAAATAGTAACATTTTTAATGAAATCTCTTCGATTTTATTGCCATCATCAATATCAAGCAATCATAAAGAATTTTCAATCTAACAACTAATAGTGTAACGTTATTGCCTCTCGTATAGTGGCTTTCATATAGATGTTACTGTGAGTTATCTTTTCAAAAATATCAGGAATGTGCTCATTAAAAAAGACTTAATCAAAATCTACATGGCTCTCTGCCAATCACTGTTAGAATACGGTATTATCGGATGGGGCAGTGCAAATAAAAATATACTAAATCCACTAGTTAAAACTCAAAAAGCCATAATGAAAATTATACTGAAAGTTCCTGTAAGAACTAGCACTGACGAAATCTTCACCAATCTTAACATCATGTCAATTAAAGAACTATATTCTAAAACTATACTCAATTACATTCATAAGTACAAAACCCAAGAAATAACAACAAACACGTACAATAGAAACACTACATCTCATGGTCAAAAACTTATCCAACAAATAACTACTAATACAACTTTTGGGCAAAAAAGCTTCATATATCATAGTATTAAACTCTACAATAAAATACTACTCTCACTCAAAAACCTCAACATTATAACATTTAAATCTCAAATAAAAAGCTGGATACTTAATATAGGGAGATCTGAAATAGATAATATCAAACGCAGACTAAAACCTAATCTACTAAACTTTTTTAAAATTATTTAAAAAAAAATTATACTACATGATATATGTTTATAATTAAATTTATATGTTACTTTGTTGTAATATTAATTTCTTATAATTAAATTATAATATGTAAATGACATCCTCAGCACGGGAGATCCCAGTGAGGATATCATTATCTCTATATGTTACTAAGAAAAGAAGACAATAAATCATTATTATCTAAGTTAAATATGGGATTAAATATATTTAACAAAAAAGCAGTACCAAACAATTGTGCAGTGAAAACATACTAATATGACAAATAAAATGTACAATCATGCTATAGGAATTAAAATTTTAACTAATAACTGTTAAAAAAAAAATGACATGCTTTTTGTGCACTTTTTCGGTGCTATTAAAAATATCTGCTTCTTCTGCGTATTCTGCGTATATTCTGCGATACCTAAGCTGTGTATGCATGGTATAAGGGAGTTTATCGAACAGATTGATATTGAAATCAATTGCAATATATGTTTTAATTGCGGAATAATAGTCAAAAATAGACTGTAATTGTAATGTAATTGTATGAGGCACGGGACAACCTAGCATAAATAAATGTTGTTTTTTTTTTTTTTTAAATTGTCGAAAAATTTACGATAATGACGGCATTTATTTTTATTTTTTATGTCCATGAAAATGTTTACTATAAGGAATTAAAAAGTGCCATTTTCGGTTTGCCGCCAAAATGGCACGTTCTTTTTTCTTGAATATGATGGCGTTTTATCAGCCAACAGCGTTTTGTATGTCGCAATGACATTGTAGCTGGTTCTAACATTTTAAGATTTTCAGTTTTGGATCGTTTTTAAAATCAAAAATAATGAATGAAAATATTAAAGTTATACATTTTTAGAGCGGTCAGAATTAGAAAAAATAACTTTTAGCCTTCCAAACATTTTTAGCGATTTTGAGATATTTTGGGTTTGTGAAAATCGCCAATTACAACAATAATTGCAACACGAGGAAAGATTTCAAATACAAAGGAAGGTGAATTCAGCACAATTTTTAAAGAAATTATAATAATTTTTAGCACAATTCTTCAATTTAATTCCAGAAAATTGTTAAAATCAGAGACAAAAAAAATCGGAGGCAATTCAATTTTTTTATTGTTGAAGACAATATTAGCGATTTTTTAATAAATTACAAAAATATTGTTTTCAACAATTAAATATTACATTTTGAGGTTTTACTCAATAAGTTATTAAAAAAAATTTTTTAGCATCGGGTGTAAAATTTCTTAGTTCGGTTCTGGATATACCTATACTTCACTGTGTTTTGTAAGTATGGTAGTATAATAGTAAGTATAGACGAGCTGAGCGGAGCGTAGCGCTGTTTTGACTCGCCCGTTTTGCATATCGTCTGTCAGTAAATTTGTTTGTGCGTTCCGTTTTCGTTTCAGTAAATCTGCTACTTTATTATTCAAGCAAGCCTTATTTTGACTAAATGACCAACTTTGACAAATGGTTCGGTAAATATTCTATTTTCAAATGTGAAATCGTCGTGTCTTTTTAAAAACTTTCTTATTGGCATTTTTCAATTTTATGGTACCTTCCTGCATGAATAAAATTTGAAAAAAGAATTGTCTTTTTTTCTTTGTACAAATTGTATGATTCCTTATTTCAAATATTGCTTTACAATTAAGTAGGTACCTAGATATTTAAGTGGCAACTGACAAATCTTATGATTTCAGAGGAAATTGTGGTTTTGATTTATTAAAATAAGAGAAAATTAGAAACATACTTTTTGGTGGCGAGTTCCGCTGTCAACTACTCGTAGTAGGCAGTATGTATAGTCGGTATATGTGTAGGTAGGTACTCGCCTGATCACGCTCGAAGCTAATTTCTAGTCAACAAAATCTAAAGTAGGTAGGTTTATTGAACCAAGCGGACAGCAAAAAACCTCGCACAAAAAGAAGACCGAGGCATGATGCCACACATTTCAACTCATTCAATTCAATTCAATTGTATTTAGAATCATAAAAAAAGTGCACATGTAATGTAATAATAATGGGTTTGATGCATAATATGTTTTTTTAGCGATTTTGGTTTCCAAGGCAACAGAGCTTTGGAAATATTGTTGTAAATGTCAATGTCATTTTAATGTCACTTTATATTGTTTTCTTGATTTTTGATATTTACAATTTATTTGTTAGCTAATGGGCATTGGGTTGTCAAGCAAAAAACTGTAGAAATTTAACAGAAAATTTAAAGCATCAGAGACAACTGGAATTATTTGTGTCCACTGAAGAAATAAACCGATTTAAGTGTGTGTAGGTGTATTCGTTTGCCAAGTAAGCACAATTTTTCCTCACTTTTGGTGAAACTGATGAAACATTTTCAAAAGTCTAAATTCTTTATTTTATGTTGGAATAAATCACAATTCTCGAGTTTTATTTTTATTTTAAATGTAAATACCGCACAAGAGTCAAAACTGCTCCTAACCGCTTGGAGCCAGTGAGGCTATGGCATCCGCAATTGGGGTATGTTGTGAGGCTGAAGGTGGTTGGGAGGGGAACCTGGCCATACAAATCTGGTCACCAAACACGGCTAAAGCCATTTCAAACAACGTTTCAATTCTGGTTAGTGAGAGTATCTTCTACTCTGATTAATATATCATTTAAAAAAAAATGTGAAAAAAATAAGGGACGCCCGTAGTGGGGAGGGAAAGTAGGTGAGGAAGAAGAATATGTGGAAGTATCTGGCGCTTCAGATCAGGTCATAAAACATGGCTAAATCTTTTTCAAGCAACGTTTCCATTCTGAATTGTGGTATTTCAGCAGGGTGATACTTATCACAGCAGGGTGATACTTATCACAGCAGGGTGATACGAGAGTATCTACCACTCTGGATCATGATGCAAGATGATTTTAAAAGAATAAAATTGCAAAATAACACAAATTAATTAATTAAATTTTACTTGCGCACGCCGGGATGTTAAACCGCCACTCTAAATCCAACCCGGATTCGTAGCTGAGGATTTCAACCACTCAAGCAAGGAGGCCACGGAGGGTTGTGGAATTCACAAAGTGCTATTCAATGCGGGAGGGTAGGTATATCAATATTTGAAGCTTTATTGTGTATTATTTATTGTTTTGTTTTTTTGTCGAACTCCATTTAATTTTTTTAAAATTAAGCAGTATGAAAAAAAAAATTGTTATTAAGTTCTGAAAGTATTTCAGTTTTAGTTATTGTGAAAGCTCTTTTAGCCCTCAAGGTCATTATTATTATAAAATAATATTTATTAATTTAATATAATAAATGTTGTACAGTTTTTGTATATTTAAACAAGGCTTGAATTAAATTCTTCTGACTATTCTAAGCTTATACAGTTAAAAAGTTTAACAAAATATAGCTTTCTAACTATTAGTTTATGTATCTACAACATACCTACGGTCTTACTAAAAACATGGTGAAAATTTTATTTAACTGATAAATGACTGTGTATATAAAAATCTTACTTAATTGAAACATAAAATAGAAACTGACATAAAAATAGTTCATGGAAATATACATCAAAGGGGGTGGTTTAACTGTAGTGTAAACTTGAAATAATAATAAATTCTCATCGTTTTTTGGAATTTTTCTACGGTATTTTAAATGTTCTATATTTTTCTTCATGTTGAAGATGTCGTAAAAATAAATACCGTTTTAGAAAATACGAAATTTTGAAAATACATTCCTTTTATTTAAGGAATCTGCAAGAAAATTGTGACTTAACCTTTTTTCTCGTTTGTGCTATAAAAAAATATAATGATTCCCAGAGAATAACCACAATATACGACGTTTTATGTTCATTGTTTGTAAACATTGATTTCTTGGATTTATATTTACATAAACATGCATTTATACTAAAAATATCACTTTCGTAGAATACTTTTTAAATTTACGCGGTTACAGTCAATTAATAAATAATATGTCAGAAATAACCTAACTTTTCAATATGGGAACCTCGTGTGTCAATCTTCCAAGATGCGACGTTGCCACCCCTTTCGCAGCCGCTTAAAATACATTTTTTTAATTAGTAATAATTCGATACATAAATTGTACAGTCTTTATTCAATGTGGAACTAAAAACCCGTTTAACGGTTGGGAAGTGTATTTTTTATTAGTAAGGCTGATGTATAAACACTTTGCTGTAAACGTGTTAGCTCCTAGCATTAAACTTACCTACTGCAAAATCACAAATTATAGCTTTATCCGACATAAATATCTAAAATAGGTACCTACTCGATGTGTTTTCACAAGTCACATAAAATATAGTTGTGATGTACCTATTTAATAGAAAATAATATGTTCAATGGCTGCTTTTTTATTCGTTTTTTTTTCACACCAATATTCAAGACTAATACATGGTCGGATGTCCGGCCAAGAAGTTGTACGCTGAATATCTAGTTCTGACCAATTCACTTTCCGTTACGTGTAGGTATTAATATTACCTAATCTCATGGCGTACCTATCTTATATGCCACTTCTTACCAAGTTACCTACCTAGTTAACTGGTTTAGTAGGTACTTACGTAGTATACCTAGAACCTACCCAACAACCTAATCCATCAATAATCTGGAAACCTTAAAATTAGTACCATTTAAAAAAAAGTTAAATTACAGTAGTCGATAGGTACTTTCTGGTTTTCACTACTAAATTTATTTTAACCCTTAACTGGTCTCGCACGAATTTTTCCCCTGGGAAGACAAATAATGTTTAATTGACAACACATAAATACAGCAAACAATAATACAATCATATAGTTTAGTGTTGGAATGGGAAACACAGAAGAAAAAATATCAGGTAAACAGAAGGGTTTACAAAGAAACTATACGTAGAATTTGAATGGGTACATTTTAAAACTCCTTGGGTAATTTTGGGAGATATTCTTCACAGACAAAAAACAACGGCAGAGTCTTTTTGGGAGATATATCTCCCAGCCTGACACGATCTCATAAAAGTTATGCTATCATATTTTGTACTATGGTTAAAAATATGATTTAAATGAGAGAATACTGCGCATTCAGTTTGCATTAAAAATACCATAAACGTTCCCGAAATTTATAAAATAATTCTATGAAACAATATTTAGCAATTGAAAAATATTTGTCGAGTTTTTTAAATAAATATTTTTATATTAAACAAAAAAGGCAGTGACAGTAAATTCTAAAATACCTTTGTCTAATTAATCATGTTTTTTTTTTTTTTATTTCGTGTAGAGTACTCGTACAAGATAAAAACCATCGGTAAGCAAGCGTCTTTAAAAACTTTACCTTTGTTTGCGTTCAAAATTTTATTATTTTTAATTGCATACGTCGATTCGTAATATTAAAATCTGGAAGATTCTTTCGACTGCGTTCAAGATGAGCATTTAATTTTGAAATAGTTCAAAAATAGCGAATATCTGGAATCAAATATAATGGAATCTATTCTAAGACAATTCTCCACAGTACACAGTTCATTGCAAAACCTCATAGGATTTAGGGGTTAAATACTTAAAATAATTTTAAAATTAACCTAAAAGTTTCTTGTTTGTTTAGATTTTGATTATTTTAATTGTATATTTCACTTGCGTGCGGTGTTCACACTTTTTAATGAATAAAATATTAAATAAAGTTGGTATCGGTATGAAGGTAAAAGTAAATACTTATAAATTCTTATAAACAACTTGTAACTATCGGAATCGGGCAAAATCACATATGAATCACATACTTTACGAAGATGGCGACAAGGTTGAAATTCGTGCTGAACATCGGATGATTTCTGATTTATTAATTAGTAGTGCAAAAAAAACATCGGCGAAATGTATATTTGGGAGGCACGTTTGATTACCGCCTCCCCGGGAACTATTTTTAGGATAACCGACACCTCTGTCATAGATCACCCCAAGTGGTTCGCTACGTTGGTTGATTTAGCAGGGGTGCCCGGGTTCATCGGGTGAGATGTGTTCAGGATGCGCCTGCCCACCAGCTGCGCGGCGTGCCAGATCGGGAGAGGCTGATTTGGGGAGACCCTTTGACCTCTCCAACTGGTCTCTAGACCCATCGCTTTGCGCTGCATTTCGAATGATATATTCAAACGACCGTCACTCCTGGACACACAGATCTCTAGATTCCCACCCAATCCTCATACCTTTT
Source organism: Hesperophylax consimilis (assembly GCF_061612785.1). Taxonomy (NCBI): domain Eukaryota; kingdom Metazoa; phylum Arthropoda; class Insecta; order Trichoptera; family Limnephilidae; genus Hesperophylax; species Hesperophylax consimilis. The sequence continues at coordinate 40,923,404 of NC_142836.1, read as the reverse complement.
ACCTTCCAAGAACTTCTTCTCCTTCCTTTCCTTAAAAAAGACCCTCCACACAGCATCCCCAAAGATGAAATAGGCCGTAAAGGAAATATATAAATATTTTATTTTATTATAAAGAAGTTAATTTGCCCCATTATACAATTATACCATATCCGAAAAGGGGTTCGGACGTAGAAGATTTTAGGCTTCAATGTATTTTTTATAAGCCTGATACTTTATTTTTTTTAGGCTTATAAAACACTCAAAAGAGTGCTCAATCATAGCAGAGGCCAAGATGTTTTCTATTCGCAGAATTTTTCTAGGCGACCAAATTTTCAAACCAAAACCACATGATTTTGCATTACTTTGCAATGTTACAATGGAGCTCTCATGATCATAAAATTAATTTAATTCTATTTACTCAGGGTTCTAACCCATCGATCCGGAGCCAAGGAGCTTGCCGTTTTGCCATGGAGGTCATCGCGAATAATGAACGTAATTTTTTCCTCAATACTCCACAAATTTCGGTCCCGATCTGTTTGTGATCCAGCCGCCGAGAGCTCTGCTGCGATCTCTCTTTCCGTTATACGGTTGGTATATTGAAAGGAGTGAGAGGTAACAGCGGCGTATCAGCGGCAGCAGACTGTTGACTGTTTACTGTCTAACCTCGAGCGCACGCACCACGTTTCCTCGCGACCTAGATTCAAGTACTTATCATGATATTTATTGCCTATTTCTATTTCGGATATTTCTGGAAACTGATGCAAATTTAACCGTTTTTTTACATTTCGAATTGGACCATGTAATAATATTTAATTCTCATTGTAAATTCGAAACAGAACTCGACAGGAAAGAAACAGAAACAGTCGCGACATAGACTGGAACTCAGATTAGAACCTCTAGTGTACGACTGGCGTCTCTTCCAATTGAGCTACCAAGACCATGTTGAATTCCGTCATTTTTATCAATCTCATTCCTTTGTATGTGAATACCGCACAAGAGTCCTAACTGCTCCAAACCGCTTGGAGACATTGAGACCATGGCATCCTCGATTGGAGAATGTTGTCAGGCTGGAGGTAGATGAGAGGGTAAAGAAATGGGGGAGAGGAAGATCGGGAAGTGGCTGGTGAGTTGGATGCGGTCAAAGAAACATGGCTAAATCCATTTCAAGCAACGTTTCAATTCTGAATGGTAGTCTTACACGAGAGCGATACAGAGAGTATCTTTAAAAAGAAATTCTAAGACATTATACACCTTTAAAAAGTGACATAAAGTCTTGGAAAGTGATGAAACACAAGCTAGATTAAATAGGTTTCCTACGTTAGGTTTATATGTTATATTCTTCGTCGCTTTTAATGACTTTATATAACTTTTTAATTGAATTCTAATTATGTTACCAATTTAATGATACTAACCAATATATTGATATTATTTTCAATAATCAGTATTACAATTAAGTATAAAGCTGGAATAAGTTGAACTAATTTTAATATTACTTAAATTAATTTGTTTGGTGCCAACAGTCCGTCTAAATGTTGAGATCTAAAATTTGTTTTTCGGAATATCTCAGTGTATAAGTAATGCCCAACGATCAAATAAATAAAATTAATAACGTTAAATGCTGAAACCAAGGACGCACGTGTAGCGCTAAAGTGTAAAAAAACAACATTGTTAATTTATTATTATAGTTAATACTTCGTTGAAACCTACATGTACTCTTTACTGCAAATTTATTTTAATGTTTTGAATTAGTTATTTACATAGAATAAAGAATGACACAAGAAATGACTTGCAGGCACAGACATAGGAATTAATAGACGAGAAGATAATGGCGAGGGGTAAAATCAACTGTTGAAGAACGAAGGGGGTTAAGCTGACTGTGATTCGTCAATAAATCAATCTGACAGTAAATAGGCATCTCGCATTTTAATATCACCATTTAGTTCTTAAAAGCAAAATCTGCTTTTGAATGAATAGACATTTTTTCATGGGAGCGCAAATTACTCGCCACGTTATGAACTAATTTGCAAAGTCCAAATTCGGCAAAGTAAATTTCTTCTGTTTGCAGAGTCGTAGTTAGTTTCAGAGTATTTAGTTAAGACACTTTTACAAATGTTTCATAATTTACTTACCCCAGTAAACAACGATGAGCACACTTGAGAATCGCTACATTGTGATGTGATAGTATATGTTTCTAAAACTGATCCATATAATACGGTGTGAATAAGCTTAAAATAAAGTAAAATAATGCTTACTTATGGAATGTAATACGACAATTGGGTTTATTCTCTTTTTCACATCTATTTTTACAAGTTTTCATATCACAAGTCAACATTTTGCCTTGTTATTTCGTAAAATGAACCGATGATGCCTCGACCATAGTTCGCACAAGAATGATGACGTCACGTTTTCAAATTTCACTTGAGGCCATACGCGAGCCCAGCCGGCTCCAATGGAACCGGTATGGGGAGTGGGGATAATACGCCTTTAATCACTTAGGGCAGGTCTACTAATATTCATATGTCTATGCGTGCAGGCGTGTTTGGTGATCCAAAAGTCTGACCGTTCTTTGCTTATATTTCACTATGCAGAACTGTGTTTCACTATCATTATAAATTGAAGCGTGTTTTCAAGAGAAAACAGTTGTTTTGACATTTTTTACTCCTCAAGTCACAGGCATATTCTATCAGTTAAATAAAGTCAGTTCAGTTCATTTAATTCTTCTTGCAATAAAATCCAAATAAATTGAATATTTCTGAACGTATCCAAAAACTGAAAACTGTTTTTAAAAGGCGATGAAGTACACTTTCATATTTAATAAATTAATAAATATCCATTTTTTCAAAAATGAAAAGATATATTTTTTCAAATGGCTTACTCTACGTTTTTTGTAACTAAAATTACTGAAAGAAAAAAATTTAAACACTTATTTTATTAGACAAACGTTAATGTCACCTTACTTTTTGCCGTTTCAATATAATATAAAAATAAAAATAATTACTAAAAAAATTCACGAAGACTCGAATTTTTTTTTAAAATTGGAAAATGGGACAGTGTCGGAATCTTTTTTTTTCATAAAGGTGCAAAGTTTAATTCTTCTGTGGTTAACTTTTAGATTCGAATATAAAGCGTTTTGTTTTCTCTTTCTAAAACCATTTAGATCATATATTATTTATCACCAATTAATAATAATATTTGCAACATTTTTGATACGTAATTAGAAATAAATTTTACTTTTATATAACTGGGGGTCTACTCGAATACATTGAAATAAGATGATAATGGCTTCTTTACAAATACATTGATTTTTGAAAATCTGAATTAGCCGTTTCATAGACACCTCCGGGGAGAATAAGAATAACAAAATGATGAAAAGCGTTATGAGTAGATATTTCTTTTTGTGAAAACACTCCTCAATTATGCAATTGAAATGAGATGGCGATATACGATGTCAGGCAAGTGTAAGAGAGAACCAAAAGGTGCTAAGTTGGTGGCGACAATAGTTTCCATTAAAATCTACATGGAAGGCATGTCTGATGTCTATTGTGTATTATGTATGCTTATAAAAAATCAAACCTCGTTTCATAGTGGTTGATACTCGATACCATCAATCCCAAGTGGTTCGCTACGTTTGGTGTCTTAGCAGGGGTTTGCGGGTTCATGGGTGAGATTTATCCAGGTATGGCGGTGAATGCGTTTGCCCACCAACTGCGTGGCGGGCCGGATCGGCAGAGGCCGGCCGAGGGAGACCAGACCAGACCATCTCCAGCTGGACGCAGTGGAAGGGATATATTCAAACACTCCTGGAGACACTGACCCCCAGGTTCCTACCGACCTGCATACCTTTTTCCTCTCCAGAACTTCCTCTCTTTCCTTTCGCTAAAAATACCCTCCACACGAAATCCCCAAAGTTGACATAGGCCCTATGGGAAATTATTTTCCTCAAGGCAAGTATTTATAGTAGTCCCAGGCAGGGCTCGTATGTACGTCACCATGGGGCATTACAATTTCCAATGGGAAGTCTTATCTTGCTTGGTGTAATATTGATGGGTGACAGTGACCATTCTTCTATAATTAATAAATGTGACTTTTACTGTAGGACAATATATTAGACGGATGTAGTAATAATAAGTAGCTACATCGATTAAGATACATAAGAAGATTTTGTATTAATATATTCTTAAATTTATTTACATTTACTGTGTATCTAATTTAGTAACTGCTATTTTAGTCAATTTTCATTATCTATACTTTTGTTATCATGCTATAAACATTTTGTTTATTTCTTACTTTATAAATAAAAACTTTCTTTCATTTCTTTACCCTTTTGTACATATATTGCAATGGCACTACTCCCCAACTCAAACACGAGAAACGTTTTTCTCTATTGAATTGGGTAGTTACGTTAAAAAGAAAACATTTTTATAGTAATTAGTTTTTTTAGTACAACATATTTATGTTTTTATATAAAAGAAATATATTTTTAAAATAAAAATAATCATTATAATTGGAATCGAAATGGGAAAATGATTATAGACACTCGACATTCTCGTAACTTCTGTCTTTCTCGTTTTCATACAAGACGAGTGGGAAGCAAATTTTTTAAATACATCTATTTGAATTTTGAGTTCTTTTTCGTGAATGGAATACATATATTTTGAATTCTTTTTCGTGAATGAATGAATACATATATTTTGAATTCTTTTTCGTGAATGAATGAATACATATATTTTGAATTCTTTTTCGTGAATGAATGAATACATATATTTTGAAAGTGGAAATTGACACACTTCCCGACATCCGATCTAGCTGAAATTCGGCAGATAGACTCGTTGTCGATGACAATGCAATTTTGGTGGCAATAACGCATACATACGCATTTAAGTTAACATATGAAATAAATGTCGGTACTACCCAATCTGGATTTAACTTAGTTGTTAGCGCGGTTGATTCTAGTCCTTGGGGAGGAAGGTTTAATCCTCATTCAAATCATTATTTTCGACACAATTAACCGTTCAGGCCTCGGAAGGACATTACTAGCCAAAAACATCATATTTCATTATAGCCTTTGAAGGACAGATCTAACCGGGGCGTCAATACATTATAATAGTATTTTTATTTTTCTATAATTTGTAGATATGTGATATGTTCGTCATTGGAAAGATAAATAATTATTCTTTACAGTTTGAATCAAATATTTATACATTACTACATGGATAAAATTAAAAAAAAAATTTTAAGTGCATGATCACGAATTTCGGCATTTTTTCATTGAGAGTTTTCTACGTTTTTGATCTTTCTGTTAAAAAAATATTTATATTTTTTTATTGTATAAACGGTATAAAAAGTGAAGTGGCAGTTTAATTACTTATTACCTACAAAAAGGAATATGTTTTATAAATATCGAATTTTTTCAAAATTATGGACGTTACGAGTCAAAATGTCCTGGTAATTTTTTTTGTTTACATTTTCATAATTGATGATAAAAATGTATTTTTTAGAAAGATCAATGTAGTTTTCAAATGCAAATATTTCAAACTAAATTTCTTTTAACGAAAACTTAAAAAAATAAGTAATATGTATCTCATTTTAGATTCCTCGGGAGATTTCCTAAATTCCCAGAAAATTCACCATGTCGTTGGGACTTGTTGATAAAAATATTTAAAAACCTGAAGGGTCAAATATATCTGTCAATAAAAATTGATTCAGTTATACAGGGTTTTCCAATAAGAGGTGTTATTTTGAATAGCCCGCTATTTAGGTAAATGTTACTTTTGAAGCTGTCATTTTTTGACATTTGACAAGTATAAACTACACCATTATAAAAATGGAACGATACTCGCTTCAACAACGCATTGAATTATTAAAATTCACTTGAGTGAATCAAATGCAAATCATCTTGAGTGATGAGGCCCATTTCCACCTCGGTGGCTTCGTCAACAAGCAAAATTGTCGCATCTGGGGCTCGGAAAACCCTAGAGTTATTGTTGAAAAGCCTCTCTATCCTCAACGTGTGACTGTTTAGTGCAGTTTATGGTCCGGCGGAGTCATTGGACCTTACTTTTTAGAAAATGAGGCTGGAGCAACAGTTACGGTGAATGGATTGCGCTATTGAGAGATGATTGATGATTTTTTATGGCCGTAATTGGATGGTATTGATCTGGACAACGTTAAATTTCAACCAAACGGCGCTACGTGCCACACAAGCAACAAAACCATTGATCTTTTACGATTGAATATCAAAATAACACCTCTTATTGGAAAACCCTGTAGTACAAAGCGTAGCGTCGAACCTCCCTCTTGGACCACTGGAACGTGATACAGAATAACTTCGTTAGTATTTTAATTGGATTTTATTTGACTTACATATATATTAGAATAGCCAGATGATTCCCAAAATTTCCCACCCACTGTCAGCTATAAGTTTCCCCATAGCCCCGTAAGATTCTGGAAATGAGGATACCATAGCTCCACTTGTAGTTGGAACAACTGTTGTTCTGTATCGCACACAAATAAAAATAAATTATTACATTTTCTAGAACCTCTATCAAGCCATGTTATAAGGTTCAAGTATCAGATACAATCGGGCATCGGGTCGAGTTCGAATAGACAAGCACAACTTTTATACGTACCAACTAGGTATTGGTATCTACGTTAGTGGTAACTCTCCCAGCGTCTAACGTATATCTCTACCAGGTTATGAAAAGTTTTGATTGTCTGCTACAAGTAATTGTCACTTAGTTGCCTATAGGTAGAGTAATGGACGTTTTACACGATGCTTTTTTTTGTCCAGTTTCACATGGGTCGTCTTTTTTTAAATTCGGGATGCGAAAAAGGTGGTATCGAATTTAGAATTGTTTAAGATGGCGAACTATATTTGAAATCACTATATTATGTGGAAATGTTGCATATTTACTCCAAAATAAAAGAAACATTTTTACCGGGTTGATTTTACATCTACTTTAAAATATCTTTCAACATTTTTTTAGTTTGACTGAAGATTGAAATTTCTTACCCAGGAACTAGAGTCGACAACTGTACCACCCTCGCCAAAGCCGATCGGGTAGCATCGATATTTCTTTAGAACATAAATCTGTGTATGTCCGCATGTGTGTAGATTATTGCCACCAAAATTTGATAGAATACATTGTCATCGACAACGCAACGGTTGAATTTCAGATGGATCGAACGTCGGGAAGTGGTTTAATTTCCGCTTCCAAGTTTGCATTCTTTCCCGAAATCAGAAATTAAATTCAAACGGATGTATTTAAAAATGCTATAAGTGTTTATTACTGATTGTGAACTTTATTAAGGTACTGTTCAGTATTGTGAATTTCCCATGTATTTTTGATGTTTTGTTGACAGCAACGTGTGATCAATGTCAAAGTACGTTCAAGGTGTTGCCATTTTTTGTCCCAACATTTTATTAGATCGTGTAAAGCAAAGATTTTTCCCACCGGTCTTGTAAGAACTTTGAGTCCGGATATATCTTCCTTATCGATCGATATGAAAAAAAGTATCGTGTAAGACGCCCATAAGGGCGGTACATGTAATTTGAACTAGTCGGATAATTGAGGATTGTAATAATTGTAGGTTTTGTAAAATGTTTGACAAAATAAGAAATTCACCTTCCAAATTTAGAAAACTTGAAAAATAAGAACATCTGTCAAACATTTAAACAAAATAAATAAATATTTCAAATAAGGAATTACTAATTGATAAAATGATTTTGGTACCTATTTACTTTATCGCTGAGCTGATATGATTTATACAGTTTCAATTCGAATATTAAAAGTTCATCGAACTTGAATAATGCATTACGCAGGAATATAGGATATACCTAGCTACGCATCACTTCACGCATGCACCCACGCACCGACAACCGAAATTAGTATGTTTAATAAATAGAAAGAATAATTTCCTCCATGAACAGAAAAAATAAAGTGATTTGATTAATTATCTTGGGTTTTATTATCAACAAAATGGTTGGTGGTTTTATTTATCGCACAAGTGTCGTAACTGCTTCCGACTATATTCTATCATGTTGGAAGGCTGAAGGGAGGGGAGCTGGTTAAGAAGATGGGTAAGGAGAAGGTTAATCAGATCTTGCCACCAAGCAAGACTAAAGCAATTTCAAGCAACTTTAACTAATGTTAACCTTTCACCATGATGGTATCTACCACTATCTCATCTCTACAATAACACAAGGATATCCTTAAGGCATGATTGGTAATAAGTACACCACAAATCTACACCATTCTGAACATTGATCTAATAATAACAAAAACCTACAACCCATCTAACCATAAAAAAATGACTTCACGACAGGTAGAGAATCTAGCGAGGACTATGTCATTTTTACTTTTACTAAAAGTTTTTCGTCTAAATAAAACAATGTTGTTGTTAAATATTGTACAAAGGCTGTACAATTTATAATTCGAATTATTATTAGTAAAAAATGTCTCGTAACAAAGCATTTTGTCAGACTAGCGCATGCGCATTTTACTGGCAATTTGATTAATATGACAGTTTTATGGTTTGAGATGTGTGATTCATATCTATGTTCATAATTTCCATTCTAATGATCAGTTCTCTGTTATATTAGTAAAAATCAATATATTTACTATTATTTGTGTTATTTGTTGTCAGTTTTAATCCATTAATAATGACCTTTTGTGTATTTAGTTTCATGTTATTGGAAAAAAACGTTGTTATTTCAGACACATTATTTTTTAATTGATTGTTACACCGTGAATTTTGTATGAATTTCATGAACGTGATGTTTCTAATAAAAAAATGTCCTATTCGTGTGTAAGTAAATACAATTTCAAGAAATCAACGTTTATATTGTAAAAAAATGAATCTAAAATATCAGATTTTTTTGGTTATCCTCTGAGAATTATCATTATAATATTTAACTGCATGAACGAGTAAAAATGTTAAGTGACATTTTTTTTGTTAATTCCATAATAATACTGTTTTTTTGAATTTTGATTTCTCTTAAATTTTGCAACGTTTTGATCAATCATATTTGGGATAAGCTTTTTTTTCAACTTTTTTCATATTTCAATTTCAGATACCATAAATCTAAAAGGTAATTTTATCTATTTTATGAAATGGTATTTTTACGACATCTTCAAAATGTGGAAATAGAACATTTTTAAATACCTTCCTTTTAGAAAAATTCCGAAATTCAATAAGGAATTATTATTATTTCAAGTTTATACATCAGATAAACAACCCCATTTGACTGGATAAGCAATGTATAAAATCTTATATATCTTTCCATGAACTATTTTATATCAGTTTCTAATTTACGTTTTAATTAGTAAGGTTTTCACAAACACGGTCGTTTACCAATTGATTAAAAAAATTACCACGTTTTTCAGGCTGACAGTGTTTTGTTGTGAAGGAGTTAATATTTTAAGACAATAATAACCATACACAACACAATAAAAACTCTAATATAATAAGCAAATAAGGTAGGTAATTCAATTTTGATTTAATTATTATCAGGTATAAAGTTGGCCACTTCTGCCGGCTACCGGGCAACGGGCTGACACTAACCTCCGGGCTAGGTACACAGTAAATAGGAACACAAACTGGATATTGGATGGTACACATCTCTCTCCTCTCCCCCTCACGCTCGGGCCCCTCTCTCCCGCCCCATTCGACAGCCACTTGGCACAAAGAAACCCGTATCGAGCCTCCAGCCGGCCAAACAGCCATCCGCCGGTACCTCCGAGCAACCAAACTTCTTAACTCCTTACTCCTACATCAGGTTTTTTAAAATTATTTATTTCTGATTTTGAAATCATTGAAATGAAAATTCACGGCGGACCGGTTTCCCCTTATGACTGACATCTACAGATTGGTATAATTTGAATAAAATCATATAAAAGCTGCCAACAATAGTATTATTTAAAAATGTAAGAAAAAACAAATAGCGGATCTCTCCCAGAGAGGAGATATTCAAATGTAATAAAGCCAATTTGGAAGGCGAACAGGCCCCGGGATCAATTTTTTGGATAACTAACGCCTCTGCCACAGGTCACCCCATGTGGTCTGTTACATTTGGTGACTTAGAAGGGGTGCACGGTATCATGGGGTGAGGTTTGTGTAGTTCTTGGCTGCGGATGCGTCTACCCACGCCTTCGGGGAGACTTGTTGAGGGAGACTCTTTGACCTCTCCAGCAGGACTCTCTCAGAACATCGCCTTGCACCACAGCGGGAGGGATGGATTAAATCGTACACTCAAACACTAACCCCCAGATTCCTAACCAATAACCACACCCAATACACCCCTCATACCTGTTTCCTTCCCAGAAATTCCTCTCCTTCCTTACTTAAAAATACTCTTCACAAAAAATAAGTCATAAAGAAGTGCAATATTTTCAAGCCGTCAAACGACCCGTCCTCGTGTGACAAATTTTATCCGTGTTTCCCCACTGAGCACCGAAGGAATAAATAACGCCAGCTATTCAGAGCATTTTCCACTAAAGTACCGGTAGAACAAGGACAGCATTACCACAAAACGGCTGTGCTCTAAAAATTGCAATCCGTTTGTTAAAGTACGGAAATCTATCAAAAGCACCGCCCGTTTCTACAGAGATAAGTTTTACACAGAAGGATTTTGGGGCTCCAGACTAGAGGTGGCTGCTAAGTCAATAACACTCATACCTACCACAGATGCCATAATAATATCAGATTTATATGTACGTATGTTCATAAGTTGAATGCTTATACCGAATAATATATACTAGGTATATACCATACATATTATATATCATAGATTTAGTTCAAATTGTACCAGTCCGAAGAAGCACGTAAGCCCGTCATAAGGTGAAACCGGTCCAGTCGTCAATAAAAAGTGGAAGAAATCTTTAAAAGCAACGACGTTACAATTCATCTAGGCTTGTTGACGAAATTGAGATAAAATGTGGCAAGTCAGAAACACTCATGTTTCCAGTAAATTCTTAATTCAAACGTTGCACGTTTACCTATGACGACTAAATGATGACCTAAGACCGACTAGAGTAACACGCCTGGGCGCCTGATGGATTTTGAGGTGTCAAGTGATATGTCAGTGCCGTGCCATAATAGAGCAACGACGGTTTGAAAATGGATTCTTGTTGATAGTCACTGTTATATTTGTATGTTGTCATACCGCAACCATAAAAGTAAACGGAGTGAAATGGTGAAGTTTAGTTGGCGACAGCACTAACTTCGTAATTTGGCTGTTGCACGCCCAGAACTCTACTCTAGTCGGCCGTGCATTTTCTCTATGACACATAAAATCTTCGTACACGCAGGAGAAACAACCATATTGTTTAAAATAAACGAAAAAATTAGTAATTTGCGTGTATTTACAAATAAAATATAATTCCTTGGCTGTTACTAGTATTTGCCGAGTAATTAAAAAACTTTTGAGGGTATTTGGCACCTTTTTAAGGCAATTTATTTAGAGGTAGCACACGACCTTAGTACTAAACGAAATCGAAAGCACTACAATTGACGTACTTTTTGCTTCCCACTTTTAGATTTCCACAGCGCGTCTATCTTTATATATATTGTAACGTCATTGTATAAAGGTGTATTAATCCATAAACAGTCATATCAGGTTTTTACTTTACCTCCTAATAACTTCAAATCATCTCGTACGACTTTTTCGATAGTACATAGACGGAGTTCTTTCTCAATCGTAACTATAAACATGAAAATCTCTTTATTTGTTCAGGTTTCTAACCTCAGATCATTGTTGTAATGTCATTGGATCATAGTATAGATCTAGCGTATCAACCTACTAAAAATATTGGTTTGTTTCGTACAATGATAAAGCGGATAACTGGTTTTTGCAATGGTGACTTCTGACATCGTGAAATTTGCACAGTTCTTTCTGTACAAAATTTATATATCAACGCTTCAATTTACAGATCTTATCATCAGATAAAATCCATCGTGAGCTACGGAGCTTTGAAATCTTTTACTTCATCAGAAACGCCCTATTCATTTTTCCTTATTTACAGAAACCATTTGCAGAAAGCGGCAAAAACTCTGGAAATCCGAGCTCTAGCGTCGCGAAATTTGCATAGCTCTTTATGTCTGATGTTTCTAGGTCAACGGAATTATTTTTGGCTCCCTAAATCAATTCTACTATAAACTATGGAACTTTGAAATCTATCAAAAATTAAGCCATCAGTTTCGTCATGATTCTATTCTTTGTTCCATATTTTCGTATAATTTATTGTTCAATGTTAAAAAAAGAGTGTTGTAATCTCGGGCGAAACTGGTGACTAACTGCTATTATTTATTTTTTTATATAATTTGATTTAAAATTGGGCTAATCAACAAGTCCAAATTGAGCTGAGCTAGGGATTCAATTTTTTGCTTTATTCATTTCTTGCGATAATAACAATCCACGAACTCCAACAAACTATCGAATCGCAGTATTGATGATTTCAACGTTCTTGTTGCTATGCCGTTTTTTCACAATACCAAATGTGTACCTGATATTGTGATTTCCACTACAGTATAATACAAAAATAATGATTCGTGGTTCCGAAAAATAATATTGAACGTATGTACCGAATCTAATTTGACATCGTGTTTTATTTTAAAGTAGATTACTTATAACTACAACAGTAAGTTACCTAGTATCATTAAGGACGGGTTGTTTAAGAGAATTTGAACAATTCTTCAAATTTGAAAGTTATTTAAGTTCTATGAAAGATCTTTTCAAGTTCTGTTATTATTTCAGTTCTGTTAAGCAACTGGCTGGGAAAGAGGGGACTATGATCGGTGTTATAAATTATTTGGAACCATTTTGAAAGTTTGTACAGATATCGGTGTGCACAAATACATTCAAACGTGCGCTCTAAATGATTTACCTGTATCTACCTATGGGTCACACCTAAATAACACACAATGTGTAATGGGGCATATAATGTAACTATGCACAGTGATATCGATGCGAAGCGTCACTGATAAACAGCATTTCTATTTCTTATCGTTTATGTTTAAGTAGCCATTATTTTAATATTTTAAAGTTTTTGAAGATGAACCCATCTCCCTGATCTATTATTTGATCCGTTTCATAGAATCTATGAAATAGATCCTTGAGAACAGGCTTTTCTATGGAATAGAAATCTGAAGTAGAATCGATTTCAACTTTCGTTCTATAAATTGATTCTCTTATAATAGAACATGAAGGAATGCGCCATTATTAAGTTTTCAATTCGTTCTTTTTTATATTAAAATGTTTTTTTCAACTTCAAAAGAATATGCTATATGCAAGCAATGCATATGTTTTTTTTAGTAATGTGCTCTTGTCAACTATTGCAGCGATACCTGTACTAACTTACAAGGTATTAGGGTGCGTATCAACAGGACAAAATTTCGGAGAGCCCAGCCAGCGGCGTTTCGCTCTGTTTGCGGTAGATTTTTTCCTTTTCCATAATTCGCGGCTCGGCTCGCGAAAATTTAGTCATGTTTATACCTAGCATTATAATACCTAATCGATTTTCACAATGTGTTCTCTTTCAATAATAATATAGAATTTAAAAATAGATTTGGTTTAGATCTAATCCATACAAGTAGTCGTTTCATGGGTTGGGCAAACTCCACTCATCAACACCCTAGACTAGACTTTAGGGTGCAAGCGATATTATGCTATAGGACCCTGGGCCTAAAGCATAATATCGCTTGTTGCGAGGTAAGTAGGCGAACAAAGCCGTAGATAAGTAGTTACTTAGGTGCGCGAGTGAACGGAGGGTTTGTAATGTAGGAACCTTCCTACCATAATGTAAGCACGGAGGTAGGTACTGCCATTAATTGAACAAGGTTTAGGAGTAGTTCTTTCTCATCACTAGTTTGTTCGTTTTCATATATTATTTGATGACCATCAAATCGACGAACAGCGCCATTTTGAAATTGTGACATTCAAATATCGGTCACAATTAAACGCTGATTCTCGATCCGTTTCAAATTTTGGCCAAATTGTGTGTCAAAAATCAGCTGATAACTGACAAGCATAACATCACGTCCCTTATGCTGGACAGCATATATCACATTTGTTCTCCGTTATCTACCTTGACTTTTTATATTATTCTTGACTTTTACGATTAATTTTTTATCAGCGGCAAGTATAATTATTTAAGGTCATGTTACGTTTGTTGACAGATCACTATTTGATCAAAAGCTGCAACGGGCCGAGAATCGGCTTTCCGGAGACCTTTCAAATGACAAAAAGTCGAAATTGTGTTTGAAACTCTCAATTATTTAAGTAGCTATATAGGCGTCATGGTAATTTTTCAAATTATGTGAGTAGGTAGGTAAGTACTAGCAATTGCACGTACATAACCTACAATCATTTGAACCCTTTCACAGCCCACGGCATCTATTTATACAAATGCTAGTTTTCGTTTATTCTTTGCTCGTTTTCTTTTTAATATAATACATTTAGTAACAAAAAAATCTTAAGTGAGATGAGTTATTTATTTATTGATTTGTCAAGAATCATTAATCATTACTAACTAGTGATAATAATAAATATAATGAATACTCACAAGTTACAAGATAATGCTATGAACATTTCTATATTTATAATCCAACATGTGTTTATTCTCATTTCCTCTTTCGTAAGTCGAGTAGCTTCAATGCGAGACACCTGATATTAATTATACAAGTAGTACCTATTCATTAATATAACAAATCTCTTTAAATTTCCTCATTCGAAATGAAATGATACAAAATTTAAAATATTCATTTAAATATGTATTATTAACAATACCCAGGATGTATGTGTGTATATATTTATATATGTATATGAGATTAATCTTGGATGCAGATAAAATATTTTTTTATCTTTATAATTACATTAAAATACGAATTATTATTCGATAGTCGTGCATAATATACCTACATCTCGGGAAATCATTTAAACTAGCCTCGGGCAATGATATAATAGGACAGCATCCAACAAGACAAGTAACAGTAAGAAGTAGGTTTTTTTCGCATGTCCCACATTATCCCGGAGTAACCTCCGACAGAGACCAGTTCGGTCTAATAAGTCAAGCCTTAGCTCCGAAGAAAAGAACATGGAAAGTTACCGAAACGTTTTTTTTTGCATGAGTCACGAACGAAACAAGATCGAGTTCGGTTAGCTCGGCGGGTACTGAGTAGGTACCTACCTAGTCTTGTCTGTCAGAAATATAATTAAATAAGACCTTTGTCTTCGCTACATCACTATCATAGTACCTATCAAGATAATAGTGTTGTTCTACGATTTGAAGTACTTACCTACTTAAAAAAGTATTCGAAAATGAGATAACTAATTATTATTGATACGCAACGAACCAAAACCATGGCTACGTGTTCAATAAAAAAGATTTATCAAATGTCAGGAAATATGAAGCAATAGATTTTTAAATTTCATCAATGTTTTCTGTACAAAGATTTGGTAAATGGTAAACATATAAGTATCTGTTCAAAAACAACATTATTATCCTTGATATAACTCCTCTGACGTCCAGCAGCGTGTTCGGATTCTTAATATGAAAAACACGATTTGTTTTGATGAAAAAATATTTATTTAGATGGTAAACATATAAATTTGTGACAGCACTTTGGCGAGCTCATAGCAGCCATTGGCCGTCACACATACACTCGAAACATGCCAGAACACACACATTCAACTTAATACGTGCGCTTGATTTGTGTCAACGAGACATCGAGTCTCGACCAAGTTTTGCCATCTGTGATGTACACATACCTATAAGCATTGAGCATACACCACGAATACAGACCAAAGATCTAAACTAGAAACAAAATCGTCTGCATAACTCTGCGACCAATGCTTATCTGGGTGTTATTCTGTGATAATTCTCCTGAACGTATTATAGTTTAAATGGTTCTGTAATTCTAACTGAGTATATTATATGCGTATGCATGCATGTATGGGTAAAATGTGTTGACGAGAATGGAGGAACAACATAAACGAGTATACAAAAAAATATATACAGTATATAAAATAGCGTAGTGGTGTGATCCAATCCAATCCAATCTGGTTTGTGTTTATATTGTGTGGCACTGTGTGCGTTAGAAATACAACACAATAATATGATTTTTTAACTAGTGTAGGTTTTGACTGAATATTATGATAATATTCAGAATTTAAAAGTCATACTAGTAGCGACATCTATTGCAAGATTTTAGAAACGAAAGTTACATGGTTGTTTGCAATAGAAGATTCCTTCTTTAAATTGAGATTTAGTGCGGACAACAGATGTCACTGTTTCGGGTAGAAAGCTTTTGAAATTCAGGAAGGCTTGAAAAATTCCCGCCCACGTGTTAAATGAACATCGTGAATTTAAAATATTGCAATATTATGGTAAATAGGTATTGCAACCAATGTTGACAATAACTCACAAAGATGCATTGCTTGCATACAGCAGGCATTTTGTGTGCACAAAATTCCCTTGAAATTGAATAAAATTCAATTTTCAAATCAATGATTGTTCAATTTATGGAGGCCGAACGCTAAAATACTGTGTACCCACTGACTTGATAATACACACCTTTAAATAAATAGAAACATTCCTTTCATGTAGATTAGAATGGCAACTATTGTCGCAACTGACAATAACTTTTGATTATTAGATCGATACAGTCAATTGACATTGCGTAGGTACTCTGTATTTCTTATGAGCTTATTTCACGTTTGCCCAATGCGTTGGGCACTGGGAGTTCAACATTAAAGCGATTTATAAAATGAAAGAAAATCGTCCTTTCGTGAGCAGCTTCTTCTTCATCGAATGTACGGAATCACGTTATTTTAACAGACACAGCTCTATGAGAGCTCTTCGAAAAAAACATCACGCTTCCAGCCATTTTCAATTTGTCGCCTAAACGACATAAATGTTTTTATTCGTGAATTGGCCAAGAGCATTGGTGCCAACGTTGGCGACAGCGTTCACACGTTGGGGAGTCAACGCCAAAGTGGATTAGGGGCATTACACTGCCTGACATCATACTTCGCCAGTCCATTTTATTTTGAATTTGTAATGAGAGACCGAATTACTGAATTATAAATTTAAGAAAAGAACGGTCAGACTTTTGGATCACTGAACACGCCCTCTTCGCATTTCTTGTGTTATTTTTAATCTATGTGGAGGTATACCAGTCATTTTTAAGAAACTGAGTAATAACCTTGTAATGGAGAAAAAAGAAACCTTGCGCCAAAATGACATCGTGTGAAGTTAAGTTAATAAACGAAAAATCTTGTAGGTACAATCACGGCTGGCCATGGGCCAAACGTCGCCTGGTTCTAGTAAAAACCTCAGGTATTATCAGCGACTTGGCTCCTTGGCAAGTCAGCGCCCGGAGCGGACTGCTCAAATTGCTTCTCCACATGACCGGAACTGGGTACATACAAACTCTAAAATTTAAATAAAATAAATCAAAAAGTTATAACATTTATTAAATTAAGGTGATTTTCTTGGTGAAAGAAACCGGTTTTTCGAAAAAAATCGGGGGGGCCGAAGCTGTATCGTCCAGGATATTTTTGTCCGTAAGCATAGTCCCCACTCTCCTCCCCCCCTATCACACATAGTCACGTTAACGTCCATTTCCCGTTTCACCCTTACTGCGTGACGTAATTTATGAATGACCCTTTTGTACCACATCCTTTGAACCCTCACTAATCCTTTGTAATGTTGGTTTAGCAATGACTTCTTCTGGATTTTTGTGTGAACCTACAAAACTAAAATATTTGCTATGTTAGCCCTTGTTTTGGCAAAATGAATATTTTATTGTTACTATTACATTGAGAAAGCCGATGAAAATGTAAGTATTGGGATCTTTAAAATTGATTGATGCCACAGTGACCACATATTGGGAATAAGGAACTCCAGTCTATACAAATATAAACATATAAAATATATTATCAATAATGACCTTCTAACTCAAATCCCAGCATATATTTTTATTTTTAGTTGTAATATTTCAAATTATTTTCATGTTTCAATTTTTCAATTGCACCAAATCTATGGCCGTGACGCGTTACGTCATCAGTCACCAGTCTCAAAAAACCTACCCAAAAACAAATCTATCGACCTGAATTCGCAATATAAATTATCATTATTAAGAAAACTTCCTTTGAATTTTTGTATAAAAATGTGAACATCTTTAGTTGCTTTTTTATTTTACATTATTAATTTAAAAATATTTGAGGAATAAAGTTCCTACGTGAGTCCAGTAATTATCGTCAAATCAATTCAAAGGTCCCATTCCTAATACAGCTCTCTGATTGGCTACATCAATGGAACTCGATTTGCCTGTACAGGACCCGACAAAATTGCATAACTGATATGGTGGCATACAGAGCTCCGGGCCAAAAAGGCCCCTTTCTCTTTCATCATGAGTTTAAATTATGGTTGTTGGAAAATATTTGATTCAGTTTTTGTGAAAAATTATTTCCAATGAACCATGGCTGTAGTTATGGGGATATTTAAACTTTACGTAGGATTTGTTTCGATTTTTTATGTTTAGTTTTGATATGTACATCGTACTGGGCGAGACAATTGATGGACGCGTTTTCATGGGTTGGAATGTCCGAATAAAAAGATCCGCGAGACTTAAGATATGGTCTTTAAGGCGAAGCTTAATGCTAAATCACTATTTTGATTAATCGTTATAACGAATTGGTGTACATTAAATAATACCAAAAAATATGCTTTAGATAAATTTAAAGTTTTCTTATCGTTTCGCTTGAGTAGAATACAAATAAATAAATAAATTAGGTACTCAATAAAAAATATAAAAGTAAACTACTAAAAAAAATATTTTTTCATTAGAAATGTATGAACGCTTAAAGGAAACAACTTTAAAAAAATACAGTATTATAGCTAAGATTATCTGTGACAGTTTCACTTGATTAACTTTTTTGCTTTCTTTTAAAACTATTTACAAAATAATAAAAACCAGTTTTGTTCTTGAAATCGAAAGTTTGTAGACTCCGTTTGTCAAGCGATTTTAATGCCTATTACCTACAATATAAGGTATACTAAGAATATACACATTTTTGGCTTGTAGCTGGAGAGGGACTTCAGAGTCCCGGTGGAGCTGGGAAACCCCCATTCACTTGGGTTTGTAGATCTACAAAAAGAGCACGACGGGTAAAAGCTATGGAAGGTGTTGTCTAAGTATGGAGTGAATACGAATCTCAGACAGGAAATTGCGTCTCTGTATGATGGTAATGTTGCCGAGGTTATTCAATCTATACATGGATAATTGTATGCAAGAATTGAAAGAGGTGGGACTGGGCGCGAATTTGAGTAGTCTGAAATTATGTTGCCTGTTGTATGTTGATGATGCAGTGCTGATTGCTAACAGTATAGATAGAAGATCTACAGTCTCTTGTGTCTAGGATTAACAAAGTATGTATGAAGAATTAGTGAATGATGAATGTAAGTAAGTCTAAAGTTTTAGTGTTTGAAAGAGAGAGCACGAAAACAGTATGCAATATAATTGTGAATGAGGAATACTTGGAGCAGGTGGATGAGTTTGTGTATTTATGAAGTATGTTTACGAGAGATTTAGTCTGACAGAGGTTATGAAAGAAGGGAAAATGCAGGTAACTCCATTAATGGACGACTTAACGCAGTTGGCGCAAACAATTTTTTTTCGAAAGAAGCGAAGCTAGCAGTCCACAATGTAGTACTGGTACCTACTCTAATGTATGGCAGTGATGCATGGAAGTCGCGGAAGAAAGATGAAAGTAGACTGAATGCTGTAGAAATGAAATTGCTGAGAATGCAAGGCTGATGTAGGCATAATGAGTAAGATTAATGAAAGGGACGCTTAGATGGTTTGGGCATGTAGAGCGAATGAGCAATGAACGGACAGTAAGGAGCATATATGACGCAAATGTGAATGGTAGCAGAAGTCGGGGACGCCCGAGGAAGACACGATCAAGTGAAACAGATACTTGAGTTGAGCCATGTCAAGAGTCAGAATAATAGAAGAGTATGTATGAATGTGAATGAGTCAAGGAGTGTGTGCCATGACCGAGTTGTTTGGCGGTCCGTCCTCTTTGCCTACCCCTGCGGGGAAACGGCGTGATGACAATTAAAGAATGGATGAAGCATGTATAACACACAAAAGGTTCCTAGTAGGTAAGAAATTTAAATAGCTGCTAAATTCGATTTGTATTCGAATTATTCTTAGTAAATTACTGAACATATATATCACGCCGCTAGTCGAATTTTTATTTAATTTTTTATATAATATAACATATAAGTAAGTTCAGGACGTTATATAAGTACATATGGTTTCAAAATATATTTATGTTCGCAATATTTAAAATTTTCCTTTCTTTTAAACCATATTTGCACGTACCTTCCAAACACGCCATTTCAGGGGGTGTTTAACCTACCTATTAATTCTGCCTATAATAATATATAAAAAAACACTTATATATTAAGAATCAGCGTTTATTGATCTATATGAATATATATTTTAAGCCATAATATGTTTAGGAACAACTTTTTCTTTTTAACTTATTTTGAATCTTATATCTTATTAAAAAAACAGATATCTTTATCCGATATAGGTTACAAACCAATTTCATTGGAATGTTATTTCCATTTTTAAAAGGTAGCCAGAATATGGGAAAGATTAGTTGCAAGATGATATTATTGACTGACATTATTTGTAGTAAAAAAATTGGTTTCCGGTGACTATTTTGATTTTCTTTTAAATATTTTTAACACTTTCCACGTCTCGTCACTGGTCACTAAAACCCAGTAACCGCCCAACTGATGATTCAATCCAATATTGTACTTGTATGTCTTTCTTGAGTTTTTATATGGAAAAACTATTTATTCAAATTGCCTATGTATGGGCGCAAACAAATTTAATTTTATACGCATAACTTGCGAAAAACGTATCTTAATGAAATAATTTAATTATCGCCATCTGATTATAATGAATTAACGAATTGTTTTTTTGCACCCGTACAAAATGTATAATGAATAAATTGCGGTCTGTAAAATAACTCAATTCTTTCAAGAAAGGCATACAAATACAATAATGGATTGAATCACTGCTTAAATATTGTGTTTGTATGCCTTTCTCAAAAACATATAGATCAAAACTATATATTTATATTCATATTGCGAATGTACGGGCGCAAACAAAAAAATTGTCTTAAGGCGATGCCATACGTAGTAATGCAAAATCATGTGTTTTTAGTTTGAAAATTTGGTCGCCTAGAAATGTTTCAGATGCTTTAATTAAATACTGCGAGTAGAATACATCTTGGCCTTTGAAATTATCGAGTATTTTTTAGATAAGTCTTTTTATAAGCCCAGAAAAAAATAATGTATAAGTCCTATGAAAACTGCTTTAAAGTTCAAAATCTCCTACTTAAAAACCCATTTTCAGTTATGATTTTATTGTATAATGTGGCAAATTAAGTTATTTATAAAATGATCGAAAAAAAATTAATATTTATGCCTGAACATCCACAAAATAAAATAAAAGGCACTTTTTGGCCATGTTTTTTTCCTGCATAAATCAAAACAGGCGGATGGTGTTAAGCGGGAATTTAAACCTTATCGCCAACTACGTAAGGGTTATTATTGATAGCAGCTCAAGTTAAAATACTACACGACGTAGTGCATCGCCTTAAGGCCCCGTAGTAAGCGTTCAAAGATGGCTTGAAAGGGAGATATGTAAATACGAATGTTAGAGGGAGCGCGCTAATATTTATTTGATAAAACACGACTCGTTTTAAAAGCATATAAAAAACTGTATACAAATAAAGGAAAGAAAAAAAAAGAGCAAAAATATCTCGAAAAATGTTTTAGTTACATTTAAAGATACATTGTGAATTTTTTCCATGCCTATGACATAAAATACCAGAAAAGTGTTTTTAATAATTTTTGAAGTTTACTCTGCAATTTTTTTCTATCGAGGGAATTTCATATTATTAACGTTTCGGCATAACACATGTACAGATATTATCTTAAAAAATAACATATATTTTTTTTAACATAAAAACTCAAATAGTTAAACTTGTTATAAATCCGTAGATATTGGGTATGCGGGGGCTTCGTATTGTAAAGCAAAACCTTGCAAAAAGCGTATTTTATTCAAATAAATTAATTAATTAATAATATCAGAATATAACGAGTGTCGCACATAACTTTGATAACGTCCCTTCATCAAAGATTAGTGCATAGCAACAGCGAATGACATTGAGAGAATGTGTAGAAAATGAATCATTTTAACTTTGAGAAAACAAAGTTTTCCTCGAATTTCCACGGTAACAAGCCAGTTTGTCAAATAATTTAAATCACACCTCCCCTCGTAGTATTCAAACACATTTTCATTAGTAATCTGCTCCTCAAGCTGTTCGTAGAAGCTCCAATTCGGTAGATTAAACATGCCATTATAACAAATTAGTAACTTAATCTAAACTAATTCGTCCATTTCCTATCTAAATCGTCGATCATAATAATTAACCGAGGGCTTATCTTTCGGCTCGCATCAGACGCTTTTATGGGAAAGCTAGAAATTCCAGCTGTAGAACTAGGAGACGACAAGCTGGCTCTGTGAATCAAGGGCGGGGTGACGGGTTGCTTTTGAGACGCACGAGTAAGGAATCCCTCATTTTACGCGGTTTTCTATTCGCGATTACGCTTATCCGCTATTAAGTAATCACAAAACTAATATTATGATTCGGAATACTTGAGCTGCTTATAAGCAGCCATATTCAAAATACACTGACTGCCCATTTTTAAAAATGAAATACATCTATTTGAATTTAACTTTTGTTTTCTTGAATAAATGAATGAATGAAGTGGAAAATAACCCACTTACCGACATCATCCGATCGAGCTGAAAATCGGTAGATACACCCGTTGTCGATGACAATGCATTCTGTCAACTTTTGGTGGCAATCATACATACAATCGCAGACATATATGCATTTCTCTAAAATTTAAAAAGGCTTAAATTCAATTTTCAGTGAACATATAGTCTTAGAAGATATTTTAGTTATTTATTTTTGGGGAAATATGGCGTGTTGCGCGACCTCCTTCTTTAGACAACGTTTCGAATAGTATAACAGTTTCCATCATCAGCCATTTGTACATAATACCCAAAAAATAAATCACTACCATACTTTTCGTGAAAAGCTCAAATAATATCTTTTAGAAGACATTTTGGAAGTTCACAGCATTTAAAAGCCAGACCCTGGGAAGGAAGGTTAAATCCTAAATCATTTTTTTTAAATACATCCATTAATAAAAAATGATATAACAGATTAAAAACACTGTTAATAGTTGATTTTTTGTAAGGTTTTGATCAATGGAAACTAGGTACTTTAGATCGCTATGCATCCATTGCTTGAGGCTGTCGATATCAACTGCTTGTAGCAGTCCACGTATTCCTGCCTATGTATGTCTAGCGTTTAGCAAAAAAAAATTGGAACAGGGTGATTCAATGTTTATTGGAGCCCTGTGAAGACGTGTGCAATCATCAAAGAAAGAAGAAACATGACCTTAATCTTAATCTTCTATCTATATAAATATAAATATAAATGTTCGTTTGTTCAAAATCTTCAGTCAGAAAGAAAAATCAATCAGAAAGTTCATTACCGATTGCTTTGAAATTTTGACACAACATTTGTAAAAAAAAAATTTTTACATACATAAATATGCAGGATATAAACAAGATATAAAAAAATAGAAATTAAAGTAGCCTTTCCTTAGTTAACATTAATGAATATATTCTACAAACAAATTAATTATTCAATAAAAACAACTAAAAAATGAGATGTGACAGGTGAAAGAATGCTTTTTCGCAAAACAGCGCCATCTGTTGGACAAACATGCTCTTTTCAAAAAAAGTGCCATCTAGCTAGCGGGATATAGCTAGTCACAAATAAATAACATGGTATTTTTTATTGCAGTTGACTGGTTTCGGTTTCAGTGCGCGCAAGAACTTATTTGAAAAGTATTTTATAAATGCTTTTTTACGATGCATTTCTACAAAACGCAGAAATACATATTGCGAAACGGGAAATTTTGAAGACAAGGCTTGATCGAGGCATCTAAATAATATTTAAAAAAAAAACACATACTGATCGCACGCCACTGGTCAGAATATAAATAGTCGAAAGAGGCATTACTAACTGAGGCAGTACCCGTACCCACTGTGCTCAGGGGCCAGGTAAATGGGCCCGGGAGACCCTGCGTTTCTACTTCTATTGCTTTATTATACAAAAAAAGCTTGGCACAAAGGTCTGGCATAGTTCGCCTTACGCCTTACGGTTTATGGTACTTGAAGGAAGGAAGGGATCCCAAAATTTAGAACATCTCTAACTTACATCAATGCTCAATATTAACTTCCATTGGCTACCTTACAAAAGCGGATTAAATAATGTTATTTTTCCCTAATAATGTTAAATTACCAAAGTTTGGTAGTCATAAAGATTAAACGAGTGGCTATTTTTAACCCGTTGAGTATTGCATTTTTTTCCACATATAAACCATATTTTATGCTTGATAACCAAGGATATTTTTTTGATAATTTTTTTGTGGCTACTAATTTAGATTTTTTCTAATTTGATTTTTATTAATCTTAGGCCTCAAAGGGTAAATTTTTTTAAGTGAGAAAAAACCCGTCAGACAAATAATATTGTTTTATTTAAAAAAATATATTTAAGCTATTTGTAATAAGAATGCAAAAACCTAGCAGAAAAAATAGATGTCACAAGGAATATTATTCACAAGCCATACGTACAATATGGAGCTGCTTGTTTCACAAAATCAAGAGATATTAATTATTTACTTAATTTCCTGAGAAAGAACACTGATATTGAAAGGGTTAATGCATCCGAAAATTGGTATTTACAGGATTCCCGATTGTGAACGGGTTCAGATTTGTGATATTTCCATTAGGGAAAAATACGAAGTCAAATATTATATAAATTAACACACTATTAAGGTAAAAAGGCCCCCTATCCCGGAGAAAAATGAGTAAGGTTGATTTATTAAAATTCTGTTAAAAACGGGATATCAAGCATTTCCTAGTAAAATATTAATACATTCCAAATACATCGGAACACCTATTTTGTGAAATTATAATGATGTTTATGAACACGTGTTCCAAGGTCGCGATAATACGTTCATTTTTACTAAAATTTGAAAATGAAACCTGTCAGCTCATTCGTTAAGGGCCTGCAGTCCCGTTTTTAATAGGATTACAAATAATTTGAAGAGATTCTTAATAAATTAGCAATATTTTATATCGGTATGTTTTCTCCGTGAACCAATATTTAAAAATAATTACATTTTCATGGATATGAACTTTAGGTAACAAGGGTTTATGCAAGACCCAGGTTCATTCTTTCTTTTCATCAAAATGTTCCTCAACACGGTACTCCCAAAGATGACATCTGTACGCAGCTAATATAAATTACAAACAAGGTTTTAATTTCAATTAAAAAAAACTGGTCATAAACTATGTACGTGACTTGTACTACGATACTATATTTCCACGTTTTTATTAAAACTGCTCATTTCAAATATTCACATAAATATCAAAAATACACATTGTACAGTGTTTATTGTTTTTGTGTTTAATTCGTAGAACTCCATTTAATATATTTTTTAATTTAATATAATTAAAGACTTCAAAATACAATTATTTTATCAGTTAATCGGTTTAACCGGTAATACATCATTTTAGACATCATAAAATTTAAATTGGTAGGGGGTAAAATAGAATCATATAAATAAGTCGTCTAAACGTGGTTATCACCACAGTTTGAAAATGGCCTTGAAAGCCGAAACAGCTGTAACAATAACAAAAACCAAAAAATACTTGCAGAACTTAATAATAATATTATTAAATTTGATTTATATTAAATTTTAAAAAAATTGCACTGTGTGTTTATGTAAATTAATTTGTCAAATAATAAAAATAATTGCGTGCTTTAAATCGCTTTATAATATTTACACCTCAACAACAGGATAATAAACGGATAGTGCCGAAGCGCTATGTTTTCTTAGCAAACGGAAGAAAAAGCACAATATTAAATACATTTGGAAACTGGGTCAAGTTTATTATTTTATTTCAATCTGCAAATATCTTACTAAGAAAATCCTAAGTTACTAAACTGTCATACGAAACTCGCTACCGTGATTAATGGTGCACAACCGTGGGTGAAAATATGAACACCTGAGAAAAGGAGAAATACCTTTTCCAAAGTAACTTCAGGTGTGTGGAATCCGAAGAGAGGCGAACATTTTTTCACTAGATGAATGGATATAGAAATATTAATTACCGACAAAATTTGTGACTATTACAAACACCATAATATTGTATTGTTGTACTGAAGCTCCGGTAGTGAGGAACATAAGATCAGTTCTTGGCTCTTGGCTAAAAGAGAATTTAGGTTTTGAAGGAGAGATAAAGGTTAGGTTAGATACAACTAAAGCTGGTTCTAACGAGATTTACTTTATTTGATGTATGACAGAATACTGCGTTTATCCCTGGGGTAGTGTAGCGCTACATTGTACTTATTTATTTCCCGAGCAAATACGAGATTTGAACATTGAAAGAAAGACCTAAATCTTCTTACGCCACCGAGCCGCTCCTAACTATCAAATTAATATCTAAGCAGTCAAAAGGGCAACATAAAGAAATTAATTATTGTTACTATAATACTGTGTTAATCCACCCCATCAAAAGAATCAGCCCTTTTTACGACATCACCTAGTTTCCTGTAGTGAAATTATGATTATTATTTGCTTTTGAAAAGTCGAGCTGCGTTATTAGCACAAATTATTCCCCGCGCCAAGCAATTACTTGCACATTTATAAAAAAGCAAAACGAATACACCATAGGTCACAAATCATCTCATACAGTCGTTTGACCCTTTGCCGCAAACGTATGGGGCTACTTTGCGTCGAGAAGGGACGAATTATTTTTTTTTTGTAATTGCTTTGGCAGGGATTCATACCTTTGCCTTGCTTTTCCCTTTTGACTGCTTGATTTAATTATTTATTTGCATGTTGGGAGTGGCTCAGTGCGTAGCCTGTAAACAAGATCGAATCGTCGACTAGTAGTGTCTGAAGTGTGAAATGGGCAGAATGGCAGAATATACACGAGTGTATTCCAAGAGCTCCCAACAAATCAGGAGAACTGCACTCTTACCAGTCACGTAAACCATTCTTCTGCTACTTCTTCCATAATTTACCCCTAGGTAAACAGATAGGTAATCTTGAATCTAAGATACTAGCTAAAAATAGAATACCTCGGATAAACGGTACGGAAAAATAAGAAAAACAGAAATTTTCAACTTTCTAATGCAAACGGAAAAATTGCAAAAATTACATCGAATTAAAACTTACGCTTATGTAAGGGCCTATATTATTACAGTAAATTACAATAATAAAAAAAACATAAATAAAGAGATGCCAGATGGCTTTACCTTGCTGAAATAAGGAAGCGTACCTGGGTGAGACCTGCCCAACCATATGACTTTTAAGAAGTAAATTTACGCAATAATTCAAAAGAAAAAGTAGTAATTTGTGCGGTCTTTTAAAAGTTTTCGTCTGTGGCGCAAACTCTCTTCCTTGCGAACTGAAAGGTATGTATTCAAATTTATTATGTAGGTACTATACTAGAACTTGGCAATCGAAACCTCGATTCACTCAGAATCTTGACTGGTTAACAGCTTACTTTGCTGAGTAAACGAAGTCTACAAGTTTCAAAATGATTTTCCATACGACTTTCGCAAGACTTGTTTTCATGCTCATTATTAATTTGTTGTTTCAAGTTTTGAACATTCCTCGGGAATGTGCAAACAACGAATTGTAAGTGGCCCTGGCGCTACCCATACTTAATAAGATAAATAAACTTATATTTACAAGATAAGGTTATAGTTAGATTATAGCTTGTTAGTTATAACTTTAACTCGAAAGGCATTGTTAAATACTAAATCTCTTGCTGAGTAGCGTTGAGATATAGAATATCTTCAATTATTGGTGATTTTTTTTTAGTGAAATAAACTTATGTTTCCAAACTAGGTTATTTTTGCATAGCATAAACGATAACAAATTATTATAAACAATAATTATTTGCATAAAACACTCATATAAATGAAACAAATCTTTCGAGAAAAAATAATAAAATAATTTACGTAGCATAGTTGCTAGTGCACCTGAATTGTGGGTTCGATTCATGTCGGCGGCATTTATTTTTTCTCGAACGATTTTTTTCAATTTATTTGGGTGTTTCAGGTTAATAATTATTGCTTATAATATATATTTTTAGTTTCTTTTAAATTAATGAATTCTTTATAAAGTGTTTTTATGCGAATCTAAAATTAATTATTTACGCACTGCATTGTAAAACTGAGGTGAAACCGCTTCCAGAGGATCGATTTATAGCAAATAATATATAGACTCGATTTTTAACATTTTAAAAGATAAATTTCTAAAGAGTATTTACCGTTTTACAATGTTCTTTAATGTCAAATTACATCATTATTAATTAATTACATCATCTCCTTCCCCTTCCCACTACCTTCAACATCCCAACATACCCAAATTGGGGATGCCATAGTCTCACTGGCTCCAGGCGGTTGTGGGCTATCGGCTCTTGTGCGCTATTCACATAAAAAAGAAACTTATAACGTAGGTAGGTACTTATATTCTTCGTAATATTTATATACCCTTGTATGTAAAAGCCCAATTGGCAAAAGAAAATAGTCAAGCAAACAATTTCGACAAAAAAAACCTTTGCCGAATAGAACCGCTTGTTTTATGAGAATAAAATAGAGATATTTTTGTATATATTGATAATAATACAGATATTGTAATATTGTATTGTATTACCGTAGAAAATTTCTCTTATGAATCCTCCCAGGGGGTTGCCAGAAAATGACTTATGCCCAATCTAAAAACAAATCCGCCATCGCAATATATCTCCCAATATCATATATAATATAATATTATTTTTATTTGTCAAATCTAAAAATAAAGATAAGGAAATTTCGCTTTTGTCGAAGATATTTCTTCGTAAGACATCCATCACTGGGACAGCTGTTTCGCGGCGTTCAATGCTGCCACTATTCTGTGTAATGTATTACGTGTCGAGTAGGCACTGTGGTGAAAATGGGATAAGTTATTTATTTTTTAATGCGGGTAATGACACAGTACATTAATAGGCACACTGAATGGATACTAAGTACCTACGCATTATACGATATGTCTAGACATATCTTCCGTGTAGATTTGAATATCACTATTCCCACACAGGAGGCCCTGAGGAAAATGAAGGAGAAGAAGTTCTGGGAAGGAAAAAGGTATGAGGGTGGGTAGGAATCTACGGATCAGTGTGTCCTGGAGTGAACGTATGATATATCCCTCCCGCTGCGACGCTAGGCGATGGTTTAAGATACCAGTTGGAGAGGTCAAAGGGTCGCCTCAAACCTGCCTCTTCCGATCCGGCACGTCACGCAGCTGGTGGGTAGGCGCTTCCTGCAAAACTGTCTCTCTTAAACTTGCTTGACATTTACGTTGCTAATATAATTGTTATATCTCTGCTAACTAGCAGATTTCTGTGATGGGAACTCTTGTGAAGAAGTAAAAAGTTCTTTACTACAATTTCGTATATTTACGTTACAATAAATATAAGTCTGGATTTAACTACACTGTTCATTACCCGAGGGCTGTAATTCTCTGTTTCTAGAAGCTTGAAGTCTGACAAGGATACCCCACAGGCAATTGCTACACTCTAGCGACATCTGTCGGTCTCTGGAGTAAGCTTTCTGACTAGTGCCATCTATTGCTTGAATACCCAACTTATTACCATACATCACAATAATAAATAGATTAATTGGATGTCGCGCAATTATAGTTGACCGAAACAACACACACTTAGAATTTTGTGTTTCAGTATATATTATGTTTCACTTCCGACAATGATGACCTTTTGAAACTTTAATGAGAAACATCCCTTTGTTTTGCTTACGTCTACTTAGATACTGTTTTTAGCGAGGAAGGGTAAATGTTGTTCGAATTTGAATTCAATAATTTAGGTTTTACAGTTATTCAGCAAGCTTCCAAGTGCGTTCTTTTTTAAATAAATCTATTTAGATTTTGTTTTCTTGATTGAACGAAAAAATTAATGAATGAATGAAATGGAATCTTGGAAGTAGAAATTCGCAGATAGACTCTTTGTCGATGACAATGCATTCTATTTGGTGGCACTCACGTATACACACGCGCGTACACACGCATTACTAAGTTGGGTGACAAATTTACGGCTGTTAATATACGAAATAAATATCGATACCAAATATGATTTAAGATTTTCACGGCCAAAAGTATTTTTGTTATTTGTTTTTGGGGTGTTATGCCGTGTTGCGCTAACTCCTTCTTTAGCCAACGTTTCGGACAGCATTGCAGTGTTCATCATCAGGGCAGATGTGTGACACATGTGACCCATCTGCCCTGATGATGGACACTACAATGCTGTCCGAAACGTTGGCTAAAGAAGGAGTTAGCGCAACACGGCAAAACACCTCAAAAACAAATAACAAAAAAAAAAAAAAAAAAAAAAATATATATATATATATATATATCTATACCATCCAATTAGGATTTGGCTGAAGTGATAGCGGTTTTCTCTCAATTTACCCTGGGGAGGAAGGTTAAATCTTCAGCAAATTATTTTATCATTATTTAGATCCGATGGATTCCCGTGCTTCTCTGCTTAGATCCGATCATCTCATTTTAAATTTAAATTAAATTTTTTATTATGTTTTCTTTATTTTCCTATGATGTAAATATTATCTGTACTTATACCCTCTATGGGATGTGTGGGATTGAACTCACCTCCCCACATCCTGGAATAAAGAATTTATAACTATTTTTATTATTTTTTTAAAGTTTTAAATGACATTTTAAATGTGTCCAGTTCAGTTGGGGAGGAAAGTTCAATCCTCAGTCAAACCAAAAAACTATTTTTTTTTTTCAAATACATCTGTTAATAAAAACAGATGTAATAAGAACAAAAACTTTTTAACTACTTTATTGATTATATGGAAATGTTTTTTAATTTCACTGCGATTTTTTTCTGTGGTTGACAAAAAATGTTGTATGCAAGCAATACATCTTTAAAAGTACTATTTCCCTCTCTACCCATAAAACTTGCGATATTTATTTATATTATTAACCTAATCAAATTAATATTTCAATACAAAATCAAATACATATTTCTAATTGATTTTTTCCCAGATACAAAAATTATTTCTTATTCCTTTAAAACATCACTTCCAGGAGTGGACACTATGCTAAACCTACTTACTTGTTGGGAGATGACGAGGGGTTAAAGATTCGTAAAGTTAATATTTCATTCGTGGGTCTACGATAGGCCTATGTATATTTGCGCTCAGAGATAATTGAAACATGATTTGTGTTGTACGACAAAACATTACAGCAGGGTTAAATTGCCAAAATTGGGGTTAATATTACAATCTTAGGTCTTAGGGTAAGGTTCAATAAATATGAAAGTTAGTGAGATTAAACGATAAAACACATATTTTTCAATTCAATGTTCGATTGATATTTTTTGCAAACGCCTTGATTATTTGCTTGTTTTTATCGTACAAATGAATTCAAAATTATCACAACGTGTGACAATGTTTTGTGGTATAAACAATAATTGAAGACCTCCACGGAAGAATTCAATTTAGGAGGCGGATTCGACAACCATTTATTGGATAACCAATACCTCTGCCATAGGTCACCCTACATTTGGTGACTTAGCAGGGGTGCCCGGGTTCATGGAGGTGAGGTTTGTCTAGGTTTTGGCACCTACTATGTGGCGGGCTAGATTTGGAGAGACTGGTTGTGGGAGACCTTTTTATATCTCCAGCAGGACTATCTCGACCCATTGCCTTGCAATGCAGTGGGAGGGATGGATTCATACGTCCTTCACTCCTGGACACACTGTCCCTCAGATTCCTACCAACCCTCATACCTTTTTCCTTCCCAGACCTTCCTCACATTGCTTTCGACGACAAAGACAAAGACGACATTTGTGGAGTTGATGTTAAAAAATATTCATTAGGAAGGCACTGGATATTTTATGTTTTATTTTGGGAACACTGCAATTAATATCTGTTGTTGATTTTTTTTCTACCCTTACAAGGACGCATGACCGGGACCAAAAATGACGAACCATCGCATGCTCGAACTGTCATCTCTAGCTATTAAAGCAGTAAACGAAAGAATACTCGGATATCCAGTATATAAAACTGAAAGATAATGTGCATGCATGCAGTCTCACAATAGGTGGGAAAGAGCATGGAGGAGTTACTGATGAAGGTTTGTAACCTACAAAAACATGTTTTGGAATAAACTCAGTTTTAAAGTTTGACCTTTACTATAAAGTTAGGGTTTTGGGAAATAGTCTTAATGTTAATTTAAGAAAAAAATATTAGAAGGTTGTTTTTTAATAAATTATAATACACAAACATAAAAATCATTGCGAACTCAAAAAACCAAAAATGTAGTTAAAAAAACTTTTGGCGGTGACCCCACGGTATGTTCAGGAAAGTTGACAGATTTGAAAATCTCTCCTAAATTTTTAAGAGAAATAAGGAATATAAGGATACATATTTTGAAATACGTACCTAATATGCCAGGTGTATACATTTCATTCATAATAACCCTCACATTTTTTATAACTAGGAAATATTTGTTATGTATTTATTTATATTATTCGCCCATACCTACTGTCTTTTACAAACATGTGATATATACAATAATTTTGTGGAATTTTATTAAAGAAGTAAAGTTTGTTAAATTTAAAAAAAATAAAACACACGCATATCATAATAATAGTAAGTTCTAGTTGGTATGTTGAAGGTGGTTAGGCTTAATAAATCAGGGCTATCTATAAAAAAAAGATAAATACTCATTTATAACTGAAAATCGAACCAGACATAAATATATATTTGCATGCCCTAAACTACACACTTCTTTTGCCCAGCACCTCTATACCCACCAAAGAAAATCAATTCTTTAATAAATTACCAGAAGAAATCAGAAGCATTAATGATAAAAAAAAACAAACATAAAAAAATATTTTAGGGAAATCATTAACAAAAAAACTGATTCCCCTAGTTTCACTTGAAAATCTCACAAATTATCCTACAATACTCTATTTATCCTCCATAATATATATTTCTTCTTTTTACCAAATACAACAATTTTTATTGATTTCAATTTCGTAATTATTTTTTACTTTGTAACCAAGTTATATTATATTTTCGCAAATGTACGCTTCTCTTCCATCCACAAGTATATGCTTTCAATGGAAGTGTAGTATAAATTAACACAGTATTATGTGATAATTTACATTAAAATAAATATTTAAAAAAAAGTTTATTTGAAATAAAAGTATTTTTGCATTTTGTGTACAAAATTGATTTTTCACGTAGATCCTTCTTACGGGGAGGTCTTATTGGAGATATAACATGAAAATGCTACAGTTTTAAAAGCGATTAGTCTGTGTTTCTCCACTTTCATGTCTAGGGGGTAACATCGCCGAATAAAAACACATTCCCCGAACCATGCATTAGAGGAATGGCAGAAAAACGCAAAGCACTTTGTCAGAAAAACCCTGGGAATCAGCACAAAAACTGTAACGTGATCAGAATGGATCAGAAAATCACTGGAATATGGTGGAAAGGAGAAGGCAAATCAAGGCTGGGCTAAGTGCACCCTATCATCAGATCACTTCACATGAGGGGATAATGTGCAGACAGGAAGGTTCACCCGAATGCTCCCCAGTCCCCACCCTACCTTGTTCCCTGTCTAGCACACTTCTCTATATTAGATCAAGTTTGTTGTATAAACCGGCTGATTAAAACACAAGGTATTTACGTAATACCCGGTATCATGATGAATTTAGGTTGGGTTAGGTTTTAAAAACGATTCCGCATACATACAGAGTACAAACAGAGGAGTACTAGAGGTTAGCAGACGAGTACATTCTTGGAATAAACCTTAATTAAGATTGAGGTTTAAAAAAAAATTAATATAATTTAAAAACACGGTTTTTCAGGAAAGGGTAGATACAATAAGAATAGCCAATGTAAAGCACTCATTAGGTGATTGAAACACTAAACGGCGCTATATACAGTTGAAGACCCCAAGGCAAGAAGTTGGTAACTTACATTTTCGTAAAAAATAAGTTAGAATGCTCTCTAAACTAATTCGCATACGCTCTTTCCAATGAACACCATGCCAGAGCTTAAAAACGGCAAGAACATGCTTAAATCAATGTGATGAACATGTTAACTACGTGTTTCTGTGACATTAAGTTGATAAAATCAGGGCAAGAACTTGTTAACAACTAAGTTAGCAAGTTCTTGCCGTAATTCTGTAATTAACAACTTCTTCCCATCTACATTGGTTTAGATTTTTATGTTTAACATGTTATTCACTGACTTTGACGTTTACCTTGGTGGTGTTAAAAAGTTTTGCAGTGCGTGTTTTTTTTTTTTTAAATCATCAAAAATAAGTTCCAGAGGTGAAAAAATGGTGAAGATGTGTCAAAAATTGATCAGGGAATCAGGTAAGCTGTATAAAACATTATCTTTCATCTTAATTTATCCTTAAAGTAGTTATAAAATGTGTGAATCATTTTTGTTTTGGTGTTTTTCTGTCTAAAAGTCAACAATTTTTTATTGTAATGCTTATTTATTTGTTTCAGGAAGTGTTCAAGAGTTCACTAATTTAGTACAACCTGAGAAGCATTTAGAAATACCTCAAAATAATGTAATTTTAATGGATGGTAAATGCAAAAAATATGTTTTACTCTGTGACTTTGAATATTCTTTTATGTTTTGAATTCCTTCATTAATGCTTTACAATATTTCGTTTCAGAAAGTGTTTAAGACTCTTTGACTAGTGTTGAGTTTGGTATATTATTAGGAATACCTCAACATGATGTCATGTTAATGGAAGGTAAACTTAAAAATACTTTATTGTGACACTAAATTCTTTTGAACATTGAACTAAAAATGATTATTTTATTGTACTTTGTATTTTCAGAAGATAATCAGAGTAGTCTAGAGTATATTGCTACTACCACTGGTACAGGAGATATAATTTTGGAATACGTACAACAAGATGAGATACTCAATACTTTAAATCAAACTGGCGAGGATAAGGCTTTAATTGCATTGATAACTTGAATTGAATTTTATTTTACTGGTTTGCATGTAATGAAAATTAAATTATTATTTTCAGATGCAGCTCTTGCTGTGGAAAGCAGTGTAGGACAATATACTGAGGACGCTGAAAGCGAAATTGAAAACAATTTAAACGTTTTTAATATAGAAAACAGTCATTTAGAAGGTAATTTGTCTTTTGCTGTAACCTAGGTATATAATTTCAGATTCACTTTAAAAAAAATCATTTTTGACTGTTCGCTAACTGATATGAATGTGTGTATTATTTTCAGGCACTAAAAAGAGTAGAAAGAGGCCCAAGCTAGGGCGAGCAAGAGAAATAGCGCGGGACGCTAGGATGAGAGGTGATTCTTATGTTAATTATAAAAAAAGCCTTAAACCTGCTAAAACACCAAAACTGGAAGAAAATCTTTGTGTTGGCAACTGCAGATTGAAATATAATTCAAGATTTAATGCCGAAGTTATTCAAAAGCTCTTTCTAGAGTTTTATTCACTACATTCAGAAGCTCAATCAACTTTGTTATTGAGATCGATAAATATTAAAAATATAACCAGGATCACTTCGGCCAAACGATCCTGCAATATTACATACTCTGTTTCAATACAAGGAAAAAATGAACAAGTTTTCAAACCAGCCTTACAATTCATTTACCAAATAGGTAGAGGCAGATTAGATATTTTGAGGAGAAAAGTAGCTGCAGGAGTTTCATCACCAGCAGTAAGTCACAGAGGTCGCCACTGCACGAGGCCTAACAAAACACCAGATAACCAGCTTAAAGAAGTAAGAGAACACATCAAAATTTTCCATGTAGAAGCTTTGCATTATTCCAGGAACAAAAATCAGCATAAATTGTACCTCGCATCCGATTTGTCAATCCCAAAACTGTATGAGCTCTATAATATGTTTTGTGGAGAAAAAGAGTATGCCCCTGTTTCGTTGAATCGTTACACTAGGATCTTTACAGAGGATTTCAACTTGTCGTTTGGTGTGCCGAAGACAGACACTTGTGGGACTTGCGATAGCAAAAAATCTGACCAAATTCATGTAAATATGTATAAAGCTGCATTTGAAATGCAAAAACATGATTAGAAAAAGGCATCTGAACTTTATACACAATACAAAAAAAAACTATCGGAAAAAAGGTTAACTTTCAAAAAGGAATTCGCTGGATAAGAGTGGGGGAATTCGGGATTTATAAATATCGCGAATCACTCTCCGAAGAAGAGCCTTGGAAAGAAGTGGATCTTAAAAAAAATGTGTGAAACATTATCTTCCCCGCCAATGCTATCATCAAAAGTGAGAGATAACAAAGAAATCGATGCGGCCAAATGTAATGATATCCAAAAATTATTACCATACCTGTATGAGGTTTTTCGTGGATTTTTTAAAAGTCTCAAAAAAAATTTGACACATGCTCTGCTACCTTTTCTTTTGAATAATAATTATTATTTACTTACTTTATATCAAAAAAAAAAGTTTAATTTGATTGATAAAATAAAACAACAAGAATTTAACATATTCTTGCCTTTCGATTCTGTATCTTCCTCACCTATCCCTGAAGATGGCATGAACATGTTAACTACATTTTTTTGTAGAAAACATGTTTATTTTAACTTTTAGACTGCAAAACTACTTAATATTACAATATGTAATGTAAATTTGGTTTGTTTACTATACCATGAAGGATCAGTACATTGTATATGACATTCAAATAAAAAATTATAAGGCAAAACGCAAAAGTCTAAATATCTCAGAATGCCTTCAATGTAAGTTAACAACTTCTTGCCTTGGGGTCTTCAGTTGAACATTATTTACTATCTGATACTAGAGTGAAGTATTATTGTAAACGGAAGTGGCGCCCTCTGTTATTTAAAAAAAGAACTGTTGATGTTTTCGAACACCGGTAGCGGGTTTTTATCTGCTTGTTCTTATTATTGGCACGTTTTAATTCACGGTATCGTCGCTAGCGTAAATGTGACTATAACCTACAGGTTGAAATAAAAATAAAATACGCCGGAGGTGATTTATCACATAAACGGTTTTGCAAATTATCTAAATATTATTAATTTTTTGGCTCGATGTTCCTCCCTTGGCCGGCTGAAAATTTAACCGTGCTAAGTTGTGTGTAAGTACGTACCTACCAGTAAACCTAACGCACATAACCTAAGCTAACCCAACCTAAAATTGGGTCTCAAAATGTTTTCAAAACATTGCAAACATTTTGAAAACAAAAACGTCGTGGGCCCTGCCTCAATGTTTCGTGTTTGCACAAACATTTGTTTCAATGTTTGTTGTAATATTGCGTGAAACGTAAAAGCACATACTGGTTTAAAAAATAATTCCATAATATTACACCTACTTATGTAGGAACCAAACTGAACCATTCAGATCTCAGAGCAGGTGTTTACTAGACTTTTTGATAAATTGGCATATGGAGTAACGGCCAATTAGGCCCCCTGCTCTTTCGAAGACCCCCAAAATACAGCGCACCGGCACAGGAGTTCTCCTGATTGGGGTTGTACAATCGTACCGTATCGTTATCAGTTTATTATCGACGAACTCAAGCGTGACTCGCGTGTGATGCTACTATTATAAAAAAACTACATTGTGTGGGAAGAAAAAAAATAATTTCACCCCGCCTCCGCCGTGAAATTAATTCTTAATTCTTGGGGTTGCAAGTTAATATAATATTATTTGTGTACAGTTATGTCACAACGTTAACCTAATGAACAGCTGTTGAGAAATGTCGTGGGAACTGTAATGTCAATATATTTTTTTCTAAAAAAAGATTGTTTACATTAGATTGTGTTGGGTAGGCACAGAGATTTTCTGAACATTATTTAATATTATTAATTCTCTGGTTTCACTCCCCGGTTTCGCCTGAAAAAAACATCTATTGGTCTATTTTTCACTATACAAGAGTGTCTAGTGGGCGGGCGACCGCGCGGCGATTGATTTTTATACAAATCTACAGTTTTATTAAGAGATTGATGAAATTTTATATGCGTGACCTTCAAAACAAGAGGTAGGTCTCTGTCTTCATCTGTTTTCGAAAAACTCTGCGTAAAGCTCGGACAACTCGGACAACATCTAAAAAATATATGTTAAATATTCATAGATCACGATGGAAATGACTTTATGTGCTGAAAATAGGTGCTATATGTAAAACTATATGCTCTTAAGATTAGTGAGAAAAATTAAAATGTACTTTTGTAAGTTAGGTAGTAAACAATAATGTACTTTTGTAAGTTATTTAGTAAATAAAAATATAACATGTACTTCTGTAAGTTAGGTAGCAAACAATAATGTACTTTTGTAAGTTATTTAGTAAACAAAAATATAACATGAACTTCTGTAAGTTAGGTAGTAAACAATAATGTACTTTTGTAAGTTAGGTAGTAAACAATAATGTACTTCTGTAAGTTATTTAGTAAACAATAATATAACATGTACTTCTGTAAGTTAGGTAGTAAGCAATTATGTACTTTTGTAAGTTAGGTAGTAAACAATAATAACATGTACTTCTGTAAGTTAGGTAGTAAACAATAATATTTAGATATTATTTAATATTATTTTTCAGTTAAGAAAGTGAAATATGTATATTTCTTTTAACTTAAAATATTAAAATGATGTAATAATAATAATGAGAAAAAAAAGGAAAATAATAGACATGGAACGAATAAAAGCGGTTCATGAAAGATTCGTACATATAGTACATGAAAACTTAAAATGTAAAAAATATTGTACCAAATAAATAAATAAATAAAAATAGTTCAAGAGGGAAATTACTTTGACAGCTGAAAATAGATGCGTTGGCCTATACAAATCAGGCGTAAAAATTTATGCAAGTTTCATGACGTCAGAGCTCGCCGTTAGTGGCTTACACAAAAACATTTTTAGTAGTTCGAATATAAGTTTTGAAATAATGTCCCAATATGTGATAGCTACGTCTGATAAGATAAATGCTTTTATATCTCAGTTTCATCGAATAAATCAAAATTACCTCGGACGTAAAAAGACGTCAGGCGTATTTTTACGTGTTCATCTCGGCTTTCACCTCGGGTAACATTGTGTTTTACCCCCCTCCCGAAACGGCCCAATAATACCTAATGTGCCTTCGGGGAAACATGAAAAGATTCCCATCATATTAGAATCTGTGTCAGACAGACAATTCCGGGATGTCACGGGTGGTTAGATACTTAAAAGACGAAATTACACAATATCAATTACTGAATTTTCTCTATTCAATATATAACACATGCTGCCAAAATTACACACGAACGGAATTACACGTAGAGAGAATAACATCTACCGGAATTACAAAATACCTATCATAACCGTCAAAATACCTAACATAACATAAATATTGTATTTTTTTCAATAAAATATTTATTTAGCACATCAACACTTAATATTTTACTTTTTTTTGTTTGACGTGTGTTATAAGGAACTCCAGTGAAAAATATTATGCTAAAAAAAGACATATAAATATTTATATATTCATATAGATCATCGAACGCTGATTCAATTATTATTATACGTAGAATTGAAAAATCTTCAATTAAAAACTTACAAAACACAACAGCTTTAAAATACACCCTTTGGTTGGTAAGACTGAATTTGTTGATTCATCACAACCAATCTACGTGAGTAATATATCTATGGTCTACAATATCCACATCGGGGTTACCAAATCGTGGAGAGTTCATAAGAATAGGCCACTTGCATCATATTTTTAAATTTTTTTTCCGGTTAAGGAAAATATTCTAAGACATTCTATATTATTATTATTTTTTTAATCGTATTTTTGAAACCCTGGGGATTTTTTGAAAATTTCAATCCGAAAAATCAGACCTTTTTTTATAAACCTGAAAGACGGGACATAATTTTATAG
Organism: Hesperophylax consimilis; assembly: GCF_061612785.1. Classification (NCBI taxonomy): domain Eukaryota; kingdom Metazoa; phylum Arthropoda; class Insecta; order Trichoptera; family Limnephilidae; genus Hesperophylax; species Hesperophylax consimilis. Next base: position 40,883,249 of record NC_142836.1, on the reverse strand, counting down.
GTGAGAAAAAACAATGATTACATAGCCGAAAATCATTTAAAAAAAAGAACGTTTTCCACACGAATGACACAGCAGAATAACGAGGCATACCAAAAATATTACATCTCATAAATATTTTTTTCCTTGATCCATCTTATTGATCATAAATCATTATAATGTACAACGTCTATATTAATAAATCCAATGTAATATACTTGTTCTTGTAAATTATAATAATAATAAGAATATAAAATTTGATTTTGATAAAATCAGCACCATAACCATTATACCTCTAAAACACGTACCGACATCTAAATTGTACGGGGTTCTCTTCACATCTGTCAAAAATTCAAACCAAATGAAAAGTTCGCAGAGAACAAACAATAAATCTAGTGAACGAATTAAAAAATTCGCCTGAAATCAAAGTGATGCCATATAAAAAAATTAAATCAGTGTGGAATTTTACAAAATTAATGGGAACATTTTCAGTAGACGGGACATTTTCATGTAGTGACCACACGAGCCCAAATAATGGATTTATTTATTTAAAAATAAAAATAAATATACATTTCTACAAAATATTACTAACATTTTCGTAATCTTAGTAAAAAGATCTATCCACACGATTTTTTCCAAGTCGTTATGAAATCCATGCAAGTGGCCTATTGGGTATTTGCGGGGAGAACCTTATTGTTGGAAAAATGCGGGGTTTTCAGCATTTCTCGATTATCCAAAAATTTTGAAAACCACTATTTACAATAATTGTGAGGACGTACTATGTTTCGTTTTTTTCCCCATTGATTTTCAAAAAAATCTATTTTTAAATCACGAACAAAAGACAGAATCCGAAAATAAATGCTAATTTCAATTGAATTTCGTTTCATTTTGGAGGTAAAGGAACTTGTAGGGATTTTGAGAAAATTGAACATTTCTTCATCTCTGGGTGGGTATTTTAGAACATATGCTTTGGCAACCCTGATCCACATACACATTAAAACCGATGACAATATTGTAATGGAGGTTTTTCTATGTATTTTTGCTCTTTGGTTCAACACAATAACATTAGTGACGAGATGATAACTTTTTACCAAGTGTCTTAAATGTTAAAATCAGATATTCTTAAAAATAAAACATGTCTAGACTTCCATACCAAATACAGCGCCGGTTAAAAAAAACGTTGACGTTTTGAGACTGGTGACCAGTGACGTCACAAGTCACGTACATAGATTTGATTTAATTAAAGCTTTGAAAATTATGTTATATATTAAAACTAAGTACATATACCAATAAAAATATACTGGATTTAAGTTAGAAGGTAATTATTGATATTTTTTTTAAATGTTCTGGATTACTTTATTTCAGTTAAAATTGGTGTAATTCCGTCCGTGTTTTTAATTCTGGCATTGTAATATTGGTACGTGAAATTCACGCCTTCCTATTTTCGCCTGGACACACTACGGGTATGTAGGAAGGGATAAATCTTTTAACTCTTTGGACTCCGTTGTCGCCGTCTCGGCGACATAGGAAACATTCCAACTCCGATGGCGCCGCAGTGGCAACATAATCAATGGGTATACATTTTATTGTTTTAAAAATAAAAGGGTCCTTTTACAGGTATACACATGGTTCTAATCAGTTATATATAGTACCCATTTACGATTGGTTGTGATTTTTGCTCTGTTTTTCATACATAAAATAACTACGCATTCATTTTATTTGAATATTTTTTACTGAGCAATAAATATTCTCACTCCATCAGTGACCAGGCTCAATGTAAAACTCTATATTTTAACAAAAGGTCCCCAGCGATGTGGTCTGCTCGAAAAGGGCAGTAAAAGGTGGCAGACGGGAAACCATTGAGTACTGTGACACGTGTCCTAACAAGCCACGTATGCATTTGGGCGACAGCTTCCTAAAATACCGCAAGTTAAAAAATTATAAAGATTAGAATATGCAAATTTTTCTTTTATTAACAATCTTATATGATATATATTTCTCAACATAACTATATAATTTTATTTACTTCTTTACCAAAAAACATTTTTTTCTAATTTTCTAAAAATATCGTAATTTTTACTCATATTTTTACATAACACTCTATGGAGTAGCTGGTATAAAATATTTTAAAAAAATTAGGAGTACAAAGGGTTAAAAATCTCGGAAAATAAAGAAACATAAACAATTTCAATTCGGATATAAAATCCTGTAGCGTGAGAAGGAGATGTGCGATAAAGGACGTTACTTTGCTGTTGTGTATTATTATATGTAAATCAGAAAACAAAGATTATTCATTGTTCATATTTTAGTACGAACAAAGATATTAAACACATCATAACTATTTAATGGCGAACTCTGAGGTTCGGCGGTTAATATCTTTGATTTCAAATTTATAGGTCGGTGGTTTGAAATCTAGACGTGCCCGGATTTGATAGATTTTATTTAATTAATATCAATATGTTAATGGTTACGAGTATTTCAAATAGCCAGGTACTTCCCAGCCTTCCTCTTCCACACCTCCTTTCTTTCCCCACTACCTCTATCTTCACAAAATACCCAAGATGCCATAGTCGCACTGGCTCCAGACATTTGGGAGCAGTTGCGACTATTGTGCGATACTCACATAAAAAACTAATTTTCACCCACATCTTTTGTTTCTATCTACAATATCTACAGTAGCGACGTCCCCAACTGTACAGATAAATGTGTGAAACGTTACAAATATCAAAAATTGGGTATGCCACAGCTCTACTCGTCCAGCACATTTAGGAGCAGTTGGGACTCTTGTGCGATATTTACATAAATAAGATCACTCTTATATGGATTGCCGGTTTAATAATTTGATCGATTAGTAGCTGAGTTTACAAATGCGTCTGTTTGTCAACCAGGCATGTTGGGTTCAATAATTACTCTGTTAGCTAAATCCTTCATCATTTTACAAGCAAAAAAATCGCTTTAATGATGATAGTAGAAGTTTTCAAATGTTGCCATGTGATTAGTATCCTGGGAATGTATTTATTTTTTAAAAAAATATATGAAAATATATTGAATTCGACAGTGAAATGAGAGCAGAACCGATCATTAACGAATTGTTAATAAAATTACAAGTGAATTGATTGAATTTGATTCGATCCGGATCGTCTGTAAAGTTCCCGGCTTTATTGAAACTGACGGGAATTGTGTCGAAAAGTGCTACATAAATATTCTCTTGAATTGAGGCTTTCTTGAAAGGAGGCTTTTATTACTTATGCCTGATTAAGTTAAAAACAGGTTAAGGGACTACCTCTTGGATGTTTAGAGCTGGTCGCATTATACCGAACAAGCTCTAGGGTGTTTTTTGGTATTTTTTTATAAGGTAACTTCATAAAAAATCTCCAGTCTTTTAAAATAAATATCAACTCAACTTTAATCTATCAATAGTAATGGAGGGAAAAATATAAAATCATGCAATGTCCAGTGTTATTTTTGTAAACTTTCTATTAAAAGTGAGCTTTTCTGAAGTGATTTTCTAAGGTAAGGAAGTTTTCTCTATCTGTTTGTAAATAATAAAATTAAATATAACCTAGGATAATCATAATAAATTGTACAGCATTTTTAAGGTGATTTTTCACAAAAACGGCGCTACACAAATTATCCAATTACTATTTATTATTATGTTATTATTCTATTGTAAGTGTATACTAACCCCTGGATTTGAAAGCGAGGATAAACTGGCAAGATGTTTTCTAGTTTGTGGCATAGTGTGAAATCGAATAGAAACTGTCTTTGACCGTGGTTGATGACCAGATCTGAATAGCTTGGTACTTTTTCCCCATCTCCTTCCCTTCCCCACTCCTTTCAGTCTCACAATATACCCCAGTTGGAAATGTCATAGTCCAACTTGTTCTGGAAAGATGAAAGCAGTTGGGACTCCCGGGCGTACGGTATTTACATTAATACTTATTTGATGTTTGCAGATACTTAATATGGATCCTGTACAAAACGCAAGTGCGCCCCACTGTTGAATTCATCAGCCACCTCTACTCTGGAGCCCCAAAATACTTTGAGGAATCGCTCGACTGTGTGAATAAAACACGTCCAACATTTGTAAACCGTTGAAATTTGTAACATGAGAACGGGTCGTTTCTGCGACTCGTTCTTCAGTTCATCGGCTCAGCATGTTCACTCCTTACTATCCTCAAAAATAACCTCCACACAGCATCCTCAAAGATGAATTGAGATAAATTCTTTTCCTCCGGAAATCAAATCACTGTTTTCCTGTGCATAAGACAATTTATATGAGCATGAACATTGATGTATTATGTATTTAGTCTACGAGTAATGAGCATGAACTATTTTTTTTACTTAAATTCATAAATATTTGTTATAAATCTATAAATGTTATATTACAACAAAATATAAATATAACTTTCATAGTTAACGGAGTATCATCATGATTTGATGAATGTTTTGCTACGTAACTTTAAATGTGTTCTTCAATTCAATAGAATCCATTGGGTATTGAAATGGAAAATAGTTATTGAAACTATTTGAATGGAGAATGAAGCCTTTGAGCTATCATATTGCACAGGTATTTTAACTCGAAAACAGAAATCTCACTGTGTGAAACAGTCAAAAGTAACGGGGAGCTCTGACATCGTTAAACTTGCACACAAGGCCGACTAGAGTTTAGGACTGGGCGCGCGACTGCCAAATTACGATGTTAATGTGTCGCTAAGTTAACAATAAACAGCTTTTTTAAACTAGCTTTTGGTCGCAATCACGTAAACGCACGCAGATGTATACGCATTTCTCTGAAATTGGATGAGATTACAGCAGTTAATATACGAAATAAATGTCGTTCCTACCCAATTTGGATTTAGCGCGGTTTATTGAAGTCCTGAGAAGATAGATCCGATCCTAAGTCAAACCATTTTTATTTAATATTTGAAAAAAATATTTTTTTAGATAGATAAGTATACAGGATATAAACAAGATATAAACAATAGAAATTAAAGTAGCCTTTCCTCACCATAAAGAGACAATGCTCTTGTGTTTGGTGAGGGAATTCTAGTACAATTATATATATCTATGTTAGTATTAAGGTAAATAAATTATTATGAAACAACACAAGATTTAAACAATATTACTTTTAGATGTAAGTAGTGAACGCATTTTGGACTTATAATAGTTTAAGGTAAAGTATTTGACTGTATTTCTTTGTAAAATATATATTAACCATATATAGTTTTTAAAGACATTTTAAAAGTTTACGGTAGGGGGAGGAAGTTTCAATCCTTTACCTCATTTAAATTATATTTTCACCTAAATGTCATTCTTTTAAATTTCGGAAATTTAGAATGTAACCTGGCAGTATACGTTACGCTACTAAATTGAATATTTCTGAACAAATTAATTACTAATATCTGATTGCAAATACACCAATACGGAATATTTATAGCAAATTTCTTGTTTTCATTCAAGTCATTTTTTTTGTCTTCAAGAGTAAGTCAGAACTCACTTAGTGTAATTTTTTAATCTTTTCCAATCTGTTTTTAAATTACGATATAAATACATTGGTCATTATAATATCTTTTTAGAATTCTTTGGAATTCACTTTGAAATATTTTTTAATTTACAAGATCTAACTAATTTAATAAATCTTAGATATGGCAAGAAGTTTCGTTTTAGTGGCAAGAAGTCACTCGGTTGAAGTTTTTAAATTCTGAAGGGTTTGAGGCAAATATCTTAGGTTTGAGGTAATCAATATTGCCAATCTTAGTTCTTTATCAACATCTTAAATTTGATCACATATCGCACATTGGAGAATCAGAGAGGCCTAACAATCTAGAAAATACAATATTCTTCCCATCAGTGCATGTCCGGATATTAATTTAAAAATTATCTTTTCTGGGGGTCTGGCTCAGTGAAATCGATAACTTTACAATATTGGATGGGTGGGCATAACTATCGACGATTTTATACCGATTTCACGAGCACGGTCACACTGCTGATATCTAGAGCGATATTGATAATGGAAATCGAAATACGCGGTCAACACTAGCGCATTTGTCCATGAATCAACGTTTCTACATTAATGATAAAAATTCTGCAAATTGGCAATACTGAATTGAAATATTGACTTTTATACCAAAGTTCCACATGTCATTTTTGACACAAAAAAGGGAGTTAATTAATTTTAGTCATAAGCCATAACTTTTGTAATAATAATCAATTGATCGCTTCTTAGATGAATTAATTAATACGTCTATGGATCGTATATACGATTTCTTTCAGTTCTAAGAGCTTAGTTAGTTCATCCCCACTCATTAATAAGCCAGTTATTTTGCATAACGAACGACATCATCCAAACAGTTGTGCACATTGACAGCTTATCCGATGGAGGCCGCGCTAAAAGTAGCGGCTTTTATTTACCGACTGCCGGAATCATATTCTGAGCGTGCTCGCAAATATCGTTTTTTGACCATAGACGGATTTCGTTTAGACCTGTGCGCATGACCTAAAAAGACACTGTGAATATTATATCAATCGAAGAAAGAAACAAATAAGTAATCCATTCGTTCTCCCTGGCAATCAAACGTTCGCATTAACTAAGACCGCGGTCCGTCAACTGCCCGTTATTCGATCCCACAGGGGCCGGGGATGAATCGGTGACAAAAGCTTTTTTGTTATCGCTAATGGATTTTGTGGAGTCGGAGACGGTCGTCATTTTGTGCCTACATCTCTCCGCAGCCATATTATAATATTTCGGCCCTGAGAATTGGGTTATATAAGTACACTCTTGGACATTGATATTATTACGGTCCAAAAATAACAAATAAACCTTTTAGCAAAATGTGGCCAACTACTCATATGAAACGACTTACACATTATATTTGTTGCTGAGAGCTTCCTTTAACTTCTCTTTCTGTTACGTGAGAATGAGTGTTATCTGACAACAGAGCTGTCATTGTCTGCTTATAATACTAAATGTTCGGGTTAGGTTTGTAGAATCTCTGTTTGTTTTTTAGTATTAACTGTCCCGAGCCTGCAGGATTACGGCAACCTTAATTTCGGGATGCTGTAAGGCTGAAGAAAATGGAAACGAAAACAATTTTATTTGTGTTTATTTATATAATATATTTCCATTCATTTTAAAGTTAAATTCATGCAATTATAATATAAGTCCAAATAATAAAGTGTTTCTCCAGTAAGAATGATATGTAGTGTAAATGATTTATATTATATTATTTAAAAAGCAAATATCAATCTACTAACCTGACGTGTAATGGAGAATTGTGGTTTTATTTTAATGTGAATTGGAGTAATTTAATTTAAGTTTTTGTATTTGAATGCGAATTGTTGTACTTGAATATGAAATGTTGCATTTTAATGTGAATTGGTGTATTTTAATGTGAATTGGTGTATTTTAATGTGAATTTTTATATTTTTATGTGAATTGTTGTATTATAATGTGAATTGTTGTATTTTTGTGCATTGTTGTATTTTAATGTGAATTGTTTTATTTAAATTATTTTTTAATTCTTTTTACATCTTATATTATTTCATATGTGTTATTTTTCTTATTTCTCTTCATGTTGTACGTCTATATTTTGTTATTTCAAATTGTTTTTATCTAGCATCTGTACATAGTGAAATATAAATCGTAAACTATGCGTTCTGTGAACATTTTTAACTGGATTGTTAACGTCCTTCCCAAACCGAATGCGAACAAGATGGTTCCATGATAACTCAACACAGTGACTATTCAACATACCTTTAAAAAGTGATATAAAGTCATTAGAAACGATGAAAAAAAAATTTAAACCTAACCTAACCTAACCTACTTAACCCAGTTAAAAAAGTTTTTGTTTCATCACTTTCCATGACTTTATATAACTTTTTAAAGATGTGATGAATTATCATTTTGATTCCGGTCACCTAACAAGATATACCACGATAATATTCTAAAAAGCAAAAAAATAATAGTGTTACGGAACACCTCATTAGGAAAACCTGTGCTGAGGTGTTCTCGTGTTTTGATACAGTGTTGTTGGGAATCGACTGTATTGTTGGAAATTTTTTAAATTTTTTCAGGATGATTTTCTCACAGGGGCGATTCCAATAGTATTTTTCACTCTAGAACGGAGAAAAAAATATAAAGTATTGCGTTATTTAATTAAAATTTGACACGTGAAATAAACTGTATAATTTGGTGATCGGGAGAAATATTCATTTAATTTCGTTGTGTTAAAGAGGCAGTCTCAAGTACCACCCTTCCCCTAAAATAAGCCTTGAATTGAGGCCTAAACATGGAACTGAACAGTGACACTAACAGACAGACCGTAGTGCGTAGCTAAAGCCAACGTAACGCTTCAATAATTATTATGGGTATTATTATTATTAAATCGCAAGGGTGTGCCAAGGTATAGTCGTGTTGTGCATGAAATAGGTACCTAGAGGCGTCTAGCACCCGGATCCGTCGAGGACCTAGATGTGACAAGGTTCTGGAGGCGCCGAAGATTCCGCAAAGTTTTGAAAAATTCAGTTATTTAAAAATAACTATGAAAAATACAAGAAAACTTCAGAAATCAATTGCAAGTACAACAATATAATATGCATGCTTACGCATAATGCTGTTTAGGCTACCGCGTTACTGAAACCCTTCAACGATGTTGGCCAAAGGTCGTGTTAAAGGCACAGGGTCGCTTGCGACCCTTAAAACTCTAAAACTTTTAAGTCATGCATGAAAGCGTGTTTAAAAAACCAAAAAAGTCTAAAAACATACTTAGGCACAAATAGTTTTTTCTACGAACAGACTACCTTTAAGCAGATTCCAGCAATTTAGTTCAGGTTGATATTTGAAATCGATGTTAGGTTCACTATATATATATTTTTTAACAATGTATTAATCATATTCATACTACATTCCTTCCTTCTGAGAACAACGCATTGTAGGCTTAGTCCAATCAAAAGTTTTATAGTTATAAAATCAAAGATATATGACCTTCCCCTTTCCTGGACCCTCACTCACCATAAACGCAAACTCTACATAGCCAATCAAATTCAAAGTAGCACTCAGGCTCCATCACATTGCAAAAAATCACGCCCAGAGTGATGAACAAAAACGTGTTGGCGCAAACTAATATTTGCCGCACGGCCGGCGCAGTTGCGGCGCACTTTAGGTTTGGCGCAACCCTGTTTACGCTTAAATGTATGCGTTCTGTATAATTATTGAAGTATTTCTTCACTGTAACAATACAATTTGCATGTTTCGGCCGTTATTTAACAAAACGTTGGTAATCTGATTCACGCGGTGAGGGGCAGCCGAATTAGGGGCCGCGGTCGCCGAATTCAGGCCTAGTCAACTCACTCGCCCAGTGTTTCCCTGCAATAGATTAATTAAGCATTCCCGCAATCACCCAAGGTGAGAGCTGAGGGGCGGAGGGGAAGCAATGAAATATTAAGTGTTCCGCACAATCACTGTTGCTAACCCGAAACGTATTTTTACACAGTGTATAATCGTATTGTTAAAAAAACATTTTTGGTGTGAAAAGGTGTACCTAACATGAAACCCTTGTTGAATTGTAATTTCTTTAGGGTAGAAAAACTGAGCGTATGAGGCAGAAAAATTAACACCATTCCAGATTTGCTATGCAGCTTACCAATATTTTACTAAGGCGAAACAGATGTCAACGTGAAAGCAAACATAACTTACAGAAATTCATCGGTTCGTGTTTCACTCTAAAAGTCCGCGAAATTCAAGCTCTGACATCAAGAAATTTATACAGTGGGCTCTTATTAGTTAAGAAAATCAGCTATGGACATTTGTAATACTCATTTGAGTAGATATTTATGTTTATTTTTTGGAATAACGTTATTGAGTAAAACCTCAAATTGTAATATGTAATTATTGAAGACAATATTAGCGATTTCTAAATGAAAATCTGAAACAGAAAAATCAGAAAAGGATACGGTCACATCTAAGACTCGAACCTAGGACCATTGCCTTGCCGGGGTACCGCTCTACCACCGAGCTAATGGGACCCTATCCCCTTCGGTCACATTTAACTGTATCATACTTCGAATAAGAACTACAAACATTGTCTTCATTTTTTTCACTGCACATTTTTTATTGCCAATAATAATTTTTTTGTATAAACATGAAAACTATATTATATTTTTTATTATTATTTATTATAGTTAAAGAAATATAAATATTTCGCACTCTATATAAATAAAAAGCTATATAATATAACAAAAATACATATTATCTGATATTAACAATTATTCTACAAGGACAATGTAATTTTGATCATTCATCTTATGATTGAACAGTTATAACAAATATATTAATTCGACTCTCCGTTTTCAGACTATCGGGAAGGAGATTGTAAATGTGTATACCCTCGTGGCCCATACTTCTATTGCCACTTCCAGTCGTTACTGTATTAGTGTACAATTTATTATGTTGTCTTGTTTGTGTATTCGTGTACTTGTGACGTTTTTATAAATGTTGTGTTGGTGTGTATAAGCCCATTTTGTATTTAGTAGATGAAAAGGCATGTGTTATATTCGGACACTTTTATAATTTCCCAAACTTCATTTCTTGGTATTGGTTTCTTCGTGGGGTAAAGTTGAAGATTTTTTAAAAATATTTTCATTATTTATTATTTGAAAATCGTTTAAGTATATAGTGTGTTTGTTTTCCCATATTTCTTTTAGATAATTTAGATGGGACTGGATCAAGCTAAAGTATAAGCACCTCTTTACTAATGCTAGTAGAAGATTAGCTAAATACTAATAAAACAAATCGGTTTAGGCAAAAAATCTAAAACATTCTGCTTTTTTAAATCGTATTTTTGAAACTATGGCGAGATATTTCCAATATGAGAACTGACGCAACTAATGCATTTCCTGGTTATCCAACTATATTTAAAAATAATGCTTACAATTACTAGATGATAAATAAATAAATATTAACTTCGGTAGAATTTCCCTTAATTTTAGAGTATGGGGAATTTGTACTGTGGGTACTTTAGAACATATGCATTGGCAACCCTGGTTATAATATCTGTCAAATTTCTATGATTTTCTGCGGCTTATAATATAATGCTTTCAAATAATAAAGATGGTTAGGGAATACGCACAATTCATCAAAAAACCCAAAAAACTCTCAAAGCTATTTTGTGCATGTTTACTTAAACCCTCAGTTTTAAGTTGAAATCAAGTGCTGTTTTTTTAAAGAATGCAGCGGAATTTGAAGTTTATCAAATATTTAATCGGGCGAAATAAAGAAATTCCGTTTTATCAACATGTCCATATTATAACTACTTGCATATAAATTAAAAAAAACTTTGCTTGCGTTCATAAATTACTGTCCTATTTTATAACGAATCTCATGTAATGTCAAATGTCAAATATATTTACGTATATGTCAAAATGAACGAAATACAGTGTTGCTATATTTAAAAATAAAATCAGTGTGGAACTTTACAAATAATACATCAAAGACGGGTTATTTTTACGTAGGGTAAAGTAACAAAACGGATTTATTTATTATATTATTAAAAATACTATAATTTTTTTTTGTGACATCTATAGTCTATCCACGTGATATTTTTTCAAGTCATTATAAAAAGCATACAAGTGGTAATCATCTCACTAATAGTAGTGGGATAACTTTTTTTATTAAGTTTTTCAGATGTTTGTCAATTTGTAGGCCCAGGTATTTTCACTGTCTAAAATGTGTAGCTATATTTTGTTCTATTTGTAGTGTTTCATGCAACGGCGTTATTTTGTTAGGTGAAATAAACGGTTCTTAAAAAATATATATTTTGTGACTATACTTTTAATTATCCAGTTGTTTGATAAGTTAAGATCCATTTGAGATTTTCCTAGTAAAATTTTTGCCAAATTTCTTGAAATATTGCAGTGTCATCTGGGTATAAGAAGGTTACTCCGTTTTGTTTTATTTATTTTTTATTATTTTTTATTTCTTGCTAGAGCAATCCCGATGAGTTTCAAAACTCACTATAGGACGAGAGGAACTTACAATACATAGGTGGGATCTTTTAATTGACAGATATTGTGTAATTTATAGGAAAGTTTGTGTGAAATGAAACACTGTGCGTTAAGGCAAAATAGATTATTTTTAGATTTTCGGTCCAATAGAGAGTGAAATATCATCAAGTATTTCATTTTATTAACCAAAAGGTATTCTTTCGAATGTGGGACCTTCGCTCTGTGATGTGGTGGGGGTGGAGTTAGGGGTGGGTGCTCTTCGTATATTGAGATTTATTTGCCTTCTAATGAGAAAACATTGCCGACAGTCCTATGTGGGGTGAGATGGGTAACTAAAAAGCCTTACACACGAATCAAATTGCTTTCTCATTTTGTGATGTCAAATATACCCTAGACAAAATGTAACGCTTTATTGGAAATGGTATTATTTTATGTACTTGCAAATTCTAATTAAGTAGGCGGATGGAAAGATAAAGGAGAATATATGAAGCGTAAGTGAATTGTAGAAGAAGTCGGGGACACCCGAAAAATCCTAGAAACGATCAAGAGAATCAAATACCCATTATTTTATACAGGGTGTATCGGCACGTACCCAACAAACTTTAACCAACTTTTCCTTAGCACATTTGGAGTAAAAAATGTTATGGGCACTTTGCTGTTCGGTAACATTTTTTTTCAATTATAAACAAAAATAATAAAAAAATCCACACTCCGTCACTGTCATTGGCATTGTTTCTCGTGTTCAACAGCTGTTATTAGCAAGTGTGTCAAAAAGCGTCTTCGCTCTTTCATACACACTAAATAATAATAGTTAAAAATGAGACGAATGGTGCCATGCCATTTAGTTGTGATTGTAAAAGCGCGCCAATGTAGGTACGTACGTATATTATTCAACGAAACTCGAATAAAATATTGCCAGATGGGTTTTCAAACTGTGATAAAGGATAAAACAGTAATGACATGTGGTGAAAATATGAGTGGTAAATTTTTTATTAAAAAAAAATGTTACCGGACAGCAAAGTGCCCATAACATTTTTTACTCCAAATATGCTAAGGAATAGCTGGTTAAAGTTTGTCGGGTACGTGCCGATACACCCTGAATATAAATCATTTTTAAAAATTATTTTTGATATTCTTAACATTTCGGAAGATATGATTTAAGATTTTCACGGCCAAAAGTATTTTTGTTATTTGTTTTTGGGGTATTATGCCGTGTTGCGCTAACTCCTTCTTTAGCCAATGTTTCGGACAGCATTGCAGTGTCCATCATACACATCTGCCCTGATGATGGACACTGCAATGCTGTCCGAAACATTGGCTAAAGAAGGAGTTAGCGCAACACGGCATAATACCCCAAAAACAAATAACAAAAATTTCGGAAGATAGTTATAAAAAAAATTTAAGGTTATCTCAAGAGTCATAATGAAATAATGGCGTATCATATGTAAAATAACTTGGCTACGAATCCGGAGGTCACGAGTTCCTATCATAGGGTGTGCAAGAAAATTTTATTTAAACTAATATATGGTGTATTTGCAGCACACATCAGAGTGGTAGATACTTTTAGTATCGCCATGTTGAAACACCACTGTTCAGAATCGAAACGTTGCTTTAAATGGCTTTAGCCGTGTTTGGTGACCAGATCTGAATAGTCAGGTACTTCCCCATCTTCTTCACAACTCCCTCTTCCTTCTACTATCTTCATTCTCTTCTTGGGAGCAGTTGGGACTCACATAAACAAACCTAATTATTAGTTAGTTGTTACCTGTTACCTGTTACCTGTTATGAAAAATGGAATTCAACATGACTTGTGAAGCTGAAACCTGAGAAATTTTTTTCTACTGAAGCACATTTAAAAAAAAACGGTCGATATAATATATTATATTATTTATTTATTTTCACATATATATATACGGCACAACATGTGCCATTCACATACTAAATTACAGAGAATAGTACAGCAACATAAGGAATGCAACAATATAAATGTAAGTATAACGGTATAATCAGTAAATAGTAGTAAGGTTAAAAGTATGAAAAAAAAGAGACATAAATAAAATATAAGTAGCAATCTGTAGTATAGTATTAAGTCAAAGTAAGACATTATATGTAATAATCTATAATAAAGTAGTATAAGCTAGAATGAAGTGCTTATAAAATGTCTGAAAGGCAATAAGAGTTTGTAAAAAATAAAATAAAAAAATTAAGTAAGGTATAAACTATTAGAAAATGAAAAGAATAAAATATATACTATTATAATATGAAAAGGAAACAAAAGTAATAAATGGGAGAATCGCGTGTATAATAATAATGTGCGACACATGGAGTACTAGTAGTTTTTAATCTGAAGTACATAAACATTATGATGGTATGGTATTATTCGACAATTTTTGTTTTATGCATCTTTTATATGATAATAGACAATCGGCGTGATCGATGTTGGAATATTCATTGCCTAATCTGTGCAAGCGATGTATTATTGAATTTTGTTCTGCGTTAGTTCCAGTATTGTTGCAATAATAAGGTGACTTGAGTCTAGTTTGTCTACAGGGAACATGGTAGTTTATCAACGAAGTTAATTCAGGGGAGTCAAACCAGTGATTGATTATTTTAAATAAAAAAATTAGATCATTAAGTATTCTTCTATGTTTTAACGATAAGAGATGCATTAATTGTAATAATGAATCGTAATCAATGTCGTCAGAGGGAATTCCTAATTTGAAGTTAATTGTTCTGAGAAATTTATGTTGGATTCTTTCAATGGAGTTTGCATAGTTTTTGTAGGAAGGGTTCCATATAGACGAATTATATTCTAATTGACTTCTGACTAGAGTTGTATAAAGTAATTTTAATGTATGGATATTTTTGAAATCTTTAGATATTCTAGTAATGAAGCCCAACATTTTCATTGCTTTACTAGTAATGACATTTATGTGATTATTAAATGATAATTTACTATCAAAGATTATACCGAGGTCCCTTATTTCAGGTACAGATAATAAAATGTGGTTGTTCAGTGTATAACTATATTTGATGGGGTTTTTTATTCTGAAAAAACTCATAATTTGACATTTTTTAATATTAAGTGTAAGTTTGTTAATGGAACACCACTCTGCAAATTTTTTGAAATTGGATTGTAGGGACAAACAGTCATTGATATTTTTAATGATTTTAAATATTTTCATATCATCAGCAAATAATAATATGTGAACATCAGAGAAAATAGAAGTGACATCGTTTATAAACAGTATAAATAATATTGGTCCTAAGTGTGAACCCTGAGGCACACCGCTAGTGGCTTCGAATTCGTAAGACAAGTGTTCTTTGATACATACAGTCAGTATACGTTTTGATAAGTAATCCTTAATCCAGTGTAATAGTTTACCACTTATTCCAAGTTTTGACAATTTATTTATAAGGATTTTATGACAAACCTTGTCGAACGCTTTACTAAAATCCGTATAAATTGAGTCGACTTGTTGCCTGTTAGCGAGAGCACATGAGATAAAGTTTTCGTATAGTGTAAGATTAGTTAGAGTAGATCGGCCAGAGACAAAACCGTGTTGAAAAGAAGAAATATTAAATTTTACACAAGAACATATTTTATGAAGAATTAACTTTTCAAAAACTTTCGGTATCGACGATTGTATGCATATCGGTCTGTAATTTTCAACAAAAGACTTGTCTCCGCTTTTAAATATTGGAGTAAGAAAGCTGTTTTTCCATATTTGCGGGAACTTACCCGATGAAAGTGATTGTTTAAAGAGTAGGTATAGTGGGTAAGAGACGCTACCTGCACAGTTTTTAAGGAATATGGGGGGAATTTTATCTGGTCCTGAGCAACATTTGGGTTCCAGTAGTTTAATACAAGCCGCTATGTCTTTAATTTCAATATTAATCTGGGATAATTCTAAATTTATATCTGACTCGAAGTTTGGAATTGGTTCGTTAGGTATATCTGCTTCATACACATCTTTAAAAAAATCTGCAAATAAATTGACAATTTCATTAATTTTACAGGAAGTTTTCTGTTTATGGTGCATAGTTTCAGGTATTCCAAGATTATTGTTATTTAGTGATTTATAATACTTAAAAAAATGTTTTACATTATTTCCAATTGTAGATATCACTTAACTAAACGGTTGTACCGAAACCGGTTGGCGTGTGTACGTGTAAATAAATAATAATAATTAGAATGTCATATAAGTAATCAAAGCATAGCATTTCATCTGATATTATTTGTTTGTTGCGTGGGTTATACGCCCTAGGAGATCAGATTGTAAGTAAGAACTATGTTTGTTTGTTGAAATTAAAGTGGTTCCAAGTAAAGTTATATAAATTTTGGAAGAGAATAATCCATCACAGAAGGAAAATAATAATGGATGGTAAAAGAAAAATAAAGAAAAATGTACATACGTAAAAATTATATGTAAGCAGTAAAAGTATATTCAATTGCTAACAGTTACCTCTCCTAACCTAACCTCCAACCGATCTACAGATAATTTTTTATGATTACGAATAAATTTTCTAACGATTAAAAATACGCAATTTTTAATAATAATATTATTAAATTTGATTTAATTTTAGTAAAAAATGTTTGTTTATTTATTGTTTTTTTGGTCAAAATGTCTGTTTCCAGTTTGCAACAAAAATGAGACAAGATTCCATATTGTTTGTTTCCAGTTTGCAACACAAATGAGGCAAGATGTCATATTGTCTGTTTCATTTTTAAAATCAAAATCACAGTCGAAGATGAGTAATAAAGCTTTATAAAACTTTGATCGCTAAATTATTTAAAAAAATCGTGGTATTTTAGAAACCACATAAACTTCTCATTATTGTAGACATAATAAACTGTAATAAACTATAATAACAATAATAAACTGTACTGTCGAGGTGAATAAAAGGAAAAAACTACCCAACTATCACAACAAAATAGATTATTTTTGTTTGTAGATAATAGGAAATAGGAATCCCCCTCGTATAGAAATTAATTAGTGTTAAAATCTAAAGATACCAATGTAAATTTTGTTTAACCCGCTAAAACAAAGATTAATTATAGTATGTGAAACGCTTCCCTAGCTGACTCCGAATTCCTCCCCCTATACATGGAAACGACAAACCACACATTGCGCTGTACAATATTTGTGTTCTGCACTGAAGAGATGAGCCTATAGAAATGTGTAGGGGGCGTGTACTTGGCCCGAATTAATGTGAATTTTTCCTTACTTGTGATATTGATAAAAAAAATTCAAATATTGAAATTCTTTCTTACAATTATCAATTTTATTAGCATGTTTGTGGCCTAAGAGTCGAAACGTCTTATTTAAATAGAATATAATCATTTTATTTCAAATAGGAATATGTTTACACTTCTAGGACATAGATTTTCAGTATTGTTATTTTAAAAAATAAAACTTATTTTTATTTTTAACTAAATGTAGCGACGTTCTGTTTTCACTCGGCTATTTGGTATTTATTCATGATGCCTGCCGTGTTGCAGGTAATTTAAGGGGTAGGATGTTTTGCACAATCCTCTCTATAAGCTGTCAAAAGCAATATTCATAGGATAAGGTTTTTTTTTTTTTATAGTGAATACCTCACAAGAGTCCCAACTGCTCCCGTCTGGAGCCAGTGAGACTATGGCATCCCCAATTGGGGGATGTTGTGAGGCTGAAGGTAAGTGGGGAAGGGAAAGAGGAAGGTGGGTAAGTACCTGGCTATTCAGATCTAGTCACTAAACACGGCTAAAGCCATTTGGAGCAACGTTTCAATTCTGAATGGTGGTCTTACACCAGGGCGATACTGGTAGTATCTTCCACTCTGGAACGTGCCGCAAATATACTATATATTATTTTAATTAATTAATTGTGAAATAACACAAATTAATCAAATAAAATTTATTTGCGCACGCCGGGTTCGAACCGCGACCTTCGGAATGGCAGTCCAATGCGTTACCACTGGACTATGCCGGCCGTCATATATATTTTAGATTTAAGATTTAACGATTTATAACGATCAAGTTTCCTATTCGGTACTCGAACCTATGTATAGTAGCTATACGATATAAATATCGAATAAGTTATCCGAGTTTTCTACCCATTGGGTATTATTATATAGTATTGATTTATTAATTTATTACGTACTGAAGTCTCCGGCTTTGCCAGGACTTTGCATAGAATTTTTAGAAATCAGACTTACACAGTGATCTTCTTCTTATTTTGAAGGTCAAGTGTGCAAAATATTACCATTCTCGGAATAAAATTATAGATTGACAATCTTCTTTATACAAAAAAGATAGAAGATAATTAATAGTTATCGAGAGGATAGTGAAATACCCCTTTGAAGAAATGTACCAAGTGGTTTAACATTTAATAACACTACTTATGTAGATAGAGATAAGGTTTAAATTCCCGTTTAACACCAGAAAAAAATAAAAGAAAAAATTCAAGCACAAATATTTCAAGGTTTAATGATCATCTTCTAAAGAACTTATTTTTTCACATTTATATAAATAAAAACGTACATATGGTTACAAAATATATTTATGTTCGCAATCTCACCAATGAAGAAACTGGTTCTTGTGCTTGGAGAGCGAGTTACACTAATTATAAGAAAGATAGAATACCATTATGCTATAGGTAGGTATATATATAATAGGAACAAATAACTTTTGAATTCTCTATATGTGTAGTTGTACATATATAGTATTCTGTTACATACTAATTATTGAGTAATTAGGAACATCTAAATACAGTGGATGTGAATAGACTGATACTAAATATCAATAACGGGAAAAACAGGCCATTATTTAGTTAATTATTTCTGAAAGTGAAACTTCAGATTTATTTTAAATATGTTAATATCCTTTAATTTCTTTATTTCAATCGTTCGTTAAAAATCTTAAATCTCCGAAAGTTGTTCGCCGATTTCTTTGTAATTTTTCAACGCATCCGAATACGTGTGTTTTTATATACAGATGTCACCTCAGGTTAAAACAAACGAAGAGGAGTTAGTGAGTAGGAGATTTTGAACTTTAAAGCGGTTTTTATAGGCCTGACACATTATTTTTTTCATGGCTTATAAAAAGACTTTTCAAAAAAATGCTGGATTATTTCAAAAGTTCAAGAAGTGATCTACTCGCATTTTTTAACAAAGTATTTAAAATACTTCAAAGCGATCAAATTTTCAAACATAAAACACATAATTATCCATTGACTCGCATTGTTTCGTCTTAACCTTTAGTATTAAGATATTTCGTATGCTGAAAGAAGACATTTTCAGAATATTCTCAGTAACATTTTCCTAATAGGCAGATAGATATGGCCGTTGACTAGAACATTCTCCATAAATATATGATACTTTTTATAAATTTTCCATGAAAAGACTTCCTAAGCCCAAAAATGTTTTATGGCATATTAAAATACTCGTACTTGTCCACAAACTGTACTATACACTCCTACAGTCATTTTTCATTACTCAACGGATCCTTACATTGAAGTAACCATTCAAACCTTTTTTCTTTTTGTGTTCTGTTCGGTCTAATGTAACAACGGTTCGTAACAGAGAAACCTCATCCTTATGCCCTCATTTTCGTATTCCAAATTCAAATAACGAACCTCAAAAAAGAATCGAATGATGTTTGAATTTGAGATTCGAAAATAAACCCCAAGTTGATAAAAACACGCAATAAGGTATTGTTTTTACCGCGTGTGGAATAAGCGAATGGAAAAGAACGTGAAATACGGTTCTTAAATTTGATTATAGTAAGTGAAACGGTATTGTAACTGCTTGGCTATTCGTGTTATTGACCTTTATGATATAATATCGGTGTTTCTCAAAAGTAAAGTAGCCAGGCCAAAATCATGTTTTCGGTAGAGGAACGAACTGAGTGAAGCCATATTTTGATGAAGTGATATAATATTAATTATTAAAATTCAATTGAAATAAGGAACCTACTTGTTCTTATTCTTGTTATTCGTACGGTGGAATAGAGTTGAGAGTTGTACCGGAGTAAAAAACCACCCCGTAAAAACAATTTTTTTTACTATATTATTTTTAAATGTCACTTAAAATAATTTGATTGAAGATCGAATCTTCCTACCCTGGAACTGGAGCGACAACTCTACGAACATTGCTAGATTCCGATCGGTTAGGACCTACATTTACTTCGTATATTAACTGCTAATATCATCCGATATCAGAGAATTGCGTTTGACAACAAACATTGATACAATGCATTATCATTGACAATGAGTCTATCTGGTGTGTTTCATCTCTATCGGATCTCTGGATGTGGATTAAATTAAACTTTGCCGTCCGATGACATTTTTTGTCTAATATTTTTTAATAAAATTCCATTACATGTGTGATAGAATAAATTCCGTCTCGTTCCAGCAGCATCGTACTGGCGAGATATTTTGCACATCACGTGATACGTTGCGACCTGTAGTAGTGTGATCATTCTAGAAGGACGTTCTTCATCAATTTCCCGGATGCCTGTCCTAAAAGACTCAATTTGTGCCATTCAAGGCGTTTCTCACCCTTCTAAAAAAGGGGAGTTATTTTAAGGTGTCAGTCCATCTCACCTGTTTTCGACTTTTTATTCTCTTTCCTAATCAAAAACGCAGACGTTATCGCAATTCCAACATACATCGGTTAGTCCATAAGTTATTTATATATTTATTTAAGCGTCTCTGACAGAGGGCATATTCAAATTATATTATTGCAGTTCCCACGTCTTCTCTCGTTGAATTTAGATTAAGTCGGGTTCAGTTCAGTTCATTTTGCTTTGATGTCGTGAATTTACTGCTCGTAACTGTCGTGATGTCGCGAATAGACGCGATCTAAGTTTGTCGCTGACTATATTGCAAATAGATGTAAAAATGCTTGTTAGTGTGCAGTCATCAGTCATAAATCATAACTATCACACTATATTATAAAGTAAAAGCTATTTATTACTTATTTTAAACTCGTTACATTACTTTAACGACGTTTAAAAGTATATTGAACGCTATATAACCAGTTATGCATATGACAGACCACGCCAAATTCTCGTTCCCAATGGGTATGTATGGCGAGCGATATGCTGAAATACGCCAAGCCATGAGAGTATAATGCAAGTCAGTCAGCCCTATTTTAATTAACATCATGAAAAAATAAATTTAAATTTAAATAACTTATTCCATATTATGCAGTCTCAGTTAAAGTCACAAGGAGGAAATCTATAATTGGTTTTATTTTACTATATAATACTTATGTACAAACTGATTAAATGTAAACTGTCGATTTCCCAAGAATTAATAAATATATTATGATCAATCAAGACAATATTAGCGACTCTCAAACGAAAATTTGAAATAGAAAAAGATTCGTTCGCGTTTAGAAATTGAACCTAGGACCTCATCCTTGCCGGGGCTTTATTCTACCACTGAGCTAATTCGACCCTATCCCCATCAGTCATATTTAACAGTATCATACTTCGACCAAACACTATCACCAACATCATCTTTATTTTCTCAAAGCATATTTTTATTGGGTCCACGATATTTCATCAAATTGACAATTAAACACACCTTTAAAAAGTGATACAGTGTTATTAAAAGTGATGAAACAAAAACTAGGTTAAATGTTTACATATATATGTAACCTAGTTTTTGTTTCATTAATTTTCATTACTTTATATCACTTTTGTAGGTGTTTCGAACTGTCATTTTGATGAGATACCCAGTCTCCATTTTTATTACCTTCTATCTTTGTATTTTTCCAAGATTCTTCCCGAACTAAATGCAATCCAGATAGTGTTTTTGTTAAATATATCCGTTTCTATTTTAATGTGCGACAAAGGTGTTCCAATAGTCTAGGAAATATATATATATATATTTTTTAAATTAATGAGTAAAACCACAAATTGTAATATTTGATCATTGAAGACAATATAAGCGATCCTCAAAGAAAATTTGGAACAGAAAAATTAGGAAAAGAAAATCAGACCATATATAAAATTTTCACAGAAAACCTATTAATTCCAAAACCAACCAAAACTATTTTTGGTAAATATTCGGAATCGCTGGACAAGGATTATATGAAATATTTTTAAATAAAACCTTCTAATTTACCTTAATTACTATAAAAGGAATCTGACTGCATTTGGGATATTTTTAATTTTAGCATTTTAATTTTTAATTACGTAAATCGAAAATTCACTTTCGTTGTATGGGATGACAGCTGGAATGATTTCTGTTGATGACATTTTCTCTGGTTGGTATTCCTGATACGAGTAGTTAGAATTTGAATCATTTCAGAATGCAAATTCTAGTTAGGTACTGTTTTGGCCAAACTCGAAAAATAAAATATTTTTGTGTTACTTAAAAAACTCTTAAATTATTTATATTTAGGTATTATTATAATTATTGTTTTATTTAACCTAAACTATAGTAACTTTAACCTATACTAATCAAACCTAAACTAATCTAACCTATATTCTAACCTAACCCATAATAATCCAACCTAACCTAACCTATAATAATCCAACCTTACCTAACCTAACCTATATCCTAATAATAATCGAACCTAACCTATAATAATCGAACCTTACCTACAATAATCCAACCTAACCTAAACTAACCTAAATCCTAATAATTAACCAACCTAACCTATAATAATCCAACCTAACCTAACTTAACCTATATTCTTATAATAATCCTACCTAACCTATAATAATCCAACCTAACCTATATCCTAATAATAATCAAACCTAACCTAACCCAACCTATATCCTAATAATAATCCAACCTAACCTACAATAATCCAACCTAACCTAACCTAACCTATAATAATCCAACCTAACCTAACCTAACCTATATCCTAATAATAATCCAACCTAACCTAACCTAACCTATATCCTAATAATAATCCTACCTAACCTAACCTAACCTATATCCTAATAATAATCCTACCTAACCTATAATAATCCAACCTAACCTATAATATCCAATCTATCCTAACCTAACCTAAATCCTAATAATAAACCAACCTAACCTATAATAAACCAACCTAACCTATAATAACCTCACCTCCTTTAATTTTTCTATTTTATAAAACATACCTAAATATCTTTATTTTATTTTTCGAGTTTGGCTAAAATAGTACCTACCTAGTATTTGCAAATGGTAAATAATATATCCACTCGTATCAGGAATACCAACAAAAGAAAATTTTATCAACAGAAACCGAGAGTGGTTTATTTATGCAGAAACCATTCCAGCTGTCATCCCATACAACGAGAGTGAATTTTCGATTTACGTAATTAAAAATTAAAAAGCTAAAATTAAAAATATCCCAAATGCAGTCAGATTCCTTTTAAGTAATTAAGGTAAATCAGAAGGTTTTATTAAAAAATATTTCATATAATCCTTGTCCAGCGATTCCGAATAATTACCCTATTTTTCAAAAAGGACCACACTACATGGCCACTAAAATATATAACAACCTTCCACGTAGCATCAAACAAATAACCGATACACTTAAATTTAAATCAACACTAAAAACATTTCTTTTAAACAAATGTCACTACACCTTGAATGAATACCTTACATGAATTAAATACCTCTGTTTTTTTATTTTTTATTTACTGTTATTTATTTTTATGTATTTGTTAACATGTAATTATTGGGTTATGTGATATAATGTGTATTTGTTGGGTTAGCTGGAAGAAATAGGATGTAACCTATAAGTTATACCCTTTGTACTCTTTTTGTGCAATAAATATTTTTTTCAATTTTGAATATGTATTTACTCTGTTATAGTCTCATTTATACTTACGTTACTGTTCCACGTAGTCCAGTAGTGTGTTCATAAAATTAATAAAAACATAAATAAAATAAAAAATTGATACGGGTTCAATCTTCTTGTAGCTAAGTCCTCCATCATTGCACAAGCATCATTTTACACTTTTGATGTTGCTAGTAGTCATTGTAGTAGTAGTGGTAAAAGATTTACCACTACTACTACTACTCAAATATTGTTACGTGTTATGTGAATGTTTACTTCTACATAGGGTATTACCATACTTACTTTAACCAATGAATACTGTCCTAATTTCGAGTAAAAAATGTGGGTGCATTTTTTGTATATTTACAAGCGCAGACCCGATAAAAATCACGCGATACTCTGAATTCTTAACAAATCAGTTTACTTTAAAAATAACAATTAAAATATTCTGAAAATATAATATAATAGTTATGTACTTTATCGCTGGCCTGAATTATTCACTGTTTAATATTGAAACAGTTTTGTGTCTATTCCATATCTCTAGGTCCTGTTCGAAATATTGTCATCTCCTTTGCTCCTCTCCTTCCTTAAAGTCTTACCTGGGAAGAAAGAAAAGAAAACAATCTTGCCATGCAACCAGTGATATGGAATGTTATTTATTTATTTATATATACGCCTAAAAACGCTTTTACATACAAGTGATACATGATGCAGTGTACATAGGAGAATGTATGTATTATACAGGAGATACTGACAGTAAATAGACGTAATCCACTGTAAAGAAGGTACAAAATACACAATTGTAAAATTGTGATTACAAGTATAATGAGAAAATATTAAGAAATAATTAAAAAAAAAACCTAATATGAAGCAATATTAGTAAAACGTAAGAGTAACATAAAGTAAAAAAGAAATTACAAAAACACTACATATAAGACAAATCATTAAAACTAATTTACCAACGCTACTCTAATTTGTAGGATTCGACAAAGTGTTGATATGTTACGGTAACAAATATATTATATTGTCGTCATTAATGGTGGGTATAGCGTCTTGCTGCTAGGATCATTACTCTGGTAACAAAACCATTAAAATGTGTAAACTGCATCCCTAAATTCAATGTCGTCGTGTGGTTAAATTAAACCGAGTCGTGTTGTGGAAATATAATATAAATGGTGATCATATGAGGTGGACAACCATAAATTTTAGTGATAGGATTTTTCAAGAAACCAACAACAAAAAGGTAAGGCTTTCTCCATTTCTCCTCGTTTTTCCAGTAATTTTAACCAAATCCAATGAAATTCTATGTTGATTTACAGTCCATTTAACCACCATTGGAATCAAAAATTAAACTAGTTCATTTTGAAAAAAAAAACACTCAAATTCAAATCAATTTTGAGATCATTGAACCCGAGTCACGCAGGACGCACAGACGACCTAAATTATGATGATGGACACTGATGATGATGATGGACACTGCAACGCTGTCCGAAACGTCGGCTAAAGAAGGAGTTAGCGCAACACGGCATAACACCCCAAAAACAAACAACAAAAAAGACCTAAATTATTATTATTTTTACTAATTTTTGGTGTTTATACTACATTATTAAAAAAACACACACAAAAATTTCATCATTTCAACATTTTTTATCGCGAATAAGGTCAGGAATCACACATTTTTGTTCCAATTATAGTCAGTCAGGTACCGTTAACTCCAATTAAAGTCAGTTTGGTTAACATCCTCTATATTATTACATATTTAAGAACCAAAAAATTGTACGATTTTCTTTTTATTATTACCTACTAAGAACTTATTATGCGTATTATTTTCACAAACTTGAAATATATTTTACCATGGACCTGTGAATCCTTTATTTCAGACCAAAGAAAGAAAACATTGAAATTAAAATGACCCCCGTCAACCATGCCTATTCCCTATCTGATAATTCCTTAAAACTTTACACATAAATTTAAACATTACGCATAATGGGTTCAGTTCCAAGTCAAAACAATCTACCGTCAGAAACCCATCTTTCCTGAAAATTTAATCGGAATTTTTAGGTAATAAAATTTCTTCGCCGTATAAAATTAAACGAAGCCCTATCATGTATTTTTACCGCAAGTCATTCTGATCAAATACGATGTTATTTAAAATGTGGGTAAAGGGTCCACTTTTCATCAGGCTTGTGAGCCCATAAAAACCCCAAAAGCAGGGGGTATTGGAAAGAGTAACCGGATAAAACAGAACATGATAAAATAATAGGTTGGGTTAGGTTAGGTCAGTTTAGTTTAGGTTAGCGTAGGTTAGATTAAGTTAGGTTGGGTACCTTCACGTTTATTCAATGCTCTCCCTTGTCACCGTTCTGTTTTGTCACTGTTCTGTTTTGTCACTGTTCTGTTTCGTCAATGCTGTTCTCTTTTGTCACTGCTCGGGTTTGTCACTGTTATGTTTTTACTCTGTTCTCTTTTATCACTGTTCTGTTTTGACACTGTTATGTTTTGTCACTGTTCTGTTTCGTCACTGTTCCGAACTGTCATTGTTCCGTTTTGCAATTGTTATGCTTTGTCATTTTTTCGTTTCGTTAATGACCTGTTTTTTCACTGTTCTGTTTAGTCTCTGTTCTGTTTATCATTGTTCTGTTTTGTCACTATTCTGTTAAGTCACTGTTTTATTTTATCACAGTTCCGTTGGTTCATGAAATCAGTGGAGGTGTTTTTGTGTCTTTCTGGAGTCCGGGATACATTTTGATCGTTTTTCGAATGCTGTCCATACACGATGACGTATGTGGACAAATCTGTACGTGCGGGGGGAGGGGGGTTATTTGGGATGTTGGGTGGGGGTGGGGTGAAAGGGAGGCAGGGGTGTAGTAATGTGTTCCCGCTTTCACCGGAAAGCAGGTGATCGATTCAATTGGAAAGCTTTCAACGTAGTGCATCAGGGAAAAAAATTAGGACTGTCATGTTTAAAAATACTTTTGACGCATGACGATTCTTGATTTGAAATTTTGTAGAATTTTTCTATTTTATTATAATGAGCAAGTAGTGCACAGATTTTAAAGAAAATATAACATTTTGAAGATATCCGTTACAATTTTAATTTTTAAAAATACAAGCTGACGTGTACACTTCCAAGCCGTTGCTCGACTTTTCTCTACTTTCTATAAATATAATACGCATATATTATCTATATTAACCTTCCGGAAGACATTCTCTAAATAATAGTGAAACCCTTATTGAAATCCGTTGCGTAGTTAAGAAGAACTAAGCGCATAAACAAAAAAATGCAGATAGAGACATTATTTTAGTATAAGAGAGATACTGTTGTGTTCCCACAAACAGTTCAGTCAAAAACACTCCAGTTGGAAGGAGATTAGAAATAATTGGTTCTTTGTGATAAATCAGGGATTTATTATTACTCCACGTATTACAATGGTGACTCGATAGTCGACCTAACTAGAAGCTGGCTAAATCGAATCTGAAACACTTGAGTTTGTCTGGGAGCATTCTAACTGGTCCTGGCGACTACTGGCTACTAGCTGCCATCTTGCGGACTTCCAAGCAAGCTCTATGCACTGCCCTCTATGAAGTGCATCTGTGAAGCTCTTACTTCCCAACAGATACCATATAATTTATTTTATATTTTAATACGATCGATCTCACACGATGATATTGTATTTTTGATGGATAAGTACTTTTTCAAAGCACCATAGCTCATAATGAAATTAACGTTGTATGCTCAAAACAATTGAAATGATAAAGAAAAACCACTCGGAAAAGTACATGCATTTTAAAGACTTTATTATTTTTATAAAACACTTTCAGATCAGATTCCTGAGGTTTCAGCACACAACGTTAATAATATGTGTCTTAAAGCATTACCATTTCGTCTTTCGAAAGTTTGTTTAAAGTGCAAACATAAGTGGTAGTTTAAATCTATCGAAATTGATTGAAACTGAAGTTTCCATGAGGATCCGTGTAGTCCCTGGGGATGCTGTAGAGATGGTATTTTTCAGGAGACGAAGCGGCTGTAGATATACATGATATTACGTAGGTATATCAGATAGATTTATATTGATTTAGAAATTCGATGGAAATATATGAAAAACCTAAATAATTTATAATAATTTCAACGGAATCAAGCCAAATTTTTTACTGTTGTTTTTTACCTAAAAATCTTTACTGTTCGGTGGTTCACCCTAATTTAGAATATACCTGCTTCATTTGGTCTCCATTCAATGATGTTCACATTAATCATATCGAATCCGTACAGCATCGCTTCTTAAGGGGAATCGCTTGGAGGTTAGGGCTAAAAAGAGGGGATTACTCATACGATGAACTTAAAGTAAAATTAAATCTTAATCTTTAGAAAAACGAAGGAAGGACTTTGATCTTGTATTTTTGAGAGGATATATGAATGTGAATGAAACAAGGTTTGTGTCCCAAGACCGAGTTATTTGGCAGTCCGTCCTCCATACCCACCCCAGCGGGGAAACGGTGTGATGATGATTTAGTTAGTTAAGTTAGTAAAATTAAAATAGTTAGTTTATAATTTCTAAGGACTAATTCTTTCAAATATAGATCTTGATCCGGTTTTAGATCTATTAGTAGCTGTGTGGATAAATGCGTCAGGTCCAGGCGTCTTGGGTTAAATTCCTCTGCTATCCGTTTTGTTTTTCGTCTATTTGTAAATGTTTCCGATTCAAGATGGTGGCCGTGTGGTAAAATGAGAAATTGTCGCGTTTATTTTGACTTTCTTATTCGTAATTTAAAAAAATATATTTATGGTACCTACCTGCCAAAAAAAAGTTTGAAAAAAATTGTCATTGAAATTGTGATGCTTTTTTGAACAAATTGGACAATTACCTATTGAAAATAAAAAAAAGTTTCATCAAATATATGGTGTTTAATAAAGTAGGTACCTACTTAAAATTCTTATGATTTCGATTTTTCGATTAAGGAAATTTTAGTTTGGATTTTGAAATAAGTGAAAATTAGAAACATACTTTTTTAGATGCGAAGTCTATTATTCACAGAATTGCTAATATAGTAGGTATACTAACATATTTTGGAGTCATGTATTGTACAAAACTTTAAGGAACTAAATACCCAGATAACATATCGAAGGGGTTCACATTAGTGATAAATGAGCTAAAGTTTGTTGGCACATAGGCCCAAAGTTTTAATCTACCAATAATTGATAAGGCCGATTGACATAAACAGTTTTAATTGAAGTTACATGTGTACTGCTAATTTGGGGAATATCAACCTCCCGAGGGCACTTTCTTGTAACCTTTGAATGGGGCAAATCTCCGCATCATACTACGAGAGAATGCGCCAGCGCAGTTCCCGGCCCCACAGAAGGAAAGTGGTGGGTGGGGGATTCCACCCGCCGAGGGGTCAGGGGGGCGCTGGAGCTCGCAGATAGTGGCGCCAGTGAAGCTGCGGACCCGGGACACACCGCCCACTAGTCCCGCCAAACATTCATCCCCAGTCCGCGCTCCCGAACGCCCGAGCGCCCCGACGCCCGCGACGCCCGCAAAGCCCGCGACGCCGGAACGCAACCCGCCAACTTTCGAACCCAAACTCGAAAACACGATCCAACTAAATTATTTCGAAATTGGGATGAATATACTCGCGCGGGTCGGAATTTGGCGACAAATCGAATTAACTCCCGTAATGAGCTTTCCCGTGTTTACGATGTAAATAGTGTGGCTTTGAGTCAATTCATCGTGCTGCAAAATGCACCACGGCCAGTATATGTAACTCTGGGAGTTTCTGACAACTTTTCAGGACGATGATATGCGTGAAATCCTTCCCTATGTACGTACAATACTTTTAAACATTGTCGAATATTGTTTTTTTTACATTTAAAATGTGAATCCAGTGTTTTGACTGATGACATCTTATTAATTCGTGCCATTAGTTATCATTTCCGAACCGAAGTAAGATATTTTGTGCTAAATTAACTTTAATACAATCTCTATATTTACTTTTAGGTTAGATTTAAGACTTATTTCTAGTTGGCGAAATTTTTATTTAAAATGCAATAATTAACAAAGAAAAAGAAATGTCAACAATTCTAAGTACCTTCTATTTATTTACTATTAAATAATATATTATTTTATGAAGAAAAAAATGTATGTAATTAGTGCTTATACTTAGAAAGTTCTCTTTAAAAAATATATTTGCCCAGTTTATTATATAGGTACCATTAATTATATTATTTAAAAAAACTTTATTTTTAAAATATTTTTTTTAATCTGAAAAAAAATGGATTGTTTATAATAGATCGTATTCAATGAATTATTTAGCTCTCTAGAAATACGTGATCATCTAGATTTTCTTTTACAAATAGTGCAAGATAACAAGATTAGGTCGCGGACGGAAGGTTTAATAATATATTCACGGAAACAAATTGGCACGCTCCGGATGCCAAAAGCCTAACTCAGTGCTTGTACTTGCCCAATTTGTACAACTTCATCTAAACAACTGATCGTATAAAATTCTGCGTAGGTACAATCAATAAACTGGACCAAACGTGTCAAGGTGGCTATAAACACATTAATTGTCCGGATTCAAAATAATATTACAAATTTCATATATATAGAACAAAAATAATTGTCGTGTTAAATAAATTATGAGTAGGTTCTTTATTGCTTGTCTGGAATTGAAAAGATTATTATTTTGTTAAATTTGAATAATTTTCCATCAGTTCCATTATTAAAATATCACACACGTATGACACATTTGTTCACATATGTAACATAAAAGGTTTATTGTGTAATATGGGTAAGTAGTTAAACTTAAGAGCATTACTAATACGCATGTTACAAATTTCAAATATTTGATGTACAACCATTTATATATGGAAAATGAATCTTTATCACATGTGTAAAATTAAAAACACGTTTATTAGCAAGGGGATGAAAAATTAGGAATTTGCGATAAACATAAAAAATACACACTTTCATTACAAATATGATTAGTTGACAAGAAAATTTAATTTTGAAATTTTTAATTACTCTCAAAGAAAAAATGCGAAACAGAAAAATTCGGTCGCATCTAGAAAGGCCCTGGGTTCAATTCCTATTTCAGGCTTTTTGTTTGAGAGATGTTAAAATTATCTTTAATGATTTATTTTTTGTTGTTGTCTTATTTACCTGCGTAAAGGAGGTACAACATAATGTACCTATTTGATTAATTGCGAATTTTATGCCAATATTAATAAGTGTTATTTTATCTCAATCACTTGCTTACAACACCTGTATTATGTCTCACTAAAAACACGCGAACAGCGTCACGAAATTTGCATAACCTTTTCTATTTAGACTTTCTCAGTCAATGCTACAATCAACTTGGGCACTTATTTCCATTACGAATCGACAGATAATTTCATATTTAAGCGATTTTATTTCAGAGATCTGAACAACGTATAATGCAAAAATATTTCAATGCCATTTGGCTAAGCGTATGTAAGCTTATATAAATGTTCCTAGAAAAATCTCCGTAACAAAAACTCAACTAATAGCCAAAGTTAATTTTGATCTGAAATGTTGGCACTCTGGAATATAGTTTTTTCTACTATAGAGTAGTTAGTTGTATCGATGGGTCATGACTCATTTTATTAAGAGCGGGAACCACGGTACAAGCTCAATATTTTCGTACGGCTCAAAGAGTCGACTCAATTGAACTGGCGCCGTGTGCTCAGAGCGTATAAGCGATGATAATAGTGTGCTCGCCTGATACTGCTCCCCGGGCACGGCTCCCTCGATATGGCTTTCAACGTACGCCTATGAACGTTCAACTCCTGGTACCGGTACGCCAACTCGTATCACGAAAACAATAAGATAGTACGTAGTTAGTAGGTACGAATGTACAAGTCCAGTTGTCGAACTGTCAGACGTCGTTCACGTCTCTGAGTAATGGCGCTATTTTTATAAAATATCTCCTGATAACAAAGGAGTAACCGTTCAATTGAGCCGTAGTATGGCTTACCGCTAGCTCAATTGTAAGGCTCGTGCATGATCATCGTGTTAGCTATATGTTGGTCGTCCGCACTATAAGACTTGTTTTCAAATTCAATACTTTTGCTTACAGAAAACCTTTAATATTCAAACGCACATGATTTAAAACGGGGAGGTATAGAAGAATCTCTTTAAAAAAATAGGTTTGTTTTTATTAGACAACTTGGTGGCTAAGCCGTAATGTGATTGTCTTGAACTTGAATACTCTGGAGTTCCGACCCAATTTCACGCATCGTTCCTTCACAACCCACCAGGCTAAGGGATGTTTGGTAAAAAACACACCGGCAAGCAAAAAATATCTTACCTGTTTGATAAATGGTATAAAAGTTCGATCAAGAAATTATTCTCTATGAGAAAATACAATAAATATTCTGAATATACACATATGAATAATTTTGTATCTTTTTGCTTCATCCATTTGGTCTCATATGCTTCTGTGATTTACTAACTTGACCTCATCAGAATATCAAAGGGTCGTATGCTAAGTAAATGGCCAGCCATAAATTTTGAAGCTATGGTCCCGCCGCCATGAGCTTCATTGTACTCTCTCCTTCTATTACATGTAGGGTTTGAAAATCCCGCGGGATTGCGGGATTGGATTCGAATTTAGAAATTCCGCCGGATTTTTATTAATGGGTATTAAATTGAAATAATACTTAAATTTCATGAACCTTTTAAAAACGTATTGAAAAGGTAACATGGTAAATCATTTAAGAGGACTTTTTGTATCTGTCATCTTTGATACTAGTAGGTGCTATTATAAAATTACATCAAAAACGTAACGTAATAAGTGTTTTAAGGAGACTTCCATAAAAAACATGATTTTTAAAAACATAGACTACAGAGAGTTCCATCACCCGAAGAGAAATCCCGCGGGATTGCGGGATGCGAGATCGCAAAGTGTAGTTATATAAGTTATAGTTTATGAGGAAGAATTAGAGATTACAATTGCGCCATTAGCGTTACACTTTCAATCACCCGAAGAGATATTCCGCGAGATGCGGGATTGCGGGATTGCAAACCCTAATTAAATACACTAGTTTATGAAGAAGAAGGAAAGATTACAATTTCGCCTTCAGCGGTACACATTCAATCACCCAAAGAGATATCCCGCGAGATGTGGACTTGCGGGATTGCAAATACTAATTACATACAACAGTTTATGAAGAAGAAGGAAAGATTACAATTTCGCCATCAGCGGTACACATTCAATCACCCGAAGAGATATCTCGCTAGATGTGGACTTGCGGGATTGCAAATACTAATTACATACAACAGTTTATGAAGAAGAAGGAAAGATTACAATTGGGCTATTAGCGGGACACCTTCATGTACTTTATTTGCCTACTACATTCATTCTGACTAAAAAATAGACTAACAGAAATTGACTTGTAATTTTTGTAAAAAAACCCTTGTACGGAACTACATAGAAACAAATTCTCATCGAGTGTATTTATTTTAATCGCTAGAACTCTAAAAGAAGATTGGTGAACGACGTTTTGAGTAATTTGTGTGCCTCCTTTAAGTGGGCACTGAAGTTATAAAAGTTGGTTGAATCTCTTCTAGGCTGTCCGTTATTGTTAATTATTCAATCAATAAATGTGTGTTTGGTGAAAGACCATGCAGCAGAACAAAATAACGTGCCACACAAATGTACTATATATAATAACACAAATGAATCAAATAAAATTTACTTGCTCACCCGCTATTTCCGAATTCGTAGAAAAGGATCGTAACCAGAGGCCGTCAAAGCTATAATGATTAAAAAATATATTTTGGCAATTTTTTGTGAGTTAATAATCATTTTTAAAAATAAATTTTGACCAACCCACTATTAAAATATAAAATAACAAAAACAAAACATTAAAAAAGCGTTTTCTGGGTGAAAATTTTAAAGTTGTGTTCGACAAAATTTTGATCCCACGTAAATCGGTCAATTGTAAGTTAACTTTAAGCCCATCGAAATGGTTTTTAAAATACTTTTATTTATATTTTCATTATATTTACAGAGACCTTATTGTAATATCTCAAAAAAAACTAACAATTATTATCAAAGTTAAATTTATTATGTTATTTATATTTACATACTTGAAAAATGGACTTCTTTAAGTGCCTATATTTTTTAATTTAAAACGCAAATAAATAAAATTGCACATATCCGTACTAGATTTTTACTATAATTTAAATTGAAAATCAATTTAATTTATTTTCAACAGAACAATAGGCCCGCTGACCGAGCGCGGAGAAATAATAATAATAAAGGTGTGTTTATACGAAAGCTTTGTACTTTTTGTGCGCAAAAATAAGAAATTTATCATAACTTTTTTATTTGGACACTAATGAAGAAAAATCTCAATATGTTTTGCTAAGTTTTTCATGAATAATTAATTTATATTAACATCAAAGTTTTGCGGTATGACCTTGGTTCACGGTATAAATTTTTTCTATATGGGGATTGGAATGGAAACAAATATCGTGTAAAGCTAGCTTATTTATTTTGATCTTATTATTTTTGTAAGGCTTTACCAAACATTTTTTTTTTCACACATACCTACACCTAAGGAATTGTTTTGCAAATTTCATGCCTCACTTTGATAAATCATGGTTGGGTACTGCTAATAGATCCATTGTTACCTCTTCGTCCTTATAAGCGACACATGAACCTAAAGTTGATGTTACAACGGAGCTCTTAGCGGCAGAACCTTAGAGCTGGACGCTCGAGTGCTTCACAACTAATGGTATGCCACAAACGTGACGTTGTAACTTCTCCCTCTTTTCTAAGAGCAACACATGTAAGTGAAAGAGAGGTTATAACGGAACCTTCAATGGCAAGACCCTATATACATCAACTATACTAAAGTCATTATATATTCAAGTAGCGCGCTGAGGGCAATACCTCTTAAGACTTTTTCAAAATAATAGCTTTAATGAAAGGGTTAAGTCCACTGAAAAGAAAGTTCATAGAAACGGGATCTTAATCGATTTGAAAGAAATTTGATGTGATAAAGATTTCACGAATTTTCATAAACATTTTTGACCGAAGTAAGACAAAAAAGGCCGTAGGTACTTCGCGCACACAGCTAATTTTTAAGACGTAAAAATAATATATATTATTTTTGCGGCTTATTTCAGAATAGTATATACTTTCAGTACCTCCCTAGTGGAAGACCACCATTCACAAATCGCTTGCTAGTCATTAGCCTTACCCTTTGACCATGGAGGCCGTTTGATCAGTATCATCCGAAGTAAGATAAAATTGATCATACTGCACGCACCTGGACACGCCCACAACGCGTTTCTGTGAGGTTATTTAATCAGTGATAAAGGCAGTAGTAATACAAACTTTTTTGATGAAATAGAACAGAGGATATTCGCATGTGGCCCATCAAACTTTTCTGCCCTTTTCGTGTACAAAAAAGACGTCCTTTCTTTCTCTGCTTTTAAAAGTACAATACGTTTTAACGAGTTAAACAGAAGGGCCGCTTTAAATAGATTAACTTAATACTCTGCAAGGGTGAACTACCAACCTTAATAAAGCTATTTTTTTTACTGCGGACGGATTAATGTTGTCCCTTTATAATCCTGGTTTATATTATTATGTACGAGGTACCCCAAAAACTTGCCCAAATAAATTATTTTTAGAAGGAATTAGTTACATAGGTACTTATATTAAAATCATAATTTCATGCCGAATCATTTTTTTTTTTACATTTTGATGTTATTTTTCTTGATTAATTTTGGAACAGTTTAAAAGGTTTTAGGTATTATACAAAGAACGTGTTTAGATCATTTATTTAGAATCTCTTCAAATTGTTGGGGAAATCTGGTCAAAAACGTGATTGCAGTATTTACGAATAAAACAACCAACATAAACTTTTAGTAAATTACGAATATGTTATCACGATGTCAGAAAACGTGTTAGTGAAAATCCGAATATTTCCACTTTTAGCCATGATATATTCATCAAGGCAAATTCCCGTTATATATAATCTATGTAATTGTGCAAGCGTTGCATTCGAATACGCTTGTGTTATTTTATATACATATAATATATAGATGTCACTTGTGACAGCTAAAACATACTTTTAAAAAACGCCATCTGTTGGATGTAAAAGCAACAGACGTTTTTGTTTATCGATCTGCACAGCAATACTGAACCACAGAAACGCGGCAGATAGAGAAACAATAAAATGTTTTACTTTTATCTCCAACAGATGGCGATGTTTTTTTCATGTTTTTACCTGCCACAGGTGACATCTACATATATAATACAGGCATAAATAAACAAACGCGTAATCGAATGCAATGTTGTGTAAAAATTTCAAAGCAACCGGTAAAGAACTTTCAGAGATTTAAGATTCTGAAGAAACGAACATTTTTATTTAAATAGAAAGAAAGATAGATGATTTAAATAATTACACAAAATATTATATAGTTATTCAGACCAACCACAAAAGCATAAATATGTATAAAGCTGTGGAACCTTCAGGCGTTATTTATGGAATAATTTGAAGTATTTCAAGACTAGGCTAATGGCTTATTGAACTGTATACAGTCAGTCACAGTCACAGTCATAGTACAGTGTATACTCGTACAGTGAATTTATTCCACGAAACTTTGGAATCCTTCTGGCGGTTCCCGGGAAATTCTCGGGAAGAATTCAAATTATAATAGCTTCTTTAGCTCCACGGCTTCTGTAGTTGATGCGATGGGTAGTTCTCTGTCGACTATTATTGATTCCAACCTCCCGATCCGTCTATGTGGACTAATTGCACAGATCGGTCCCTAAGTTATCGGCAGTTGAGGCTAATTGTTGTCGTAGGTAACGGCAATAATAGATTATTGACGGTTCAAACAGTAATGGTAATCTAAACGTTTGTAAGCCAGGCTGCAAAAACATTCGAATTCTGAACTCTGACGTCTTAAATATAGCAAAACTTTTATGTCAGAAATTTCTTGGTAAGTGCAACTATTTTAAGCTCGCGATCATAAATAAACCATTTACTAGATGGGTATCTTCGGGCTTTTTGTGTGAAACAAATTGGTCCTCAAAAACCATAGATATGAAATATATAGACAGTAAAATTCTCATTCGGAGCCTACTTATTATACTATACACCAATGAAAAACAATGGTCCTAAAAAAAAATAGATATGCCAATATATAGACAGTAAAATTTTCATTCGGAGCCTACTTATTATACTATACACCCAGTGCCGTCTTAAACTAGGCTGGGGCCCTTGGGCACACAAGAATTTGGGGCCCGGGTCGGGTCGGGTCGGGCCTGATGGGGCCCTCTTCCCTTCTAACAAAGCACCACTTTGAAATTTAAATTGAATGTTTTGTGGATTAATTTTGAGCTATCATATATTTTATTGACCGAAACACATTCCTAGAACAATAAAATATGTACCGAAACAACATTAATTGCGTTAATTTGATAAATTGACAGGTTTTACGATGTTTTCGTCAAGTATCACGCATCAGATTCTCATCGCGGCAAATTTGACATTTCGATTCCAAAGATAAATTATTTAAAAATATTCTGGTGTTGCCAGGTGAAAGAAATTAGTGGCTATATCATCAATGATGTTGGCGCAAGCGATTCTGACCTTGTTCTTTATACAAATTCTGTACACAGAAGGGTCAAAATCGCATTCAATTTTTTTTCCGCGCGCATGCGCACACACCGCCCGCATTATCGCGTTTCGCGAGAGAAATTGTCAGTCCTTCGGGGCCCCCTGAGAATGGGGGCCCTGGGCACGGGGGGCACGGGGGCCCTGTGCCCTTATGGTGAAGACGGTATTGTATACACCAATGAAAAACTCTGAAAGTTTATTCCATAGACTTTCAAAGTTTTTGTTTGGTGGATATTAGGGAATCATATGATGTCACAGCATTTCGGTTCCAATTTTTAAACGGAGTTATACCCTCCTGATCGCGATATCCTTTGCACTATGAGATAATAAGGCTTGAAACGTTTATTTAACTGCCAAGAACTTGCCAAAAACGAGGTTTAAAGGCATTGTATGATCCAATTATTTCAATAATTGTTAAAGAAAAATTGTAAAAGAGTATCTCCTTTTGGATGTTGGATAAATCCGGGTAGTATGATTAAAGCTGGACAAAGTAATATCGTATTTGGTTAATAGTTTATTTTTTATTTTATTCTGTTTGTGAATACTCCACAAGAGTCCCAACTATTCCCAATCGCCTAGAGCCAGTGAGACTATGGCAACCCCAATTGGGGTAAGTTATGAGACTGAAGTTAGTAGGGGGGGGGGAACAAGACAGGGAAGAGGAAGTGGGAAAATACCCGGCTATTCAGATCTGGTCACCAAACAAGGCTAAATCCATTTCAAGCAACGTTTCAATTCTGAATGGTGGTCTCACACCAGAGCGGTAATCAGAGTATCTTCCACTCTGGAACGTGCCGCAAATATACGTGATGTTATTTTAAATTATTAAATTGCGAAATAACACATCAATCCGAATATTCTCGCATTTTAATATATTAATATTATCAAGGCAAGTGAACTTGCGCAGGGTTTTCATAAACACGTGTTCTGACTGTATCGTGATAATATATTCGTGATTTGCTAAAGATTTATCAGGAAACCTGTTAATTCATCCGTCAAGATCTGCAATCCCCTTGTTAACCGGATTGCCGATAATTTGAAGAGATTCTTAATAAATTAGCAATAGTAATTTTTCTCCGTGTACCTAAATAAGACCTAGAAAATCTTCAAAACAAAATAACTGCAAATGCGTTTGCACGAAAAGAAAGTAAGCATATAACGGGTTCAGACGTTTTTAATTTTAGTTAACCAACTTTTATTGACCGAGATTTCTAACTTAACTTTATTGAAATGAGGTTCATACTTGTCAATATGCTTTCAAGTGTCGAGTGGATTCAACTAAAATTGAAACGTCTGAACCGCTAATAGGGATTCTATCATTTAATAGCACGATGCTTTCTTTCGGAGCGGAAAATGGTAATGCATAATGGCAAGAAGTTCACTATTTACATATCCGCTTACATTTTGAGTTCTTTTAGTATATTTAGTTATTATTTTACTTCCTTATTAGAATAACCAACCCCAGTTTAAGAAGACACATTACCTTAATAATATTCTCATTGAATTCGGGAAACACTGCGAGTCATACTTTCGGAAACTTAAAATGTGAGAATAAAAGTGATAGAACTTTCCAGTGACTGAAGAAATATGGAGATCCACGAAGTTCAGATGACTGCTGACTAAACTGCTTCTACCGACTGCTTCTCTCCCACACTTCCAGCATGGCTGCAGGTATGTATCACCATATCATCTTGGATCTTACATGTACCATCTTTTATCATCTGACATCATTATTCGCCATCATACGCCATCAAATTAAAACCTACTTACTCTTTTTAAAAATATATTTTTTAAAGCAAGACAAAAATTTTTTACACAAAAATCTGTGGATTAAAACTAATCTTCATGCACAATTATTTCGATAAAAAAGGTTGTGAAATTTTAATATCTTGTGTTTTATGAAGTTATAAAAAATAGTTTATTTATAAACAAGGGTAAACATACAGAAAATAGAAATGCGCTTAGTACGCACTTTAACACAATTTTATTTTTTTAAATACTTTGTAGTAGTTAGATAATAATAAGAAGTAAGCCTTTCAGTTTAAGGAAATGGAAAAAATGCATTTAAATAGTTATTTCGTTAAAATTAAAACCGATTTTTATTTGGCGGCTAGTGTTGTTGATGTCAAAGTTTAAAGGTTATTTTTTTCTCTCTTATTAATACCAAAATACGAATCAATAACCCTAATAAAGGCTGTCAGTTTAATTTAATAAAAACATAAATAAATAAAAATAGCCAAAAAAAACAATTAAAAATAATGTCAAAACATGGCGTGAAGTCAAGTTTTACAAAATAGCTACTAAAATGCTTTATTTTCCATTTTTAGAAACAGAAATACTTTCTTCTCATTGTTATCTAACTGATACCCGTTGTTTTTCTATTATAAGCGCTCATTAACCGTGTCCCTAATTTCTGTATACGTAGGTATACACAAGTATTCTTAGGTACCCACAAGTTCTGCTGTTTGATTATTATTACGCCTGACAGCTGACTGTGCCTTCTGAAGGCAGAGTTTGATAATGCCTTCAGAAAGCGAAACAGCTGTCATGCATAATAATAATCAAACAGTAGAACTTGTGGGTGTAGGTATAGAGAAAATAAGGACACGGTTAATACGCACATTTAATAGAAAAAACAACTGTGTATCGGTTAGATAACAATGAGTAATAATTAAACAACAGATTTTTTTTTGATTAATACACTGTTTTTTTTAAATAAATTGTATAAAAATATTATTGAATAAATAAAAGAAAAAAATCAGATTAAAAGGGAGTTCTACAAATTAAACTAGATAACAATATTTTTTTTTTAAATCTCCTGGAAAAAATGTACTTTAGAACGGTGTGAGTTAGAGATGCCATATTTTTACAAATAAGTCTAATTTTATAAATATATGATAGATATAAATTCGTTAAAAATATTTCATAATACTTAAAGCCCAGCTACACTACTCGCGAAGTTGATCGAAGTTGACCGAATACGATAGTGTGGGCACGAACTTCACTTCGCTTCGGGCAACTTCGCTTCGCTTCGCCCGACTTCCGATTGTTGTCGGTAAATGCGCCCGAGTCAAAGGACTCGAAGCGTTACTCGCGAAGTTGCACGAGTGTGTGGGCACGCACTTCGAACTTCGGCTAACTTCGTCGAGGACTTCGTCGAAGCGTCGAAGCGAGTAGTGTAGCTGACACTTAGATATAAATTCGTCGTTATATAATATAATATCTATTTGACTTATTTGTAACACTGCAATGTCGAAAATTTCATATAAAACAATGGCTTCATTCCTCATTCCTGTATTACTTGTATTACCCACACAGGCAGCGCCCGAGTGCGTTTCCATTTCTTAGAATTACTTTGTAAATTACAATACGCGTACGTAAAAAAATATCTTGTATTATATCATTTTTTTGTAAAATAGGTAAAGAACAAAAAAAATAATAAAGAAAAAAAATATATAAATATTAATTATACACAAACTGAAAACTATATTCACAAAATGACAGTATTAATAGATTAAAATTGACATAAAATGACACAAATAACGTAAATATACCGAATTATACTAAAATTATAGTGAATTGGTCATCATAATCCAAATAATGAACAAAAACCTGCTTTGAATCACACATCTCAAACCACAAATCAGAACCGCCATATTACTTATGTTGCCGTGAAAATGCGCCAGTCTGCCAAAATTAATATTAGTAATAATTAAAAATAAAAACTGTACAGTCTTTGTACAACGTGTATCAAAAACACCTTTTAACGGTTGCGAAGTGGTTTTTTTATTAGTGAGGCCGTAAGTGACTTATCTTCGGGTTCCTATCAAATGATCGCAATCGAAATAAAACGCGTCATACCCTTTTTATCGTTATACCAATGTGAAAACATTTTACGGGTCTCACGAAAAACGTCTAACATACTAAACATCAGGAGCGTGGGCAAAGACCGCCAAATAAGTCGGTCATGGTACACCTCTTAGTTTCATTCACATTCATACATCTTCTCTCATACACGAAACACGTGGTCTATACTGATTTGAGACAAAATTGATGTCGCCAATTTACATAGGACCTTTCAAATCCTAGGTCTAGATAGGCCAATGAAATTGACTCAATTATTTGATTCACTTGATCTTGCCATGTCTTCTCGGGCATCTCCGACTTAATTCGCTTTATTATTATTCTCTTCACATTCGATGAGGTTCGCTACGCAAAAAGGAGGAAGAAAAAGGCGTAAAAAAGCATATTAAAGTTTTTTATGATAATTTTATGAAAACTTTTTCAGCGCGTTTCTTCATCATATATTAAAAGTTCTGCGGTGCGTTAATGTAAATTCTAC
Source organism: Hesperophylax consimilis (assembly GCF_061612785.1). NCBI lineage: Eukaryota > Metazoa > Arthropoda > Insecta > Trichoptera > Limnephilidae > Hesperophylax > Hesperophylax consimilis. The sequence goes on along the minus strand of NC_142836.1, from coordinate 40,841,493 downwards.
GTCAAAGAAAATAGAATTTGTGAATATATAGCAAAATACATAATATATAAATATAATTTCAAAAGTATGATGGAAAGATTACGTCATAAATACTCATTTCTCTTTATATAATTACATCACAAGTACCCATTTTCCTCGCTTATAATTACTTCCTAAATGATCATTACCCTTGCTTATAATTACGTCTTAAGAACTTATTTCCTTTGCTTATAATTACGTCTTAAAAACTTATTTCCTTTATTTTTAATTACGTGCTAAGTACTCATTACCCTTGCTTATAATTACGTCCTGAGTATTAATTTCCCTTACTTAAAATTACGTCTTAAGTACTAATTTCCCTTGCTTATAATTAGGTTCTAAGTACTAATTTCCCTTGCTTAATATTGCCATTCGTAAATGGTCGGAATAGTTTTAAACCGATGGCGTAGGTATGGTTAAAACAGTCTTTGACTGGGCTTGAGGCCGGCTTAACTATACCAACGCTGAACCGGCGCGAAAGAATCTTATAAGTGAGATGGAAGTTTGAGAAAGTTTTGCCATCTCTCGGGGAACAGCTGTGCGACCTTTTTCATACAAAACTTAATTTTGGATTGGAGGCCAAAACAACCAACTAAAACGATTTTTTTTTTAAATCAAGTGGTATAGCAAAAATATAGTACAGATCTGAGCTATTTTATTTTAGATTATAAAATATACAAATATAAACCGATTTGTCATAATTTCAGAGATAACTTTGACAATTATTTGTAAATTATGGATAATTAATTTACTAAACCTACTATGTAAATATGAAATATAAAATAAAAAAAAGATTTCCATAGGCTTACATTTAAATTAAAAACAACTTGGAACAAAAATTTATAAAAATATATTAACATAGTAAGTAGAGTGAGTGATTTTTAAAAATGATAACTTTTAACTCACAAAAAATTTAAAAATATTGGATTATTTTGTATAGCGCCGTTTTCGTGAAAAAATCACCTCAAGGGCGCTTAAATATAAAGTTTCATCTTAAATCATGAAAAACCTAATTTTCGAGTCGCCTATAACTTATAATTTAAAACACAAATAAATAAAATATCTCAGATATTAGTTATACATTTTAATCAAAAAATATATTCTCTTTGGTTGGGTATTTTAGCCTCAAATCCAAAATTAAGTTTTGTATGAAAAAGGCCGCGCAGCCGACCCTCTTTTCTCAGATAATGTGCTCTCTTAGATATTATTTCTTCCTAACAGCTTGTTCTGAGAGTTATAGCAGAAGTCATCACTTGTTCACACCCGAATTCTCCCTCACACGTTCTTTCTCGAAAAGAATTAGCGAAAAAGAAAAGCCATTTTCCGCATTTTTCCAAAGTTTCCTGAAGAAGATTTGTCGGAAGAATCCGAGTCAGTTAGCACTCACAACTATTCCGGTCCTGTGGACCTGTAATACTCCTGAAGTCCTGTAGGTCTGTGGGACCGGGTTTGGACTTGGTCTCTAGAAACCTGCTTATAAATTGCCGCTTAGGTAGAGAGTAGGTCCTTTCACTGAACAAAATAATTTCTAGAAAGATAATCCTCTTTTTAATTTTCATATTAGTTCCACGTGGAAGAACTCTAGGAAATTATTTATGTTGTCTTTATTTCTATGACCTATTTCGTCTTTGGCGACGCGTTGTGTTGGGTGATCCCTATTTGAAAGAAAACTGATATCGGAAATTTACATACTTTGCAATGATTTAAAGTCAAGGCATTGTACCTATCTCCGCTTTCTGCAGATAATGATTTATGAATCTTTTAAGGGGAATCCAATTTTGTACTTGTAATCTCTAATGGGCGTTTTACACGATGATTTTTTGCATACCGATCTCCAAATGGAAACTATATCGGGACACAGATATTTGTCTAATTATTTCTTCTCTAATGAAAGAAAATAATATTTTGGAACGGTAACAAATAATAGTAAAAAATGGCTACACCGTGAAGATAACCATAGATCACATGAAAGCATCTGATATTTTTCGTTGCCGACAACAAATCATCAAAATTACGCGCACACAAATAGTAATAAATACATACTAGCAGTTAAAAACCCGCTCCGCGGGTTTTTGCTGCTAGGCCCTGCGGGCGGCACTTGGTTGGGCTGCGCCCAGTTTAAGTGATATTAACAACAGTTACATTTAATAGATAGATATTAGGTCATTCACAGAGAGAGGGTGAGTATATATTGTTAAAAAACGGAACAGGAAGGAGTTAATGAATAATAACATGCTCAATTTAGGCATAATAAGAATGACAGTTGTTTGAATAAATGAAATTTTACGTATTTGTGATGGATTATTTCAAATGAAACACTATTATTGACTACATGTCTACAACTGATATTAACTGTTATGGTACCTAATATAATTTGCTCATAGGAGACTTGCAGTGCTTAAATATGTGTTACAACCGTCAATGTCTATAAGTTGAATCAATATCGTATAGTTTGTCACAACAATTAAAGATAGTTACAACAAAGTTGACTGAAATAATACATTATTACATATTGATTAATTGTACCCGTGTTTATGGATAAAAGGAGGGTAATTGTGCAATGTGATTAGCAGTCGGTTTAATTAAAAGGTGTGAATTTTACTCCAACTGGTGGTAATTCTTTACCTAAAACTGTTACTGTATCTAATAAAGTTTAAAGTTAGATTATATATACACCTTCATCAGGAGAGTAAAAATCTATATATAAAGGGAGATTATTACAATATAGCGCCCCTGAGGTAATATCTCACAAAAGCGGCGCCATGCAAATTGTCCAATTAATAAATAAATATAATGTTTACATTTTATTATGTACGTATGCATTGATATACAATGGAAATAGATAAAATAATGTTATCCGATTAAACTTTATTTTATTAAAAAACAAATAACTTTTTTAACTTCACTTTATTATATACAACCAATACATGTTTCATGAACGAAGTATACACCGAAGTCAAAAATTAAATATAGATTACAATTGGAAAAAAGAAGTGGAAGGAGGGGGGAGGGGTAAGAGTAGGCTGGGTTTATAAGAATTAGGAATTACAATATGAAAGACCAGTTAAGTGGGAAAATATTTAAAAGAGAGTTTATAAAAAAAAATTCTTGTTAATTACATCTACTTTTATAAACATGTTCTCTTATTTCTAAAATTTCGAAATTATTTATTTGTGATGCTTTATATCCTGTGTGAAGTATTTTAAGACCTGAATTTTTTTTTTGCATATAACCATAAAACAATATATTCATAAGACAAATAACATTTAATAACGGTTATTCTAATAAATTGATAGTTGAAATACTAAATAAAATAATTAAACATATTATCTTCAAACGGTATTTTTACCCTAGTTCTTAAGATATAAATAAACAATGGCGTAGAATTCTGTTTGTGGATAACGACACTTCTAAAATTATATATATATAAACATTCCTGGTACTATTCAACCGGCGTTTTACACTAATAACAGAATGAATAAATATATTCTTAATAATATAGATTGCGAAAATCAAACAAAAAAATCAGGAGTTTATAAACTCAATTGGGCTGGATTGTAATTTATTTTACAAAGGTAGAACCAATAGAAACTTTGAAGTCAGAACTAAAAAACATCTCAGGGTTCTAAATGGAAATAGTGAATATGAGTTTGCAAATCATCTTTTGAATCACACTTTCGATAAAAATTCAGGTCTTAAAATACTTCACTCAGGATTAAAGCATCGCAAATAAATAATTTAGAAATTTTAGAAATTAGAAAACATGTCAATATAAAATCAGATGTAATTAATAAGCAAAAAAAAAATTATAAATAATAATGAAAAATGCCATTGCAAAGTAGAACTAAACTTCCAGAAGAAATCTTATTATTAAATGCTTGATGTTCAAGTAATTTTGCATATTTAAATATACGCGCCAGTCATTTGATTCGTTTCTTCACCGCCAGAGGGGCGCTCTGTCGGCCACCTAGCCGCGATGCGTATCGGGAATCGGCCATATTGAATTAACGCGTGCTTTTTCGTCAAACGTCAAACGTAATCACGTAATTGTGGATAATTTTCACTGTAATGTAATTAATCCAATGGATTATGAACTTTCTAAGACATATTTTCTTCGATATTATCCAAAAATTGTATGAGCAGAAACGATATTTTTTAAGAAATATCGTATTACATGTGGCGATTCTATTTCAGTATGAAATGGTGTCTTAATCTTTAAAGTCTTATTTAAACACAATTTGAATTTGACCAATCACAGGGCCTACACCGTCCAGACGCTGGAGTAATAATATTATCAGATTAAAGTATTTTTTATGAATATTTAAAAATATATAAAACTAATAAAGCATTCAATTATTCCACATAATTAAATTTCTTAAAACAATAACAGATGTCAAATAATGTCCGCCATTTTTAGGATAAAAACGTTATCAAAATAAAATACCTTTTTTTAAATCTCGAATCCATATGAAAAGACGTTCCGTGTGGAAACTGGACGAAAAAAGCTATGATTGATTGATTTTTGCATGCCCAGTTAGGCTTTATCATGTTTATTTTTTAAGGCAAAAAGCATTTAAATAGCACTAAAATTAAACATTGGAATTGGGAAGGCGTGTTTGTTTGTTTGTTTGTCCTTCTTTCACGTCGCAACGGACTGACTGATTGACGTGATTTTTTTTCATAGGGATAGATAGAGGTCTGGGAAGTGATATAGGAATAGTTAGAGGTCTGAAAATCGATATAGGATAGTTCATCAAGGAAAAAAACATTTCATTCCCGTGGGAAAATTTTGTACACTAATTGTTCCCTAAATACCAGGCGAGCGAAGCCGCGGGTAAAAGTTAGTATTGAATAAAGCACGACTAATTAATTAGACTATTAATTAAATTAACATCGATCATAAGAGTAGCATTTTTTAAAAACACTGTCAATTTGTTCATACCTACAACATGTTAAATACAAGAACCAGGTGTGTTTTTTATAATATTCGGGTATACTTTGCGATTTCTCTCTATCGAGGGAATTTCATGTAATTACTTTTCAACTCTTTTATTTTTATTTTTACGTGAATACCGCACAAGAGTCCTAACTGCTCCCAACCGTCTGGAGCCAGTGAGACTATGGCATCTCCAATTGTACTAGTAGTAGGTACTAAGTACTACTGCTGGTAGTAGTAAGAGGGAAAGGAGATGGGGAAGAAGATGGTTGGAGAGTACCTGAATATTCAGATCCGATCACCAAATATGGCTAAAGCCATTTCAAATAACGTTTCGATTCTGAATGGTGGTCTTACACCAGGGCGATACCGAAAATATCTTCCACTCTGGAACGTGCCGCAAGTATAGTATATATTATTTAAAAAAGTAAATTGTGAAATAACACAAATTCATCAAGTAAAATTTACTTGCGCACGCCGGGACTAGAACCCGCGACTTTTGGATTGCTATTTGAGAGACTTATCGTCGACCACGGAGGCCGTCAAACTCGGTAAATATAGAGATTATCTTAAAAATAACATGCATTTTTTAAGAGCTTAAAAACTTAATTACACTTGGAATACAGAGTTTTAGGTCATCGATAAGACCTTTCTACTTATAAATCCCAGACAGATCAGTGAAATTGATTGCCTGCTCATGAAATATTTTCAAGATGTGAAAATGTTTGAACGATTTCAACAGAAAGCAAAAAAAGAATGAGCTAACTTTGGGCGCAAGAACACGCCCCTAGTACACTTTTATCAGTGTCTTCAGTGGGTCGTACCTACATACTGTCCCAGAGGGCAGATTCTCCCCTGGGGGAGGGCCCTCCGCACAGTGGCTCGTGGCGGCTGGCAGGAGCCCGGGCAACTAAGATCCATGTAGCCCACACAGCGTTTTACAGTGCATTAAGGGCCTTCCTTACTAGCGATCTCAATCGTTGTATGAAGAATCATGAATTGTCAGATTCAAACGACAATCTAAGTTATTAATCGTCAAAATATCGATAATGTAGCCACGCTAGGCTATCATAAATACATTTTTCTGTCGAGATATATGTTTTTACTAACAATTTATTTTCGTTAAATACTATATAATGAACATCTAAGAATTCTCCTACTCATTCGGCTCTATGAGGTGGCCGTGAATGCACGCTTTCTACGGTCCGTCGTGTCAATATTTTTTCAAAGTTCGAAATTCCGCGTAATTATTACACTTCCATGAGACGTTTCAACAATATTCCACTCTATGCGTTGCGCGTAGGGACTATAATAGTGTGTCGCCTTTTTTTATGTTTCATCTGTGCGTTTCCGTCGAAGCTGTGTAGTGTCAAATAGTATTATTAAGAATCAATTTATTGTTAACATTTTTTTGGGTTTCTAGGTAATAAACAATTTAATATTATTAAGAATTAATATATTGTTAACATTTTTTCGGGTTTATAGGTAATAAACAATTTTATCTTATTAAGAATTAATTTATTGTTAACTTTTTTTCGGGTTTCTAATAAATATAGTAATAAACAATTTGATGTTTTTAAAATATAAAAGTATTTAAAATATTCCAGCACTTACAATAAAATAAAAGAAGCACATCGTATAAAAATGTTTCAGTCGAAAAGATCGAATGCCGAAATCACTTACTTCGAAATTATTGCAAAAAACTTAAATCACTGTTAGAAGTATCCCTTAGCATTGAGGAAGATTGTGTCAAGCCGTATTTTACGCCTGAGAACGGCTGTACGTTGTGCAATAACGTACCGGAAGACTATGAATTAGGAAAAATAAAACAGTTTTATTTGAATATATTGAATGGTCCAAAACATGTATTTGGAGACCACTCACTATGCAAGGAACGGGCATACTTTTGCAAACGGGATACTGGCGACACTAATTACGTACCCAATATGACTTCGAGCTTGATAATGTCAAGAAACGCTTTTACAATTTTTGCATGCTACCCGAATTAATTGATCCTCGACATAATCGCTGCATGCCTATTAGAAATCCTGAGTATTTAGAAAAGTGCATAATAGCGAAAAGAAACAAAGTAAAATTGGTTTCAGCTAAAACCAAAACATGTAAAAAGGAATTGTTTCGAAGAAATCAATAACATTTTATTTCATTGAAGTGTCTTCAGAAGAAATTTCATTTATATTCCTAACGTATGTAGTCCACATTTTTAGAAATAGGGAAAAGGAGGGTTGGAAAGTTCCTGGCTATTCAGATCTAGTCACTAAACAACTAAAGAAACAAACTACCTTAAAAAATTGAAAATTAATAGTATTATTACTTCAATAGAAGAGAGTCCAAATATAATTACTAATCATATAAATTACTTCTTCAGTGACATTGGTCCAAGCTTCGCTAGTAATTTATGCAGTGCTAATAAAACTATTGAGATGTGTCTGGTGAATGATTTTAAATCTGAACTTCACGTTACAGGGGAAAATTTTTATTTTAAACCAACTAACATTTCTGAAGTCACAAATGTGATAAATGATTTAAAAATGTCTTTCTCGTGCGGTATTGATTCTTTAAGTGTTATGGTGTATAAAATGCATGTATCCGAATTAGCTTGTCTCATATCTCACCTTGTAAATACAGGAGTTTTCCAATAAGAGGTGTAATTTTGATATTTAATCGTAAAATATCAATGGTTTCGTTGCTTGTGTGGCACGTAGCGCCGTCTTGTTGAAAGTAAACGTTGTCCAGATTAATACCATCCGATTCCGGCCATAAAACATCATTAATTTTTTTTCGGTAGCGCAGTCCATTCACTGTTGTCCATTCTGTTGCTCCAGCCTCATTTTCAAAAAAGTAAGGTCCAATGACTCCGCCGGACCATAAACCGCACCAAACAGTTACACGTTGAGTGTAAAGAGGCTTTTTAACAATAACTCTTGGGTTTTTCGAGCCTCAGATGCGACGATTTTGCTTGTTGACGAAGCCACCGAGGTGGAAATGGGCCTCATCACTCAAAATGATTTGCATTTGATTCACTCAAGTGAATTTTAATAAGTTCAATGCGTTGTTGAAGCGTGTATCGTTCCATTTTATTAATGGCGTTTTTTCTACTTGTCAAATGTCAAAAAATGACAGCTTTAAAAGTAACATCTACCGATATAGCGGGCTATTCAAAATAACACCTCTTATTGGAAAACACTGTATTAGCTTCGAGAGTGGGATGTTCCCTTCTCATTGTAAGTAATTCCCCATTTTAAATATGGAGATCGTCTAGATGTTAATAATTACAGACCTATATTCTTACTCAATACTCTTTCAAAAGTAATAGAGAGATTAGCTATGTCGAGATTGGTATCATTCTTAGAAACATATAATATACTCTCTAGCAATCAGTTTGGTTTCAGAGAGAATACAGGAACAAGTGATGTAGTGTTGAGTGTATTGTCCAAAGTCAAAGTCAAACATGAATACAATGTCCTGAAGGAGCTTGCAGAACTAGAAAGCATTACCATAGAAAAGTGTGGTCTTTTCATACATGAAGAGTATCCGTATATGGGTGCGACACCAGATGGAATTTCTTTTGAATACACCGTGATTGAAATTAAATGTCCTTTCGCAGCACGCAGCATGCTCATATAAGAAGCAGTAAAATCCAAAAAAATTATGTTAGCAAAAATGGAGAAATTCTGGTAAATACATCTCACGATTGGTTTTACCAGGTTCAGGGCCAATTACATGTAACAAAGAAAGCTATTTGTATGTTTGTTGTATGGACTGAACTCGGATAAAAATCGAAAAAATTTTACGGGATGACGAATTTCGGCAGACTAATATGGTTGAACAGCTGAATCGCTTTTACATATTTTGCATGCTACCCAAATTAATTGATCCTGGACATAATCGCTGCATGCCTATTATAAATCCTGAGTAATTCAAAGTGCATAATACCGAAAAGAAGTAAAGTAAAATTGGTTTCAGCTAAAACCAAAACATGTAAGAATTTTTAAGAAGATCAATAACATTTTCATTGAAGTGTCCTCAAAAGAAATTTCATTTATATTCCTTATGTATGTGGTCTACATTTTTAGAGATAGGGAAGATGGGGGGTTGGAAAGTTCCAGGCTATTCAGATCTAGTCACTAAACATATCTACGCCGTTCTCAAGCAACTTTCAATCCTGAATTATGGTCTCTCACCAGGGTGATACTGAACGTATCTTCCACTTTTGAACGAGGTACAGATTCATTATATGTAACTATATAAAATTTATTTTAATTCTATAATATGACATACTTATATAAATTAAATTAAATTTGTTTTGTCCTCGCCGGCTTTTGAACCCGTGACCTCAAATTAAACTATACAATTTAGTATTAACAGTGCCCCGCCGCACTGCGAAACCAGTCTGGAACAAAGGGAAGCCTTTTGTAACTCTTTATAATTGTATTTATCAAAAAAAAAATCCAAATAAAAAGTTATAATAAATGTTGTTACTGAGAACCTCCTCCATGAATCAAGCTATTGTAATATTGCATTACATTCTAAAATATATTTTAACATAATTTTCATAATCACAATATCTTTAATTAATAATAATTTGTTTTGCTCTGTGCGTGTCTTGTATTGAATGGAACGCACCGGCCAGCTGCCAGGTGCAGCGAGTTAGATATTCGAATTCGCGCTAGAAACATTTAGTAGCGAGGGCCGAACGCGAGGTATGAAATGCAATTCTTACTAGACTTGGTCCTCGTATCTTTCCGGAACAGATTTACAATATTGCAAACTGCTCGACTCGACAGTCAAAATCAAATTTAAGAATATGCGATGCAATTCTATTTTAAAATTTACTGTTAACGTCTTAAGTACTTACCTACGTATATTCAAGGAGAAAAACTCGCTAGGCATATGATAAAAGTATTAAAAATAATAGAAACCAAAGGAGATATGGCATGGAAACATGCCGACTGTCACCGAGCCACGACCAAACTGCACGGACTAACAATACGACTTTGCAATGAAAGTTCTTAGTTTGGTGTATGGATTGAAACAATGGCGGGATGTCACTGTGTGTAGAAGCAATTTGCAGTAGTATAGGTGAACGAAGTTGGCGAAACTTTTGTACGCGCGATTTCAAGCTAAATATGGTTAGTCACCCATCTTTCTTGTTCATAAAGATTATCTATGGTTGTGCGCCTAATACAATTATTTACTGCTTGATAGAGAAGTACTGATGTACGAGTATTTTTAGATAGATTAGATTAGATAGATTAGATAGGTGGGTTCAGTATGTACCCAACAAAACTTTCACTAGTGACTTTGATCAGCCTATTTAAGGAAAAAAATGTAAACGAATTTTAGTCTATGGTGAAATATTTTGGTTTTTAAATCTAAATAATCTTTCACTTGTCGTCGCTGGTCGCTCCAGTAACTGCCCTAATTATTTAGTATATATTTTGGAAGCCAAACATATGGGAAAAATTAGTTAAGATAATTTTGTTAATTTTGAATTTGAAATATGAGTAAAATAATTAGATTCCAATGGTTAGAGGCGTTGTTACGGTAAAACAGAGATCCTGGGTTTGATTGCCAGTTGCGACCGTTTCCTCTTTTTCATGTCCTGGGTATCGATTCTCCAATCCAGGCCGCTCGCAATCGCTGTCGAAAGTACGTACATTCGTTGACATTTTTATTCTTGAGTCTCGTCGAAGGTACACACTTACATACGCCAAACGTCAAAAGTCAAGTGGTTCGACCCACTCGTTGTTCGAGTGGAATGACTTCGTCGAGAATCGAGGCCCAATTCTGTTTCATGTTTCGTCTAGATTTATTAATATCATCTTCTTCAATGATATATTACAGTATTGGGTATTCAAAAGTTATTCCAATAAAATTGAAAAGGTATTTAATTTTAGAAAGAAAATAATGAGAAAGTTTTTTTAGGGTGTGGGGTAGGTGGGTAAGATAGAGGGGGTAGGAGTGGGTGGGCGGAATGAGAATTTGTTTGAAATTGGGCCATTCGATAAAACTAACTATTTATTGAAAAATTGTTTATTTCCATAGCTTATGGATTAATCATGCGTAGACCCATCCCATTTCTATGAAATAAATATATTGCAATTTTTGAAAAACCTACACTGTTTTGGCCCCTCATAATTCAATCACCCTCGTTTTGATATTTCTTGCAGATTTACCTATGTAAAATGCTATTACTGTTAAATAAAATATATATATATACTAAATAAAGTGGTGTCCAAACAAAGTTATTTTATTCAAATTATACTTATTTATAACCGCACAGTGATTTCTGCCTAAAAGTTTAACAAACTTGTTTGTAAAATATACTTTTTAATGATGAAACAGTTTATTTGTGGTTATTCCACATCACAAAGTCCTATTCAAATTATCATCTCGTTTTGTTCCTTTCCTAAAATTTTACCTCGGAATAAACAAGAACTGAAAATAGAAGACCGACGCCAGTGTTATTAGTTTGTTATTAACACACATAAGTCATTTGTTTTATGGTACATATTTTCGTCGTCGTTGGGAGCGCATGTCATTTCGTGAAAAGTCCATTAAATACTGCGAATTTCATCCATAAGTTCAATATTGTTGTGTGGTGAATGTAAACAGAGCCAATGTTATGAGTTGCCCATATCCTCCATTAATCAAGCATTCCTACGACTAAAAATCATAGTGGACACACCACCACATCGTTCACACAGCAATATAGTGTAAAACATGCCTTGTTCACGTGCAATCAGAACGAACGCCTTACATGGTGATCGACGATAAACACCAGTAAGCGCTAACGCAAAAATCATGCCCATAAAATGATTAACTACGGACGAGGGGGAAATAAGAGGGAGAGAAACAAAACAGGAGGGGAAGCGGGAACACACAGCGGGAAAACACTTGACTTGGGATTCAGGAGATGACACGTTGGTTACCCACACATAGCGGCAAGCCCGAATTCAGATTTACCCTAAACTCTGGAGGGTTGAATGACGCTATAGCACCTGAGAAGCAGCCCAAACATCCCACATTGGTTCACACCAGTAAGCACTTTTAAATATACGGTACCTCTAACAAACGTTATGAAACAGAGCCAGTGACTTCCAGCATACAATTGTTCCATGCAATATTTTTAAGATAATTTTGTAATAATATGTATAACTTTGTTGCCAAATAAGTGGTATATCAGTATATCTTTAAAAAGTGTTTTCATTTTGATGGTTCTTTGAGAAATGGCCTAAACACAAGATCTCTGAGATTGTAATTAATGAATAAAGGTAAGTGTTATATTCTATTATTAAAATATAACATTGATGATGATTATCTATAAGTGACCTGCGGAATTTTCAAGAATCCATCATCATCACCGTATTTACTTGTGATAATAGCACGATCGATTGAGTTACTTTTTTATAGAGTTCATTTTAAATGCCGATCGGGCATCAAACATAAACAAACTTCATAAATATTAGTGGCTTACTTTATGTTGTTAAAAACGGATTGTTTATCCCTCGTAATTTAGAAATTTTACTGAAAGATACGCACGCAACGTTAACCTGCCAAGCAACTGAAAAATATGTCTTTTAGATAAACAGTTATTTTTAAGCGCCTTCCTAATAATTTCAGTTTTCTGCATTAATAGAAATATTGGTTTGGAATTCATTTGGTTTAATTTTTTTGTATGGTGCAATTCAATTATTAATGAAACAATGAAATAACAATGAAAACTCTCCACGACCCGCCCCTGCCATGGAGATATTGGTACAGATATCAAAGTAGGTCAAGATGAATTCATAATGGAACCGAATTGTCATACTTCTACTTTAGTGCAGCCATTTTTTTAATGTCTATTGTGGGAAAAGTTGAACTCATTCAAGCCAATTCTCAGTTAGAAGTCCGTTACAATTAATTAGAGCAACCGTACCAAACCATTTAAAACCTCTTTTATAGTTCTCCTTAAAGCTCTCTGTGTTTTTGCTTCAATCGGTGGTTGAATAACACCATAGTCATCTGAATCCTTGAAACTGGAGCCTAAATTTATCACCGGAGAAGCGCCACATATAAAATCAAACAAAATGCTTAAGTCTGGACCAAAACAAAGGGTACGAACCAAACGTAATTGTTATACTATCTGCGTTACTATGCAGATTTCGGTATTGTTACACTCTGGCGACTTCTGACGGACTCTGGAGTAAGCTTTATGACTAGCGCCATCTATCGCTTAAATACTCAACCTTATTACCATACATCACAGTAATGCAACAGCATAATTTTATATATATTTTTAAAATTACTTATTTTCAAATCTAATAACTTTCAACTAATACGCAGAAATTCACATAGCAGACACATTAAATTGGAACGTCATGTCATTGGATAACTAACACCTTTATAATAGGTCACCCCAAGTGAATTGTTACGTTTGGTAACATAACAGGGGTTTTCTAGTTCATGGACTGGGGTTTGTCCAGGTTTTGGCGGTGGGTACGTCTGCCCACCAATTGTGTAGCGGGCTAATAAGTAGAAGCCGCTTGGGGGAGACCCTTTGACCTCTCCAGCCGGACTCTCTTGACCCATCGCTTTGCACAGTGTGATGGATAGATTCATACTCCTGCAAACACACATATCACCAGATTCCTATTCACCGCTCATACCTTTTCCCTTCCCCGAACTTCCTCTTCTTCCGTTCCTTAAAAAGTTCCACTACACGCATCCCCGAAGATGCCAAGGAATTAGGATGAGGACAATTATTTCCTTGAGGACTTGTGTGGAGTTAATATTTAATAAAACGATGAAATTTCTTTTGTATTGTCATTTCTTAATTTTAGTTGTTAACTGCAAACTGACGACAAAAAATAATAAAGAAATAATAGAGATTGTGCCACGACCAAACTTCTCTGCAAGTTTCCTCAGTCAAGAGTTTCGCCTTCCTCCGCGTATTTCTCGCGTATTTCCGCCGCATTATGAGCTGAAGTGTTTCTTCTTTTTGTTACTCATTATATGCCAAACTCCTGCAGTTTGCTCTCCAGGCTTTCAAATAAATTCTTTCATTCATTCCAAATACATGAAAGAAAGTTGTGTACGAAAAAAAATTCATTCCACGATATAAAATGTTATGTAAGTTTTCGACGCTAATATAAAATGAACTGCTTATGAAGGAGGGTTACTATTAACTTTATAAATATGCACATTTGATTTACTGTCCGACATTGCCTACCTTTCAATATTTTTTTGGATTTTATTCTTATTATAGAACAATAATTGAGGTCAGTTTAGTCGTTTATTTTGCAATATTTCAAAGATTTATAGTATGAAATAAAGTGTGTTGATAATTCTCTACAGCAAAGATTGATGACTGTATAGTTATAATCATGTGGAAACTTTCCAACCATACACTTCGTGTATCAATTTTGTGTATTAACTGCTGCTAATTTTAATAATGTCATTCAATTTCAGAAAAAAGTGTATTTATGCGCTTATATACCGTGTTAAATTCAATTCAATTCAATTCAATTCAATTCAATTTGTTTATTCCTTTAAAAACATTACAAAATTACATTTTATTTCGTTTTTAAGTATATTTGTAAAATGGTATTACATAATAGTTAGCGGTGTATAAACTATACCAGCATCAATAGAGCTTGCCTTTTAAAGGCAGCTTCACCGATGCTAAATATGTCGATATCCGAATTAATTCTGTTCAACAGCAAGACTGCTCTCCCCACCGGCATGACCAGATAGAATGCATTGCCATTAACGACCAGTCTATCCGCTAAGTTACAGATCTCAGCTCGATCTGTAACTTTTTAGAATTTAACACAAATATGGTCCATAATTTTTCCATTTGTTTTCTTGTTGTGGCTTCAAAAATATGTTCTAAAAAAAGGTTTTCTGTGCTGATATTATCTGTAGAAGGTTTGGAAAAAAAAAACATTTGTTAAATTTTGTTGTTGAAATCTATAAAAATGTGTATAAACTCTGAACTATTAAAGTTGTGTTATGGTACATTGACCCTAGTTGACAAGTGGACATCCCACAAGAGCGCCCCTGTCTGTGCAGTGTAAAGGCAGGGGAACTATGTCACCACCCGGTTGGGCAGCGTTGTGAGGCGGATTAAGGTAGAGGCTGTAGGAATGGATTTATTAATAAGGGTCTTGAATAGGCCCGGTTTATATGAAAGAGGTTCTCTTGAAGCCAACATCTACTGTGAACGGGTGTTCCACTCATGTCCGTCGAGTTTCACGCATGTACACTGCTCGTTCACCGGAGGTCAATGCTGCTAGCTCCTTAGAGGGCTCTAATAAAATATCCGTAGAACGGACTCAGCATGGAATAGAAGATGCTATCAATATCGCCCTGGTGTAAGACCACCATTCAAAATTCAAACGGTACTTGAAATGACTTTGATTGTGTTTGGTGACCAGATCTGAATAGGCAGGTACTAATCCACCTTCCTCATCCCCACCTTCTTGTCCTGCTCACTACATTCACTGGCTCCAGACGGTTGGCAGCAGTTGGGACTCTTGTGCGGTATTTACAATAAATTTATATTGCGTCTGTTCATAAGTGATGGCAATCGGTCCATCAACAACGGATTATCAGACGGACGCCCCCCTTTGCACAGAATCAAGTAGGTTTATCAAGCATTGTGGTGTTCCAGCCCAGAGGTGGCCCCCAAATTCAATTGTTCAAAGATGTTCCAAAACCATAGCAATATCATCAAATCGATGCGTCTAAACTGTTCACTAGATGTCAGTGAGATGTCACCCTTGTTTCAAATATCGTGTTTTAGCGTTGGTGTTTGTGATCGGAATAGGCGAATCAAGAGTGGACTGTAAAATATTAATTGTGAACTTTGAAGTTGACACAACTATAGTTGGAGATGGTGAACATGGAGTAAGGAAGGAATCCGACATACCCGTTTGATGTTCTTCAAAGATGATGATGGTATGATTTCACTAACAGGAGATACGATTTCACGCACAAGCTTCCATAACATCCAGGTTGGATACGAAACACACTGAGGGAACCGAATATGTTCACTGCACAGGCCTTCTACCCTGAGTCGATATTAATAACAGCACTGATAACTGATGTTCGTTAAACAAGCTCCATAATAAAACTGGTTTGACAGTCACTTTTAATGTTGTAAAATGTCACACACACACGTGGGTATAGTCAGATAATGATAGGTACTTGTAGGTAAATAGGATAGGAAAAATGCAAGGACAATGTTAAAGGTAGTTTAATAGTTGCGTCTACAGTGTTTTGTACAATATGTGTGTCGTAGGAACATAGATTTGTGAAATTAAGCATATTTTCTTTTGGCCAACAAACTTGACCATTATTCGTATTATGGTGACCCCAACATCGGCTCACACGAAATTATTATTTTATTAATTAAGTATCTATTTTAAAAAGTAATCAAAATTTCTAATACCTTACTTCAGTCTTCTTAATAAAACCCCCCTTTACGCAAAAGCCTCAGTCTAATTTCTAAATCTGATTCTCCTTGAACAATCGAACATGAATACCTAATGAATAAACACATTGAATAATAAAGCTGTCCTTAATTCTGCAAATCTAAATGGTTCCGTGTGCTAATTGCGGATATTCTATTTCCGGGAAAGTTAATCGTGGAGGGAAATTATACATTACATGAATAATTTACACCAAAAGGGTGTGTAGCGACATTCTGCAAACTTTAAACGGCCCGAAACATTGAATAATAATGTTAAAACGAGGATTTTAGTTTACAATATGAATTAATAATAGGATTATTAATAATAATAATGATGTTATATTATTGTTCTACCGAGCCGAACCCTTTGATATGAAAATATCTGGAGTGGGTGAATTATTTTCCCATTTGATCTCTGGTGATTTGACGTGTTGTATATGTATTATTTTGTATTTATTATGCTTATATAATGCACTTGCATAGTTTGGATTGACTAGATGATCATTTGTGGAAAAGTGTGTGGAAAGGGTTTAGTTTTTCCTGTGGGGAAGATTTTACTATTTGAGAAATGGTATTTGGCGTATTGACATTTAAATATTGCGTAAAAATGTAGTTACGTTGCCCTAGAAAAGACTGTGTCAATGTCACTATGTTAGGGCTCACCGTTTGAGATTTTTAATTTTTTTAACGTGAATACTGCACAAGAGTTCCAAATTTCCGGAGCTAGTGGTCATCCAAATTGGGGATGTTATGAGGCTGAAGGAAGTAGAGAAGTGAAGGAAATAAGGAAAAGTGCCTGGCTATTTAGATCTGGTCTTCTTTGTCTTTTATATATTTCATGATGTTTTAAATGTTATTTATATCAACCTACCTACCTACCAGATAAAAAAAACGTTTTATTATCGGAGCAGAATTATTATATAATAGTAATTATTTTTTACACGGAGAAAAACGAGCAACATACTAATTTATTAAGAATCTCTTCAAACTATTGGTAACTCGGTAAAAAATTGGATTGGGGGATTGCAGGCTCTTAACGAATGAATAAGCAGATTTCCTGAAAAAATTTAGGAAATTACGAATATATTATCACGATGTCGGAACACGTTTAAATTTACTAAAAGAGGTGCCAATCCCGTTTTTATTTGAATTACCAATAATTTGAAAAGATTTTTAAATATATTAGCAATTCTCATTTTTTTCCGTGTATTATTTCAATAATAGCGCTATTGAAATCATGATGTACCTAATGAAAAATATTATTTAGGATGTACAATTTCATAAGCCTAAATAGGAAAATATTTTTTTCTTGCGAAATTATTCAATAGAAAAATTTAGAATAAATTACGCCTTGTTGCGGCCAAATCTTTTTCTGATTATTCTGTTTGAAATTTTCTTCAATGTTTAAAAATAATAATTTCGAGAGTATTCGAGAGCATTCCACAACATTCCAGAATATCCCGGAATATTCGGGAATATTGTGGAATGTTCGGGAATAGTCTGGAACTTTCGGGAACAACCTAGAACATCCCAGATCATAATATACTAAAAACGGATTACAGGCCGTTTCCTGATAAACTTTTAGTAAATTCGTAATAGTGACAATACATTGGTGTCTCTAAATACATGGTTTTCCAATAAGAGGTGTTATTTTGATATTCAATCGTAAAAGATCAATGGTTTCGTTGCTTGTATGGCACGTAGCGCCGTCTTGTTAAAATTAAACGTTGTTCAAATCAATACCATTCAATTTCGGCCATGAAAAATCATTAATCATCTCTCGATAGCGCAATCCGTTCACCGTAACTGTTGCTCCAGCCTCATTTTCGAAAAAGTATGGTCTAATGACTCCGCCTGACCATAAACTGCACCAAACAGTCACACGTTGAGGATAGAAAGGCTTTTCAACAATAATTCTTGGGTTTTCCGAGCCCCAGATGCGACAATTTTGCTTGTTGACGAAGCCACCGAGGTGGAAATGGGCCTCATCACTCAAGATGATTTGCATTTGATTCACTCAAGTGAATTTTAATAATTTTGATGCGTTGTTGAAGCGTGTATTGTTCCATTTTTATTAATAACGTAGTTTCTACTTGTCAAATGTCAAAAAAGTAACATCTACCGAAATAGCGGGCTATTCAAAATAACACCTCTTATTGGAAAACCCTGTAGTATAAACAAAGTCACTATCCGCGTCTGCCTGTTTGTGCGCTTAGTTCTTTTAAACTATGCAAGGGAGTATGATATGGTTTTCAGTATCATTTAGAGAATTTTTTCCGGAAGGTTTATACATATAAACCTTCCATATATAATATATATTGAAAGTAGTGAAAAGACGAGAAACGCCGTGTGCACGTCAGCTAGTTAATAATAAATCATGCCTTAGTTTGAATCTTACACTCTAAACCTAAACAGACACGTCTTTAATCACCTGCACAAATGTACCTACCTGACATGAAATATTATATGCGGTTATAATTTGCTCGAATAAGCAATCTGTTTTTATAATTCCCTCATTTCCTACCCTTTCTTCGCAAGTCCCACGTGTTCGCAGATAAATTTGACTATATGAAATGTAGATATTCTTTAATCCTCACTTCCTCAAATTCGCTGTGGTAAATATTATGAATAAGGAATGTAATATGCCATTTGCTTCACATCGGAACAGACAGGGAAAATAACAAGAAGAGAATTCGTTTGGCTCCATTACTTGAATATATCGACATTTAATATGCATTGCACGGAAAAATAACTTGTTTGAGTTTTATTTAGTTAGTATCCTACTGTTGTTAGGATAACCGTGTAAATCATTTTAACAAACTTTATTGAAAGTTTCAAAAAACAAAACAATGCTTTACGTATTTCTGTTTTCCTCGCATTTATTGTAAATCATGAAAACATTTTTGGTTGTTTTCCAACAAAGGAAATAAGTTACGTATTTTTATCCAAGGGATATGGAAACTTCCCTTATCTCTTAATCAAAACTAGGTGTGTACGACTTACAACTCGCGAACGGCGAGTTCTTGCTTTGTACAAATGGCACAATGTTTTGTGTCAGGAATTTGTGAAATTGAGCTTTAAATTATCCATTTTTTCTGTTCAAAAAATTACTTGAGGATCTTTGTTTCAAACATTTTTATTTGCTAGTAAATAAAAATTATGTATTAAATATTTAAGCTGTCTAAAATAAACAAACCAATAGATTATTAAAAATAGATCTTAAATATACCGAGACCCATATTAACAATACAAGAAAATTGATTAAAATCATTTTTATTTTTCGGAATAACTTTATTGAGTAAAACCTCAAATTGTAATATTTAAATATTTAAGACAATATTAGTGATTTCTAAACGAAAATCTGAAACAGAAAAATCAGAAAAGGAAACGGTCACATCTGGGACTCGAACCCAGGACCCTTGTCTTTCCGGGACAGTGCTCTACCGACTGAGCTAATGGGACCCTATTCCCCTCGGTCACTTTTAACTGTATCATACTTCGAATAAGAACCACTAACATTGTCTTCATTTTAGCTGTCTAGATTGCATTTAGTTCGGGTTGAATCTTGCGATCATACATAAAGATAGTTGCCAATAAAAATGTGCGGTGGAAAAAATGAAAAAAAATGTGCGGTTCTTTTATGTCATCTAATAGTATTATTGTCCCAGCGTCTGGACGATGTAGGCCCTGTGATTGGTCAAATTCAAATTGTGTTTAAATAAGACTTTAAAGATTAAGACACGATTTCATACTGAAATAGAATCGCCACATGTAATACGATATTTATTCAAATATATCGTTTCTGCTCATACAATTTTTGGATAATATCGAAGAAAATATGTTTTAGATAGTTCATGATCCATTGGATTAATTACATTACAGTGAAAATTATCCACAATTACGTGATTACGTTTGACGTTTGACGAAAAAGCACGCGTTCATTCAACATGGCCGATATATACGCATGGCCACCGCGTCAAAGATAGCCGACAGAGCGCTCCTCTGGCGGTGAAAGAACGAACCAAGGGGCTGGCGCGAATATTTAAATATGCAAAATAAAAAGATTTCTTCTGGAAGTTTATTTAAACTTTGCAATGTCATCGTTTCTAAAACAAACATTTGATTCAACTTAATGACAATAAACAACAACTCTTTGCATGTACGATTTTGAAAAATATTGATATTTAATATTATTTACCTAAATAATAATTTCGCATTATTTTGACAGAACACCGATATGATATACGCGAAAGTATAGGCACTGCCAACCCAATAAAATAACATGAAAGACAATCGGAAGATAGAAACGCTTCGTTGATTGTAAAATTAGCCAACAAATCTCTTATCTGACATGTACTTATATGTATAATAAAACAATCATTTTGCCAGGTATAAATATTTATATAATATATATTAAGGTATTATTCGGAAACGCTGGACAAGGATTAGGAAATATTTTTAAGTAAAACCTTTGGATTTACCTTAATTAATATAGAAGGAATCTGAATGCATTCGGGAATTTTTGAATTTTAGCATTTTAATTTTTAATCACGTAAAATTAAAATTTGCTTTCGTTGTATTGGATGACAGCCGGAATAATTTCTATTGATGACATTTTCTTTTTTTGGTATTCCTGATATGAGTGTCTAGAATTTTTACCATAATTTACTCTATGCAAATATTATTTTGGTATTTTGGTTTCTTTTACAAGTAAGGAAATATTTAAAAAAAGGTTATTATAGGTTAGGATAGGTTAGGTTGGGTTATGCTAGATTAGGTTAGATTAGGTTGGATTAGTATAGTTCTTTTTGTGTAAACCGTTTATTCTTTATTTCATTTTATGTAATTAATTTTTTTTTAAAGGAACACAATAGGAAATTTTATTTTTAAGTTTATTATAGCTAAGCGCACTTGAAGTGAAACAACACAAAACTGCGCTATATAAATTCTATGTTATTATTATATTATTTATCAAGTTAGTTTATAGGTAAGGTTAGATTAAGTTGGATTATTATGGGTTAGGATAAGTCAGGTTATGTTAGGTTAGGTAACGTTAGTTTGGGTTATTATGGGTTAGGTTAGGTTGGGTTATTATAGGTTAGGTTGGATTTGTATAGGTTAGGTTAGGTTAGGATTGGTTCGGTTAGGTTAGGTTAGGTTAGGCTAGATTGGATTATTATAGGTTAGGTTAGGATATAGGTTAGGTTAGGTTGGATTATTATAGGTGAGGTAAGCTTAGGTCAGGTTAGATTATTATAGGTTAGGTTGGATTATTTTAGGTTAGGTTGGATTATTATAGGTTAGGCTGGATTATTATAGGTTAGGTTAGGTTATTATAGGTGAGGTTAAATAAAATAATAGTCAAATAAATCATTTGTGCTAAGTAGGCACTATTTTGCCGGAATATTGTATTACATTATATTTTTTTAATTTACGTTTTTCAATTGTCTCTAGCCGCTCATTTCAGGAATACCGACAAAAGAAAATCTTATCAACAGAAATTATTCAGGCTGTCATCCCATACAGCGAAAGCGAATTTTCATTTTACGTAATTAAAAATTAAAAAGCTAAAATTAAAATTTTCCCAAATGCTGTTCGATTCCTTTTATAGTAATTAAGGTAAATCAGAAGGTATTATTTAAAAATATTTCCTATTTTCCGTGTCCAGCGATTCCGAATATTTACCTATATTAATTTACCTTTAGCCATTTAGGCAATTATTCGGGAAAGGTAAAGTTTTACCCGAACAACTGTCATTATTATTATGCCTAAACGCCTTCCTGTTCCGTGTTTTAACAATATATACTCACCCTCTCTCTGTGAATGACCTAATATCTACCTATTAAATGTAACTGTTGTTAGTATCACTTAAACTGGGCGAAGCCCAATCAAGTGCCGCCCGCAGGGCCTAGCAGAAAAAAACCCGCGGAGCGGGTTTTTAACTGCTAGTTGTTATTATTATTTCATGTATAACTACCACAACACGGGCATTAGCCTAGTATGGTAGTTAAAAAAAATTCTAAAATTGTAACCTGTAAACATTTATTAAATAATAAAAAAAAATAAAAATAAAAAAAATATTGGAGTGCTAATATCTAACCAGATGTATGGTAGTGAGGGATGAAATTGGCAGAGGAAGGATAAAAGTAGACTGCATGCGGTGGAAATGAGATCCCTGAGGCCTATGTGTGACCGTGAGAGAAGAATTACAAGGCTGATGTAAGCGTAATGAGTAAGAGATTCGATGGTTTGGGCATGTAGAGCGATTAAACAAAGAAAGGAGTGTAATGAGAATATAAATGGTAGCAAAAGTTGGAGAAGCCCGAGGAAGACATGGCACCATCAACTGAACCAAATACTTGTGTCGGACCATGTCAATAAAGAGTCAAAATAATAGAAGAATATGTATGAGAAGATCTATGAATGTGAGTGAGGCAAAGAGTGTGTGCCAAGACCACTGCGGGGAAACGGCGTGACGAATAGTTAGTTATACACACAAGATAGAGCTTGAATGAACTCGTATAGTACCTAAAGATCTTTATTCCAGTAAAAGACGCCTCTGCAAAACATGCACATTAATTAGTGAATTGGTATTGGAGACATTGGTTCGGGTAATTGGTACCCACCTAGAGTCAACATTGCCATAGCCGGAATAAACCTCAGTCCACTGCATCAACTGTCTCCGAGGCACTGGAGTGGATTGGACTGATGGATTTGGTTAGTACACCGAATAGAAATTCTCTAGAAGTATAATCTTATACCGGTTTGAAAAAATACTGATGACCCAGACAGGTCCGCGAAATTAAATAACTGTTTATTAAAAATTCAATATTTGAAAATGTTTGACCAATTAAAAATGAAATAAGATAGAATTAACCTTACTTCGGACACACTTTTTTATCTCGCCATTACATAAGAAACGGGTGTAAATTTCCGAAAATGGGGTTAAAAATAAAACCTTGATGGTATTAGGTACCTACCTATACAAACACGATACAATTTTAAAATCAATTACTTTTGTCTCACTTAAAGTTTACCAATAAAAAAATTCTATATAAGGAAAGAGTGCTGTATTTAGCGGTAAAAACCATGAAACACTGAGCTCTGGCGTCACGAAATTTGCATTGCTTTTTCTGTCTGTCTTTTTAAATATATTCAGCACTCTTCGTCATTTCTATCATGACGTAAGGAGTTTTTAAAAATTAATTAAAAATGGGCTCCAATTTTACTATCATGATTTATTTTTAGGATATTATGCCGTTGTACGAAGAAATCTTATTGATATAAAATATTGCTAACTTATTAATAATCTCTTCAAAATATTCGCTATCCTGTTAAAAACGGGACTGCAGACCCTAAACGAATGAATTGATAAGTTTCATGTTAAACTTTTAGTAAGAAAGGAAATGTATTAACAGTATTAATCTTACGCTCGTAACGGCAGCCCGCACGGTACTGTCTTCGCGCTCTCGTTACACCGCAACGTAACACTTTCATGACGGTAGAAGAGTTGTTGAATACGCTAAAAAATGAAGTTCAAAAAATACAAACCGTTAAAGACTCGAAAACCAAAACTAATATCGAAAAAATTATTATTGATCTTGACAATGAAGTGAAATCTGAAATATTAAAAATGCAACAACAAATAATTCAACTACAAGACAAACTTATCGAAAAAAACGACCAACTGGTGGGAAACTTTGAAAAAATAATGAAAAGCGCATCAACACCATCCTATGCACAGGTATTATCAACAACCAAAGTCACTCCTCGAGAAGAAGAGAGATTCTCAATCATCATTTCGTCGACCAAAAATAATGCTAAAGCAGAAGAAATTGAAAAGATAATAAAAAAGAAATAAATTTAAGCAACATAAAGATAGGAATAAATGGTTTGAGAAAAACAAAAGAAGAAAAAATAATAATATCATGCCCAAAAAAGGAATATGCAAATACCTTAACCGCCGAAATAAAAAAACTGAATACCGATTTGGTGGTAAATGAAATTCAAAAGAAAAGACCAAAAATAATAATAAAAGGATAATAATAAT
The DNA here is from genome assembly GCF_061612785.1 of Hesperophylax consimilis. Taxonomy (NCBI): domain Eukaryota; kingdom Metazoa; phylum Arthropoda; class Insecta; order Trichoptera; family Limnephilidae; genus Hesperophylax; species Hesperophylax consimilis. The sequence continues at coordinate 40,817,010 of NC_142836.1, read as the reverse complement.
AATAATAACAAAATTTAGAGAAAATGATCGAGGTAGTTAAAAACTTTTCAGATGATATCAAAATGACATTTGGTTTAGATAAATGTAGAACGATCCATATAGAGAAAGGCAAAATTGTAGATGGGGACGAGAGTATATTTAGAAATTTCCAAATTACTAGTATGAAAAGGGATGAGGTTTATAAGTATTTAGGATACCCACAATCAAATAGATTAGACCATAGTAGTATTAAAAATGATATTAGGATTAAATTTCAAACTAGGATAAGGAAAATTTTAAAATGCAATCTATCTGCTAAAAATTTAGTAAAAGCAATAAATACTTGGGCAATACCTCTATTAACGTACTCATTTGGCATAATTAAATGGTCTAATACAGATTTAGATAACTTAGAAAGATTAATTAGAACTACGCTAACAAAGTTTAATTGCCATCATCCAAATTCAGCTATAGAACGAGTTAATTTACCTAGAAATTTAGGAGGTAGAGGTATAGTCAAAATAACTTCTTTGAAACATAATCAGGTAGAAATGCTAAGAACTTTTTTCCATAGGAAAGCTCATAGCTCAGAAATGCACAAAATAATTTGCAAGGCAGATAGAAATATTACACCTTTAAATTTATACGATGAGAATGCCAACATTTTTATAAATCCCAACCAGGAATTATTAGATTCCTGGTCAAATAAAATTTTACACGCAAAACACTTCAATTATCTCAACCAAACGTATGTTGACAAAATTATGTCAAACAAATGGTTGAGTATTGGAGAGTTGAGCGCAGAAATAGAAGGATTTATGCTTGCAATTCAGGATAGAGTCATTAATACTAAAAATTATAGAAAGCATATAATCAAAGATACAAATCAAATTGATGATTTGTGTAGAAAATGTTTGGCTTTTCCGGAAACTATAGAACATATTATATCGGGATGTTCTATATTAGCACCGTCCGAGTATACATTTAGGCACAATCAAGTTTTAAAAATAATTCACCAAAATTTGGTAATTAAACATAACTTGATTGACTGCCGTAATGTAGTACCATATTATGAATACGAACCAAATTCATTTTTAGAAAACGAATTTTATAAAATATATTATGATAAAACTATACTAACAGACCGAGCGATTAGTCATAATAGACCCGATATAGTTTTACATGACAAAATTAAAAAAATAACTTATATCATTGATGTTGCTATTCCAAATTCCTGTAATATTCAAAAATCTGTTAGTGAAAAAATAAGAAAATACACAGATTTAGGAAATGAAATAAAAAGAATTTGGCATTCTCAGACTATAAAAATATTACCATTCGTTATTTCGGCTACTGGCATTATACCTAGCTCTCTAATTAAAAATTTAGGCGTATTAGATCTATCAAAAAATTTATATATAAAGATGCAAAAGTCGGTCATTTTGAATACATGTAGGATAACAAAAGATTTTTTAAATATTTATGTTGAGGGATCAGTAGGATTTATAGGCCCTGTTAGAAGTTCTACCGAGCCGAACCCTCTGATATGAAAATATCTGGAGACGGTGAATTTTTTTTCCCATTTGATATCTGGTGATTTGACGTGTTGTTGTTCTTGTATTGTTTTGTATTTATTTTACTTATACAATGCACTTACATAGTGTTGATTGACTAGCTGATCATTTGTGGAAAAGTGAGTGGAAGGGTTAAGTTTTTCCTTTGGGGAAGACTTAACCCGGACAACTAAATCGGAAGTTTAAAAAATAAAAAAAAATCCAATCTTACTGAAGACGAAATAGTTTGCGGAATAATTACCCAGAACGAAGGAATTGAAGATGTTTACAAGGAAAGTGAAGACAACAAAATCACACTTATGACGGAGATAAAAAACACAAACATAAACGAAAAGCAGCGCCAGTTCACTAGCTACATCATGGAAACTAGTGGCAAAATGCGAAAAAGTCTCCTTGCACTCGGTAAACTAAATATACAGTTTCAACGAGTAAAAATTGAAGATTGCGATCCACTGACTCAATGTTTTCATTGCTGTATGTTCATGCATACGGCTAAAAGATGCCTACACCGAACCAGCCCTCCAATTTGCCCACACTGCATGGGCGATCACATCCTTTCAAAATGTCCGGGAAGAGAAAAAACAGTACCAGCATGTGTAAACTGCACCAGACAAAATTCTAAATATGGAGAAAAAAACACCACGGACCACGCAGCCAACAGTATTAGGTGCAACTATAGAAACAAAATGCTGAAAATTGCGAGGGATCGCATCGATTACGACTAATGATGCATATTATTAATTACAAGTGTAACGAAAACCTAAATAATATGCACAATATTTCAAAAAAATATTACGAAAAGCCCGCCCGTAAAGTGTTAACACGCAGTGATAATGTACAAGCCAACACATATAATATTATAATTGCAAATGTGAAGTGTATTCCCAGCGCCAACATTATTGTTAATTTTATTACTACCTCAAAATGAACGACTTTATAATAAACGCAATAGATAATTCATATAAAATAGACGAAAGGATTTTTGACACGGTAAATAATACAAACGATTTTATAGATATAAAACCTACAGCCAGCCTAATAATAATACACATGAACGTTAGATCTTTGGAAAAAAATTTCGAAGAATTTCTAATAACTATTAAACAATTAAATAGACTTGACTGTATAATATTATCAGAAACGCATTCATCGAGTGAAATTAATTATAATATACCGGGTTACTCGTACTATGCAACAAAATATAAAATTAACAGAAATAGCGGCGTCGCCATATTTGTATCAAATATTTACGCTGTCACAAGTGTAAATGAAATAATGGTGAATAAAGTCAATTTATTAAACTTGGAGATAAATTTTATGAATTATTCATTTAATATCATTGCTATTTATCGGACACACTCTTCTGCTATAACCACATACATAGAAGAATTAAAAAATATATTACAACATCATAGAAACAAAAAAACAATACTCATCGGAGATATTAACTTAAATATCGCTAATGACTACTCCTCTAACGATAAAGATAACTATTTAAATATGTTAGCAGAATTAAATTACATTTCATGTATAAATTCATACACCAGAAACATTATCGGACAACGACCATCTTGTATCGATCACATATTCACAAACACCAAAGATATACAAAATATATCATCTGCGGTAATTAAAACATCTGTAACGGATCATTTTGCATGTATATTTAAATATGACTACAAACATCAAAACCTCTCATTACCAACCACAACGGCCGTTAATAATACTGATAAATACAACTATAGTATTAATATAAATTTTCTCACTAAAATATTAAGTAACGAAAAAGAATGGCAAGAAATATATCAATGTAACGATGTAGAAGAATGCTGCAAAATATTTGATAAAAAACTGAGTTTTCACATAAATGCTTGTAGAAATATTAAATCTAACAAAACATCTTCAAAACTAAAGCCAATCAAACCATGGATAACTCACGGATTAATCATCTCAATTAGACACAAATAAACACTTTACAAACAATATACAAAACAACCGGAAAATATAACATTACAAAAACATTTCAAAGCTTATAAAAAAAAACTTACATATCTAATAAAAAACACAAAGGATGACTACTACAAACAAAAACTTGAATTATCTGGAAATGACAGTAAAAGGATTTGGTCCATCATAAATGAAATTGTCGATAAAAAACATTTAAAAAATGAAACAATCAACAATGTAAATCATAATGATTCAAAAATCTGCTGTAAAGATAAACCTCTAGAAGCCGCAAATGTATTTAACAATTTTTTTGGTAATGTAGGAAAAAACTTCGCTAAAAAAATCCAACAAGGCCTTACCCCAAATGACCCAAATACTACAGTAAATAATGAGCATAAATTTGAATTATTTCAACCAACAACACCAGAAGAAATTGAACAAATTATTACAGGTATGAAAGGAGATTCTGCCCCTGGTTTTGATGGGGTCACAATACAAACACTGAAATGTATAAAATCACAAGTATCAAAACCATTATCTCATATAATCAATACAAGTTTTCAAAGCGGAGTTTTTCCATCCACGTACAAACAATCTGTAATTATACCAATATTTAAAACCGGCAATCCGGAAGAACCAACCAATTACCGCCCTATTTCTTTACTATCAAACATTGCAAAAATATTTGAAAAAATTGCCAAAAAAAGAATAACTCAGTTCATAAAGATTAATAATATAATTCACGAAAATCAGTTTGGATTCATGGAAAACAAAAGCACAAAAGACGCCATTGCTAAATTATCTAGTACCATACAAGACGCTTTAGACAAATCATTAAAATGTGTTGGTATTTTTGTTGATCTCCAAAAAGCCTTCGACAGCATATCCCATGTCAAACTAATACAAAAATTAAAGATCGTAGGTTTTAATGACACAGCATTAAGTTGGCTAAAAAGTTATCTTCACCAAAGAACACAAGTTGTAAAAATTAATCACGCATCTAGTCTACCACTCACAAGTGATTTTGGGATACCACAAGGTACTGTTTTGGGTCCTTTACTTTTTATCATGTACGTAAACGATATTTTCAAACAAAACCTCAGTGGAACAGTTATATCTTACGCAGATGATACAATTATCATAATTAAAGGTAATGACTGGAAAATTGTAAATGAAAATGCAAATAATGACATCCAAATCCTAAAAAACTGGTTCGATACAAATCTACTTACAATTAACGCAAAAAAAACAGTTTATATACCATTCACAATAAATAAATTCAAAACTAACCCCAACATTCATATAATAATACACAACAAAAAATGTAACAAAGATGTTTGTAATAAATCATGTACCATACTTAACCAAACAACTGAAATAAAATACCTCGGTGTAATTGTAGACCAACATATGAAATGGAACAGACACATATGTGAACTTGTTAAACGCATTAGAAAATGTATCTATATATTCATTAGATTAAGAAATGTTCTCAAGATAAACAACCTGAAAAAAGTCTATTACGCACTAGTCCAATCATTACTTCAGTATGGAATCATTGGGTGGGGAGGTGCATATGAAAAATTTTTAAGCTCTGTTAAAGTGGTACAAAAACTAATTATCAAAGTAATTTTGAAAAAAAAACCAACTTTCTCTTCAGCATCATTGTTCAAAATTTTCGAAGTACCAAAAATTGAAGACCTCTATAAAAAAGATGCAATATTACAAATATATAAAGAAACTGTAGTAAAAAAACTTAAATTTAACTCATCCTTAAGGCATAATTTTAACATTCAAATTCCTCTATTTTCAACACAACAAATGCACAATAACTACATTTACAAAGGCATAAAATATTTTAATAGTCTTCCCGAAGAAGTGAAAAAAATACCAGATTTTATTTTATTCAAAAAGAAGGTCAAATTTATCTTTAAAAAAAATTAATATCACCTATCAAATGTTATAACTTCAATTCATGTTACAACCAAAATTAACGTCACAATCCTCTTTTAAGTTTATATTTATTGTACTGTAATAATGTTAATTACTGATATAAACATGAAATAATTGTCAAATAACTCCTACGCCAAGCTCAAGAGCTAGCACTCTTCATTGGAGTAGAATTTCAACAACATATGTTTTACACTATTACTTATTATTACCTTATTTTATGTACAATGTAACAATGTTATAAGTTAAACAATAAAAAATAAAAAAAAAAATAAAAAAAATAAAAATTAACTAGAAGTCGTGACACGTGCTCATAAAAATCATAATATTTTAGCATTTTGACAATATATATTAACAAAGCATATTTTATTAGGGAAGCGGCTTGCTATCCCGTTATTAAAAGGATTTTTATAAATCAGAAATACTCATTTTCTCTATGTGCGCTTCCTCCTTTTTCAGCCAAATATTCGGACAGCGTTACAGTATCCATCACTATTGCAGATGTACTCTGTAGGATAATAGCCAAAAAAATTATCACAATAGTGGATAATTTTGACCTAGAAAAACTCAAATCTTAATTTATAGTTAAATGAAAATGTGTTTTTAAAAAGCGTGTTGAATCTCAAAGAAAATTGAAGATTTGTAATAATTATTGTAAAACAGAAAGCCTCAATTAAAATAATGTAAAGTCTCCAATCTAAAAAAGCGTTTTTTTACATAGAGATTTTAACGAAGCGGAAAAACGTTTTATCGAGAGAGAATAATGTGGGGAAACATTGTTTGTCCGAGGATTTGTTCGCTGCGCCCCCAAACACATAAAAAGGCTACCCTGTTGGGGGGACAGTGTACAACTAACCAGGGCACACTACAAATTGATCTACCTTGTTCATTTGGGTGTGGGAATGGCTTTAAATTGTAATTAACTTAGAAATAATCGTACAATGTTTCCATTTCTTATAACACCTTTTTCAAATCAACGCGTATAGAAATTAAATGTACATATTCGAAACCGTCTGGGACAGCTTTTACAAGGAGCAACCAATGTTATCCTATCAAACGATTTTTGGAATATTATGGCAAGCTTGCAAAAACGTTTTGAGCGATCGCTTGCCCTAATGTGCCAAATATATAGAACCTAACAATATGGGATAAACGGTGAAATTTTGGTAGATTCATTGGATTTACCGCAGTAAGCAGAGTCCATATGTTTCCACTGTAACATTTTTTAATTTTTTATTTAATATATATAAGTACCTACAGGATATATATAAGTACATATGGTTACAAAATATATTTATGTTCGCAATCTCACCAATGAAGAAACTGGTTCTTGTGCTAATTATTATCTATATGTGTAGTTGTACATATATACTATTATGTTACATACTAATTATTGAGTAATTAGGAACATCTAAATACAGTGGAGATGAGTAATAATAATACTGATAATAAATATCAATAAAGCGAAAAACAGGCAATTATTTAGTTAATTATTTCTGAAAGTGAAACTGCAGTTTTAGTTGAAGTATGTTATCCTTTAATTTCTTTATTTCAATCGGAAGGAATCTTTATTCCTAAATAGGTATAGTTATTTTACATTTGTTTGGTATTACATTTTGAAATTTTGATATTGTATTGATATCTTTTTGATAGGTGGGTTTCAATTTTTTTGAGTATATTATCTTTATAAATTTGGATAATTGCATTTTTCTTGAAGATATCCTCTACTCGGGGCATATTTTGAAGAAGGATATTAATTAAATATATACAGGGTATCATGGGTCGTGATTGACTTATTTTAACCAGTGATTCCTGACATGAAACGAATGTAAACGAAATTTTTGAATGGTTTTTTAATGAGTTAATTAATTTTGGTGTGTTGATTAATAACTAATTGACTAGCGCTAAATTATACTTTTTTAAGAACAGTAATTAATTGATTGATTAATGCTAAATAAATTATTTAATTAATTGATTGATCGATGTTAAATCCATTAAAAAAACCACTGTGAGATTAGGGTTTTAAAGGGAGGTGTAATTATTCTCTCCGAGTGTAATTTTGTCCATGTGAAATTCTGGCAGAAATTCACGCTCATGTAATTTCGTCATGTAACCTCTGCCAGGGAGGTCATCGACCTAAATAGGGTTTAACTTAATCCATTTTAATCAAGATTCAAAATGGTGGTCTTTCAATCTCTTTTGCCTGATGCATTTACACGATAAATTCTACAATTCCTAGCATGAGAATTCGCCTCGTAAATCATTCCTGTTTTACTCTCTCTAATCCGAAACACCCACCATTATGGGCAACAATGCAACACTCTGCGCTCTGCTTCTTTCGTCTTCTTTCTATCATCGTTTCTTACTCGGCCATTCGTACTCCCCCGAACATTCTTCCTAACGATCTCATTTCCGCTTCATTTAATCTCCTATCATCCTTCCTTCACCACTTCCACCACTCGGTCTGTGTACTTTATTAGTAGGTAGGTACTAATAAAGTACACAGTCCCTTATCAAATTATTAGGCCACCCCAACATTTAAAGAAATTATTACTTTTCGACGGCTTAATATCATGTTTAACTTATCATATTTTTTGCCAAATATACATTACGTAGAAAACTCAAAAGACCTTTTTCTTCACTGTTTGTTTAAAAAAAACTTTTGGAGCCGGGTCTATGCTTTAACGCATTTTAAAAGACATTAAACAACTAGCGACCATTTGATCTTAAAAAAATCCAACCTCGGACTTGAAAACTGACGCTAAAATCATAAAAAAGTTATACCTGCCACAAAATAGACTCCACATGTGACGTAGAATCACCGGTTTCCTGATTTTACTACGTGTTTCCGGACACCGTATATATGACGTCAACTTTAACAGTTTTCTTTTTGTAAGTACTGAATTTTAACCACGCCAGCAGATTTTCGGCATAATTACAATGTGCGGTTTTAAATAAATTTGTAAAGAATAGTCATTACATAAACCTCGAGGTGATTTCTCACAAAAAATGACCATATATATAATCTCCAGCTATACAAGTAGTAACAGAGCTTGCCTTTTGAACGCAGCTTCATTGATGCTATATATTTCGATATCGTAATTGATTCTTTTCAATAGCAAGATCGCTCTCCCCACCGGAATGACCATTGGAAAGTTAGTCCTGCAGGCTGGGAGATAGAACAGTCTATGCTGTTGGTGACGGAGATAACCATCGGGAATATAGAAATGATTGCTCTTGTTGATAGCTAGGTGTAGTAGCCATATTCCCTCATGTAGCGAAATCCCCGATTTTTTTTCTGAATTCTCTCCAAAATAGTGATTTGCGACAATATGTGTCTGCCTTCGAGCGGTTCAGTTAAGTTTCCTACCAACTTTTGTGATGATTTTGGTTGCAAAATGCTTTTTCGCATTTTAAAGAGTCGATCGTAATTAGACTGTACGTGATTGGACAACATACGTCTGGAGCTTCTTTAAAAAAGCAAAATTATATTTCTGATAAGATATCGCATTCAGCTATATAGAAACGTGTAATTAAGAATAAATGATAAAGAATCAGTCATGAATCATGATAGCAGGACGGCCGCCCCTTAAATGGGCCGCCTGTGTGCGCCGCACACATTGCGCATTTGTATACTGCGTCCCTGATCTCAATGTATGTATATATCAATATTACATAAGGTACCTACGTTTTACATAGCAGCTATTTCTTCTTTATAATACCACTGGCTTTGCATTTATAATTTGTCAACCTTGTTACATAACATTATGAAGTATTTTTTCGACTTCTCTGCTCTCTGAAGTCTCTCGAATGCTTTAATCTCTAGCGCAATTATTCTGAAGAATAATAATTTAAATATACTTCTTATATTCTTATGTAAAATCTCTCTTAATGTTTCATTAATCTTTTAATTTCCAACTATACAAGTTAACAGTAAAACTAATCCATTTGCATCCATTCATTGTTTGCAGTACAAAAATGACATGTCCACTATAAATTGACTTTAATGCCATCCATATCATGCTATGTAATTGATGTTTTTGGACATGTCACTATTGTGCTGTAATTGATGTATTGGGACATGTCACTATTGTGCTGTAATTGATGTATTGGGATATGTCACTATTGTGTTGTAATTGATGTATTGGGACATGTCACTATTGTGCTGTAATTGATGTATTGGGATATGTCACTATTGTGCTGTAATTGATGTATTGGGATATGTCACTATTGTGTTGTAATTGATGTATTGGGACATGTCACTATTGTGCTTTAATTGATGTTTTGGGATTTGTCACTATTGTGCTGTAATTGATGTATTGGGACATGTCAGTATCGCCCTGGTGTAAGACCACCATTCAGAATTGAAACGTTGCTCCAAATGGCTTTAGCCGTGTTTAGTGACTAGATCTGAATAGCCAGGTACTTCCCCACCTTCCTCTTTCCCTTCCCCCACTCACCTTCAGCCTCACAACATCCCCCAATTGGGGATGCCATGGTCTCACTGGCTCCAGACGGGAGCAGTTGGGACTCTTGTGAGGTATTCACTATAAAAAAAAAAAAAAAATGTCACTATTGTGCTGTAATTGATTTATTGGGATATGTCACTATTGTGCTGTAATTGATGTATTGGGACATGTCACTATTGTGCTGTAATTGATGTTTTGGGATTTGTCATTAATGTGCTGTAATTGATGTATTGGGACATGTCACTATTGTGCTGTAATTGATGTTTTGGGATTTGTCACTATTGTGCTGTAATTGATGTTTTGGGATTTGTCACTATTGTGCTGTAATTGTTGTTTTGGGATATGTCACTATTGTGCTGTAAACATTCGATATCTAATAACTCATTTGATTTGATAGTGAAAATGAAAACTCCTTATATTATAATATTTTCCATCATAATTTTAACATTTCCTTGTTAACAATTAAAATTTTAAACTTTAAATAAAACTTTCATCCATCTTTTCTTTTCTATCGTTTCATTCTAATAAAACCAATGGTTTAGTCACGTTCATTATAATAATATAAATTAATTCGCTTTCATTCGTATAAAGATAATATTTCTTTCTTTCTAAAAATTTGCATCATAATAAGATTTGTCTCCGGCCTTGTTACATTATATTATGAAGCATTTAAACTTCTTTGCTTTCTAAGTCCTTTAATTCTTTAATTTCAGTGCTTTCATCCTGCTTCAATCTCTTCTAAAATACAAATTTAAAAAATATTATTCCCTCTCTTATCAGGTTTATTCTTTCGCGTTTCATTTATTCAGACCTTTCTTTAAAATATCCCGAAAGTATTCTGGATTTTCCCTAAGCACGTTTTAGGTCGGGTTCCGAGAAAGAGTGTAATGAAATTAATTTTCCTTTTAGGTATTGCTAAGTGCCGGGCTGAATTTATTTGTGATATTACTTATTCCCTCTAGGAATAATTTTGTTACACTATATTAATTCCAGGACATGTTCAAGCCGATCCCTCCCGCCCCGTTAATATTTATCAAGCGTAGATTAGGCGACGTTAATATTATCTGCTTATGAAATAAGATATAAGGCTTGCTTGATAATAGCATGTTCATCATATATCACTCATCCATTATCCACTTAGTGTCACACTAACTTTCACTTCTAAAAGATGAAGAGAAGTATATTGAACTAATTTTCAAAACTTTCTAAAAATGAGTGATATCTTGTGGCGTGTAAGGTTACATAGTTATGAGAATAAATTCGCGTAAATGTAAGTATATTTGCTGTCATATTTCAAACACCTCACTGGGAGAAACTGTACCGAGATTAGTGTCTAAGTTTATGTTTTGAAGAGGAAATTTTATGTTTTGAGTTAAGTACAAAGGGTTTGACGTTCACGATTGTCCAATTTCTTAAAGTGAACTTATAAAATTACTCAACGACAACACCTCGCAAGAATAGGACACATAAAATAGAACATTGTTAAAAGTAAGTTATTTGTATTCGTTGGTTTAAGTTTGGCGTGGTGGTATTATTTGTAATCAGAATAATTTAATCTGTATCGGATCATTAATCTGTTTGATGTTTTGTTGTCAGTTATAATCAATCACTAAAGAAAATACCCTAAGAGGTTATAATGTGGTTATAAGTGGTTACTTTAATTGCCGTATAGTGAGGAAATTTTCGGAAGACGGTTTTGTTTGCTTTGTGTTTAAAGAGTTTTTCTGTACATCATGTTTTATTTTTATGTTAGATAAAATCTGTCTGAAAATGAACGTTCTAATAGGCATAAATTCTTTATACATTTCGGTGATAGTTATGGGGGTTTACGCGATGCTTTTTTCATACCGATCCCCATATGTAAACTATACCGTTACCCATTAGGAAATTGTACTGTGACCCATATGGAATTAATACCGTGACCCATATGAAATATATTTGCTCTACATGATACAATTATTTTCGTGCTTACATTTCATACAGACAGTTGTCATTAGAGAAGAAATAATATTTTGCGATGGTACTAAATCCTTAAAAGATGGAAGATCAACTTGAACATAGCCACAGATCATTAAAACATCTCCCATTTGCCTTTGCCGTGGCCGTCAACAAATCATCAATATTATTAGTTGTCAACGTGTATAAGTATACACGTTGACAACTAACTATAATCGAGTTGTAGTGATCAAACAATATTTTGTACATGTATCGAAATAAACACGCAAAATTCCTAAATAATATTATAATTATGTATGTAAAACAATGACAGTCGACAGAAGATATAAAATAATATAAAATGTACGAAAATAGGTATCGAAATAGAACACCTTCTTTTTCTATATGGGACGTGTCGGATTGCCCTACCCTCCCCACATCCTGGAATAAATAGAACACTTCCTTTTTTCTATATGGGACGTGTGGTTTGGCACTACTGGCCAAATCCTGGAATAAACATTATTAGTATTATTATTTTAATTTAAATATACTTGTATTTAAATTTCACTTTTGTTTTCGGGAATGAATAAATTCAATATTGGAAGCGGAAAATAAACCCAGTTCCCGACATACAGATAGACACGTTGTCGATGGTAATGTATTCTATCAACTTTTGGTGACAATCACGCATACATATTATGCATACTCTGAAATCGAAAAACATTACAGCAGTTAATATACGAAATAAATGTTGGAGGTTGTTAACGCAGTTGAATCCAGTCCCGGAGAAGGAAGCCACCACCCTTTTTTTAAGTTTTAAAAGTATTTTGAAAAATTGATGTATAGAAAGAAAAATAATAATCTGGAATCCATTTGAAAATACGACTCATATAGAAACTTGATGAACAAACGCATCGTGTAAAGCTCCCATTAGTCTAATTGAGTCTAGGTAGCGTCGTTTGGTATCAATCTTATATAAATATAATATACAGTTTTTTCCAATAAGAGGTGTTATTTTGAAAAGCCCGCTATTTCGGTAGATGTTACTTTTGAAGCTGTCATTTTTTGACATTTGACAAGTAGAAACTACGCCATTAATAAAAATGGAACGATACATGCTTCAAAAACGCATTGAAAATTTACTTGAGTGAATCAAATGCAAATCATCTTGAGTGATGAGGCCCATTTCCACCTCGGTGGCTTCGTCAACAAGCAAAATTGTCGCATCTCCCCAGATGCGAAAACGCGATCGGAAAACCCAAGAGTTATTGTTGAAAAGCCTTTCTATTCTCAACGCGTGACTGTTTGGTGCGGTTCATGATCGGACGGAGTCATTGGACCTTACTTTTTCGAAAATGAGGCTGGAGCAACAGTTACGGTGAATGGATTGCGCTATCGAGAGATGATTAATATTTTTTTATGGCCGGAATCGGATGGTATTGATCTGGACAACGTTTACTTTCAACAAGACGGCGCTACGTGCCACACAAGCAACAAAACCATTGATCTTTTACGATTGAATATCATAATAATACCTCTTATTGGAAAACCCTATACGTGTTGTGTTGTTGAATTTAACGTTTTGACCAATTAATAATTCGCTTGTGAATAAACCACAAAGCACTAAAACATGCTGGGTAAATTATTTAATCCATTTTGATAAAACATATCATTGTTAATAAAGTGGAAAACTCGTGTTGTGAGAATTATTAATTAATAGTTGAACCAAATTATCAAGTGGATTAAATTAGATAATTAAAAATAATACCCCTGTACTATAATGAATTAGTTCTCTGCATTTTATAATGCACGAAATTTGATGTATTATGAGAATTAAAATTGTAGCTCATATTAACAACAATTAAGACCAAATTTTTTTTTGGTTTACAGATTGGAAAATAAACACTATTTTAAGATTGGAAGATGACAGATAAATACAAATTTTAAACACTTATGTGTTTATAATTAGTTGACAATTTACATGTACGTTACTGCCAAGCCATATACACTAGAAATGCCTTCAGTATAGATTTTAATGGAAAAATGTAAATTGAATGTCGCAACTGACTTAGCACCTTTTGGTTCTAGCCATAGAGATATACAATTAGAGGTGTTATTGCGTACTATATCTCGTCGAAATGTGGTCACTGTTCAAATGTGCAAACTGCGCGTAATCCTGATTTTGTAGTTTCCGGTTAGAGCGTAGGGAGCGTTGGACGCCAAATCGAACTGATTGGAAGGACAAAAGTGGAACATACTTTTTCACTTCATATTTAAATATAATACATCAATGGTTCCAGGCCTTTTGGCCAAAACTTCTCAGATCACGTGATTTGGCTCGCTCTATCTCTTTCTTTTTCTCTCTCTCTTTCTCTCTGTTTCTTAAGGCTGGCCGCATACATACGTTTTCCGTATTCGATTTCTGAATTCGTTTTCCGGATTCGGACATCCGAATGCACGGAATCAGTAGAAAATACATTAACTGCCGCACACGTTCGTTTTAGTTCCGAACGGAACAAATTCCTTACGCACGTTCCGAATGCGAGCTGGCACGTTCGGAGAAACCGAATGGAAAAAACCTAATGACGTCATGTGGAACGCAGCTATTGCATACAGTTTGTTTGTGCCGACGCAAACGTTCGGAAATTTCCGTTCAGTAATTCAGTGTTGCCAACGGATCTTGACCTAATATCGCCGTCTCTCATACATAAGGTAGCGTAAAGTAGCCGAATTTGCTGTTAGGTGGGACATGTTTAAAATTGATTTTTTTACGTGAAAATAAAAATTTCGTGGGGGGGTGGATAGAGAATTTCAAAAAAATAAAATTTGTCCCCAGAAAAATAAATTTCATGGTAGTGGAGGGGGGTGGCTAGAGAATTTCGGGACATGTTTAAAATTGATGTTTTTGAAGTAGCTTAATTGGCGACCAGTCGCCTTTTAGATTTTTTCGGCGCCGATTCTCGCTCTGAGTAGCCTAAATGGCGATATCGATAGCCTTAATCGATATCGTTTATCGCCGACTTTTGAATTTCATAATGATGATGAAACACATTTCTGTTTGAAAATTAATTAAAGAATGCATGCAGACAAACACGCCCACGTGTATTGGAAGAACAAATAGAGTCTCTCGCGATAGCTTAGTGCTCAGTGGTAAGAGAAGTCGCCCGTTTAAACGGAGATGTTGAACGGAAAAAACAGTGTTGTGGGCGTTTTCGCGTAAGTAAACACAATTTTTCTGACTACCACTGAAAGATGTTGTAAATACACAGATAAGTGTGACACGGTTAATATGCACATTTTCATAAAACACTTTGTATCAGTTAGATAGCAATAAGAAATAACTATTTCAGCAATCGAAATGAAATTAACGCAAATTTAACGTCTTCACGCCATTTTTCGACGTAACAATAATAAATTAGGTTTTTGTACGATAAATTAAATAAGAGTAATCAATTTAATTACGTAAAAAAAGTTTTACCTTTAATCAGATCAAGTTTGTAATGTAATGGAGCCTTTTATTTAAAGACAGGTAATTTGTACCTACCAAATCAGTGTCGAACACTTATCAGTACATGTACATGACAATAATACATTGTTTATACATATTTGTATGCTACGTTTAATCATTCCTGTTTATCTTTTACCTATGCACTATTAGATAATTATTTTGTTATCACTTTGTATTAAAACATCCTTGTATGTAAATTTTTGGGCATCATTCCTGTTTTATGTAGTGAAAAAAAAGATTAAGAAAAAAAAATAACCTTAACTTTCATATCAATAACAATGGCCGCCAAGTGAACAATCTATTTTGATTTTAAGGACATATTTATTCAAATGCATTATTTTTATAGAAGAGTCCCAACCGTCTAGAGCCATTAAGACTATCGCATCCCCAATTGGGGTATGTTGTGAGAAGTTAGTAGGGAGGTGAAGGAGATTGGGAAGAGGAAGGTGGGGGAGTACCTTGCTATTCAGAACTGGTCACCAAACACGGCTAAAGCCATTCCAGGCAACGTTTCAATTCTGAATGGTGGTCTTACACCAGAGCGATACTGAGAGTAATAACTGCTGATTTATTAAAAATGTCTTCAAATTATTCGTAATCCAAATAATTTGAATCATAATCCATAATTCGTTATGGATAGGTTTCCTGATAAACTTTAAAAAAATACCATTGTATTGTCACGATGTCGAAACACGTGTTCATTGAAATCCTAACATTTCGTCAGTGCACGAACATGTGTTCCGATACTATTTTAAAAGTTTATCAGGATGTTGCCCTCAGTCCCATTTTAACCGTATTACCAATAATTTGAGATTTTTTAAATCAGCAATACTCATTTTTCTCCGTGTGGGTCCAATGAGTCGATGGGTTTGGCGACATCAGTTTTCTTTTAAATCGGTAAAAAGTATCGATCACACTTTTAGTGATTATAATCGGTGGAATTAGGGCAATATTCGCCCTCCATACTGAAGTCCAGAATACCAAAGTAGCTGCAGTAGTCAGTACTTAGTTAGGAAAGTTTCGAAGCCATTACGTGAGGCTTCTTCTAGTGCCACGCCTTTCATCAATCTTCTCCGGGATTATCTGTTCAGAAAAAATCTTGTATTTGTCGCCCCTCGTGATGCTACCAAGATAGCTTCCAGTGAGGATTTCATTTTTTTTCAATGTTTGATGTTAAGAGGAACGGCTGCGCGGCCATTTTCCACATAAAACTGAATTTTGGATTTGAGGTCGAAAAACCCAAACAAATCGAAAGGTAAAGCAAATATCTAGTACCGATGTAAGCCATTTTATTTTTTTGAAATAAAATGGCTTACAAAGTGATTGCTGACATTATTTGGAGTAAGCCATTAAACTATTATACGTATCTCTAGTAAGAAGTCTAATTGAATATAACTCAGTAGTTTGGTCTCCATCTTATAAAATTCACATTAACAACATTGAGCGAATACAAAAAAAATTTCTACGTTTTATAAATTTTAAATTAAATATCTCTGTCGAAGACTTAAAATACAATTTCTTATTAAATACTCTAAAAATACATACATTAGAAGATAGACGTAAAATAAACGATTTAACGTTCTTATTCAAAATACTTAACTCTAAATTCGACTGTTGTGAACTCCTGCAACTTATAAACATACATAACACCCACAGTAACAACACGACAAAATACAATATTCTACAGCAGCACACATAAGCGTAACTACATTGCCCACTCTCCGATACAACGACTTCACACCATGGGAAATCATTACTTGGGTGATGTTGACATATTCAATACCAACTTGGCAAGTTTTGTGGATCATTTAAAACATTTATTTCAACAATACTCCTAAACACATCATGTAAACCAACAAATAGCTGTAATTTTCTGTTTTTGTTTCTTGTGTTTGTATGACTTGTTGCATAGCTTTCATCAAATGTAATTTTATTCTTATTTTTTTATGTTTGAAAGTATTTGTCAAATTAAAATTATACTACCAACCACGTAAAAGCCCTCTGGGCGTTAAATAAATAAAAATAAAATAAAAATAAAATAAAAAATTTAATTGAAATTTTGGTCTCCGGTGACTTTTTTTACTTTTTTTAAAAAACAAAACATAGAAAATCATTAGTTATTGGACAGCTAGGCTCGATGTTAGGGATTGGGCGGTTATTCGGCTGAATGACCAGTGACGACATGGAGAAACATATATTTTTAAGTGTTTAAAAAAAAAAAAATTAAAAAAACCGTCACCGGAGACCAATATTTCATTAACATTTTTTAATCCAAATTTAAAAATGTTAATGAAAAATTTAAATTTATTAAAATGAAATTTTTTTGCGAAATTTCTCTCAATTATATTAGCATTTTATTACCTATCTAAACCATAAAAGACAGAGTTAATAGCCGCTTTAATATTTTTATGCATGAGAAAACAAGCAGTTATATCATATGTAATTTACCTAATATTTTGTTGTTTTTCGATTTCTAAAATTTATTTATATCACATAAATCCATTAAAATGTATGAAAGAAAACCAAGCCGCACAACTCACGCCGCCAGGAGGCGCTGGTATAGCATGTTATTATTTATTACCAAAAGCAACCCGTATGTAACGGAGGAGGGACAGTGTTCGGTAAACAATATTAAATAAAAATCGGATATGTTTATCCGAGACACTTTCTAGGTTACAAAAAAATTATTCATTAAAATTAAATAAAAAAGGTAGATGCCAAAAATATGGGAAAAATTAATTGCAAGATGATATTCTCAATTCCGAATTTGAAATATGAGATCTCAACGGTCAAGTTGGTTAAGACGCCTGTCTCGTTAAGACAAGAGATCCTGGGTTCGATTCCTAGTTGACCCGTTTACTTTTTTATTTTTCTGTGTCTTGTTCTGTTTCATATTTCGTTTAGATTTATTAGTATTACCATCTTCCTCAATAATAAATAATTCGACCTATAAAAACAAAAAGTCAGAGTGAATTCTCGTACAGAGAAAATTATTCCAATACGTTATTTTGGGTGCCGGGAGTTTTCCGGATAGTGCTGACTGGAGCAGAGCCGAACCAACATCAATATAGTATAAAGAAAATCACTGCCATTCTACAAATAAATCAAAACTTCTCACGAACCAACACCAAACCAGCCTCCAATTTCGACATACACAAGCACAAAATACGATCACAAAATCAAATACAATCATCGTCAATTACTCACAAGACTAAATTTAGAATGAACTCCTTACAATACATCGCATTATGCTTAATGCCAAATCACTATTTTGATTAATCTTTATAACGAATTGGTGTACATTATGAATACTAAAAATATGCTTTAGATAAATTGAAGATTTTCCTATCGCTTTGCTTGAGTAGAATACAAATAAAAAAATAAATTACTCAATAAAAAATATAAATGCAAACTACTAAAAAATATTTTTTTTCAATAGAAATGTATGAACGCATAAAGGAAATAACTTTTTAAAAATACAGTATTATAGCTAAGATTATCTGTGACAGTTTCACTTGATCAACTTTTTTGCTTTCTTATAAAATTATTTACAAAATAAATAAAAACCAGTTTTGTGTTTGAAATCGAATGTTTCTACGTTTGTCAAGCGATTTTAATGCCTATTACCTACGATATATAGTATACCAAGAATATACACATTTTTGGCTTGTAGCTTCCTCTTAAGCGAGTGAGATATTAGGCTATAAGTTCAAAGCGTTTTATATAACTCTATATTACTCGCTATAAAATCCCATACAGACTTGTCACACCTAAAAAGAAAAGCACAAAAGTCATTGCACCCCATGTTGTGCCAAATTTGTATTTTATTACCTTTGGCTCATTACTTTTTAAATAATTGGCATTAACCCACAAAAAATTGTTAAAGTTGTCTCTAAAATCATAAAAACTCGAATACTTTAATGGCTTACATTTTATAATATAAAATAAAAATTATGGCTCATAGGATCGCTGCTTACCTTCAGAGATCGGACCGATAGTTTATCTGACTCGAAATTATAAATGAGAACTGCGATTGGTTGAAATAAATTGAACTTTATTGTTCATATAAATTTACACACGAATCAAAGTAGGATTAGGGAATAAGAACGAACGAACTGTCAACGAATATCCAGCATAAAATTAAAATGGCCAACGCTCGTCAGCTCGAAACAGTGTGGCGATCCGTTATATATTGCCGGCGGCAAAAAAGAATATTCCGCATAAATTATTGTTAGTTCTTATTCCCTACGAAATAAAGAAAATGGCTCATATCCCTACTAGATATGTAGGGATATGAGATAATGATTCAGTTCGGTTGGACATTTTGACCTTTTGGCATTATTTCGAAAATAGCGATTTCCCTACCGACTTTTGTGGTTTCCCTGATTACACGTTCCTTCTTACCAGTGGCGGTTTTCTCTAAAGTGCGTTTGTGCGGCGAACCCCCATTAAAAAGATGAGAAAATAAAACAAACTTGTTTTATAATAATATAAGCACATTATAGATAGCACGCTATTAAAATTTCGCCTTCAAAACCCGCGCCACCGAAAAATACGATACATATTCCAAGTTTGTGCGAGTTAAAATCCGCGCCAAACTCTTCATACAAAAGAATTTTAGCCGGTACAGACCTTATGACGGTGACATATACAAAATTTGGTCTTTCTTTGCAAAATTAACACAAATTGTGTGCGTCGAACACGCGTTGTGATATCACGTGACCTCCGAACATTGACGAATGTAACCGAAGAAACCCGAGCACTTCGCGGACTGAATGGCCGACGTTTGACCTTTGAACCATAGGGAAGCAAGTGTTATTTTTTATGTTATATTATGGTATTTAACTTTGTAGTCATTTTTGTACATATTTTTGTTTTCTTGTTTCTGCATTTCTCCAACCGTTTGCTTATGGCATTTGTAAATCTACTACCTATTGAAGTAGACCGATTTTGATTTCTGTTTTCGTATTTTTTTTTTTAGATAGTCGTTATATTCCTTAATTATATTTGCGAAAGTTTCGGCAAACGCCCCATTGTCGTCGCTAGTTATGCAATTTTGTGTTTTGTCCAGTTCTCCATCTCCAGTATTCTTTCGGATTTCAAATTGAAAGCGTTTGCGTATATGTTTATTTATGCGTTTGCGTTTATTGATTGTCGCGAATATTTTGTCATAATTTTTTTATACAATGGCGGAATACAGTGTTGTCTATATAAAAACATAACGCCAATACTTATGAAAAAAGGTTGGAAATTAAAAATAAAGGGCCTCCGCGTCCTGACCTCTCATTAAACCAGGTTTGTGCCGCGAAAACCGAAAAATCTTCACTCGAGTTTTTAAACGTGAGTGGTACGCGAGCTGTACTTGGTTATGTGGTTGCGAGGAAACCAATCGGTTATTTTGCTTCCCCCGTTTAGTTTTTGGAGGCGACCCATCGTGGTGTAAAATTGGAGTAAACGATCTTTCCTTTATTAATAATTATAAATATAATTTAATTCCTATAAAACTTTTCTCATTATCTAATAATTGTGTCTAGTGTAAAGTGATTTAAAAACAATAATATGTAGGTACCCCTCCCACTAACTTTATTTAAGTTGTGTAACTGCTGCCGTATTCGACTATTTGACGAAGGACAGCAGTAAGTAAATTTTAATTAGATATGTTTATCTTCTCTTGAATTTCTGAACCCCCTGTTAAAAAGACCACGAACCGCCACTGCTCTTAGACATTACTAAATTCGGCACTGGGTGAAAGCAAGGCTAAAACAAATAAAATACTCTACGTTGATCGTTATGGTTTTATGGTTTTTGTTCATCTTCGGCATCGCCTATGGCTGTAGTAATGTGGCAAAAAACAACGTATTATGAACGTCTTAGACGAAAAATTTTAAACTTATTAAATTAACGTTTTTGCAACGCACTCATTTATCAATCAAATGCTTAAAAATGATAATAAATTATCTTCGAATCGTTTTTCTGTGACAAAAAATAATATACGAGCATTTTTATTTATTTTATGAGAAAACTCCTTTATCAATCTTGTCCCATACTAACAAGTATAACTTGTTATTGATGTATTATATTTAAATGAGACATGGAGCGAAAAAATTGGTTGCTTTTTTTTTCACCTACAATGCTACCAACGCTCTAACCAAAACTACCGAATCTAGTCCACGCGCACCGTTTATCCCGTTCTAATAGTGGAATACTTTTCGACGAGATGCCTCTAATTGTGTAGCATATGCTTGGTGTACAAATTTTCTAGGCCACCTACCAACCTACCTATACCACAACAGTTTTAACTGCTCCCAACCGTCTGGAGCAAGTGAGACTACAGCATCCCCAATTGTGGTATGTTGTGAGGCTAAACTGAATGAGTAGGGGAAGGAGACGGGGAAAAAGAAAGATGGCTAAGGAACACGTGTTTGCACATCCTTCGTCAAACATATTCGCATTTCGTCCATATATATTACAAAGAAAAACGCAGGTGCATGAGCACGTGTTCCGATATTATAACGAAAATAGTTTATCTATATAGCTCTTCTATTTATAAGAAAGTTTACCAGGAAACGACCTGAAATCCTGTTTTAAACAGGATTACCAATAATTTTAAGAGATTCATTTTTTCCCTGCACCATTCAGAAACGTAACGTTGCTTGAAATGACTTTGTTAATGTTTGGTGACCAGATCTGAATAGCTAGGTATGTCCCCGCCTTCCTCTTCCAAGTCTTGCCGATCTCCTCCTCCTCCCCACCACCTTCAGTCTTGCAACATACCCCAATTGTGAATGCCATAGTTTCACTGGATCTAAACGTTTGGAGAAGTTGGGACTCTTATGCGGTACTCAAATAAATAAATAAATACATCGTGGTGTACATCTGCAGGAACACGATGATTTTACAATATAATTATTATGAGACAGACGTGAAATGTTATTTTACATTATTAATAATTTCGGATGACGTGCTTACATCAAAGATGTAAATTTTTCATTAGGAACCCTCTAGAAGTTTATTCGAGTTACATACGTTTTGAATTTGTACGTGATGCTGAAAGTTTTTGAAGTGAAACTTCTTTACGCGCGTCATGCAATTTCGAGGACCGGAGTAAAACCGACTCATGACCGAAACGAAAATGCGGGTACCCCCACCACCGATTAAAGTTCATTTGATCTAGTCAAAGTTTTAAAGTAACATATAAATGCTTCTTAGCTCATCCCGACAACTGGCGTTGGTGGTGTAATGGTCAGCATAGTTGCCTTCCAAGCAGTTGATCCGAGTTCGATTCTCGGCCATCGCACATTATTTTTTTGTTTTTAACGCCTTTTTCATTCAATATCTTATTTTTTAGTAGGTCAGAACATTTTTTAAAAGAAAATAATATTGCAAAATAATAAAAACACTTATCTCACTGTGATAAAACATTACTCCGCTAGAGCGCGCTTTGCGTTATTGTGTTGGATTAAAATTATTATCTAATCCGTATATTATGATAATTGTATTACATTTATTTAATTAATTTATTTATTTTGATAATATGTAATAATTTACAGAAAAAAAAATTAAAACTATCTCCCTCTGATAAAATATCCGTTCGCTAGAGCGCACTACGCGATCTTGTGTGGGATTCTATTTCTGTACATTGTACATTATTTTTAAAAATATATTATATTTTGGGTGTGATGTAGGTAACATTATAAAACATAACAAGCTCTCATATTTTCAGAACCTACATAATATAATCAATTTATGCGGCTTTGCTTACAGTTGGTGCTCAGCGTGGTTGGCTTTCAATCAGTTAAGCGAGGTTCGATTCTCGGCTGTGGCATTTTTGAAGTGAAACCTTGTTGAGGTGGGGGAGCCGCTCACGAACGTTCTCTCTCTTCTCTTCTTTCCTCTCTCTCAGACACCAGCGAACTGCGCCACGCCAAGCATCAGCTGAAACTAGAAGTTTCACTTCTGTCTTGCGTAGGCTTGACACACCCACTTTTTTTTCTAAATTTACGAATAAATTGTCTCGAACTAAAAATACGACAGAAAATCATATTTTCAAACTTTTATCAGGATTGCGGCCTTGTTGACTCATTATTAAGACGGAATTTTTGAAATCTTAATAATATATATGTGTAGTTAGTTTATGTAATATACTCATAAACAATGCAGTAGATTAGTAGGTATGTCGAATATACACTAATGTATATTTAAAATATAGTTTAACATCAAAAATGAAAACTTTACAGTTACTAATAGGAAGTAATATTGAAAATACAATTTGAAACCTTCAGTAATCTAACCAACGCTCTTTTGCGCATCCCTCTATTACATGAAAAACGGGTTAAAGCCAGCCTATATTGCAATTTTGATGAACTAAATATGTTAACAATGTATGTTTCCCAAATTTTGAATTCGTCTCATAGGCGTATAATATTGCGACGTTGAAGAAAAATTGTTACAATAATATGGTTGGTACTAACTGTCTCGTAACTATCCTGGAACGAAATTAAATATAGCAACTCAGGGGTGTTCAACATCGAATTAATAATTTTAAACGAACACATTAAATAAAAAATAATTCTTCGTTCCAACAATTTTAACAAGTTGTAGATTAAAGTTGGCATTCTCTGGGAACACGTAATCTAAAATTAACATACCTACCTTGAGAATTTATTTTGGATTCTTTTAATCATAACTTCATAATTTAGAGACCAAACTGTGGAAACATACTCGATAGAACTCTTACTAGTTACACATACAATGTACAGATAGCCTTAAAATTATGAAAATCGATAGATCCTACTAAAATAAAGCCCAACATTTGCAAAGCTTTGATTTAGATATGATTTCATATTGGATATGATTTCATACACAAGTCATTAATATCCAAAACAGAAGATAACGAAATATTAATAATGGAATATATTCTAAGTTTTTAAACAAAGCACTTCTAATACCAAACAATTCTCTTGTAATAAAACTTGTCAAGTTTAATCGTGTTCAGCTAACAAAATGGCCACCCTCACATTTCAGATCCTAAATAAAACAGTTGACCGAGTAGGAAGAAATAATAATTAAAAAGGTGTATTTAAACGAACCCTTAAACCATAAAAATAATATATTTTTTTTAATTTGGGCAC
This sequence comes from Hesperophylax consimilis, assembly GCF_061612785.1. Lineage (NCBI taxonomy): Eukaryota > Metazoa > Arthropoda > Insecta > Trichoptera > Limnephilidae > Hesperophylax > Hesperophylax consimilis. The sequence continues at coordinate 40,792,517 of NC_142836.1, read as the reverse complement.
TAATAAAAAAAAATTAAATACTTTTTGCTACGTTTTTCACTAATCAATCACTCCCAAAGTGTGGAATAAAAACCTCTTAGATCACAAGGCCGGGACACTCATTCAAAGCAGCCTCCTAACTTTTATGGGTTTCACAAATTTTTTCTCTTTAATTTTTTTTATTTATTTATTAGTTAATTAATTTAAAAAAATAAATAAAAATATATTTTTTGGATCTTCCCAAACAATTTAGGAGGCTGATTTGATTCAGTGTCCCGGCCTTGTGATCTAGGAGGTTTTAGTGGAACACGGTGTATAGCAAAGATATTAGAAGAACGAGATATGCTATGTTGGCCGCCGAACCGTAGGCGGAGTACTACCTAATTAGGGTACTTTGAATACTATCGGGACGTGTACGCACAGAAATCTGTTCTATGTATTAGTGCGGATACCTTAGCGTAAGCGAAGGTGTGCAATAGTATTGGTGAACAAAACCGGCGACACTGGGCAAAACAATTCCACACAGTATGAACTGCTCATAGCACATCTCGTTCTTCTAATATCTTTGGTGTATAGACTGGTTACATCGTGAGGTGCGACAAACCCAGCTGATAATCAAGGGAAATAATAATAAATAAAAAGGACGACTCACAACTTTAAAACTTACTCGGTCGATCGATTTGGGCTGCAGTTAGCAGCGTGAAGATCGCTCTGATGATGGAAACGAATAATCGCAGGTTGTAGGACACCAGGGTATCTATCACGGTAGATCAATAAAACCCAATACCAATACGATGTTGATTAAGCTGTCAATATGCATAACTTTTTGGATAACGTTTTTCAATAAAACCCAATACCAATACGATATTGATTAAGCTGTCAATATGCATAACTTTTTGGATAACGTTTTTCAATAAAACCCAATACCAATACGATATTGATTAAGCTGTCAATATGCATAACTTTTTGGATAACGTTTTTCAATAAAACCCAATACCAATACGATATTGATTAAGCTGTCAATATGCATAACTTTTTGGATAACGTTTTTCAATAAAACCCAATACCAATACGATATTGATTAAGCTGTCAATATGCATAACTTTTTGGATAACGTTTTTCAATAAAACCCAATACCAATACGATATTGATTAAGCTGTCAATATGCATAACTTTTTGGATAACGTTTTTCAATAAAACCCAATACCAATACGATATTGATTAAGCTGTCAATATGCATAACTTTTTGGATAACGTTTTTCAATAAAACCCAATACCAATACGATATTGATTAAGCTGTCAATATGCATAACTTTTTGGATAACGTTTTTCAATAAAACCCAATACCAATACGATATTGATTAAGCTGTCAATATGCATAACTTTTTGGATAACGTTTTTCAATAAAACCCAATACCAATACGATATTGATTAAGCTGTCAATATGCATAACTTTTTGGATAACGTTTTTCAATAAAACCCAATACCAATACGATATTGATTAAGCTGTCAATATGCATAACTTTTTGGATAACGTTTTTCAATAAAACCCAATACCAATACGATATTGATTAAGCTGTCAGTATGCATAACTTTTTGGATAACGTCTTTCGTTATGAAAAATAACTGCCTTATCAATGTATGGAGTTGAACCAACTAAACTAATTGACCTGAAAGAAATCGTATACACGATCCATACACTTAATTAATATATCTGCGATCAATTGATTCCGCTCCAGAAACAAAATTTGTTAGTTATGACTTATGACTAATGACCTCATGAACTAGTTAACTCTCTTTTTAGTAACAAAAAGTACATGTAGACTGCCAATGTTTAAAGTAAATATTTCAATTCGTCCTCGTCAATTCATTAGTATTTTTAACTTTTACGTAGCCGACTGACGTTTAGGAATGTCGATTAATAGAAAGATGCGCCGGTGTTGCCAGCGTATGTCGATTTCTGATTTGTAGCGTTATCAATATCGGCCTAGCTATCAACAGTGCGATCGTACTCGGGTAAATTGGTATAAAATCATCGGTAGTTACGCCTATCGATCCGATATTGTAAATATATCGATTTCACTGTGCTAAACAACCTGAAAAAGAAAAAATATGTATTTTATATTCTTGCTAAAAATGAAAAGTGTTTTTTCATTTATCATTTTTAAATCATTCGCGAAATGGCCGGACCAGATTTGGCACAAAGTCAAAAGAATGAAGCGCCCCAATTGGGAAGGGTGGTTTAAAGTCCGCCCTCCGAAAGTTAGGATTAAAGTGACGCGGGTACACAAGATATCTCCGTCGTTTATCTTCGGCTCAAAAATACGCAAATGTTTCTTTAATCTGGAGATATGATTAATGACGTTACATATTACATTGAGCGAACGCTCTGATACGAGACGAGATACGAACTTCGGCGTTTTTGTGTTGTCATACGAGTATATGGCATAAAGCTAGTGAAGTCATATTATGTTGTCGTGAAGCGTGAAATGTGATCATTGTGAATAAAGATGACAAGATTATGTTGAGTTGATTTACCATACATCTCTACCAACTTTACGAATGTAAATGTAACACACTTTTAGTTTCGATCTGTTTTTTTCTTTAATAACACTTCACAAGAGCGCCTGAACGCATCTCACCTGACAAACCCAAGCACCCCTGCTAAATCACCAAACGTTGCGAACCACTTGGGGTGACCTATAGCAGAGATTATTGTTATCCAGTAAATGATGTACCCAAACCCGCCTCCCAAATTGTCATTGATCTCCCTCTTTGCCGAAATCAGACACGCTAGGGTTTTCTAATAATTGAAACTGACCAGTTTGGCCATGCACCAGGCACGAGCTTTGTCGAGGTGGTGGTCAACTTTTTGTCTCAAAACTTACCGAGCAGTACGAAAATTGTAGGTGGAAGGGGGCTTGTCAAAAAGATAACCATTGCGTCCCCCTGTCCCATTAGCTCCCTACGTTTGTGACTTTGTACGTCATTTAATTAAATTAAATGACGTATAAACACACATTTAGTTAAATACTGACTGGAGTACAAGGCCCAAGCGCGCCACAGCCAAATTACGAAGTCAGTGCTATCGCTAAGTAAACCTCACTCTATAACAAAGTCTTAGTAAACTTGTTACGCGACGAGTATCAACAATAATTTGCAAACTGTCTATGCTCGATGGAACTGACTTGATCACGTGACAGGCACCAAGGGCTGTACTATAGTCATATTTAATAATATGTACGTCATACAGCTGGTGATGTCAGACTTTAATTATAGCCACATTAGGAGGAAGCTACAAGCCAAAATTGTGTATATTCTTGATATACCTTTATATCGTAGGTAATACCTAGGCATTAAAATCGCTTGACAAACGTAGTCTAGAAACGTTCGATTTTAAACAAAAAAACTGGTTTTTAATTATTTTGTAACAAATTTTATAAGAAAGCAAAAAAATTAATCAAGTGAAACTGTCACAGATAATCTTAGCTATAATACTGTATTTTTTAAAGTTGTTTCCTTTATGCGTTCATACATTTCGATTGAAGTAATATATTTTTTAGTAGTTTGCATTTATATTTTTCATTGACTAATTTATTTTTTATTTGTATTCTACTCAAGCCAAGCGATAGGAAAACCTTCAATTTATTTAAAGCATATTTTTTGGTATTCATAATGTACAACAATTCGTTATAAAGATTAATCAAAATAGTGATTTGGCATTAAGCTTCGCCTTAAGGTAGAATTATCTGTTATAAAGCTAGTGAAGTCATGTGGTATATAAACTAAAACTACGTTACGATAGTCATTTGTCGTAAAGAGTCATAGAGAAGTCACATGTTACAAATCCGGCGAAGTCACGCTTGTCATGAAGCACGACATGTGTTCTGTGGATAAAGATGGCAATATGAAGTGAAATTGAATTACCACACCTCACCACATAACTTTCCGCCCTCGTAAAACACCACTCAAACGGGGAATTCACAGAGAATTTTTCTTTCAGGTTTTATGTTTTCCCACGGCCCGCTGGCTGCCGCTTATTATACTGTAGGCTTGAAAGGGTGTTTTTTCATAAAAAGACCATATTTACATTGCGCGAAAAAACGATGAAAGTATAACAAGACACAACCACATTTTGAAATCCTCTCAGGAATTAACTAGAAACATAAACCCGAGTTATTTCAAAAGCAATAAGGCTTTGTGTTTGAAAGTAGAACATTCATTAACTAATTCATTGGGAGAATGTTACAAACTTTTTACTTATCTGTACAACCTGTAAAAGAAACTTACAAACAATTGAAGTATTGTGTTAATCAATGTTTATTTTAAGGCGATGCCATACGTAGTAATGCAAAATCATGTATTTTTGGTTTGAAAATTTAATCGCCTAGAAATGTTTCAGATGCTTTAATTAAATACTGCGAGTAGAATACATCTTGGCCTTTAAAATAATAAATAATAAAGTATTTTTTAGATAAGTCTTTTTATAAGCCCAGAAAAAAATAATGTATAAGGTCTATGAAAACTGCTTTTAAGTTCAAAATCTCCTACTTACGAACCTATTTTCGGTTATAATTTTATTGTATAGTGTGGAAAATTAAGTTATTTATAAAATGATTGGAAATAAATTAAATATTTATGCCTGAACATCCACAAAATAAAATAAAAGGCACTTTTTGGCCATGTTTTTTTCTTGCATAAATCAAACAGGCGGATGGTGTTAAGCGTGAATTTAAACCTTATCGCCATCTACGTAAGGGTTGTTATTGATAGCGGCTCAATTTAAAATATTACACGACGTAGTGCATCGCCTTAACGTAGAATGTCTACATTAGCAAATAACTTTGTATCTCTAAATAGTATAAAATAAAGTCGCTATCCGCGTCTGTCTGTTTGTGCGCTTAGTTCGTCTAAACTGCTCAACGGATTTTGATAGGGTTTTCACTATCGTTTAGGTATTGTATTTATAGAAAGTAGAGTAATGTTGATTTTATGTAATCAAGTCGTAAACATATATTTTCAGGCGCTTACATTGCTAACGCTGGCTAAACATTATAAGATACTTACATTAAAATAATTTACCATGGCATTGTATATCTTTTTTCTTTTTTTTTATTCTAGATAAAAGAAAATTACATTTTCACTTATTTAACTAAAAATAACGAATACATTACACAACGATATTATTCACTTTCATTGTTTTGTTGATTGAGCATAAAACTGAACAATTTTTTTTTAAATGTACCTACACTTTTTTCATTTTTAATTTCATCTGGGAGGCAATTATATATGTTGCTCCCCTCGTAACCAATGGATTACTTGCCACAATGAGTATGTATGGTGTTTAAATGTATTTTATCGTGTTGCCGTGTAAAGCGTGTGTGTACTTTGGACGTTTTAATGAGTTCTGTATTTGTATGTATGAGTTTATTATTTATTTTGTAAATAAGGAGAAATGTATTAAATTCGTATAATTTTCTTAATTTTAATAGTTTTGTTTCCATAAATAATTTTTTTGTTGACGTTCTAGGTTTGAAATGAAATGAAATAGCTTTTTGATTACTTTGTTTTGTGTTACCTGTAGTTCATTTATATATGTTTCACATGTATTTCCCCAGATTTCAATCAAGTAGTTTAAATGTGAGTGTACGAGGCTATAATATAGACCTTTTTTATCTTGAAAAGGCCTAGAAAAAATCCACTATGTTATACAGGGTGTCCGGAAACTCGTAGTACAAGCGGGAAACTGGTGAATCTACATCACATTTGGAGTCGATTTTGTAGTATATTTTTATTTTATTTGAGCTTTCGTTATCGAGTAAATCGAGTTTGAAGTTGATTTTTTTTTTAATTTTTTTTTTTTAATCAAATTCTTATAAATTATTACTGAAGATCAAAGTATCCAACTAATTAAAACTATTTGAAAGTAAAACAAATGAAGAAACTCGGATTTGAAGCATTATTTTGAAATCACCCTTCATTTAACCCGGTGTAATCATAAAATATTTCTGCTCTGCAGGGTTAAAACATCTGTTATTCAACCCTAAACAACAGAAAAAACTTTAACCCTAAAATAGCCGAAAAATATTTTTTTTTGGTTTTTTTTTTTTTTTTGAAAATTTTTTTGGGTTCCCCATGTGGTGTAGATTCTCCAGTTTCCCGCTTGTACTACGAGTTTCCGGACACCGTATATGTCTATCTCCTAAGGATAATCCCCAGCAACGCCGGGTATACGTCAGCTAGTACATAATAAATTGAATACTGAGTAAAGAAAAAAACAAAAAAAATTGTTGCATAAAAAACCATGTTTTCGATACATCCTATTGTTTGAGTTCAAAGACGATTATTTTCAAAGATCGATTTTCCGTTTACTGGGAGAACCTCATCGGATAGCTAACATTATAAAAACGGCTATTAGGACACCGATTGGTAGGTCTCACATCCATAATATTTTCCTGACCTTGCTCATTCATATTGTAATGCTCTACACTACAATAAGGACGTCCACACACACCATACAAGACAGAAAGAAAACAGCAGACTTAAAAAATTAACAAAACAGAAAACAGAAATGTATAAAACCACTCGATCGATTGGTGTCATATATATTTAGCATTTACCATATTTTTTTTTTATTTTTTTTTTTTATTTTTTTTTTTTTTATGTGACACCTCACAAGAGTGTCCCTGCCTGTGCAGTGCACAGACAGGGGAACTATGTCACCACCCGGTTGGGCGGCGTTGTGAGGCGGAGTAAGGTAGGGGCTGTAGGAAGGGATTTGTTAATGCGGGCCTTGAAGAGGCTCGGATTATAGGAGGGAGGAAAAACAGATGCCGGTAGCTCGTTCCACATACGAGCCGACTTACACAAAAACGAGTCGTAAAAACGGCCCGTTCTCATGAAGCCAACGTCAACCGTGAACGGGTGTTCAGTTCATATTATTTAATTAATACCATTCCACAAAATTATTAACTTGGAAATATATGAAACTGCTTATTACGGCTTAAAGCCAATAAATTCACCCAGATTTTACCGACTCTTTCAAATTTTGAGGTTCTATAAATTTGGCACATCAAAACGTATTTGCAATCTTGACATATTATGCCAAAAATCGCTCTAAATTCAAAATGTAACTACATTAAGCGAAGTAAAAGTAAATCAAAGTGTAAAAATTTACATATGTTTATATTAAACCACATGAGTGGATCTATTTTAACTATAAAAAAACTATATTTTTAGTTTTACATCGAACGATTTTAGTGGAATCTCTTTTAAAAACCGACTCAGTTATTTATTTAGCTAAAATTCCCTTAACGAATTCTTCATCTCCGAACCACTGGATTTCCTCAAGCGTGGAATTTTAAAATTCTTAAAAAGATTAGTACAGAATCATGAACGATGCAGAAAATAAAAATACTGATTAGTAAAAACATACATATTTTTCTAACACAAAAACACTAGCTTGTCCATCAACCCTGTAATATGTCTGTGTCAAATTTAACCCAAAGTGCCTCAAACATTTTGCAACGTTTTTCTCTTTGGCGTATTTTTCTTAACGTATTTTGCGGGAAGTATTCAGATTTTAGTATTACAATTCGACATATTTATGCAATAAAAATACACTAAAATTTTGAGCGCAAACATAGATAAAATCGCGTAACGAATAGGACACTATCGTCGTATCTAATTATGGATTACTAAAAAATTGGCAAATTATTTTTCAATTGCTAAATGTTGTAGCGTAGAATTATTTTAAAATTTTTGGGAGCGTCTTGGTAGACTTTTGTATGCAAACTGAAAGCGTAGTGTCCTATCTTTCTAACACATCACATAACTACATCACACCGTATACAAAATGAGATAGCATTAAATCAGGCTGGAAAAAATATCGCCCAAAATTGCTCTAGTGGTTAAGACGGAATTCGATAACAAGATTAATTAAATCTGCATTTTTTTCCTCTTTTTTATTCTCAATCCGCTGGCTAAGTAGAATGGCAGTCGCCGGCTTAGCTACTTAGTGAAGGCTCTGCAATAAGGCTTACATTGATTGATTATCTCTTCGAGAATCAGGAGTGACGTTTTGCGTGTATATTTGATACCGAGGGTCCCTCAACGACAATAGACCCTTTACTAAAAGTCTAGGGGAGGATACCAAAGTAAACATTTTCTTTGGTTTTCCGTTCGAACGAGGGAAATATATATTTTTATAAAATACACGATAGAGTTTCCTCTTAGGATTAGATCGAAATCTTGAAACCTCACGTTTTCACGTTCACATGGGTTTCCTTTGTTTTGTTCTGGATGAAACGCCTATGTACATATTATGACACGCTTATAAAGTATACCAGTGGCGTGCGACTAGATTAATTGTTATCGTGATTCATTTTTGGGTTATCATTTTGTCGTGTTGTACTTCTTACTTCTTGTCCATCAATAGAGCAGATGATGTCCTGATGATGTACACTGTGACGCTCCACCGATCCGGCATAGTAACCCAAAAATAATCACGTTAATACTTTCAGCCATCAAAATCTCAAATCATGTCAGATTCGTTATTAGTCACCAACACATATTTTTAAAAAAACTACCAATAACTAAACAAACAACTCGGATCGGTAGATACTAGCGGTATCGCCCTAGTGAAATATCATATATCAGAAGTTGTTTGAAATGGCCTTTAACCGTGTTTTTTAACCAGATCTTAGTAGTCAGATACCCACTTACCAACTTTCATCTTTCCCATCTATTTTATCTCGTTCCTTTCACCCTCACAACATTTTCAGCCCTAATTTGGAATGTCAAAGTCCCACTGGGTAAGGACATTAAGGAGCGTTTGAGACACTTATTCGGTATTCATATTAAAAAATGACGTTTTACCACATTTTATCAGAAGAGACACTGAGGCAAGTAACGTATATGTACAAGGAAAAACTAAAATAACGCATGTATGGGTTACCGGCAATCATTTAAGAGGCCGGCAATTGCATAATTTGGGAGGCGGACATGGGTATCGCCACCCCAGGAACCATTTATTGGATAACCAACACTCCTTCCATGGGTAACCCCAAGTGGTTCGCAACGTTTGGTGACTTAGCTGGGGTGCCCTGAGTGAGGTTTGTCCAGGTCTTGGTGGCGGATGCATTTGGTCACCTACTGCGTGGAGGGCCCGATCGTGAGAGACTGTTTTGGGAGTTCTTTTGATTTCTGGTCTCTCTGAACCCATCGTCTTTCATCGCAGCAACGGAGGGATGCATTCATACGTTCGTCACTCTTGGACACACTACCCTTAGATACCTTTTATCTTCCCAGAACTTTCTCTCCTTCCTTTCTTTCAAAAGACCTTCCTGTATTGGAGGGTAATATAAAAAATATGAATGATTAGCTAAAACTACTTTAGATTACAAAATTCCGTTAAACTACCTATTTGTTTAGATAGCCACATCTTTATATAAAATAAAAGGGAAGCTTATTCATGCATAAACAAACTCACTACACTAGGATGATAGAGTTGACTAGAAACATTAATTCATTGTTACCGCTAAAGGTGAGGAATGGCTCTGGTTTCAAAAGCTATGCTAATATTTGAAGGATTCCAGGAGCTGTGAAATAGAATTTCTTAATGCACTTAGCTCTAAAATATGTAGGATTTCGGGTTAGAAAATTCCTGAGCATTAGTTGCACACAGTATAAAAAAGTGTATATGAAACTACACGCCCCTGGTGTCTACAGACAACACTCGGCGCGTTCATGTGTGTACATTACAATAGTGTACATGGCAGGTATATAATTATACGGCCATTACCACAATATAATGTTAATCATGTTTACAAACCAAACTCAGCAGATTCAACTAAAGGCAAGGCAAATGGGGTTTAATTTCTTACGTCCTAATAAATCTATTCAATGCCTTCTTCCCTGCTTGCTTTGGTGTGAACTGTGAATACACACAACCTGCTAACCTAGCTCACCTGTCCTGACAATATTTGGTGGTTGGCTAGTTGGTTCGCAGTTCACAGGTCGCAGCCAGAATTAGGCCAACCGCACGCTTTGTGGCGTTGTTTCCCCTACGGTTGATTTCGTAACCCTAAAGCCCGAAGCTTGCCGAAAGGGAAATCAGAAGTCAAACCAAATTTAGATTTCTAGTGTATTTTCTATGCTCGATTTTAGAATAATATACTAACGCAGATCCGTGAAAGATCATGAAATTCGCGTTCATGGTAAATTAATTTCAATTTGAAAAATATTATAATATTGTCGCTTCTTTGTTTACGTTAGCTCCACACAGGAGGCCCCGAGGAAAATAATTCCCCTCATGGTCGATGTCATCTTTGGGTATGCTGTGTGGAGGTTCTTTTTAGGAGAAAAAATGAGAGAAAGTTCTGGAAATGAAAAAGGTGTGAGGGGGGATCTGGGGGTCAGTGTGTTCGAGAGTGACGGACATGTGAATCCATTCTTCGCACTGCGGTGTATGGTGATGTTCTAAAAAAGTCCTGCTGGAGAGGTCATGAAGTCTGAACCGACTGTCTAAATTCTATAGACAATCAGTTCCAATGTTGAAAATTTTAGGGGTTAGTCTGAATTCTTGACAAATCAGCAGTTTTCTGTTAAAATATTACTTCACAGATACTTGATCGCTTGTCTGAATTCTTTTCCTCTGAATTTTGTCTGAAAATGACACTTAAATTCAAAGCTAAACCGAGTTTCTGGAATGCATCGAACCCGAGTTACGCAGGACAAACTCACAACCGAAATTAGTATTTTGGAATGAACTTTATAATATTTTTAATGTCTTTCGTTAAATCGACCTTCACTTTAAGATTTTTACTCTGAAATTGGATTGGTTGAATAATAGTCAAGAGACTGTTGTAATTAACATAACGTATTATCTGGGATAAAAGGAGATAAAGAAGAGATTCCGGACAACCATGCATAGGTAACTATGGATGTCTCGTTTACTCTGGCTTATACAATTCTTCAGTCAAACTTTCATTACATTTTTAAAAGCTCTATCTTATTTTTTGTGCATTATAAGTCTAAAATAAATTCAAATTATTTTTTGTAATTTATTCATGAGGATTAAAATGTCAATAATAATATTTCAAGTACAGTAACCTCCACCCTATTATTTAAATGAAAATTTTACAAAGCTCCATTTCTTTTAAGCTTTTTAAATTCAAATTCTCGACTCATCGGATTATACTTATTGTGGTGGAAACTGGTTTGAGATGGAGGTGGAATATATTTATGGTTCTTTCCACTCTAAACAAATTCCCAATTTAAATAAAACTTTTTCAAGATAGTTTTCTTTTTCTAAAGTGGCATAAGATGTTTCTACATTGCATCTTGCCCGTGTCTCAATTTCATTGAAAACAGATTGGCCCGAAGGGATATCATTGCACTTCGATAGTCAAGAACACCCTTGAAAGGTGAAAGATAGAAAAATAAGAAGTTAGGGATAAATCACTAAAATTGACGTGTTCAAAAACTTGAGTACTTTTCCCGAAGAATTTTGTAAATATTGTAAATCAAAGTCTCGACACGCTATTACACAATAAGAACTGCTCTGCTATAGTAAAACATGTGGGGTTTCCAAAAATTGATGCTTTTCGAAATACTAAAAACCGTGGGGTTTTCATGTAAGAATATAATTCAATATGATCTTCTATTATCACATAAATGTGTCCGAAAGGACTTCATAAAAGGTTTTTTTCCTTCAAGCCAAATGACTTGAAGAAAAAAAAACTATTTAAGACATTTTAAATACAGTTAAGGCTGGCCGCATACATACGTTTTTCGTATTCGATTTCCGAATTCGTTTCCCGTATTCGGACATCCGAATGCACGGAATCAGTAGAAAATACATTAACTGCCGCACACGTTCGTTTTAGTTCCGAACGGAACAAATTCCTTACGCACGTTCCGAATAGTACGAGAGCCCACGACCAAAATTTTTGTCTCATAGCAATACGGCCAAAACCGCATCAAATCGATAGATAGGATTATCCTGAACTGGAAAATACCAATAACAGACATTTTCCGCGTAGCGTTTGATCTGACCGAATTTTCAAAATTGTCAAAGAATTTTACCGAACTGCGTCATAGCAATATGTCTGATTTGCAGACTGTAGTTGAATGATAGTTCTGAGATACCGGAAACATATTTTTCAGACGTTAGTGGTGTAGCGCAAACCCGTAAAATCACTTAAAAAAATTAAAAATGAGACAAAAAAAATGTCTCATAGCAATACGTCTGAAAATCTTTTTTATTAGTAAATTTTGGTTATTTGATGCGAACAAAACAATTTTCAGACGGAAATGTGAACGCATTAAATTTTGAGACCGTTTTGAAAATGTTAACAAATTTTACCGATCGGTATCATAGCAATATGTCTGAAAATTGTTGGACATGATAAAATAAGTTGTCCACATGTGCAAAAAATTTATATCAGACAAATTAAGTGTAGCACCTTCTCTATCAGACAACTTTTCGATACTCAGATATCATTTAAAAATCGTATTGAGGCATCTTGAATTTTCTGAGGCTGTTGAAATTAAATACTGATTTTTTTCTTAGTTTTGGTTTTATTTAAAGCACACTTGAGTAACTTTTACAAAAGAAATAAGTAATGACATCTGTCATCTGTCAAAGTACATATAATAGACAAGGGAGATTCTTGAATATCTATGAAGGCTGTAAATTTAAAAAAACATTTAACAGAGGCGTCGGCCAGGCGACTCCGAAACGTTATTTTCGTTTTTGGGAGTATATGCTACACTTAAAGTATCTGAAAACAGGTTTTTGGTAATCATGGCAGCAATACAAAAAGTTGAAAAAAAAATTATCCGTATTGCTATGATACAGGTCGGCTAAATTTGTTGACATTTTCAAAAATGCGCTCAGGCTATATGCTACGCGCAAAATGTCTGAAAACAAACTTTTTCGTAATACAATTATAAAATCTATGTAGATTTTCACTATCAGACGTATTGCTATAATACCGACTGTCTTTTTTTTTTGACACAGCAGAAATGGCCTCCCACGCAGTTGCTACACTTTCGACCGTTACTACACACCTAGTAGGGTTCAGAATCATACAATCTAACGATTTTATAGGGTTTTTGCCGTATTGCTATGAGACATGGTTTTGGTCGTGGGCTCTCGTACTTGAATGCGAGCCGGCGCGTTCGGAGAAACCGAATGGAAAAAACCTAATGACGTCATGTGGAACGCAACTATTGCATACAGTTTGTTTGTGCCGACCATAGACATATGAATATTAGTAGACTTGCCCTAAGTGATTAAAAGCGTATTATCCCCACTCCCCATACCGGTTCCATTGGAGCCGGCTGTGCTCGCGTATGGCTTCCCGTGAATCTTGAGAATGTGACGTCATCATTCTTGTGCGAACTATGGTCGAGGCATCATCGGTTCATTTTACGAAATAACACGGCAAAATGTTGACTTGTGCTATGAAAACTTGTAAAAATAGATGTGAAAAAGAGAATAAACCCTATTACATTCCATTTATAATCATTATTTTACTTTATTTTAAGCATATCACATCGTAAAATATGGATCAGTTGTAGAAACATAATATACTATCACATCGAGAAACGTCTGGACGCGAAAAACAAAGCTGGTTGGTTGCTGTGAAGTAAATTATGAACATTTATAAAAGTGTCTTAACTAAATACTTAAACAAAATATTCGACTCTGAAAATAGAACCGAATTTTTTGCCGAATTTGGACTTCGCAAATTTGTTCATAACGTGGGGAGTAATTTGCGCTCCCATGTAAAAATGTCTATTCATTCAAAAGCAGATTTTAATTTTAAGAAGTAAATGGTGATATTATAATGCGAGATGCCTATTTACTGTCAGATTGATTTATTGACGAATCACAGTCAGCTTCACCCCCTTCGTTCTTCAACAGTTGATTTTACCCCTCGCCATTATCTTCTCGTCTATTAAAAAAAAAAAAAAAAATATGTATGCGGCCAGCCTTAAAGAGCCAAAATGAATATGTTCAATATAATAATAAATTACAAAAGTAAAAACTTTTTTTTAAATGTGAATACCGCACAAGATTCCATATTGCTCGCAACAATCCGGAGCTAGTGAGATTATGGCATCCCCAATCGGGGAATGTTATGAGGCTGAAGGTGGTGAGGAGGAGAAGGAGATGGGAAGAGGATGGTGGGTAAAGCCATTTCATGAAATGTTTCATTTATACATGCTGATCTTACACCAGGGCGATATCCCTTATGTTATTTCATGATTAAATTGTGAAATAAAACAAATCAATCAAATAAAATTTACTTGCCGGGATTTGAACCCGCGACCGTCGATTGCTAGTCAAGAGCCTCAACCATCGACCACGGAAGCCTTCCCTTAATTCTAACGTTGTTATTGACCTTGTACCGAAAATGTGAGAAATTTTGTTGTTGGATTTTAAATAATAGATCACATCTTCATAAGACGGCTTGAACTGCAATTGATGTGTTGTCTCTGTTTACTTATTTTTAGTGAGCAAAATTTTCACTGAAACCTCAATGTTCCGAGTACCGTAATAAAAGCAATTGTTGAGATTGAAGGTCAAACATTCAAATGTTATTACTTCGTACGTAAATTCCTTCCACCCTCTCCTCCCATTTGCCGACAAAGGATGCCAATTTTTTCAAGTTCTAGGGGGAAATATCCCTAGGCGTAACATTTACATTACAGCATTTCGAAATTACCTAAATACAGGGTGTATCGGCACTAACCCGACAAACTTTAACCAGCTATTCCTTAGCACATTTGGAGTAAAAAATGTTATGGGCACTTTGCTGTCCGGTAGCATTTTTTTTCAATTAAAAACAAAAAAATTTAAAATTTCCACACCACATCACTGTCATTGGCATTGCGTTTCGTGTTCAACAGCTGTTATAAGCAAGTATGTCAAAAAGCGTCTTCGCTCTTTCGCACACACTAAATAATAATAGTTAAAAATGAGACGAATGGTGCCGTGCCATTTCGTTGTGATTGTAAGTGTGCGCCAATATAGGTACACACGTGCATTATTCAACGGAATTCGAATAAAATATTTGCCAGATGGGTTTTCAAACTTTGACAAAGGATAAAACAGTGGTGACATGTGGTGAAAATATGAATAATAAATTTTTTATTAAAAAAAACGTTACCGGACAGCAAAGTGCACATAAGATTTTTTGCTCCAAATATGCTAAGGAATAGCTGGTTAAAGTTTGTCGGGTACGTGCCGATACACCCTGTATATTAAAAAACGAGAATTGTAGCAGAAGTTATTATTTATTTTTTCATCATAACTCAACACAATGACATTTCAACACACCTTTAAAAAGTCATTAAAAGTGGAGAAAAACGATGTAACCTGCTCAATCAACACTGACTGCATGACCAATTCCTAATAAAATGTTAGTCATTCAGAATATATCTGAACACGTGTTCCACGTAGGTGACCTTGTCTGAATAAATACAATGGATGAGATGATACAATATTGTTATTTTTAGTAAACCATATTTGTGTTTTACTGATAGTTTATTATGAAATTTGTCAAATCATTCTTTATAGGCCTCCAGTCGTGTTTTTAACAGGAAAACTAATATTTTGACCAGATTTTTAATAAATTAACAACATTTCACATCCGTAAGTTTTCTTTGTGTAGTTTTGGTTTCATCATTTTATAACACTTTTTAAAGGTGTATTGAATTGTCATTAAGTTGAGGTATCCGGCTACGAAAAGAACAGAACTCGTTTAATATTTATAATATTTCAAAGATACGTTTCATATATTATCGTTTGTTTTGAGACTAAGCTTACTTGGCCCACCACTGTAGCGTGCACAATGCACGTCTTCCATATATGGATGTGCAGGATCTATATTTTTGATACATATTTAATATTTTGTTGAGTCTCATAAATATGTCGTCGACACAAGTTCCAGAAAACTTCTCACAATTCCTCGCCCGCCGGATAAAATGGCTCAATTTTTCTAAGGTGGAAGTTTGCAATTCTTTAGAAATACCAAGAATACCATTCGACGTTTCCCTTTTAAGTTGTTTACGTCTTTTTATTCCGGACACATTCGTAATATCCCAACGTGCGTGGTGCTGTCACCAATACCTTATGAATCAGGAACCTGTTTCTTCTGTAGGTTGAGAAGACTCTTTCATTTCATAAAAGAGAGTCTGTAAAGTGCTTACGGATATTGTATTTGATGTTTGCTTCCAAGTTATTTTAAGTATATTTTCGCCGCGTATTGTGTTGGAAATAACGGCAGTTTGTAATTACCTCTAGTGGTAAAACTTTCTTATGGGGATAATAAGATAACCGTGACATGTGTTGACGTCCATTCTTAATCATATTAACGTAATATTTATTCTTCGCGTTTAATTGCATATTTGCTTTGGGTCATCATTTTAATAAAATGAATTTAATAAAGTTTTTTAAGCTAAGTATATGATATAAATTATCAACATGTATCAACACCAAAGGTTTCTTCATCATTTATTAATAAAGTATACATCTAATTAAAAGAAACCTATGATTTCGAAACGTATTTATATATATTTTTTAAACAATTTATGTAATGTATTATCTTTCTGCCGTTTATGTCAGTTAGGAGAGGCCTACAACATTAACCACTGTACACGGAGAAAAATGAGTATCATTAATTTATTAAGGATGTCTTCAAATTATTGGTTATCATGAACATTAATTTATCAAAAAAATAATAATTAATATTTGACAAGTCCAAGTATTTCACCTAAAAAATGTATACAATTTGTATCAACGCCATCTAGTGAGAGATTTAGCACTTACAATGCCTTTCTCATATAAAAATAAAGTTGGTTGTTCTCAGGTGAAAAAATGTAAAAAGCAGTAATTGTTGAATGAAACACTAGCATATATTGAATATTTTCTCGGGTAAGAAATAAGCCCCCATAGCTCAGTGGTCAGAGCTTTCGACCGGAAATCGAATGGACACGGGTTCGAGTCCCGTTGGCGTCATGTATTTTTTATCAGGAGATTTTTTCAATGTGGATGAGTGTTTCAGGCGAACAATTATTGCTTATAAAAATAATTGGTAATCCGGTTAGCAACAGGATTGCAGGAAGTTTCCACATAAACTTTTAGTAAATTCTTAATATATCGGAACACGTGTTCATGCATCTGCATTTGCCTTGATAATATATAATGACAAAATGCAAAAGTATAAGGATTTTTATGAACCGAAATCGTGATATATTCGTAATTTACTAAAAAAATTTAAAGCAACCTATTATTTCATTCATTAAGAGCCTGCAATCCCGTTTTTAACTGGATTATGAATAATTTATTTACATACACGAATAGAAGATACACGAACAACTAGGCAAATATCAACATTTTACATACATACATCTCATTCCAACTATAGTTTTCACTCTCCAATACAACGTTTACACAGTCTTGGTAACAAATACTTAAACAATATAAATGTATTTGACAATAATTTGAACTTGGCAAACTTTAAACGGAGTATGTGCGAACTATTTTTACCTAATTTGTAAACTATTGTTATACTTTCTTACTGTCATTATGGTTGATTTGGAGGATTTTGGCAGATTTTCTATTTAGATTTTTTAAACTCTTATATTTTATGTAACATATTTTGTTAACTCTGATATTTTTTATGTACCCTGTATTTTGTTAACACTGTTTTTTTATGTAATCTGTATAACTAAAAAAATAAAGATGTACATTACTATAGGGAAAAGCCCTATGGGTTTTTAAATAATAAAAAAATAAAAATAAAATTAAGAGGTTAGCAATAATCGTTTTTCTCTGTGTACTGATAAATATGGTGTAACTATTTTATTTTATTGATAAGTTAATAAATATTGACAAAAAAAAATTCAGTGTTTTTGGTAAAAATTTTAATATTTTTCTTTATATTTAACAATACCTAAAAAATAATTGCACACGCTTAAAACAAAGTAGGTGAACGGATTAGTCTACATATCGCGCTAAATAACCGTCGCCGCTACGGTAATTTGGGAAGATTGCACGAAAGCAGGCGAGCGAGCTTTCACGCAAAAACGATTAACTTCAAAGAGAAATTGCGGAGCTTTTCCCTATCCCACTAGTTTACACGTCTGTTTGACTCTAACGTAGGTATTTGTTTTTAAATTACAAAGTCACACGTGAAAAACAATTGCAATAGCATACGGAAAATATTTCCAAATAGTCCAGTGGATTTATGGCACTTGTAAAATAGTAATACCAGCAGTAAAGCGAGTCCCTTTTCTGGTGCTAAAATTTCAAACCAAAAATTGGTTTTCATTCCGAAATTTTGATTCAAACCAAACCGTAACTTAATCAGCAACGAAACAAAACCGTTTCATTTTTGTGTACAATGATTGGATGGAGTACCTAGTTACACGTAAAAAGCGGTTATCGTGAAAAAATAAATTGACAGAATAAATGTATGTTCAAAAAGTGGGATGAAGTTCAAATAATGGAAATTTATTGAACAGATACCAATTTGATCAGATTTTGGGATATGTCATAAATAATTGGCAAAATAATAGAAAAAAAAGAATAAAAATAGGTACGTATGGCAGTTTTGTGGACTGAAAACTTTTTAGGTAACTCCACTGTTGGTAATAAAATCAAATATACTTATGATGGTTGTCTGTGACGACATGCGTGATATTAAGTATATCTGCCTAATGCACGGAGAAAAATGAATGTTGCTGATTTATTAAAATATCATGGCATGGTGCAGGTGCAAGAACACTTGGAATTAGGAGTGCATTAAAGGTTTTCAGGAAATGGCCTGCATTTTTAACCAGATTACGAATAATTTGCAGATATTCTTAATAAATTATCAATATTTTATGTGAGTAAGTTTTCTCCTGCGTATTGCTTAAAATTATTCGGGTTCTATGAGCTTTTAATTTTGAAAATTAGAACTGATTATGAAAACCGAGGTATACAGGGTTTTCCAATAAGAGGTGATATTTTGAATAGCCCGCTATTTCGGTAGATGTTACTTTTGAAGCTGTCATTTTTTAACATTTGACTAGTAGAAACTACGCCATTAATAAAAATGGAACGATACACGCTTCAACGACGCATTGAAATTATTAAAATTCACTTGAGTGAATCAAATGCAAATCATCTTGAGTGATAAGGCCCATTTCCACCTCGGTGGCTTCGTCAACAAGCAAAATTGTCGCATCTGGGGCTCGGAAAACCCAAGAGTTATTGTTGAAAAGCCTCTCTATCCTCAACGTGTGACTGTTTGGTGCGGTTTATGGTCCGGCGGAGTCATTGGATCTTACTTTTTCGAAAATGAGGCTGGAGCAACAGTTACGGTGAATGGATCAACGGACAAATCTGGACAACGTTTATTTTCAACAAGACGGCACGCGGCGCTACGTGCCACACAAGCAACGAAACCATTGATCTTTTAAGATTGAATATCAAAATAACACCTCTTATTGGAAAACCCTGTAGGCAACCATTTTTTTTTCTTTTGATTAAATTTTAAACCTATCTAAATCTGTTAAATGTTGAAAGATCTAAATCTTGATTCTTAAACTTTACAAACGGTGTTCATTCGAAAGGTAAATTTCTGATCATCTAATCTCTCTTGATCCTGAACAAATATTATACTTTCAGCTTCATACATCCGACAATAATAAATAATATCAGTGGTATTTAATATCATAATCAGCTTTTGAATATAATAATAAGGTAATATTTTTAACTATATCAATTATCTTTGAGACGGGTTCAAAGTTGGTAGATCCTTCAGGTTAATCTGTCAGCTCTGTTTAAGCCAACTTTGATTCGATTGTTAGTAATAATTAACTTGTATAGTTGTTAACCAGGACTGGACAGTGGGTGGAGTTAAAACACATAACTTTGTACTGCGGCAATGCCAATGGGATATATATATCAAAAGTTGTGGTCTTACGTCACTAACATCTGCGTGAAATTACAAAACCGTGGATTTATTCCTTTAGTCTGCGTAAATGACTTAAAGTTTGGATTTTTTTTCAAACTGTTTATTTACTTGTTTTTGAATGGCATACACCTCCTAGTCGAACACTAAGCAAACATTATATATAAGTTTTGCAATATGTGTTAGATCTTAACTATTAAAAAAGTTATTTTCGGTGTTCACTGCATTAAAAATTTTGCTAAATTGTTTTAATGCTAAAATATATTTTTTAAGTTCTTTTATTATATTAGTTCTGTCAAGCAACTAGCCTTTAATGATAGAATAACAGAATTTGAATAGGACATTTCACAGAAATCGAAAATGTACGTTGAAATTTGATGAATTGTTCAAGTTCTCCGAAACAACCCGTCCTAACGTTCAACTTTGTGGAGTCGACTACATTTTTTTTAAACTTTTTCAAGAAACCTAACACCATTAATATCACATTTACAGTAGTTCACCGAAACGATAACCCCACATTCCATAACGATGCAATCCATTTAGTATAATTCAATATTAATAACTTGGTGAATTCTTTCGAAAAAAATACATCAATTTATTTTTTTCTTAAACCTTTTCTCTAGCGCGTCATCTTTATAAAGTATGTGTTTTATTTTATTTGAGAGTAGGTACAAGTAAAAGTATGTTACGTCTGTTATAATATTAATGAATAGAGTAACTAAAACTGGACCCAATACCGACCCTTGAGGAATACCCGATTCCATTTAATTGGCTCTGATCTTTCGTTACTCGTTTTCTTTCTGGGGTATGTTTGTATTAAGTATATATCGTTTGTTTATCGGTAGGTTCCGCCGTGGCGATGATTGGCGCCAACTTGCGGTTCGGCGCCGGTGCTGCCAGCAACTCTTCGCTGAACGCCACGCGCCTGTTCCAGTGCCACCCCGGCGGCAGCGCGCAGGCGGGGCTCATCTTCCTGCTGGGCTCGCTTGGCATCACGGCCAACGTGGCGCTCATGGCCGTCATCCTCAGCAAGCGGCAGCTCAGAAGGTAACCTACCGCTATCGCTGATAACTCTGTTATTTGTTGTAACCTCTACAATTATATCCATGACAGATAAGTTGCAATTGATATCTCAGGCGGGACCCTATTTCCATTTTACTACACACCTTAAAAAGTCCACAAAAACGTCACGCTCATATTTAAGAACTCTCGGACTATATTTTGTAATTTTTTAAAAAGATTTTTTTTTTAAATGTATGTTTTTTTATTAATTCTTGTATTTTTTCTGTATTGATTTATTATTCTAATAGGCTTAAAATATTGTTGAAATGTTTTCTTTTCTTTTTAAAAGTACCCATCTAGTCGCTCATATAACTAAATCATAAATACATTTATTGCTTCACATTTTAACGACAAATAACAAAGTTAGGTGGGGAACACAGACAAAGGAATTAATAGACGAGAAGATAATGGCGAGGGGTAAAATCAACTGTTGAAGAACGAAGGAGGCGAAGCTGACTGTGATTCGTCAATAAATCAATCTGACAGTAAATAGGCATTTCGCATTATAATATCACCATTTACTTCTTGAAAGTAAAATCTGCTTTTGAATGAATAGACATTTTTACATGGGAACGCAAATTACTCGCCACGTTATGAACAAATTTGCGAAGTCCAAATTCGGCAAAAAAATTCGGTTCTATTTTCAGAGTCGAATATTTCGTTTAAGTATTTAGTTAAGACACTTTTATAAATGTTCATAATTTACTTCCCAGCAACCAACCAGCTTTGTGTTTCGCGTCCAGACGTTTCTCGATGTGATAGTATATTATGTTTCTACAACTGATCCATATTATACGATGTGAATATGCTTAAAATAAAGTAAAATAATGCTTATATATGGAATGTAATACGACAATTGGGTTTATTCTCTTTTTCACATCTATTTTTACAAGTTTTCATACCACAAGTCAACATTTTGCCGTGTTATTTCGTAAAATGAACCGATGATGCCTCGACCATAGTTCGCACAAGAATGATGACGTCACGTTTTCAAATTTCACTTGAGGCCATACGCGAGCACAGCCGGCTCCAATGGAACCGGTATGGGGAGTGGGGATAATACGCTTTTAATCACTCAGGGCAGGTCTACTAATATTCATATGTCTATGGTGGGGAACAAATTGTTTTTCGTAAAACGGTGTAAAATATTTATTATGTGAGCAAATGCACCAAATTCACCATGTCGTAAAATTATCTATCATTTGAAAACAATTTCACAAAATGTATTATGAAACTTTTAGTTCTCGGTTGAAACCCATTTTAAGCTTCTGGTTAGAACTTTACTAGGGGTTTCCTCTTATTTAGTCGAAACCGGACTGGTTTCATCTTGCTGAGCAATTTAAAGATGTTCCATTTTAAGTTAATTTTAAGGTATTATTTATGTCATTTGGTTCAGATACTAAAAATCTTTTTTTAAAGATTTTTAATTCATTTTCTGATTTTATTACTGTCATGTAGTGGATTATTGACTTTAATTGTAGTTATTTTTTACATTAGGTTTAATATCATTTAACCTTATTAAAACATGTCAATTGAAGCTAAAAAATGTCCAAAAGAAGTAACATTTTGCAAATTTTGGTCGACCAAAATTATTTCTTATCGTACTTACTTTGGATCACCCTTGTTTTATGTCTTGGTTTAATGGTGTTTGAGTTCATCCACTCATCTACCAAGCCAGTTAAAGTGATTTGTGATCTTGTAATAAAACTCTTGCTTCCATAAAACATAAAATTACCCTTTGCCACTTTTATTATCAAAATTTTACTCGTTTTATGATAGCTTGAGATATTTTAATATATAATTATATTATTTACAATCACGTATTATGCAAATCCATGGTTAATACGAAATATAAACATTAACTTAAATACCTTTAGTTTATCAATTTTTATAATAAGCAATTGTTATAACAAAGTATTGAGACAGACTTATATACATAGAAGGAAACAAGTTTACGACTCACCTTGGTACTAAAATGGCGATAGGTTATATCAATTTGATACAATTTTACAAGTGAGCAAAACGAAGTTTTTGAATCGATTTTGCTAGGCAATATTGAACGAGATTCCAAGCATTTTATATGAAAAGTAACATACGTGACATTTTATCACGACCTTTAAACATTTTTTTACTAAATTTATATATTAATGAAATAAATTAAAACACTTTGTTTTTACCACGATAATCTTTATTTTTTTTAATCGACATGTTTCGAGAACGATGTTCTCTTCATCAGGACATAAATTGTACTAAAACTAATTATCAAGTATAGAAAAGGCGTTGGTAGAAATGAAAGTAAGGGGGGGGAAGAGAGGTGGAAAGGGGAGGAGCTTAGAAGATCAAAGACAAAAAATTACAATGGAAATATGTTATTCACAAAATTAATTTGATTATTAATAATATTTAAATTTCTATTGACATTTTTCCTAATTTCTAATATTTCTAAAAGATCTAAGTGAAAACCACTAAAGTTGGTGTGTAAATTTTTTAAACCTGTATTTCTATCAAATGAATGGTTAAATTCAATAAGATGGTTAGCAAATTCCGAATAATTATTACTATTTAGACATCTCAAATGTTTTGTATGTCTCCATATATGTATATGTTTACTGCTTTAAATTATATTGTGTGGAGGCGTAGATGTAACAATTATGTTTACATACTTAATAAAATACATAAATACACCATTTAAAAGAAACTAAAAATAAAAAAAAACTGCGGTTAAAATATTCACAATTAGCTTAATCCAGATACTCCACATAATGCATATAATCAAATAAGTTAATAAATACTTGAATATTGATGGAGAGGCCCGAATACATTATTTTAGTCTCAATTGATTATATTCACTTTTTTCGCCCTTTGGAATGCTTAATAATTATTTTTTTGCTAGCTATTGCCATCACAGTACCAACCCATTAATTAAACCGAATTTAAAAAAAAGCACCTAACAATATATACTAAACCTTTTTAAGGTTATTTTAAAATTGAAGGATCTTTATAGATTTTACGGTAAGTTTGTGCAGACCAATTATAAGGTGGTTTTACTGCTTCAAAAGCTTTAAATTTGCACGGTCGCTAATTTTAATTAAAATTTCTAAGCTTTTCCACCCTTTAACATAAAACGTTGAGTTCCTCGTTAGTAAAATTAAAACCAATTCCCTACTTACAAGAACCTATCTGATTTACGCTTCCGTATCTCAGACAAGGATCAACCGCGGATGTGGTAGCGCCAAAGCTTTCTTCACAAGATCCGGCGGTCTAAGGGTGGAAGGAAGGCCCTATACAACAAGTTATGTGTGGGAAAGCTCTATACAACTAGTCAGGGGTGGTTGGTGAGTTTTTGAGCAAGGCAAGCATCTTTGAAAATGGCATGGGGGAAGTGTAAGTTAAATTTTATATTTAATTTGGGCAGTTAATTCATGGTTTTAGAACCCATTTTTCATTTCGTCCATCTGTAAATGTGTTTAAATGTTCCGCTACCGGTTCAAGATGGAGACCATTTGATTGGTTCAGTAAAGATTATTTTTTTCAATTGCGAAATTTTCGTGTTTTTTCGTACTTTATTTTTCAAATTTTTTAAATATTATGGTACCTACCTGCCCGAAGAATGTTGTAAAAAAGAATTGTATTAAGAGGGTGACGTTTTTTTGGACAAACTGTGTAATTCATTCTTTTAAACTGTTAAAGTTATATAAAATACGTAGTTTATAACTACGCAGATGGATATTTAAGTACCTACAAATCTTTTGATTTCAGAGCAAATTTGTGATTGTGGTTTATAAAATAGGAGAAATATACAAACATACTTTTTTAGATGCGAGGTGGACAGCGTTGACAGAACTGCTAGCATGATTATATTGGTATATTGGTCGATTCAAACTGGATTAAGCAAGACAAAAAGTAATAGTACCTGTGTAAGTTATTACATATTTAGTCATTTGTAAACTTAGATGTACAAATAATGCTGGCGATAGAGTGGTTTAAGAGGTTACATAGACCGACCGCCCCTGCAACTAGCTACGTAAAGGAAATTCTATACGACCAGTAGGTGAGAGAAAGCTTCTATAGAACAACTAGTTGTGTGTGCGTTAAATACCAGTGGAGCAAGTAGCTAGACGTAAGAATCTCCATTGTACTAAACTTGACGTTGTAAAAGTTAAGAATTAATGCTAAGACGAGTATCATTAATAATAATACCGCACAAAGAGTATTCTCACCGTACCTACGTAAAGTTCTCCAACAAAGCGGTTAAACAAGACAGCGCATATCTCGAATATTTGTGATAATAATATGTATTTTCGTTATAAATATCCTTGTTATCTCGCTTTGGGGGAAGGCGAAGCTTTCTGTAAGCTAGACGCATGACGTAAGACGCAAGACGCATGACGGGAGGAACTCATTTACATTATAAGGGCATAAATGTTATTTCTGGCATATTACGTGCTGTGTCGTCGAAAAAAAACATTCGGTCTTTTGTTTATACCTGCTCCGTAAATATATTATACACAGTATCCGGAAACTCATATTACCAGCGGGAAAGTGATTAATCTACGTTAAAAAAACTTAAATCCTGGTCTACACTTTGACGCATTAGCAGATATTAAACTCTGATTTAAAAACAAATTACAGTAAAAATTCCAACTTCAAACACGATTTACTTGTTAATGAAGGCTCATATAATAAAGTTATTCAACAAATTCGGCTCCAAATTTCCAAAATTAATATCCTGTAATATCCCGGTAATTTATTATCCCGACCGTCACCTTTTATTGCGGGCACAATGCACCACTAACACAATCACTAGGAACAAGATTACACAGAATGATGGAATTGACGAACGTCACAGCGATGCTGCCAAGGTCTGTTATCTATGTTAGGATATTGTGTCTCGCCTTATTAGCAGCAGACACATACCTGAATGGATGACGAACCTCGTGCTGGCACTGTTGGTGGACGCGGTGCACTCTTTCGCTGCAGCAGCTGGTCCAGTTTCCTCACCACCTAGGATTCTTGCTACAGAGTCTCCATCTTCTATCTTCGTGTCACCTGTTCCTGTTCTTCATTACCTGTTCCTGTACTTCATCACCTGTTCCTGTACTTCATTTTATTCAATTTAATTTCACTTTATTTTTGTAATATATATTTTTGTTGTAATACGAGTACCTGCATCAACTGTAAAGCGCCCCTGAGGTGATATCTCACAAAAGCGGCGCTATACAAATTGTCCAATAAATAAATAAATTTACAACCGCTATTAGAAAAATTTCAAATTTGTCCCAATTTCATTGTTTTTTTTAGCGATCTTAGCCCCAAACTATCAATACAGTGAGCCCGGTGTCAAGTTTTCACAGTTTTTCAGTCTAGGATATTTAAGTGTAAACAAATGTTTAACTAATTATCATCTCACTATATCAATTGCATCACGAGCTACGGAGCTTTTAAGAATCTATTTTACCATAAAATATAAGAGAGGATGGTATTTTGTTTTCTCCGTATATTTCAAAAACAAAACGCAGTGAAACACGTACAAAGACGGGTAGTAATTGCAAGTAACATTTTGAATGTAGCTTGTTAAATAAGATTACAGCGAATAGGAATTTGCATAGCTTTTTGTCTGAAATTTTAAGGCTCGCTTTGAAATATCTCTTAGACTGTTGAAAAATTAAACAAAGCTCCTTATTAATTATATTTCAAATATTTTATTGCTAAAGTGTTGATACTGAAACAAATCCGTGGGTAGGTAGAAGGTACCTACTAGCTTCTGGTAAAATTATAAATGTAATATTGCTACTCACACAATATTTGCATGCGAACAAATTTTTTAAATTTTGCAAACAATGGAATTTACAGTGTAGAAACCAGGGGCAGAATTCTCCCAGAAGTGTGCTAAGTACCTTTACGCTAAAAATTTAAACAATGCAGAGTCCGGGACGACGAAATGTTGACTGAGGAGCTCGAGCAGCGCTGCTGAAATTTTGAAATATAAACGGGTAAATTCAAGCCTTTAAAATGAGAACAGAGTGTATCACAAAGTGTGAATTTCATTTAATTCACAATTTGTGATAAGGTAGACTAAAGGAAATGAGAATAGTGGTAACTGTTTAAATTAAACACGATGTTTCACGCTAATATCGAGAATTTTCAATGGGTGATTATAAAATCTAGCCATTCTTTTAATTCTAAAAACGTTTTTTATAATCAAATATTGAAGAATTATTGTTTAATTATGTAAATTGAGCCTAGTTTTACTTTTTACTAAGATGAGCATCAATCGTACTATTAAAGTGTATAATTAATGATGTGATTTAAGGATGGGTTGTTTCGCAGATTTTGAACAATTCATCAAATTGTAAAGTTGATTTTCAAGTTCTGTGAAGGTTTTATTCAAGTTCTTATTGTTTCAGTTTTGTGAAGCGATTGGCAAGTTATGATATATTAATAACACTTAATGAACCTTCACAGAACTTGAAATTGTTCAAAAGTCCGAAACAACCCGTCCTAAGTGTTTTATTATTATTTTATGAAAAATTTTGCCAAAAAGTACGTTTATTGAAGAAAGTTGTTATTATAAAGTGTTCGAAAAACATCTGTAAGGTCTTTTGGGGTTTTTTGCGAAATTTTTGTCATCCAGCAGAAACATTTTTTTTTTATTCTTTTAATATTTTGACCCCTTAGATTTGCTTTAACGTATCACCCCCTCAAATTTCACGGTGTGTGCGCGAAACACGATATACTACTATTTGACCCCTGGTTCGAGAACGGTAGGAAAGGGAAACTAAAAACCGGGATTAATCTTCTCTTGTCGCTTTCTCTTGTGGTAATTTGACGGACAAAAGTGTTTCGCCCAATTTAGAAAGAGCCGCAACGGTAAAAACACAAATAAATAACAACGTTTTTGTCTTCAATGGTCTCCGTAACGTGTAACCAGAATGATGAATGGTGGTAAACATCAACAGAAGCTTGTCAGCGTGTCATTAAGGAGAGTTATTTGTTGAAAAACCGCCCCTCCTGCCGCTGAGAGCTCTGTCCTAACACCGCCCTCTGTTAAACCCCTACAGACTACTCAATT
This sequence comes from Hesperophylax consimilis, assembly GCF_061612785.1. Taxonomy (NCBI): domain Eukaryota; kingdom Metazoa; phylum Arthropoda; class Insecta; order Trichoptera; family Limnephilidae; genus Hesperophylax; species Hesperophylax consimilis. The sequence goes on along the minus strand of NC_142836.1, from coordinate 40,764,428 downwards.
CTGTGGGTTCAACTGTTGTGTGTCAACCGTTAAGTGTCGCGTACAGACGACGCGATGTTTGGTTCAATTTCTTCAGTTGCTCCTATGGGGAACACACGCAGTATGTCGCCTATTTTACGTATATGTATATAAAAAACAAAAATTGCAATCGCTCTAATAGCATCATTAACTATTAACAAGCGAGGAAAAGACAAACAAAAAAAATGGTTCATGGAACAAAAAAAAACAATCATATGTATGACGCTACTAAAAGAATAAATATTTAGCTTTTTACGATTTCATTAATTACATCCTTTTCAATTCTTTTGAACTTTTGCAAAAAGGTTACAAAAGCTTCATTCCTAGCATATCTATCAGAGTATATCTTGCTTCTAGTATCTTACCAAATGTTTTAAAAAATCCATCAAACTTCACGTTCATTAGTCACGCCTGTCATTTTACAACAACTACGCACGACGGCTCCCAAGGCCGACTTAGTAAAGTTGGCTTCATCACGCTACAGGCGATCCAACTTGGTTGGGCGGTTCAGTGGTTGAATGCTCTGGCAGTTCAACCGTTCAACTTGAGCCTCCTTATCGTATTCAATTTTACGTTCAACTCAATCGCTCTACCAAATTGAATGGTCTGTAGGTCTCATTATTTTCGACGTTTAGGAGATAGAGGGAGAAGGTACACGGAGAAAAATGAGTTCGTTTTTTTTATAAAAATACTATTAAAAATGTGCTGCATGACCCTTTCCTAATAAAATGTTAGGTCATTCAGAATATATCTGAGCACGTGTTCCACGCAGGAGGCCTTATCCGAATAAATATATTAAACGAGATGCGACAGTATTATTATTTTTAAAAACACGTGTTCCGAGTTCCTCCTAACTTAATATAGCAACCATTAATTTATTACTTAATTATCGCCCTGTTAGGAGCTTTTACATATATTTGTGCTTTATTGATAGTTTGTTACTTAATTAGTCAAATCATTCGTTATAGTTCTCCAGTCCTATTTTTAGCGGGAAAACGAATAATTTGAATAGATTTGTAATAAATTAATAATATTTCATACCTGTAGATTTTCATTTAATTAATTTATCTCACTGTGCAAGTTACAACGGAGCTATCAGCAGTATGAATACAAACATTTCCTTTACTTAGACAATCTAATTCTATTCCCAAAGTGACTACTCTAGTAGGTACTGTAGTATTTCGGACATATTTCCATAATATTATTTGTGATGTTTGTTTCTAAAGAGGCAGTATAAGTCAGACCGCAGTAACATTGCTGGAATAATCAACATATTATTCTGAATCTGCTCTTGGTAATGTTGGAGTTATGTTGAGATAGTTTGTGCAACCTGAATGTTTGCGATGGAAATGTCTTCGTTTCTTCTTGTTGGCGTACTGCGACAAACATGGGATAAATACGTAAACATTTCACAAACTCTAAAAATAATTTTGGTAAGGAAGGTGCAGATGGAAGAGGAAGATAGATGGGTCATAGAGTAGCAAGAAGAAATTGAATAATATGCATAGACATATGAATATTAGTAGATCTGCCCTAAGTGATTAAAAGCGTATTATCCCCACTCCCCATACCGGTTCCATTGGAGCCGGCTGGGTTCGCGTATGGCCTCAAGTGAAATTTGAAAACGTGACGTCATCATTCTTGTGCGAACTATGGTCGAGGCATCATCGGTTCATTTTACGAAATAACACGGCAAATTGTTGATTTGTGATATGAAAACTTGTAAAAATAGATGTGAAAAAGAAAATAAACCCAATTGTCGTATTACATTCCATAAGTAAGCATTATTTTACTTTATTTTAAGCTTATTCACACCGTATTATATGGATCAGTTTTAGAAACATATACTATCACATCACAATGTAGTGATTCTCAAGTGTGCTCATCGTTGTTTACTGGGGTATGTAAATTATGAAACATTTGTAAAAGTGTCTTAACTAAATACTCTGAAACTAACTACGACTCTGCAAACAGAAGAAATTTACTTTGCCGAATTTGGACTTCGCAAATTAGTTCATAACGTGGCGAGTAATTTGCGCTCCCATGTAAAAATGTCTATTCATTCAAAAGCAGATTTTACTTTTAAGAACTAAATGGTGATATTATAATGCGAGATGCCTATTTACTGTCAGATTGATTTATTGACGAATCACAGTCAGCTTAACCCCCTTCGTTCTTCAACAGTTGATTTTACCCCTCGCCATTATCTTCTCGTCTATTAATTCCTATGTCTGTGATAATATGACTTGTTTGGATTAAAACACATTCGTAATTTTCTTTCATTTTTTTTATTAATGCCCGGAGTGGTTCCACCTTATAAGGGACATCTTCAGACTGGTCCATTTTTTTATCTATTTGAATTTTACTTTTGTTTTCACGAATGAATGCACATCTTGGAAGTTAGAATTAACTCATTTCCCGACATTTGATCAAGCTGAAACTCGGCAAATAGACTGGTTGTCGATGACAATGCATTCTTTCATCACGCATCCACACGCGCACGCGTATGAGATTGGTTGACATTGCAGCAATAAACGTAAAAATCTATACAGCAGTATACGGAATAAATGTCGCTCCTACCTAATAGTGATTTGACTCAGTGTTAGCGTGGTTGACTATAGACTCTAGTTAAGAAGGTTCAATCCTCAGTCAAACCAAAAAAGTTTTTTTTTTCAAAAGGCATTTGAAAACAGGTATAGTAAAAACTTAGTTTGTTAGAGCGGTTATGTTTTTAAATTTTTGAATTAATTTTTTTTTCAATTTTAATTGCATAATATCAAAATTTTGAAGAAAATTAAAATGAAGTTTTACAAATTATACTTGATAAGAATAAAATTTAAAAAAACTGGTGAAATTTAAAATAAATCTTTGGTTGTAAATGGCAATTGTGAATAGAGTTAGCGTAATTGGCTCTATATAATAAATTATAATATCTGTTAAGAGAATGCTAGGGAATTTCCTAAAGCTCAGCCATCATGAAAAATTGATATTTTTAAATGGTAGATAATATCGAATCAGTTATCGAATTGAAAAAAAAAACATCATTTTTGCTAGAAGATAAAATGTTTCTTGTGATAGGTTCTAATTATAACTACCACAACACAGGCATTAGCCTAGTATGGTAGTTAAAAAAATGTAACGTGCAAACATTTATTAAATAATAAAAAATTAAAAATTAAATAGCACAATTAAGACAAATTTCACCCCGAGACCCGAGAGTACTTATCTCTATTAGCTTAGCATGAATTGAACGTTTAACCTACAAAATAATACCGCATTTACACAGACTAGCAGTTAAAAACACGCTCCGCGGGTTTTTCTCTGCTAGGCCCTGCGGGCGGCTCTTGGTTGGGCTTCGCCCATTTTAAGTGATGTTAACAACAGTTACAATTAATAGATAGATATTAGGACATTCACAGAGAGAGTGTGAGTATATATATATATATATATATATATATATATATATATATATATATATATATATATTGTTAAAACACGGAACAGGAAGGAGTTAATTAATAATAACATGCTAAATTTGCGCATAATAAGAATGACAGTTGTTTGAATAAATGAAATTTTACGTATTTGTGATGGATTATTTCAAATGAAACACTATTATTGACTACATGTCTACAACTGATATTAACTGTTATCGTACCTAATATAATTAGCTCATAGGAGACTTGCAGTGCTTAAATATGTGTTAAGACAACCGTCAATGTCTATAAGTTGAATCAATATCGTTTAGTTTGTCACAATTAAAGATAGTTATAACAAAGTTGACTTAAATAATAGATTATTACATATTGATTAATTGTACCCGTGTTTATGAATAAAAGGAGGGTAATTGTGCGATGAGATTAGCAGTCGGTTTAGTTAAAAGGTGTTAATTTTACTCCAACTGGTGGTAATTCTTTACCTACAATTGTTACTGTATCTAATAAAGTTTAAAGTTAGATTATATATATACACCTTCATCGGGAGAGTAAAAATCTATATATAAAGGTAGATTATTACAATATAGCGCCCCTGAGGTGATATCTCACAAAAGCGGCGCTACGCAAATTGTCCAATGAATAAATATATATAATGTTTACATTTTATTGTGTATACACCGAAGTCAAAAATTAAATATAGATTGCAATTGGGAAAGAAGAAGTGGAAGGAGGGGGGAGGGGTAAGAGTAGGCTGGGTTTATAATAATTAGGAATTTCAATATCGTTAGACGGGAAAGACCAGTTAAGTGGGAAAGTATTTAAAAGAGAGTTTATAAAAAAAATTCTTGTTAATTATATCTGCTTTTATATTAACATGTTTCCTAATTTCTAAAATTTCAAAATTATTTATAGTGAAGTATTTTAAGACCTGAAAAAAACAAATAGCATATAACCATAAAACAATATATTCATAAGACAAATAGCATTTAATAACGGTTATTCTAATAAATTGATAGTTTAAATACTAAATAAAAAAAATTAAACATATTCTCTTCAAACGGTCTTTCTAAAGATAGAAATAAACAATGGCGTAGAATTCCGTTTGTGGATAACTATACTTCTAAAATTATATATAAAAACAATCCTGGTACTATTCAACTGGCGTTATACACTAATAACAATAAAGAAATATATTCTTAATAATAAAGATAGCAAAATTCAAACAAAAAAATCAGGAGTTTAAAAACTCAATTGGCATGATTGTAATTTCTTTTACAAAGGTAGAACCAATAGTAAATTTTGAAGTCAGAACTAAAGAATATCGCAGGGCTCTAAATGGAAATAGTGAATCTGAGTTTGCAAATCATCCTTTGAATAATGATCACACTTTCGATAAAAATTCAGGTCTTAAAATACTTCACTCAGGATATAAAGCATCGCAAATAAATAATTTTGAAATTTTAGAAATTAGAAAACATATCAATATAAAATCAGATAAAATTAATAAGCAAAAATAATAATGAAAAATGCCATTACAAAGTGATAAGCTTCTTATCTTATTAAACGCTTGTTAATGGTAAGTAGTCAAGTATTGTGAGCTGCATATTTAAATATTCGCGCCAGTCATTTGGTTCGTTTTTATACCGCCAGAGGTGCGCTCTGTCGGCCATCTATAGCCGTGCGTATCGGCCATTGAAGGAACGTGTGATTTTTTTATAAACTTCAAACATAATCACGTAACTGTGGATAATTTTCATTGTAATGTAATTAATCCAATGGATTATGAACTTTATAAAACATATTTTCTTCGATATTATCCAAAAATTATATGAGCAGAAACGATGCTTTTAATAAATCTCGTATTATTATGAGGCGATCCTATTTTAGTATGAAATCGTGTCTTAATTTTCAAGTTAGCGGAATTTACCCGAAACAGACAATTTTAATTTGACCAATCAGAGGGCCTACATCGTCCAGACGCTAGAACAATAATACTATCAGATAATATTCAGAGATAGGTACTTTTCGTACTTAAATTACTCCCACTGTTGTGTTTAACAGTGTATAGAATCTAACTTAAAAGGTAAGCTTAAGGTAAACTGAATTTTAATCAAACTATGCAACGTATAACGTATCTGTAACATATTATTATAGATTAGAGTTACTGTTAACTTTAAAATTTGGATTGTACAAAAAACTTACTGATATGAAATACTGTAAATTTTTTTTAAATCTGTCCAAATTAATCGTTTTCCCGTTAAAAATGGGACTGCAGGCCTGTAACGAATGAATTGAAAGAGTTCCTAACAAAGTATCAGTCAAAAGCGAATGTTTTATGGGGATGGTGGAACACGTGTTCAAACAAATACTGATATTGTTGCATTCCGTCATGACATTTATTAGGAAAAGAACAAGTGTTCTCAAAATATTCTGAATGACTATTATTTTATCAAGAAGATGGCATGCTGTCACTTTTTTTAATATGATCTTTTTTCTCCGTGTACGTCTTGTAGAAGCAAAAAATTTAAAGAATTATATACAAGAGAGGAATAATATCCAACTTAATACACTACCGTCTTCCTAATTAGATTTTTATACGCACGTTCAACGTTTGTATGGTAAAGCCGGCCTTAAGCTTGGTTTTAAACATACAAAGGCCGCAGTAATTAATAGGTAAGTCAAGTTTTTCACCGTTCCGACTTATACCACAAAAATTTACTTAAAAATCCAGATACACAAGCTCAAATATTTTATAAAAAATACAGAAACATGTGTAACAATCTCATTAAAATCACTAAAGAAAACTATTATAAACAAAAATTGTTCAGAGCCGGCAATAACAATAAAAAAATTTGGCAAATTATTAAAGAAATATCTGACACTAACCAATCAATACCACCAATCAATAAATTAAATATCAACGGACTAGAAACCTCCCTAAAAGACGACCCTGACACTGTGACCAATCATATAAATGAATATTTTTGTAATATCGGAAAAAATTTAGCATCACAAATCTTAAATAAGACATCAACCGATGAAAATTCTCTTGCCGACAAAATCAAAAACTCTGCTTGTGAAACAAATAATTCACTCACACTTAACCCCACTAACTCTACTGAAATTACGCAAACTATCAAACAATTAAAGCCCTCCCATTCATGTAATCATGACAAAATATCCTCAAACATACTCAAAATTATTGAACCTTTTATAAATCAACCACTAGTACATATTATTAACCTCAGTCTCAATAAAGGCGTATTTCCGAATAAACTCAAACTTGCTCTGGTTCAACCAAATTTTAAGGCTGGAACTCCAACTGATATTTCAAACTATAGACCTATCTCCATTTTATCATCACTGTCCAAAATTATAGAAAAAATTGTAAAAAAAAGACTTATCGACCATCTTACAAAATACAACATTCTCTCGCCAAACCAGCATGGGTTCAGAGAAGGGCTAAACACAGACTCAGCTATTCTAGAATTAACATCACACATAACACAAGCCCTAGATAAAGGTGATAAATGTCTGGCAATATTTCTGGACTTAGCTAAGGCATTTGACACAGTCTCTCGTCCAATCCTTCTAGCTAAACTACAGAAAATCGGAATAAAAAATAAGGCATTTGAATGGTTCAAATCATACCTGACAGACAGAAAGCAATGTATAAAGCTACCATCACAAAAATCGTCTCAACCTACCAGAATTAATTTTGGTGTACCACAGGGCAGCGTACTCGGTCCTATACTTTTTCTCATATTTATATATTAATGACTTATGTAGATTACAAATTGATGGCAATATAATCACTTTTGCCGATGATACTGCCTTAGTAATAAAAAGTAAAACATGGGATGAAACTTTTCATAGAGCAGAACTAATCTTGAAAATTACTAAACAATGGCTGGATAATAATTTACTCACATTAAATATAAGTAAAACAAAATACCTAACATTTAGCACAAATAATCCAAATCAACCGTCAATTAATCATGTACTAAAAATACATTCCTGTAGGGATTTATCTAGCTGTCTATGCAACGCACTGGAACGAGTAGATTCAATTAGATACTTGGGCGTAATAATCGACAATAAACTTCGATGGGAAGATCATGTAATTAATGCCACGAGCCGTATAAGGAAACTGGCATATATTTTCAGATCATTGCGAAATATATTAAACAAAAACACACTAAAAACAGTATACTTTTCCCTGTGTCAATCAATTTTATCGTACGGTATAATTGTCTGGGGAGGATGCTCTAAAACTGTACTAGATCCACTAATAAAAGCCCAAAAATTGATAATACGGACTATCTACAAAGCACATTATATACAACCAACGAAGGACTTATTTAAAGACTTTAAAGTTCTTAATATAAAATCCTTATATGTAAAAAATGTTACCTCTTATTTTAAATTCAAATTTACAAAAAAATATATATCCGATTCAAATTATAACACAAGATACTCGAACCAATACAACTATATTATTCCGGCAACAAAAACTTCAATGGCACAGTCCCAGTTTAACTTTCTTGCCCCTAAAATATTTAACAATTTATCAATTGAAATAAAGTCAATAACCAAATATCACACTTTCAAAAAGGCGCTTGATGACTTTTTGATTAATGATTGTGACAGTGTTAATCACTTGTTTCTCATTCTCAGATAGTGAATAAACAACTATGTACAAGTAGGCATGTGTATATGTGTGTATGTATGTGTGCATACATATATGTATATATGTATATGTGTATATATATATATATATATATATATATATATATGTGTATATATGTGTGTATGTATGTATGTATACATATATATTTGTATATATTTGTATATCTTTGTATGAATATGTATGCATCTATAAATATGAATAAGTGTGTGTGTGGATGTATGCGTGTACACGCGTATTTACGCGCTCATACATGCATGTACACTTACACAACCAGAAAAGAGAGTTATTTATTTGATCTTTTCCTGCATAATAGCATGTCTTAGACTTCTAAATTTTTTGTTTTTATTTTATTTTTATTTCTTCTTTATTCTTTTTATTTTTCTTTTTGTCTTCTGCTTTCTACTTTAACATTTTTATATTTTCTATTTCCATTATAATTCATTCTAATATAATCTTTCATACTTTAAACATGTATAAATATTTAATTCATATGTTAACACTAGACCTCACATACTAACTATATACCATTGGTCGCCACGAGACAGGCAGTCGCCTAGTGTGGTGATTTAATGTATCACATGTAAGAAAATGTATTATTGTATTATCATGTATTCTATAAATAAAAAAAATAAATAAATAAATACGCCGTGTTACATTAATTTACTCCGCGTTTATAAGTAAGGGGATAAATGTATTATTTTAAACAGTTCTTCCTATAATCAGGCAACATTAAAGTAATATGATACCAACGACAAAATTGGTACATTTTATACTTAATGACAGTAATGAATCAAAGAAAACAAAACAGTAAAGACAAAACGAATCCTAACCATTTCACTGAATTAGGATTTTGGAAGTTTGTTCAACTATTTCAACTGCTCGCCTTCGAAAGCCTATTAGAGATAGCCTAGAAAATTCTTATTTAGGACGAGTTGTTTCACAGAATATGAACAATTCTTCAAATTTCAAAGTTAATTTTCAAGTTCTGTTATTATTTCAGTTCTGTCTAGTAACTGGCCTATAGTAATATAATAACAGAACTTAAATAGGACATTCACAGAACTCGCAAATGAACGTTGAAATTTGGTGAATTTTTCAAATTCTGTGAAACAACCCATATTTAGGACGAGTTGTTTCAAGTTGATTTTCAAGTTCTGCGAAAGTTCTATTCAAGTTCTGTTATTATATCATTATTGGCCTGTTCTTCTACAAAACTGAAATGTTATTCTCAATAATGTTATGATTTCCTTACCTTACCTTAACTTGCCTTATCTAAATGACATAATTTTCTATGAGAAATACTTAAGTTATGTGATATAATCTATTGTAACGCCACTGAGAGCTCTGTTGTAACCAAAACAACGAAGCTATGCGCAGTACTTATACCTAGATCTTACCTCTGAATAAATTCCCCAGAGAACCAGTTTAACCCCTTGTATACTGCACCAAGAACAGAATAAGCACACCGGGAACGGATTGATGAATGTTTAATAATGCTGTATTGTTTGCTTGTCTATTTGCAGATGGTCTCAGGGCCTGTTGTTCCACCAAGCGCTGGTGGACTGCGCACGCGCCGCACTGCTGCTGCCCCTCGGGATATCCATATTCAAGTGCCAGCCGGTTAACAAGTGCTCCCTGCTAGAGACTGCCTTCCTACTGCTGGTGAGCACGAGACTTCATCAAATGCACTCTGCACCTCATCATCAGACACACTCTGTACTTCATCATTCACACTTCTCACTTCATCAATCACTCTTCTCACTTCCTCAATCACGCTACGCTCTTCATCAAAATCATTTCGCACGTCATCAATCATACTTTATCATTAACCACATTCAAATGTTCATCGCCCACGAGAACGCAGAAATCCAACTAGATATGATTACTTAAATAAATCTATTAATGACAGACATTTTGTAAGTATGTGTGTATTGTCATGTCACCGAGAGCTCTGTTGTAACCTTCCCTCACTTTCTCGTAAACATATATATAGCTTATAACATTTTAGCGGTATGCCTACCCGCATAATTACCTTCCGTATTGTATTAAATTATATTATAGAATAATCATTTTCCTTCCCAACAAGCTTAATTTAACAAACATACATTACTATAAGGCTTCATTATAAAATAGGTGATTGAACAATTGGTACAATTTGTTCAATTGAGGTGTTTACGAAATATATCAAAATAAATACACACTTTCAGTAATTGGGTCCGCACGTTAACCTTACACCACCACTTTGTGTATATAATATTATTATGCTTTGTAATAGGGGGAGCACAATTTTAAAGTGAACCAACTGCATTAAAGATGATTTTGCGAAAATGAAATCCAAAGATATTTTCTTTACTATATAGTCAAATAGTGAAAATCTTTGATACTAAAATGGTTTTAGATATTTTAAACTAGATTTCACCATTTCTTTTTAAAAGTGTTTTTGCAGTTGGACAATTTTAGAATTGGATGGGGATATATAGACATATTATTAATATCACACGGAGAAACCGATTTTTGACCTAAAGATAAATTAAAAAGCCTTACTAACAAACAATTAAAGAAACTAGATGCTTTAATAACAAAATCCAAACTTAAACAGCGTGAAAAATCTTTTAAAGACAAACTTACAAACGTGAATTACTATTAAAAAAACCCATATCACCCAATTTCTGTATAAAGTATATTACTTGTCTACTTTAACTACTTACACTTATATCACATCTACCAAACATTTAACTATTTTTTTACTTTCTCACTATAATGGACTTACTACAACACGTAATTACCTATGATATTATTAATTCCTTATAAATAACTAAAATAATGTACTGTGCACTCCTCTTCCAAACACAAGCTTAATATGTAAAAACCCAATGTAAATATGATTTTACATGTAATTAATTTATTTCTCTAATTATAAATAAAATAAAACACCAATTTAAAAATGTTTTATCGATTGGTCTTGATAATATGGCTATACAAAGAATTTTCGTTGTAGTGTAAAAATAAGCGGATTTTCATGAACACGTATTCCGCCTTCGTAATAATATATTCGTTATTTACTAAAAGTTTATCGGAAAACCTTTTTATTTCATTCATAAGGCCTGCAATCCCGTTTTGAATCTGTTATTCTGTTCTTCACTAGCTTAAAAGTAGTAATAATAAGTAAAATTATTGTCTGTTCAATTTTTATGATAAAGTTGTATTATTTTTCATCGTAGGGTTGTTTTTTAATAATAAGAGATAGTCCAAAAATATCTTACAAAAGTTCGGTGTCTTATGTCAAACACGTTAGGCAATCATATCCATTTTTACTGAAATATGAACTGAATGCTGTCAAGTAAAGCAAAAATTGAAAAATGAAAACGTAAAATTCCGGTTGACGATATTTCAAAACTATCAAATAATATTTGAAGATTCAATATTAACTTGACGATTTAACTTTTTTTTTTAAATTAATGTTTAAATTGATCCTTCTGAAAATTAAGATTTCTTGTCAGATCCATCAATCCGCAACATTTAAGACAATTTTATTAATTGATACTGTTGTCAAGAAAATTTTACATTATTTGAAATCATTACCAACAGTTTCATGAAATATTCGAGGCGGGTAGTCAATATTGTCAGAGAAGCTAACTTTAAAGTATCGAAAGCAAATAATAACGTATCTTGGACACTTTACATTAAAATTTATCACGCATTCACAGCGTGATCCAATACTGCTACGATATCTGGCAAGAATGCTATTGATAATAATTGAAGAGTGACTTTTGAAAGTGGCCTAAGAAAATTTTTATGAATTTCAAAGTAAGAATGCCATTGTGTTCAGAATCATCAAAGAATTATTAACTGCATAACCAGCACGATACATTTTTCACTAATCTATTTTCTTCAAAGCTTTAAAAATTGTGATGCGCTGATTCATCATTTAGCTAAATTAATGCTCACTATTTTGATTAATCTTTATAACGAATTGGTTTACATTATGAATACCAAAAAATATGCTTTAGATAAATTGAAGGTTTTCCTTGAGTTGAATACAAATGAAAAAAAAAAAAAAATTACTCAATAAAAAATTTAAATATAAACTACTAAAAAAATATTTATCAATGTAAATGTATGAACCCGTAAAGGAAACAACTTTAAAAAATACAGTATTATAGTTAAGATTATCTGTGACAGTTTCCTTTGATTAACTTTTTTGCTTTTTAATTAAATTATTTTCAAAATAAATAAAAAATTATTTTTGTGCTTGAAATTAAACGTTTCTAGACTCCGTTTGTCAAGGGATTTTAATGTCTATTCCCTACATTCGTGATAATATAAGGCATACCAAGAATATACACATTTTTGGCTTTTGGCTTCTTCTTAATCTCTAAATAGTATAAAAAAAGACACTATCCGTGTCTGTCTGTTTGTGCGCTGTGTTCTTCTAAACTATGCAACGGAATTTAATAAGATTTTTAATAACATTTAGAAAATTTCTTTAGAGAGTTTATAATATATATTATAATAATAAATCAAAACAATAATTTCCTAAGAAATCAAGATTTTTAAGTTGGTACTTAAATGCCTACCCACTTAATTATAATCCATCTTTTTATGTAACATTAAAAACAATTAAAAAGGAACTATACAATTTTTCAAAAGAAACGTCAATATCTCAATGAAAATTCTCTGGTCTAATTTCTTCTGGCTGGTAGGTACCACAATATTGAGAAAAAATTCTAATAAGGAAGTCCAAAACAAACATGACGATTTCACTTTTGAAAAAGAATCATTATTGAACCTTCAAAGCAAGTCAAAGCAAATTCCCTGTAATATTGATATATCTCCAACTTCTGACATTTCCTATACATTCTGGTGGCAACATTCTACGCCTTGGTTTCATTTCATGGATTTGTATGCGACAAATTCTTTATTTTACGTTGATAAATTAGAGAAATAAAAAAAAAAACATAACCTTCGTGCGATTTTTCCATTTTTTTTCTTGTACGTGAAAAAATATTATTATATTAACTCTGTATTTGATGGCTTCTTTCTTATTTAGATTTTATTTCAAGATCATTTTATTTGCTAGGATTTAACAAGCTCGTTTTATATTTCACCAACCATCCTGTCAACGTTTCATGTCATTCTGAAAACGACTTGGAGTGTATTTGTAGTTTGTTATCATTACATGCGTAAACTGTAAACACTCTCAAACATTTTTGGATATTTTATACTTATATTGATCAAAATACAAATTAGAAAGTCTAAATAAATTAAATTTGCCGCCATTGAAAGAAATGTCGAAGTCTATATGCTAGCACCTCTAGCGGCCAGCGTTGGACGTATTTTTAATAGTATGGGATATTTAGTCAGTTAGTCACCTAGTCAAAGTTATGCTTGTTTGAATAATAAACTGAATGTAGCATATTTTCAAAAAGATAAACAGAACGCACAAACAAATTCAAAGACCGACAAAATGCAAAACGGTCGATTTAGAACAGGACTTCGCTAGGCAAACATGAAACTCTAATGAAGATAACCGTTTTCATTTTTTTTAAATTACTTTTATCTTTATCGATCATTTCAGTATATTTGAAAATTGTAAACACTAAAACAATTCTTCGATTGTTTTTTTTTTATCAATATATACTCATTAATTGACTTAGGGCCATTTGCTGGATGACTAAGGACTAAGGCCAGTCTTTAAAATTCGTCATTTCGATAAGCACTTTATTGACTATGACTAGTCTAAATTTACTTTAACATAAAAAATCACTAGATATGATGAAAACGGGCATAATACTGTTTGTCTCGAAACGTTCTTTTTGGAATCTTGCCACATTGAACAGTCACTCTTCAATTTGTATATAAGCCTGTCAAAAATAAAACAAAACCTCCTGTGATCTAGGAGGTTTTGGTCAAAAGCACTAATCAGGTAATTTCTTGGAATTTATCCAATTAGACATTATTATCCATCAATATACTGAAGATAAGCGTTAAAGCTTACCTCCCGCGTCTGTTAGCCCTGTGTGTTCAGACCAACCCTTGAGAAGCCCATAAAACGTGCCACCAGACAGACGTGGAAATTAAAACCGGAGATCTGAAAAACCTGTTCCATCTCCACCAGGGGTGTCAGAAATTTATTTCGGCTAGCGTCCTTCCTACAGCTGGCGAGGACATGCCATCAACCACACGCCATCCCTCATCCCTCTCTCGTCTCTCTCATTCCTCTCCCATCCCTCTCCTATTCCTCTCTCAAGCCGCTCTCATTGAGACGCAGACGTAATCCCATTATGGGAAATGTGGGAACGGGTAATCATCACGCGTAGGTACTTCACATTACATTCCATCATGGGATGTACCTAATCATGAATCTACGTTAACGCTAACATGTACGTAGGCATCGTGGGTAGCAGGTGGGGCACTGGCAAAATTTCTCTTGAGAGCTTTTATCTCACTACCATTAAAAATCACATGATAATAAATATCTCAACTGATGAAAGATAAAATGATATTTTTTTAGCAATATGGGGACGCGAGCCAAAAAACATTTCTCTCGTAAACGGAGATAGTTTTTCACACTCCTTGCTTCTTCAACATTCATAAAAAATGCATGATGAACGTCTAATTAACTTACTTACTAACCATCACGCCTTAAGACCGAAAGGATGGAACAATACAATGCTAACATCATTACTACTTTTAAACCGAATTATTCCAGAAATTTAGTCGCTTGATCGTGTCGTGTCTTTCTGGGCAGTATATTCAAATTCTCCGTATATCCAGTGTCACGTCATACATTCTTTTGATACTTATTTTTCCATTCATCCGATCTACGTGTCAAAATCGCGTTCATTTCTCAATCTGGTTTATTACGCTACCCTCAGGGATATCTCATTTCATCATGTCAACTCAATTCTACTGTATTCAATCTACTTTTGTCGTCCCTTTGCCAGTGTCATGCCTTGCAGTCATATTATAGGAGTTTTTTGTTCAACTCATTTCAAAGAACCTTGAAGTTTTGATAAAAGGGGACTTGTTCTCAGACTGTCAAATGCCAATCTTATATCTCAAAAACCACCCTTTCAACAAATTTTTCCCCCTTTTTAAATGGTAGTGATATGAAATCTAATGATCTTGTTTAACGGTGTGACAAGAACAATGTCAAGACGTGACATAATCACTAGGAAATGAGCCAATAGATAAATGAAAAACGGACCAAAATTTTGCGAAGTTTTTAGCGGAATTGCACATCATAAATTCCCTGAAATTGGGAAATCACCTGAAAAATTCAGTTTTCAAATTATTATTGGTTCCTCGAACAGTTTAAGTGAATGGAGGCAGCCATTTTCGAGGCCCGCGAGTTTAACAATTTGTTATCATTTTACGGTTCAAAATTTTTGAGTTAATGCCTCGCCAAAATATGAATTTACCTGACTTTAACTTTTGCGAGTTGTAAGCTCCGGACGAGGCTTTAATGGGTTTTTTAACCAAATTATTTCAATTTTACCCGGAGGGTCACTTGGCTGGGCCCAGGCTAAGGATTCCGGGCTCAAGGGGTCCTCTTTACTATCACCGGCTCAATGAAAAACATCAACAATTTACCAAGCGAACCACGTACAATGAGTTATTACAAGTGTACTTGAATAACATGCATATGATATTATTTGGGCTGCCGTGTAACTGCAGCGCTTCCACTATATTTTACGAATGTTTACAGCTACGTCCTTCACGATGTGTAGGATCTGAACGATCGCTAGGTTCAAGAAAAGACCTAGCAAGATGAACAACTCATTTTTAAACATTTCTATTTGCACGAAGGTATGAATGTCAGTAAACATTATATTGGATGTGTAAGCGTATGGAATATAGAATTTAAAATAAGAGCTTTGTGAAAAAGAGAAATGGGATCTTTTAGTAAGAATGTTCAATATATTACCATTTGTTCACTATAATATTTAGGACAATAGTAACTGTTGTATCTTCGGGTTTTTTTCACAACCCTCTAATTCAATAAATCTCCGGCTTCAACAAAATACTTGAACTTTTATTGTGATAGATTGACAATGGCTCTGATATCCTAATTAGCAAGCAGTTAGAATAATCTGGACCCTGACCGTGAGGTTCTCGTCACCTTTAATGTATTTTCGAAAGATAACGCCATCTACGAGTAACCTAATAGACTAATCCAGTGCCATCTACGGGTAGCTTTTTTATTTTTTATTCTTCGTTACAAGCACCTGCTAAACTGCCAAAGCAGTTTGTTAGTTTGTTGGGTTAATTTCACAAAATTAATTATACAAATAAAGCACACAGAAATAGAAGATGCAATGTAGAAAATAGATACAGAAGTGAAGATACAAGATACAAGATACACTTGTATCTTGACTTCTGGACCGAACAGACACGCGAAAGCGTTCAGTTTGAGACGAAATTCAGGACATAAGGCCTCTGAAGATGGACAGTGAGATCTGTCCGAAACGTCAGAAATTAAAAAGTCCTTTTAAGGACTGCTTTACGCGGGTAAACCGAGAACATTATTCTATATATATATATATATATATAATAAATTCAATAATATTAAGGATATCACAAAAACTAATACTGTTACGTCATATTAATATACATACCTTTTAAAGTTAATATTTTTTCTACAGCTTTCGTTACATGCATTTGTAATGTTTTGCACTGCATTCTTTTTTTAAATAGCGGAAAAATTGTGCACATATTATTGCAATCACCACACAACCTGGCTGCAATTAAAACGATAATATAAAATATTGTTATTATTTCCGCTCTGAAGGGGAAAGTCAAATATCGGCACATTATTTCGTTTCTCAGTACTGCCATTTTCCGGTAAGCACCCAAATTAAAACCACTGTCCTCCCTTGCAAACTCGGTATTTAACGAAGACGGAAATATCTTGCGTTCTTGATTTTCTCCTCACAGAAACTCTTCACTGGTCGCTAAGTATTGGATTATTCGGAAAAGAGCTCGAATAAACCAGGGTTGTATTAATATATATAACTTTACTGCTCACTCTTAGAGACAATTTTTTTTTATATTTTTTTACAACTGCTGAAAAGAATTTGAACTTACTGGGGTACCCGTTCTAAGGTCACATTGTACATATTTATTTGTGTGAATTATAAATTTGGTAAGTATGTTCATTTTTTTATGTAAGGTTTGTAAGCGTGCCAAAACATAACTTATTAAGAGGAAAAAATAATGGAAGAAAAATACATAGTATAAGAAAATATATACGTGTCACGAGAATATGCTTAGCATTACAACAAACTAAATTTACACCTCAACCTTCAAACTCTATAAATACCCTGCCAAGTTGGAATCTTAACGACGTAAGTGAAGAAAACGTGTAAAAATAATTTCGGCGAGCGGCCCTGCGTATTGGACGGACTTAGGGTTGAATTTGCCCGAACAGGCCTAGAAAATTAATCTTTCTGCGGGGTTTACTTTAATTAATTCTGATAAACGTATTACTGAAAATGTCAGATGTTTCCAAACTTTTCCAAACCTTGGGAAGCAATTAATTCGTCGTCTAAAAAAATAAAATATGATGCCTTAGCACATATGTTTTAAAACCGTTTTACATAAAATATTTTAATGTTAAGGTAGATACTGTTTGTTTTAATCTTTTATGTAAATAACTTAGTCCATGGGTATCGGTCTGAAAAAAAGATAATACGAATTCGTCGGAATTAATAAACCCCCGTTATTAGAGTCTTAACCAACTTACTGTCCAAACAAAAAATAAAAAGTGGGTGTGTCAAGCCTACGCAAGACAGAAGTGAAACTTCTAGTATTCTTCTCTCTTATTATTAGGGCTTTTTTATACTAATTTTCATATATTTATTGGCAGGTAGAGTAGAAATTAATATTGTTTAGCGTTTGCCAACGACCATACCATGTTGAACACACCGGTTCTCGTCCGATCACCGAAGTTAAGCAACATTGGGCGCGGTCAGTACTTGGATGGGTGACCGCTTGGGAACACCGCGTGCCGTTGGCCCATTTTTTATGGTAATTTCATGTTTTTTTTTATTTTTTTATCGTTACTATCATTAATAATATCATAAAATTCTTTAACTTTTCAAGTATGCTACAGGCCTAAAATATTACTTAGTGGATTGATATTATGGTCAACCATTGAAAAAAAAAATTCCTGCAAAGTTATGGATGTAATTACGATCTTTTTCAAGCGCGTATGTAATGATTATTTTTATCAACGTCGCACACACCTTGCTAATGTTTTCAGTATTATTAGGGCTTTTTTATACTAATTTTCATATATTTATTGGCAGGTAGAGTAGAAATTAATATTGTTTAGCGTTTGCCAACGACCATACCATGTTGAACACACCGGTTCTCGTCCGATCACCGAAGTTAAGCAACATTGGGCGCGGTCAGTACTTGGATGGGTGACCGCTTGGGAACACCGCGTGCCGTTGGCCCATTTTTTATGGTAATTTCATGTTTTTTTTTATTTTTTTATCGTTACTATCATTAATAATATCATAAAATTCTTTAACTTTTCAAGTATGCTACAGGCCTAAAATATTACTTAGTGGATTGATATTATGGTCAACCATTGAAAAAAAAAATTCCTGCAAAGTTATGGATGTAATTACGATCTTTTTCAAGCGCGTATGTAATGATTATTTTTATCAACGTCGCACACACCTTGCTAATGTTTTCAGTATTATTAGGGCTTTTTTATACTAATTTTCATATATTTATTGGCAGGTAGAATAGAAATTAATATTGTTTAGCGTTTGCCAACGACCATACCATGTTGAACACACCGGTTCTCGTCCGATCACCGAAGTTAAGCAACATTGGGCGCGGTCAGTACTTGGATGGGTGACCGCTTGGGAACACCGCGTGCCGTTGGCCCATTTTTTATGGTAATTTTATGTTTTTTTTTATTTTTTTATCGTTAACATCATAAAAAATTTTATATCATTCTTTAACTTTTCAAGTATGCTACAGGCCTAAAATATTACTTAGTGGATTGATATTATGGTCAACCATTGAAAAAAAAAAGGCGTTAAAAACAAAAAAATTATGTGCGATGGCCGAGAATCGAACTCGGATCAACTGCTTGGAAAGCAACTACGCTGACCATTACACCACCAACGCCAGTTGTCGAGATGAGCTAAGAAGCATTTATATTTTACTTCAAAACTTTGACTAGATCAAATGAACTTTAATCGGTCCCGCATTTTCGTTTCGGTCATGAGTTGGTTTTACTCCGGTACTCGAAATTGCATGACGCGGGTAAAGAAGTTTCACTTCAAAAAAATAAATGCTTATTTCGCCATGACGTCAAAGCGTTCACAAGTTTTTTGTAGGACACACAAACAGATATTCTGTTAACAGTTAAAACAATAGGTACATAACTCTCAAAGAAATGTTCATTTGAAAATTTGTGTTAAGGTTTTGGGAAATACTGTCACGATCGACCATTATTTTCATTTTAACTTCACAGATGGCGAAATAAATGGGATATTTACGTCATGGATTGGTCTTATAACCCTAAGGGTACATTGGAAGGGTATGTTAAAAATACCAAAAGTTCTGAAGAGTTGGTCAGGGTTGACTTGGCAAAACCTTCCGCTTCATATGTAAGTCCCGATCTTGAATTATCTTAAAATGGGCAAAAGATCTTACGGTTTGGGGACGGGGGACATAAAATGAATGGCATTTCAACTGGCAATAAAAATATAAATTAAATCGTTCTTAGAGCGGAGAATGGAAGAAAGTGGTTCGGATTTTATAGAACCTTCGACCTTGGGGAATTTTTGCAATCAAATCAAAATCTTTATTTGCGGCGATGTTCTAAGTTCTATGGCTGTTAGTGTCCAATTAAATGTTTAGTTATGGTTTAGAGTTGTTTGTGGCTATAGTTGTCTTAGTGTGTCCCGGTGTGATGTTGTATAACGGGTCCCTACAATTTCCACTCTAAAAATCTTTCTAACATATAATTTAAGTAATGCAAAACGTCTATCTGAAATTTTTTATTTTTTATTTATTTATTACATATGTACAGGTATAGTTCAGACATTTTTTTAGTTCTTTACACGTTA
Organism: Hesperophylax consimilis; assembly: GCF_061612785.1. NCBI lineage: Eukaryota > Metazoa > Arthropoda > Insecta > Trichoptera > Limnephilidae > Hesperophylax > Hesperophylax consimilis. The sequence continues at coordinate 40,744,185 of NC_142836.1, read as the reverse complement.
AGCAGTTCTGTGACTGTTATTCTCGTATGAGACAATCTAATTCTTTTTACATTTTAGGTTTCATTATTGTGTATACTTCCCTTAAAAAAATTTCATTCTTATAGTATTTTGCCATTCGGTTTTTATAATTTTATATATTTAACCTAACCTAAAGTGAGTTTCTCCACATTTCAGATAACGTCAAATGAATTACGACAAAAAACAATAAATAATAAAATACAAAAATAAAAATAACATAAATGAATATGAAAGCTTAATTAAACTTCTTGGTGATATTATATATAGAGAGGATGTTATCTTTGGGGATGCTGCGTGAGGAAAGGAAAGAGTGAACAGGTCTGAACATGGGTAGGAGGGAGGAAACACAGAGGCAGTAAAATCTTTCCACAGCCAAACTGTTGAACTCTAGAATGAGTCGTAGAAACAGCACGTTCTTATACGACAAATGTCAACCGTGTAAATATGTTGAGCGCGCGTTTCGCGTGTTTTCTGACCATGCACCGGTGCCGAAGGGATCAATGACGCTAGTTCCTCGAAGCATATTCCATTGTAATACCGGTCACCTCAAGTGGTTAGCTAAGTTTGTTGATTAAGGATCATAGGGTGAGGTCTGTCCAGTGTCTTGGCCCTGGCACCGGATGTATCTGCCCACTAACTGCGTGGCAGGCCGGATTGGGAAAGCCGGTTTACCCTATGACCTCTCCAGCCAGACACACTGACCCATCATACATTTTTCCTTCCTCAGAACTTCATCTCCTTCCTTTCTCTAAAAATTTCCTCCTAACAGCATCCCCAAAAATGACGTAGGCCCAGAGGGATATTATTTTCCTCTAGACCTCCCATAAAAAAAAAGAGTTTATTACGAACGATATTTTCCTAATAAATATTTTTATTACGATGCAAGGAATTACGTTAAGTATCTTTAATGTCCTTAAAAATACTCATTAAAAAAGTCATAATAGGCAACCCCGGCTAATGATAATCTGCACACCATTACAAACTTGGTTTTTAATTAAAACTTTGATTGCCCCAGTTAAAGTTCTAACCACCCTTGGTCTTAAAATCTTAAAAATATGACATTGGCCTGGCCCTCATTCGGTAGGTACTACAATGTACATTTCTACCAGGACCAAATCATCGGTAGTATACTTAATACTTACCCAAACAAGTCAATTTATTAATTTCATTTTTTTCCGGCAAGGGTAGTCCGGCAAAGCTGACACACGGTTACTTGTCTGCCGCTTGTACCTTATGGCGATGCCATACGTAGTAATGAAAAATCATGTGTTTTTGGTTTGAAAATTTGGTCTCCTAGAAATGTTTCAAATGCTTTAATTAAACACTGCGAGTAGAATACATCTTGACCATTGAATTAATCGAGTATTTTTTTATACGAGTGTCTTTTTATAAGCCCAGAAAAAAATTATGTATATGCCTATGAAAACTGCTTTAAAGTTCAAAATATCCTACTTACGAACCCATTTTCGGTTATGATTTTATTGTATAATGTGGCAAATGAAGTTATTTATAAAATGAATAAATATGAAATATGAAAAAATTAAATATTTATGCTTGAACATCCACAAAATAAAATAAAAGGCACTTTTTGGCCATGTTTTTTTTCTTGAATAAATCAAAACAGGCGGATGGTGTTAAGCGGGAATTTAAACCTTATCGCCATCTACGTAAGGGTTGTTATTGATAGCGGCTCAATTTAAAATATTACACGACGTAGTGCATCGCCTTAACATTTTGTGTTTATTTAAGGAACATAACAGTACATATTGCATTAAAAAAATTGAAAATTATTATTTGCATTGTGTAATACTAGTAGAATCAATAGTTTTCAGAATAAAAGTTGTGGATTACTGTTTTAGACTGTGTAATTAATGAAAAATATGAATAATAAAGTTGTATAGATACGTGGATTTTAATTATACACTCCACTTTCAAACATTTTCAGTGCTAGGTTTATCATTTTCCTTTTAGTTTATTAAAAATCATTGGTACACAATACTCCAGCGTTTAGCCTCTATACTTATTAGATATTAGTGGAATGTTCAGACCTTCGTTTTTCGTAAAGCTTGGCTGTGGCTGAACACTAGTGAGTTTTCATACTTACTTTCTCCTCAGTTGTTCATAGTGGTAAGGAACCAGAGAAGTCAGCAGGATATTATTTCAACTATGGAAAAAATATGAATATTTTTTTGGATCAGCAAAGGGGTTTTCTGAAATATTAAAAAAATATGCGTTAAGAAAATTATGATTGTGTTCGTAGTTCTTGGCCAAAGTATGATAGTTTTAAAAATGACAGAAGTTTGTTATGGTTGAATCAGCTCAGTGTTCGGATCAATTCCCAGCAAGGCAGAGGTATATATAGAAGAATAGGTTCAATTCCCAAGTCCAACCAAATCGTTTTCTCTCATTTCTGTATCACTTTAATTTTTGTTCGAGTGTGACTAATCGTATCTTCAATGATGAAATAATACATATTTATGACTAAATTACTTTACTTTACGTACTTTAATATAAATAAGTGAAGTAATGTTTAAAGTATATCCTAAAACTCTAAGAACAAAAAAACCCAGCAGACATATATGGGTAAAAAAAGTTATTAAAATTATGTAAAAATAACTCTGACGTAGAATTTTTTGTGTTAGTATTTCCTTAGAGCCACATAAATTTCCAGTTAATGAGTTGCTGTCTCATTTTAAGTCACTGTCATTAGCAACACAAATATTCAAGACTTCTTTTTTACCATCTGAATACGGCTTAAAAATATTCTCATTTTGCAAGTCCTTTCCTCATGAAAAATAATTAAACTTTTTTATAAAGCAAAAATCCATTTTTTTGTCAGAAAAAGCAAAACACTTTGAACATCACGATATTTGCACACAAACTATTCGAATATTCAAAGCAATATATAATTTTTATCATTCGTAATAATAATAATCTTTTTACTAAAAAAAGATGACACAAAATATTTTTTGTTCCGTAATTTCAATAAGGAAAAAATAGCCGTCTCGGGACGCCTGGCAGATGTGAAACATCGAATTGATTGTTATTGAAAGAAGTGAAAATTAAAGTAAAAAAGTCATTATATTTTGGTCAATAAAACAATTATTTTATTATTATAAAAATGTACACAAAGAAATGAATAACAAATTTAAAAATTCATGATTTAGTATAGATCCATTGTCAATTTTGTGAGAATTGAAGCAAATATACCGCACAGAGTTTTGGCGGCCGGAAAAAGTCGACGAGTCACTAGGATGGACGAACAATGCTTCCTTCCGGGGAAGAGCGTCGTCCCGTTTCCATGGACGAGCGTCGTCCCGACTTGCCACGCGCCAAAAGATGTTTCACATCAAAACGTTTTCGAAAAACGAGTACTTAATCGGGCTAGTTCAGCACAGGTTCAACTACTATAATATTCAGATAAAGAAAAGTATCATTAACGCTGACCACGATTATTTGATTCGATTAATCCAAAGCGCCACAGAATGCGGTGGTTACCTACTACAGAAAAAGGTTTATGTAATATTTAATATCACGTTATTCAGGACTCGTGTTCGTATAATAACTTTATTACCGACGTACGCACAATGTATAGTAATATAATTATATTTAACACAACACGCATCTATCTAGAAGCCTTGATGTGATTTAGGAAATAATTAACTTTGGCATACTATTCACTGTTTGTTACGATACAAATATACAAACCCTTCGTGAAAGTTAATATCGTTGTAATCGGAGGCTTTTTTTATTTATTTCCAACTGCTTTGAACCGTCTGGAGCCAGTGAGACTATGGCATCCCCAATCGGGGTATGTTGAGAGGCTGAAGGTGGTGGGGAGAGGAAGGAGATGGGGAAGGTGGGGAAGTACCTAGCTCTTCAGATCTGGTCACCAAACACGATCAAAACCATTTCAAGCAACGTTTTTATTCTGAATGGTGTTCTTACACCAGTGCGATACTAAAAGTATCATCCACTCTGGGTCCATATTATTCCAACCTTCTGCCAATTAAGATGTCAGAGCTCATTGTAAATCGATCACGTTAAAAGTCCAACTGTTTTTTTTTGTTGGCGTCCCCTGATCAGTGGCGGCTCGTGACTTTTGGGTGTAATAGAGTGCTAACATTATAAAAATGGCATGATTGATGTTGTTGTAGCTGAAAACGATTTTTTAATTTTTTTTCGAAAATTCGATTGTTGTATGAAGTTTTTCAGGAAATCCGGCCAAACTGAAATTTCCTGAAAATCTTCATACAAAAAAATGAATTTTCAAAAAAAAACATAATTGAGCTTAACATCATCAATAATGCAATTTTTTGTAATATTAGCATTCAACAGTCACGAGCCGCCACTTCTTGGCTCTAGGCCCACAGGCCATGATTTGAAAACACCACGAGGGATCATTAAAAATAATTTAATTCATATGGGTTTTTACACAGTACATTTAACCTCCAAAGTCGAAGATAACGGCTCCGCGACCTTTTCATACAAAACTTAAAATTTTGAATTTGAGGCCAAAACACCCAACCAAACTGATTTTTTTAAATCAAAAGTATAGAAAATATCTAGTAAGGTTGTGTACTATGTTATATTTTACTGTTTTAAATTATGGCATATACAGGAATCGATATCGTTGTATGTAGTCCGTTTTAGAGGTGACTTTCACATTTTGTTGTTAGTAAATTGTAATTATTAAAAAAATAATCTTACCCTGTGCTAACATAAAATGAATTTTTAGGTAGAAATTTTAATTTATAGATGACAAATTTGTATTCCAACCACAGACTTTCAAATTTGGATGTCGATGGTCTTAATTTATGGTCATTTGTAATAATGTAAATTTACGCCCATCATAATCTGTTGTTTTTTTTTTCATTTTACTTATATTATAATAATACCGCCCTGATGAAACTTTTCAAATGGCTTTAGTTATCTTTAGTGATTATATCTGAATAGCCAAGCACATTCCAACCTCCCATTTTCACTTATCCTCCCCCTCCCCTATTTCCTTCAGTCTAAAAAAACCTCAACTAGGGGAGGCAATAATTTCACCGATAAATATATTTTTTCAATTGGGGTGCTAAAAACACATTCTTGAAAAAACTTTGTCTCTCGGTCGACAATTTCTTATTTTAGATTTTCTTCGCAGTTCTCTTACGAGTGTGAGGATTATCTATTTCCAGAGACATTTCTTTCTATTTAATTTAAGTTGTTTTACGTGATGAAAATTAGCACCGTGTCGTCGAGGGGCGACCAAACTAAAGAAAAATAACATTTGTTTAAATAAAGAAACGAGCTGACATCTAGAAAGGTGTTATAAAATTAAAGTGCTGTGTGCGATAATAAAAAAATTGTCTTGTGATTTGACAAACATTTATGAAATTTTCATAAAAAATGCGCAAATAATTACTAGTAGTTATCACCCGGCTTTGCCCCATTTTTTTATTTATTTTTTAATAAATATGTTTACTCACTGAAAATTGAAAAATAGATTTGACAAAAACAAAATTTGTATTTCAAGCTTCATAGCTCATTCTGAAAATGACAAATAGAATAGAGAACTGAACATAATTTAATTGAGCTGGTAATAACAGACCGAAAAAACGTGCAAATTTCACGAACGCCAATGTTAAGTTAACGCAATTTCCTGCTTTAGAGATGACATTTTATTTTCTTTTCTGTTATTTATTTTTTTAAGCCAGCCCGCTTTTTTTAAGCATACATTCCGATTGACTACGTAGACTGGTAGGTAGAAGGCGCAAGAAAAGCAAGACCCAAAGTATTATTAGGAAAATAACTGTGTGTTTAGTCTGTGCCTGGGGGGCTATGTACAATGTACATCCCTGCGTCTGTAAAGTGGGGGGTCGACAGGCAAAAGGCGTGACGCACTTAACGTCGCCAACCAAACTACACACAGGCATATCATCGATATTCTGCGAAAAAGCAGTAATCCAACATTTTGCTGTTTTCACTTAATGATCTGTTTTATTTTATCTTAGTTTATTTGTGCACAACAGATACGGGTAAATGGAAAAAATACAAATACCAACCTAACAATAAATAAGTAAAATAAAATATACGCCTAAAACAAAACAGGTTTACTAATAAAAAAACACTTCTCATTTGTTAAACGGTGTTTTTTGTTACACATTGTATAAAGACTGTGAAATTTTAGATTCAAATTGGTACTAATAAAAAATGTCTTTAACCGAAACTGGGCTCCGAAAGAACTGGCAAGGTTGGATTTTTCACACACTGACACGTGAAATTCCGGTCTTGAAAAAGTTAAGTTAGGTTATTTCGGACATATTATTCATTAATTGACTGTTTATTAAGAATTCTATGAGAGTGATCTTTTCTAATAACACAAATGTGTTTCGATTGTGTAGGTAAATATAAATCAACTCGTATTGCGTTAACGATGAATTCAAAATCTGTTTTTTTGTAGTTATTCTCTGGGAATTATTATAATAATCCTTTATAATTTTTTATTGTAAAAACGAGATTAAAAGTGAGGTGACAGTTTTCTTGCAGATTTCCTAAATATATTTTTTTTAAATTAACACCATTAAACGCCACTGTAACGACCGAACCACTTGTAATTGTATTATCTTAGAATCTGTCGATAGCATCAAATACCTAGGAGTTATCAGAGACTAATCTCTGAGATGGGGCGAACATATAGACGAAACTTTCACAAAGATCAGAAAACTTACTCATCTATTCATGTCTGTTAGATATATTCTTAGCGTAAAAGATCTTAAACAAATGTACCATGCCTTGTGTAACTCATTGCTGGATATGCATCCTTTGGATGGGGAGGATGTTCAAAAACATTACTTGACCCTCTAGCAAAAGCACAAAAATCACTTCTAAGGGTCATTCTTAAGAAACCATTTAGGTATCCCAGTGATCTATTATTTAAAGAGGTACGAGTTCTTGATGTGCGGCAACTTTATATAAGAAAAATTATTTTACACACACAAAAACATCGACACCACTATTCATCCATTGATCATCTCCACAACACCCGTCATGCAAGGAGGGATCCAGTAGCTCCACCCACTATAAACACATCACATGCACAAAGACAATACTCCTACTTACGGCCTAAAGTGTTCAACCACATTTCCGATGCATGGAAATTGAAAAGTGCTAGCGCGTTGCAAAAATGGGTTAGCAATTGGCTTCTGGACACGGGGTGAGTCGAGAGCGAACTCATGCTAACACAAACTCACATATCTTATATGAACGGTGATTAATTTTTTTTTTTTTTTTTTTTTTTTTTAATACTTATTTAAGTACTTAGATAGAAAAAATATATATTATAGCGTTGATAATATTATGTTAAATTTTATTTTTATCTTTCAAAAGGCTATTTTATACTTAAGAAAGATAAGGATCTAAAGTCACTTTTTATTTCAAGTTTAAAAATGGTTATTTTTGTTCCTAATACTTGATCTTCATTGTTGTTATTATTTAAATTTAAATTTACTAATCTTTTGCGCGGTTTTATTTCGATTACTGTATAATAATGACTAGCCATTTAATAAATAAAGATTCGAAATTTTAAAATTAGAAATTCATATGTCATACTGCGTATATTCTGATCTAGTAATGTATAATTTCTATCACCTAAGAAATTCTTAAAATATAGTACTATAGGATTCGTATGTCTTATACTGATTTATAAATGTAGAAATTCTAAGTATACAACTGTAAATGTTCTCCAAAATGCCCTGGAAAGAATCTCAGACTTGTGATGTCCCGAAAGAAACCATTCATTTGTTCTGAATGCAATTACTAATGTTATCCAAATTGACCCTGGTAATAAATTACATCTTTGCGATTCTATCAAGGATAAAGAAACCATCCTGTCACTTCGAATGCAGTCAACAATGTTCTCAAAATTTGTTTTGACAGCATCGCCATTCCATTGTAAGAATATTATGTACTAAATACACAATTTGGCTGTCCTGAAACGGGAATCCTTCCCAGTTAGACAGGAAAATGTTAATTTTATTTTGTATTGTTTGTTATGTATATATACATACATAAAAAAAAAAAAAATTTCGCATTCTCTCAATTTTTCATCTTTTTTTCATTTTTTTATGTTTGAAATTAAAATATTCCAATTTATAAAACACAAAATACAAAAAACTAAACGCTAATTCTATCTAGTTTTATTAATATGGTATATGTTTTTACGACGCTTTTAAAAGAAGAAATATATAGCACAATTAAAATACTTTGGAAATATTCCGAAATTCTTAGAGAAATTTCAAGTTTATACAGCAGATAAACAACCCCTTTTAGCTATGTAAACATTTTTTTTTATTTAGTACAATATTTTTTACATTTCAAGTTTTCCAGTAATGTTGGCCTCACTGGGTGGCTTGCCCGTGCTGAGGATGACATGCATATATGTAGGCCTCAGCACGGGCTGAGCATATATCTTTCCACGAACTATTTTATGTCAGTTTCTATTTAAGTAGTGTTTTCACATACACGTTCGTTAATCAAATGCATACAATTTTCACCATGCTTTTTAGTAAGACCGGTACGTAAAGCAAAAAAAACAAGAGACTATAAAGTTCAAGTGAAGTTAAAACACGCTATTTAAGAATTTTTGTAAAGTTCTGGGGGCTGTCGCTAAATATGTCCGGAAGCTTGCCACTCAGTGGTTGGTATATAGTCCACACATTCGCACAAGAGGTTGGGAAAAGGTTAAGTTGGTTATTTGCAAAAGAATGCGGAAAGTTTCGGTGTTTCTTAGTAGACGTTGATTTTGATTATGGCCAAGAAAGAAAATCCTGCATGTTTATTTATAATTTTTAAAAGAAATTTGTGAAAAATGTATAAATGATTTATAATATATAATGAATTTGATGTCGTTTGTGTCACGACATTTCATTTTATTTTGAAGAATATTGTTCATTGGGTGCTCTTTATTCTATAAAAGAAACTCACTATATCTACAAACCCAGTAATAGTCAAAAGACAAACATCTGTGCAGATAATAATTTTTAAGTCGGACTTTTGAGAAATTCGCGTTTATCTATTAGGCCAGTGCAATTAGCGATTCGCGATCGAAGTAATTCCGGTAGTCCCAATTTTTTTATATGTTATATAAACTGATCCCCTGATGTAAAATCTGAATTTCCGACCTTGGCACACCTGTGCTCGCGCCGCCATTTTGAAAAAACTGGCCGAAATCGGGCCAAAATCTAGTTTTTCCCAAATATCTCATTTCCAATACAAATTTCGGCTAAAGTATTTTAACAAATATAATAGAACATAAAATAACCTACAACTTTTGTCAAAACAAATTTCTTCTATCTCTAATAGGTACCGAGGTAGAAAGTCGTACAGGTGCGTATATTTTTGAAAAAACAAGTTTTTTGCGCGACTAGGTTTGGTTTTTTATAAATACCTCGTTTCCAGTACAATTTTGTGAAAAATTTATTGGTAATAATTTTGTAGAAAATAAAATTTCGTTAAAGAAATAGGTATATAATTTATATTTTTTATCTCTATTACGTATCCAAACTCTAATCCACCAAAACCAGGCCAAAAATTGAAACCGAGGTTAGGTGTTTTAAACTTGGCATTCCTTGATTTTATTTTTCTTTAACAATTATTGTTCTAAGAACATATACGTTGACAACAATCGTCATGCCTGTGTCAGACCTAGATGTAAATATAGTAAATAGACTATTTCAGCATATCGGTCGCCATACATTCCCAATGGGAAGACCACTAAAATTGGCCAAGCCACTACATTTGTGCTCGCAGCTTGGTCTGACATGCCTATCAACGTAATCACAACATACATTTAAGATTATTAATACAATTAAGATGATAAGGTACATAAAAAAGATAAAAATTGGTATTTTCGTAAAATTAACATTTATTGACATTCTTTTCTTTATTAGTAAAGTTGTCAGCATAACAAAAAATAAAATTAATGTTAGATCAGTTTAGACAGAAGTACGAGCACTTGACTATAGTTTCTTACTTCTGGCCCTGAATAGCTTCTTCATCTGTCTCATCACCCAAATTTGTGGCGACTGGGTCATCATATTCCTCGTCATCGTCATCAACAAAGGCTTCTACAGCATTCTCGCAGGAGTTGCCATTGCAATGAATGCAGAGTAAGGAACATTTCAAACCCGACTTTCTGCAGGTGCACTTTCCAGCGCAACCTTTTTTGCATTGACATGATATGAAGTTCAGCAAGGCCTGAGGTGCAGCTTCCTTCAACATTGTTACTGGAGTAAGTAACCCAACAGCATCCTTTTTCCACCCCCATTCTGTCGGATCTTTATCGTGACCAAGTCAAGTCTGCACTTGCAAGTATGTTCTTGAAGCGTCTTGCTGGACTGCATCTTTGGTGGGTGGTAGCCTGGATAAATTGAATTTGTTCTTTTTTACTCCTTTGACAAAAATGATGTACCTTAAATTTTCCAAATTTGATTTCTCGTTGCCGCCATACAAAAGTGCAAATAGTTGTTCGGCAGCCAAAGTGATCGTTTCTGTCTTTGCTTTTGGGTCTTGAAATACACGAACAAGTTCATTCACTGAGTGGTTCTTGAGAAGAATATTACAAGATTTGTGTTTGCCTTGACCGAACGGAGCTCCAGTTGTATCGCAACCACTTATGGCATGAAGGAATAAAATGTTTTCAACTATTTCAAGGTGTTTAAAACATTTGTTCGAGTACAACGCGTTAGGTGATTTATTTTTTCCAACTTTTTGGTAATATACGTTGGGAGGTGAGAGAGCTGTGAGGAGTACCAGCAGATCAATATCCTGACCAACGATTATGACTACATCATGTTGAAATGACAATGAATTTGCCGTGTTCACTATGAGAATGTCAGCATCCTCTTCAGCTTGTACTGTCGTTATGTGGGATCGTGCAAATGAGGTTCTGAGTAGTGAAATAAAACGAGACTTGTTCTTCTCATTTCCCAGAAACTTTTCCTGTGGCACTTGTGGGTGCATGCTTTCAAAAAACAAAACTTCAGCAGAAGTTGTAACTCTGGCACGCCGTGCTCTTTCCACCCCTTTAGTGCTTTTCTTTTCCATAGAATCTGGGTATCCATCGAATACCACTACTGCATTGGATCCATAATGATTTTGTACATACCTGACATATTGCTGGAAAATTACTGAAAAAGGTTGAGCACGACCCCATACCACTTTGTGCAGTAAATATCCTCCATCAATTACGTGTATTTTACTGCTTCCCAGTTCTGTATTATTTGGTAGAGGGTTGAATGATGGATAAAATATAGACTTCGTTCCTTTGCGCATGCCTTCCTCTGAGAAAAGAGACAATGGTACAGGAGAGAGTTCATATTGAATAGCATTAATGGATCTATTGCCATAGTCACACCCTGATTTTTGACACTGCTGGTCACCGCCGCAAGAGAAACTATCGCATCATTACGTTTTAAGTGTAGGTTTCCAAAGTTCTGGTTGATAACTTTAGACATACACTTCAGACACACTAATTTTCCCATCTTTTCAGCCATGTGACAAGTGACTTTGCTATCCCCGATTGTGCCACTGCTAATAGACATAATCACGTTTGTTTTAGGAAATGATTCATGGCAAGCAAACCAATCAATGAGAGTTTGAACGTCTCGATCATCCCTCCTAATTCTTGTAGGCCTCATCTCTACATGTTGCTCTGACGTTTCTGATTCAATCCCACAGAATGACTCGATACCCTCACAAATGTTATGCAGATAAACGAATCCAGCAGTCCAACGAAGGATGGAACTGTCTGTGAAGGGAACCGAGGGGAGGAGTAGAAGGGTGGGGGGTTAGCCCCCCATACCAAAGTGCCCTCTAGTAAATTTATAGATGTATGTTTTTAAAAATGCAAATAAAAATCTAATAACGTGATAATAAACCGTGATTGATTTTCTGTGCGTACCTACCTAGATTTGTTTATTCTTTACATCGGTAAAAAAAACTATATAAACATAAAAACTGCACAGCCCTTTTTAAAATTTTATGTTCTACATAATTGGTATCAATAAAATTTTCATGAAATTCCACTGGAAACGAGGTATTTATAAAAAACCAAACCTAGTCACGCAAAAAACTTGTTTTTTCAAAAATATACGCACCTTTACGACTTTCTACCTCGGTACCTATTAGAGATAGAAGAAATTTGTTTTCACAAAAGTTGTAGGTCATTTTATGTTCTATTATACTTGTTAAAATACTTTAGCCGAAATTTGCATTGAAAATGAGATATTTGGGAAAAACTAGATTTTGGCCCCATTTCGGCCAGTTTTTTCAAAATGGCGGCGCGAGCTCAGGTGCGCCAAGGTCGGAAACTCAGATTTTACAACAGGGGATCAGTTTATATAACATATAAAAAAATTGGGACTACCGGAATTACTTCGATCGCGACCCCCTTTTTGGCGCTAATTGCACTGGCCTATATGGGGAGTTCATTTAAACAATATGTCACTTTATAAAATCTAACCTCAAATAATGCAATATCGATAAATAGACCCATGGATAAACACATTTCTGAACGCAGAAACTTATTCTGGCTCATTTCACTACAGAAAATATCTTGATAGTTTGTATAGATATATAAGAGTGTTACCTGAATAATTAAAGATAGTAATTTAGGTTGTTTGTGCATGGGTATCGTTAAATATTCCCGTGTAGTGCGTAACATTATTCAAGTTAAACGAAATTTTAATATTCTAAACTAGCTATAGGGTGTCTGTGCAGATAGAGAAACAATAGCGCATGTTTCTTTTACGTCCAACAGATGGCGATGTTTGAAAAAAGTATGTTTGTCCAACAGATGGCGTCTGTGTCACAGGTATATATCTATCTATATAATATAGGGTTCCATGATAACTCAACACAGTGACAATTCAACACACCTTTAAAAAGTGATATAAAGTCATAAGAAACGATGAAAAAATTTAAACCTAACCTAACCTAACCTACTTAACCCAGTTAATAAAGTTTTTGTTTCATCACTTTCCATGACTTTATATAACTTTTTAAAGATGTGATGAATTATCATTTTGGTGATTTATCCGGTCACACACGCGTATTCGTGTGCAACGTTGTGTCAAAATTTCAAAGCAATCGGTAAATAACTTTCGAAGACTTAAGATTTTGAACAAACGAACATTAAATTTTTATTTATATATATATTGTAACTACTTATATCAGACAAGCGATAAAGTAGGTGACAAAATTGTCTATTTGAAATTTGAATTTTTTTGTTTCATCGTCTTACAGATGCTTATAGGTATGAATTATTAGAGTGAAGATACGTTACTGCTACATTATTGCTCTATTAGTATGAATATAACGTGTCCCACAAATTTTACAATTGTATTATCCCGTGATTTTTCACGGATCTGTCCTAGCATTACATAACAATTTTGCCAAAAAAGCAATGTTTACATTTTGAATTAATACTTTTTCGCAGTAAAACTACAAAGTTCTAGCTCCCACCAATGTATCCTATTTTTAGTGTAACTGGAAATCCTCTCTGTCTCTCTGATTGGGTGGAATAAAATGGCAGATTACTATCACTACGTGTGTTCCACTAAATGCGATTAAAACGTTTAAAACATATGTGTAAGATTACATGTTCGTTGTCTACGATTGTCTTTCTTGGTATAATACTAGTTTGTCTATTCTATTTGCCCAAGAAGTCTGACGCGCCTGGAGCAGTTAAAACTCATCAACCAAACTTAGTCGAAGTAGTAAAATTGAAGATAATTTTCATTTAATCTACGTTGAAATGTGATAATTCTACCAGGTAATAAATGTTAAATGTTTTTTGGGAAGTAAGCAGGACGATTTCCTTTGCAGTCAATTTTTTCCGAATGAATTTTTGAAATATTTAGGTCACGGTAACGATTTTCAGCTTGAAATATAATTTTTATCGTGAAATTTTTTAAATGTATATTGTATAAATGTAAATGTAATTGTTAAAAAAATTAAATTACTTTATTAAATTTTATTTTCATTATTATTTATCTATTTGTGTTGTGTTATTCTGCGTATTTGGTTCAATGAACTCAAATTAGCTTTGAATTTAAGTGCCATTTTAAAAATAGGAACTCACTGTTTGAAGGTTTCAGACAAGCGATAAATTAAGTACGGTGACCGGATAAATAAATATTCTCGGGTTACCACATCCTGACAATTTTTTTTAAATCTTCTATACTACAGTAAATGGGAATATTGCTTGAGTCGTGATGTAGGACTTAGCCAGTCGAGAAATTCACCCCGACGTATCCTATTAATTATTTATTTTTCTTAATTATAATATTCATTTAAACAAATTAGCGACGAATTAAAATAGCAGTATATATATATTTATTAGCGTTTTAAATTCGAGGACACCTAATCTAACCTAACTATTCCCTTTGGACTTACTTTACATAAATGATTTTCCTTCACTCAATGGCTTTGCTTCCAGGCAAGTTTAATTTTAAAAGATCCCAAGTTACCATATAAGATAAAGTTATAATATGAATGTTTTTATACAGAGCTTTTCTAGAAGTTCGCTGGGACTTTACTTTCCTAAAGTACGAGCACGTGTTATCGTGGTTGTCGATATCCTAAGTATACAGATCCAGAGAATATACCAGGCCCAGATCTTTCTCCAAGCACAAACGTTGGGAATTTATCCCACGCGCGCTTATCGGCCGTGTGAGCAGATTCCATAATTCGCTCATTTGAATATCGGCCCTTGTATAAATGACTGAAAGAGAATTTCATTTGCAACCGCAGATAAAATTATTTTAAAAATGTACAAAGGCAAGAAAACGACGCTGTAGTTTAGAACTAAAGCGATATATATCTAAGAAAACGACGCTGTAGTGTTGAACTAAAGCGATATCTATCCAATAAATTCACTCTTACAATTGTCGTACATTGTGGCGGCTATGTCTCCCGCATATCCGTGAATTATTCAGCCCGATATTTTACATATTTCCAAGTGGAGACATAGAAGGAATGTGCAGAGGGGCGTACATTCATAAAGCCGCGTTCACATCTGCGAGTTGTAACTGTTAATCGAGCCAAATGGCCCCGCGCCGAACCAAAACTCATCCTGTATGAGGAAACTCAAATGGTTTCGCGTGGCTCTTATATTTTATTTTATCCTTGAAATCAATTACGATGATGAAGGCATCTTAACTATGTTGTTTTAAAATGTAGCATTTTTTATTTGCTTGACTTCACGCCGGTCATCGTCGGCGACAGCCATTTTACCAGACATAACGACATTGTCGCCATTTGTAATAGTTTCGGAAAGGGCGGTTTTAGATCGTTTTTTAAATCTATAATTATGAATGAAAATATTAATGATATAAAATACTCTGCTTAATTCACATTCGTATATTGTCTCATACATATTCTTTTGTCATTCTGACTATTGAAATGACATACATTGGTTTTTCACACGAAATCAGAGACGTAAAATACGCGTCAGGATCGCTGCGCGCCACGGCTCTCCCGGTTGACAGGAGCGCCCTTTGATTCGCTGCAAAAACAGATAGCCGAATACCGTTTACTATTACAGTTCGCAGGTGAGAACGCAGCTTAAGGTAGTTGTAACTGCTCCTTCTACCCCTATAAGGTGGTGGTATATTCGTGTGGGTGTCAGGTGTAACGTAGCGCCAAGTTGTCATGGGTTCGATTTACAATCCGGCCATTCGGAAAAATTCTCGTATGACGGCCGGGATGGGTTTTGTTTTGGAAAGTTGAGACTAGAAAAGAGGAAAACCCGAATTTAGAAACTTTTTCTTTTCTTTTGCCGTTTGATTAGTTTTACAAACTTTAACTCGTAAATCGACCAAAAGCAATTCTAATCCAATTTCGAAGGAGAGAAATATAGATTGATTTTTTAACATTTTTTGTGTGAATCTGATTAGTCGGCACTTACCCGTGGAGATCAGTGATTTTTTTTGCGATTTATGCGATATTCCAGATTAAAAATTTAAATAGTTTATTTTAATATTTGAAACCATGAACTTATCTTGGCAGTGGAAGGTGTTGCATTGATAGTTTTACGACTGAAAAATAGTTCTATAAATAGTAATAGTGTAAAAAAATAACTATAAATAATAACTCGAGTTTATTGAATAATTAAATAAATGTATCTGTTAGTCCTCTTCTAGACTTATTTACATTCGCTCCGTTCTTCCCAGAAATCCCCTAATTACCCATCCCCTTTGGCCGCTTTCCACTCCAACATCTTAATATTTATATGTATCTGTCAGTATTGTTATGTTAAGTCAGTTTTAATATTCTCCTGATAATTCTCCTATTGAAGTAAGGGTTCTTCCCAAACCGGTTGTCATTAATAAGTGGAATAAAACAAATGTATGTGTTTATATTAAAACACACGTAAAGGACGAGTCCTTGAAAATAATTTTAAAACGTACGATTTTATATAAAGAATCACGTACCAGAAACCGTTACCGTGATGACTACAGACTACATATTTTATTTACTCATAAAAGCATTAAGTTAACATAAGAAATTCATATGTTTGAAAAATAAAATATGACATTTCTTTCCACTTTCGGCAGTCAAAGGGTTTGTAATGATTTCATTAGCTTCACTGTAGCTACGTAGAGCAACTCTTTATAGCAAATGGAATTTAAAAATGTCAAAAACAAATGGAACAATTTTTAATTCCTTTTCTCCACCGCAGTGTGAAATTTTGTTTCTGCAGAATGAATTTCTTTTGCACATTTCAAAAATAGAATAAAAATAATCGTTTTGTTAAATATATTATTGGTAATTAGGTACTAGGTATTTTATCCCAGTTCAATTTTAATATAATACCTTTGTGTCTACACTACAAATTAATCACTAATACCGCTCTTGTGCTTATGAAATAATACATACAAACTATTGTATTAGAATATATTTTTATTCCACCATGAATACATATGAATTACTGTACTAAAATCGATTTTATTCCACAATCAATACTTATGAACTATTGTATTAAAAAAAATAATTCAGAGTTAATACATGCGAACTCTTGTATTAAAATCATTTTTTATTCCACAATGAATATATACTTACTCTAATATTAAAATCATTTTTTATTCGACATTGAATACGTGTGAACTATTGTATTAAAATCAATTTTTATTCCATAATGAATACATACGAACTACAAATACATATGAATTATTGTATTAAAATAATTTTTTATCCCACAATCAATGCAGTTGAGAAATTTTTCCAATATCACAAAAGCTATTTTTATAAAGAGGGATTTCGATTGTTCGTGACAGCATTGCTGAGAGCGCATCCCTGAAAATAACTGAGAAAGCCATAGGGTTGAAGTTGAACGCGAATCGCGTGCATCAGATGTCCAATAACTTCGACAACCGAAGCTTTAATAATATTATAACTAGTTGTTATCCTTGAAAGATCACGACCATAACTTAATTTTTCGTGCACTGTTGAAAACTGAGAAATTTTTTTTCTGCAGAATGAATTTTTTTTTACACATTTCAAAAATAGAATAAAAATAATAATCTTGTTAAATATATTATTGGTGCTTAAGTACTGGGTACTTTAGCGCTTTTCTGAATTGACAAAAATATTCTTTTATATTATTGCGAGTATTTTCACAACGCACATGTAGGTACGTATAAGGAACATATATATGTTGTCCAACTAATGCATTTATATGACCGCATGTCGCATTGAAAAAATATGTGACCTAAAGTTCCCACTTCTAATCCAAGTTAATTACTATTTTTTAACTCTTTCTGATAAATAGCTTTTTATATGAATAGTTTACAAGAGCTATAACTGTTCCTAGCTATCCGGAGCCATAGGGACCCCAGCATCCCATAAATATGGTATGTTGTGGGTGGGGAGAGGAAAGATAGGTGGAGTTTTGTTTGAGTAATTTGATTTCAATTTCATTTCCATATACACAGATTCCCGCTTCAAAGTTAAGACATTTAAGTTCAATAAATGCATTTTGAAATTATTTGAAAACTGTCATTCAGTAAGAAATTGCTATGTTGAAACATGGAAGTCAGTTTTAGATAAAGCGTGATAGAAAATAGGGTATTTTATCAGAATAGGACAACCGAAGAATATGTGATCTAAAGCTCCCACTTGGAGGCACATTGGGCACAATCTGGGAGTCGAGTACCTACATGAATTTTAAAAATGTTTCCAGAAGATTCCAGAATCGACGCAATGTCCAATTTTCATGTGCATTAGAGTGGAAATTTATTTTTTTGAAAGTTGTGGAAATTGGTGGAACCGTTGTTTTTAGGGAATAACTGTTCGAGTGGAAGAATGAATGGAGAAATAATATTATTTGACAATTGAGTTGTTTTGTATTATTAAAGAAGTGAAACTGTTATTTTTGACGATGTTTTCGGTTAATGTTAATTTAAGTAGAACCACCAATCAATATTTGAACTACCCTTCGACAGTAAGTGATTTAAACTTTATAATTTTGCGAAAATTGATTATAATCGTCATCAATTACAAAAAAACTAACAAAACTGAAACTTTTAAAAATAAAATAAAGTTTTCTCGTTAACTGAAAAACAGTATTTTACAATTAATTGGTACATTTAATATTTTAAGGGTGACAAGCAGGGGTTCTAATGTTAGAATAGGAAAAACTTACAGTACGCTAGTCATAGAAAAAAAGCTACAGTATGCTGGTACTAAAAGGAAAAAACCTACAGCACGCTTATAGTCAAAGAAAAAACCTACTTCTCTAGTAAGCCTACTTGCTTGTAGTGAAAGTAAAAACCTACAATACGCTTGTAGTCGAAGGAAAAATATTTGTCATTGATGAAGAAAATAGTAGTATGTCTTAGCCACTCGATCATTGGGACCTAGTTATTAAACGTAATATTTGTCGATCTAATATTTCAAAATCAGAATTAAAAATATTGTTATTCTTTCTTTGGTTACCCTTCAAATAACGAATAAATCTTTCGCCTCTTACTAAAGATTTCCATGAAGGAGGAGCACTCGAATGAGTAATTAACCTTTTTGAATAATTACAACTTTATAGTGAATTGGTTTGTAACCTAGACAGTGTGGCGGATAGTGTTAATGGATAGTTTTTTCAATAAAAATGAAATATATTTTTTTATTTGAATATTGAGTACCCACATTATATATGCCATACTAAAAAGGGACGAATTTCAGTGATTTCTCTTCCGATTTTATGTCGGGGTTAAATCTTCCCCATAGGAAAAACTAAACCCTTCCACACACTTTTCCACAAATGATCATCTAGTCAATCAACATTATGCAAGTGCATTATATAAGTAAAATAAATACAAAACAATACAAGAACAATACGTCAACTCATCAGAGATCAAATGGGAAAATAATTCACCGACTCCAGATATTTTCATATCAGAGGGTTCGGCTCGGTAGAACTCCTAAAAGGGGCCTATAAATCCTACTGATCCCTGAACATAAATATTTAAAAAAATCTTTCGTTATCCTATATGTATTCAAAATGACCGACTTTTGCATCTTTATATATAAATTTGTTGATAGATCTAATACGCCTAAATTTTTAATGAGAGAGCTAGGTATAATGCCAGTAGCCGAAATAACGAATGGTAATATTTTTATAGTCTGAGAATGCCAAATTCTTTTAATCTCATTTCCTAAATCTGTGTATTTTCTTATTTTTTCATTAACAGATTTTTTAATATTACAGGAATTTGGACTAGCGACATCAATGATATAAGTTATTTTTTTTAAATTTTGGCATGTAAAACTATATCGGGTCTATTATGACTAATCGTTCGGTCAAATAATTTATTTTTATCATTTTCGTTGTTTTAGAGTTCGAGTTGATTGGGGGCGATATGCGAGTTAAAATCATTAATAAAATAAAATGAATAGATCCATCAGCACTACACAACTTTTTACCACTACTACTGACTACAGACTACACCATAAGCCTCATTAAAAGCTTATTCCAGCTTAGCTTTCGCCCAGAATATAAATCAGCTGCCTTTCTCAAATATAACACCACACCCTGACCACTTCTTACAGCCCAGTCGGTCTGGGGGGGACTTCAATTGAAGAGAAATATTGAAGGATTTTAACATTATCAGCATACGAAAGCATGTAGATTCTAGATAGGGTAGCTACAGGATTTATCAATCAACTCTGCCGATCGATCCCCACCTCTCTTGAGCTCGATGTGATGGTTGGAATATTCCATTAACTAGTCCATTACTCTATTAGGGATGTATTTTGATAAATTGTTGACATATCACTAGTCCTCTAATAATTCCCATAAATTAAGTATTACCCTCCACTCATTTTAAATTTATTTTCATCTCTATTATTCAAATTTTATCGATGAAAATAAAACACAATATATAATCGCTCATTTAATTTAAAAGATCCTGATGTGCGAAAATCGCAATTTTGCATTAAAAATGCCGATATATCCATGAGTTCAACAACTTTTTTATGTAAAAAACCACATCTGCTGTTTATCTAGAGTGGAAAATACTCTCAGTAACGCCCTAGTGTAAGATCACCATTCAGAATTAACACGTTGCTTGAAATTGGTTTAGCCGTGTTTAGTGAAAACATCTGAATAGCCAGGTACTAAGTACTTAAATTGTTGATGATCTCACTGGTTCCAGACTTTCGGGAGCAGTCGGGATTCTTGTGGTATTCACAAAAAAATTCACCGTTTTAATTAGGCATGTTTCTTTGCAAATATTACAATTTTAATGTTTTTAAATGTAAAACGTATTTTTTTGCAAAATAAATTTTCATACTGATTACAGAAAACTGATTAAGAACAGTAGACCTCGCGACCATAAAAGTATGTTTTTAATTTTCTCTAATAAATCAAAATCAAATTTTCCTCTGAAATCATAAAAATCCATTTAAAGGTACTTAAATATCTACCTACTTATAAAATAATATATACTATAAGCCATGTATTATATTCAGACGTAAATTTTTTGCTGGCCTAAAACACAAATATAAATTGATTTTTTTTTAAATTAATTTATATTTGTGTTTCGGGCTAGTAATTATTGCTTATAATATTTGTTATCCTTTGTGCTTTGCATAAAAACCTTGTCTTCTAAACATACGTTTACCTTTGTGCTTTGCATAAAAACCTTGTATTGTAAACATAAGTTTACCTTTAGTAAAAAAAAAAAAATTATTTTTATTTCAAATCAGGAATTATACTTTTTTTTGTGTTTTTTTTATTTCTTCCTGTCTGTCACACGATGTGCCTTGAACTAACTGTACCCATTGACTAAGTAAGACTACATCAATGCCTGTACTCTATCTATTTGACACGATGTGCCATGTACTCGCTGTACCCACTAAGTAAGACTACATCAATGCCTGTACTCTACCTATTTGACACGATGTGCCATGTACTCGCTGTACCCAATGACTAAGTAAAACTACATCAATGCCTGTACTCTATCTATTTGATCCGATGTGCCCTGTTCCAGGTGACCGTGTCCACTGTCAACATGCTGACCACCGTCCTGAACGACAGCCCCGTGTTCCCCGAGCGAGAAGAGGACCAGGCAGACCTGACGGGCCCCCTGCTCATGGACAGTCCCCAGGTAACTACTGATCACCTTTCTCCCATTCCCCTATTCCCCCATTCCCCCCACGTCAGTCATTAGTCAATGTCAACTCCCCAACCTATTCCCCAACCATCATTATCCCGTCTGACCGACACGCGCCAGGCTTATTCTGAAATTGGTTCAACGTAAAAAAAAGGCCAACTCTTCATGTTTTTTGTCGTTTGATTAAAATGTTGTAATGCCTTTTAATATTACCCGACTTTACTTGTGTTTTATTATTAATACAATATTCCCTTATATTTCGCTGTAATTATTTGCCTCTTAGTAGATTTTGGAGTTTCAAATGGTGGAAAAATTCTCTTTGACTTGTGAAAGGGATGTAATTGATGGAAGTTTTATGTTAATATTTTTGAAAGTTTGATAAGAAACGCCACATTTTAAAAGCTTTATACGTCTATTTATTATATAAGTAATTACTACTCGTCTTTCAGCACTTAAGCGTTATTTTTTAAATTATAAACAGTTGAAAGCAAACAAGAAACAAAAATAAATCCATCTCGTCTTATTTTTCAATTCTTAAAATCATATTTTAAAGCTCTTAAAAAATATATTAAAAATGGTTGGAAGCTGAAAAAATTTACGTTTTTCTACAGATTTAAGAGATACGATTCTTCATTAATAAATTTCATAAATCGCGCTAAATAAGTGTGTCGCATATTCATAATGATTCTGATAAGATTTTAATCAAGCTATTTGATAACTGTTAGAACACATCATATTTGACAAAATCGAGGTCATTTAAAACCCTTCAAATGGGTATATTACCTAATATAATTTTTTTATTTATAATGACCACAAAAGAGGGTTAAAATTAAAATAAAGTCACAATATATATCAAAGAATAAATGACGTTGTGCAACATTATAATAAAACTACATGTAATGTAAAAAAGAGAAAATAAAGGGTCAAGTGAAGTCAAGTGAAAACAACAGATTCGGGATATTTTAAAACTTTACTACATGTTTAAAATTTTGTATAGTTGGATGGGTTCTGCTAAATATATCCGTAATCTTACCACCAGAGTGGATGGTAATGATAGAAAGGAATATGGAAAATTTCAGGTTTTCTTAGTAGACGGTGAATGATATTGATTTTGAATGTGGTCAAGAGGGAATATTGTATGAAATAGTTATTTATAATTTTGAAAAGAAATTTGATTTCATTTTTGTCACGACGTAAATGTAACGTTTCTAATTTAAAATATTCTGTTAGATGTTATCAAAGAAGTTATGTTAAAACAGTGCTTTAGGAATAAATTTTAACTCTAAGAGATATTCATGTGAGCTTTACATTCGTGCAAAGAGTTAAGAATAAGCTCGTAAGCCCCCACCCACCCACACAGCCTTCAGCCCTTAGCCTTTACGCGTCGGCCCCTCAGAGGTTAGCCTTGACGTGCCGCTAATCCTGGCCGCACTAATCCCGCTGTAGAACTCCGATAATCTGTGTACAGACACTGTCATAATTCTAGATTGTTCTAATTGGGGATGCTCCACGATGCTAAGTAGAGGAGCTTTGGATAACTAGTGGCTGAGATGAAAGCCGTGTGAGAAAGGCTACGACACGCAAACATAATCATTAGGACAATCTTCAAACTTTTTTTACACTAACCCTACACAGGGTTATAATTATTATTCAAGGAAAGGAAGGAGAGGAAATTCTTGGAAGGAAAAAGGTATGAGTGATGGGTAGAAATCTAGGGATTAGTGTGTCCAGGTGTGACGGACGTATCCCTCACGGTGGAAGGCGATGGGTCACGGGAGACCAGTTGGAGAGTTCAAAGGGTCCTCCCAAACCAGCCTCTCCAGATCCGGCACGCCACGCTGGTGGTGGGCAGGTGCACCCTGAACACACCTTCGATGAACCCGGGCACCCTTACAAAATCACAAAACGTAGCGAACCACTTGAAATGATTCAACCTTGCCACAGATACCGAGTTAATTGCCTACGTTACGCGCGTAAAATTATATCTCGAACTTTTCTTTATAAAACGTTCTGTTGGTGTTTCTACGTTTATTTTTGGATGCATTATAATACCAATAAATGGTACCCGTAGCGGCAGTAACCAAACCCACCTCCCAAATTGAAAAATTGAAACTGCACTCACCAAAGAATATTAAACAAAAAAACGGAAACAATTATAAAATACTAGCTAACGTGTACCAGGCGTTGCTTTTGTCTTAGTTTTTGTTTAGCTTGATCGTGCCACGTCTTCCTTGGGCATGCTCGAATATCACGATTCACTACAGTAGACCACATTGTCACTGTTAAAAAAATACATTATATCGAATTTTATTCGACTCCGTATCTAATTTCAGTGCAGAGATAATGCGGTAAGTCTTCCTCTAGCATCCCCGACTTCTTTTATCATTCAAACCACCTTCTAAACACTCCTGACACTAATAAAAAAAAACTTTTAAATTTTTAGCGAAATCGATCCAGTAGTTTTGAGTCTGTATGGGACAAACAAAGAAACATTAATTTCTAGCTTACATGAACCCGGCCGGGTATGAATGATATCGGGCTTATGAATGGTTAGGAGTAAAGTTTTGAGGTTTTGAATTCTATTATACCTGAAAACTGGGTCTATTTTTAAGGTGGAACAAATATTATAAGACTTTAGGGGGACAATACAAAAATACTACAAAATTTAAATTTGGATTTGTAGCCAAAATACCCAACTAAATTGAAAATTATTTTTTTTAATCAACAGGAAAAATCTAGTACGAATAGGTGCCACTTTATTTATTTGTCTTTCAAATATTTTACACGATTTTAGAGGGAAGTTTGGAAATTATTTCTGACTTAATAATCTTACCCATTTTTATTATGAAAATATAATGAAATATAAAATTTTAAAAATATGAATTATTAAATAACTAATTTGATAGGTTTAAATTGCACATCAACTATATTGCCCCAAAATTGTTCAATTCTTTACCCAATTCCATCAACATGTGTCAAAACCTGAACTTATATAAGAAAAATGTTAAAAGTTGGATAAGAAATAATTTCGAAGCGAGTAACTTTTTTCTATAATTTAAGCTATTGTAACACAACTTTGTTGCTTATAAATTTTAAATTCCGACACAAAAAATGCCTTTTTTAGTGTGTTTGATTTTTAATTTATATATATTTGTATTTAAATACTAGGTTGGTAAAGATTTTTTTTAATAATAACCATTAATTCACAAAAAAAAAATTTCAAAGTTGTCTCTAAAATCGTTGAAAGTTGAATTCTTTAAGTGCCTGTATTTTAGAATTTAAAACACAAATAAATAAAGCAGCACTTTATCTGTTCTATTTGATATTTGCAATACCTTTTGATTAAATTTTTTTTTATTTAGTTTGATCAAGTATTTTGGCCTTAAATTCATATATTAATTTTGTAAGAAGAAAACCGCTAAGCCGTTCCTCTTAACGCATTATGTCTGCACTAGAATGAGCTACGCAGTCGAATAAAAGTTGATATAATGTAGTTTTTTTAATACTGTGGTATACAATAGTGAACTGTAGAAAAAGTCGGGGACGTCCGAGGAAGACTTGACGCATTATCTCTGCACTCGGCCTCGATTCTCGACGAAGTCATTCCACTCGAACAACGAGTGATTCAGCCATCTAGTTGTTCGAGTGGAATGACTTTTGACTTTTGACTTTTGACGTAAGTATGTACCTTTGACGAGACTTGAGAATAAGAACTTCGGCCAATGTATATACAGCAGCCTGGATTGGTGAATCGATACTCTGGAATGAGACACAGAATCGAATATAGATAGATTGCACACATGCTTTTCTTTTAGTGTGTATGTTTAAAAGTTCGTAAATCTACATATTCTTTTCCTGTCGAAGGTTAGCCAGCATCCAGGTTATCACTAACCTGTAGGCTGTTATAACTCACATCAGGTTTTGATGCCACGAAGAGCAAAGTTTTTCTACTAGTTCTCTAGAGTGAGTTTTGGTAATCTTGCATTTGACGCTTCTCGTAAAGTAACCAAGATGTAACAATTTTCTTCTTACCATTTTAAAATCATTTTCTACGCTTTTGGCCATTTGATGAAAAACTTCTAAATTAGTTGTCAACTCCTGCTCAAGGTATTTCGAATTTCGAGTACGTTCAGTGCTTAGTTTAGTTTATTTTCTGATAGATCTAAAATTTGTGAATTGTATTATTGTCTTATTATATGGTGACAAGTATTATATTTCTAATCACGAGTAGATATGATTATGATAATAGTTTCTCTTGTACTAAAACACGAAGCGCCAAACTACCAAAAACCATTGTAATAATTTCATGTATATTTGACATGTGATAGCTGTGAGATTTAATATCGGTGTAGCAGTAGTTGGTGACGTAGTGTAACCATTTTGGCATTTAATATCATTGTAACTGTAGGTCGTGGCATAATATTATTGGGTCGTCGTTTAATATCAGTCCGACTGCGGTTGGTTTGTCAATTCTGTTTACCTGTATGGAGACAAATGGTAATGATTAATGAAGCATTATAAAACAATTAATACTTCATTAATATAGCCAACAACCACCGCGATTGTTCTATGTGGAAGTGTCAATAGTGTTTGTGTCAATTTTTTTATGTGAATACCACACAGGAGTCCCAACCGCCTGAACCCAGTGAGACTATGGCTTCTCCAATTGAGATATGTAGTGGGGAGTGGAAGGAGATGGGGGAGAGGAAGCTGGAGAGGTACCTGGCTATTCAGATCTGGTCACCAAACATAGCTAAAGCCATTTCAAGAAACGTTTCAATTGCGCCACACTGTCTTATTTTCTACTCTGAAACCTAAATACCTACCTTTTAATTATTTTTTATGATTTAATTGAGAAGTATCACAAATCAATGAAATTAAATTTCCCGGGATTTGAACCCGCGACCTCCGGATTGCTAGTCAAAAGCCTTATCCATCGACCACGGAGGCCTTTTTATTTCTTCATCTATTTTGGGAGGCTGTCATCCAGGCAAAAAAATCAACGGTAAATATTATTATATCACCATCCTCAGCCCCCCCCCCCCCATCCACGCTAAGCGGAGTATTTTTTTTATGTTCGACATTGAGACACCCGAATCCCGGTGAAAAATATGAAAAGAATAGAAAAATTCTCCCGTGGGAGCCAAATTCCCCGTGGCTTGATCGAACTGACAGGAGGGTTGATCGTTGAACCCGTACTATATTGATTAAGTACGAGAATTAAGGAATTTGTCAGATCTGAGGGTTTATCATAGTGAAATTGATAATTTTACAACATCGGATCGATATTGTAATTACCGATGATTTCATACCGAATTCCCGAGCACGGTCGGGCTGCTAATATCCAGACCGATGTTGATAACGCAAAAAATCAGAATTCGATATAAGCTGGCAACAATAGCACATCTATCTCTGAATCGACGTCAGACGGCTATGTAAAAGTTAAAAATACTAATAAATTGACAATTTCCAAATGAAATGTTAACTTTAATGTTCTTTGGCAGTGCTAATGTACTTTTTGACACTAAATAGAAAGTTAATTAGTTCCCGAGGTCATTAGTCATAGCACTCGTAATATAGTTATAAAAAAAATTGTTTCTCGAAGTTGGAACGGAATCAATTGGTCGCGTAGGAATTAAATGAATTTATTACGATAAGTATATACGATTTCTTTCTGTTCTAAGAGCTTTGTTAGTTCACCCCAATTGATTAATAAGCCAGTTATTTTGCATAACGAACAACATTATTCAAAAAGCTGTGCATGTTGACAGCTTAGTCGACAAGTAGCTGTGTTTATCCACTAATTGTGGGAATCATATTCTTATCGTGCTCGCAAATATCGCTAACTGATAGATTAGGCATTTCGTTAATACGTACTGACATATGGTTTTATCGATCGTCCGTACTAGACCTCCAGATCGTGCAAAAGTCCGATGCAGAGAAGATATTTCCAGAATGTTTGATTCACGACTTACACATAAATTTATTATAAGCATGTAAATGCTTGAACCAATGAAATGGCTTTCTTGCAATAAAGACGGCACGTTTAAAAGGTGCCGCCCTTATTTGCGCTGAATTCGAAGTTCTCAGTTCTCACCGAGCTTCGTTTATCGTCTATCCAAAGTGGAAGTGCACAGATCGATGCAATGCTATCTCAGATGAAAACACTCCAGAGAAATGCTGTGTCGATGGCAGAAAACTGATATAGGAGAATGAGAACTCTCCGGGAAAACCTTGTCGTGTAGATAAATATCCAGTCGCTTAACTTTTCAGTATATCTGCTGCCGCGATTGATTTCATGGACTTTGTAATCGTATTTCACTAAACTCCCAGTTTATTCTTGGCTTAGCTCTGAATCGCCCACAGGTGTTGTACCTGGAATATTAAGTGGGTCTTAACGTGCTAATCCAGTAATTCATTTCATTACTCCCTAACAAAAAATGTGCTCCTGTAACACGCTTTGTAAGCATAAGATTATGTTGAACCGAAGTAACTTGCAGGGTGGGAATAAATTAACTGTTCGTGGGAGTACCCTCTTTCTTTAGACATATTTTATATAATGATGTACATGATTCCTTCTTATCTGCTTTCTCATTATTTACTATGCCGTAACAATGGCGCACACAGGATTTTGTCTTGGGGAAGGGGGGAGAGAGTTCAAGTTCAGAGAATGAAAATATGCTTTACATAGTTATTATTTTAACCCATCAGCCTGATTTGTTCGCTTTTGGGAATAATTCATATGGTCTCATAAAAATCGTTGTCTCCCTTACCGTTTTGGTAAGAAATACGATCTAAAACACTGTTAGATTGATAAAACACCACGCTTTATGTTCAAATCTAGAAGTTAACCACAGAATAATTAAAATGTGCACTTTTATGAAATTAAAGGTTCCAGCAGCAATTTGAAAAAAATTATGTAACTTAATATTTAACGTAAATGTTTTAAAATTTTCCTTTGCAATTTATTTCTATCGAGGGAATTTCATATAATTAACGTTTCAGCATAACAAATGTATAGATATTATCTTCAAAAAAATTTTTTTTTTGGAACATAAAAACTTGTAAAATCTCTAGAAATCGGGTATGCAGGGGCTTATTTAGTTTTTTTTTTTAAATAAATTGATTATTTTTTGCGATTTTTTATGTTTGTTGTTGTCTGCTAGATTATTGTATACTTTATTGCCAAATATTGCGTTTTTTATAAGATGACAATTTTGTTTGTCTTTGGTTTATAGGAAGTTTTGAAAAAACTTTGTTTATGTTATGATTGTGTTTTATATGTCTGGAGATAACCATACTTGTAAGATAAGCACATTATTTTATAGACCGTTATTTTGAAGAGAGGATAAGTCAGTAGGGGTTTGATATTTTTATATCATATCTGTTCTGCGTAATAAATTTAATTTTACCGAGTTTCCAATATATATAAATAAAGGTTTTAGCTTTTAACGTAGAATAACTTGCCAATAATTATATATAACCATATTTTTTAGCGCAAAATGTTTAAATATTTTTATTTTATTAATTTTGAAGATGTTCAGAGGAACTAAATACAATAAAATTCATCTTTTCTGGATCTGACAACTTTAGTAAGAACATCAGATTGTTATATTACATCTCGCTGACAAGTTTCTAAAACTCGTTAATCAGTGAAGGCTAGTGACTTTTGGGTGTACTAATAATACAAATGTTTAAAATGCATTTAAAGATACACTGTGAATTTTTTCATGCCTATAACATATTAAATAATAAAACAAAATATATATTTTTTAATATTTTCGGAGCATGAGGGCTAATATTATTAAAAATGGCATTTCTGATGTTGTTGTAGCTGAAAACGATTTTTTTTTAAATCGATTTTTATTATGAAGATATGCAGGAAATTTCAGTTTAGCCGTGCGCCGCAAGGATTTCCTGAAAATCTTCATACAAAAAACCAATTTTGCGAATAAAAAAATAAAAAAATCGTTTTCACCTACAACAACATCAATATATTTTTTTGTAAAATTAGCACTGTAGTAACTCAAAAGTCACGAGTCGTTACTGGTTAAAATGGGTATCTAAACATGTCGATCGAAATGGCAAACCCTAATTTAACAATCATCATTTCAACTCCACCATATTTTGAAGTTGATACTCGTCAAAGTTTGTAACTTCCGTTTTCTGTGCACGTTCCTGTAAATACGATGCAACCCACTCTCTGTAACCTGCGCACGTTCTGGTTTATCGAATAAAAGCTTGTAGTCAATATTATGGAATGGCTATGATTGGTCAAGTAATATTCCCAAAGCTTCGTTTTTTTATCGAAATCTTCTTTATTTGATTTAAGCTATGTTAATAACTTAAAACTGTAAATATTGAAGCTTTTCTGTTTCAGAGTTGGAGAAGAGAATACGTTTAAACAGTTGATCAATTTCGATTGCTTTAGTGTCGGGTCCTCTAAATGTAAATAATATATCTAGGTATTCTCAAATACATAAAGGCTGATTAATTACTGAGTGCAGTTCTGCGTTCATTCCCTATTGTCAGAATGACTGGGTACTTTGTTACGTGCAGTTCTACTGGGTACGCGATTAGTTCGAATAGTTTATCAACTAGTTATCTAGCTAGTTGGGGCTAAATTAAGTGTATCCGTAAGGCCCTTTGAACATAGAGATACTTACAAGCTACGTGCCTGTGATGCAACAAGTCGCCTACTAGTACGCTACTCTTAAAAACTGGTTTCCGTACACAGCGCTACCTAAAATATATCGAACATAGTCATTTTTTCATATGCAGCCGTTTAGTTAATACGTTTTCAAGTCACTTTAGCGATGAAGACAATATTGTTATTATATATCATTATTATAAGCATAAATAACGATCCATTCATTCACCATCGATTCACCAAGGAAGAACTCAAATTGACTTTTTTTCCGACCTCAATCCACGTTTTCTTAATTATGGTTAACATGGATATTTTCCCACCTCCAGAACAAATTTAACATTCAAATCATGCTCAGAGATTTTTTTTTTTTTATTATTTTAATATACATCATATGGGTTACATTAATACATACATATTTTGCAAAATATAATATTAAGGTTCATATATGGTCATGTATACCTTATCAGAAAAGAGGAGCTCTTGTGCCTGATAAGGGATAAGATAAGATAAGATAAGATAAGTGCCTGATTATTTGTATTAAATGTGTAGCCGATACGTATGCAACTAGCGTAGCGTGCTAACAGCACTATCAGTAGCGTGCAACTGAAATCAAACCCTTTGCTAACTCGTCGCGTTGTATACGAAAACTACCAAAGTAGTATGGCGGATACTCACGAGCGGCGCGTATGCTACGCGCACAAAACTCGAGTTGATTGTAAGTATCTCCGTGTACGGATGGCCTAAATGTTCTCCATTCGTTTTATAAGTTGTTAGTCCCATTCTCGTTTTAATGAAGATTTCTGATTATTATTAAGGTAAAAAAATGTTGTTACTTGTGAAAAGTGAAGTAATGATTGAAGTTCTTAAATATTTACGTTAGTAATATATAATTGAAGAATAAGATAATACTAGTAAGTCCAAATGAAACATGTAACAGAACAAGACACAAGATCTGTGATCGCAATAGGCGAATCAAGAGTGGACTGTAAAATATTATTTGTGAAATTTGAAGTTAACACAATTATGGTTGGAGATGGTGAACTTGAAGTAAGGAAGGACTCCGACTTACCCCTTTGATGTTTTTCAAAGATGATGATGGTTTCACTCACAGGAGATATGATTTATTTCACACACAAGCTTCAATAACATCCAGGTTAGATACAAAACACACTGAGGGAACGAATATGTTCACTACACAGGCCTTCTACCATGAGTTGATATTAATAATAGCACTGATCACAAATAGATGTTTATCAAACAGACTCCATCCTCAAACTGATTTGACCGTCACTTTTATTGTTTTAAAATCTCACACAAACACGTGGGTATAGTCAGATAATGATAGGTACTTTTAGGTAAAAATGGGATGGGAAAATGCAAGGACAATGTTAAAGGAAGATTAATAGCTGCGTCAACAAGATCAGAAGAACAAGGTAAGACTAGAGATCCTGGGTTCGATTCATAGTTGTGACCGTTATCTTTTTCTGTTTCATGTTCAGCTTACATTTATTAATATTATCTTCTTTTTCAATGATATATTACATTGATGAGTATAACCTTCAAAAGAAGTTAAGGAATAAGTTATTCCTGAATTTACATTAGATTTCTTAATACGATTTGTAAACTTTTCATGACTGTACAAGTATAATAAAGGTAATAGTAGCTTTTGCGCACTTGAGGTTATTTTCTCACAGAAACGGAGCTGTAAAAATAATTCAGTTATAGTTATACGGCGTTGACGTACAGAAGAATTCCGAATTAATAAATTAAACACTCTTTTTCCGATATATTTTTTCTTTAATTGAATTCAATCGTCATATTAGATAGGCGTGCGTTATATTAACAGTTAAATGATTATTTCAAAGCTCCGTAATCTCACGATGGAATGACAATATTGAAATGAATCGCCGATACAATATTTAATTTGCATTCGTTTGTTGAATGAATTGAGTTTTATAAGGACAATGAAACAAAAACGGCGCTATATAAATTAGCCAAATATTAAAACCATTTATTTTCGTATTCCGTACGTACTGCACAGCCAACAATAAAAAATTATTCTTCTTAATATTATAAAACAAAATATTTTTATTAACTCTGTATATGCACGCAAGGATTATAAATTGTGTTACGTTCGACCTTAAGGGAAAACGTAACATACGTTATGAACTACGCGTTCATAAATGGCATTAATTTAAAAAAATACACCTTTCACAAGCTAAGCTTTAAAAAATTAAGACGAATTATTTATTTACGCCCGTACATACGTAATATGAACAAATACTTTTGTCTGTATAAAAACTCAATTCTTTCTATAAAGGCACACAAATACAATATTGGATTGCAAAACAAATAATTTATTTTTTACTTTTTAATCATCAACCTAACTAGGAAAAGCCTGTATCGAGGTTGATAATTTTACAAAATAACATAAAATTATATTGAAAGAACAATACTGTTGCATGAATAATGGGTACCTACTAAGCTGAAGGAACCTATTTCAAGAAAGTAGTAAGCATGTAGGGTGACCATGTGAAATAACATATTTTAATTCGTCTTTTTAAGCACAACTCCCAAAAAGTGTATTTTCATAAAATAATTAAACTAACGCCATCTATGAACGCATAGATTATAATGTAAGTTACATTTACCCTTAAGGTTAAACGCAACGCTCGTTGTATTCTACGTGTTCACAGATGGCGTTAATTAATTAATTTTGTTTAAATACACTTTTGCAAGGTATTGCTTTACAGTATTAAGACAAATTATTTGTTTGCGCCCTCATATACGCAATATGAATATGAATAAATAGTTTTGTCCATATAAAAACTCAATTCTATCGAGAAAGGCATACAAATACAATATTGGATTGAATCATCGGTAAAATATTGTATTTGTGTGCCTTTCTCGAAAGAATTAAGTCTTTACACGAACAAAACTATTGATTCATATTCATATTGCGTATATACGGGCGCAAACAAATGATTTGTCTTAATATTGTAAAGCAATACCTTGCAAAAGCGTTTTTAAACAAAATCAATTAATTAACGCCATCTGTGAACACGTAGAATACAACGAGCGTTGCGTTTAACCTTAACCTGTAAAGTTCAGTTACAAACTTGTGTTCGAGGGTTTTCAGTGCTACTGAATATAGATTTCTGCTTTGTAGTTAACCCCTCAGGCTAATTTGTTCGCTTTTAGGTGTACAGCTCATTTATGTAGGTCGCATGTAAATTTTAGTGTCTCCCCTACTGTTATGGTTAAATTAAATATAGTCTAAATGGTGTTAGAAAGAGAAAACATCACGCTTTATATTCAAATGTAGAAGATAAAGACAGAGGAATTAAAATGTTCACCTCTAAGAAATCAAAGATTTCGACCGCAATTTTAGAAAAATTGATGAATGTATTAATTATTTTTATATTAAAAGAAAAAAGTAGTTGACAATAACGATTATAAATGTCCAATAATGTTGTGTTCGCACAAACAGGTCTCCAACTCGTCGTGGAAGCAGTTTTATAAATAATAGATTATTTTAGATTAATCAGGGATTTATTAATACTCCGCGTATTGTATTGGTGACTCGATAGTCGACCTAGCTATAAGCTTGCTAATTGGAATCTCTGGCAGTGAGATACTCTGAGAGCCTTCCCACTGGCCCTGGCGACAACTGGCCACTGGCTCCATCTTGCAGACTTCCACGCAAGCTCTATGCACTGCCATCTGTGCGTGCATCTATGAAGCTCTTACTTCCTAACAAATAACATGTGTGTGTTTCTGTTTTTTCGTTATCAATAAGTTAGTTAGAAAATCCGTATGGTAAAACGTTCTTTATGTTTTTATTCAAAATTTCAATATTTCAAAAATAAAACGTATACTTCTAATAATACAATTTGAAAGCGTTCTTCATCACCTTTTAAAAACAGTTTCTAATTTTCGTACGCGTTCAGAAATATTCCATTTATTTGATTTTTTTTTGAAACTGGAAATACTCTGAACTTTTGACAGAATATGCCAGAGCCCTCAGGGGTTAAAATGTATTCATATAAATTTGCAAGTTAAGACTTTGCAAAGACAAAGCAGCTTACAATTTTCATTATTTGAGATTGCGAATATTTGACATTTTACGAGGGATGAAGTCAAAGTTTTCCCAATAGTTGTTCTGCCTTCAAGGTGTAACATAAACCTAGAATGAGGAGCTGCCTCGTCCCTACAGAAGATTACCTAATACCTACTAATAGTGTAAATGTTCCAAGTTCACGTTACCGTAACTTACAAAGTTGAAAAATAGACAAAATTGAAATTTATGGCAGCTCCCCACCCTAACGACCAACGAGCGACGGGTGAAAACTAAATAGAACGCCGCTGAAAACTGTATGAAAAGACTATTATTTTTTGTGATTATTATTTCGCTAAAAATTAAGTGGTTTTAAGGGAGCAATCTTGGTACATAAATTATGTGAATAAAATTTCTCACACTGTGCAATTATTTCAATCTGCTTGATCTGTTGCGAAAATTGTTTAATTATGATAACTTGCATATTACCTATAACATCAAAGAACACCATCATGGCTCTTAAGGCGATGCACTACGTAGTAATTTAAAATCATGTGTTTTTTTGTTTGAAAATTTGGTCGTCTAGAATTTTTTCAGATTCTTTAATTAAATACTGCGAGTAGAATACATCCTGGCCTTTGAAATGATCGAGGATTTTTTAGATACGTCTTTTTATAAGCCCAGAAAAAAATAATGTGAAGCCTATGAAGATTGCTTTAAAGTTGAAAATCTCCTACTTACAAAACCATTTTTGGTTATGGTTTGATTGTATAATGTGGCAAATTAAGTTATTTATAAAGTAATCGAAAAAAATTTAAATATTTGTGCCTGGACATTCACAAAATAAAATAAAAGGCACTTTTTGGCCATGTTTTTTCTTGCATAAATCAAAACAGGTGGATGGTGTGAAGCGGGAATTTAAGCCTTATCGCCATCTACGTAAGGTGTGTTATTGATAGCGGCTCGATTCAAAATATTACACGACGTAGTGCATCGCCTTAAACATGGGTTCTTAACCAGCAGTCAACGAACTTCTTGACGATTTTGAAATTACATTAAATTTAGATAGCATTTCGTACGTAGGTAATTCAATCTAATAACACCTGGAAAGAACTGCACTCTAGGAATATTCATGTACTAGCTGTACCCCGCCACGCGTTGCTGGGGCTTAGTCTATCTGCGTAGATGGCGCTGTTTTTTATTAACATTATTTCACCTGTCACGGGTGACATCTATATAATACAGGTAAATAAAAACACACGCGTATTAGAATGCAACGTTGTATCAAAATTTCAAAGCAATCGGTGACGAACTTTTCAGATTTTGAACAATTACATTTTTATTTATGTAGAATATTATATAGATTGAAGATTAATGTTTATTGCTGACAAATGATTCAGTGATATTTTGCTGTTATTGAAATAACAAATTGTGTCTACTTGATTACTGTGAGAAACAAATATTTAATAATTGAAAACAATATTAGCGACTCTTAAACGAATACTTGATTTAGAAAAATCAGAAAAAGATTCGGTCGCATGTAGGAATTGGACCCAGGACCGCAGCCTTGAGCTAATCAATGAGCAAGGCAAATCAATTTCCTTAAAATAAACAAAAATCATCATGAGAACCTGTTTAATACAAATTAGATTGGGAACGAGTATGAAATGATTTTTTTATTAAAATGCTTAGGCTTTGGAATAACAAAGCTTTAATTCCCTTATCAACTACCGGTACATAAGTATCACTAGTTCTCTAAATAACAATATTATATTTTACAAGCTAGAAGGTTTATTGCCTAGTTTTGAGTTAACAGCCGACCTCTGTCCGGTGTTGGGTAAAACACTAAAACAAGTTAAAGGCTCCCGAGAGATTTACCCTATAATTATGACTTTATACAACACTATTGCATAATATTAATGATTATTAATACGAATATTTATAGCTGCCACACGCGGCGAAATGGACAAAAGAGGGTCACCGGATAACTCATCAAAATGGCAATTTAACACACCTATAAAGAGTGTTATAAAGTTATGAAAAATTATGAAACAAAAACTAGGTTAAATAGGTTACATATGTAACTATTTAACCTAGTTTTTGTTTTATCACTTTTAATGACTTTATATCACCTTTTAAAGGTGTGTTGAATTGCAATTTTGAGGAGTTATCATGGAACCATCTTCCATTAATCTTTATAACGAATTGGTTTACATTATGAATACAAAAAAATATGCTTTAGATAAACTACAGCTTTTTCTATCGTTTCCCTTGAGTAGAATTCAAATTAAAAAATATATTTACTCGATATAGAACATAAATATTAACTACAAAAAAAAATATTTTTTCAATAGAAATGTATGAACGCATAAATGAAACTACTTTAAAAAACACAAAATTATGGCTAAGATGATATGTGACAATTTCCCTTGATTGACTTTTTTACTTTCTTATTAAACTTTTTACAAAATAAATAAAAACCACTTTTGCGCTTGAAATCGAGCGTTTCTTGACTCCGTTCGCCAAGCGATTTTAATGCCTATTACCTATATTCTCGACGATAGAAGGTATACCAAGAATTTACACATTTTTGGCTTGTAGCCTCCTCTTAAGCTTCCATGTATGTTATCTTTGATTGTATGTTGGTTACTGATCATGTGCATAGTAAATGGACATATAAAAATAAAGGAAGGAGGAATTCAAAGTCACGTCATTCGTAACCGGTGATTTTTTGTAAGTAAAACGACAAGTGTTTTCACCTTCAAAATTCACATTCACCTTCAACACCTGCGAGCAAGAATAAAAAAATGTCTTTTTGTTGTTATTTTCTTTTCCTTTTTGATATCAGGTGGGGAGTATTCCCTTGATATCATCATCCCGAGCCGCCTCCGGGTTAAATAATGGATTTTCCTCTCGCGTTAAAAAACATTATAGGAAAATCCCTTTCTACACCACACCGCGGGGCACGGATTACAATATTCTTGCAATGATTGATTAATAGCCAAATCGCTGATCCGCCCTACCATTCTGCCGCCCTACATCGCGCCCTACCGCCTGCACCCCCTCTCCCTCGAGAGAGAGAGGAAACATATTTCACCGGTGACGGTGAGCCTTCAGAAAAAGTATGGATGTTTCCATCAAAAACTTATAATAAATAAATTATTCTTTAAAAACAAACAGAAAAAACTGAAAACACTCCATCTAACCACTGAAGAAATAAATAGAAGTGTGATGTGAGCGAGTTCGTATTTCCGTAGTAAGTAAACCATTTTCTTATTTCGTTTAATTTAATTAATTATTCACGGAGAGCCGCGGACCTTTCTTTATTTCTCTAGTTATCCGGTCCTCAGTTTAGTGAGTAACGCGTCAAATATATCAGGTGCCTTGACTCTGTGCCTTGACTCTGTCTGTTTGATAGATTCTTCTCCCTCAACAAACGGATTGCACACCTTAGAGAACAGGCGGCGGGTAGGTGTGCTGTCCTTTTTCTACTGGTATTACAATGTAAGACGCTCCGATAAACTAGCGTAATTGATTCGGCACCTATGGCACATATGTACACTATTGACATTAAATTCAATGACGATGGACTTCCTGTGTGGGTTAATATAAGAAAAGGTAGATTGTTTATAACCCATTTTGAATGGTTATCTCTTTAACCCTTGAGACGTTGTTGATTTGCACGGATCGAACCTTCTACAAGCTTCCATTTTTTCAAAGACAATAACAAGCACTATTTCGTTCTCTTTCTGACATAAGAGAAATAATTAATTTTTATATGAGAGGAAGAGAGATATATGCATTTTAATAATGTGCGGTCGTTCTGGGACAAATATGGTCTTAGGAGAGTATAATGCGCGCACGGCATTTGGGACTGTTTGGGTCTTAGAAGGTCCCAAGGGTTAAGGAGAGCCGCGGACTGACTATAATACAGGCACAGGTCAACTTGCGTTCTGTGTTACTTAATCATTGTAGATCGTCTTTTACTTCTCCCACCTTCTACATTGCCAGAAATCAATAACGTCTTCAGGTTCGAGTTCTCAGTTTGGCAAGCAAATCCAAAGTATCTTAACCTACTGCCGAGTGCGCTTTGTAAGTAACACAACGTCCGGATAACTTATATAGTTTTTTTAGGTACATTGTAGGCAGACAGTTGATAGCCATTTTCGGATGCCTAAATCTTTCAGACCTGTAATCAGAAGGAGTCTCTCTGGTTCATTTCGCTAACTAGTATCCACGTATCCATACCGTTTAGAAATATGCGGAAAAATAAGCGCACCGACAAGTTTTATTGTATCGGTGGTTTTCGTTACACCGATAAACAAATTATAATTATTTATTTATTTACTCCCTTTTTCGGGGCTTTTACAACAATAAATTTAAACAGTCAAAAAACACGGAGATGAAGAAATCAGCAAACACGGAGATGTGGAAATTAACAAACATACCAAGTCAACAAACTGAAGATAAAAAAAATCAACAAACATGAAGACGAGAAAATCAGCAAACATGAATAAGGAAATGAACAAAACATGGAGATAAAGAAATCTACAAACATAAAGATGAGGAAATCAAAAAACATGAAGATGAGGAAATTATGATCAGTCATAAATAAAATACTACAAATTTCTG
Organism: Hesperophylax consimilis; assembly: GCF_061612785.1. NCBI lineage: Eukaryota > Metazoa > Arthropoda > Insecta > Trichoptera > Limnephilidae > Hesperophylax > Hesperophylax consimilis. The sequence continues at coordinate 40,705,172 of NC_142836.1, read as the reverse complement.
TAAATTGGTGTAAAATCTGGCTCAGGAATTCAAATATCTGCGAAATTAAATGCAAAGCGAGTGGATTCACTTCTAAAGATTATTTGTTCAGCGCATCTCACCAATATTATAAAGTGTTGTGTCATCGGGAGGAGATACTTTTGTCTACGAAGTCAACAAGAATATTATAGATTATTTGAAGAAAGCGAGATATTTATTATTTGTTTTGCTTTGTGGATTTATAGTATTATTTTGTATTCCCGCTGATTCAACATAAATAATTCCCAAGTTTGTTTAGTCTGGAGTCCATGGGGCTGTGATTGCATTTATAGGTGGGGGAAACTTTTCCTATTATCTTTGCTCCTTCCCGAAAGGATTAATATGATATAATATTAGATCTGTTGATAGATTTCGCAAAGTCCTATATTTATATATACATACTTTTATATTACGAGTACGTCTCATTTTAAAAACATTCCATATTAAATTTATCTTTTAAACATTGTTCTGTTTTTCTTCGTGAAATAAAAACAATACAACGTTCAGTTTTGTATATTCCTTACAATGACGGTTAAACTAACATTTTGTTATGTTGCGAACTAAAAATATGTGCGTTGACCAAGAAAGAACAAAGAAAATAGCAGTATCTACAAATTTCAAGATGTCAGATATTACCTACTATTTATTCGTTTAGTGAAACGTTTATACTTATTATTATTTAAAAAAAAACCCTTTTACCTGAAAATATATGCGTTTACCTAAAATGTATACACTGAAAAATCTCTGTACATTTCTTGATGCCAGAGATCATCGTTCGTTAGTTTTTTTTTTGTATTGAAACATACTTATAGATTTTCTGCTTTATTGTAAATGACATTACAAGCTAAAATTAGTTCCATTGGCCTAAGCATTTTACGTATAAAAAAGTGGAACAACTTTCATGACGCAAGAGTTTAATGGTTTTAAGTAGGACAAGCAAACAGATAAACTACTTTATAGTCAAAATAACTTTTTAAAATATATCATATGACTACGTAAAGAGATTTACTAATAAAATTGCCCCAGGCAGTGTTTACGGTTTCAAGCAAGTACTGAAAACACCCTCCACGATCCGCCCACTTTATATGGGCAAGCAAAACAAAACACTCGTTCATATATCATCGTAACGACCCTCTGCAATTTTATTTTCGCAAAACGTTTATTTTTCATCACGCTGAAAATGTTTATTTTGTCAGCTTTCTACTAACAAACATCAAAATTGAATAACCCGTTAAAACAATTTATTTATTTACAATGTTATTTTACAGCGATATATCTCAAAGGGGTATTTTCGCAAATGACGGAAATATTCCACTGTTGTTAGCTTTATTTTTTATCTGATTGTAATTTTTATTTAAAAAAAATAATAATATTAATTTTTATTTCATTCTAAACACCTGCTGAACTGCCAAATCATTTTGTCAACAGGTTATTTTTAGAGTAATTATTATAATGCCAAAGCATAAATATAAGGACAAATTACATTATAGTAGAAAGATGTTTTAAGTGATTACAGGACAAATATATAAAATACGTAGATAGATAGATAGATATATCATAGGCAACATACTCATATAATACACAGATACTCATAGGCATATTTATACATCACACAGACATACATGTCCATCTAATATGTATGTATTTTCACTTTAAAACTTCACATTGTACCTTCCATTTTAAATTTAAAACTTCGCTTTGAAAATTATCACTTTAAACAATCAATTTTTAAAAAATTCATTTTACAAATTTACAGAAGTAAATTTTATATATGAGTTATCCTCTTCTAAATATAAGCATCTGCTTTATCGGGAGAGTATATATGATACATTATAAATAAATAAAAAATATGGTGTAATGAAATTTGTGGAATAATAAAAATTTAAAAATAAAACTATCAAATTAATCAATTTCAACATATAGACATGACGTAGGCAGGTTAGATAAATATACATAATATTATATAAAAAAATGATGCCTTCTCGAATTCTAGAAACTAATTTGATAACTGTACATTAATATTAATGTATCCCCTTACTAATAAAAGCTTTTTCAAACTGCAGAAAACTGATAAACAACCATATTTTTATCGTAAATGGCTGCCATTGATTTTAAAAATTATCTAAAATAGTAGATTCCTGATGTCTATGAGATTTACAAACGTTTTGATTTGGCTATAACCCCATAAAATACAAAGTCCCCATCAAGCGTAGACTGGCGTGACGTCAAAAACGACCTCCTTATGAACATATTTATAAAGTTTTGGCGGCAAATAAAAAATTAGCATATTTTACATCGTCGCAGAAATTGTCAACATGAAAATAAATTACGAAAATGCCGTCATGATCGTAATCTTTTTGACGATAAAAGAGAGATTAACTAACTAACCATCACGCTGTTTCTCCGCAGGGGTAGGCAGAGAGGACGGACCGCCAAACAGCTCGGTCTTGGCACACACTTCTTGCCTCATTCACATTCATACATCGTCTCATACATACTCTTCTATTATTTTGACTCTTGACATGGCCTGACTCAAGCATCCGATTCACTTGATCCTGCCATGTCTTCCTCGGGCGTCCCCGACTTCTGCTACCATTCACATTTGCATCGTATATTCTCCTTACACTCCTTTCTTCGCTCATTCGCTTTACATGCCCAAACCATCTAATCGTCCCTTTATTGATCTTACTCATTACGCTTCCACCAGCCTTGCACTCTTTCATTCCTCGCAATTCCTCACAAGATCATACATGGTTTTACTACACATACGCCTCAGGGATCTTATTTCAACAGCATTCAATCTACTTTCATCCTTTCTTTGCTAGTTCCATGACTCACTTCCATACATACAGGGTAGGTACCATTGAGTTTAGCTTTCTCAAATTTTGTTTTTTTTTATAAACATTCACGGGAATTTTAACGATACGGCAAACCACGATGAAAAACATATCTCGAAACTGAAATTATTTTGTTAATATTAATGTATTGTATAGAAATGAGTGACATCTATTGAAAAACAATAAAATCATTTGCTGTATAAAAATATTAGCTCTGTAAATACCGCGGTTACGAACGGGGGAAGTATTGAAATAATATTAAATATATCTCTTCAAATTGGCCGCATTTTGGCCAGTGTATGCTCGCACGATTTACGAATTGGCCAAATATGATTTCCAGTGGAGTACAATAATTAAATTAACGACATCTATGAACTTACGATACGTGTACGCTTATTAATTTGAACTTGGCAAACTTCAAACGCCGTATTTACCTAGTATGTTTCAATAAAAATGTCCTGCAAGTCTTTGGGCTTTTAAACAAAATGAAATACAATATAATACATTGTGAATGGGTCACAGAAAATAAAACACGAAATGACAGCCTGGGCGCCTGACAATTAATTATTCTGGTGTGCAAACGAAAATAGCACAGCTGTACCGTTTTTAAACCGAATGTTGTATTTAATTACGGCGATGCTGGAATTGTTATGCACTCGGAACAACTAATATCACTCCATTTCTAAAATATAAAATATTTTAAATTATAATATAATTAATAATTAATTATAATAACTCATCTCAATTAGTTTCCTTAAGTAACATTCCATTCTTCAAATAAGTTTAAAATCATTTTATTTTTAATTACCTACATACTGTAATAAAACAATGTACACTCCATTTCCAGCCACAAGCTTATGATTCTATGGAAGAGGGGTCTTGAAATATTTGATCATATATTGTAACAAATAAACAAAAATGTACTTATATAATAAAAAAATATAAAAAAATATATAACGTATGAAATATTGCTAATTTATTAAGGCCGGGTTGTTTCTCGGAGACTTCAAGTTCTGTAAAAGATTTTTTCAAGTTCTGTTTTTATTTCAGTTTTGTCAAGTAACTAGCCTATAATAATATAATAACAAAACTTGAATAGGACTTTCACAGAACCCGAAAACGAACGTTGAAATTTGATGAATTGTTCAAATTCTCCGAAACTCGAAAAACTTCAAATTATTCGTAATCCTATTACAAACGGGTCTGTAGGCCCATAACGAATGAATTGATAGTTTTTACTTTTATTAAAAAACGAATGTATTGACGCGACGTCAGAACACGTGTTCATAAAAATCATTATATTTTCGCATTTCGTCATTAAGTATTAACAAGGCAAAGGCAGGTGCACGAACACTTGTTCCGATATATTCGGAAAATATTAACATTTTATTAGGAAACGGCCCGCTGTCCCATTTTTAACAGGATTTTAATAAATCAGCAATACAAATTTTCTCCGTTTGGCATAGAGGATGGACCACCACACTATACTTGTCTTACCGCACACTCCTAAATTAATTCAAATTCGTACATCGTCTCATTCATACTCTTCTGTTAGTAGGACTTAGACATGAGCCTAGACAAGTTTTGATTCACTTGATCGTCCCAAGTCTTCCTTAAAAGTCTTCCGCATGATTTATTATTCCAACACTATTGCCTCCGTCCTTTATTATCATGTGAATAACACGCAAGAGTCCCAAGTGCTCCAACTGCCCGAAGCCAGTAAGATTACGGCATTCCCGGCATTAACGGCTTCTGTTGGGTGGTTACGATCTTCATCTAAGAATCCGGAACTCTCCATTATTTCACAATTTATGCATTTTAAATAATGTATATATGATTTTTGCAGCACGATCCACAGTGATAGATATTTTCAGTATCGCCCGGGTGAAAAACCACCTTTCAGAAAATAAACTATGCTTCAAATAGCTTTAGTCATGTTTGGTGACCAGATCTGAAGAGCCAAGTACTTCCCCATATACTTCCTTGGCCCACCACATACCTACCCCAAATGGATATACCATAGCCATGTTCGTGTTCCAGACGATTGGGAGCAGTTGGGATTTTTGAGCGGTACTCAAATAAAATAAAATTACCAATTATTTGGGTATGTTGCAGGGGAGATGGGGAGAGGAAGTTTTGGATGGGGGTTTCAAAAATCTTTTTATAATGAACTTCAGCAAGTTTCAAACATCGGTGCCACGAACTAAATAGACACAACTGTATTTTTTTAGCATTTTCACTGTAGGAAAAAAGCAAATAAACCTTTATTTAACGGGCGCCCTTTTTAATGGCTAAACGCACTACTACTTGGTCATAAAGAACCGAAAGCTCGTTAAAATAATATCTCAAGCTTAGAATATCTAAACTTTCTACAAAGTATCTCTTATCTACTTAGCAAATCTCATTCGAACCTTTCTCACAGGAGTTTTCAACATTTTTATACAGCAAAAACATTTATGAAGTTTTAGTCCAACGCAACTTAAAGCAATTTGTGGGGAATGAAGTATTCAGAGGTACATACATATTCACGACAAGATAACCTTAATTTCTTCCCCAAGTAACCCCCCCCCAAACGTAGCAACGTAAGGAAATTCTGTTAAAAATATTTTTAAGAAAAGAAAATAATAAAATTTGTGGTGTAATCCACCGTCATCTTAAAATTGTTTATTACCTTTTATTCGTGTTAGAATTTAAATAAATGAATATGTTTTTCGATACGTAAATTTATCCCCGCAGAATTGATAATCCAATAGGAGTGAGATGTGGACCTCTACACAAAGTAAGCTCTACAGTTAAAATTATCGTAATTCTTTTTACAGGGTTTTCCAATAAGAGGTGTTATTTTGAATAGCCCGCTATTTCGGTAGATGTTACTTTTGAAGCTGTCATTTTTTGACATTTGACAAGTAGAAACTACGCCATTAATAAAAATGGAACGATACACGCTTCAACAACGGATTCAAATTATTAAAATTCACTATTATTAATTATTCGAATTCCATCGAAAAATCATATTGAGTGATGAGGCCCATTTCCACCTCGGTGGCTTCGTCTACAAGCAAAATTGTCGCATCTGGGGCTCGGAAAACCCAAGACTTATTGTTGAAAAGCCTCTCTATCCTAATGTGTGACTGTTTGGTGCGTTTTATGGTCTGGCGGAGTCATTGGACCTTACTTTTTCGAAAATGAGGCTGGAGCAACAGTTACGGTGAATGGATTGCGCTATCGAGAGATGATTAATGATTTTTTATGGCCGGAATTGGATGGTATTGATCTTGACAACGTTTAATTTCAAGAAGACGGCGCTACGTGTCACACAAGCAACGAAATCATTGATCTTTTACGGGAAAAGTTTCTTTGAATATCAAAATAACACCTCTTATTGGAAAACCCTGTAAAACAGATTGTCAGATTTTTAAAGGTCCTATTTATCGAAACTTCCTATGATCATGATTATAGTGCATAACTCTATTGATAGCCCATCCCTTTTGGAATGCTACGGATCATACGTGATACCATCGTTGTTAAAGATACCACACGGCAGAACATATGTTCTAGCACAGCATAGCGCGATATCATAAATGGTCAATTAAATAAAATTTCCTTAAAGAACCTTAATATTTTGTAGAGCTACTTATCTTCCCAATTTTAAAGAATTTAAAAATAAAAAAATATATTTCTTATTTTAAAAATATAAATGGTTGCTATTTTTAAGTGAATACCGCACAGGAGTTACAACTGCTCCCAACCATCTAGAGCCAGTGAGACTATGGCGTCCCCAATTGGAGTATAATATAAGGTTGAAGCTATTGGGGTGGGGAAGGAGATGGGGTAGAGGAAGGTGGGGAAGTACCTGGCTATTCGGATCTGGTTACTAAACACGGCTAAAGACATGTCAAGCAATGTTTCAATTCTGAATGGTGGTCTTACATCAGGGCGATCTGATCATCCACTCCAGAACGTTCTGCAAATATATGAAATTGTTTTTATATGAATAAATTGTGAAATAAGGTTCCCTAAGGTTTTTGATATTTCATCAAAATGAATATTCAACACACCTTTAAAAAGTGATAAAGAGTCAGTAAAAGTGATGAAACAAAAACTAGGTTTAATAGTTACTTATGTAACCTATTTAACCTAATTTTTGTTGTATCACTTTTCATGACTTTATATCACTTTTTGGAGGCGTGATGAATTGTCGTTTCCATTTCCCTTACATTATAATGTATGTATACTGGCGACATCTGATTTTTTCATATCGGTATAGATCATCCTTCTTGAGATATAATTTTCAGTGTTTTTTACCTGTGGGCATGATTTCTTAGATAATATATATTTTGTAAACGGCCTTATTGTAGTAACCAGCGGGGAGCATCTCTTTGTTGTATTTTTACGTATCTTAATGTATTTTCGACGCAAACTTTCCGCTGAATCATTTAAAATTCTTCCGTTGATATGAAAATCGTATTATATGTCAACAAATTTCGAAAATGACTATGGATTCAAGCTTCTTTTTTCGTTTAAAGCGTATGTATATAAAATGATCAAAGTCTGTGACTATCACATAAATCATAAAATAGGCGTAAAATCTTCGAAATGTAAACATTGCATATTTATTAAGTATATTTTAGTTTGTTGTTCTTCTTCTTATGGCGGAGGAAATTTGGAAGAAGTCAAAGTGAACAGTGTATGTTACATATTTCTGGTTTTTAGGATGTCAAAGACCGTGAGAAAGATTTTTGTTACTTAGACCATTTTATCTTGGAACAGTCGATCTTAAGAATCACCTTTGACACCCTCCGTGGTCGAGGGGTAAGGCTCTCGACTATCAAGCACAAGATCGCGGGTTCATATCCCGGCGAGCACAAATAGATTTTATTTGATTAATTTGTGTTATTTTACAAATTACTCTTTTGAAACGTTGCTTGAATCGGCTTTGGCCGTGTTTGTGACAAGATTTGAATAGCCAGGTACTTCTCTTCTTCGTCTTCCCCATCTCCTTCCGCTCCCCTCTAACTTCAGAATCACAATTTTACTCTTACTCCAGACGGTATGGAGCAGTTGGGACTCTTGTGCAATTTCACCTAAAAATTAAAATTTAAAAAAAAACATCATGATCGTGTGAACAAAGGTGCTTTATTCGGTATTCACTACAATATTTGCTAATAGTTTGAACTTGTTTTAGTGCGTGCTGTTCGGAACCTTCATCATCTGGTTCGCCTCCATCACCATCAACCTGGGTCCTACCTTCCTGTCGGGCGCGCTGGCGGCGAGCGCGGATAGCGGGCCGCGCGCGCCCTCGTGTCCGCTCGTGCACGGCCCCTACCGACACTACGTGCTCAACGTGCTCTGGATCGCTATCAACCTCATCTGCGTCACCCTCACTCTCTTCCACCTCAGGAAGCTGCACAGGGACCTCACCAAGGTATGGACATCCTATTAAACACTAACCACACGGTAGACTGTGTTAAATTGTTCATTATTCAAGGAATGGTCACCCTGTAAACTATTATGTATACATAACCTACACTGCACACATATTAGACTGTGTTAGATTGTCAAATATTTATGTTATGGACACCCCATACACTATAATGAATACTTCTACGATACCTACACACATGGTAGACTGTGTTGGATTGTTCATTATTAAAGGTATGGACAACTTATTAAATATAATCTATACATTTCATGTATGGTAGACTGTGTTAGATTGTTCATTATTCAAGGTATGAACAACTTATTAAATATAATGTATACATTTAATATATGGTAGACTGTGTTAGATTGTTCATTATTCAAGGTATGAACAACTTATTAAATATAATGTATACATTTAATATATGGTAGACTGTGTTAGATTGTTCATTATTCAAGGTATGAACACCCTACACACTATAACGTACACATTACGCTACAAACATGGTAGACTGTGTTAGATTTGTCATTATTGAAGGTATGAACCGTTATTGAAGAAATGGTCACCCTGTACAATATAATGTATGCATTTAATGTATGGTAGACTGTGTTGATTGTTTATTATTAAAAAAATGTATGTACACCCTATACACTATAATGTATGCATTACACTACACACATGGTATACTGTGTCAGATTGTTTACTATTCAAGGTGTGGACACCCTATACACAGTGGCGGTTTTCTCTAAAGTGCGTTTGTGCGGCGAACCCCCATTAAAAAGATGAGAAAATAAAACAAACTTGTTTTATAATAATATAAGCACATTATAGATAGCACGCTATTAAAATTTCGCCTTCAAAACCCGCGCCACCGAAAAATACGATACATATTCCAAATTTTGTGCGAGTTGAAATCCGCGCCAAACTCTTCATACAAAAGAATTTTAGCCGGTACAGATCCCTATGACGGTGACATATACAAAATTTGGTCTTTCTTTGCAAAAGTAAGACAAATTGTGTGCGCCGAACACGCGTTATGTTATCACGTGACCTCCGAACATTGACGAATGTAACCGAAGAAACCCGAGAACTTCGCGGTCGACGTTTGACCTTTAGGGAAGCAAGTGTTATTTTTTATGTTATATTATGGTATTTAACTTTGTAGTCATTTTTGTACATATTTTTGTTTTCTTGTTTCTGCATTTCTCCAACCGTTTGCTTATGGCATTTGCAAATCTACTACCTATTGAAGTAGACTTAGTAAATTTATTTCGTGCCACCTTTATTTGTTTTTTTTTTAATGTTTTAAATATCTATTATATGTATATTCTACGAAATTATTCTTCTCGAAAAAACAATAATAATTAGCAACATACATTGAGTGCTATAAAAACATTAAACAATTTAATTCCTATAAAACTTTTCTCATTATCTAATATTTGTGTCTAGTGAAGTGATTTAAAAACAATAATATGTAGGTACCCCTCCCACTAACTTTATTTAAGTTGTGTGACTGCTGCCGTATTCGACTATTTGACGAAGGACAACAGTAAGTAAATTTTAATTAGATATGTTTTTCTTCTCTTGAATTTCTGAACCCCCTGTTAAAAAGACCACGAACCGCCACTGCCTATACATAATAAAGAATACATTACACTACACATATGGTAGACTGTGTTAGATTGTTCATTATTGTTCACTTGTTCGTCTGGTGTAGACTAGAGATTAGTTTAGTTCTGTGGAAGCTCGTATAGAAAGTTTGTAATGAAAGTTCTAAAAGTTTGCAAGGTGCTTAGTATCTTATTATGCCTGGTCTGTGCTCTCGGCGAGATTACTCGAGGGAGTCTTCTGGCGAGAAAGCAGAAACAAACGTTCGTGTTACCTCATCTGCGCTTTGTCCTTCGCCGATTTTTGTATTAGATTCAAAGGACACGAGGTAAGCTATCACCATGGATAGGTAATATTGTGAAGGGAGTAACTGTAATAGGTAACAAATGGAGTTTTTACATTTACAATTATAATCGAAACAACAACTGCAGATACCATACGACAGTCACCGAAGAGATTAAAAAAGATAGATGCGTGGTTTTTGGCGTGACTGTACTCGAAATAAGGTTATTTTGATCTTACTTCGGCTGAAACTGGACAAATATTTAAAATTACCTAATTTCCTTCTTGATGAGAAAATCTTCCTTGACCTGTCTGGGGCCTAGGAGTCGAAAGGTCTTCTTTAAAATCGGTATATTACATACTTCTATCGATTTATCTGTTCATTGGCGAGAGTAAAGACTTGATTCCAGAGAAAAAACTAGCTGAAAAGTGCGTAGAGCAAGCCCAATGTATCAAAAAGTTCGATATCTTAACTATACGTTCCAACTCTAATCTGTATCGGACAAATTTAATAATACTGTGCTCTGATCATAGATGTAATATATTTAGATGAGTTGATTTCACTTTATTATTCACAATTGACCTTCGACGCACTAACTAAAACTATCGAATACTGTCTTCGCGCAAAGCTTATCGTGCAACACGTTTTGACAGGATATATTAGTACGCAATAGTGCATCTAATTGTACAGCTCTATGGTTCTGATTCGTATTGTGAGGTTTTTTGCAACTATTAACGTCTGATAGTGTCTAAAATGACTAACTTAATTACTAACATGTCACGCTATTCCATAATTAATTATTAAATAAGAAATCAAAAACCATTAGACGAGACACTCTTCGTGTATTCACAGACTAGAGCTATTCGTGTTTTCGTACCGAGATGTCTCATAATTCATCATCCATCAGTTTGAAGTGTCTCATCACTGAACCATACTCCGAAATTCTGCAAGGTATTCTATAAAAGATGATTTCTATGTTCTCGATTAAAAAGGTTTGTGATCGGAACATTAATTTTTACTTAATATTTTATCGGAACAGAATTTTTAATCTATAAGTACATTAATTTCAGATCTGCTTATACAAACAAAAATATTTTATTGTGTTCTTTGGTGTACCTACGTATATTACTATACTTACTTATATAATGTATTAGCTGTCTTGTACCAAAACCTCCTAGATCAAAAGGCCGGGACACTCATTCAAAGCAGCCTCCTAACTTGTATGGGATTTTACAAAAAATGTTGATTAATTTTTTTTCTTCATTTTATTCTTATTTATTAAAAGATCTTAGAATGTCGGCCTTGTGATCTATGAGGTTTTGCTTGTACCTGGAGTGGTTCGGAGTTATGGATGGTTTGGATAAGAGTTGAATTTAATGTAGTTCTCCTTTTTACCGCCAGTATTCAAAGCAGCACAACTCTGACTGTAGAACGGCGAAAAAGCCTTAATGAAGCTCTCCTTAAAGACATTTTTATGAAACATATTATTTGTCATTTTTCAAAAATGTAAAAATGTACACGGTATCCGGAAACTCGTGGTACAAGCAGGAAAGTAGTGGATCTAAATCACATTTGGAATTGATTTCGTGCCATAATTTTTTGATTTGAGCTTTCTTTGAGTCCGCAGTGGGAATTGTTTTGAAAAATTTTGGAAAAAAATCGGTCGGGATTAATATCGGCTGTTTGATTGTTTTAAAATTTGTCAAAAAGTGAACTTGGCTGAAAAGTAAAAAAAAAATGTAATTAGGTTTTTGGGCCTTTCTACGTGATTTAGATTCTCAACAACGTGTATTTATTTATTTATGTCTACTCTTGAATACACATTTTACAAATGATTACAGTGGTTTATGTTGTAGTACAGAGAAAAAAGTAGAGAAAAAAGGTATAAAAAATAAATAACATAGGTTGATGTAGGTAAAACTGTGTGTGGGTGATTTTGTATGTTACGTGAACACCTCACTAGGAGAACCTGTGCTGAGGTGTTTGTAATTAAGTGTGACAGGTATTTGTGTGTTGCAGTAGAAGGTTAATTTTTTTTTCACAGACATATATTGAAACATGAAAACACACATTTAAATGTGAGTATATGTATTAGCCCTTCTGGGCGGAAGGAGAGAGGCTCCTCCGACTACCTCTCACCCCAGAAGATAGGTGGAAACTTGAGTGGCAAACGGCCAACGTGGGAAATGCCCATCTCATACAGGACCCCACCGAGAGACAGCCTGGGTTCTCACTGCCTCGCAAAACCTGGTCCGCCATCAATAGGTTAAGGTGCTCCCATAGCCGCTGTGCCCACATGATGCACAGATGGGGCCTTAAAGAGTCGGCGATGTGTGAATGTGGTGCGGTGCAGACTACCGAACATGTGGTCAACGAATGCCCGCTCCATTCATTCCCCGGCGGGATTGATGAGGTCCACATGGCGACGCCTGAGGCCCTAAAATGGCTCGCAGATCTAGATGTCCCCCTCTGACCCCCCACCATACGAAAGAAGAAGAAGTGTATGTATTTTTGGATAATTCTTGAAGAAGTGTATAATATTTAATTTTTCTTATTATATTTTGATTATGTTTGGTTTGGAATTATAATCTTTTGAATAAAGTGAATATCTTGATTTTTTATCCAGGCTACGATATGTTTTTTGAGAAAGTTTGTAGATGTATTTGTAGTCATTAATTGTTTCAAAGTAATTAGTCCAGTCAGTGGGGAGTTTTACCTTGCAAAAGGTTAGGTAGTAGCGATTTTGATATATGTTGTTAAGATTGGGACTCTAAGGAAAAAAAAAAGTTTTCGACCTTGGGAGGGTCGAGCTCGACCCGCCATTTTGGATTGAAGGTGCCAAAATTTGTTTTTTTCAAAATAATTGTGAAGTGGTCGTTTTTACAACCAAATTGTTGAAAACAAACTTAAAGACAACTAAATTACCTAAATTTTTTGTAGAAAGTTTTTTTTTGTAAGTCTAATAGGTAACGAGTTACAGCGGTTGAAAGAAGAAAATTTTGACAAAAAATTGTAAAACTCCAGTTTTCTTTATAAATTTTGATTATGGTATTTTTTTGTAAGTCTAATAGGTAACGAGTTACAGTGGCGGAAATGTGAATATTTTTCTAAAAAATGATGAAATTCCCAACTTTGTATTTTTTTCGGGTTATTCATTACATAATTATAATAATTTTGTAAACTCATTTCCACACCACCATGAGGTATAGAACATGGCGCATTTTTTTATTGTGGTATCTCCAGTAGGTCTACTCCACAGATATACCAGCGATGGTAGATTTCGAAATTATGTTACATTACTATGAATTATGTTACTATAAATTATGTTACTTAATAACAGTCTTCGTCACCAATGTCATCATCTAACAACGACAAAATCTCTTCTTCTTCGTCCTCGACATCGATGTGAACCTCTAGCGAATTTCAGCATGTTTGACCATTACAGCACCCACATACAATAGAAAACTTCAATCCAGCTTTCGTGCAGCTACATGCAACGCCGCATCTTTTTTTACAATTGCATGAAATAAATTTTAATAAAGTCTCGGGTGCTGGTTTCTTTGCCATTCTTACTGGAACAAGCCCGTTGGTGTCACGTTTCCAGCCCCAGTTTCTGGATTTTTTTGGATTCCATACCATTTTTGGACTTGATGGTACGTTCTAAATGCATGGTACCGTGCAGCGTCGTTCGTTGGTGGCAAAGAGGCAAGATTGAATTTGCTTTTTGCTGTCGACTTTGCGAAACGTTTGTAGCGGACTTCTTCCAAGGTTTCCTTATCCATGTCACCCCCGTACAAAGCAACAAGAAAGCGTGTTCTTGCAACTGCTATGTCTTCTGGTGTTGCATCATGTTGTTTGAAGATTCCTATCATGGCATTGAGTCTTGTGTCGTTTTGCACAAGCGAACAAAATTTTGTTTTTCCTTGGTTGAAGAAGGATGATGTTGTATCGCAGCCGCTAAAGGAATGAAGAAACAGAATATTCTCAGCCGCCTCTTTGTATTTCACACTATTCGCGGAACACAGTCTTTCAAAAGTTTTGCCTCTCCCGGGTTTGCGAAGATATATACTACTTTTGGGTGGTGCTAATGCTGTCAGCAGAACTAGGAGATCAACGTCTTCGCCAATAATGAAAACAGCGTCATATGATGAACACAAGGAAATCGCAGTATTGACAATCAACTCATCAGCATCTTCTTCAGCCTGCTTAACTGTAAAATCATCCTGTATAAATTGCTTTGTAAGCATCGAAATCAGACGGACTTTGTTATTTTCATTGGATAAAAATCGTTCTTGTGAAACTTGAACTGGCATTGTTTCATCGAAAAGAACATCTGCAGACATGAGAATCCAGGCAACGTCCTGTAACCAGGACTCAATCAGTGTTGCCAAGTCAGCTGTAGACTAGGATCCCACTATAACAAATCAACGTCATCGAGTACACGGATGATGCTATATAAGTATATTGTAATGTAGAAATAAGTTAAAATGAATTATTATAAATAATTGTTATATGTTCGTACAAAATTTATAAAGAAAACTGTAGTTTTACAATTTTTTGTCAACATTTTCTTCTTTCAACCGCTGTAACTCGTTACCTATTAGATTTACAAAAAAAAACTTTCTACAAAAAATGTAGGTAATTTAGTTGTCTTTAAGTTTGCCTTCAACAATTTGGTTGTAAAATCAACCACTTCATAATTATTTTGAAAAAACCAAATTTTGGCACCTTCAATCCAAGATGGCGGATCGAGCTCGACCCCCCCAAGGTCGAAAACTTTTTTTTTTCTTTAGAGTCCCAATCTTAACAACATATGTGAAAATCGCTACTACCTAACCTTTTGCAAGGTGGAGCCCTTTTTTATCCCCCACTGACTGGACTAAATGGGCATACTGTTAAAAAGTTTGGTTGCGTAGTATTGAAAGTGTCTTTGTCCGTGTGTGGTGCTGCTTAAACTTTTGATGTGATATTAAATTCAATAATAAATATATATTTTCTTTACTTTTTTATACACCACACAACTGTACGCTGTCATGTATGTAAGAAAATAAAAGTGTGCTAAGTGAAAATAGTATTGACTTGAATGAATAAGCACAATGGCTTCAGAAATACAATAATGCAGCAGGTACTTATTTATATTTTGATATCTATAATCTGGTCTTTACTCTTTTGTCCAACTATATCCAATATAAGTGTGGCTGCCATTGTAAGATTGTGAAGTCGAATTTATTAATCTATCCTTAGAAACCTTTTGTATGGTTCTTTGGCTACATATATATCTGTGTGTCTACACCAAAACGGTTCATCAAATCCTTCTCTAGGCCCGTTTTAAGGCAGCAATTCCTGAAATCCTTTTCAACAAAGACTTTCCTTGAAAGGAAAATTCTCAATCTGATGACGATGCTAATTGTACGCTTCATTTGAACTTTATTACGGAAAGGGTAAAGGCGGACGTAAACTGAATTTTACATGGAAAAAATTATTATTCTTCTCTCGTTAACTTGTTTATTTCTACCAGCCACGCGGAGTGACTTAACTAGAATCAGTAACATTTTTAGACATGTATTTAATTCGAAAATGGGTATATATCCAGATAAGCTGGATATCTTTAATACGCACAAATTATTTTCAAAACACTTTGTTTCAATTTAATTGCAATGAGCAGCATCTATATCAGACTCTGGAGATGCAAAATATGGCATTTTAAAGATTAAAATTTAAATTGAAAAATTCGTCGTTGTCACTTGGCGGGCAATATGAATATAACGTTTTAGATTAGTTTTCTTCTTTTAATTAACCCAAACTAAGAATCTATGGACTTATTTTAGGTTTTTGCTAATTAAAAAAATAAGTTTAAAAAACAAACAAAAAAATTGTTTGACTGAGGATTGAACCTTTCTTCTCAGGAACTGGAGTCGGCAACTCTACCAACCTCGCCAAATGCCGGTCAAGTAGCACCGACGTTTATTTCGTATATTACCTGCTGCAATGTCATCAGATTTTAGATAAATGTGTACATGTCTGCGTGTGTGTAATTGCTTGCCACAAATATTTAAAGAATACGTTGTCATCGATAACGAGTCGATCGGGTGTCGGGAAGTGGGTAAGATTTGCATTCATTCATTACGGAAAACAAAAGTGACAATCAAATAGATGTATCTAAAAAAGGAAAAAGTATTATATTTAAAAAAAAAAAAAACTATTTTATGTATGTCAGAACATGACGTGAACATATATTAATTTGAATTAAATCGCTATTAAAATGCTTTATTTTGCTTCTTCAGAGACGGAAAAAGATATTCCTCATATTATTAAACTGATAGAAAATGTTTTTTCAAATAATTTGGGATTGTCCATTTACTTGGATATTTACCCGAAAATGTTTCAATGGTAAGAGTGGTGAGTAAATGGAATATGGCTGGTAAAGTTATAGTGCAATCACAACTGAAAGACAGATGTAGTTGGGAAAGTCTTTATGTTTTAATCTGCATCCTGGCAGTTCCCCGAAACATTCCGTGAAATTTTAGGAACTAACCAACTTTTATTGTTCGCAACACGCCGCCGAGCGAAACAGCTTTTTACAAGTTTGGCCGCAGCGAATGGACAAAGTTTGCCCTCAGCAATGACTATAAACCCGAGAATATCCCTAGCAAGCGGGGGCGGGCGACAGGGACAGGTTACCAGGAGCGCTAGGGCTGCGGAGCCCGGGGACGCTTATAATAGCTGGCGGTAAATGCCCCACCGTCACTCGAACACTAATAGACTCGTGGGGTGTCTAACTCTGCGCATCCATCTCCAGCTACCCCTCTCTACCCTTAGTTCCCCCCTATTCTGCCCCTTCCCTGCCCCGCACCAGCATTGTACCAAATTATTTTTATAAACTCCGCTTCAGTTAATCAGATCGTCCCGCTGGCAAATGATTTAGATCCCAATGTTGGATTAAATGTAATCTTTTGAGTTTAAAACGTCGGGAACCATTTTTCGCAAGATAATTTATAAATAACGTTCGTCTTCTCATTTTATCCAGCGACAGTCCTAAATTTAAAAAGATTAATTCGAATTTACTCTTTAAAAATCTTTATTTGTGACTTCCAATCATTATCTACAGATGCAATAATTCTTCGATATGATCAGAAAATCGATAAATTGAATCAATACGATGCATAACAGAAATACTACATAATACATAATACAAAAAATCAACATCAATCAATTTATTATTAAAGTAACATAATAAAATACAATTTTTTTGAATTTCCCTTAATACAATAAGTTACAGAGGGTTCCAAGATCACTCAACACAATAACATTTTAACATACCTTTAAAAAGTGATATAAAGTTATTAAAATCGATTAAAAAAACTTACATGGAACCTAATGTACATAACCTATTTAACCTAGTTTTTATTTCATTGCTTTTCATGACTTTATATTACTTTCTACATGTGTATTGAATTGTTATTGTGTTTATTTATCCGGTTACCGCTAAAGAGTCAGATTTTCATGTATGAATATGCCTGAGAATTGTTGCAAAAATACCTTAAATCAATCTACGTTTGATAGAAGTGTTTAACAATAATTTGTACCGATAATTAACTTATTAATAATGTTATTATATCATATCGCCGTTCTGTTTTAATCCTCTGAAGGTCGTTTTGCACATAATATATTTGGAAAGATCTACTGGTCTCTAGCACATTGATTGATCATGGCAGTTTATCAAGCTCTGTTTTATTTGTTGAACCTTTAGAATCCTTTGTTAATGGTAGTCCCGCCCTGTATCCAACCTTCGGGCGCCAGGGCGGGCCTGCTGATGTTCGAAGGATGACCATCGGCAATTAATCACCTTCTCTTGGGCGGCATCATCCTCGAGAGTCCTCGGGCGGCTATAGGATGATGAGGACTATAGCCAATGAGAAATCTTACTATTGTATTTTTTTGACAATATTACAGAAATTTAAATAAATATGAAGCACATTTTCAGTGTATACACTGTGACATATTAGATATATATTTGGGTGACCGGATAACTCATCAAATTGACAATTCAACACACCTATAAAAAATATTATGAAGTTATGAAAAAAATTATAAAACAAAAACTAGGTTACATATGTAACTATTTACCCTAGTTTTTGTTTCATCGCTTTTAATGACTTTATATCTCGTTTTAAAGGTGTGTTGAATTGTCATTTTGAGGAGTTATCATGGAACCATTATGAACGTCAAAATCGTAACAGAGGTTTCTGATTACCTACGATTAATCACAGCAATATGTGTGTTCGAAATAGGTGTTTTTAAAATGCGTGTTATTTTTGCACAAGAAACTGAACTGCCCGGAGCCAATGGGACCATGACATCCCCATTTGGGGATGTTGTGAGGCTGAGGAGAGCAGAGTGTGGGATGAGATGGGAAGAGGAAGGTTGGAAACTACCTAGCTATTCAGATCTAGGACGTTAGTTGTTCTATACGGGTCAAATAGTTTTTTTATGTGAATTCTTCATTATTCAACCTTCATCTTGCGCGCCACAATCCTCTTGAGCCCTCTAGCAGCCAGGGTGAGCAGCAGGGCGACCCCCGCCCCAGCGGCCAGTAGTACCAGGGCGGCATCCAGCATCAGCAGCTGGTACAAGGGCAGCTGGGCGGCGCGCAGGTGGGCGGCTCCGCCCCGCCGCATCACGTGCTCGAGCCACCACGCGGCGCGCTCTATCGGCTTCTGAGGTTGATCCTTCACCAGGTCTGCCAGCAAGGACATGCGGGAGGAGTAACTAAAATCAAGAATAGGGAACAATGTATTCAAATTTACAATTGTATGCAGGTTGAGGAGACGATGCGTATAATTGTATATTTGTCTAGTGTGTCCTATAAATATGTAAATCCATCTCCCAGAAGGTAATAAACCAACCAAAAGGGATATTCAAATGTAATAAAGCCGATCCGCATACAATAAAACAATTGAATAGATCCAATAAAGTTAATTCCTATATATATCATAGATTTAGTTTAAATTGTACAAGTTTCATGATACCCGTGATGAGGTCAAACTGGTTCGATCTTTAATAAAACTATAGTTGCTCCACATTTAGATTATTGCTCTACTATGTTTTATTTTAACCAATGAAGGAAATTTGAACAAACTAGATGTTATACAGAATAGATCTATGAGACGTATACTGGGAAAAGGCAAATACGCAAGCATTAATCAAATGAGAGAGCAGCTAAATTGGATTCCAATAAAAAAAAGAAACTGTTATTTAATGTGTTCATTTTTGTACATAAAGTCATGAAATCGTTTTTAATAGAGATGTTCATAATTACGAAACCAGAAATGTAAATAAAATTAGATTGCCACATATGAAGAAATCAAAATCACAGAACTGCCTAATATACAAAGGATTAAAGATATATATTATGATGAAATGCTTGAAAGTCTGAAGAATGAATGTATTTAAAAAGAAATGTTATGTTTATTGTAAAAATATTTAAAGTTACAAAATGAAATATTATCTTGTTTATATTAGTTTATATTCAAATTTTGTATAAACTAACTTAATAAATTCTTTAAAAAAAATATATATATATTAAAAATTAATTAAAAAAATCCATAAAAAAGTTACATAAAAATTCCACCGCGAATTAAAGGTTTCAAAATTAGAAATAATTACCAAACAAAAGTGTGTGGGTAGTGCTAATTAAGCTACTATCTGATAGTATTATTACGCTAGCGTCTGGACGGTTTCGGCCCTCTGATTGGTCGAATTCAAATCTGGAGTAGTTCCCTATTGGCCGACAGAGCACATAAGTGCGATATACAAATACGTACAATGTCATCTATTCAAGCAACGGTAATTATTTACGTAAAACTACCGTTTTAATATGCATTTAATGACAATAAACAACAACTCTTTGCATTTACGATTTTTAAAAATATTGATATTTGATATTATTTACGTAAATAATAATTTCGCACCATTTTGACAGAACAACGATATGAAGTCCGCGCATAGTACGCTTTTGTTTGTAGGAAATGTAGGCACTGCCACCCAAATTAAAAAAAAAAACATGAAACACAATCGGATGCTAGAAACGCTTCGTTGATTGTAAAATTAGCCAAAAAATGTCTCATCTGACATGTTCTTATATGTATAATAGAACAGTCATTTTGCATGGTATGTATATTTATATAATAATTAAGTTTAATTATTAATTTACCTTACCCATTTAGCCAATTATTCGGGAGAGGTAAAGTTTTACCAAAACAACTGTTATTCTTATCATGCCTAAATTGAACATTTTATTATGCATTAACTCCTTCCTCTTCCGTGTTTCAACAATATATACTCACCCTCTCTCTGTGAATGACCTAATATCTACCTATTAAATGTAACTGTCGTTAGTATCACTTAAGCTGGGCGAAGCCCAACCAAGTGCCGCCCGCAGGGCCTAGCAGCAAAAAACCCGCGGAGCGGGTTTTTAACTGCTAATATAAATATTAATCTCTGTGTACACAACAGTCTAATGATGTAATCTATTAACTATGGATGGAAAGAGAAGAGGATGGATGGAGCGTGGGATGCTATCGATGATTGCTCTCTATTGTCCTTGTCGAATCAATTGATCAATGTCACTCGAATAGCCACTACCAGAGTTTTCAATCCCACATCCCCCAATCCCGCGGAATTTGAACAATATTTGATCCGCCAAATTAGCAAGATTTGCGGGATTGAAAAAAATACTAAATTTATAATAAGCGATAGTCAATCATTGCCGATGTAACTGAACTGGAAGTTATGAAGAGATGATCTCAAGCTCGGAAACAAGATCCAGAATCTAATTTGAAGAAAAAGATGTCCATTAAAGGGGTATCAGAGGGAGATGACAGTCCCACCAACTGGTGTGGAAGCAGAGAGAGCGTTTTGAGAGCGCTGCTAGGCTGCAATGCACAAATGTTCGTTCACGGACGGGTGACAGGACTCTCCATGGTCTATGTATTTTACGATCTTATTATCAAAGCTTCCTTAAAAATACTTAATGCACTTTAAAAACGTCAGTAGTACCAAAAGTGATTATTTTCAAATGACTAGCAATTTCCTTTCGGTGACAGTGATGTTTTAAATTTTTTAAGATCTGTTTTTTTTTTTTATCAAAGTCTTCTTAAAATTGCCTTTCCAATATCTTGTAATAATATTACTAGGACCAAAGATGATTCATACGAAAAACCTTCCTTAATATATTATGACCTTACGTATTTTTATAATATACAAGTCATAGTTAATACCGACGTGAGAGACTCAGATCGAGTTTCAACTGTTTTTTTATTATTTAAAAATATTGCACAAAAAATATTTCACGTCTAATTTTTGTCATTAAATAAACGTGAGCTGAAAACACTTGCATCAAACAATATAAAATCTATAACAAATTCATGGCGCATACTGTTCGTGAGTTTTTGCTGCTTCGTACAATCAGATATCCGCTTAGTTCAGATAAAAATAATATTGCACAAAATTTTACATTCGTACTGTGCTGGGAGAATATTGTCATTCGGGCAATCTTATAACATATGGATTTTCTGAACGTGTTTCCTCAACACAATTTTATACGCAAACATAAAGCCAAAATATTTTATTCGTGCATTCGACGGGACTCGCATACGTGACCCCACGAACCCGAGTCTCACACGAGGTCAATGGACACCGATAAATCATGCCCAGAATTCCCGCAAAAATGAAAACGGCGAGTTTATGAATTAAAAAGTCATTCATATTTTGTCCTAAGAGCGGAACATTCAAAATTAAAAAGACAAGGGCTCTTTTTAACAGAAGGAAAGTAATCTGTCCGAATACAATCGGCTTTTTCTCTCCGAATTCCGTTTTAAGAAATGGCCAGCCTTTCGCATTTGTATTCATTCGAGATAACGTCCGTCGCGGTTGGGGGGGTTTGTTTGCCGTGTTTAACCCGAGTTTCTACTAAAGGTAGTACTGAAAAAATCAACCCTTGCAAAACAAAGTTTTTTATACTACAATACATCTATTTTTAAATATCTTATAAAACTATAAAAAAATGGTTTAACTGAGGATTGTACCTTAATTCCCAGGGACTGGAGTCAACCGCGTTAACAACTGAGACAAATGTCGATTGGGTAGGACCGACATTTATTTTGTATATTAACTACTTTAATAAATTTCAAAGAAATGCGTATATGTCCGCGTTTATATGCGTGATTGACACAAAGAAATGCGTATATGTCCGCGTTTATATGCGTGATTGACACAAAGAAATGATAAAATAAATTGTCATCGATATAGAATCTATCTGCCGAGTATCAGCTGATCAGATGTCGGGAAGTGGGTTAATTTCCGCTTGGATGATTTGTATTCATTTATTCCAAAAAACGAAAGTGAAATTAAAATATATATATTTTCAAAGAATCGTAGGATCGATGAATAGTTTACCTTTGATCTTGCATCATTTTGGTTATTGTAGCATGCATTACGTTACTATCGATATTGTTAATGTCTAATTTCTCTGCTACACCTCTGGATTGAAGGGTAGCAATATTGAAGTGCTGGTCTGCTTGGATTGGTAACCCAAGAATAGGCACCCTGAAGTGGATAGATTCCTCAACTGACTGCAAACCCCCTTGCATCATGAATAGCTTCACGTTTGGATGAGCTGAAAAATATAGAAGAAAACATCGGAGATTTATTATCTTTATAGTCGAAAGCTACGCCTTTATATCTGATCATAAATAAAGGAAGAGAAGAAAGAGAATATTATCAAAGAGAAATCTACGGGCGTTGCCCAACTTTACAATGGAACTTAAACTGTCGTATCTTGAATCGATTTGCATAGTTTACAATAAATTATGGCAAAAGTAAGAATATTTCAGCAATAGTATCGACAGTTCATAGGCGCCTGGTTCTTGCCTCTCTCTAGACTGTTGAAATATTCCGTTATAATTTATATTTAAAATACGGGTGTGAAGTACGCAATTACTTCGTACTGTAGCTCTATTAATTGTATCACCATGTAACGGATGAGGGGGGAAAGAATAATGGGTTTTGGAAACAAATCAACCCTGAATTAATTGCAATCTAAATGTAATTACATATAGGGAATAGCAGCGTAAACTATTCCCGTACAAAACTAATTCCCGATAAATTCAATATTGTCTACCGACCTTCAAAGTGAAGGCCAGATTTTAATCAAACTTTGTATATAATAAAACTCTTACAGCCTTAATAGATATTTAAAAAAAAAACATTGAATAAAGACTGCACAATTTCTATTCCGAATTATTACTGAAAAATGTCTTTAACCGCGCTGCGAAAGAACTGGCAACATTGGATTTTGACAGAAATACGCATGCGCCATGAGCGTGAGTTTCATGTTTTTGTTAATAATTTCTATTATAATGATCAATTCACTATTAAATTAACATAATTCGATATATTTACTATTATTTTTCTTCAGTTTTAATCCATTAAAATGTCTTCGAACATATTTTTTAATTGACTTTAACTAATAAATTTTATGCTTTTTAATAGCATAAATGTCTTATGCATGTGAAGGGAAATACAAATTCGAGAAATCAACGTTTATATTGTGCAATTTAGTTTGGAAATTCTCTGGAAAATATTATTATACGTTTTTATTGTATGAAAGAGATAATTAGTGAAGTGACAGCAAAAATGATTGTGGTCAGCTTTTTTTCAACTTTTTTCATGTGTGAAATTAAGATATGGAATTTTTTAAATGTTTAAGTATATTTTAAATACAAAAATCTAAAAGATAATTTTATCTATTTTCTAAATTGGATTTTTTTACGACACCATCAAAAAGAAGAAATATATTGAACATTTAAAATATCTTGGAAAAATTACAAAATTCGATGAAAAGTTATTACTATTTCAAATTTATACAAGAGATAAACAAGCCTCGTTGGCTGGATAAGCAATGTAAATATGTTTCCGTGAACTATTTTATGTCAGATTCTATTTTACGTTTCAAATAGTAAGTTTTTCACATATACGGTTGTTTATGAATTGTAAAACTTTTACCACGTTTATTAGTAAGTCTGTTATTATTTAACTACCTACATAATTCACTAAAAAGCTCTTCAAATATGTTGGCACATTTTACCCCATTTCATGAAACTTTTAACCTCGTTTACAGGGCTTAAAGTGCCACTTGACTATCACAGAAATGCATAAGTTCACTCGTATTCCTTATTCGGAAAATTTAGTTAAAGAATCAGATTATTTTAATAAGAGCGTGACTTTATTTTGTTAGACACAGATCTGCACTACGTGATATCTGCATGCACAACACCTACATAAATATATTCATAAACTGATTGGATTAATTGTGATTACTGGACGTTGAACGTTTACACCCTGGAGGTTATTTATCCGATTTCCCACTAAACGCGAACGCATCGAGTGGATTACATCCGT
The DNA here is from genome assembly GCF_061612785.1 of Hesperophylax consimilis. Classification (NCBI taxonomy): domain Eukaryota; kingdom Metazoa; phylum Arthropoda; class Insecta; order Trichoptera; family Limnephilidae; genus Hesperophylax; species Hesperophylax consimilis. The sequence continues at coordinate 40,680,547 of NC_142836.1, read as the reverse complement.
GTTTTAATAGAGGGGAACTTTATATAATTTGAATATGACGTGAATGCAAAAACTATCACCATTATCGTGAACATACTTTCGTAGCATAATTAGATATCTAACCCAGAATATCCTGTTGCGGACACCACTGACACAGTTTCACGTTTGGCGGCTTGCCAGGGAGGGATGCTTCCTCCCACTTCCACAGCACGCCGTAAGGGAGACGAGAGAAAGCCTGGAACAAACCAAATACAATAAGACCCATCACGCGTTTTGTTGAAAATTACCAACCGATCAGTCAAACAAACCCCACTGATGTATTTTTGTAATTCAACTCATCCTACCTGTACAAATTTCTGAATTTCAGTGCTGGGCATCTTGCTACTTTTGACGTGCGAACCCAAACTGAAGTAGACAACTCCGTTTGTAGCCTTGTCGAGGAATTCTTTCAGATCCTGAAAAAATGGCATTAGATTAGAAATAGAAACCAAACAATCGCAATCAAATTTCAGCATCCGAGAAATTGGCTTCTTGTTTGCGAATTACGCGTTTAATACTACTCATAGTGTATTATTATTGGAGTCTATTTGCCCAGCAGCTTTCGTTGGATAACCGCGTAATGCCAATAGATATAAATTCTCGTAACAGTTGTGCTGCCTTACTCCCACATCTTAGCAATATTTTCATGGATTTTGTGTTTGGTTAAACTCAACTATTAACTGCATAGTGTTTTTTTTAAAGTTATAATTCAAAATAAAATCTACAACAGTTAACTCATGATTCACGCCGTTTTGCCTTTCAAAAGCATTATCAAACTGTGTCGTACGGTTGACCTATTTAGATGCATTTCGCTAGCATTTTTCTATTGATGCTGCAAAGAGGTACTTAGGTACTTTTTAAATAACAGTTTTTTCTCCATTTTTAAAATATGAACAATTAATTAACAATAGTAACATCCCCTTAAATGTTTTATAATTAATGTACAAATAACGTAACGGAGAAAATCAGTACCTATTGCTAATATATTAAGAATCTATTCAAATTATTCGTTATCCAGTTAAAAACGGGATTGCAGGCCCTTAACGAATGAATCAATAGGTTACCGTATAAACTTTTAGTAAAATACCAATTTATTGGTAATTAGGTTAAAACCGGGGTTGGAGGCCTTATAGAATGAATTTACATAATTAGTTTCCTAATAAACTATTAGTACGGGTTTTTTCGCAGAATTTGAAAAATTTATCAAATTTCAATGTTAACTTTCAATGACGGTTCTATTCAAGCTCTGTTATTATTTCATTTTTGTAAAACTGGCCAATAAAGATATAATAACAAACCTGAACAGAACATTCACAGAACTTGAAAATCAACTCTGAAATTTGATGAATTGAATATAATTATTCTCATTCTATTAAAAAACCCGTCCGTTTATTTATTTATTTATTTTAAGGGCGGGTTGTTTCGGAAAATTTGAACAATTCTTCAAATTTCAAAGTTAATTTTCAAGTTCTGTTATTATCTCAGTTCTGTCAAGAAGTCAACTAGCCTATAATGATATTATAACAGCACTTACCGTTTAAATTTGATGAATTGTTCAAATTCTCCGAAACAACCCGTCCTTAGAATTACTTATTAGTAAATGACGAATATATTATCACGATGTCCGAACACGTGTTCATGAAAATCCTAACATTTTCGCATTTCGTCGTTATAAATTATCAAAGGAGGTGCATGAACACGTGTTCTGATATGTTAGGAATATGTTAAAATTTAATCAGTAAACGGCCGACAATTCCTTTTATAACTGAATTACCAATAATTTTAAGAGATACGCAATTAATATTTTTCTCCGTGAAGGAATATTTATGTTGCAATGTTAATGGGAAGGTAAATACATATTTTACCAAGAGAAAATTATTCTAATATAAAAGAAACTCCCGTCAATCTTTTATATACTGTACATCTAAGTTTGGGCTGTAATATTTTATTCAGTTGTAGAAAAAAACATTGTTATATCAACTAATGAAAAGTCACAGGAGATAGGTCCTATATAACTGTCTGCTACAATTTACTGTCAGCCATTGTTGGCCGTGATTAAAAATGTATAGTGTATTTTGAGATTAAAGAATTTATTTATTCGCGCAGATGGAAATACACGATATAAATCGATTGTCGCTTATGATGCCTTGCCAAAAATGTTTTACGAAACTTAAGCGACGGGAGTTATTGATATTGTGATTTATAGTAATTTCAGTTCGATTAGAGTACTGGGTAATATTTTTGGAAAAATCGGCAGATACTTTCTGGTTATACAACAATACGTCTAGGTATTGTACAACACTCGAAAATATATATTTTTTAATTGAACAATTGATAAATGAATGGTTTGAACAATATGGCGTTTTATCTTTGTTTTTAATTACCTACTGATTGTTCCAATTTTTAATTACCTACTGATTGTTCAAATCAACTTTTTTATTTAGCTCCACACGGGAGGCTCCGAGGGAAATAATTCCTCTCAGAGCTTATGTCATCTTTGAGAAAGAAGGGGAAGATGTTCTGGGGGTGAAAAAGGATTGAGAGGTGGGTTGGAATCTGTGGGTCAGTGTGACCAGGAGTGCCGGACGTATGAATTCATCCCTCGCTCTGCGGTGCAAGGGGTTGTTCCTAGAGAGTCCTGCTGGAGAGGCAAAAAGTCTCCTTCAACCAGTCTCTCGCGAAAACACGGCCAAACTTTACAACATGAACCCGGACACCCCTGCTTATTCACCAAACGTAGCGAACGTGGGGTGACCTACGGCAAAGGTGTTGGTTATTCAATAAATGGTTCCCGAGGCAGCGCTAACCTTACCGCCTCCCAATTTATGGTGGAGATGAGGTTAGGCAGTTATTCCAGACAGAATCACCCGAGTAACCGTTTGTCAGCTTTTTGGGTTTCAAAACAGATTTATGCTTTATAGGTTAGTTTATGCTCAGCCCTAATTAGGTTACTCTTAGGCCTAGTTGTGTGAATACCCATATTTGCTAACGTCACGAATCGACGTAAATTAAACGCCGACGGACCGTGAATCGGCGGTTGATGGGAACCGTTCAAATTAGACTCTAAAATGGCGCTGATTGCCAATGTGATGATGACGTCAAAGGAGACGGGGGTAAATACAACTAGACCTTACGTTTTTTTTCATTTAGAAAAAGATAATGAATTTATTTAATACTCGATAAAGTCAGTACCGTAATAAGGGACTTTTGAATATGTGTAATAATCTCGCTACCACTTCTCGCTTCTTTTTAATGATTTTTTGCAACGTGGATGCAATGACGTTCCGAAAACAAGTGTCAAGTTAGTTGGTTTTGAATTATATTCAAACATATTATTGTCTGTTGAATTATTGAAGTTGTTTTTAGATATTTTTAATGAGAAAATTGTAAGAATATTTTATAAATTCGACAACGATTTTTATCGTTTCATGTCATTTATTTTTGTAAACTACATCAGCATCTAGCGATATATATGTATCTATATACAGGGTCATCGAAAAGGTGTCTGTGATTTAAAAATTTAATAACTATGTATTTATTAAAGATATGCTGTTTATTTATACATCAAAACACGCAGAAACTCTTATTTTTTTACATTACTTACATAATTTTGTAATTAATTTTAATTTTTACATTACTTAATAATTTTGATAATTTAATAAGCACGGCAAACATCTAAGCGAAATTCAACTTCCCTCCAGGGATTTGATCTCCCTTTACTGTGTAAAATTGTTAAGTCAAGATTTGACTGCCCTGACGCTATAAATTTTCTGTCTTTACATGTACCTCCCAAGCATACTAGATGAAATATATTATTTCACAACAATAACTTCATATTGAAGAGAATACATAGACTGGGCAATGAGCTACCTGATGTCGTTGATATTTTCAATTTAAACTTTGACCCATTGAAAGTCAAATTAGTTCATCACTTTTTGATTAATAAATTAATAAGGAGTTTAATGATTAATAAGGAGTAATCATAATTAATGCAAATTCTGAAAATTTAAATTTTGTTTTTTTTTTTTTAATTTCATGATTTTTTAAAAGTTAATGTATATTTAGAATCAGACTTGAAAATTGATCGAAGACACTCCATTTTAAGATAGTAGAGATAACATGTCAGTATTCAGTAGAATAGTTTAAATCTGTGACACCAGATGGCGTTTTCGCATAAATAAATTAACGTGGGTACCTACACAAAGTTACAGTATTTCCTTTGATGGTATTATTAGTGTGGATAATGATTGTGGCAAATCAGGTTTCTTGAGTCTCCTCAGTCTACCCTTGAGGAACAAGACGTGACGGTAACTTAGTCAATAGTGTTATTACAGAAGGACTCTAAAATAAGTTAACATCGGCAACGTAGTTTCTTGGTTTATTCCAAGATGGCCTTTTAGTTTCGGCTCGGATTCTTTGATCGAGTTAAGAATTTGTTTGGGCAGGTTTATTGAATGGACGGATACTGGTGGACAGTTGTCGTCCTTTCCCGGTTCCGCTCTGAATTGACGGGAAAGGTTGTTTTTTGGTCTGACGTAACCTTGGAACAACAATATTATATTATTATAGATTCTAGGATTGTTCGCCGCACACAATTACCCACAATAGATAAAATAAAATGTATGAACGGTGCTAAGAACTGTTGTAGATAATGTCTCATTGTCATAGTAACTAGTTCATCGAACCTTACCTATCTGTTATTAAATTTATTTTCCAATAATACTTGACTAATAATGCCAAATAATTTTGCCTACCGTTTACGTTCTGCGGTGAATTGTGGAAAGTGAAATTTCCTCACGGTGAATAATTTGCTGTGGACTTCCTTACGGTGAATAATTTATTGTGGAGGGTGAATTTACTAGATACGGTTATTATATTACTCAAAAGGGGGTACAATGCGTAGCACATACTGGCATTGAGTTTATTAAAAATAAAAACCAATCATTTGATGAACTAACCATACCTTAACTAACCTAATCCTAGAGAGGATAGACCGCCACACAACTCTGTCTCGGCACACACTTCCCTTTTATACGTAGGTACTCTTCTGTTATTCCGACTTTTGATATGGCCCGACTCAAGTATTTAAATTACTTGATTTCAGTACCTACTCCTTGTCTTTCTCTGTCCTTCTTGTCATCTTCTACCATTCGCTTTCGGGTAAAATATTCTGATTGCACTCTTTCCTGTGTTCATCCGCTCTACATGTTAAAACCATATAAGCGACCGTTTCATTCTATTTGACGTTCTACTCGAAAGGTACGCTTGACTTCGCCTACTTCTTTGCAATTATTTCTAATTGTTTCACACGTATGCCTCAGGGATCTCATTTCTACAGCATTAAGTCTATATCCAGTACATACATAATCGTACTAATTTAATTTAGAAAATTCAGCTTAATAATTGCAGTGCTGTCATCCATCGTGTTTCCAAGGGCTCCCGAAAACCCTTTTTGTTATTTAATATACCCGGTGACCTGTTGTAAAATGTCTGCATAAATATATCTACTTCGCTTTGATATGGGGAAATGCTCGGAATTCGCTCGGAAATGACATATTTTTATAACTTTGGTAAACTTGCTTAAATGGACTGGGCTAGTCAAAAGAATAATAGCCGTTTTATACGAGTTTTTTTTTCATACCGATCCCCATACGGAAACTATGTCGGAACATATAAAATCTTTACTTCACACGATCCTTATTTTCATACTTACGATTTCATACAGATAGTAGCCATTAGAGAATAAATAATATTTTGGCACGGTTTTAAATCTCCAAAAATGGCAACACCTTGAACATAACCATAGATCACATGATAGAATATTCCCATTGCCGTCAACAATCGCATACATGCGAAATTCATGGTACCGAAAAGTTACACCATAAGTAATAAACACATATTATAGTTGAATCATATTCACTGGCGTCATTTTAATTTAATTAAAATAAATCACTTTTTTGTACACCAATGGTTTCTTCGTAAGAATAAACGTAGGTATATTGAAAATTATTAAATACAGGGTTTCCAATAAGAGGTGTTGTTTTGATATTCAATCGTAAAAGATCAATGGTTTCGTTGCTTGTGTGGCACGTAGCGCCGTCTTGTTAAAAGTAAACGTTTTCCAGATCAATACCATCCAATTCCGGCCATAAAAAATCATTAATCATCTCTCGATAGCGCAATCCATTCACCGTAACTGTTGCTCCAGCCTCATTTTCGAAAAAGTAAGGTCCAATGACTCCGCCGGACCATAAACCGCACCAAACAGTCACACGTTCAGGATAGAGAGGCTTTTCAACAATAAATCTTGGTTTTTCCGAGCCCCAGATGCGACAATTTTGCTTGTTGACGAAGCCACCGAGGTGGAAATGGGCCTCATCACTCAAGATGATTTGCATTTGATTCACTCAAGTGAATTTTAATAATTTCAATGCGTTGTTGAAGCGTTTATCGTTCCATTTTTATTAATGGCGTAGTTTTTACTTGTCAAATGTCAAAAAATTACAGCTTCAAAAGTAACATCTACCGAAATAGCGGGCTATTCAAAATAACACCACTTATTGGAAAATCCTGTAAAAGGGATAAGTGCACTATTTCAGAACCTTTCCGTCACCACATGGGAAGCTTATGGCGCAGACTACGCCAATCAAATAATACAATCATCACTACCATGGTTGCCTTTATGGACTCCCCCTGAAGGCCCTCTGGAGACGGGAGACGGTCAAATATCCTCCATAAACGGCTGCTTGCATACATTTTTGTGTTCAACATTTTTCACTTATTTTCCGCATTTTTTTGGGTTTCTGTTTTTATTTAATTTTATACTATATATGTAATATTATTTTGTATAATTTATTTTTCTTATTATTTGTCAAATAAAATATTAAAATGAGCGGTGATCGATTAGTTGTTTTTTATTTATTTTTTTTTTTTTGTAAATTCAAATTTTTTGTTATTATGTTGTCTTATTACATATACAGTCACAGGGGGGGAAATCCTTTATTGGTTTATTTTGCCAATATGTACTACACAAGTACAAAATGCTGAAATATAACCTGTCGATCTCCCTTAAATAAATAACTTATTATTTATAATAATTACGTAGAAGAAATAAAATTATTTTAAAGTAGGTAATTATTGTATCAACTTATATATCAAAAACAAAATAAAAACTATAGAAATGAAATAAGGAGTAACTAAAATGTAATAATTAATAATGTAAATATTCATAATTAGCAAAGTGAGCTACGTCTGTATTTAGTAGCAAATATACTTTCATTAAACATATTATAGTCTTTTTATCAATATAGGAAAACGAAATAGGCATGCATGTGATTTTTTTATGTTGCAACCCGTTGTCAAGAATTTTTAATGATAAAGCCGCAGATACATATATGCTGGTAACTTGCTTAAAAGCATCCAGTAGCGGTCTTCAGCGTGCCAAAAGCATGTGAATTGTGCATCCGGTGTGAGGTGGGTAGAGTAGTTGGATATACGCAGCGTATAGGAACACGCTCTGCTACCAGATTGAACACGTGCATGCGCTGTTTTGTTGTTTCTTTGCAAATTGATATTTTCTCAATCAAAATGATTGGGGCGATGAAAAAACTCTAAACTTCAATATGCACTATCGCAGTGAAATACAGGTTCCTCGCTTTACAAAAATATTTTTTAAGTGCGTTTCTTATTTCTTCCGTGACCTTCATATCAGCCAGTTACGCGCACGAAACTAGAGATGTGATGAGCTAGCATCCCTGCATCTAGCGTGTGTGATGAAAGGCTTTAAATCACAGTGAAAAAAAACAGATAAACCATAGCTGCAAAAAAATATGCAAATTATTTATGAAAACGGACATGCTAACGACATCTGGCGGAGAAAGAATTGATCCAGCTTGCTTGCAGTAGACACCTGTAATAGTTGAAATTAAATCTAGGTTCCAGGACGAAAGCAGAGAGGTCGTAAAATCGTCTAGGACGACTGGTACTTCCCCTTTCCTAGGCCTAAAAATAAATATTGAAGGTTGTCAACCAATAGATCTGAACAAAGAGCTATAAAATTTTGAGTAACCAATCAGTGAACGGAGAGGCGTACACCAAATACAGACAAAGGAATAAACTTTGGATCGGGCAATAAAAAAGATAATTAACGACATTTCGATTCTCACAGAAATTAGAGGTGAACGCACTTTAGGGTCAACATCGACTTTCAAGGTGACAAACTCCTGGGAATGTTTACAATGACTGGGACATTTATGGGGTATCGAACCGTTGAAATCGAGTGCTTTGAAGATTTTACAAATTGAAAAACACACGCACGAAAATGCAATGGAAAATTTATAAACGTGATAGTATAAAAAAGGACGGGAAAAGCGAAGGGAAGTTACTGGCGGAATTTCAACTGTAGTGCAATTATTTATGATAGAAGGAGGGTGTCATGTTCGATAAAAATCGTACTAAAGAGAGGAGTGAGTGTTGGAAACAATGGAAATTAATCGTTATCAATTTAAGATGAAACGGACATATTGGTAAATCAATCTTGAATGAAAATCTCGCAAAAAAAATAGACATTTTAGAAAAGTGCGGCGACCGAATGGAAGGATAATACAGAGATTTTAGCTGCTACGAAGGTCCTAGGGACGTGAAAATCGAGTATCAGAAGAAGACAGTAAAACTAAACATATAGCGATAGATTAAATTCAGGAAACGTAGGCATTTTTCATGATTATTAGGTTAGATATATATTAGAGTTACCCAATATTACGGAGGGATCGAAACAAGATAAAAGGTTGGCGGTCTCATGTATATTTTGAAGGATAAACAATCGGAATTTGAACATGATTTTTATTTACGTTAAGGTAATAAACGATTAGAAAAGCGATTAACTTTAACGTTGGTCTTATGAAGTATTTAGATTAGTCAAAAGAGATTAAAATTAATAGGTTTGAAATTAAACTAAATTTACGAGTCTAGTACCAAAATTTTAAACATAAACAGATGTCAATGCATATGTTTTATGTGAATCCTGGTATGAGAAAGATAGAAAATTGGGCGGAGATTGGGTCAGGCAATAAAAATGACAGATATCCCAGAGTCTAATTAGATATATCTCCCATAGAAGTGTGGAAAACTATATATTAATTAATAATAGATGAAGTATGAAATTTTCCTGGAGACCACACACATCGGGAAAAGTGGAGAAAAGATAAAAGGAAGGGTAAAGAACGGAGATAAAGAATAATCCAAGTGGAGAAAAGCGATACAATTCGAATTTATCCGTGAAATTAATAAATACGACTTGGAAAATGAGTAATTATAAGAGTTATGAGAAATGACATAAGAATCAAGAAGAATTTGTGCAAGAAAACGTCGCGGATAAAAATAAAATTCAAAGATAAAGGAAAAACTCAAATCTGCGTCATGGAGATAGAAAGTACGGGTGGAAATGGAAAAGCTCATATAAGTAACAATAAAATTAAGTAGAATTTAAACAAATCGAAATTCAAAAATGCGTAGTAAAGATTTCGACATGGATTTAAACAATTTCGCACGAGATGCATAAAATTGAGATCTGTATATATGTTATTGAGGACGGACCTATCGCGAATTGAGAAAAAAAAGGAACGCAAAATCATGAGATTTTAACTACATTTTTGTATGAACAGAGGACAAAGGGAGCTTGGGCGATTAACACAGACTTACCCGATTCGGACCCTATCGACTTAGATTTGTGAGATGGAAACTGACCACCGCCTTGAGCCGGAAAGCAGAACATCTTATGGAAGCACAATCGATATTGATGGAAGGGGTGTTTGGATTTACGAGTTGATAGGAGATAGAATTAAGCATCAAGAGAAATTCAGATACGTCTTTTGGAACCTGAGAGGGGTATAAAAGATGGAACACATCAGTCAGGAGACAGTCGCGCCGAGGATTTGAAAAGTTGTTACGTGGCAGTACTACGTCTATTGGTAAAATTCTAGTGAAATAATCTAAGTGTTAAATTCTGAACAAGTACCTGGACTTAGAAAGTTTTGTAAAAAGTCTTAAATTCAGTTTCTAAATTCTGAAAACCCCACCAGTGAAGTTTTGTTAAATCAGTTTAATTTGGTTAAACAGTGAGAATAAATATAATTTAAACTCAGTGCTTAAAAGTGTTAAGTGAAGTGCAGAAAGTGATTACGGAATTAAGAATTTAATTAAAATTTAAAAATAATTATTTCATTCAAAGTGAAAACATTCAAATTAAATTTAAGAGTTTGTTATCGTTAAATTAAAGTGGATGTGCTCGTGAATTGATATTTAAAAATAGATTATAATTGTGTTTAAAATTATTAATAGTAAATACTCCATCTTAGGTTAAAAGAAACACAAAAACAAAAAAAAAGGATTCGATAATAATAAACGTTAAACCTTTGTTCTAAAATTAATAGTAAGAGGAAAAAAATTTAATTTATTAAGAAGTTAATTAAAAGTTTGCACAATTCGGAATAAATTTTCTTATCAATTTATATAAAAAGAAATTTAGAATTAATAAATTGTTCAATTAAAAATCCATCGTGCGTATAGCGACAGTGTTAAAAGTGTTTGTCGTTTTAACCGGAATTTTAATCATCAGTCTATCATTTCGAAAAAGAATTTGAAACAGCTATCATTCAAAAGCCTAAACTAGAAAGGTGTTATTAAATCAACGGGTTTTCTGGATTAGGATTTCGTTCGGAAGAAAAATTAAATATCAGCTAATTTATACGATTCAAGCGAGAATAAAATATTAAATAGGAATAAATAGTCGAAAAGATTTATTTTGAAATTAGTTGAAAAATAAAATTAATTAGGTAGGATTTCTTCATCAAGGTTGTTGTGTACTACCCGACCGGAAATACCTTGACGTGGGTGAGTTTTCCTTTTATAAATAATTTTCAGGTCCCAGGAGACACAGAAGGGCTGTGAAGTGGAAGTATATCAATTGAATATTAAATTAAAACAACAAAACAAAGAATTACACATTAATATATGCATATTGTATATTTGTATATATATTTATAAATATAAAATAATATATTGTATATAAGGAATATATATATGAGTAATGTAATTATATATATGTATTTTATTTATTAATCGAAGCATCGAAATGGTAGCGATTTTTAATACCTACCCGAGGACATATCTATATTATTGAAAAAGAAAATATGTATTTATTAATATTCCAGACTATGATGAATCATATATTTTATATTTATTTATTAATATATGTACTCTTAGTTAACATATTTTGATAATCGAGATATGTGTACTTATATATGTATATTTATTCTTCAATTTCTAGTAAATTTACTAAATTCGGAAAATGAAAAATAGTTTAACTTCAATAAAGGATTTAAAAATATTTTAATTAATAGTGCACAATAAAAGTAAAGAGGCACAAATGACTTCTAAGGAATTTTAAAATAAACAAATCTCACATTTAGGTTAGTGTGTCAGGAGATGTTTATATTATTTGTTTACAAATAAAGAGCTCACTGGAGAATTGGGTCAACCGCATAGTTTGGAAACGACCTTGGCCATAATTAGTTAGTCACAAAGGATTTTATTAATTACCCGAAACAGCTGGAAGATGCGTGTTCTCAAATACTTATCAATCACAAACGACAATTGAGAAATCACGGGTTAGCCAGATTTATATCAAAAAATTACATGAAACATTTGAATACCATTGATTAGATAATCGCACAGTTTTATTAGTTACCTGAAACAGCTGGAAGCTGCGTGCTTACAAATACTTATCATTCACAATCGACAATTGAAAAATCACGGGTTAGCCAGATTTATATCAAAAAATTACATGGAACATTTGAATACCATTGATTAGATAATCGCACAGTTTTATTAGTTACCTGAAACAGCTGGAAGCTGCGTGCTTACAAATACTTATCAATCACAAACGACAATTGAGAAATCACGGGTTAGCCAGATTTATATCGAATAATTATACGAAACATTTGAATATTATTGATTGGGTGCTCATACAGAACCCCATCAGTTGCCTGAGACATTTGAGAGTCGAGTACTCTCTAATGTGGCAATCAACTACTTGAAACAATTGGAAAATCACGGGATAGGATGAACAAAATTAATGTTGAAACCTGGAGGTAAAATTTAAAACAAATACAGTTCATCAAACAGGAGGCAGTGGTCGCTCCTACAACAAGACCATTAACCAAACCAAATAGAGATGACGATTCTCTTAAATAAAAACGTCAAAACCAAACAAACAAAAGCCTGGAGTTCGATAGCTCTCCAAAACAAACTATCAAATATGACCTTATTCTACTAGTATTTATTAGTATCACCTTATTAGTACGTATATATTCGGTTACCAGACCTAGAGCTTCGCAGAGTTCTTGGCGCGAGATCCGAGCTCGGGATGCGAGGTAGATAGCCTCGTATTGTGAGTTATAAACCTTTCCCAAACTGTATGTATACATATATTTATTCGTATGTACTGTTTACTGGAGAATGCGGACCTGCATACAGCTTGCATTTTAGGTCTTATAGACCACTCTCGCATTTTCTCTTAAACGTGGAATGAGGATTCACGACCCGTAAGTCCACACCAACCGTGAGTATATGATTGTATATAGGACGAAACCGGTTCGCCCTAAGTAAATTGTAGTCCAAGGAGGAGTCGGAATTTGGGGGTATCGAGACTCGAGGGGAAACTTGAAGGCAGTACATGATGACGTGGAAGGCTTTTTGGGACGCGATAACTTAGGTATCAATCAAAGAGCCGTGTCAAAGGATTGTGCGAATTTCTTGTTGACTCAAGATCATCTCGTTTACTTGCAGGAGGATTTGGAGCCAAATTATGCCAGCAAATGGGCTATTCCGAGTTCGTCAAATATGCAATTAACTAATTACATTAACCTACTAAATCAATCCTTACATGTACCTTATAGCAGCAGAATCAAAAAGGAGTGGCGCCAAACAGACCCAAGAGTTTACCAAAATCAAATTTACTAACGATTAACCATTTGAGTTATATTTAATTACTTGTCCAAATAAACATGTATAATATCTTTTATCAGCGTTTAACTACGACTTTGTTAGGGTGCAGGGAATCAGAAAAATTACAATAGGAAAGTTAGCTCATCCAGAGAATTCATTTAAGTCTAGGTTTGCAATGGAAAGACCAATTAAATTGTGAAACTCAACACCTCGATCAGAACCAAGGGGGTTACCACAAAAATGAAGGTAATTAAAATCCTATATCATAAATCAAAAAAATTACACAACGTTTGATGGAATTTAATTACAATATAAATACGGAAATATTTGCGTTCAAGTTCGTAAATAACGTATTAATTAGTTGAGTACATATGTCTATGAAGATATATAGTACAAGAGAGCTTTAAGTAGCTTTCTGTAGATATCAAAGAAAAGGGTCCAATTTTCATGGAGGCTTATGTGTTGTAGGGGAGGAATTTTCCATCCCTGCGAACACATATGCAAAGCCTTAGAGAAAAAAATTAAATATCGGTCATAGCCAAGAGAGAAGAAAATTTTATATTGTTTTAAACAAATAAAAATAAAAGAAAATGGTGAAAAGGCGAAAACATTACAACTGAATAGCCGTGTCCAGGAGGTTCAGGTTTTATAAGTCTTTGAGAGAAAAAAAAACAAAGTTATTGGTCAACCTATTGCAAAAACGGAGAAAATAATAATAATAAATAGGACGAAATTAATTAAGGAGTTAACAAAAAAAAAAAATTTATCAGAAAAGTGCGACATTACATAAATATACAGTAAAATTTAAAAATAATAATAGATTAACGTAAACAAACAATAATCCAAAAAGAAAGTGTTAACGAATAAATCTTATAATACAAAAAGTGTCCTTATAAATAAAAATGTGTTAATTCAAATGACCGTGAACTTTAGAGTCAATAAAAATACCTTTCATACGATAATATAAACAATATGAAAGAAGTAGGTTAATGTTGTCATTCACTCGAGAGGAATGCGTTCCGTAAACAAAGACATTGTTTATGTTTTGGGTTCATCGAACAAATCGGAATGTTGATATAAAGCAAGTTTAATAAACAGACAAACCCGAAAAACATCGAACTTATTGGGACAACAAAGAACATCTAAAAATTGATAAGATAAACATCGAGATTTTAAAAGTCGGAAACATCGTTGAATAATACTTATCACTCCGAGGAACAAAAAATTAAATAACAAACGTCGAGATTAAATAAACAATGACACAAAGACGAGATAGCTGGAACAAATATAACATAAACATTGCATTCGGATATCGTGGAGTATTGACGTAAACAATTATTGTTTATCTTAAATCCGAAAATACAGACCAGCGGCGGGCCGTGGTACTTAACAAATTATTCACAAAGTCAGGAAAAGAAATTATTATTTTTATCGCTAGACATTCGACAGAATTATTAGAAGATGAGAAAGGTTTAGACAAATTAAATTGATTAATGTTTTACAACACCCAATGTACCTTACTAGATATCATTGGTTTTGCAAAAATAATAATTACGAAAAATATAAAATTGATTAATATCAATTGATTAACAAAAAAAAAAATATATTTTTTTTGATTAACATTAATATCATTATAAAACAAAAGAAAAACAATTATTTTGAGATGTTGGGGTGTAATCTATTATGATCATGTTGTAACATAATAAATAGCGGAAATATTACACCCATATCATGTGATAGATAGATCTATAATAACAATAATATCAAAATAGAAAAGTGTAATTGTATTACATCATAGTTAATCATTAGGACCACGTGTTAGATTCAAATGGTCGCGCTACGTGCCGCCAATGTAGATACTTGTTGTCAGGATCACAAATCTCGATAAACGACAGAGACATTAATGAGGGTGAAACATTTGATGTTTTGTTTTGTGAGGTAAGATTAATCTTACATAATATAATTTACCATATAAACGGGTAAGTTGAAATAACGTAAGATTTACTCATGATAATTTTGTTGACATTCGGGACAGGTTGTTGACTATTAAAACATATTTTAAGACACAGAGAACCCAGTCAATGGATTCGATAAAGAATTCAAGTATAGGCCAAACAAATAAACGTTGTTTTGAAAAGACAAAGTGTTAGTTGAGAATTCGAGTTTCAATTTCAAAGAAAAAAAAACAATTCAGAGTTGGCTCGAGATTTTTAATGTCGTTGACGAATGTTTATGATGGGATATATATGTGTATATATACCTATTTAGAGGAAACATCTGAAATAGGTATTATAAAAATCATGTTAGGTATTTCAAAAAAATCATAATAGAATTTGCAAATTTTGCAAATTGAATATAGATTTGAACTCAACAATAAATAAATATGGCAGAGAAAAGAAAACTCGATGACGCGAAGGTAAGCACCGAAACAGTTCCTTTAGGTGATGAACTGAGAGAAATATTCAAACGATCGCGAAAAAGTTCGTTACAAGTTGAAAATCTTAAGGCACCTGAAAATATGAGGCAGTCAGAGGGGGAGGCTAGAACATATTCGGATGTCGAAGTCAAAGATATACGAGAGAGTGACGTGGAAATCATAAATGAACTTGAAAATTTACAGGAACAATCAGGTGATGAAATACAAGAAAAATCTAGAAAAACAAAAAAAAAAATAAGAAAAACGAGAAAATTTGAAAAAAAAAAAATATAGAATAAGAAAGGCAACATATATATAAATAATTAAGAAAATTAAAATAGGAATATTGAGGTTGTCGCTTAGTAAGAAAAAAATATAGATACATAAGCCGGTAACACTCGGAAGAGCTAAGAAAATGGTGGGAAAACGTGGAATGGGGAGGCAAACAGAAGCTTTAGTGACGGCAATCGAGGAAAATGCTACAGCTGGGACGTCAGCAGTGAACATCGGAGATATTACTACAATAATTCAAGCAGCTTTAGCACCGCTTGTTGATAAAATGCAGGAACTTGAGAAACAATTAGGAAGACCAACAACAGTGGCGGTGACAGGAGAGGATAGTGCGCCGAAAAACGTTCTCCAAGTAGTGGAAATGCTACCGCAGCAAGAACGACCTTCATTTTCCGGTGGAAATCAAAATCCCATAAGTTTCTTAGAAGATATAAAAGAATACACTAGAAAAGTGAAACGTACAGATCCATTAATTGTCGTGCGGGAGAATTTGAAAGGGGAAGCAAAAACGTGGGCCAAACTATACAACAAGCGATGGGAAACAATGTTGGATTTCGAAAGAGATTTTTTAGCTACCTATTGGGGAGACATAAAGAAGAATGAGGTTCGCCGTCGTCTTGCGGAAGGGGTATATGATGCCAAGAGAGATATATCCATGCTCACTCATTTCGCAAATTATTGGGATTTAGCGAAAGCATTAAAAATCACAGAAGCACCGTTAAGCGTAGTTGACGAAATTATGAGACATTACCCTAAAGAAGTTCAATCGCTATGGTTTTCAGGGCAGTCAGGAGATGAGATTGTCGCTGCTGAGTTTCTTTGAAAACTAGATACAATGGTTTGCACACCGGAAGAACGGAATACAAAGAAAAGGAGTGGGGAGGAGTTCGCCAAGAAGGACAAATACCGTGACCGTTACCACGCTATAAAGAAGAGAATTCACGCAATAGAGAGTGTGGAAGGAGGCGCTAGCTGCAGCAAGTGTGCCGAAACTACGACATCTTCAAAGGGAGGTTCTACAATAACTACGAGCGGCACGGAGCTAGTCATCGCAAACAATTCGGGAAACGGCCGAGGGTTGATTCATTAGCCCTCATGAATACGACTCACACAGGGAGAGGGACGCCGGCACCAAAACACAACACTGCATGGAAGATTATGATGAAATGGGGGTGGAATCCAATGAAAGGACTGGGAAAAAATGAACAAGGTATGATTGCCCCAATAAAAGCAGAAAGGAATGTGAGAAGACGAAAAGATGGAGCGGAAAAAACGAGAACGGAAGCGGAAATAGATGTGGAAGTATGTGTCAATTCTTTACAACAAATAACGGATGAATGGAATCAATTGAAAGTGAACGAAGAGAAAACAAGCAGGGAAATTAGTGGGTTCAACAACATTTTCGAAGACAGAGATTATGAGGAAGTAGAAAAAGGTAGCACTTTACCGTTATTACCGGAAGCCAAAGCACAGATAGATAACACGGAAGTTCACTGTTTAATAGATACCGGAAGTCAAATCACGTGCGTTTCTCAAGAGTTTTATGAAAATTATTTAAATGATCAAACAATTTATCCTATTATGCCTGTAACGACTATACAGATTAAAATAGCGATAGGACACAAAAGTCAGAGAATATCTAGGTTGGTTCTAGTACCATTGCGATTTGGAGATGTTATAATAAATACGCCGTGTTTAATAATACCAAAGTTAATTAGGCCAATTATATTGGGTATCAACTGGTTAGACGAATATACAGCTGAATTTAAATGTGGAGAAAATAGAAAGTTAAAAAATAAAAACAGGAAATGGGAAGAAGGAAATAGAGTTAGTAAATTCAACCGTAATTCATAGGAAACCTAAACAGGAGGTTAGAAATCAAAATTTCACAAGTGGAAAAATAATTAGTATTGAAGTAAACCCTGAAATAAATAATACGGCGTGCCTCGAGCGTAGAATAACGACCTTTGTGTCTGAGTTAAATTTAGATTCAAAAGGTAAAGAAGGGTTAGAAAAGATTTTAATTAAACATAAGAATGTATTTATAGACAAACCGGGTCTAACTACTTTGTACACTCACGAAATAAGAATGACGGACGAGACGCCTTTCGTTAAGCGATCCTACCCAGTACCATTTGCTTACAGAGATAAAATTGATGAAAAAATTAGAGAATTGGAGTCATTAGGAATCATCAGTAGAGAGGCCACGCAGTTTTCTAGTCCTCTAACATTTACCTTGAAAAAAGATGGGACGGTTAGGATACTCTTAGATGCTAGATTCTTAAACACCAGAATGCAGGCGGAAGTAGAAAAACCACCATTAACTTCAGAAATTATACAGCGTTTTCATGGTGTAAAATTCATAACCACAATAGATCTAAATTCAGCTTACTTTCAAATACCTATCAGTCCAGAAAGTCGCAAGTATACTGGGTTTGTATACAATGGAAAATCTTACGTATACAAGGTATTACCGCAGGGGTTAAAAACATCAGTAGGGAGTTTTTCAAGAGGAATGGACAAAATTCTAGGACCAGGGGTGAGGGAATTCTGCGCTAATTACTTAGATGATTTAATAATATATACGTGTGGTAGTCAAGAAGATCATTTTGAACATGTAAACGCAGTGCTTGAGAGGTTAAAGGAAGCAAACATGACTTGTAAACTCGAAAAATGTCAATTTTTATTCACAGAAGTACGTATGTTAGGACATATTATAACGCCTTTGGGAGTTCAAATGGATCCGGAAAAGATTGACGCCATAAAAAATTTTCCGGTACCCAAGAAAATAAAACAAGTTAGAGCCTTTCTTGGATTTTGTAATTATTACCGTAGATTCGCGAATAAATATGGGGAAACAACACGGGTTTTGTGCGATTTACTTCAGAAAAATAGAACCTGGCGATGGGGTGACTCAGAACAGCGCGCATTTGAGAGAGTGAAAACATTATTTTTAGAGACAGTTATTTTACATCATCATGACCCAAATAGTACTTATTATTTACAGACAGATAGTTCGGGGTTCGCCATAGGAGGAGAATTATATCAGTTGGATGAGGAAGGGAATCACCACGTTATTGGATTTATTAGCAAAGCTTTAAGAGGACCGGAGTTGAAATGGACCACGTCAGAGCAAGAGTTATGGGCGATAATATATGCTTTACATAAATTTGAGACATATTTAAGAGGAGTACACTTAATAATTAGAACGGATCATCAAGCATTGACGTTTTTAAAGAGCTGGAAGATGTACAGTGGCCGCCTAACACGGTGGATTTTGTATTTAAATCAATTTAACTTCACTGTAGAGTACGTCAAAGGGAAGGAAAATATAGGGCCTGATATTTTATCTCGTTATTCTTGTGATGAAAAAAATGTACAGGAGGAGAAAAACACGTGCCCAGAGATAGCAGCTTTTGCAGTGAAAGGTAGACAACAGATTCGAAAACACTTAGAAAATATAACTGAACTACAAAAACAAGACACATTTTTGGGAGAAATTTCCGGATATTTGCGCAAGGGAAAATTTGGGCCGCCGACAAAAGATGTTAATAGGTATTTGAAAAATTACAAAAAAATAGGCAAGACTTTATATTACACAACAGGACTAAACAAAACGGTGTTAGCAGTACCACAAGAGTTGACTGAAGAACTAATAAAAATGATACATTTAGAAATTGGACACGGAGGAGTTTTTAAAACAGGGACAGCTTTGGGAGATAGGTATTATTGGCCAGGCATGCACCGAGATATAAAACGCATAGTGAGAGGGTGTCACCTATGTCAGCTGGCGAAGCGCGAAATTCGACCAACTGTAGGGCCGAGTAAATCCATAATTACCAAAGAAGTAGGACAATTAGCTATGGCAGATTTATACGGACCTTTACCGAGAGGAATAGGAGGGGTTAGATTCATTTTCGTGATTCAAGATTCATTCAGTAGATTTGTAAAATTATATAAATTGAGGATAGCAAGTACTAAGACCGTGTTAAATTGTGTAGAGGATTTTAATAAAACAATACAAATAGATGCTTTGTTAACTGACAACGGATCCCAATTTACATCGAAGAAATGGGAAAACAACTTAAATAGGATGGGCATACGAATCGTACATACTTCAATACGAAATCCCGGACCGAACATAACAGAGCGCGTGAATAAAGAATTAGGTAGAATTTTCCGTATTTATTGTCACGAAAAACATACCAAGTGGGCGGCTTTCCTTAAAGAAATAGAACAAACCTACAATAATTCGATACACTGTTCAACAGGATTCTCACCTAATGAAATAGCTTTTGGGAAATCACCAACTTATAGTTTAGACAGGTATACTCAAGGCTGCGGAAAATCTACGAAAAAAATAAATGAAATAAGATTAGCAGCACGGAAAAATTTAGAGAAAAGCGCTGCAAATCGACAGAAATACTATAATCTCAACAAAAGATTAATAACTTATGAGATTGGGACCCTGGTCAAGTTGAAAAAATTTACACAATCAAATCTACTCAAAAAAGAAATAAAAAAATTCAATCTGCTTTACGATGGACCTTATGTAATTGGGTCAGAAGTTTATAGTAACACGTATACGCTAATTGATCCGGTAACTCGGGAAATAAAAGGAGATTATAGCGCAATTCATTTAGCGAAATATTATACATGTAATAAGGAACAAAAACCGAGTTTAGAGATAGTGGGAATCAACGAATAAAATGCGAAATTTACAAATATTTGAAACTTTAAATAAACAAACGATTGAGAAATACAAATAAGAATATGTTAGAATACGGTATAATTTAAGGAGGGAGGGAGAAAGAAAATTACTAAAATATTAGATTATCAGTTTGTTTGCGAGGGGCGGGTCGTCCTTAAGTCCTTAAGGTTGAGTGAACAAATTTCTTAATAAGCGACAATCATATTCTAATTTACTAATAGAGTAAGAGAAAAATTTTTCGATAATATTGATTTTCTAGTTTAGAAAAAAAAATTGTGTGTTAGTGTGTAGGAAAATTTTGTTAGAAAAGTAAGAACACAGAAGGAAAACGTATAGGAGCTATATACCTACAAAAGGAACTTTAAAAAATATATATATTATAAATAGGATAGGGTACGTTTTATAAAACAAGATTTTAAATTGACAATGCATAGAGTTAGAATTTTTTTTTGAAAACTTGAAATAAGGTTATCTATAGATTTAGAGTAGACATTAGGTAAAGATAAAAAGGGAACATTAGAAATTACGATATGGTTAGGTTAAATTTTCAAAAAAAAAAAAAAATTTAAAAGGAAACAGGAACGATGAGAAAATTGGAGGTTAGTTAAGAACATTTATGAAAAAAAAAAATTAGGATGGACAACACCTAGGCTAGAACAACTTGTTTGAATGATCTATGAAAAGACAATTAGAAATTACACAAAAAAAATTTTAGCGAATAAGAAAAAAAAAAAAAAACAAAATGCTGGAAAAGTTTAAATGAAACATGTATACCACTGATTGTCGAATTGGGTGAGGTCGTGCAAAGATATACATTTCACAAAAATATAATACTTACAAAACCAAAACAAACGATTATTTGCACACCAAGAGACCACCCGCCCTTCAGTTGGTCAATAGACCGCGAGATTGCAAACAATCTTTACCTGAATCATTGTAAGGGAGGGCTTAGTCCAACCAGGTTGAGGACCACCTAAACACGCGAGTCGAGGGGCGTGTTTTTCCCAGAAAAAAAAAAGATTAATTTTGAGTTTATCAAAATTAGAGAAAAATCCATAAAATAAAATCTACGCGAAAAGAAAATAGAAAATACAATGTGATTCAAAGTCAAGGTTGTTAACAATCCAAACAGAATGGGAAGAGAGATAGGGAATAACAGAATGAGGGGGGGGGGAGAAAGGAAATAACAGAATGGAAAGAGAGATAGGGAATAACAGAATGAGGGGGGGGGAGAAAGGAAATAACAGAATGGAAAGAGAGATAGGGAATAACAGAATGAGGGGGGGGGAGAAAGGAAATAACAGAATGGAGAGAGAGATAGGGAATGATAGAGTGAGGTAGAGAAAGGAAATAACAGGAAGTGATGTAGGAAAAGGAATAACAGAACGAGGGGGGGAGAAAAGCTAGACTACATTTTGAACACAATTTCGATGTCTAAAGTAGTATACAACGTTAGCCACAGCAAATTGAGTTCAGAGGGGGGAACTGTGATGAAAGGCTTTAAATCACAGTGAAAAAAAACAGATAAACCATAGCTGCAAAAAAATATGCAAATTATTTATGAAAACGGACATGCTAACGACATCTGGCGGAGAAAGAATTGATCCAGCTTGCTTGCAGTAGACACCTGTAATAGTTGAAATTAAATCTAGGTTCCAGGACGAAAGCAGAGAGGTCGTAAAATCGTCTAGGACGACTGGTACTTCCCCTTTCCTAGGCCTAAAAATAAATATTGAAGGTTGTCAACCAATAGATCTGAACAAAGAGCTATAAAATTTTGAGTAACCAATCAGTGAACGGAGAGGCGTACACCAAATACAGACAAAGGAATAAACTTTGGATCGGGCAATAAAAAAGATAATTAACGACATTTCGATTCTCACAGAAATTAGAGGTGAACGCACTTTAGGGTCAACATCGACTTTCAAGGTGACAAACTCCTGGGAATGTTTACAATGACTGGGACATTTATGGGGTATCGAACCGTTGAAATCGAGTGCTTTGAAGATTTTACAAATTGAAAAACACACGCACGAAAATGCAATGGAAAATTTATAAACGTGATAGTATAAAAAAGGACGGGAAAAGCGAAGGGAAGTTACTGGCGGAATTTCAACTGTAGTGCAATTATTTATGATAGAAGGAGGGTGTCATGTTCGATAAAAATCGTACTAAAGAGAGGAGTGAGTGTTGGAAACAATGGAAATTAATCGTTATCAATTTAAGATGAAACGGACATATTGGTAAATCTATCTTGAATGAAAATCTCGCAAAAAAAATAGACATTTTAGAAAAGTGCGGCGACCGAATGGAAGGATAATACAGAGATTTTAGCTGCTACGAAGGTCCTAGGGACGTGAAAATCGAGTATCAGAAGAAGACAGTAAAACTAAACATATAGCGATAGATTAAATTCAGGAAACGTAGGCATTTTTCATGATTATTAGGTTAGATATATATTAGAGTTACCCAATATTACGGAGGGATCGAAACAAGATAAAAGGTTGGCGGTCTCATGTATATTTTGAAGGATAAACAATCGGAATTTGAACATGATTTTTATTTACGTTAAGGTAATAAACGATTAGAAAAGCGATTAACTTTAACGTTGGTCTTATGAAGTATTTAGATTAGTCAAAAGAGATTAAAATTAATAGGTTTGAAATTAAACTAAATTTACGAGTCTAGTACCAAAATTTTAAACATAAACAGATGTCAATGCATATGTTTTATGTGAATCCTGGTATGAGAAAGATAGAAAATTGGGCGGAGATTGGGTCAGGCAATAAAAATGACAGATATCCCAGAGTCTAATTAGATATATCTCCCATAGAAGTGTGGAAAACTATATATTAATTAATAATAGATGAAGTATGAAATTTTCCTGGAGACCACACACATCGGGAAAAGTGGAGAAAAGATAAAAGGAAGGGTAAAGAACGGAGATAAAGAATAATCCAAGTGGAGAAAAGCGATACAATTCGAATTTATCCGTGAAATTAATAAATACGACTTGGAAAATGAGTAATTATAAGAGTTATGAGAAATGACATAAGAATCAAGAAGAATTTGTGCAAGAAAACGTCGCGGATAAAAATAAAATTCAAAGATAAAGGAAAAACTCAAATCTGCGTCATGGAGATAGAAAGTACGGGTGGAAATGGAAAAGCTCATATAAGTAACAATAAAATTAAGTAGAATTTAAACAAATCGAAATTCAAAAATGCGTAGTAAAGATTTCGACATGGATTTAAACAATTTCGCACGAGATGCATAAAATTGAGATCTGTATATATGTTATTGAGGACGGACCTATCGCGAATTGAGAAAAAAAAGGAACGCAAAATCATGAGATTTTAACTACATTTTTGTATGAACAGAGGACAAAGGGAGCTTGGGCGATTAACACAGACTTACCCGATTCGGACCCTATCGACTTAGATTTGTGAGATGGAAACTGACCACCGCCTTGAGCCGGAAAGCAGAACATCTTATGGAAGCACAATCGATATTGATGGAAGGGGTGTTTGGATTTACGAGTTGATAGGAGATAGAATTAAGCATCAAGAGAAATTCAGATACGTCTTTTGGAACCTGAGAGGGGTATAAAAGATGGAACACATCAGTCAGGAGACAGTCGCGCCGAGGATTTGAAAAGTTGTTACGTGGCAGTACTACGTCTATTGGTAAAATTCTAGTGAAATAATCTAAGTGTTAAATTCTGAACAAGTACCTGGACTTAGAAAGTTTTGTAAAAAGTCTTAAATTCAGTTTCTAAATTCTGAAAACCCCACCAGTGAAGTTTTGTTAAATCAGTTTAATTTGGTTAAACAGTGAGAATAAATATAATTTAAACTCAGTGCTTAAAAGTGTTAAGTGAAGTGCAGAAAGTGATTACGGAATTAAGAATTTAATTAAAATTTAAAAATAATTATTTCATTCAAAGTGAAAACATTCAAATTAAATTTAAGAGTTTGTTATCGTTAAATTAAAGTGGATGTGCTCGTGAATTGATATTTAAAAATAGATTATAATTGTGTTTAAAATTATTAATAGTAAATACTCCATCTTAGGTTAAAAGAAACACAAAAACAAAAAAAAAGGATTCGATAATAATAAACGTTAAACCTTTGTTCTAAAATTAATAGTAAGAGGAAAAAAATTTAATTTATTAAGAAGTTAATTAAAAGTTTGCACAATTCGGAATAAATTTTCTTATCAATTTATATAAAAAGAAATTTAGAATTAATAAATTGTTCAATTAAAAATCCATCGTGCGTATAGCGACAGTGTTAAAAGTGTTTGTCGTTTTAACCGGAATTTTAATCATCAGTCTATCATTTCGAAAAAGAATTTGAAACAGCTATCATTCAAAAGCTTAAACTAGAAAGGTGTTATTAAATCAACGGGTTTTCTGGATTAGGATTTCGTTCGGAAGAAAAATTAAATATCAGCTAATTTATACGATTCAAGCGAGAATAAAATATTAAATAGGAATAAATAGTCGAAAAGATTTATTTTGAAATTAGTTGAAAAATAAAATTAATTAGGTAGGATTTCTTCATCAAGGTTGTTGTGTACTACCCGACCGGAAATACCTTGACGTGGGTGAGTTTTCCTTTTATAAATAATTTTCAGGTCCCAGGAGACACAGAAGGGCTGTGAAGTGGAAGTATATCAATTGAATATTAAATTAAAACAACAAAACAAAGAATTACACATTAATATATGTATATTGTATATTTGTATATATATTTATAAATATAAAATAATATATTGTATATAAGGAATATATATATGAGTAATGTAATTATATATATGTATTTTATTTATTAATCGAAGCATCGAAATGGTAGCGATTTTTAATACCTACCCGAGGACATATCTATATTATTGAAAAAGAAAATATGTATTTATTAATATTCCAGACTATGATGAATCATATATTTTATATTTATTTATTAATATATGTACTCTTAGTTAACATATTTTGATAATCGAGATATGTGTACTTATATATGTATATTTATTCTTCAATTTCTAGTAAATTTACTAAATTCGGAAAATGAAAAATAGTTTAACTTCAATAAAGGATTTAAAAATATTTTAATTAATAGTGCACAATAAAAGTAAAGAGGCACAAATGACTTCTAAGGAATTTTAAAATAAACAAATCTCACATTTAGGTTAGTGTGTCAGGAGATGTTTATATTATTTGTTTACAAATAAAGAGCTCACTGGAGAATTGGGTCAACCGCATAGTTTGGAAACGACCTTGGCCATAATTAGTTAGTCACAAAGGATTTTATTAATTACCCGAAACAGCTGGAAGATGCGTGTTCTCAAATACTTATCAATCACAAACGACAATTGAGAAATCACGGGTTAGCCAGATTTATATCAAAAAATTACATGAAACATTTGAATACCATTGATTAGATAATCGCACAGTTTTATTAGTTACCTGAAACAGCTGGAAGCTGCGTGCTTACAAATACTTATCATTCACAATCGACAATTGAAAAATCACGGGTTAGCCAGATTTATATCAAAAAATTACATGGAACATTTGAATACCATTGATTAGATAATCGCACAGTTTTATTAGTTACCTGAAACAGCTGGAAGCTGCGTGCTTACAAATACTTATCAATCACAAACGACAATTGAGAAATCACGGGTTAGCCAGATTTATATCGAATAATTATACGAAACATTTGAATATTATTGATTGGGTGCTCATACAGAACCCCATCAGTTGCCTGAGACATTTGAGAGTCGAGTACTCTCTAATGTGGCAATCAACTACTTGAAACAATTGGAAAATCACGGGATAGGATGAACAAAATTAATGTTGAAACCTGGAGGTAAAATTTAAAACAAATACAGTTCATCAAACAGGAGGCAGTGGTCGCTCCTACAACAAGACCATTAACCAAACCAAATAGAGATGACGATTCTCTTAAATAAAAACGTCAAAACCAAACAAACAAAAGCCTGGAGTTCGATAGCTCTCCAAAACAAACTATCAAATATGACCTTATTCTACTAGTATTTATTAGTATCACCTTATTAGTACGTATATATTCGGTTACCAGACCTAGAGCTTCGCAGAGTTCTTGGCGCGAGATCCGAGCTCGGGATGCGAGGTAGATAGCCTCGTATTGTGAGTTATAAACCTTTCCCAAACTGTATGTATACATATATTTATTCGTATGTACTGTTTACTGGAGAATGCGGACCTGCATACAGCTTGCATTTTAGGTCTTATAGACCACTCTCGCATTTTCTCTTAAACGTGGAATGAGGATTCACGACCCGTAAGTCCACACCAACCGTGAGTATATGATTGTATATAGGACGAAACCGGTTCGCCCTAAGTAAATTGTAGTCCAAGGAGGAGTCGGAATTTGGGGGTATCGAGACTCGAGGGGAAACTTGAAGGCAGTACATGATGACGTGGAAGGCTTTTTGGGACGCGATAACTTAGGTATCAATCAAAGAGCCGTGTCAAAGGATTGTGCGAATTTCTTGTTGACTCAAGATCATCTCGTTTACTTGCAGGAGGATTTGGAGCCAAATTATGCCAGCAAATGGGCTATTCCGAGTTCGTCAAATATGCAATTAACTAATTACATTAACCTACTAAATCAATCCTTACATGTACCTTATAGCAGCAGAATCAAAAAGGAGTGGCGCCAAACAGACCCAAGAGTTTACCAAAATCAAATTTACTAACGATTAACCATTTGAGTTATATTTAATTACTTGTCCAAATAAACATGTATAATATCTTTTATCAGCGTTTAACTACGACTTTGTTAGGGTGCAGGGAATCAGAAAAATTACAATAGGAAAGTTAGCTCATCCAGAGAATTCATTTAAGTCTAGGTTTGCAATGGAAAGACCAATTAAATTGTGAAACTCAACACCTCGATCAGAACCAAGGGGGTTACCACAAAAATGAAGGTAATTAAAATCCTATATCATAAATCAAAAAAATTACACAACGTTTGATGGAATTTAATTACAATATAAATACGGAAATATTTGCGTTCAAGTTCGTAAATAACGTATTAATTAGTTGAGTACATATGTCTATGAAGATATATAGTACAAGAGAGCTTTAAGTAGCTTTCTGTAGATATCAAAGAAAAGGGTCCAATTTTCATGGAGGCTTATGTGTTGTAGGGGAGGAATTTTCCATCCCTGCGAACACATATGCAAAGCCTTAGAGAAAAAAATTAAATATCGGTCATAGCCAAGAGAGAAGAAAATTTTATATTGTTTTAAACAAATAAAAATAAAAGAAAATGGTGAAAAGGCGAAAACATTACACGTGTGTGTATTGACCTACAAGCACGCAAACAGTTAGCATGCGTCTACTCCTCAAAATGATGCTATTTCACTGGCATGCGTATCCGTGACTTAACACCATAATAAATACCAACGTATGCTAAAAGGTGAGTATTTCTCCAGTAGACAATATATTACGTGAATAATGTAGAACAGAAATAAATAATGACAGTAATGTTATAGAGATATGGTAATGCGCGACCAAAACGAAATAATCGTGGAATAAGTCAGTAGTTAATAAGTTGAACACACGGAGTAGATTAGTTTAGCAAAATATTATCATAACGGCTCCGGTAAATTAGTGAATCTGAAATGAAACAACTTTCAGTTTCTGGTTAAAGTTGGAGCACGATAGGGTGTTACGAGTATATTATAATATACACTCGTGTAATATAAACACTGCGCTGGAGGTTACAATATAATGAAGCTTTGTTACGGAATAGTTTGAGCACTGCTGGCTGGAAGGTGAACAGTTTTAACACTTTCTCTACTTGTAAGTAAGAATACAAAATTTTATTGATTTTCGTGACGATACGTTGATGATTTCCACATGGCATTGCAGGCAATAATTTTTCCAGAATACACGGAGAAAAATGAGTATCGCTACTTTATTAAGATTTTCTTCAAATTATTGGTAATCCGGTTAAAAACGGGATCTTGTAGTAAATTCCCGATACATTGGAACACGTGTTCATGCATCTGCATTTGCCTTGATAATATATAATTACGTGTTCCGAAATCAAGATACTTACTACATACGTATTTTACTAAAAGTTTATCAGGAAACCTATCAATTCATTCGATTAGGACAATGCAATCCCCGTTTTAACCAGATTACGAATAATTTTAAAGAGATTCTTAATAAATTAGCAATACTCATTTTTCTCTGTGTACAGCCCACGATTCCTTCATAACCGTTGTTTTCTAGGCTCTCCTTGAACAAATTCTCAACATCCTCCATTTGCCGCATGCGGATAGGGCATTGCTGCCATAATGTCCATCTTCAGGCAACATGTAAATAATTCTGCCATGCGCGAATTTCGTCTTGATGAAGAGGACCTCAATCAATTTTTTTCAGTTTTCCCATAAATAATTCATATAAAAATTTCATTTCTAACCTGATCAGTATGGGTATTTTGCCCTCCTACAACATTGCAACCCTGTTGCCCTCTGTCAACAAACGTGTATATAAAGTCATATATCTGTTGCCCTTTTCGACAAACATGTACATAAAGTCATATATCTGTTGCCCTTTTCGACAAACATGCACATAAAGTCATATATCTGTTGCCCTTTTCGACAAACATGTACATAAAGTCATATACCTGTTGCCCCTTTCGACAAACATGTACATAAAGTCATATATCTGTTGCCCTCTGTCGACAAACATGTATATAAAGTCATATATCTGTTGTCCTCTACCGACAAAGTCATGTATCTGGTTTCCTTAAATCTAACAGCTTCAATTTGCAGTCGTAACTGTGCTTACTTATTAATTTATTCTAGTATGTACTTAGTGTGTTTAGTTTCATGTTTATATTTTAGTTGTGTTGTGTATTTTATATGTACAATAAATTGCTTCAACTTATAAATAATCACACTTGTGAGATTTCAAAAACAAAAGTAATTTTACCTCTGAACTAAAAACATTTAAACAATTTTTTCTTTGTTTAAATCACTATATATTTATTTTTTAATAAACGCCGACCGGTTTTGGTTCAACCGTTCCTTCTTCAGATAAAAATAAATATGCCCTGAAGAGCCATTTAAAAAAAAAAAAAAAATTGTCTTCCGCCTTCTAAAATACTGTTTGTTCCCATTATTTTTACTCAGGTAAATACGTAGGTACCTACATCATATGAAAAACTAGACATATTTATAAACATAATCAATTCACATATAAAAAAAAACGTAAGTAGTGGGAACTACGGCGCTGCCTGTGTGTGGATTATATAAGCTAAAAAAATTACATGGTTTGAGGAGTATCTAGATAGAATTCGTGATTTAATGTTAAATAAATCAAATAAAAACAACAAGCAAGTACCTACGGGGTATATCCGACTCCTGTCCAGTTATTTTTTTTTTCGTTAAACCCACAAAGTTGCCCAACAAGGAAAAGATATTGCTCCCCTGGCTTTATACAATGTACAGGCAAGGTAGATCTTATGAGGTGTAAGATTTAAAAATATCATAAAATGGTGAGGGCCGAAGGAGTCGTATGAGAACGAAAATACGTATTAACATCTATTTATGTAAAGAAGAGTGACTGTGGCGGACAGGCGGCGTGAATTTGATTTTTCATACAAATATAAAGCTTTATTCCGAGGTTGATAAAATTTTGCACAACTTCAACAACCTTCAAAACAAAGAGGAAGTTCTCTGTCTGCGTTTGAAAAACATTGCGTAAAGCCCTGGCAACGTCCGACACTACAGTGGTAATAATCATTGATCGCATTTACCTTAGGTAGTGGCTTCGGTTCTTTGATATGCAGCATGTCCACCAGGATCATGGCGGGGACAGTGGCCTTGCCCCCCAGGGCATGGTTCCTATTGGTGATGACGATGCTCACATTCCTGCCCATGTCCACCACCGAGGGGGTATCCTGACCGAAGTGCCTCTTGGCCAGGACGTCGGACCGCGGGTAGGCCGTAAAGTATGTGTGCCACCTTCAAACAAACCATTGAATGCATCAATAACGATTCAACTAAATCCAAAATGCACAGGGACATTAAGAAAAATCTGTGAGCACGAATATTATAAGTAGCAAGAAGGAGATATGTAGCAAGTGGTGAGCTTTCATCTCTGTCGTGCTCAGTTGACTGAGCGTAGAGTAAATGAGAAAGACACGACACGACATGGTACTCGCAGCCCGTCATCTAATGTTTTGGTTTTTTTAACATTAAAGATTAAAAGAGCCAATTCACTCTAATATTCATGGTGAAGCCCTACTTTTCGACGTAAGGTTACACCATTGCTTTTCATATCTTTCCAGAACGACTTATACAGTATCTTAGCGTAAATGTTAGCATTTTGCAGTTATCGATGGAGACCCATACCCGACTAGCGCTCGAAACCAATTGAACCCTGTGATATCTCAAAGAGGTCAATTAACCGATCGTTGTTGCCCGTACTTCGAATTTTAGCTCTGTCTATATATGACGTATATACGTCAATGGATTTCACGTAGTTGTTTGATATCACAGTAAGTGATAAAGCTGTGTAATAACACCGTCACTATTAAAACTGTGAATAATTAAGAATGCAAGAACTGGATTGTATTGGCACGGAAATGAATAATTTAAAGTTTGTTGTAATATATGCTGATGATGCGGTGCTTATTATTTCTAACAGTGCGGGAAATCTGCTGTCTTATCTAGGACTAACAAATTACAATGTATATGTGAAATGATTAATTAATTATGAAGTTAAGTAAGTTCAAAGCAATTGAATTCCTAAGAGAGATTTCTAAAACACCGTGTAATGTAATTTAGAACTGTGAACCTCGGAAGTAGTAGACAAGTTTGTGTATCTGAGAAGTTTGTTTGCGACAGACGGAATGGCAGATAAGAGCATTGAAAGAAGGGAGAATGCAGGAAATTCAATTAATGTAGGACTGCTAATAAAATCTTGTCAAAGGAAATGAGGTTGCAGTTCATAATGGAGCTATATTCTGTTACCAACGGTGAGGCGTGGAACTGGCAGAGAAAATGCGAAAATAGACTGGATGCATTATAATTACGACCGAATTACGAATTAGGTGATCCGAAAATAATGCAAGGCCGATGTTATCCTAATAAATAGTGTGATTTGGTCAGGAGAATATTATATTATGACTTCCAGGAAGACGTGGATTAATCAAATTCAGAAGAAATTATGGGTTCGGGCCGTGACAAAAGCAATGAGGTATAAAGCTAGAGTCAGTTTTGGCGTTCAAAGTATGGGCCACGCATATCGGATCGGTTACAAGCGCTCGCCGGGCACAGGTCTCCGGCGATAACTTCAAAATGCCGACATGCGCGCTGAGATATTGTACAACTCATACTGGAAAATATAGGGAAAGCAATGGTATAACCTTTCATCGATAAATAGGGTTTTACAATAATCAGTAGTCGTGTCAATTGACTTATTAATGTTAAAAACCGATGAGCATTTGCAAGGCGCAAATTGCGCGCGGCCGCCGATCACCTTCGACTTGTTCGTTGAGTTCGTTCGCGGTCGAAAGTGTTAGGGCGACATCGACAGCCGCCACACCCCCTTTTTTACTTCCCGCACGGGAACAATATTTCACTAGGGATTGTAAACTCTATTTAAATATAACTCAATGGACAAAAGGCAGTATAGTAAAAGATGTATGATACATACATGTAACATTTTTCTTAATTCATATTTCTTTTTTCATTTAAACCATAGATAATGTAACCACCACTGTTTTTAATACATACCTTATAATGCCCACGCACAGGCTTCGCCTTTGTGGGATTTTTTTTGTTACTGCCTTATATTTTGTATAATTATATATGTACCTGTATGTATCAAAAAAAATGCCGATAAAAAAATTTAAAAAAATAAATGTATATGGAAGTAATTGAATTGCGTGGGAACATTTTGACAGGGAACATTATTACCAGTAACATTATTAGCATCTACGGTATCTTCATAGTCAGTTTTGTGGCTTCTCGTGCTTTCTGCCTACGCGGAAAATACTTGAGTATTTTGATCAGACCGCAGAAATTCCGCAAGAAATATTATTGGATAAGGTACACTCATTGTATATTCATGGTACAGCGAAATAATTGTGTACAATAGAATTACTTTTATCGTACAACTGCGATCACAATCTTTTGAAAATCCCATCCTCAGTTTTCTTCCAAAATCAAGAGAAAATTCACCTCCTTTCGTTCATAAATACGAGTTCTAATGTGATTGTTTCTTATTTTTCGTACTTCTTACATTTTCGATATATTTATTTGTTTGTTTACGGACATGATCCAATTACTATAAAACGTACATATTAGGTACATAACATGAAATGAAAAACAAGAGATTGATGGAACAAATGGCTCTATGCATAACATTTGGGTGGATGAATTAAAAGTCAAGTTTAAATTAAAGTCTTAGTTTGAAATAAATCAATAACAGCATTGACAAAAGTATGTAGGTGTTAGAAAGACAAAGACACAGTTGTTTCGGAGAAATTCACCTTTGACATAGGCCACTCAGTACCATTTTGTTTTTTTTTTGTCATTAGGTTTCAACTTTCCATGAAATTGTAATAATCTGAGAAGCTTTTCAACATGATAGTTGTCCTATTCTGCTGTTCACAATTTGTTCAAAAGATGGAACGGACCATTCCACTGTAAATCAAATGGCGCTGAATGATTTGAATTTCTGTGAAACAACCCTTAAAGTTAACAAGTAAAGCCTGAAACTACCAGTGAGCCAGTGAGGATAAATGTAGTTGGGAGGGGAAGAAGATGGGAACGACGACCGTGGAGAAGTGCTTAATAAGCTAGCTATTCAGTTCTGTACACCAAACACGGCCAAAGCCATTTCAAGCAACGTTTCAATTCTGAATGGTGGTCTTACACCAGGGCGATACTGAGAGTATCTTCCACTCTGGAACATGCCGCAAATATACTATATATTGTAATTAGCAATTTACGAAATGATACAAATTAATCAAATAAAATTTACTTGCGCACGTCGGGAATCGAATCCGCGAGCCCCAGCTTGTTCTGGTCGAGAGCCTTTCCCCTCGACCACAGAGGCCTTCATGAATAATAAAATGTGAATTTGTGATTCTCGTAATATTGTTATACGACTTTGAGGTTAATGTCGTACGTAGAAAGCATAGAACTGACTAAAATCATTTAGGATGGATTGTTTCAACAATTTATAAATAAAACTAAAATAAAATAAAACTTGAAAATTAACTTTAAAATTTGAAGAACTGTTCAAATTCTTTGAAACAACCCGTCCTTAGGACGGGTTGTTTCGGAGAATCTGAACAATTCATCAAATTTCAACGTTCATTTTCAAGTTCTGTGAAAGACTTATTCAAGTTCTGTTTTTATATCATTGTTGGCTAGTTGCTTGACAAAACTGAAATGAAAACAGAACTTGAAAAAGTCTTTCACAGAACTTGAAAATGAACGTTGAAATTTGATGAATTGTTCAGATTCTCCGAAACAACCCGCCCTTAGACTTACACCAAAAACTCAAGGTCTTGACTTGAGTTCGCAAGTCTAGTTTTATTAATTAATATTAGAAGTATAAGAGATCAAAAGTCTGAGTATGCCGAGGTCATAAAGACAGACACTACTCGGGGCATCTTGTCAAACGGGAGATAAACTTTGTTAATATGTACTCTAAGAGCGAGTTTATCTCTATTGGTTCTTTTCCCCGCCTAATCGTAAATCTGTATCGGCTTGGCAGGGGTGACGTCACAAAACCAGAGACAGGTGGGCGGGACTCTTCTCATAAGGGCGGATTAAACCTCATATAAAAATACTATTTACTCATAAACTTGTTCATTAAGAATACAAAACAAAACAGTTTGATTAGTTTTCCTTTTTCATGCTCCAATCCATATTTTTCGGATAAATATTGTTATGGGTCGATGCGTACGTTCATAACATTTTTGGATTCCATGGCAACAAGGCTTTTTTTACAGATACGTTTTCTTACATCTTCTGAGTAAAGTAGGTCAAAAAAGTCTGTGGGGAATTTAAATAATGGTGCACGCGTTCGTAGCCTTTTTTGTTTTCAAGATAACAGTGCTTTGAAAAAATATATATTTTACGTAATATTTCAACGTTTCGAAATTTTAATTTTCATATTGTCTACAGTCTATATATAATGGATGTCGAACACAAAAAAATCAACCCGTAAACAACAAAGGATTTTTTTTACCATAATCCATCAATTTTAAAATATATTTTTTTAACTATGTATATAAAATATATAAAAAAATTGGTTGGACTGAGGATTAAACCTTCCTACCCAGGAACTGGGGTGGACAACTCTAGCAGCCTCGTCAAATGCCAATCGGGTAGGACCGACATTTATTTGGTGTATTAACTGCTGTAATGTCATTAGATTTCAGAGAAATCAAAAAAAATTTAAAAGTTGACAAAATGTATTGACATCGATAACGAGCCTATCTGCCGAATTTCAGCTGGATCGGATGACGGGTAGTGGGTTAATTTCCGCTTCTAAGATTTGCATTCGTTACCGAAAACAAATGTGAAATTTAAATAGTCGTATTTCGAAATAGTAACTTTTCCATCAAATCTTTTTGTTTGCGTTGACCAAGGATAAGCTAGAACCATTTGTACCGCTTATATAAGGGTAAGCTAGAACCATTTGTACCGCTTATATGAGGATAAGCTAGAACCATTTGTACCGCTTATATGAGGATAAGCTAGAACCATTTGTACCGCTAATATAGGGATAAGCTAGAACCATTTGTGCCGCTTATATAATGATAAGCCAGAACAATTTGTACCGCTTATATAAGAATAAGCTAGAACCATTAGTACTGCTTATATAAGAATAAACTAGAACCATTTTTACCTCTTATATAAGGATAAGCTAGAACCATATGTACCGCTTATTATAGATAAAATAATATTTGGATTATTAATATTACTAACAATTATTATTATTATTATTAATATGTATAGAAAAATCATTTCAACGGCGTGGTAAAAATATTATATTATGTGCTTTATCTTGTATATAAAACGAAATCGTAACTAAGAAAATTACAAAAGCGGCTGTTCAAGAGCCTGATTTCGGAATTTCTCCGCATTCTTATGATCCCATAAGTTTTTTCGTATTCTTAACACCCTGTATAAAAAACTCTTCAAGGAATCTCTTTTAATCTTAACTCACGTGTTTTTGAGTAGTTGACTGAGCGTAGCCAAATGTTGTTTTAACTACACTGTTTTCATTTTGTCTGTCTGTAAATTTATTGTGCTTTCGGTTTCCGTTTTCTAAAATCTGCTGGATCCACTTTATTATTCCAGCAAGCCTTACTTTGAATAGATGGTGTGCCTTTCAACTAGGACGAGTTTAATGGGATGGTGTGTACGTGAATCCCTATTAGTGGCAAGTAGGGTAAACTAGACTATGATTGCCCGCAACTTGTGATTGCCCACTCTCAATTTGATTGTCCTTTTCTTACTAACGTATGTAAATATTTCACCAAAGTCTTTAAAATGTCTCTAGTACGTAGTTAAGCGCGTCGTAGTTCTTTTTTTAGTTTTGCAGTTATTTCTTACGTTACCATAATTTTTTACCAAGTAGGTATTATAGATTTCAAAAATGTGTACCGTCTTAAAGTTGTTTTATTAACAATTTTGGGCTTTACATTTAGCAACTTTTTAAATCATTTAAAAAAATATATTTATTTATGTATAATTGATTAAAGGATTTGATAGGTAATCAATAATTTATTTTTCAACTATTCATTTTTGTAATTTGTTGGACCAAAACTACAACCCATAGAAACCATAAAAATCAAAATTTCCTTAAACCGACAATCATTAACTATTTTACCCATATAATTGATTATAATACGCATATAAAGCCTGAATCGAAAACTTGTACAAGTACCCATGTACACACGTCACTCACAGTTCACACATGTGTAGGTACACTCGATAGACAAACAGGATTATACATTTGTGAGTACTGCGCGATAGACAAACAGGATTACCCGGTGAATAGTTTGACAAATGCCTCCTAATAATCCAGACACACGATATAACTGTTCCAACTCCCTCCTCGGGTCCTCGTTCATCTTCTCGGCGTAATTCAATCAGCTGATACTTGTACGAAGCATTGTCAGGGAGGATCGATAGTTTTACAGTCTATTTGGGATTCCTCGTGGACTGATTGGGAGACGCCACCCCTCGCCCTGATCATCAATCATAGGGAGCCAGATAATACGTAGGAGTATGCTGCCCTGACACACTGACACTGTGACACTCTGAAACGGTGACACTGTCGATAGGCGACACTACCGATAGAGAAATTTGTGGAAGGGCCGCCCTCGGAGAAAACGAAAAAATCACCCCTATCAAAAAAAAACTTTAATTTAATTTGATTTGTATAAAACCACATTTTAAATATACTTACGCGCAAAAAATAAAGAACAAAACTAAAGTGCTTTCCACACAAATTTGGATGGAAAAAAAAAATCCCATTTAGTCCAATAGCCCAGTGCCCTGTCACGCTTTTACTCGCTTCGCATCGTAGATCATCTGATTTTAATTTCAAAAACACAGTTTTATTTTGAAAATTTAAGCCTCGATTAGGAAAATATTTGGATCACAAAACACTTAACGCGATCACATAAACAAATGTTTATGATGCTTTCAAATAAAATTTCAACAAACGTCCGAGTTGCCGGCAATGAAAGAATATCAGATGAAGCGTAGACTATTTTTCTATGAATAACATGAGGTAAGGTTACAGCATTTTTATTAATAATCACGCACGTGTGCAGATGTTTAGGCATTTAGGCATTTAGATTTACTGTTCTTTATACATTAGGCTGGAAATAGTGTGACGTGTACGTCGCGTTGGTCCCATACCATCAGTCGCTGACCGTTAGTTACGCGATGATGTCATAGTGCCGCACCGACGCCGACGTCGTCCGAGTATTACAGTAGTCTTCAATTCATTGCGTCGTTTTTATTAATATCGTAATCATCAATGACTGGAAACAATGCCTCACACACTTCAAGCCAACATTCAGTTGACTCCTATTCACCAGTCTCAAAGAGGATGGTGAAGATGCATCTCAGTAATAACCCGCACTGTCAATATCCATTTTATAAGACTGTACACATGCACTCCCATTAGTTGACGCAATCAGCGTCACGCTGAACGCTCTTGTACAGATAGATCGATCGCCGCTGATCTTAACCGTACGCGTCGCACTATTTTCACCTTCGAAGTCACTTATTTCCGTTATATAAGTGTGATTTTTAATGTTTAATATTTTGGAGAATTATTCATTTTAGTTACACAGGGTGACCCACAGCCTCCCTAGAGATTGGCCGCCTGAGTGCCTGGCGCAAATTACACATTTGTATGTGGCGCCCCTGGCCGCCCTGATGGGTCTATGAATTATATTAGGACTGCCGAATGATTTTGAAGTGAAGCAATTTTTTACACGACGCCATGTCAAAAGAGTGATTTAGGGTCTTTTTATAAGAGACATCAATCAGCAAGAACTAGAACCCTGTGATTAATGACTAGAATGCGGGTAATATGGGAATTCCGAACCGTACCTATACTAAATCGCGTTTATCTGAACATTATTCAACAAGTTAATTGAATTGTTTCAATGCTTCATTGTCTATTTTGGTGTTAAGTCCGTCTGTTATCTTCCCCCTGAATAATGAATACGTATTGCAGCTGTAGGAGATGTCTCTCCCCTTTCCCGCCATACTCTTGGGAAAATATCTTATCAGGTAATTTCCACTAAAAGCTTGTGTGGGCTTTGTTTTGTTTCAGTTTGAAGATAAAATAAGATTTACAAAAAAAACATATACTCGTAGATCCCAAAATAAACGAAAGTGTCTTCCCAAAAAGACACCATTTCATGTAAATCAGTGGGTGTTCGCTTAAGTGACATTTTTTGTTGAGAATGTGACATGTAATTTTTTTATTGGGATTGCCACACAACAACTAGACGACTCTTTATCATTCCATAAACTAACAACACCAGAAGAAAGAAGAAATATTATATCTTACCAATTTTTTAATTCAAAATAATCTTGAATTTCATTTTCGTTTTCGTGAATGAACGTATGCCAATGTTGGAAGTGGAAATTAAGTCACTTTCCGACATCCAGTCGAGCTCTGATGACTCGGCAGAAAGACTCGTTGTCGATGATAATGTACTCTATCTGCTTTTGGTGGCAATCACGCATACATAAACAGACATACACGAATTTCTCTGAAATCGTATAATATTACAACAGTTAATATACGAAATAAATGTCGGTCGGTCGGTCCTACCCAACCGGGATTTGGCTCATTTGTTATCGTGGTTGACTCCAGTCCCTTAGGAGTAAGGTTCGATCCTCAGGCAAAATAAATATATATCTTTTTAAATGTATATTTTAATAAAAATAGTTGTATTATACTGGTTTATTTTTTTGTTCGACACTCCATTATCTGTATACTGTAGCCAATATTAAAAATATTTTTTTTTTGTTCATTTTGTTAACATTATTTTTGATGTAGTTTAATTTTACATTATCTAGCTTTTTACTTTTTTTTGTCTTTTTCTATAAATTCAACGTCATGTTTTCTTTAATCATTTTTCTTATATAATATTAATCGTAATACTGAGAGTATCCGCCACTCTAATTTCCTCGTGGTTTGTTGTAACACCTTTGTGTTAGGTTATTGCAAACTTAAATTACCATATACTTAAGACCGTTGTTTCCAACTTTTTGAATGATCAATCTCAGGCTCCGATCAGCCAAGTGATTTGTTCAGTATCGTTCAATTCGCCCGTTTCCAAACATCTTAACGGTTCATTATCTCAAGTGGCCCTGCCCACTTTCATAGACAATAAAATGACATCAAAGTAAAAAATTTCAATGTTAAATTAATATTGACGAATTAATTATTACATTTTACTATTAATTCATATATTTTTTTAAATACTGTAATACATTAACCGATATTTTTTTAAACAAACGTACGTAATATGTTAAAAAATAAAGTGTTAGCTTGACTTTAATGCCACCACACTTTTTATATCTATTCATTTACTGAGGCAGGCTTAATCCAGTATTTTGGCGTCCTTAAATAGGTTAATCGCTCAGTCGTCACCTTTCCGTTAGAAATACCGTAGTTGTGCATTTGAGCAGTGTTGAGCTAAAATTTCGGCTCAACTGTTAATCAGTAGGATTGGGAACAACGGCCGTTAGTGCCATTTATTTTAAGGCGATGCACTACGTCGTGTAATATTTTAAATTGAGCCGCTATCAATAACAACTCTTACGTAGATAACGATAAGGTTTAAATTTCCGCTTAACACCATCTGCCTGTTTTGATTTATGCAAGAAAAAAACATGGCCAAAAAGTGTATTTTATTTTATTTTGTGGATGTTCAGGCATAAATACTTAATTTTTTTCCGATCGTTTTATAAATAACTTAATTTTCCACATTATACAATAAATTTATAACCGAAAATGGGTTCGTAAGTAGGAGATTTTGAACTTTAAAGCAGTTTTCATAGGCCTTTACACTATTTTTTTCTGGGCTTATAAAAAGATTTATCTAAAAAATACTCGATTATTTCAAAGGCCAAGATGTATTCTACTCGCAGTATTTAATTAAAGCATCTGAAACATTTTTAGGCGACCAAATTTTCAAACCAAAAACACATGATTTTGCATTACTACGTATGGCATCGCCTTAAGCCGCCTCCGCCACCGTTTTTAAGAAAACATGTGTGAAGGGATCGAACAATGGACTGGACTGGAAAGGACAGTCGAACGGCCAAGCCTTTCGACGCGGTGGCTCCCGCTAATACGGATGAAAACGGTACCTAGTCTGTAGATAATCTTATATGTTTGATTTCGGTACTATGATGAGGTAACATCTTGTTTTCAGTATAAATCTGTCCAAGGATTTGCTTGTTAATTCGCATATCAGACGAGCTGTCTGTAATATTGAAACTAAATTAAATGATTACGTCTAACAGCAGCGCGAGTGCGCTCTCCTGATAAATGGAAGCAATTATGACGGGACGCCACAAGAGAATTCTGGGAAACGTGATTTTCCGATTTACCTGTAAATGCTCTTCGTTCGCTGCTACAAATAGATTTTAATAAACATATGTGTTCGCGCAATATATATGGGATTGTTAGGTATGCATCCACAGGCTTAAAGGACAAGTGTAATGTCAATACCAAATCCTGCAAATGTCCTACCTACCCTCTTACCCATCCCAAAATGTCACCATATTAAAAATATTGTTGCAACACATGTAAAATCTGACAAGTGGTGTCAGTTGCTTATCAGAGTTCGGAGTGATAATTAATATCAGACAGGGCGATAATACATATATTTTGTGAAGTGAAATCAACCAATACTCCTGGAGACGTGTGATAGTCATCAACGGGTGAGTCCATCTTTCCTGCATTCCAATCTGGGCTTATCTTGTGCTCCAGAAGCCCAGATTTATACCTTTGATTATTGCACTGTCCATCGGGTTTGTCGGATGCATATATCGTCCCATACCTATCATTCGGAGTAGTTTGGGACTGGTCCTTTGGGCGTGTGGCATAGGGCCTCATAGAGCCTCTGCACCACCTCTAAAATATAGTGGAGTCGCAGCTTCGCGACATCATTTTTGGTTCTTTCGAGCCGGATTACCAACGGGGTATTTAAAATTAACATATTTAAAGTTATAAATAAATATTATTTCCTCTTTATACTTTGTTAATTTGTATGTACTAGGTTGCATTTGTAATTATTGTTGTGTTTAAATTTCTACATACAATTAATCATGGCGACTAGCGATAGTACTCAGGATATTAAAATCAAGTTAGTAGAATCGAAGATTAATTTGATGCATAATCGTGTTAATGAATTATACGAGAAAGCGAAAAGTATTGCGGACAGGGAGACGAGAAGTTCGGAGGATTTTCTTAAACAAACGGTTAATATAGCTACATATTATGCACAATTTAACACATTTTGTGATGAATTTCATACACTTCAGTTGAAAAAGGATTCAAATTACAATATGAATTTCGATTTATGGAGTAAATTCGAAAATAAGTACTGTTTTGTAGTTTCTATACGCGAAAGCATTATAGCAAAGCAAGATTCATCACGTGATCGACAGAAGTTAAATAATTCACCATTAATTAAACTCCCACCGATCGAGATGCCATCGTTCGATGGTAATCAAGAGAATTGGTCGATATTTTATGAAGCTTTTAAATTAAACATTCACTCAAATCAAAATTTGAATACGTCGCAAAAGATGCAATATCTGATAGGGAAACTCCAAGGAAAGGCGTTGTCAGTTTTTGCGGGAATACTTCCGAACGAACAAAATTATTTTTCAATTTGGGAAGCTCTCGAAAAGAAATATCAGGACAAACGCGTGCTAGGTACCTTTTATCTGAACAATATTTTGAATTTAAAATTATTGGCACCTAGTAACCCAAATGAGTTAAATAATTTTATTGAACGGTTTGCGTCTTCCATAGCTGCACTCAAGGAATTAGGTATTGATGACCTAACCGATTTTATAATATTACATGTTGCACTGAAAAAATTAGATATACAGTTGGTGCAAAATTTCGAAATGTCTATACGGGAGAAAGCTATACCTACATATACCGATTTAATAGAATACATTCGGTCGCATGTTAAAATCCTAGAACGAACTGGGCAAAATGATAATAAAGTTGTTAATAATAAAAACAAAGTTACGCATTCATTCGCTGTGGTCGAACCGAAGTCAAGTAATAATAATCGTAACAGGTGTCGGAAATGTAATCATTCTGATCATGTTGAATTGTTTAAATGTGAACAATTTAACGAATTAAGACCAAATGCTCGCTTTCAGTTTGTGAAATTAAATAATTTATGTGTAAACTGCTTAAGCGATAAACATAAAACTGTGAAATGTCCATCTAAATCGGATTGTAGAATTTGTAAAAAACGACATCACACCGCTCTGCATTTTGAGAGCACGGTGAATACTGAAAGTCAATCGAAAAACGAAGCCATTACATTAATAGCGCGTAATCATAAACATCATAATAATTTTTCTTCGGGTAATATAGCTACGAATGTACTACTGTCAACCGCGCAGTTATTTGCTTATGACAATAAAAATAATCAAGTAACCGTAAGGTGTTTAATTGATTGCGCCTCGCAACAAAATTTAATCAGTTTAAACACTTGTAATGAATTAAATCTTAAAATAATTCCTTTAAATAATTCAGTAGTTAAAAGTGTTGGTTCAGTAGAGACACCAATATTGGGACACGTTGCGTTAAAAATTAAATCCCGCGTTTCAGAAGATACTTATAAAATTAGTCTATTAGTTGTCGATAAAATAACTGATAAGCTTCCTACACA
Source organism: Hesperophylax consimilis (assembly GCF_061612785.1). NCBI lineage: Eukaryota > Metazoa > Arthropoda > Insecta > Trichoptera > Limnephilidae > Hesperophylax > Hesperophylax consimilis. The sequence continues at coordinate 40,637,610 of NC_142836.1, read as the reverse complement.
ACATGTTGACACAAAGTCATGTGAGCATTTAGTGGGTTTAAACTTAGCGGATGAATCCTGGAACGTTCCATCCGATGTTGATATCTTATTAGGTGCACAGTTATTTCCATATATTCTGCTGGGGAATAAGGTTTTATCTAAACATAATACGAATGCACCACCGGCTATACAGACAGTATTCGGGTATATTGTAATGGGTGAAATACCTACGTGTACGCCGGAGGTTTCGTGGACGTTCGGCCCCATAACCAATGTAGATTTATATAATGCGTTATCCAAGTTTTGGACGATGGAAGACATGCCTATTAAGTCGTTGATGAGTGCTGAAGATGCAGAATGTGAGAAAATGTACCTCGAGTCAGTCCAACGGGATGAATCGGGAAGGTATATTGTATCTTTACCGTTTAAGATAGATCCTAATAATTTAGGTGATTCGCGCCGTGTCGCGCAGCGTCGATATGAATATTTAGAACGGAAATTTAATACTTCGCCAGAATTGCATTGCAGTTATAATGAAGTAGTTTCTGAATATCTGGAAAAGGGATATATGAGGGTTGAAGTTCCGTCTTCATCTAATATTGATGAGGGATATTTCATTCCTCATCACGCAGTAATTCGTAAAGATAAATCAACAACTAAAACTCGTGTTGTATTAGATGCAAGTACAAAGACCAGTTCAGGGTTTTCACTTAATGATACTTTGTATACAGGTCCAAATTTGCAATCTAATTTATTTACACTTTTAATTAAATTTCGCTTATTCGCTGTAGCATTAACCGCAGATGTTAAGCAAATGTATCTACGTATAATGGTAACGGAAAGCCATCGTAAATATCAAAAAATTCTTTATAGATTTCACGAAGATGAACAAATTGGAGTTTATCAATTTAATTCACTCGCGTTTGGTTTGAACTGTTCACCATTTCTAGCAATGCGAACTATACGGCAGCTAGCGAGCGATGAAAGAAATCGTTATCCGAAAGCGGCGGAAGTTGCAATTAATGATTTATATATGGACGATTTTGTATATTCTGTAAATACTATAAGTGAAGGCATCACTTTGGCTACAGATTTAATGGCGATGTTCAAGTGTGGAGGATTTGAATTAGTCAAATGGTCGAGTAATTCTCCTCATTTACTGGCCCAATTACCAGAGTCGCACCGCGCGACAATGGATTTTTCGGATAAATGTAGCATTTTAGGATTAAAATGGGATCCGATATCTGATTGTTTTCGATTTATGATATGTCCGACGGAGGAAAAAACTATATGTAAAAGATCAATTCTTTCCACAATAGCTCGTTTATTCGATGTATTAGGTTTGGTTGCTCCGGTAATTTTATATGCCAAATTACTTTTACAAGAGCTGTGGTTAGAGAAAGTAGGATGGGACGAGGAACTACCCCAAAGTATTGTTAATAGATATGTCAAATTCAAGGAAGAATTACCGATGCTTTCTAATTTAAATTTACCTCGATATTTGGGAGTAAAGGAGGACTGCACGATAAATATTATCGCCTTCGCAGATGCGAGTATGAAAGCATACGGTTGTGTAATATATCTTCATGTCACGGATAAGGGTGGCAACACTACAATGAATTTGATATGTTCTAAATCCAAGGTGGCCCCTCTGAAAACAGTGTCACTCGCTCGATTGGAATTATGCGCTGTGCTTATTTTATCTAGACTCGTTAGATCTATTATAGATACTTATAGAAATCGCGTTTCGATAAACGATATATTTGCTTTTTCAGATTCAAAAATAGCACTTTCTTGGATTCACTCGTCCCCTCACCGGTGGCAAACTTTTGTAGCTAATCGAGTCAGTGAAATTCAGGAAAATTTACCCGCGAAACATTTTTATCACATAGATGGCGTTACCAATCCTAGTGATTGTTTATCACGAGGACTACTGCCTGCTCAGCTGGTCGATCATTCTCTTTGGTGGCACGGTCCGCCCTGGGCTGTGAACCCAGTATCCGAGTGGCCTGTCGAAAGATTTTCCCCCTCACGAGAGGAGGAGAATACTTTGGAATTGAAAAAATCGCATACATTTACGATAACGTCAATAGAGGAAAATTCTCCGATATATAATCTCGCTTTAAAAATTTCCTCATGGCCAAAACTGCTGAGAATTGTGGTATATATTTTACGATTTATGCGAAAGTTATCACGCTCAACAGTTATAAGTTCCACGGAATTAAACATTGCTGAAATGAATGTATTAAAAGCTTTACAGAATAGGTATTTTAGTGCCGATATACAATTAATACAGAGGGATAAATTATGCTCACCTTCAATCCGAAAACTAAACCCGTTCTTAGATCATAATGGCTTGTTACGTATAGGTGGTAGATTAACAAACGCGAATATACCTTTTGAAAACAAACATCCAGTACTTCTGCCAAGACAGGATCATATTGTCGATATAATTATAGACTTTCACCATCGTGTGAATTGTCATACTGGTGCACATCTCCTTATGTCAATAATTAGACAGCGTTATTGGATCTTATCGGGGAGAAATCTAATACGCAAAAGAGTACATGCTTGTAATTTCTGTTTTAAAACTGCACCTTCTAATATTATACCGCTAATGGCAGATTTACCTACAGCTAGAGTTCAGGAAGCAAAGGCATTTACACATACGGGTGTAGATTTTGCCGGACCAATAAATATAACCCTTTCTAGGCGTCGTGGGGTAAAAAGTCAAAAGGCATATATATGTCTATTTATTTGTTTAACAACGAAGGCTATACATATGGAAGTGGTATCAGATCTAAGCACGGACAATTTTTTAAACGCATTTAAGCGTTTTCTATCCAGACGCGGACCGGTTTCGTGTATGTACAGTGACAATGCGACAAATTTCATAGGCGCAAAGAATTGTCTGGATGACTTATATAATTTTTTAGAGGCAAATTCAACTAAAGAAGTTCTTCGTAATGAATTTAACAATCGGAGAATTGAATGGAAGACGATTCCACCCCGCGCTCCTCACTTTGGAGGATTATGGGAGTCAAATATTAAATGCATTAAATCGCATCTGTATAGGGTTGTGGGTACTCAACTTTTATGTTATGAAGAGCTTCTCACAGTTCTGACACAAATAGAGGCTGTACTTAATTCACGGCCATTATGTTTATTAAGCAGTTCTCATTATCCAGAAGCTCTTACTCCGGCTCATTTTCTGATGTCTACCCCGATTCAGCATCTACCTGCTTATGATTTGACTAATGAAAGCATTAGTCTACTGAAAAGGAAAGAGCTTTTGGACCACCTCGTTCAATCTTATTGGAAGAAGTGGCATATAGAGTATCTTCACTCTCTGCAGATGAGAAAAAAATGGAATAGTCCCGCGAATAACATTCTAGTAGGTACCATAGTATTGGTGCATCAAGAGGATGCGCCTCCACTTTATTGGCCGGTGGGCGTTGTTGAGGAGGTGTTCCCTGGTAAAGACGGAGTGGTTCGTGTCGCACGCGTAAGGACCCCTTCCGGGAACTTTAAACGACCAGTCGTAAAATTGTGTCCTTTGCCTACACAATAATTATTATTTCTTTATTTCATTATTTTATAAATTTTCGTTTTAACTTTGCAATATTAATAGCGTATTGATAAGAATATTTATATTTCATCTTTCGTTTTACATTTAACTTTTTACTTTATTTGAAAGTACTTAAAATTTCGGAAGGTACTTTCAACGCCGGGAGAATGTTCGCGCAATATATATGGGATTGTTAGGTATGCATCCACAGGCTTAAAGGACAAGTGTAATGTCAATACCAAATCCTGCAAATGTCCTACCTACCCTCTTACCCATCCCAAAATGTCACCATATTAAAAATATTGTTGCAACACATGTAAAATCTGACAAGTGGTGTCAGTTGCTTATCAGAGTTCGGAGTGATAATTAATATCAGACAGGGCGATAATACATATATTTTGTGAAGTGAAATCAACCAATACTCCTGGAGACGTGTGATAGTCATCAACGGGTGAGTCCATCTTTCCTGCATTCCAATCTGGGCTTATCTTGTGCTCCAGAAGCCCAGATTTATACCTTTGATTATTGCACTGTCCATCGGGTTTGTCGGATGCATATATCGTCCCATACCTATCATTCGGAGTAGTTTGGGACTGGTCCTTTGGGCGTGTGGCATAGGGCCTCATAGAGCCTCTGCACCACCTCTAAAATATAGTGGAGTCGCAGCTTCGCGACATCAATATGAGTATGGTACCTAATAGAAAATAATTGAAACCTATGCATAGGAAGGTACGTACCGTAGAGTTTTTGATTTTTTTGTTGGAAGATTGACTTTTTTTTATTTATTTTGTGCGAAACCGCAACCAACTGCTCTCATTTGAGACTATGGCATCCCCTATCGGGGTATGTTGTGAGGATGAAGGTAGTTAAAATAGGGAGGAGATTGGTGATAAAATGATACAAATTAATAAAATAAAATTTCCTTGCGCATGCTGAGAGTTGAACCCGCGATCTTCCGCTTGCTAGTCGAGAGCCATACCCCTCGACCACGGAGCCCGTCAATTTGTTTCCTTTTGGAAAGTAGTTTTATTATCATCGTATTTTGCCGCTGAGATTTGTTAAAAAATACTCAATATAACTTTTGTATGTGATACGGCACAAGCGTCCCTATCCTTAGATAGATAAGAATTATTTTATTTGAAATTATATTTTATTGCCAACCTACCCATCCCTCAAAAGAACTATTTGCTAAAATTAGGGTCTCAGATACGGAAATTGATGAATTATTCAAATTCTGTGAAAAAACCTGTCTTTAGAGTATTTTCCATGATGGCCTTTACCTGATCATAATTGCTATATAGATACTCTTCATCCTCTGCCAGAAGTCCATCTGGCTCCCGATGGGCGAGTCCGTCATGAAGTTGATCGCGGTGTAAGGATGGACTGGATCCCCGATGAAGTCGTGGCCGTCCTGCAACGCGTCGGCCGAGAAGATGCCCGCGAGCGGCGCGTTAAACCGGTGAGCCCAACCAAACAGGGAATAGTAACCCAACCACTCCACCACTACCAGATCGAAATGCTCGCTGGAATTGGAGATCAGTTTCGCCACCTCAGGGTGCTGCAGGTGCTGCTCGGCTATTTCGTGCATCATCTGGAAAAAAATATCTTGTTTATCAGGACTGAAACTTTTTATATTGATATTAATGCACGGAAGCCCCCAAGGTTTCCCTCAAGACCCGTGTTATTTTTAGCACTTGCTAGGGTACTGTGTGGAGAGGGTTTTATTTATTTTGAACGCCACACAAGAGATTTACTACCTCGCCATATGTAAAGTTCACTCTCAATACAGGACCTGGATATTCACATATTGTGTAGTTCTGGGTATCTTGCTTCGTCGATCGATAAACGTTTTATTATATCAAAATGGGAATGTATGGCGAACGATATGCTGTAATAAGCCATGCCACGAGAACATAGCGCGCTTATAGCGTGGTCTGTTACAGGCTTAACATAATACTCATTAGGTAGGCACTAAGCTATTTTTCTCACTTTATAATAAAAAGCATTAAATATTAAGTAGATTTTCTCGATTTTGGTCAGTGATACACAGATGTACCGACTGATAGACGTATAAAGATTTTTCTAAATCAAACGACATTTTCTATTTAAAACAATTTCTACGGGATATTATGTACATACATGTAAAATACTAGATGAACCATAAATATTTACAGGATTATTAACTTTTTAATGAAAAACAGTTGAATAACTTACAATTTAGCATGTACCAGCAAGATATAAAAATAACATTAAAATCCCAAAATTGAATATCAAACATATTCAAAAATACCTATCTAGGAGTACCTAATTTCAACAACCCTACAAACTTCTATGTCTAAAAATCATCTTCAACCTTTTAAATATAAAAAATTTCTAAAATGTTCACGAATTGCGACTTAAAATGAAAAATACCTAAAACTACTACAAGAGTCCATATTTTTTTTAATTATTTTAAAAATCTTCTTTTTCTGTTTTAGAAAAAACTTGAGTTTTTCTTATTCATTTTCCTGTTTTTCTTATTGTCATTTACAATATTTTATGCTTACTTACATGATTTTTATTATTTGAGCTTGAATTCCTTCACCAAACACAAAAGCCTTTTCTCATTCTACATACATTAAATATATTTATTACTTGGAATAATTTGATGACTAAAACCTCAAATTGTAATATTTCATTTTTGAAGACAATATTTTAAAAACGAAAATTTGAAACAGATATTAGAAAAGACTTTTCTGAATAGAAAAGATACGATCGCATTTAGAACTTAAACCCAGAACATTCACATTGCCGGGCTTTGCTCCACCACCGAGCTAATTCGAAGTATGATACAGTTATATATGACCGAAGGAAATAGGGTATCATTAGCTCAGTTGGTAGAGCAGCGCCCCTGGGTTCGAGTCCCAGATGCGATCAATCTTTTTCTGATTCTATTTTTTGTTTAAAAAACGCTAATATTTTCTTCAATAATTAAAAAAAAAAAAAAAACTTTTTAAAACTATGTCCCATATTCATGGCAAATCTATCTATCTATATAAATAATAATGTAAATGTTCGTTTGTTCATAATCTTAAATCTCCGAAAGTTACTAAACGATTGCTTTGAAATTTTTACACAACGTTGCATTGGAGTACGCGAGTTTTTTTATATACCTTTGTTTTATAGATGTCAACTGTGACAGGTAAAAACATGTTTTTAAAATTAAAAAAAAACAGCACCATCCGTTGGAAAAACATGTTTTTTTGAAAAACATCGCCATCTGTTGGACAAACATGCTTTTTTTTTAAACAGCGCCATCTGTTGGACGTAAAAGCAACACGCGCTAATGTTTCCCTATCTGCACATGCAGACTAAGCCACAGCAACGCTTGGCGGGGAACAGCTAGTAACTGTATAAAGATCTATCAAAAACCGATAAAAATATTTGAAATTGAGCTCACTTGCCAATCAGTGTAGTCAGAAATTATTCATGCTGCCGCCGCCGCCAAAAGCAATCCATTTTTATCTCAGTTTTTATCACAAAAGTAGGTTATGAAAAAATGAGGTATTACAACAGAGCTCCAGCGTTTTGAAATTAATAAGACCTTGGTGATTCTCAGCAGTTCCAGGGGGCCTGGGGCACTGCCCCTATTAGCAAGGCATCAACCCCATCAGCTTTGCAAATTGTTTTAGATTAATTCCTTAGGCCTGTTGCCTAGCATCTTATCAAAATGAATAAATTATTTATTGATATTCTATATTAAACGTACTACTAATATTACATTATCATATTTACATTAACTTGATATAAATAAGCATTTTGAATTTAAAACTTCGGGGGAAAAATAGGTTACAGTTGGAAGATTAATTCTGATACGTCTTATAATATCGAAAATGTACTGTCTCGTGTTATGTTTAAATTACTATTTCGAGTTGCTCACTAAACTATGTTTGTCTCCATTCTGTTGCTTATAAAACACAGTCGCTATGCGATTTCACGCGAGTTTTCAACAGTTTTATTGAGATATTATTTCTGGTTTTATTGAATATCTCGAATTTCCGTAGTTCTTTATTGAATTGATAGTTATTTTCAATTCACGAAAACTCAACGCGTGACCTTCAGATATCTAAATCAGATGTAGACAAGTGACCTTCCTCTTGTTTTGAAGGTCGAGTGTGCAAAATTTTATCAACTTCGGAATAAAACTGTAGATTTGTATGGAAATCAAATCCACGCAGCCCGCCCGCCACAAAAATTTTTCATTATATGTTTATAATTTTTCAGAAGACTAGCTAAAGGCCATCGTTGCCCGGGCTTTTGGCAGGGTTTTTTTTATCTTGTAGACAGGGATCTTCCTCTTGTTTGGAAGATCAAGTATGCAAAATTTCTTTAATCAGAATAAAAAACTATAGATTCGTATTACAAGTCAAAACCCGTGCAGTGTAAGTCCGCACGCCACAAACACTCTTCTTTATATAAATAGGTAAATTGAAGATATTCCAGGCAAGAAGGCTAATCGATATAACCAAGGAAAGAATATGTACAGGGTTTTCTAATAAGAGGTGTTATTTTGAATAGCCCGTTATTTCGGTAGATGTTACTTTTGAAGCTGTAATTTTTTGACATTTGACAAGTAAAAACTACGCCATTAATAAAAATGGAACGATACACGCTTCAACAATGCATTGAAATTATTAAAATTCACTTGAGTGAATCAAATGCAAATTATCTTGAGTGATGAGGCCCATTTCCACCTCGGTGGCTTTGTCAACAAGCAAAATTGTCGCATCTGGGGCTCGGAAAACCCAAGAGTTATTGTTGAAAAGCCTTTCTATCCTCAACGTGTGACTGTTTGATGCGGCTTATGGTCCGGCGAAGCCGCTGGACCTTACTTTTTCGAAAATGAGGCTGGTGGAAAATAGTTATGGTGAATGGATTGCGCTATCGAGAGATGATTAATGATTTTTTATGGCCGAAATTGGATGGTATTGATCTGGACAACGTTTACTTTTAACAAAACGGCTACGTGCCACACAAGCAACGAAACCATTGATCTTTTACGATTGAATATCAAAATAACACCTCTTATTGGAAAATCCTGTATATTCGAATTTCCTAAAATAAAGTTTCTATGAAACTTTTTCAATGGTTTTGTAGTTTCTCTGTCAGTGGGAAGTATGTGACTTTCCCGGTCCCATATTATCGAACCACTCTCGAATAACAATCGAACAACGGCCATATTGTGAAAATGTCCTTAGAACGATTTCCAATACATATTCAGAAAGTCATGTTATGTTTGTATTTGGTATATGTATGTATTTACAGAAAGGTGAACAACTTCCCCGTGAGGTGGCAACAGTTCGGGCATAAATATTAAACACCCAAAGCAGGTTTGGGAACAAACCTCATTGCATCACGTCTCGGATTGATTTGAAGTTTATAATTTATTAGCGCAGCACCCGTGAAAAATCACCTGGTATTATAATTATAAGTTTTGTGAGTTTGAAAGTATTTATAAAATATTTTCTTCCAAAACCTATTGCCAATTTTCTTTATTTTTAATTATTTATTTATTGCATCTCACTATACATAAATCACGTTTTTTCTCATACAAATCAACCTCACTAGGACTAAGCCTGTATCGAGGTTAACAATTTATATTTGAGTGAAGCCACGATAGAGTTGATGAGTTACCAGATGGGTAATTTGACAGTATATTTTAACAATATATGAACCATAACTACTTATTAATCATTATTCCCAAGAAGAAACAAGTAGATAATAAAGACAATAATATAATTACATTTATTGATGACAAATTAGAGAGACAGCAGAGATTTTCCCTTTGAATGAACACAGCTAGTAAACTTGAAAAAACATTCAAAAATTTAAACAAAGGAAATACAAATTTCATTAAAATAAAGTAATTTTTTAAGTACAGGTAGGTACCTACAGGAGAAAAATGAGTGTTGTTAATTTATTAAGAACCTCATATAATCATTGGTAATTCAGTTAAAAACGAGATTTCGGGCCGTTTTCTGATAAATTTTTAGCAAAGTTTCTAATATATCGGAACACGTGTTCATGTACTTGCATTTAATTATTTATTTATTTATTATTATTACATTTATTACATACAAGATATACAAATATAAAAGGAAGCTTTGACTGTCCAACTAGGAAGTTTCCCGTTTAAGGACAGTCAAATTGGCAGGTTGCGTGTACATAATTCCAGGTAGGTACATGTAAAATATAAAATAAAATTAAAATATAACATATAAATGTAAGAAAGAAAAATAGAAAGAAAATATTTTTAGGAAAATACAATTTAGCGGTAATAAACAATAAAATCCAGATAGGTACATGTAAAATATAAAATAAAAATATAATATATCAATGTAAGAAAAAAAAATATTTTTTAGGTAAATACAAAATACAAAATCGAGGAAATCAACTCAGACTACGTTTTTTAATAATTTTTCGGAATCTGATATGCGAAAATATTAGGATTTTTATGAACACGTGTTCCGATATCGTGATAATATATTCGTATTTTACTAAAAGTTTAACAGGTAACCTATTAATGCATTCGTTGAGGGCCTGCAATCCCGTTTTTATCCGGAATATCAATCATTTGAAGAGATTCTTAATTAATTAGCCATACATACTCATTTTTATCCTTGTATCTACTTTATCGCTTATCTGAATTCACCCAATCGTCAGTTTCAATGTTTAAAATTTTAAAGCTAACTTAATTTCAATACGCAGGGATATTTCACATCAGGCACAACAAGATATTTCTCACAGACAACCGAAATCGGTACGTTTGATAATCGTTGTAAATCATGTCTCGAACCATGTAGAAAGTCGAAAAACAGAGGTCACAGGCAAACACGTCACGGGGTTAACACCACAGCTGATGGGGTTAAAGAACTTGGAATAATCGTGATACAACTTCCCAAAGATGCTCATCTAAACTAGAACTAGCTGCCTTTTTAACTCCAACTTCTTAAGACGAGACAATACCCTAAAATAAAGCCAGAATCTAAAAGACGTGAGTGAAGCAGCCGTGCACAAAAACATGCGACGCGCGGCCCTGGTGTATTGGACAGATCTGAGTTCCCTAAAGTAATGTGGGAATCTTAACGACATAAGTGATGAAGTCGTGTAAAACCAATATTCCGGGGGCGGCCCAGCGGAATGAATGCACCCACGGTCGACTTTGCTCTAGCAGGCCTAGAAAATCGATCTTTCCATGGGGCTTATTTCAATTATTTCTGATCAACGTATTACTAAAATATCAAATGTTTCTAGATGGATCCCTCGAGAAGTTACTAATTCATGGTCTGGAAAAATAAAATCTGGTGCTTACCTCTAATTTTATAGAATTATATACAGGGTATCCGGAGGTAAAGTACACTAACTTCGGGATGTGATTCTACATGATTTTAGAAGTAAATAACTTTTTTCGAAATTCTAACGTTTTAAGGTATTTTATCTTTTTGATAAAAAAGATTTGTTTGTATGTGAAAAAAAGATGGAATATCTAAAAAAGTTATTTATCATTCTTATTTCTACCATCATGTAGAATCACCTCCCGAAGTTAGTGCACTTTACCATCCTGTATAAAATTTTCAAACGGTTTTAGATCTAATATTTTAATGGTAAGGTCTTGTTTTTGTTGATCTTAAATATAAATAACATGGGGATCCCTCTAGAAACATTCGAGATTTTAGTAATACGTTCATCATAAATAATTCAAATGAGAGCGTCGAACAAACCCCCTTATTAGAGTCGTATGTCGCCTTAAAGGTGCTCATCTCTCTATTTGTCTTATCTGAGCTAGAAATAGCTGTCCTTTTAACCCCAACTACTAGGTAGGTACTTGTTTGCTTCAGTAGTTTTTAAATTAAATCTTTCTGTTACGGGAAGTAAACAAACCGACTTTCAAACGGAATAAAGTTGGAAATGTTTTATAATTGAATCTCGTGTTCAGTTTCCAGTTGCAGCGGGGCATTTTTTGCTGCAAAGGTCGGAGGTCGAGCTAGAGTGTCTACTTGAAATAGTAAAATATTAATATGAGCGCATCCTCAAAATACCTATACATACAGCATACGGCTAACTCAGAAATTATTCAACAAGTGGGTCAAACTTGAGAAAATATATCTACTAGATAATTTAAAAAAAGGGTTCATCTCTCTTATTGGTCACATCATTGGGAGCTTCAGAGTTGTACCGCGCTGCAAGGTGAAGATTGCCTTGATGATAGCCAACCTCTCACGGGAGAAGAGGGCAAAAGAAAAATAAGGCCCTCTGTCAACAGAGATACTAACAAGATTCGTGACTGTGACACAACTACAAGTATCCTACCGATATGCTACTCTTCAAAACTGGTTTCCGTACATGGCGTTACCCGAATTATATTGAACTTGTGCTTTTTGCAAGTGCAGCCGTGGAATTAATACGATGTCAAGTGACTCTAGCGACGAAGACAAAAATATTGTCTTTCTTTATGTTTCCAAGCATAAAACACGCTCTAAAAGAAGATTTTGGTTTCACCCATGCAACGAAATATTTTTTTATCTCTACTCGTCGCCGCCAAGAAACTTTACAAGAGAATGATGACAAATTGAATTTAGAATTCCCACCTCCAAATTTAAAATTTAAATCATAATTTCTGTCAAACGAGTAGTACATGTGGTTACAACACGCGTAGTTTACTACCTGCACTGTCAGTAGCGTGCAACTGAAGTCAAACCCGTAGTCGACATTACATTACATTAATGCCGCAAATGTTGCATTACATTACATTAATGTTGCAAAGCGAAGAAACCTTTCAAAAGTAGTTACAGCAGCTGTTTCGTACCCAAACACGAATAATTTGAATCATTTTGTATTCTCGTGAAAGAAATTATTCGTGTGATTCATGATCCAAGATGTCAGGAACAATACTTGCGTGGATGAAATAAATACACTTTTTTTGGCTGCGAACATTTGTTAACTGGAGCAGGTAACTTAGATTGTATTTAAAACAAATGCATTTCTTCTTACGTAAATAATCGAATAGTGGATTATTTTGTAAAAACCAATATTGTATTTGATAATGCAGTCAGGCAAATTGTAAGAATACCTTGCATTATTTTTATACTTTGTTAGGTACGACAGACTTGTGTTCCAGCTCAAATTTGTCGTTTTAATTTATATTTAGATCGGTGAAACTTTAAGCTATACACAATACACATCTGGCCCGCTGTACTACCGATGGGAATGTATGGCGAGCAATATGCTGAAATAGGCCAAGCCGTGGAACCGGAGTTGCTCGGGTATTTATTTATCGTTTGGAGAAAAAGTTTGAGGTTTTAAGGTATACAATTCCGTAGTACATTATTTTGATGTATCTCATATGTAAGCGCCCGAAAATATTTTTTTACGACTTTTCTCTACTTTCTTTAAATGTAATATGCAGGTATTATATATATAAACCTTTCTAAATGATAGTGAAAACCTTATCAAAATCTGTTGCACAGTTTAGAAGAAATAAGCGTACAAACAGACAGAAGCCGATAGCGACTTGTTTTATACAGTAAAATTTATTTTTTCAAGTTCAATAGCCTTTGATCGAATTAACATTCGTAGATCGTCTAATAAATACTGTTTTATTATTCTGAATCTCGAAACGGCCCGACTCGGCTTCCTGTTATAAACACTAGTAGCCAGTAAGAGATAAACATATACCACATCGGACTTTTATGTAGGCCTTTTTAAGGTATACAATTCCGTAGTACATTATTTTGATGTATCTCATAATGTTTAGCCAGCGTTAGCAATGTAGTGCTTGAAAAAATATTTTTATAACTTGATTATAAAACATCGACATTTTTATACTTTCTATAAATACAACATTCACGTAGTATATATATTATGTAAACCTTCCGGGAAAAAATCTCTAAATGGTAGTGAAAACCCCATCAATATTCGTTGCGTAGTTTAGAAGAACGTAACACACAAACAGACAGACGCGGGTGGTAACTTTATTTTATACTATTCAGAGATCAGTTAACATTTATTATATACAGGATGTATCGGCACTAACCCGACAAACTTTAACCAGCTATTCCTTAGCACATTTGGAGTAAAAAATGTTATGGGCACTTTGCTGTCCGGTAGCATTTTTTTTTTCAATTAAAACTTTTCAACTGTCATTGGCATTGCTTTTCGTGTATAACAGCTGTTATAAGCAAGTATGTCGAAAAGCGTCTTCGCTCTTTCGCACACACTAAATAATAATAGTTAAAAATGGGACGAATGTTGCCGTGCCATTTCGTTGTCATTGTAAACGTGCGTCAATATAGGTACACACGTGCATTATTCAACGGAATTCGAATTAAATATTGCCAGATGGGTTTTCAAACTTTGACAAAGGATAAAAGAGTGGTGACATGTGGTGAAAATATGAATAGTAAATTTTTTATTTAAAAAAAACGTTAACGGACAACAAAGTGCACATAAGATTTTTTACTCCAAATATGCTAAGGAATAACTGGTTAAAGTTTGTCGGGTACGTGCCGATACACCCTGTATAGATCTAGAGTTCCCCACGATGGAATTTACAAGCAAAACCTTTGTTTATAATCGAGCTGATTATAAATCGACCTTTTCAAAATTATTAGTCCAGACTGGTTTAGTTAATTATTCATAAAGTACAAATAATATTTGCGTAAACTTGTTACAATTCATACACCATGAATCAGTGGCGGCTCGTGACATTTGCGCAAGACAAATAAAAAAATTACTTTTTCGAAACTTTTTTATTCATTAAATATATTAACCTAAGATAATCTTTTTAATGATTTATACGTATTAAAAGAAAATGTCAAAGTTAGACGATAAAAAATCTGTGGTCTTTAACCACACAAAAATGATTGTTTAATAGCTGTCTAAAATTTAAAACACATTTATTAGTAAAAATGTGTATGTATATCGTGTACTTATGACTGTGATAACTCTATAGCATGATTAAATGATCCACAAAATCAAACAAACCTGTCATACTTATTCAATCTTAATTATAAAGATTCCCTAATACGCCGCTGCAGTGCTGGTATACGGTGAGAAGGGTCGTGTACTGCACGGGTTAAAATATTTACTCATTATAATATTCATGCAAGATTTTTTTAGACTCGCACCATTTTTTTCCAATCCTCAAAAACACAGTCATATTTCATTTCGCGTTTAGTTGCTAACCACACGTTTCTTCGGATAACATTTGCGATGTCATTAATCTGGTCTGCATTGAAATACTTCAAAATTTAACCAATTTGATTATGCTCTCCGTATTTGATTTGGTAAATCGATATTTAAATTTAACATTATCCTCTAATAGCGCTGCCAAAGGGTATGACTGCGTTTTTACCTTTTTATTGCGCGACTAATCGATATTTGTCAAATCAACCAGATTTTTAACAAAGTCCGCGATCTTCGTCTTAACACTATTATTGTTCGAGGAATGAACAAGGGTTGGGATAGCCGTACTTTAAGGGCTATTCCACACAGATAAAACATAAATGAAGTCTATGGCTTATGACAGGCGAATCCGAAAACACAATTCGTAACGTTAAGTCACAATCAACTTACCGGGTGGCGAATGGAATCTGCATGGTGAGACTCATCTGTCAGCACTGGGACGGTGATCGTGGTTTATTAGCACTCGTTATTTTAACTTAAATTGCGATAAATACGGATTAAGTGATTATTCCGATAGATAACCGGCGATGGTGTACACATGGGTTTTTGACAGGACGAACGGTTTTTGTGCGACTGTACGGCTCACGGCACTCCGTAGTTATAGCTGACGTGTGCGAATTTAAACTACACAGTTCAAATTCTGACTATACGATTGGTTAGCACACGGCCTGTCAAAGCAAACGGCGTGACGGAACAATTGTAATACGTCCCTAATCCTGGGACAAATCAAAAAATCTGTTTCCTAATTGGTTTGTGGGTAACGGTAGATGGAGACTAGAAAAGGTGTTGATGTAAGTATCACTGTGCCTTTATTATATACCCAGTATTTTGGTCATCACGTTGAGATGCATGTCAGCTAGGTCACATCACATCAGGATGTGAAGATCACGGATCTTTAAGGTTCTCCAGGGAGATTGTCACCGTGGGTGGTGAAGACGAACTGTGGCGAATTCATCCAGGTCGATGCTCGACACTGTTAGTAGTTAATAAGGTTGGGTTATATTTTTCACGTCTGTGTAATTTTGTAGGCACAGTATACATTTTATTGCTACTTAAGATTTATATAAAAATAAAAATGAATTAAATTCGAAGCCGCTGTATTTGCACATAATTTAATGTTGTAAGAACGTAGTCTTTCGCAAGACGTTCCCAATAACACGGAGACAAAAAATAAAGTCATTTCCGTACAAACTGCAGGAACATAAATTACATTACCATTTCTGTTACTTTAGGTGGTGCAAGCGGGATATTCTAGGTCGACCGGAAATAACAAATATTGCGCCTTCGTCCTTTTAATGTAGCCCGACTGAAAGCGCCTTTCAGAATTAAAACGTATTTACTTTGGCCGTCGCCCGAGCTCGGAAAGAGACATAAAATATTAGCGGCGCATTTGTGTGACCTTTCACATTCATTTAGCTCCGAAGCTAAGTGCAAACGTTTAATTAAATGCAGCGAGCTACAACTTGACTTGGTTGTAGGACTGGAAGGCGGGTGACATTGACACACGGCCCAGTTTATTTGTGCAGGTACTATGATATACCACTTGTGACCAGGGCCGGTGCGAAAGGTACCCACGGCCGCCGCCTGAGTGTGAGTGCGAATGATGGTTCGAAACCAAAATAACATGAAAAATCGTGTTAATACTTCCATTCTAGAATCTTTCATTCATATAAAAATAAAAATAAAATCCTTCCGTGAATGTTATTTTATTTTACTACTATACGACGTGTACCCGGCGTCGCTGAGGGTTATGCTTAGGATATACCATCACGGGCTTTTATGTAGGCCTTTTTAAGATATACAATTCTATAGTACATTATATTGATGTATTTCATAAGATTCTGTAGTTCCGCCGCGCGTGTCCCGTGACATCTCACACAAAAATCTAATTTTTGAATGTTTATATCTTTGATACTATTCCAAAAAGTTATGTCCTCATTAATATGATACATTTGTAAAAAAAACTTTAAATTTCG
This sequence comes from Hesperophylax consimilis, assembly GCF_061612785.1. Lineage (NCBI taxonomy): Eukaryota > Metazoa > Arthropoda > Insecta > Trichoptera > Limnephilidae > Hesperophylax > Hesperophylax consimilis. The sequence goes on along the minus strand of NC_142836.1, from coordinate 40,620,864 downwards.
TTGCAGGAGACGACCTCATTTGCAATTTGTTACTGTCGTCATTTTAGCTTTTTCAAGCTGAATGTGGTTCCGGTATCATGTAGCTATGTTCACAAGTGAGACAGCTATGTTTTAAGCTTTCAATAAGACTGCATAAGAACGATTTGAGGTCAAGTGGTTCAAAGCGCCGAGGTTGCACCCAGGAGTCGTGGTGGGTTCGATCCTCTAAAAGCTAAGTCATTCATCATTGCAATGTTTTACTTCTTTAAGAAAATATACCACGGTAACAGTGTTTATTTGTCATGTAGTCCTGCCACTGTTCAAAATGAGTACCAATATTGTAAAACGATTTTTCATTTTGATGATGATTCTAATATGAACGGAACATGTTTTTTTTTCGTTCATTAGTCATACATAGTTTTTGACAAACACATTCCTAGAGGATCTCAGGTTCAGTCATGATTAGGGTTTACGTGAAATTAACTATTAACAATGAATCAGTTATGAAAACCGCCAAAACATGTTGCAGGCAATGAAGAAGAAAATTCATATTCACCCCTTAGTGCGGCCGCCCGCGGGCGTCGCACTAATTGTGCATAATACTGCGCCGCCCCTGCTAATACCTACCTACCTTGAAGTCAGGCCCGTCTCATTTTTTCTATTTCGTCCTGAAGTCCCGGCCTTTTATAAGGCGAGATTCTACAATCCGTCCAAGTTAAAAAACTTAAGCAGTAAACAAAAAAGCAATGAATATTTTCTCGAGTTCGGCATAAAGGGTATCGAAACAACTAACTATTCAAGGCACCTAAAAATCGTAGGCCGCTGAGAGTCTATGCAGAGGTTTACTGGATGAATAATAATGCTCTAATTTGATTTATACTGTTGGTAGATATCTCTGAATGAAAAATCTCTATAAATCTGATCTATGCCTACCGGATTTCAAACAAACAGATGCCGGCAATTTACATGTGCAGACCCAGACCGGCCAATAGATTATCAGCTCAAGGAAGAATTATTACAATACGTTCAGTTCATTATCAACTCTTTCCACTAATCTTCTAATCAATGTAATATCATTAGAAATGGAGAAAATAGCATATTTAAAATCAATATCCAGTGTTTTTACTATAGTGTACTCTGCGTGCAATGTCGTAAACTCTTTTTAATAAAAGTGTGTTTATCTGAAGTGACCAGCCAGCTAAGTGTGTTTTTTCTGTGTCTGTTTGTAAATAATATGTATATTTTTCTGAATCTGTTAGTAAATAATAAAATTAAATAGAGACTAGGACAAATCGGGTAAACAAAGTTCCGGGTCGTTTTACACGTTAGGCACTTTTACGTACGACTGATGTTATAGATCAAGGCTGCCCAACCTTTTTAACAGTTGGGCAAAATTGACGATTTTGAATCGGGCCACTGAATACCTGACGGTTCCTATTTCCATGGGGGGGGGGGTTGTTAGAGAATTTCTATAAAACATAATTCCCCACAAAAAAAAAACAAAATGAGTGCTCCCCACAAAATATTTGAAATCCATGGGGGGGGGTTGTTACGGAACTTCGCTGAGAAAAAATTCCGCGCACCCAAAAACATCATATGTGATTCCCCGCAACAATTTTTCGATTTCCATAGGGGGGGGGGGGGGGTGGCTACAAGATTCCATTTCGGACGCAAAAGATATTATATCAAAAACCGGTGTATTTTTCTTTAAAAAATGAGTTCAACAGGTTAGATTTTTTTCGTCGCTGATTCTCGTTCTTTTTCAAATTGGCGGATTGGCGGGTTTTTTGAAATTGGTTCACGCGGGCCACTTATAATTCGTTCGCGGGCCACATTGTGGCCCGTGGGCCTGGGGTTGGGCAGCCTTGTTATAGATGGTCGCGTGGTTTGGTCTCCAACTCGTCAAAATGTGTATATCTTCTAACGTTAGTGCTACAATTTTTTTTAAAGTTCGATATATTTCACCCAAAGTAAGGGAAAATTAACCAAACTTCGGGGACACCTGACACACCCACATAGCACTTCTATAGGTGTATCCCTTCAGTTGTAGGTACCTAAATAGCACTCCTACCAGAATGGGAAGCATACGGTTTGAAAATAATATAAATATTTTGCATTAACTAGTGGATATTTCAATGTTTGAAAAAATATTGCTATAAAAAAAAGATGGATGGAAAACGGAAAATAAATGAAATAATTAAGAAACTAAAACAAAAACCAAACGAGAAGATTAGTGAAAATAATTAGGGTGGGGTAACCATGAACTCAGCGTTTTTCTTTTTAATGCTCTAAATTACAGCCTATTTATTTCTCAATTAAATTTAATACTCCGTCCCTGAATGAGTTTCATTGTCCTCTAAAATTATAATAATTCATACTTATTTTTCGGGTTATCTTGTTTAATTCGTGTTTTTTTTTTCTTTTTGAAAAGGGGATAAATTTCTAAGGATGGGTTGTTTCAAAGAATATGAACAATTCATCAACTTTCGATGTTTATTTTTAAGTTCTGTGAAGGTTCTACTCAAATTATGTTTTTATTATGAACTTTGAATTAATTTGAAATTTGATGAATTGTTCAAATTCTGTAAAACAACCCGTCCTAATTCAATGGATTCTTATGAACGTGAACAATGTAGGTACACATGGTAGGAAAACGAAAAGTAGTAAAGAGGCTGTGTTATAAATGTTATCCGCCTTTTTAGGTATTTTTAAACTAAATAAATTCCGTTACAGATAACGTACGTTTTTAACTGCCTTAACTCGGGACTGTCATAAAATAATACTATTCTATTTCTATATCTAGTATATTCCTCTCTATACCAACTTTTGAAATGACTTGACTTCATATTATTACTTCTCCCTCATACAAAATTCACATGAATAACATTGAGCGAATACAAAAAAAAATTCTACCGTTTTATAAATTTTAAATTAAATATCCGACTAGTAGACTTACAATATCATTTCTTATTAAATACTTTAAAATTACACACATTGGAAGACAGGCGTAAAATAAACGACTTAACTTTTTTATTCAAGATTCTAAACTATAAATTCGACTGTTGCAAACTTCTGCAACTCATAAACTTACGAATACCTACAATAACAACATGACAAAATACACTATTCCACTGCAACACACATAAGGGCAATTACATTACGAACTTCCCAATACAACGGTTTCACACTATGTGAAACCAATACTTAGGTGATGTCGATATATTTAATATTAACTTAGCGAATTTTGTGGATTACGTAAAAGACTTATTTCAACACTATTCCTAAATGGAAGTTATATTTTTGTAAACCAGTCAAATCGCTGTATTTTTTAATTTATGTTCATGTTATTCTTAATTTTGTTTCTTGCATATATTATTTTTTAATGTTATTTTATTTTTATTATTCCTTTCTCATGTTTCAAAACTGTCTGTCATTAAAATTGTACCGCCTACATGTAAAAGCCCTCTGGGCGTTAAATAAGTAAATATTACATTCGATGACGAAGAAAAGCTGCTCAAAGAAAGAAAGATATTCTGTCCTTTTTTTAAATTTAATTCGCGTATCGTTAGACTACCAATGATTTAAACCTCGAACCGCCACTGTTCACTACTATTAATTAGTTCAGGGTGCTATCGGTTGTGGTATGTTCTGTGGTTATGTCAATCTATTGCTTGAATGTACAATATATGTATCTTGAAGCTGAAATGCAAAGATCAGTTTGTGCGGTTCGTACCAACTGCAAATATGTGGTTGGTATATTTGAGATGACCAACGACCACTCACCGCCAGCATTTCCTCAACTCAGTTGGACAAGGTTCTAAAGGTATGAGGTATCAAAGGTTAAAATATTTTAGTTTAATATATTTTAAAAGAAAACATACTTAGCAGAGGCGGCCTGTGATAATGTGTAATTAAAATGGAGCAAACTAATAAATGGGGGCACGCACTCCAATTTATTATATCTACTTTATTATATTTGTAAGCTATTTAATTAAATAATACTGCTACGTCAGCGTTCCCAAGATGATCTCGACAGAAAAGGACACGCAATTCATCGTTAAAAATATAACAAAACCGTTTGAATTCACAGTTCACGAATTCCGATCTGTGAATGTTGTAGCGCTAAAATTTTACATTAGTATTTCTAAGCTAATACAATCCAGACGCATTGGATTACGTATGATAATTAATGCACGGGTGAGTTATATATGTGCACTGCTCTAACACGTGATTTGACGTTAAGATTGTAATCTGTCCCGTTCATGTCACCGTTTCGACTAGGTCGGGCTGTCTCGATACCATTTTCGTACATCGATAACTGGGGCACAGATGTTGTTGTAAGTTGTTATGTAAAGACTGAAGATAATCAGTGCGATGCACAAATTCACGTACCAAGGCCTCTGATACTTTTATATACCATACGTATACTTATAATTTTAGAACATAACTTAATATAATAATAATTTATATGTCAATGGCATAATCTATTATAAGATATGGATTAACCATATAGGGATATACTACTATAACCAATCTGAAACAAGTCCAAGTTGTACAAAACGCAATTGTAAAATTACTAGTCGTCCCTAATATTTTTAAACAGAGACATAATGCACCGTTGCTGTTTCAGAGTGACAAAATTTTACCTGTTAGAATAGCCCTATGGCAAAAAATCATTATTCAGTATATATTTACCCCGCAGCATAAAGAAAAATTAGAACATAAATACAATACTAGATTCACGCGCAATGACGGGTTAATAGTTCCGAAATTTAATAATAAATACGGACAGAGAACGTTTGAATACAACATACCGAAGATATTTAATTTATTACCTGACACTATAAAGCAATGTAAGTCTATGAATAAGGTTAAATTATGGTGAAAAATTGGCTATCGAAAAAAAAAATATTTACTTTAATATGTATGAAAAATTGTATGAAAAAATTGTTGATTCTGTAGATATAAGATGTAAATTATAACTTATAAAAATGTATATGTAACTAAACTTTAAGCACCTGTTGACAAGCCAATTCAATTGGCTTTGCAGGACTTGTTTGTTGATATGTATTAACTATTTATTCAATAAAAAAAAATAAAAAAAACGCGCATGTAGAACCATAATATGCAACCAGCTAGGGCACAATGATTCATTGCATAAGGTTCTAATTACATTTCCCAAATGACATGCAAAGTGTCACGTTTATCTTAATAACCAAACTAAAATACTTTACAAACAATTAAGGCGATGCCATACGTAGTAATGCAAAATCATGTGTTTTTGGTTTGAAAATTTGGTCGCCTAGAAATTTTTCAGATGCTTTAATTAAATACTGCGAGTAGAATACATCTTGTATCATAATTTTATTGTATAATGTGGCAAATTAAGTTATTTATAAAATGATCTGAAAAAAATTCAATATTTATGCGTGAACATCCACAAAATAAAATAAAAGGCACTTTTTGACCATGTTTTTTTCTAGCATAAATCAAAATTGGCGGATGGTGTTACGCGGGAATTTAAACCTTATCGCCATCTACGTAAGGGTTGTTATTGATAGCGGCTCAATTTAAAATATTACACGACGTAGTGTATCGCCCTAAATCTCAAAATCACAAAATGTTTAATAGGTAGAATATGATAAATCGTCATTGCAAACTTCGATATCTCAGAACATGGTTAGGCGAAATTAGAACCCTATCCAACTAAAGTATAGTGAACTATAGTGCGCCTCGTAAAATTGATCAACTGTCAGATTCAAATAAAATGACAATTGGAAAAGGTTCAAAGTGATGTTAGAACCTTGTAAAATAAATAGAAGCTTAAAAAATTTGATTCTAGAACAAACGGAAATAGAACTCAAATGGCCCTGAAAGTTATTTTGGTTACAGAAATGAGCAAAAGAATTTTTTTGCATTCAAAAGTCATTTTTTGAAAAAAAGAGTTAGAACCTTGCCCAACTGAGGTAAGGATTTAGAAGCCGGCCTGGCATCAGCTTGCAGTCCAACTAAACACGTACATAGTTACAAATACATAATGCGGTTGCCTTGAATGCAAAATTAGCAAACAGTTACGAGTTGGATTTTGAAGGGGCACTACTATAGATAATAGAAACCATAAACGCGCCTACAAACATCGTTCAGCCATACTGTTTCACTACCATAGATAATAGAAGCCATAGATAAACGTGCGTCCAAACATCGTTCACTCATACTGTTACACTACCATATATAATAGAAGCCATAGATGAACACGCGTCCAAACATCGTTCACCCATACTGTTTCACTAACATAGATAATAGAAGCCATAGATAAACGTGCGTCCAAACATCGTTCACTCATTCTGTTACACTACCGTAGATAATAGAAGACATAGATAAACGCGTGTCCAAACATCGTTCACCTATACTGTTACACTACCATAGATAATAGAAGTCATAGATAAACCCACATTGTTAACTGCAAATCGTACGCACGCAAAGCTACGTATAGCTTATATTTCTAAGTACTAAAAATAATTTCTCTTGCGGCCAATGTCATCTTTGGAGATGATGTGTAAAGGATTTTTTTATAAAAGTAGTAAAGGAAGTTCTGGGAAGAAAGGGTATTAGGAATGGGTTGTAAGCTGGAGTTCCGTGTGTCTTGGAGTGACTTACTGATATAAAATACTACAAATTTATTAAAAATCTGGTTAAAATTATTCGAATTCCCGTTAAAAACGGGACTTCATCATAGAGCCTAGATTCGGTAGTTTTAGAGAGCGTTGGGAGAGTTGGAGGTAAAAACGCGAAACCTATTTTTTCACTTCATATCTCATCTAAATATAATATATCAATGGACTGCAAGCCTTTAACGAATGAATTGAAAGACTTCTTAGCAAACTATCAGTAAAATACGAATGTGTTGTGAAGATGTCGGAACACGTGTTTTGTGAACTTTTGTAATTTCATTTATTAGGATAAGCTTATGTAAGCTGCATTTCCTAATATTTTATTAGGAAATTGCCTGCAATTCATTTATCAAACTAAACTATAACTTGGACAAAATATTGTATTATTTTAATGTCAGACATCATTTTGATGAATCTGACGTATTCTGCCAAGAAAATGTTTGCTATTAATTTAACGTAAACAAGTACGATAACATTATAGTTCCTTTCAGAGAAAACCCGGCGTGTTTTATGTTTGTATACAGCTGGCAGATCTTGAAAGCTCGCGACAGCTGTCTCCCTATTGGATGTGTTCGTTACCTGCTATGAATGTAAACTTAATATTATATTATTTGCATAAAACAAAACATACAGAAATGTTTTATTCCTCGTATACGGTTTCCCTCAGGTCTGGAATCCCACAAAAGATTAATTTAGTACTCATTCTCATCTCGGAGTGAGGAGAAACTCGTGAGGCGCATATTAATTTGTGGTTGGTTGGGCGGGGTGAATTTTAGGTCATTATGCTCTCGCTCCCTGAGATCCGAATATTCTCGACATCACTCTCAGAAAAATACAAAAAATGAGCTATCATTACTGTTCTGATAAGATAAACTCAAATTTCGCGAACTTCGGCATACATATTGCGTATTTTTTTGTAGAAAAAGACATCAAGGAGTCCCTAAGGAGCGATTTTATATTTGGTTTTTAGATCCCGTACACACATGAGGCATCCGACGTGAAAGATGAGGTCAAAAAATGAGAGAATCGTAGAAATAGCATTGTGAACGAGTCCTTCAGCAGTCAGCACGCCCCTCGATCCGTCTTAATTAGGAGCTAGGCTTATTAAAGAGGGCGGAGCGGGAGGGAAATGGAAGCATTGTGTTTTATCTATTCCGTTCTGAGATAAAGGCGTTCTAAAGCCGTTTGCTGAAAACGTCACATAAAATTAATATCAACTGGAACAGAATGGACGATTTATACCTGCTTTATTCTCGTCGGTACATAAACAATAAACACTCACCCAAAACAAGGAAACTAAATCTTTGTGCCCGCAGAATTTACGAGCATTTCCCCAGAATCTATTTGTTTATTAGAGTTTGCGGTGGTTTTAAATAAGTTTTAATTTGTTCCGGAAAAGAAAAACAGCACACAATATCACTTATTAAAAGTTTATTTACCTGTATATACAATCCGAGTTGTTGCAAGACATTCATCTTCATGCCCACTTCGAAGCGTTTGTCCCAGTTCTTTCTGACGAAGCTGACGTCTATCTGTGTGATGTTCGAGAGGTCCACGTCCTGGCTGGGAGCGATGGGACGGGTGGTGATGCTGACCACGTCGTGTCCACGGCGCGCCATCTCCCGGATGATGGGGATGTACACGGCGTTATGGCTGTAGTTTGGGGTGGGCATGTGGAACAATATGCGACCACCCATCACACCCGGAACCACCCACACACCAAGAATCAGAAGAAATCCCGCAAGTTTTTGTCTCATCTCCATCCCCTACTGTTAATATTACTGGTGTAAAAATTTATCTAATACTAGAATATTGAGTTTATGTAACATGAATGCCTTGCACGTATTGCTAGCAAAAAAAACCGCCTAACAGCCCGTTCGTTAGAACTCTTTATATAAGACTTAAGAAATAATAATTTCATATTTTAATGCTGTATTTTGTGTCAAATTTTACATTTTATCGCAAATAATGGCCTCAGTTTTGACAGAATAGATAAGCCTTGTTTTTACTCTATATATTGTATATTATTTCTCTTATCTGTAACCTTAACGTTTAACATTTCATAGAAATAATTCATTACCTTTTGTAGAAACATTGAAAAAACTTGCTGATATAAAATTATAGCTAATTTATTAAAAAAATAGTTGAATTATTCGTATTCCTATTAAAAACGGGGCTACAGGCCTTCGAATTGACAGGTTTCCTAACAAGCTGACGGTAAAACACGAATATGTTAGGAGGATGTCAGAACACGTAATCATTAACAATTCTAATATTGTAACATTTCGTCATTATATTTGCAACTAAAAGAACACCTGTACGAACACGTGTTCCGATATATTCTTTATAGACTAATATTATATTGGGAAAAAATTTGCAATCATGTTTATAACAGGATATCAATAAAGCAGCTTTACTATTTTTTCTCCGTGAAATTTTGATATTGATTTACTTCAAAAAATATTTACACTTGTGTAAGTTATTCTGGTTTGCAAGGTTTATGAGCCCGGTCAGAAATTACACAGCGCTTTGGGGGAAATTATCACACTAAACTATCGCGAGCTAGAAGTTAATAACAAATTATATTATGGAAGTCATCAGTTTGCAGCGCGGCGGCGACTATGGGCTTGGATATTTCCTTGAAGTGCTTTTCCGTTCCATTTCCAAGTTCGAAACACTTCAAAAAGTTTCCGATTTTATTCGTCGGGAAGGCTCCTCTCGAATTTGGTTTCAGCGGGGTGTTAATCTGCCTACAGCGACGAGAAGGCATCGGGTTACGGGTTACGGGCTACGGTTTACTCCCGGCGTAGCGTAGGTTTATGTTTGCGGGTATTCCGACAGATGTAATACGATAGATCTTCTAAGCGTTCGCGCGCCGTTATCTCACTTTATATGTCAGCGAAAACTGTATTGCGACGCTCGTAAAATAGTCTCAACATTGCAATTGCTTCAGTCGAAATAAAACGTAGGCTGTTAAATGTGACGTTCGATGAATCCCTAAACCCTCGTAGGTATATTAAGGCGAAGCTTAATGCCAAATCACTATTTTGATTAATCTTTATAACGAATTGGTGTACATGGTTATATTACATTATGAATACCAAAAATATGCTTTAGATAAATTGAAGGTTTTCCTATCGCTTTGCTTGAGTAGAATACAAATAAAAATATAAAATACTCAATAAAAAATATAAATGTAAACTAATAAAAAAATAAAAATTTCAATAGAAATGTATGAACGCATAAAGGAAACAACTTTTTAAAAATACAGTATTATAGCTAAGATTATCGGTGACAGTTTCACATGATTAACTTTTTTGTTTTCTTATAAAATTATTTACAAAATAAATAAAAACCACTATTGTGCTTGATACGAACGTTTCTAGACTCCGTTTGTCAAGCGATTTGAATGCCTATTACCTACGATATAAGGTATACCAAGAATATACACATTTTTGGCTTGTAGCTTCCTCTTAATATCAAGCCTTGGCGATATTTTATTTTATATTCTTTTCTTACTGACCACTAAAACAGGAGCAAATACGTAGAATCATCAGAATATGATGATACTATTAAAACTCCTGTGATTAACCGACCGTGTGGGTTAAATTAGATTGTTGAACAGAGCAGTTGGCAAAATATCAGGAATGGAATAAAGTTCATAATGGGATTCTGCACAAACATGTTAAACACCCCATTATAATATTGCAAGCTGGTTCGGCAAGGCAAGGCAAGATTCACCCTATTATTTTTCCATAAAATAAATAATTATATTTTCCCTAATATAAAAATAAATTCTCCAAAACTAATAAGAAGAACCCAGTGTTTTGGTAGCTGGCGTACCAAAAAATAATATTGCTAATTTATTAGGAATCTCTTCAAATTACTGGTAATTCCGATTAAAAATAATTAACAATTTTCCTGAGGAAGTTTTTGGAAATTACGTTTTATCAAATTATCATGATATCGGAACGTGTGTTCATGCAAATAAACATTCTTAAATTATTATTTATTATTATTAAAGAATGTTTTATCGATTTGTCCTCATAATATACATATATATATATATATATATATATATATATATATATATATATATATATATATATATATGTGGGAAGCATAGAATGAGGACAGTTTTTCGAGCGCGCCCATACTTCGGGGACATTTGTATAGTTTGGGGACAGGCCCAAAGTATCTGTCCCCAAACTAACACTTTGCATTATATACGCAACGCATAGATTGAAGCCAATTTTAAAATTATGCAGAAGGCATGCTTTGAGCCATACATTACTAAAATATCCATAGATGCCACTATCGTATCGTTCTCAGATTTTTGAAATTTTCTATTGAGAATTTTCGAATTAGCAAAGGCTCGGTACCTATTTACCTAATTTATGTTTGTATTCTTTTTCGCTTGCTTTTGTCGGAGAATGTCGCATTTTTAAAATCGTTAAAAAATCGTTCGTACCTATATGGTATATTTGCGGCAAGTTCAAGAATGGTAGATAGGTACTTTCAGTATCGCCATGTTACGTAAAAAATGCAATATTTTAAATAACTACAAAATAGTTGTTAAATGTATTGCCGTTGAGATTGAGATTACGATCCTTGACTACGAATTAGGAGGTCGCGGGTTCAAATTAGGGCGTGCGCAAGTAAATTTTATTTGATAAATTTCTATAATTTCACAATACTTATTTGTTTTAAATAATTCGTTCCTACCTATATGGTATATTTGCGGCAAGTTCAAGAATGGTAGATAGGTACTTTCAGTATCGCCATGTTACGTGAATAATGCAATATTTTAAGGAACTACAAAATAGTTATTAAATTTTTCGCCGTTGAGATTGAGATTACGATCCTTGACTACGAATTAGAAGGTCGCAGGTTCAAATTAGGGCGTGCGCAAGTAAATTTTATTTGATAAGTAAATTATACGAAATAATTCGTTCGTACCTATATGGTTTATTTGCGGCAAGTTCAAGAATGGTAGATAGGTACTTTCAGTATCGCCATGTTACGTAAAAATGCAATATTTTAAATAACCACAAAATAATAGTTAAATTTTTCGCCGTTGAGATTGAGATTACGATCCTTGACTACGAATTAGGAGGTCGCAGGTTCAAATTAGGGCGTGCGCAAGTAAATTTTATTAGATAAATTATACGAAATAATTCGTTCGTACCTATATGGTATATTTGCGGCAAGTTCAAGAATGGTAGATAGGTACTTTCAGTATCGCCATGTTACGTAAAAATGCAATATTTTAAATAACCACAAAATAGTAGTTAAATTTTTCGCCGTTGAGATTGAGATTACGATCCTTGACTACAAATTCAAATTAGGGCGTGCGCAAGTAAATTTTATTTGATAAATTATACGAAATAATTCGTTCGTACCTATATGGTATATTTGCGGCAAGTTCAAGAATGGTAGATAGGTACTTTCAGTATCGCCATGTTACGTAAAAAATGCAATATTTTAAATAACTACAAAATAGTTGTTAAATTTTTCGCCATTGAGATTGAGATTACGATCCTTGACTACGAATTAGGAGGTCGCAGGTTCAAATTAGGGCGTGCGCAAGTAAATTTTATTTGATAAATTTCTATAATTTCACAATACTTATTAGTTTTAAATAATTCGTTCGTACCTATATGGTATATTTGCGGCAAGTTCAAGAATGGTAGATAGGTACTTTCAGTATCGCCATGTTACGTGAATAATGCAATATTTTAAATAACTACAAAATAGTTGTTCATTGTTTCACCGTTGAGATTGAGATTACGATCCTTGGCTACGAATTCGGAGGTCGCGGGTTCAAATTACGGCGTGCGCAAGAAAAAAATATTTGATAAATAGGTGTAATTAACAGTTTATTATGTTTACTTAATACGTTGGTACCTATACTATAATGATTCATATTTTATTACTATGATGCGCTCCGCTCAGACTTGTTTTTAACATTAACAGTCCAAGAGGGCTTTTTCTATTTTTGCGGTTTTTTTCGTATTTTCGAAGTCACTTGTGTCCGTAACAGCATATTCAAAAAAATATTTATCGTGTATGTTTTTTAGATACATGTATGTTATATACAACCTGTTAAAAATAAATAATCTAAAAAAATATTTTTCTTACTTTACAGCTGTTTATAAAATAGTAGTTTTCAATAAATCGCCAATCGACCTCAAGATTACTTTCATCTGCTACTATATACAACATGACAAAAATATATAAAAAATATTTTTTGATAGAAAATATCTCAACCTATAGGACCCAACTTCTATATTTTTATATAATAGCTAAGTAACTGTGTGATATTATTTTGAAAAACTATGTAAATACACTTACTTTGAAGTCAATTTTATGTATTAAAAAACAGCAATTTGAAAAAAAAAAAAAAAACCGTATGATTAAACAGTATTTATACTATCTTAATTGATAAATAAATTAAATTAATTTAAAGATTTAATTGGTGATATTCTATATTCATTTAAACTCTAAACACATATAAATGATTGCATTTTACATATTCAATCATAACGCGAAGATCGTTCGCCACAAGCGGTCGTTCGCGACGCTCTCTTCTGTAAAGTAGTGTTAAAAAACGTAAGGGTAATAGTTTATTTTCGATATACGTATATATTGTAGACATAAAATCAAAACGTAGACTTTGTTCATGTAATTTGAAGGGAGCGTGTCAAAGGTGAACAAGAATTTGAATAGGGTTGAGGCGAACGTTGTTGAGATGATTGTACCTTGTTATATATTACCTTCCAACTGAACAATATGTAGCAGGTCTTAATTATTGTCAACTCATCTCATTTGCTTGCGCCCGCTGTGGATATGTACGAACGAGACAGCAGTATTATAATTGCTTCCAGCAGTATAGACGGGCAGACGTATCGTATTTCATGTGCCTAGTGTTATAGGGCTGTGCAAATAGGTGTTTAATTATAATAATAATTTGATTATTTAATTTGGCTATTATAGCTCTTCGTGAATTGAACAAATGAAAATAAAATATAATTATATAATATAATATATGTACATATATATATTTTTTTTTGTAAAAGATTATATATAACTGTTTGAACCCGTTAGTCAATCTGCCAAAAAATGGTTTATCGGGACGTTATAAAAATACATATATAAAAATACATAAATATTGTAAAAAATTCGTAAATCATTTTACTGCCAAACTTTTTCACTATCACGATCTAGGCAAAAAAATAGCACAAAAGTTCTATTATTTGGAATATTCCAATCTGTAAATATCCCTTAAATTAATTTTCCCCCATCAGAAACACCAGATAAAGCAAACAACACAAACCTGACCTCAATTATTTGATTTCCCAAAAAAAAATTATTCGCACACGCCGGGATTTGAACCCGCAACCTCTGCAATCGAAGTCGAGAACCTTACTTACAATAAAAATATCAATATCCACTTATTCCAAGAAGGGAAAGACATTATTCTAGTATATTTTTAAAGTGATTGTTACCATACCAAATTTTGGAAGAATCTTAAATGTGTATTTATTTATAAGCCTAAAAAGTTTTAACGTAAAAGTGGAATCATTAGTGTTTATATGAAAATATCAATATTTCATAGGAAACTATAATAGTCATTTTTTGTTTTTAACGAGTTTTATTATTCACAATGTACATTTGTTACGTATAAATTTTATTAAATTAGCGACCGGTTTCGACACGTCCGTGTCATTAACTAGCTATTACAAAAAATGTCTAGAAATTGTTACATAGTGAATGCCAAAGAAATACAAAAAACAATAATAATATTAATAAAAATGCATAACAATAATAATAAAATATTATTGAATTTTATAAAATATATTATGATAAAACTATACTAACAGACCGAACGATTAGTCATAATAGACCCGGTATAGTTTTACATGAAAATATTATAAAAATAACTTATATCATTGATGTCGCTATTCCAAATTCCTGTAACATTCAAAAATGTGTTAATGAAAAAATAAGAAAATACACAGATTTAGGAAACGAAATAAAAAGAATTTGGCATTCTCAGACTATAAAAATATTACCATTCGTTATTTCGGCTACTGGCATCATACCTAGCTCTCTCATTAAAAATTTAGGCGTATTAGATCTATCAAAAAATTTATATATAAAGATGCAAAAGTCGGTCATTTTGAATACATGTAGGATAACGAAAGATTTTTTAAATATTTATGTTGAGGGATCAGTAGGATTTATAGGCCCTGTTAGAAGTTTTACCGAGCCGAACCCTCTGATATGAAAATATCTGGAGTCGGTGATTTTTTTTCCCATTTGATCTCTGGTGAGTTGACGTGTTGTTGTTCTTGATTGTTTTGTATTTATTTTACTTATATAATGCACTTGCATAGTGTTGATTGACTAGCTGATCATTTGTGGAAAAGTGAGTGGAAGGGTTTAGTTTTTCCTATAATAAATAATGATAATAATACTTGGATGACTTGTATAGCGCCGTTTTTGTGCAAAAACACCTCAAGGGCGGGGGGGAAGATTATGGGGAAGATTTAACCCGGACAACAAAATCGGAAGCATAAAAAAAATTATAAAAACTGTTTTTTATATGCCTACTCACTGTCAAAACCAAAACTTTTAATTAAATAAATGTATTCTCAACTGTGTTTTATATTTCAATGTTATGACAGCCTACTCACTGTAAAAACCTAAACTTTTAAATAAATAAAAGTATTCTCAACGGTGTTTTATATTTCAATGTTGTGACAGCCCTCATCAGTCGCAAGTCGGAAGAGCCGGCCGTTGGGGAGTGTGCTCATTGAATTGAAATATTTCCAGTATTTGGGGAAAAAATATTTTTTCCTAAATTCTTACAATTTTATAGGGAATTTTAGTTTACATGTTAATTAAATCAATACCTCTCTAATAATTATTTCATATGGAGAAGATGCAGATTTACATAAAACTTTGAGATCTCTTTCGACATTAATGTATTTTGAAACTAAAATAAGCATAAATAGTAGTGGTTAAACCCAGTAAAAAGCTCATAGTTTACTTATAAAATCAAATTATTTTAATCGTGGATATCCGCCAGTTTTTAAAAAGCCGTTCATATAATGTTTATCAACACATTAGGGAATCTCAAGGGAAAATTCCCACATTGTAGGGAAAAATTGAAAGCCAGCTACCACATAAACGGCTAAGATAAAACACGCTATTTTTAATTTGTCATCGGGAATGTTCGTTGTTGTCGATCGGGAGACCTCGGGTGTTTATGCCCGGATATTAGCATCAAACCACTTGTTCAGTAACGTTTTGGCGGAATTGTCTACAAAATACGATGAGGGCGACACAGTTGACCAATTTTTTAACTATTTTAGTAAATTTCGACAAAATCGTTATCTCTGCTACCCTCTTAACATCACATAGGAGGCCCCTAGGAAAAATGTTTTCTCTCATGGTTTATGACATCTTTGGGGATACTGTGTGAAGGGTCTTTTGGATGAGAGGAAGGATTGAACAAGGCACTGGAAGATACCCATGTTGTAGGAGGGAGGAAACACAGAGGCCGGCAAATCTTTCCACAGCCGAGCTGTTGAACTCAAGAACCAGTCGTAGATACG
The DNA here is from genome assembly GCF_061612785.1 of Hesperophylax consimilis. NCBI lineage: Eukaryota > Metazoa > Arthropoda > Insecta > Trichoptera > Limnephilidae > Hesperophylax > Hesperophylax consimilis. The sequence goes on along the minus strand of NC_142836.1, from coordinate 40,604,591 downwards.
AAACGAGAAGGTACCGAAGAGATCAATGATGCTGGTTCTTCAGAGCATCTTTCATTGTAATACCGGTAGATCAATAAGAGCACACATACTTCACGGCTGTGCTCTAAAGATAGTTTTCTGCACACTCTCTTGGCTATTTGGCTAGCGATTTGTACAACAGTGGGGCAAACATACCCAGGTGACGAATAACCTGACAATCTTTAAATATATCCCACTACTATCACAGTAAGCGGAAAATGTTGCTTGTGTCATGATGGAGGACTTAGCCAGCCGAGGAATTGAATTCACAAAGCCGGGATGGGAACCAGACGCGATGCCAACTCAGCCACTGACCGGTCTTAAATGACTCGTTACGAATAAAAATAATATTGTAATAGACAAATGTATTATAAAAATTTCTGCCACCTAACTTTTTGTTGATTCATAATGAATCGTTTTAGGAGAGGAAGATCTAGGACGAAAAAAGGTATGAGGGTTTGTTTGGTAGTAATCTGGGGGTCAGTGTGTCCAGGAGTGACAGATGTTTAAACTCATTACTCCCAATTCGGTACAAGGCAATGGGTCGAGAGAGTTAAACAGAGAGGTAAATAGATCTCCTTCAACCGGTCTCTCTAAATCCGGCCCCTCACACAGAACGACAGATGCATCCGCCGCCAAGACCTAAACAATGGTGTCTCTGCTAAGTCACCAAACTTAGCGAACCACGTGACCTATGGCAGAGGTGTTGGTTATCCAATAAATGGTTCCCGGTACCCATACCCACCTCCCAAATCCCAAGTTGGCTTGACTCTACAGATGCTGTGGCGGGGGCATCTCTACAGTTAATACTTGGCCTTCAAAACAAGAGTATATATTAGATTTCGGAAACTAATACCCGGGCAACGCTGGGGACTCCAGGTAATCTAAAATATTCACACAAAGCAATTAAATATAGATTTTCCCGTAAAACCGTAATACCTAAAGGGTAATTATTACATAATATATAAATAGATCTATTTTAATAAGAAGCAGATACTTTGTGTTTTGACATTATAATTAAAAATATAATAGTGCCAGATCTGAAGAGTCAGGTACTTCTTTACCTTCCTCTTTCTCATCTCCTTCACCTCCCCATACCTGGTACTAGTAAACGTTCGTAACATAACTACATTCCTACAAATTGTCGTAAAATCAATAATCTAAATCATGAAACAATCGGACCATGAGATATGCACCTATCAATAGGTACCTATGGTAATATAATATTATCATTTTTATAATTTGGTAAAAATGTCCGATCCCGAATTTGTTTAGCATGAACTTGTGTCCCAACCAAATATGTAGGTACATGTAGATAGGTACTTTCAGCCAGGCCTAGCGATCACGCGCCTAAAACGTGTTATAGGATGGTTCACATATTAACCTAGCTCACAAATAATAAAAATGTGTGCATTTATTTTAGACCAAACCAGAACCCAACATGTAGGATTAGGTACCAACAACAATCATACTATGAGCTGATTTCTTTTGGGAACTTTCAACATAATTTTCGAAAATTCTAATTTTAGCCACATAAAGATCGCGAGGGAATTGAACCCTTTTGATTTCAAGAATTACATTAAAATAAATTTAAAATGTTATCTTTTTTCCTTTCTCACATAACTTGAATGCCATGGTAAAGTTTCGAAAAATAAAAAAAAGATCACTATTTCACCAACAATTATTTCTAGATATATTTAAATTTATTGATATGAAACATCATCTGATTCTATTAAAGTATTTAAAAATAATTCATTGCTTCTAATATCCTATCTACTAACTTTACCATACCTCCTCGTAGTGTTAGAGCGAGGGTTAAGTATTTTTTGCATTCAGATACGATATAGATTGTGTATTTGTTTGGTCCGTACAAATTTAGTATATAACATAGGTACTTTTTGGTATTTCTCGAAATTCCCCATCTTTCTATACTTTGTATTTATGGAGTTTGTGTAAGTTGGGGGGTAAATGGAAACATTCTAAGTATAGTTATTGTTATTGTTGTGGTCTAAAACATCAACATACCTGTAGACACATTAGATCAAATTAGATTAAATCGTGACATAACACCCTTACAACATACTACAATCCGCCTCGGAACAAGAATACCCAGTGAGGAGGTCTTTGAATAAAATTCTTTGGCTTGTGTTTTTAATATAGCTATTACTAAAAATATAAAAAATAAATTAATAGTAAAATGGATGCGACCACTTTTGGTAATAGGCCTAACCCCGAGGTTCGTAAGAAAGAAAAATATTTTAAATCTTGTTTTATTTAAATTTGGAACAAAAAATAAGAATTCCTGCTAAACCAGTGCATTTCTGAACATTTTAGATGGATACAGAATGTGTTCTATTCGGCCCTTTTGTTCTGATGTTTGAATTTTTATTATTTAGCCATGTAAACCTTTTTTACTGTTCACTTTTCGGCTTCGGCCAAATCTGAACTTGACTCGATGCTAGTTTCTTATTAGATTAAAAATATTTATTTTTTATTTTAAAGAAAAGTAAATATTGTGTACTAAAAAATATAAAATGAGGCTTTTATAATAATTTCATTACATTTCATTTCAAAACATTTCATTAGTAAAAGTTTAGTAAACATTTTTAAATACTAACTAAATAATTAATTTTAATATTAAAATAAATACAGAAAAAATCTAATAAAATGACATATTGAAGATCTCTTTGTATGTTTGGAAACACCCAGTGCAACAGTGCCGATGTAGAAAGGATTGCAAAAACATCCTGGGTTGCAAACTCTTGGGTTTCTCAACTCAACTCAAGTTTTTTTCTGAATTGGTTATTTTGCGGGAAGAACTTATATTCTGTGTATAGAATGCGGGGGTCTAGACATTTATCGATTATCCAAAAACATTAAAAATAATATTTACAACAATTGTGAGAATGTACTATAATTTGGTTTTCTTTAGGAGTAAATATTCAACGAAATTTCTACTTTTAAAGTCTGAACGAAAGAAAAAAGCCGAAAATGACTAGATAATAAAAAAAACTAATTTCGTAGAATTTTGTTTAATTTTGTTTGTAAAATTATTTTATTTAAACATTTGAACTAATATTGTGGGTTTTTAATGCATTTGCATCGGCAACCCTGCACAAAGTATTATGTGCTATTATGCCAACATGGCCTTTTTAGGTTCATGTTGTGCGTGCACAAAGGTCATTGCCCATAAAAAGGGCCTTATAGAAATTTTCCAAATATTATTATTAACTTCTTCAAATTTTGCAAATAAAAATAATAATTAATATTTTTCATTATTATTATTAAAATTACATACCAAACCTGCGAAGTATACGCGCAGTATGCATATGATATACGCTCGTCGACGGTCGGCACGCTTCCATGCCATACCTCCATTGCTTCTATTGTATAAATACCTATAAAACAGCTAAATTACACATAAATGGAAACAAGAAAGATAGGCCATGAACCGTTGAAAAGTCGATGAATAGTTTGTGGGTCGTGTCTAGTACTGGGCGTTGACGATAATTCCATCCAACGCCAACGTTGTTATCGTTAGCGATTTTCAACTGTTGAAAATAACGCCGACGTTAACGCAACTATAATTGATTATTTGTAATGATTTATTAGCTCAGGTCTGTTTTCAGTGCTTAATTCTCCATACTCGATGAAACCTCATTCATCACATATGTTATTATCTTTTTTTAGATAATTTAGTAATTACGGTTTTTAAATTATTTTAATTTAGAAACGGTTCCGTGTTGACCACATTCGCTGGATATATGAGCTCCAAGCAAAGAAAATTCAATCGGGTGGTTGTGCTTTAAATGGCATTTTAGATTGGAAATTGTTGATTTGTGTGAGAGTGCACGCTTACAAACATTACATTTTGCAGTTTTTGTCTTTCCATCAGATTATAAATACTTCCACAAATCACTCTGATTATTGTTCGCCATTGATATTTGATATCTATTTAGGAAAGCACTTCAACTGTTTAATATTTATCATCAGTTCAAAGTTCAATCACACTACGACACTAACACTAATAATTATTCTTCACTTAGAAATTAGTTTAGTCATAAAATTTATATCAAACACCTATTTATTTTTACTTCCTAAGTAAAACAATTAACATAAACAGATTAAATAGACGCGCGACAAGCCAGTACAATCAAACTAAACGTATAGGAGATCGAAACGATACTAACAAAAAATAGATCAAAATCGTATTAGAATCCCTATTATCAGGTTGTTCCCCAGATAATTGATGTATTACGATTATTTCTATGCCCCACACACGTAATAATAATTCTATAATAAAGTTGAAAGTTGAAACTGTTGGAAGACGTTCATTTCGGTGTTGAAAACATTACCCTGTTGAAATATTAAAGACGTTGAAGATATATTTTGCTTGTCGTTGATAAATTTGACTGTCCCTTTGCGATGCGTATCGGCCATATTGGATGGAAAAATAAAAGTAAAACGTCTAGCAGGAGTTACGTAACCAAAAGACCATTTGAAATATCGAGTAATGTTGTTCACGAAGTGCAAACTCTAAATCTTTTTATTTATTAGTCAGTTGAATCGTTGACTGCGTTAAGTAATATTCGCAAGTAGTTATTATATTTCAACTATTGGCGCTAATTATTATCAACAGAGTTGGATGTTGAAACAATAAAACTATTGTTTCCGACGGCTAGTTATATTTTGATACAGTACTAGTCGTGTCGCCAACATAGTTCACCTATACATTAATTTGATGCCAATTGTATCTACGCCCATATATGCCAAACTTATAACCTGAGCAGTAAGGACCAAGCTCAACGACGGTCGACACACTTCCACGCCATATCTCCATTGCTTCTATGATAAAACCATAAAGTTACATAAAAATATATTTATTTATATGTGTGTATATATATGAACGTAAACAAGGAAGATACATGGCATGAACCGTTTTTAGTGTGTATGTAGTGACGCCAACATAGTTCACTTATATATTAATTCTATGCAAATCGCATCTTCGCCCCTATATACCAAACTTATAACCTGTGCAGTATAGCCTATACTCGATGACAGTTATTCTAATGTTTCTAATATATATGAATAAAACCATGTAGGTACCTATAATAAAGCTAAATTAAACATGGACGGAAATAATGAAGATAGGCCACAAACTGTTTTTTCGTTTGTGTGTAGTGTCGCCAAAATTTGTATTTATAAAAATATGATGTTTATGTTATATATCTCAGTCAGATATAAAGCATCCTTAGAGTGGTGTACGCAAAATCGGCGCTATAAAAATAATGTTCACAAGAAATGACACAGTAAGTTTTCGAAGCGAAATTACAAACGCTACTGTTAAGATACTTTCTAATTCAGCCATCGGAAGTATGAGAACGTAAAAGATGTTCCAAGCTCATCTATGATAAAATTCTTTTATTTTGAAAACTGACACGCAAAATACACGTGATAATAGCACCAACTGACACGCAAAATACGCGTGATAATTTTTTGCTACAGAAGGCGCTCACGGGCGCACAGTGATTTTATTTTGAAAATTACTGGCCTATACTTTCACGTCTTCATATTTATGGTTACTATTATTATTGTTTACAACGCAAATAAAATAAAATAAAAATGATTTGACAGACAAGGAAATAATTTTTATCGCATTTTAAATAAATAAAAAATATCATATTTTGTGAAATATTGCCACATATTTCACAAAATATAATGGCAAGAAATCTTGAATTAAAAAGTTTATGTCAAGATTTCAGTTTCTTTATGAAAGTTTATCCAATGCAAATAAACCCAATTTAAAAAAATATATTCTGCATATTTTATTTGTAAAGATACATTTCAATAACGTATGTACAATACAACTGCGCATATAGTGTGCTTTGAAATGTCACCAATCGGATTCTGATAAGATGCTAACCAATTTGTGAATTACCAATATCTATCATTATTATGGTCAGTTTGAATTATATGCCTGAACATTTTGTGACGGAGAAGAACGGACATTATTTTAATTTTAGTCTTCTATTTGTATAAGTAGGTCTACAAAGAGTAATTAATGAAAATATTTGAATAGGAAGCAGATACTTTGTGATGTGACATTATAAATCAAAATATAACAAAACAAACTCATTATTTAGTGGTAATTATTACAGTTCGCCAGTGAATACAGAGCCGCTCTGTGATTCAATCACCTCAATGGCGCTTACAGTATTATTTATTGGTAGCCTCTTCTAGTACTTTTATTATCTTTTTCAAACCAGATGGCTTCTGAACTTTCCAGAGTGGAAAATACTCTCAGTATCACCCTTGTGTAAGACCACCAGTCTTGAAACGGCTTGAAATGACTTTAACTGTGTTTGGTTACCAGTTCTGAATAGCCAAGTACTTCCCCACCTTCCTCTTCCCCTCCTCACTATTATCAGCTTCGCAACATACCCCAATTGGGGATTTCATAGTCTCACCGGCTACAGATGGCTTGGAGCAGTTGGGGCACTTATGCGGGTTAATATTAACATAAATAAAAAATAAATTAAATGGCAGGTCATTTCAAGAATTTGAAAAACGTTAAAAATTAATGAAAAAATTATTTACATTACACCAAGAAAAAATGTTTCGATCTGCAGTTTACAGAAGTAAGTGGTAATTACTACAAAAGATAAATTAAAAAAAAACGAATGCTTGGAAGCTAATGCTGCTGCAACAGAAATATGGGTTAAGTGCAGGCAAAGAAGGGTAAGTGCAGGTAACTCCATTCAAATGGAGAACTGTCCAAAGAAGCAAAGCTAGCAGTCCACAATGGGTACCTACCCTGATGTGTGGCAGTGAGGCATGGAACTGGCAGAGAAAGGATTAAAGTAGACTGAATGCTGTTGAAATGAGATCCCCGAGGCGTTTGTGTGATAAAACCATGTATGCTCGTGTGAGAAATGTGGAGATCCGCAAATAGTGCAAAGCTGATGTAAGTGTAATGAGTAAAATCAAGAAATGGACGCTTAGATGGTTTGGGCATTATATAGAGCGAATGAGCGAAGAAAGGAGTGTAAGGAGAATATATAATACAAATGTGAATGGTAGCAGAAGTCGGGGACGCCCGAGGAAAATGTGGCACGATCGAGTAAATCAGATACTAGAGTCGGGCCATGTAAAGATTCAGAATAATAGAAGAGTATGTATGAATGTGAATGAGGCAAGAAGTGTGTGCCAAGACCGAGTTTTTTTGCGGTCCGTCCTCTCTGCCTACCCCTGCGGTGGAACGGGGAGATGGTTGGTAAGTTAGTTTAGCAATAGAAAAGCAAAACATCAAAATATGAATACTAAACATTTTATACGTTGCTTATATGTTTCCAAGCAAGGTGCTTTTCGGTCCTGGAAAGTATAGTTGATTCTTCAAAAAATTGCCTGGAATGGACGCTAAAAATATTTTCGTTCTTACCTTTTCCGTATTTTTTTGATATAGTGACATTCGAGCTCCGTGCCAAACAGGCCACTTTCTCTTTCATCATTATTTTAAAATCTCTTCCGTATTAAAAATCAAGCAACTTCTGTTTCCGTGCGCATGGTTTGTCTAGTCTGCGCGGGGCAAGTACCTAATTTTAAAATAATCTCATCTGCAATAAGTAAAAAGCGCCAGGCGGGATCTCCTGTCGAACAATAACCGAAACTAACTCTTTTTAACAGGTGGACTTTTTAACTACTGGTGGTTTTTGACAACTCGCGGTCGAGAACGCGCCTACCGATAATTCTCCAACTTTAAGGATTACTGATTAATATAATTACAAACTTTTTTTTATCAAATTAAATTTTTGTAATTTATTTTAATATGGACAGCCAACATTTATTATATTTTACAATGTATAGTAAAAGGGTGCGTATAAGCAGGCAAAGTTTTATCGAGTCGACCCACGAATTAGGGAAAGGAACGAAAATACCGCAATTGGCATCAATCTTATAATAGCTCTTTTTTATCTTATCTTCGGATATATATTATGTTTTCTAAATTTTTGAAATAATCTCTTATCTTTTTGAACTTTACAACGGTTACAATTTTATTTATTTATGTTTAATTTAAAAGAAAGTCAAACACCAAATACGAATAACCCGACAATGTTTGAAATTCTCCCACTACCCCCGTAGTAAGCGGAAAAGGTTGCTTGTGTCATGTTGGAGTCTTGGCCAGCCGAGGAATTGAATTTACGACGCCAGCCGCGATGCCAACTATATAATATTATTTTATTATTTAATATTTGTATTTTTTAGAAGAGATATTTTTACATGTTTTATAGTGCCCTTAAGGTGATTTTGCACAAAAAAGGCGCTATAAAAATCATCAAAATATTTTATTATTATTATTTACAAAGGAATATAAAATACAGCCTCATTTCATTACTTATATTTTTTATATTCTATTTTCATTGTAACTTTTCATAAAAAGATATACTGCGTTGCATGTAAAAGACCTATGGGCGTGTAAAAATTAGATAATTATTTATAAATTAAATTGCGCGTTATTTACAAAGGAATATAAAATACAGCCTCATATCATAACTTATATTTTTTATATTCTATTTTCATTGTAACTTTTCATAAAAAGATATACTGCGTTGTATGTAAAAGACCTATGGGCGTGTAAAAAAAAATATATACATACTATATTAAAATATAACTTATTAATTTAGATACATGTTTAAATTACCCGTGAACACGGTGCCCGTAAAATTTGCAAAAATTTGAAACTAATTAAGTAGAACTTAATTTTTTTATGTTATTTTTACCGAGGTTGGACTTATGAACCAAAATCAGGTAAAAAATGAAAACGGAGGTAGGTAGGTATCAAAGATATTAGAAACTCTACTATTAGAACTTATACTTACAAAGATATTAGAAATTCTACTATTTGAAATTATATTTAACAAAGATATTAGAAATTATTCTTACCAAATATATTAGAAATTCTTATATCTTTGGTAAGTATAGTGTGGCTTCTGGAAATTAAAAAAAAATGCAATTTAATATTTTATTTGCGTAGTGCGGGCGCAACAACAATATTTAAATAAATGTGGTCAGCAAACTTTCATCAAATTAAATGAACTAGTTATTAAAAACAAAACAAAACCAAAAATTTGATTACACGCATTTAACGCGGGTCTACTATTCCTTCGAATCGTTATTTTATCGTTAATTTTATCGTTTTCTTTCTTGCTTACATGGATATTTGTTTTTGTTCTTACTATCTATCTCATTATACTATAAAAACTCATTATTAGACCATAAATGCAAACGTAAGGTATATTTTCTATAAGAATTAAATCATTAAATAGCTAATAAGCAATAAACCTAACGGTTCCGGTATTTTGAAATAGAAAAATCAACCCGTAAAAAGTTCGTCTACTAAATATATGAAGCATCTATTTTTATCAAAAGATGTATTTGAAAATATTTTTTTTTTGGTTTGATTAAGGATTGAATCTTCCTCTCCAAAGACTGGAATCAACCGCGCTAACTAACTGAGCTAAATCCTGATTTGGTATTACCGGCATTTATTTTTTATATTAACTGCTATAATGTCATTCAATTTCAGAGAAATGCAAATATGTCCGCGTGTATTGACGTGATTGCCGCCAGTTCATTGTAATCAACAACGAGTCTATATGCCGAATTTCAGCTTTATTTGGATGTTGGAAAATGGGTGAATTTCCACTTCATTCATACATTCATTTAAGAAAACGCAAGTGAAATTCAAGAAGGTGTATTTAAAAGTATAAAAAAATAATATTTAAAAAAAACACACACACGAACATATCTTCACAGTTTGAGAACTAATAATAATTGTAGACAAAAAATGTCAACAACAAAAAAAACAGTAAAAAAAACATCTGCACATCCGGTCGTCGCGCATCGGCAGTTTATATACTGACCAGCCTCGTTTACTATTGTATTATTATTCAAAAAGTAATATTATCTCATTTGGATTTCTTTTGCGGCAATTATTTGAAACAAATGTCTATTATTAAAGCCCGAACGAAACAGAAAATACAAAAATGACTGTTACCAGTTTCTACTTTGAGATTGAGATAACAATCCTTGGCTATGAATTCGGAGGTCGCGGCTTCAAATTACGGAGTGCGAATGTGAATTGATAAATTTGTATAATTTCACAATATTTATTAGTTTAAAATAATACGTTAATAACTATATCGTATATTTGCGGCACGTTCAAGAATGAAAATAGGTACTTTCAGTATCGCCATGTTAAATTAATAATGCAATATTTTAAAAACTACAAAATAGTTGTCAATAGTATAGTGTTTGAGGTTGAGATTACGATCCTTGGCTACGCATTTTTAGGTCGCGGATTCGAATTCCGGCGTGCGCAAGTAAATTTGATTTGAGCCTAAATTGTTGACGACTTAATGCGTTTGTATGTGTTCATTCCGTGTCATGGGGCATCAGAGAAGCTCAGACGGCTACATTTATATGACACCTCACAAGAGCGTCCCTGCCTGTGCAGTGTACAGACAGGGGAACTATGTCACCACCCGGTTGGGCGGCGTTGTGAGGCGGATTAAGGTAGGGGCTGTAGGAAGATATTTATTAATGCGGGCCTTGAAGAGGCTCGCATTATAGGAGGGGGGACAAACAGATGCCGGTAGCTCAAAATTGCTCGTTGATAAGCTAAAAGTATTGGAGAGAGGAAGGAGATGTGGAAGAGAAAGGTGGGGAAGTACCTGGTCACCAAACACGGCCATTTCAATCAAATTTTCAATTCTGAATGATGGTATTACACCAGGGCAATACTTAGAGTACCCTCCAATCTGGAACGTATCGCAAATATACCTTATATTATTTTTAAAGATAAATTGTGAAATAATACAATGCCATATCTGCTTTGTTACTTTTATCTATGGGTAAAACCATCTAGGTGCCTACCTAACACAAAAGTTAAAATGTGTAATGGAACAAGGAAGATATGCCATTAATCGTTGTTAGTTTGTGTGTAGTGTCGCCAACATCATACAAACTAACAATGCCCTGCATCTACACTCCTAAATAGTCACCAAACGTACCACCCGTGCAGTATGGTCTAAGCTCGATGACAGTTGGCAAGCTTCCATGCCATATCTGCTTTGTTTCTATTATCTATGGGTAAAACCATCTAGGTACCTACCTAACACATAAGTTAAAATGTGTACCGGAACAGGGAAGATAGGCCATTGATTGTTGTTAGTTTGTGTGCAGTGTCGCCAACATCACATAACCTAACAATGCCCTGCATCTACACTCCTACATAGTCACCAAACGTACAACCCGTGCAGTATGGTCTAAGCTCGATGACATTTGGCAAGCTTCCATGCCATATCCGCTTTGTTTCTATTATCCATGGGTAAAACCATCTAGGTACCTACCTAACACATAAGTTAAAATGTGTACCGGAACAGGGAAGATAGGCCATTGATTGTTGTTAGTTTGTGTGCAGTGTCGCCAACATCACATAACCTAACAATGCCCTGCATCTACACTCCTACATAGTCACCAAACGTACAACCCGTGCAGTATGGTCTAAGCTCGATGACATTTGGCAAGCTTCCATGCCATATCCGCTTTGTTTCTATTATCCATGGGTAAAACCATCTAGGTACCTACCTAACACATAAGTTAAAATGTGTACCGGAACAGGGAAGATAGGCCATTGATTGTTGTTAGTTTGTGTGCAGTGTCGCCAACATCACATAACCTAACAATGCCCTGCATCTACACTCCTACATAGTCACCAAACGTACAACCCGTGCAGTATGGTCTAAGCTCGATGACAGTTGGCAAGCTTCCATGCCATATCCGCTTTGTTTCTATTATCTATGTGTAAAACCATCTAGGTACCTACCTAACACATAAGTTAAAATGTGTACCGGAACAGGGAAGATAGGCCATTGATTGTTGTTAGTTTGTGTGCAGTGTCGCCAACATCATACAACCTAACAATGCCCTGCATCTACACTCCTACATAGTCACCAAACGTACAACCCGTGCAGTGTGGTCTATGCTCGATGACAGTTGGCACGCTTCAATGCCATATCCGCTTTGTTTCTATTATATATGGGTAAAAGTTTGTTGTTACCTATAAAAAAGCAAAAATTAACAATAAGTATTAAATATGTATTTTTTTCGAGATGAATTAAATTTTCACTCTTATCTTTCGAAAAACCCAGCGAAAAAGTTTCACAAAGGATTTGACTTGAAGACGAAACATTACTTTATCGTAATGTACCAAATTCACAGCGCGTAAATATCTACATATTTGATATTATTATTTGTGCCATCTGGCGTCAAAAATATTAATAATTACTCATTATTCCAATGGAAGTTTCCTACTTACCATAAGGTCGAAAGTATGCTATATGTACACGAAACACCTCCCTGTGAAAAGCATTATTTGAGACCACGACGGGAAATTATATATAACGCATACATTGAGGACCGTCTTCAAACTATCGTCTGTACAGAATAAAAATATGTCTTCAAAGTATGCTATAGATGTATGTATCGATATATATTTTAAACGGTACATCATAGACGTATATAGCTGTGAGGGGGTAGTTTTTAAGGGTTGATTAAACAAAATGGCATTAAAAAAAAAGTGTATATAATGTGGCTCAAAGTATGCTTTATACAAATATATATATATATATATATATATATATTATACATATATATATATATATATACATGTTCCGACATCGTGATAATGTATTTATATATAATTTGCTAAAACTTTATCAGGAAATCTGTTAATTCATTCGTAAGACCCTCAATCCCGTTTTTTAACCAAATTCACCAATAATTTTAAAAAATTCTTAATAAGTTAACAATAGTCATTTTTCTCCGTGTGTATTTTCTACGTCACCGACGCATTAAAAAGTAATCGCAAAATAGATTTACGCTATGGTATTCGTCGTGTTTCATTTAAAAGGTTGTTTTGTTCTAAAAATCACGCATTACAGTAGATCGGTGGCATTTGATGGATGGGATTCTGTTTAACAGTTTTGCGCATGACGTACTCTACCCTGGTAGTCCTCCCACACCTAGTCTCGTATAATATACGAAACTACACTGAACTTTATACTACATACTTCAACTACTTAAGATTAAATTAATACTTCTAACAAAATTAGCATATCTGTTAGATACTTGAACCCCGGAACATCGCATCAAACAGCATGAGACTTCAGCCTTGTTTCGGGACGAGCCACCACATTCTGAAAACTAGACTTTATGCTGTTCGGGGTTCGGAGAAAACTTCCTACAGGGCGAATTAATCCTCCTTCCTTTGGTTAGCCACCGCAAGCCACATGGTGCCTTGCAGACCTAATGCCTACAGACCTAGACAGTATTAGACCTAGTACCTACCCACGCCAGCCAGGAGAGACTAGAGATTGGAGTTTAGAGGGTAGGTATATTTGTACGCGAGTACGGGACTAGATAGTCTGCCCAGTGCTCAAATATAATGGATCGAGCCAATCCTTTGATCAATCAGGCTTAAATTCCGACATTAAATGAATGATTAGATGTGTATGAATTTTATACTCTCCTAGAAAGTTAATCATTTTGCGGTTTGACATTGTATTATAATATTATCAAATAAAAACCACTCTGTCTGTACCTACATCACTTTGTATTAACCACAACATAGTATTATAAAATTCCCGTAAATAAAATTATTCCGCTTTAAAAAAATATGTTTTCATGACATAAATTTATTTTATTATTTAGTCTTCATCATAAGAAAGAACCCCCTAAACTACTGGAGTAATTTATCAGCAACAGGGTATCTAGCACCTTAGATAAGTTGTTTTTGGATATTGTCTTTCGTTATGCAAAATAACTGGCTTATTAATTAATGTAGGTGAACTAACTAAGCTCTTAGAATTGAAAGAAGTCATATACACGATTCATAGACATAATTAATTCATCTAAGAAGCGATCAATCGATTCCGTTCAAACTTAAAGAAACAAAAGTTGTTAGTTATTACTAAAAACCTCGAAGCTTAATGCGAAATCACCATTTTGATTAATCTTTTTAACGAATTACATTATGAACATTATGTGTACATTATGAATACCAAAAATATGCTTTAGATAAATTGAAGTTTTTCCTATCATTGAGCTTGAGTAGAATACCAATAAAGTAATAAATTACTCAATAAAAAATATAAATGTAAGCTACTAAAAAAAATCTTTTCAGTAGAAATGTATGAACGCGTAAAGGAAACAACTTTTTTTAAAATACAGTATTATAGCTAAGATTATCGATGACAGTTTCACATGATTAATTTTTTTGTTTTCTTATAAAATTATTTACAAAATAAATAAAAACCACTATTGTGCTTGATACGAACGTTTCTAGACTCCGTTTGTCAAGCGATTTTAATGCCTATTGCCTACAATATAAGGTATACCAAGAATTTACACAATTTTGGCTTGTAGCTTCCTCTTAATTCGCTTTTTAGTGTCAAAAAGGCCAATGTTATAATTTCGATTCGTGAATTTAATTGAATGAATTCAAGGAATGTCAATTCATAGCCATGCGCCATTGTTGCTATCGTACATCGATTTTGATTTATTGCGTTATCAACATTGGTTTGGATATCAATCAGCGCGACCGTACTCTGGTAATCTGTACAAAATTATCAGTAGTTCCGCCTATCAATCCAAAATTGTAAAGTTATTGATTTCACTGTGCTAGACCCTTTTGTTAATTTAACATATATTTTGAATATACCTAAGCACGTACATCAGAATAACGTTTTTCTTGGAAAAACTTGCAGTCTAGAAGATCGACCTGTAAGTATAAAATCGTGGAAGTTTTAAAACCATTTTTGTTTCTCCCTGTGTGGATGGGTAAGTTTACTTGACAAGGTTACATTTGCCGAGGAAAAGAAAAGTTTGGCGTCATTCTGTAAATTCTGTAAAAGAAAACGCGAGGCCATTATTCAAGAACGTGATTCATTCAATGACGAAAATAATATAATCTTTCTATTTTAACATGAGTGTAGATATTCCACGGTTTAAGAGTTGGAAACAGATACACAAAGCACTTATACATGTAAGGTGTCCGGGAGTAAAGTGAGCTAACTTCGGAAGGTGATTCTACAAGATAAAAAAGATAAATAGCTTTTTTCGAAATTCAAACATTTTAATGTAGTTTTTACGTAAAAAAAATTGAATTGTTTGTATGGGAAAATAAATATTCTTCTATGGAAAAATATTTTAGTGTGGGGAAAAAAGTTTGAATTCGAAAAAAGTTTAATATATTTTTTTACTTCTGCCATCATGTAGAATCACCTCCCGAAGTTAGCGCATTATATCCCCGGACATACAATGTTACATGATGAATTTACCTGGGCTTGATTTTACGTACCAATATTACACCGACAGAATTACACACTAACGGAATTACGCCCGAACAAAATTACACATGTAGAGAATTACACCTACTAATCTACTTCAGGTCAAAAAAATTAATCTAAACTAATTTTTTTTTGGTGATTATATACGTAGTGTTTCAAAATCATGTGTTTTTGGTATGAAAATTTGGTTGCCTAGAAATGTTTCAGATGCTTTAATTAAATACTGCGAGTAGAATACATCTTGGCCTTTGAAATAATCGAGTATTTTTTAGATAAGTCTTTTTATAAGCCCAGAAAAAAATAATGTATAAGGCCTATGAAAACTGCTTTAAAGTTCGAAATCTCCTACTTACGAACCCGTTTTAGGTTTTAATTTTATTGTATAATATGGCAAATTAAGTTATTTATAAAATGATCGGAAAAAAAATAAATATTTATGCCTGAGCATCCACAAAATAAAATAAAAGGCACTTTTTGGCCATGTTTTTTTCTTGCATAAATCAAAACAGGCGGATGGTGTTAAGCGGGAATTTAAACTTTATCGTCATCTACGTAAGGGTTGTTATTGATAGCGGCTCAATTTAAAATATTACACGACGTAGTGCATCGCCTTAAGTATTAAAATGATTTAGATGACACTTGGACACTAAAGTTTAAAACTAAAAAAAACTGTTTTTTTGTTTGTGTAATACCAGTAGGTGTAATCCTCTAGATGTGTAATTTGCTCCATGTGTATTCTGTTCGTGTGTAATTTCATCCTGACAATGTAATACCGCTCAAACTATAAAAATGGTTCATATTTGCACAATGAAGTAAAAGGAAATTTATATCATGGTGAATTTAGGTGCTACGGTGAACAATAGAGCAATTAAAACACTATAAAAAATAGTTATACTTATGTAGGTACTCCATGAATGAATTTACTTAGGCACTTTGAGCCAGCTATAAAATAAGGTTCTTACTTAACTTTATATAACATTCAGAAGGGTGAGTTTTGAGTATAGTTCTGTTTTACTAACAGTGAATGTACGTGTTGCTACATATTTTTACAAAACTCAACAAAACAATTATACACCATAACAACAAAGAGTGAAATAATGGTTAGCATTACACAAAGTTTTAGATCAGAGAAAGAGTATAAAAGTGACAAGTGTCAATATAAAACAAGCATAAATTTTGAAAAGTGTAAAAGTAAAACAAGTATAAAAGTCAAAAAGTTTAAGAGTAAAACAAGTATAAATGTTGAAAAGTTTACAAGTAAAACAAGTATAAATTCTGCAAATCTAAGAGTAAAAAAAGTATAAATGTTGAAAAGTGTAATGGGGCCGACAGACGTAGCTATAAAAGATCAAAAGATATTTGGCTTGGCGTATTTCGGCATATCGCTCGCCGTACATTTCCAATTGAAATGTATGGCGAGCGATATGCCGAAATACGCCAAGCCAAATAACTTTTGATCTTTTATAGCTACGTCTGTCGGCAGCTTTAAAGTAAAACAAGTATAGATGTTGAAAAGAGTAAAAGTAAAAGAAGTATAAATGTTAAAAAGTTTAAGAGTAAATTAATGAATAAAAGTATGGTATTTAAATAAATCAAGGAAAAAAGTATGTACATATACATATTATCAAAGTAAGACAGACAACATCACATTATATATTTCACTGATTTTAACAATTTAATCCATTACAGGTACAATAATAAGTTTAAAAGCGAACACAGACATGTTTTATTTCCAGATTTGATGCGCCGGCCGCTGATTTGTTCATTTAACCATTATCCATTGTCCAAAAAATCTGCTTTATTTTTCAGTAGCGGGATCATCTCATGAGCTTGTTACTCGTAGTGTGTTGTGTTGTGTTGCTAATGGCCGATGGGTGTGTTTGTTTAGGCGAACGTGGAGGCGGTGCGGGTGGCGGGCCTTGTGACCTCGCTGCTCAGCGTGTCGGGGCAGGGGCCCCCGGGCGCTAACGGGGCGCCAAGAGTTAGTCCACCAACCACCTGCACGCCACTGCACTTTGCACTTTCTAATGCCCACTTCTATTCTACTGCACATTTTTTTATCACTTTAATTTATCAATCTCACTTTATTCTATTTTCGCGTAGTTCGGCACAGAATCCCTGCTTTCATCCTTCGACACATATTAATCTGTGGTCTTACTTCAAATAAGAAAATTTAAAAGGCTGTAAATTTTTTAATGTGTAAACATAAACCGATTGTAATAATACTTGCAGCTTAGATTTGAGAGGCCAAAAGCATAATACATTGAAAGCAATAACGTTACAATTTGAAAACAATTGAAAAAGGTCAATGTAAAAAGGGATGATGAAAAAAACCAAATATCTCTGAAATACTACCATGAACCTAAACCATATATTGGCCTAGCGTTAACTTTTTTAATATTCCTGATAATATGTAAGTTTCATTTTTTTCGAGCTCTTATTTACAAACAATTATAATCTACCAAACCAAACAAAGTAGACAAACTTTAAATTACTTTTAATTACTAAATTTGCAGGACATTTTGCACTTATCGTACTTTGATCCAAGACCACAGAAATATATGCAGGGATCACTAAAGTTAACCAAAATGTTTCTTCCAGGAATTTCACTTTATCTCCAGGGTTTAGAAGATAATGATATACTCGTATTCGTTTGTATGCCGGTTTTGTTGTACCGAAGATTATATGTAGAATTATTCTAGAAGACATCTACATTATTTTATTGATTGCACATCACAACCTACGTATTTTTTATGCAATACATATGCGGTATAATATCATTATCTGCAAGAAAAACATTTACCAGAAGTCCATTATTGAAACCTTTAGGTACTCTTTCTAACTACATGATTTGGTTTGAATTGCATTCCAAAATGAAAAATTACTCTACAACTTTATTTGAAACCGTGCTATCAAGAGTTATAACACCT
This sequence comes from Hesperophylax consimilis, assembly GCF_061612785.1. NCBI lineage: Eukaryota > Metazoa > Arthropoda > Insecta > Trichoptera > Limnephilidae > Hesperophylax > Hesperophylax consimilis. The sequence continues at coordinate 40,586,236 of NC_142836.1, read as the reverse complement.
TTGGTTAAAATGTAGGCACATGCATTAATTTATATGGCGGTAAAGGCAGATATATTTAATCCACTGTGAGTTTAAAAGCAATTTAACATTTTACCGCTGTGTATTGGTAGTGTTAATTAAATTTTCCAGTTAAGCTCCCAATATAGGCCAGATCCGCAACTGGTTGAACTTTACGACAGTTTCATTCCTTTCAATAACACCTTTATAGTGGTCGTATTATTATTATTATGAACTCGTTAGAAACATTATTTATGTATCTACCTAGACGATAAATTAACGATGTAATGTTTATTACTTTATTGACACAAAATGAACCAGTTATCTTGATTAATTATTTAATTGATGTCTTGCGCTTTCTTATCTCGACCTGCATGTGCACGAATTGAAATAAAAGTTTTGATTTACATGAAACTCTTATATAATGACTAAAAGAGTGATATTATTGAAGATTAATAAAATATGTTTACACGCAATGAAACTTCCACTGCCGGTACTTACCTAATATCTGAAATCATTTTTAAATGTGTAGGTTAGGTTACAGAAGTTAAGACGATACTTACGTATTATTTGAAATCATTCAAAAAATCTAACCTAACCCATACAGGGTTTTCCAATAAGAGGTGTTATTTTGATATTTAATCGTAAAAGATCAATTGTTTCGTTTCTTGTGTGGCACGTAGCACCGTCTTGTTGAAAGTAAACGTTGTCCAGATCAATACCATCCAATTTCGGCCATAAAAAATCATTAATCATCTCTCGATATCGCAATCCATTCACCGTAACTGTTGCTCCAGCCTCATTTTCGAAAAAATAAGGTCCAATGACTCTACCAGACCATAAACTGCACCAAACAGTCACACGTTGAGGATAGAGAGGCTTTTCAACAATAACTCTTGGGTTTTCCGAGCCCCAAATGCGACAATTTTTCTTTTTGACGAAGCCACCGAGGTGGAAATGGGCCTCATCACTCAAGATGATTTGCATTTGATTCACTCAAGTGAATTTTAATAATTTCAATGCGTTGTTGAAGCGTGTATAGCGTCAGCTACACTACTCGCTTCGACGCTTCGACGAAGTCCTCGACGAAGTTAGACGAAGTTCGAAGTGCGTGCCCACACTCGTGCAACTTCGCGAGTAACTCAGTCCAGTCCTTTGACTCGGGCGCATTTACCGACAACAATCGGAAGTCGGGCGAAGCGAAGCGAAGTTGCCCGAAGCGAAGTGAAGTTCGTGCCCACACTATCGTATTCGGTCAACTTCGATCAACTTCGCGAGTAGTGTAGCTGGGCTTTATCGTTCCATTTTTATTAACGGCGTAGTTTTTACTTGTCAAATGTTGAAAAAGGACAGCTTTAAAAGTAACATCTACCGAAATAGCAGGCTATTCAAAATAACACCTCTTATTGGAAAATCCTGTATAAGTATTCAACATCCTGTGTCCGGAAACTAGAGGTACAAGCGGGAAACCGGTGAATCCAAAAATTATTTTTTTTCGATTTGAGCATTTCAATTTCGGACTTGATTTACTCGAAAACGGAAGCTCAAAATCAAATAGAGTTATATAACAAAATCGACTCAAAACATGATGTAGGTTTACCAGATTCCCGCTCGTACCACTAGTTACCGGACATCATGTATAAAAAGACTTATTTTTCTAAATTCATTTGATATAGTATACATTGAGTGTCTTTCTATTAGCGAAAATGTTCAATCATGATGTAATGAAGTATACTGTGATGTATCGATGTCACATTCATAGAATTCCACAGCAGAATGAGGACAAGATTCCATAATCCCTACGAATCCCCGTGCTTTGCGCTTCAGATCAAAAATCTTCCCAGCGGACGAGCTTTACCGATTACTTGACAACCCATTGTCTTGGAAACTGTTCACTGAGCTGTGCTTTTATATAAAATCCTTAATTCCTTTACATTTATTTTTCAGCGAGATTACAGCTTTCTTGGATACAGATTGTATTGTAGATTGTACCTGTCTTTCCGTAGATTAATATTTTATAGCTTGCATTAAACGAAGCTCCAAATTTAATATTGTGGAGACTAGTGCCGCCCGAATTTGTGCTATGACAAACTGGTCAAAAATGTATACAATTAAGTGTTCAAGAAACATATTTTTACTATCTGAGATTAACCTGATTTTTCAATATTAAGATATTGCCACCAGACAGTAGGTTAGCACCAAAATATTAACGTCGGTAGGTAAAACCGTCTTAACGTGGTAAAGTCGTCTAAACGTGGTTTTAACCACAGTTTGAAAATGGCATTGAAAGCCGAAACAGCTTTAACAATAACAAAAACCAAAAAATACTTGCAGAACTTAATAATTATGTTATTAAATTTAATTTTCATTAAATTTTTAAAAAAAGTCAGTTGGTAAGTGTAGGTATACAAATTGTTGATAAGACTCATATTCAAAATCCCGATGATCAATATAATATATATTATTTTTTACATATTAAAAATCATTGTGTGCTTGTTCTCTCATCGGTGACCGATTAAGATTCCGCTGATTCTATCATTTTAAATAGAAAACTTGAAAAAATTATTTTATGAAATTAGTAAAATAATAATAATAATAATATTTGGCTAATTTATATAGCGCCGTTTTCGTGACAAATCACCTCAAGGGTGCTTCGAAAATTATAAGAAACACATCTGGTTCTGTTTTTAACATGTTATGGGTACATACGAAAAAAAATTACAGTGTTTCTTTAAATGCTACTTAACGCAGATGTCAAGAGATTTCTACTATATTTTAAATAAATCGTGTTTTATTAAGTACTTTCACAACAGACGCTTACGCTTTTTAATTATATTTGTTTTTAATATTGACGCGTTCCGTTTATCATTCGTATGTACATATCACCTTTTCAAAACTTCTCCTTTTTGAACCCTTATAAGAGAGTCAGGGGTTAGAGTTTATAGTGCTCATATGAAAAATCTAAAGAAAACAGAAAACGAAGTAGTAGTGGCACTTTAATATGTTTTTCAAGGAAAACGAAAATCCTCCATAACCGCCTACTTTTCAAAACGGAATTATTTCTCTATTTTCAGAACTGAGATAAAACTGGTTCAAATCATTAAAGCATGAAGCATTATGTACTGTGTACCTAGTGTCTACCTAAACGTATTTAGGGCAAGATTTCACTCGCGTGTGCACTAGATGTAGTAGGTAAATACAGACACGAGTCGAGGGCGCTGCTCTGCTACTTGGGACAAACGCCCACAAGGACTTATATGAAAAGAAAAAAAAACAAAATGGCTGAGCTCACTGTAATTGCTTCTGTACAATATATCATCTAAACATTTCCACTCACATCGCGGCTATTTATTTCATTTTATGTAGACAACGGTTTTACGATGCGATTATCACTGTCGAGGAAATGGCAGAACGCCTCGTCAATTTTTGCCAAGGGTAGTTTTGGTCAGGGGTTATTTTGCCAAGGGTTGTATTATCCCGGGTTTGTATAAAACCGGGATATTTGGGCCCGGGATCTATAGTCCCGGGATATTGGCCTTGCTCGCCCAGATTACCACTTGGTTAGGGCTAATCCAGGGTTACGGGAATTACGCTTATCATTGTACAGTACATTTAAGGTGGTAAGTAACTCATGCTGGAGGATCGCTAAACCGCAAATTTGTGTAGAATTTTAGGGTTATTCCAATTGAACGATTTGGTAAAATGATGTTCGTGCATGTTATACAATTTAAAAATAGAGAGTAATTATAAAAATCTTGGTACAATATGTAGGTATCTTCATTATTTATTATGAGCTTTTAAGCTTTTCAATAAAATCCAAGTAAATGGGAGATATCTGAACGTATACGAAAACTAAGTACTGTTTTTGGACGGTAATAAAATACAATATATTATTATTAGAAACGAAAATATTTTTTTTTAAATATTGATTGCAAACATAAAAAAGGTTTTAAAAATGGCTCGCCTTACGTTTTTTCGTGCAACACTGAATTAAAATGACTGATGACAAAAAAAAATATCAATAAAATATTTCAATATAAAAATGTATTCTTAACATTAGGGCTACCTCGCTTTTTTGTCATTTCATATAAAAATAATTGATAAAAAATTTGAATTTTTTTCTCTAATACCGTTCATATTTCTACCTATGACGGTAAGGGACATACTACGATTTCTATGAGCTGTTTTTTTCCCAAAACTGATCCAATTAGCGACTTTCTTAAAATTTTATCCCCGGCACCATAATTATAATACTCGTATATTATGCCTTTATTTTGACCGACAATTCAAATACATTACTAATAAGCTAAGTTAAATAAACAATCATTTTTGATCAATCGTTTTACAGACATGAAAGAATGTTTCGTCAACTTTTCGTTGTGAAACAATGATAAATTTTAAGACTGTTGTATCAAATAAATACAAGAGACCCAACTGCTCCCAAACGTCTGGAACCAGTGAGACTATGGCATCCCCAATCGGGATATGTTGTAAGGCTGTAGGTAGTGAGAAGGGGAAGAAGATGGCTAGTCAGATCTGTTCACCAAACACGGCTAAAGCCAATTCAATCTACGTTTCAATTCTGAATGGTGGTCTTACACAAAGGCTATACTGATAGTATCTTCCACTCCGGAGCGTACCGCACTTATACGTATATTTATACCATACATTATTTTAAATTAATATGTTGTAAAATAACACAAATTCATGCAGTCAACAAATTTACTTGCGCCCGCCGGGATTTGAACCTGCGACCTTCGGCTTGCTATTCGAGAGTCTTACCCGTCGACACGGAGGCGGTCAAAGTTATATTATTTAATCATGTTGTCACACAGAGTTCTCAGTTTCTTCAAAAAAATCATGTAATAGTTGACAATGCCGCAAAAACCACTTTGGACACTGCTGTCTTTGGTTTTATATCCCGAATAAAAACTTTTTTATTACATCGGGCATGTGTGTGGCATTTTTATTTATTTATTTAGACGCCCATTGGACTTTTACATTCATATTATGCAACTATCTACTACTCTACTCTATCTCGAGTCCCAACTACTCCCAACCGTCTGGAGCCAGTGAGACTATGGCATCCCCAATAATTGGGGTATGTTGTGAAGCTGAAGATAGTGGGGAGTACCTGGCTATTGAGATCTGGTCATCAAACACTCCTAAAGCCATTTCAAGCTATGTTTCAATTCTGAATGCTGGTCTTACATCAAAACGATACTGAAAGTATCCTCCACTCTAGAACGTGTCGCATGTATGCTATATATTATTTTAAGTAAATAAATTGTTTAATAACACAAATTCATCAAATAAAATTTGAACCCGCCACCTTCGGATTGCTCTTAGAGAGCCTTACCACTCGACCGCGGAGGCCTGTCAACATCACAGAGTAATTTTCATTCCTCTGTCATAATAATCTCTGAAAACGAAACTTTATTTATATATATACGCCTAAAAAGGCTTTTACATAGAGAAGTGATACATGATGCAGTGTACATAGGATATATCTGTATTATACAGGAGATACTGACAGTAAATAGATATAATCCATTGTAAAGAAGGTACAAAATACACAATTGTAAAATTGTGATTACAAGTATAATGAGAAAATAATAAGAAATTATTTTTTTTTTTTACAAACTAAATATGAAGCAATATTAGTAAAATGTAAGAGTAACATATAGTAAAAAAGGAATTACAACAAAACTACATATAAGACAAAACATTAAAACTAATTTACCAACGCTACTCTAATTTGTAGGATTCGACAAAGTGTTGGTGTAGATTATGCTTAGTTCTATAAATGAAGTCAATAAATAAATCTTACATAAAACTAGTGCGAGAAACAACTACATTAATGGAGCATGGAGCCTAGTGTTTGAGAGTAGTAAAATATGTGTCTAGTGTAGTAAAATATCACAATTTTTCTTCGCTATGAATTTGAGTAATTTAAGTTAGTACATAAGTGTTGAATATAATTATTCCATCTCTAACAATGTTATAAATCGCGGTTCCACGGCATCTCATTCTTCTAAAGTCATAACATGTCCACATGCAAACACATAAACTTTATATTGCTTCATTTAATACAGCACTTATGTTGGAAAAACTCACAGAGACACAGTGATACAGTCCTCGTTTATTACCCCAGGGGTTCAAGAAATTTGTAATTATAGTTTCCCGGTATTCATGTATGTATATTATATTCAGAAAATCTTAAACTATTTACCCGCCCAAGCCAGCAGAGTGGCCTCTAGGGCGGCCACTTAAGGGTTGGAAGTGGGGGCGGATTGTATAAAGATGACTCGGAAATAAATCTCGTGAAATAAAAAAACACAAGAACACAAAAGATAATTATTTCCATCTCATCGCACTTTTATATCTTCTTTCTTCGGCTAAATATTATTTGGAGTCAATAACACCAAATTCTCTTTAGAGTAAGTATTGACTGGTGTGACGCAAGGCGGTATAATCGCTTATTGAAAAGTATTATTGTAAGTTTTTTTCAAGCGACCTTCAAGCAAATCTTTTTTATTGTATTTAAAATCAACTAAAAAATTGAACTGGGAATTGAAACTTTCTCCACTGGGACTGGCTCTGAACTGCTGTGAACTTTAAAAATGTATTTTAAAACTATTTTAAAAATCATTTGTCTTGTTGCACCTTCGTTCACAGGGACTGGAGAAAACCGCGAGTGACGGACGTGTTTTCTACTAGTATGGCGAATTTAAAAAAATTATTTCTTTATTTCTGAATGAATTTTAGTTGAAATGATATTTGTTTCAAGCCTTAAAGATTATCAATACACTGTAAATGTGCATTTTTGACATGAAACATTTATGTGTATTACTTTTGTGTTATGTTTATTTTACCTTACTATTTAAAAAATACCCTCTGACGTCCAATGTTAAGCCAAATTAACGTAGAATAACTTCTGAAAAAAAAATTAATTACAAAAAAAATTTCAAATAATTTTCTGAGGTATTTATATAGAAAGCATTACATATTTTATATATGAGGAAACAATAATGCGGGTGTGAAAGGGTTAAAAATACATATCCTCGGAGAAGAAATGCACGTTCATCTGCTTAAGGAAAAACAAAATATATTTTTTTAAATGTGTGAGACCAGATGGAACGACATGAAGTGATTTTGATTTTTATATATACATAAAACAAAATCGAAATTCAAAGAAATGTATTTAAGGTCAAAATTAAAAAAAAAAAAACAATAACAGTATTAAAAAAATATATATACATAAAAAAGTAAAAAAAATAAAATATTATTCAGAATTTAGAAAATTTTACGTAATTTGTAAACCAGAAGTAATACATTATTTAGAATCATCGCAAAGCCACGGTACTTGTAAAGAACGCCGTGGAAAAATTGTCGTGAAATAAAGCATAAATTTAATAATAAATGGATTATGTCTATAGCGCCGTTTTATGTGATCACTCATCTCGAGGACGCGCATAAAGTATATATTATATAGGTGAAGCCGGTTACAGCAGTGGGTATTACTTTGTGTGACGATACAATAATATATTATATGTTATGGACAAAGTGATTAATAGGACGGGCATTATTCAAAATGCCCAGATAAGTAGGGCAACGCGCGTAAATGGAATACCTAAGCATTATATATATTGCCTAGTTTTATCGAAGGTATTGTTATATCATACGACTCGCCATCACTAGCACTATTATTCAGAAGGATTTTAATTCGTATTATATATTTTTGATTATTTTTAAAAAATCAACCCGTAAAAAAGGTTTTTGCTAGAATACTTTATTTTGGTTTGACTGAGAACTGTAACTTCCTTCCCAGGGACTGGATTCAACCACGCTAACAACCTCGCCAAATGCCGATGGGGTAGGACAGACATTTATTTCATACTTAACTGCTGTAATGTCATCCAATTTCATAAAAAAACATAACAATAAATACGGACAGCGAACCCTGGAATACAACGTGCCCAAAATATTCAACATGTTACCAAGCAATATAAAAAAGTGCGAATTACCTCAGAGATTCAGATATATGCTGAAAACATGGCTACTAAGCAGAGATACTCTGTATTAGTAATACTTTTGACTATGGCAGTGGTTGGTGATAAATATGATGTATAAGTTGTATTGTAATAAGTAATAATATTATGAAAATATTTTATATTGTAATTGAACATGAACATCCTGTTGACAAACTGCTTAATTGCAGTTTAATGGGATTGTACTTTGAAGAACAATAAAATAAAAATAAAATAAAAATGCGTACATGTCCTTGTGTATGTGATTACCACCAACATTTGCATTCATTCAATAACCAAAACAAAAGAGAAATTCAAATAGATATATTAAAAACACTGCCTGCCTACTGACAGGTATTCTATACAATGCCTAGGAAAACTTGTGATATAATCATTTCTTACTATTCCCATTGATTTTAGACAATTCGTACTTATATCGTACTAGAGCCCCAACTGAAGAGAGGGGGCAGGAGAAAAAGATGTTCTATATGTTTTTATTATATCTAGGAATCACGATATCCTGATCTCGTGGTACGAGCAGGAAATTGGTGAGTATACATAACATTGAGAACCCAAAAAAAAACAATATTTCCGATGCGAGCTTTTTGTTTTTTTTTTTTTTTTTTTACTTTTCCTTTTTTGGACACTAAATTATTTTTTAAAACAACTCGCATTTTAAAATGAATTAAACAGCTGATATTCCAACTTCGCACACGATTTACGAAAACGAAAACTAAAAACTTAAAAAGTTATTTTAAAAAATCGACTTCAAATGTGATGTAGATTCACCATCCGGACGCCTTGTGAAATAAACAAACTAAATTCTTATTTTTTTAATGATAAACTAATGTTTATAAGCCTTATAGTGCTAAATTTTTACAGGTGAAAAAATATAATAAGCAGTAATTGTTGATTGAAGTACTAGTACATATTGAATTATTTGGCGGGTTGGAAATAAGCCGACGTGGCTCAGTGGTCCAAAGCATCTGACCGGACATCAGAAGGTGCGGGTTCAATTCCCGTCGGTGGCATTTTTACTCGGGAGATATTTTCAATTTGTATTGATATTTCAGGCGACTAATTATTGCTTATAATAATTTGTTCAACTAAATTCCATTGATTTATCAACTACATTACAAACAAAACAATAGATATTGTTATCAACTCGGTCACTGACTGGTCAACATCGTAAATAATGCAATGTATAACCGAGATCCATACGCAAAACTGTAAATAATCTAATGCAGGGGTGCTCAAACTTGAACTGCTGGCGATCTACCTCAATATTATTAGATTCCGATCGATCGACTCTGAGAGGCTGCAAGTATGTGTGATGCAGGATTGTCGCTATGTAGGTAGGGTGTATCGTGGCGCAGGTATAAGTGTATATATAGGGACGTTGCACAATTGCATGGCCTCGAATCCACATAGAATTTGGAGGAACGATAGAAATAAGTTTTAATATGTATTTTTTTTTAGTCAAGGTAGGTGGAGGTCTGCACTAAAAAGTCAATAAAAAAACTTATATTTATTCAAAATTGCAAGTTTATTGGTTCTTACAAAAAACAAACGAGTTCTAGTTTCTGAACTTAACTGAATAATGACTTTGGATGTTGAAGCGTGGCACTGCATGTCCTCAGCATACTTTTCATACGATGGTACGTAATTACCGAGTGCTAATCGCAAGCACGATGACATAATATATGTTCGTCAGTTAGTCGATTGCGATATTTTGAATTCTACAAACTACAAATAAATAATAAAAAAAGAAGACATGAAAAATGGGAAATTTTTCTCGAGATCGACTCAAAAAGCACTCGCGATCGACTGGTCGATCGCGATCGACCGTTTGAGCACCCCTGATCTAATGTAATACAATGTAATATTCCTCAGAATGCCCATGAATAAGAAACCCATACAATGTAATATTCCTCAGAATGCCCATGAATAAGACACCCATAAAATTGGCGATTTCAACAACGAGCATCGCAGCGATCAAATAAATATTTTTAATATTTTACGTAAAATAAAATTTTCAGTAAAACCATTGTTTCAATAAACCATAAACGAACTGAATGCTTTTTGATTTCGCAGAACACATAAAATTTAACGGGTGCGTTTTTAAAGGTCATAGTTGTGTTTACTACGTGATAAATAAATGGCAGATAAATCTTTATGGGGCAACCGTTTGGGCTGCTCCCTCCGCGACCATCTGGCTGTTGATTCCTTGATGGCCTGAAGGTTTGATGACTTGATGCTTTGATGATTTGATGCCCTGATGGCCTGATGCCCTTGATGGTGGATAAAGTCTCAAACTACGTGCCAACTGCTTAATCCATATTTTCTTATCGGTAAATCGGAATAAAGTTTCATAATACAAAGAATAATAAATATTTCTTTGCAAAGTCGACGGCATCGGCATGATTGGAATAACTGGTAGTATTTTTATGTCTTTTAATTGGCCTTATATAAAATGATAATAATGTCCCCAGATGAAATGCACTTCATTAAATCAGTTTTATTCAAGAAAATTTTCCTAAAATAGATTTTCCACAGAACCACTGCTGACTGGGTGGAGATATACCATTTTTCTTGTTAAGGCGATGCACTACATCGTGTAATATTTTAAATTGAGCCGCTATCAATAACATTTATTCCCGCTGAACACCATCCGCCTGTTTTGATTTATGCAAGAAAAAAACATGGCCAAAAAGTTTCTTTTATTTTATTTTGTGGATGTTCAGGCATAAATATTATATTTTTCGATCATTTTATAAATAACTTAATTTGCCACATTATACGATAAAATCATAACAGAAAATGGGTTCGTAAGTAGGAGATTTTGAACTTTAAAGCAGTTTTCATAGGCCTTTACACTATTTTTTTCTGGGCTAAAAAGACTTATCTAAAAAATACTCGATTATTTCAAAGGCCAAGATGTATTCTACTCGCAGTATTTAATTGAAGCATCTGAAACATTTTTAGGCGACCACATTTTCAAACCAAAAACACATGATTTTGCATTACTACGTATGGCATCGCCTTAATACTTGAAATTTCAAACAATCTCAAAATATAATAAGATTGGAAAATTAACGCAACTAGGACGAAGCAATTTTTCTAAAAATACACGAAAATATCCTAAACGTCAGATATTCTAATTTCGGTTGTCGGTGCATCTGTGAATAAGTGATGAGCGAAATATTCCAGTGTCAAATTATTCATGTTCAATGAACTTCTAGTTTTCAACATTGGAACTTATTGTAATTTAGAAAAGCGAGGAAATAGCTATAAACATTATTTATTTTTGATTAGCTCATTAATAAATAATTCAACATTTAAAATGAGTATTTTTTTTTAATAATTTTTGAAAAATGTTTTTTCATGTTTACTGGAGGTTGACTCCGATCGAAAATTGGAACAGAAATGAAAATTGTGACGTTATATGATTGCCTAACTGTATCCACCAATGAAATACTCTGAAAGTCCATGGAATAAACATCCAGAGTTTGTCATTGGTGTGTAGTATAATTAGTAGGCTCCGAATGAGAATTTTACTGTCTATATATTGGCATATCTATGGTTTTTTATGACCAATTTGTTTCATACGAAAAGACCGAAGATATCAATCTAGTTAGGGTCTTCATCCTAAATGTTAATTGTTGACATCTCTCTAATTTGTCAACAAAAAATATCATTATATCATAAAGATAAATGACAATACTTATATGATTTTGTGAGGCAAATATTTTATAAAACTTTCAGCTTTACAAATCCTACAATTATAATATCCCTTAATTTTCGCTGGTTACAAATAAACTTCATTTGAAGCCAAATAAAATTTACCTTTCGTTGAATTAATTGCATTTTTAAGTGTAATTTCAACATTTTTATTATACAAAGGTATATTTTATTCTAAACTGTGATGTTAATTAGTGTATATATATTATACAGCTACACGTACAGTTAACTGAGTACCAAATTTACGACAAGTATATAAATTTTCATGCCTCTTTTTAGAACGATTATAATAAATTTAACATCAGAGATGAGATATGGCGACATTAATTTTCCGACACTTAAGGTTTTATTTTCTCCAGCAGCCTCCCCCAAACCAACCCTCCCCTTATCCACCCTCCCACTAGCGAGGAGTGGACAGTACAAGAAAGGAATAAACAGAAAAACTTCTTCCACATGTTTCTAATTCGGACAGATGATTACACTTTTAATGGAATTACCAATCTCCCGACGTAACTACTTAGAAGGATACGTTTATCTCTATTGTAATTTATACAGAGTGAAAAAGAATGAGATATAAATAATTGAGTTATTTGTCATGGGGGAACTGTGGGGATCGAAGCTGTGGAATGAAACCCACCAACTTGATAGTCAATCCTTACAAGTGTTATCTCATGTTGCCAATTTACGCAACCTTTCAACTCCTAGGCCCCAGATAGGCAAATGAAATTGCTTTTCTGCTCCAGAAAGAATTTCAAAATTTGAAAATATGTTATCAATTTCGCAAGAAGTTAATTTAAAGCACAAAATAAAAAAGGCACTAAGTGCCAAAAAATAACTTAAATATGCAGAAATGTTATTTGTGTCATCGCCAATAATCTAAATAAATTCCCAGGTGCCATAAACATATTGCAACATATATCTAAGCACGCCGAAAGATGAATCTGTATTATCTTATTATATTATTTTTAAAATAGGCACTAAATACCATTAATTTCAAATTTTATTTGTATGCATATGTCTGATAACGGAGGTGAGTCATTTTGTTATATTGATAAAATATGTCGTAAAATTGGTAAAATATTTTAAGATAATAAAAGATGAAAGGTGTTTTCATGAAATATTGTAGATTTCTTCACTAAAACCTTACATCTCAGCTTCATTTTTTTTGGCACTTAGTACCTATTTTATTTCTTGTATTTGATTAGTTTTGTTGGGCACACGGACACGCCCGCAACGCACACTTATCGGTTTATATCTTCATTGGCCACAGCAGTATTGGGTTTCGGGTGATATCGCCCCTTCTCTCCAGGTTTAGGATTAGCGTAAATTATTTTTCAAAACCGTTTCGCCAACTCCCGAAGAATGGAATTGTTCGCTGCCTTTTAGGGGCTGGAACTACCGAAGTGGAATAATAGAGTGGATATGGAAAAGTCGGTCAACCGAAGCCTGGCGCTGAACTGTACCTGTACATTTATATGTTGATGATGAATTGACAGTTATACGCCTGGAATGGTATATGTTGCTACTTATTTGAATATTCATACACTTTCCTACCTAACAAATTTCTTATTTTCCCGTCTCCTTATTTTAAAACATTATTCTCTAATTTCTTTCACATAAAATTATGAGATTTGTGACTTTTTCCGGTTTTCTAAATAAAGTGTTTCGTTTGTTATTTTCTTTACATCATTAAGTATTTATTTAGATTTCTCAATTTTTTCGACAAATATAATCTCTTAAAATTAGAAATGTCATGGAAAGGCGTTTGCTTCTTTAAATAAAGTAAATAATTCTTTATAATAAAAACACATAATTTTTTTTTATTGGTGCCCTTTTTTACTCATTTAAAGCAGTGCTCCGCAACCGGTGTGCCGTGGCACACTGGTGTGCCGTGAGCCGGACACAGGTGTGCCGTGAGCCGGACACAGGTGTGCCGCGGTCAAATTCAATGAATTTGACATTTTAAAATATATCATTACGTATTTAATACACAATGACAAAATATTTTTCATAATATTGTCTATTTTTGATTGTCTGCCGATACTGTTAAAAGACGTATTTACAATATATTAGGAACACTGATTAGAAAACTTTTATTGGCTGAAAAATTTGCGCTTCAGATCGACGAAACAACCGATATTAAAAATAAAGCACAGTTGATAGCTATTGTACGTTTCGTTAACGAGGACTTTATTAAAGAATATTATTTATTTTGTAAGGAGGTTCAAAACGAACTACCGGTGAAGAAATTTTTCAAGTAACCTATGATTTCTTCAAAATATATAATATTAAATGGAGCAATTGCATTGCTGTTTGCACGGATGGCGCTGCGGCAATGACGGGTAGTAAAAAGGGTTTTGTCTCTTGTGTAAAATCCAACGTTACAATTTACACACTGCTACATACATCGAAAAGCATTGATGGTCAAAAATTTACCGGAGGAACTTTTGAACACGATGAATGAATGCATTAAAATCATAAACATAATTAAATGAAGAGCCCTAAACTCGCGAATCTTTTGAATACTCTGGGTAGAAATGGGAGCCAAATATGAATACTTATTGTTTTATACTGAAATTCGTTGGCTATCCCGAGGAAAAGTTTTAGCTAGATTGTTTGAGCTTCGTCACGAGGTGCGTGAGTTTCTTTTAAATCAAAATACGCCCGAACTATATCAGCACCTCGATGATAATTACTGGATAGCCAAACTTTCATACATGGCTGATATATTCGAGCATTTGAATGAACTTAATAACGAACTATGGCAGAAAGAGTTGCAAAAAGGATGTTTGGAAATGTACCAAAGGACCTACCATAGTACAATTGAAAACAAACAATTAATTGTGGATCTGGCCCAACAACATTTAAGTATGCTTCAGCAGAAATTTGGTCAGTATTTTTATTCCATTAATACGGAACAATACGATTGGATTCGAAATCCCTTTGCAACCAATGCAATAAATTCTACAGAAGCACTGCCTCTGCAACTTCGAGAGGAATTTACAGATTTAAATAATGATATGACATTAAAACTTCACTTCTCCGAAGATCCATTAGATGTTTTCTGGATTTGTGTTAAAAAAGAATATCCTCGCATTTCCGTCAAAGCATTCCATTTTCAACGACATATTTATGTGAGCAAAGTTTTTCAACGCTTGTATTAATTAGAAATGATAATCGGTCATGCTGAAAAGGTCTTGACCAAGAACTTCGGGTTGCGCTGTCAAAAATCGAGCCGAATATAAAACTTTTGTGTTCATTGCAACAAGCGCAGGTTAATTTATCAATTAATCGCTCATTAATTTATTATTATTTTATAATAATTATTAAGGTTCCGTAAAAATAAATATGTTATAGTCATATGTATATATGTATACTTTTCAAATAAAAAACAAGAAATTAATTCAATACCTATATATTTTAGCTTTCGGTGTGCCGCGGAATTCTAGGAAGAAATTTGGTGTGTCGTAGGTGAGAAAAGGTTGCGGAGCACTGATTTAAAGTACGCTCTAGCGTGTTTAAATCGCACTTTATGGAACGCGCGTTTTTTAAAGTTACCATGGCAACATCAACAAATCAACAAAATGTGAAAATCTGACAGGAATATTTTAAACGTCAAATAAAACATTACAAAAACAAAAATTAATGTTTGCGTTTTTCATTTCCATGACAACAAGATATTGTGATGTCACATCACGAATTCATTAATAGTTCTTATTTCCAAATTTTTTATAATAATATCAATATTTATGTTTTCAAAGTGTACCAATAAAAAGAAATAGCGTAAAGTATTCGTGGATAACTGGTCTTTAAAACACTTGCTTTATTTCGAGCACTCGGCTACGCCGTCGTGCTCGAAAAATCGCGCGTGTTTTAAAGACCTGTTTATCCACTTATACTTTAATCTTTGATTATATAAATGTCTAGATAGAGTGTCGCACTGTTATTCCGACAGAAAGAACAGGCCAGATTTGAAATACTTGTGTGCGTGTCACGCACACAAGTATACGCAACTTATATCGTTGACGTAAGCGCTTAACGTCACTGTAGGCGTATTGAGTGATACCAGCTCCCTAGTATTTCCCAAAAAAGTTTGGAAAAAATATGTTTCGATTTTGCGGGACCTATAATTCGTTTAATTTTGAATTCATTTAAGTAAGATAGTTTTCTACATAAATATAATGATATAAATGAAAAGAAAATCATTGTTAAAAGAGATTTATTTTTATTTGATTATTTTTAACAAATAAACAAGAAATACGGAAAATAAGAAAGATACATTCCTAGACGCTGCCAAATGGCCGGCAGGTATCGCTGTGTCTAAATTTAAATTTTTATCATCGTCAATTAAATAAGGTGGCCCACAACCAGGTAAATCTATACCTACCTAAAAGGTAGTGTCTGGATACCTTATCAACTTAAATACATAAATATGATTGACCAACTTCAAAAAAAATTCCTGAGGTACGTTTACATGTGATCATACGGAATATATCCGAAATTCATGCATCACGTGGAAATAACTTCATAACTTTTTTAAATATAGTGTCAACGCGAAGAATTTACAAACATTTAAACACAAAGACAATCTTTCACATTTATAATATTATTATATATAGTGTACTTTGGGTAATTATTAAAACCTATTTTAAAATTAACAACGCACTCATGGGAAATTTTTTTTATTTACTAGATTCTTATATTTCTTAAAGAGACGAATCATTTAAATTTACTGAATTTAAAGTTAATGTTCTTTATAAATAGAACGGCGTCATTTGCGCCTTGCAATTTTTACCTTATGTGGGTATTTTAATTTGAAGAACAGGCAACCCTGTAAACAATGCGTCAAAATATGGCGTTGTCAAGGCGATGCGATGGTAAGACTAAATTATACTATTAAAACTGAATTGTTTCTTTAACTAAATGGTTATTATATGGCTTTGAAAAGGTAACTTACCTATGATAGGTAACATTTTTAGTTATTTTCAATCGTCCTTTGTAATTTCTGCACACTGTTATAGCGCAAATCGTCATTTTCAAATGTCACACAACACGTGTTTACCGCACAGCGATAGTTTCGCAACTGAGCGGACTGAACGAGCTTATCAGCCAACAGTTGGCTGATATTTTTTTTGGCGTTTCGTCGCTCGAACGCTCAATCTAGACATTTATATAATAAAAGACTTTAATATACTATTTTGACCAGTATTGTTTTAGATGTTAAATTCAATTCTATTATTTATTGAAGTTAGTGTTAAATCCAGAAAATTAATCGATGCATTACTGCCTACCTCTACAGTGAATTGAATGTTTTTATGAAATGAATTTATAAGAAGAAGGAATTTAGTTAGTTGCCGCTCTGTTCCCGTCCAGATACATAAAATATCGTCTACATATCGTTTCCAAGTGAGAACATTATTTAAAAGTAATGACTTACAATTAAAAATCTTATTTTCTAAGTTATTCATAAAAATATCTGCCAACAGTGGGCTAGTAGGAGCTCCCATGGGTAGCCCTTGGATATAAATATTAGAATCACGGAACATTTAAGATGTTTAAATAACAATAATTTTTCAGAGTTTGCCAATCATCTCATTTCCACCGATCATACTTTTAGTAAAGATACAGGGGTTAAAATTCTTCACCGTAGTAACAAAGGCAAAAAATTAGATAATTTAGAAGCACTTGAAATCAGAAAATCCCTCAATAATAACTCCAGTATAATAAATAACCAAATTAATCTGTCTTATAGTCCTACTCTAGACATATTTCCAGTTAACCGCTCTGTTCTTCCTGGAATTCCTGTAATTACCCCTTACACTTTGTCCACCCCTCCCTCAAACACTTAACATTTTTCTATACAGGGTGTATCGGCACTAACCCGACAAACTTTAACCAGCTATTCCTTAGCACATTTGGAGTAAAAAATGTTATGTACACTTTGCTGTCCGGTAACATTTTTTTTCTTTTAAAAACAAAAAATAAATAAAATTTCCACACTCCGCTACTGCCCACAGTATAGGGGTAAAATAATTGGCAACGCCGCGCTACTGTCATCTCTTTCACACATATTCTGTCTCAAGTCCCGTGTGGTTCCCGCCACCCCGTCTCGTATCAGTGGTCAGTGCTGTTTTGGGAGTTCGCATGTCATCAAGTTTCTAGTTTCGTTTTTGTTTTGTTATCTAAGTTTTTACTGTTGAAATATGCCCCTCAATTATCCACCTGCCGAGCAAGCAGATATTGTTTTTGTTTATGGATTTTGCAATGGAAATTCACGAGCAGCCGTAAGGGAGTATCGCATGAGGTTTCCTGGAAGACGCGTCCCACACCATGCTACCTTTGTCCAGGTTTGTACCCTATCAATTGTTTATTGAAACTATTTACATTCATTGATAATGCCAAAAAGCGCTTTTGAAATTTAAACTGGGAACATTAAAAACATAACAAGGGGCCACCAACTTTAAAAATGTAAATTGTACTTTAGGTGATTTGTGTTCAGTGGTCACTAAACGGCGTTTTAAAAAGTTAATTAATTTTAATCTCTAATAAATGCATCATTCACTGCAATTGAATTCACTCCCTTTCTCACCATGGGATTATTTAAATTACTTGAATTCAATTTCACCCCTGTGAATCCAAGATATCAACCGTACCTAGTTAAGAAAATTATAATTTAAAACACTTTGTTATACATTTTACTATAAAAAAATGAAATAAATGAAGAGAAAACGTAAGTTTTCTGATATGTGCCTAAAATAAGTGTTCTTTAAAAATAAAATGAGTGAAAAAGCCCGCGATTGTTTATTTGACATTATTACTGAGCTGAATAATAAAAGCAGTTGTTATTTGTTGTTTTGTTTCAGATGTATCAACAATTGCGTGACTGTGGCATCGGACGGATTGAAGGCGCCGGCGGAGGACACAACATCGTTCCTGTGGCAGTTGAGGAGAGAATCCTGAACTTAATTACCGAAGACCCCACGCTGTCCGTGCGTCGGGTCGCTCTGATGATAGGACACAGGGAACACATGGCGGTATGGAGAGTTCTGAAGAAGCACGGGCTCAAACCTTTTCACTATAGGCGCTGCCAAGGCCTCATGGAGAATGACCACTTTTCCAGAGTCGTGTACTGCAGAAGAATGCTGCATAATGTCATAAGAGATGCAGACTTCATGAAAAACATATTGTTTACCGACGAAGCACAGTTCACTAAAACAGGAGTGCTAAATGTGCACAACTTGCACCATTGGGCTGAACAAAACCCCAAGCTTGTTCGGGAGTCGTCGAGCCAGGACAGATTTTCCATCAACATGTGGGCAGGAATCCTGGGAAATCAAATACTCGGTCCAATCGAGTTGCCTCCCAGACTAAATGGACCGATGTATTTGGAGTTCTTACAAGTGCAACTGGGCGAGATTCTGGAAGATGTGAACCTCGAATTACTACGGAGAATGTGGTTCCAGCACGATGGAGCCCCACCACACTATTCGATTGCCGTGCGGAACTACTTGGATGTCGAGTTTCCTGGTCGTTGGATAGGCCGTGGAAGTCCGGCCATTGCTTGGCCACCAAGATCACCCGACCTGACCCCCCTGGATTACTACCTGTGGGGGGCTCTCAAGGAAAAAGTGTATGCTAAGCCAATAGCCTCAAGAGAGCAACTGCTCGAACGAGTGATGGAAGCCGCTGCAGAAATTAAAGCAAATCCTGCAAACTTAAATAATCAAAATATAACAAGACTACACGCTTGCATCGAAAATAATGGTAGTCACTTCGAACAAATGCTCCAATAAAAAAATTAACATAAACTACATGTCCGCATTTTCATTTATTATTTATTGGTAAAATTCTCACAATGTCATTCATTTACACATCAATAT
The DNA here is from genome assembly GCF_061612785.1 of Hesperophylax consimilis. Taxonomy (NCBI): domain Eukaryota; kingdom Metazoa; phylum Arthropoda; class Insecta; order Trichoptera; family Limnephilidae; genus Hesperophylax; species Hesperophylax consimilis. Next base: position 40,566,588 of record NC_142836.1, on the reverse strand, counting down.
TACCTACATATCAATATTTAATAAAATCTGTAGAAGAGTATGCCCGTCGGCATTCAACAAGTTTTTCGACAAGTGTGTCGAAAAGCGTCTTCTCTCTTTCCTACACACTAAATATTAATGGTTAAAAATGAGACGACTGATGCTTGTAAGCGCGCCAATACGTAAAAACAACGAAACTCGAATAAGAATTGCCAGGTGGGTTTTTTAATCGCTTTAATCTGACTTTAAACAATAATTAAACACGTAAAAATTATTTAATATAATATTACAGTACAGTACTTTGAACCTTCGCAATAAATTTATTTGATTTTAAGTTTAGTTTGTAGAACTCCATTTCAATTTAGAGATTTTTTTTATTTTAACAGTCTTATTAAAAAATTTATAAAAACAGTGTGTTTATAAACAAGTTCTGCTAGTTGTAATTATTATTACGCGTGACAGCTGTTTCACCTTCTGACGGCATTATCAAACTTTGGTAAAGCCACTTACAGACGACGTAAGTGATAACTTTCTTTTTTTATTATTCTGGCTTTATTGATTTCCGAGTAAATTGTCGTAAATTATTATTTGCTAATCCCAATATTATTTGCTAATGCTAATAATTAAGTGAAATTTTAAACAATGCAATAATAGGATTATTGCATTGTTAATTTCACTTAATGTCGTTGGTATTTCCAACTGATGACTCAGGGGTTTATTTCCCTGAATAATTAAGTATTTTGGGGTCTAATTATTATGCATTTCATTACATCCGATAATTTAAACAATTTTTATGTTGAATTGGGGTAAGTTTTATGGCTAAGGGAAGGAGTGGAAGGTGAGGAAGTACCTGGATATTCAGATCTGGTCACCAAATACGGCTAGTCATTTCAAGCAACGTTTAAATTCTAAACCTGGATATTCAGATCTGGTCACCAAATACGGCTAGTCATTTCAAGCAACGTTTAAATTCTGAACCTGGATATTCAGATCTGGTCACCAAATACGGCTAGTCATTTCAAGTAACGTTTAAATTCTAAACCTGGATATTCAGATCTGGTCACCAAATACGGCTAGTCATTTCAAGCAACGTTTAAATTCTGAACCTGGATATTCAGATCTGGTCACCAAATACGGCTAGTCATTTCAAGCAACGTTTAAATTCTAAACCTGGATATTCAGATCTGGTCACCAAATACGGCTAGTCATTTCAAGCAACGTTTAAATTCTGAACCTGGATATTCAGATCTGGTCACCAAATACGGCTAGTCATTTCAAGCAACGTTTAAATTCTAAACCTGGATATTCAGATCTGGTCACCAAATACGGCTAGTCATTTCAAGCAACGTTTAAATTCTGAACCTGGATATTCAGATCTGGTCACCAAATACGGCTAGTCATTTCAAGCAACGTTTAAATTCTGAATTAATTAATCAATTACGAAAAAGCGTGGGGTTAAGAATATTTTTTTTAAATTATAGTTGTAATTTATTGTCGATTTTTTAAAAAAATTGCGATATTTTAAATAAAATTTAATAATTATTGTTTAAATAAATTAGCAATCTGGCAGCATTCATTTGCAGGTGGTCAATCCAATGCAGTCATGACGTTTGTGTGAGTGCTTTCCTTTGTCTCAGTGTGTTGCGCAGCAGTTTTATATGAACCGTTTTTTGATTCATCGGGATTGTTTTTAAAACTATACATTCTTTGTACCTTCAAATTAGTGGAAATAAACTTAAGTGTGTCAAGCTGCTCGTTATATTCCGGTAATTCTGGAAGGCTTTTAACATAAGCAATAATATTCATAAATCACATTCCGCGAAGTTGTAAATAACTAAATTTATTAAAAAATATACGTTGTAGGATAGCCTAGCAAGTAACATTTTGACAGAGCACTTACGGTGATTTAAAAAACAACGGCGCTGTTCAAATAATCCAATTATTATTATTGATAAGTACCTAAGTGAGGAAAATTGTTTTTAAAAGTGCTCAGAATTATTGGACTTCGATTATAAATTCAGGAAATCTACTAATTAGTTTCTTAGTTTCAAAATTAGACTATTTAATACGTGAAACGCGTAAGAGGTGAAACCAAAGCATTCCAGAGGTGAAACAATTTAGATACAAAAATAAAACTGATGTGTACAATACAAGAAGACAATCAGTGATTCGCATACGAAAAATGTGAATAATCATTATTGTTAAATAAAATATTTCTTTTCTGGTACTGGATTATGTAATACGGGCTTCGTTCGCAGCAACACGCGAGAGTTGCGATGTTGCTTTCAAATTTTGACAAAGGATAAAACAGTGGTGACATGTGGTGAAAATATGTTTAATTAATTTTTTATTAAAAAAAAACGTTACCGGACAGCAAAGTGCACATAACATTTTTTACTCCAAATGTGCTAAGGAATAGCTGGTTAAAGTTTGTCGGGTTAGTGCCGATACACCCTGTATATATGTCAATATTTTGTGTAGTAGATCAGTTTTTAATATTCTCCTGACGAAGGAAGGGTTCTTCCGAAACCCGTAGAGTGAAAATAAAACAATAGTGGTCAAAAACAAATGTATGTGTTTTTATTATAAATTATGATGAGCCACAAAGTGAATGCTTTTTACAATTACGTAAATAATTATTAGTTTATATTCCATTTCTGCATGATATTATATAAGGCGACTGGGTTAAATTTGTTAAAACCTTAAACCCAATTTATGTTGGTTTATGTCGGGAGTAGATAGGTACCGACTGAATGGAAAATTGTTCGAATTAAAAATCTGAACTTATTTAGGTAGTGGTTTTTTTTAACGTGACACAGAAGACCCTGAGGAAAAGTATTGAAACGTAGAGGCCGTCATATCGTTCCACAGCCAAGCTGTTAAATTCTAGAAGGAGTTCTAGAAACGAACCGTTCTCACATGGCAAATATCAACCGTCTACAAATGTTTGGCGTGTTTCTCGACAACACACCGGTGTCAAAGGGATCAATCACACTAGTTCTTCGGAGCATCTTCCATTGAAATATCTGTAGAGCAAGGACAGCATTCCCACGCCTCTGCTGTAAATATTTGAATCAAATGGTTAGCAAATTATTTTTTACATGTTATTTATACCTTTAAATATTTTACACAACCTTTTGATTAATTAATAAAGTTTAAAAAAAATACAAGAATCAAATTATTTTACAGATTTTTTTAGACAAATAGGTATCTACCGCCCGCATAACTGATCGTAACATGAAACGCAACGGAAATAAAATAAAAGACTTTCCGTAGAAGCATCAAAAGAAATTAAAATGTTAATGAAACCGGTTCCCCGTTTCCCCTCGGTAAATGGACATGGTTTGAAATATAATTTCCGCTTTCGGGGTGAAAATAACGAATCTCCAAAGAAAGTGGAGTAGAAAAGAAACACCCGGACACCGCTACTTTAGGAAACCGCAGGAAACCGTATGACACGGGATTATAATATATAACTCTGGCTGGATTTACCAGATAAGAAAGGAGCAAGGACCATTCTTCATCACGTTACTGGGATCATAAATCCAAATTAAATTGGTTATCCTGAAATCTGTCAAACGCAATATTATATTCAGCAAGAATCGGCACTAGTTATTCTCTATAACTAACTATCTAGCTTTATAATACCTTGCTTTACTTGATATCTCTCAGCAGATGTAAATACTTTTTTAAATTAATAAAATTAGGGTCCTCGTATATGTCCACAATATAATACAAAATTATAGAGCATTGACATTTATGGTAATAACCTAAAGAAATATCGATATGAAGTAATGCGTACGATAGATTATTAATATGAGAGTATGGAGTGTATCGGGAGTATCTCCTATCCTCTTCCTCTCCCCTTCCTTTAACACCAAATTAATTTTAAGATATTAAAACTTCATTTCCAATGAACTATAACATAAGAAACTTCTGTGGCTTGACTTGTTAACTTGTATATTTATATCTATCATTGTATTTTATATAAAAGCTGTTTGTTTCTTACAAAATAAATAAATTTATGGCGTTGGTCTATTTTGAGGTGTATAAGGTTTCGCTGTAGAACTTTTTTCATAAATTTCATTAAATTTATTTTTTATAACATGGATATTTTTTTAAGTTCCGTAGGTCATGATTGAAATGGCGTAGAAAACTAAAAAAATATTGCATTTGAATAGTTTAATTCGAGACGGAAAAAACTGCAAAGTTCAAGAGTTTGTTTTCAAGACCTAATCATATCTGATTACGTCTAGAAGGGATCTAAATGACAATCTAGTCTCCTTCAAAAGAAGCAATCTTTCCTAAATGCCTTCCATTGATATGCTTGTTGGTGTAGCTCAAAGTGACCAGGTCACGCACGGAGGTTCCATCGAAGCCAGGGTCAAGCTAGTCTTACAGAAGCTGGGTGTACTTACAGGGCCCGCAGATACTTTAATAGTACACAACTGCTGGGCCTATACAAATCGCAAGTGCTCCCCATTGTTGAATTTGGTAGCCACCTCTGATCAGGAGCGCTAAAATACCTAAAAAAACCCCTTCAGTACAGAAATGTGCAGTCCGTTTGATAGATTCCCCTAGATTAACAAGCGGATTGCAATATTTAGAGCACAGGTGTCAGGTTGGTATGCTTTCCTTGTTCTATCGGTATTATAATGGAAGATGCTCCGAGGAACTAGCGACATTGATCTATTCGGCACACAAACGCGTGTCCAACACGGTTGACATTTGTTACACGAGAACGGGTCGCTCTACGACTCGTTCTTGAATTCAACAGCTCGGCGGTGGAACGATTTACCGGCCTCTGTATTTCCTCCCTCCTACATCATGGGTCTCTTTAAGAACCATGTTCACTCCTTCCTCTCCTCAAAAAGACCCTTCACATAGCATCCCCAGATTTGACATAGAATTTAACATTTTCCCCGAGGGAAATTATTTTCCTCAGGGCCTCATGTGTGGAGTAAAAATAATAATAAATAAATAAAATTTACTATCAAACGATTTAAATATCTATCTATCCGACATTTAAAATTTACCGGAATAAATTTTAGAGCTTATTCACATGAAAGCAAATTTAATTGAAGATAATGCTACTAATTGTTATTTTTTATAAGGGCAAACATATTGACGGTATCATTTGATTTCCTCCTAGTTCCATCACATTTTAAGTTTGCTTGTGCAGTGATAGAGGACTGATGAATAAGGAAGCTGGTGATTGGACCTGCGACGCCTGGGTTATTATTATAACTGCACGATCATCTAATCTTATATTATAATGAATAATATATATTATTATTAATTATAATATGAGGGTCCATATGAAAACTGGGAATTCTGTTTAGGTACCTGCTGTGAATTTGTGTGTACGAATAAACATTTTTATGCCACTGCTTTCAATAAACTTTTATTATTTAATTCTGCATGGCTTTAAACCCAATGTGATGCTTCCATAAATTTATAATGGCTGACTATATTTCTCACTCAAATTATAGGTACTAAATGAAGCCGAAAAACAACAATGAATAATTATTGTTGTCAACTATATTTGATAGTTGACATGCTTTTACTTATCTTCTGTAGATACCTCCCTTCTATCTATCTGAAAACCTGCCTGCGCTTTGAATTGGATTGTCAATTATGTTTGTACAAAAACAAAACACAATTAGAAAACTAAACGTTTATGTGGAAGATGTATAGTGCTACTATTTTAATGATGTTATAATATTCTCGTATTTTAAGACGTTAAAGCCTATTTCAGTTATGAAGATGTTGATTAAATGAGATATTTAATTATGTTCATCAGAGTGCCGTGGACGAGCAGAGGCGCATGCGTACTTACCTGGAGCGGGTGGAGCGCGAGGGGGTGCGCAAGGTGCGCCTCTTCATGGTCAGCACGGCGGCCTACGTGGTCTGCTGGGGGCCCCTTTTCCTGGTCACGCTCATCCTGTCCACCCACACACCTCATCACCGCCTGGCCTATGAGGTGACTCTATTCATTTTGTCCGTTAGATCCCCCAAAGCCAGCCCTGAGTCAAACGGCGCATGGCTCTAGTAAAAACCTCAGGGGTGCTGTGTTAGGCGTTAGATATTATCAGCGCTTTGGCTCCTGAGACTGCTTTTATTGCACCTGCACAGGGCCAGCTCTGAGAGCCCCTCTCCCTTTAAGGTCAACACGGCGGCCTATGCGATATGCAGGGAACCCTTGTTCCTAGTCACGCTCATCTTGTCCACACACGCCTCAACACCGCCTGATGTATGAGGTTACTCTATTCATTGTATCCATTAGAGCCCCTCTACCCTCATGGTAACAACACGGCGGCCTAGGTGGTCTACAGGGGACCCTTGTTCCTAGTAACGCTCATTCTGTCATATACACGCCTCATCACCGGCTGATCTATGAGGTGACTCTATTCATTGTATCCATTAGAGCCCCTCTACCCTCATGGTAAGCACGGCGGCCCACACGTCTTGGTCATAGAGTGAGGAACGAAAAATACAAGATAATTCAGGGAGAGATTGATGGTAGACGTGGCACTTCATGGTGGTTTCTAAAATAATCTGCGAGAGTGGTATGGATGCCATTCCACAGAAGAAATGACACATGGAGAGATGTGTATTTTAAATAACAAAATGTTGTGGTGTTCCAGATAACCCTTCACGTGTCCCATGCGCACGCGGCCGTTAGCCCGTGCCTGTTCCTCTGCCTGCACCGCGCTCTGCGTCGCGCCGCCGTGCAACTGTGCTGCGGCTGCTGTGTATCTTGGAGCCGCTGGGTGCTATCGCTGACCGCCGCAGGTACCCTCTACCTCGCTCTATCCTAACCCCTGATAACTCTCTCAACTCCTGAGCTCCGGTACGAGATCTAACTCGACTACCTAAGACGATAAAGATTTTTTTATCAATATCGGTAATTAGTCGACTTTTGCAAGCGTGCCCGCAAACGGCAATGATGATTGACAGTTCTAATCGACTTAAAGCTGCTTAGTATATCAAGACAGTCCGAACTCTGAATAAAGTGTTGATAAACTGCGTTATTACAAATTTCGAGCGGATCAAAAAGATTGGCTCATTTCAAATGGTCGTGTGCTTGGTAGACGACACTAAGTCAGAATCATAAACCATTTCGAGATTAAATCAATTTGCAAACAAACATACATGCAAGCACAAATACATATAGGTCGGTAAATCAGTATTTTTTAGTAATGGTATCACTAGGCTTTTCTTGCTAGATTTTTTTTATGAAATACAATAACTTTTCCTACCAGAAAGCAACTTGACAGATGTTATCTCTCAAGCCAATCTGCAACTGATATACCGGCCCAATATTATGCATGTACTTACTTACTTTAAAAAAATAATTCCTTAGAACTTATGCATCGAGCCATGATTTAACTTTCCCCAATTAATTCTCTGACACGAATTTCGAATGGAAGAAAAAATAATCTGTATCTAAAACTTTTGTTGAAATTAACAAAGAAGTCCAACTTTTTGCACTCTCGGCGACTGCTTCATTACTTACAAAACTTCATTAGAACAAAATAAAGTTCTATCAAAAAAACAACAACAAAAATCCCTTACTTATTTAATTATGTTGTTTTTAATCTTAATAGATTATATTTAACTTTTGGCTTTCACCCCTTAGTATTACGTACAAAACGTTGAGTTATGTTGTTTTTTTTTTTTTGTAACGAACTTTAAGTATCAAACTCGAATGTGAAGAACAAATTTCAAGGACAAGCTTAGTGCTGCCATAGTAATGAAAACTTTTAGTACCGATTGAATAAATTTCTAGAATATTATGCCAAGATGTATGTAACTTGAATAAAAAGATAACTTATTTAAATTTGACTGGTGTGTTTTATATTGTCTTTTAGCGGCCTCTCCCCTCGGGGAGCCGGCATACGAGCCCCAGGGCTGCAGCCCGGAGCCTCCGCCGTGCCCCCCACCGCCCCCACACCCCTCCCACACTATGCTGGTAATTACCTCTTATATGTAAGTGTCCCACACAACCATCCAACATATCCACCAAACAAACCACCCATCCAACCACCCCGCACTTAATCTCAGCCAGTTAACACCGTGAAACTTTACCATTACTCTATTATGCACAATGTATATTCAAGATACAAGTTGAGTGTTAAATAAGTTATAGCTTTGAATTTGCCAATAAGATAACATGAATCATTAACCCTCTTAAACCATCTCTAAGGACGGGTTGTTTCGCAGAATTTGAACAATTCATCAATTTTCAACGTTAAGTTCAAGTTCTGTGAAAGTCCTATTCGAGTTCTGTTATTATATCATTGTGGGCCAGGTGCTTCACAGAACTGAAATAATAACAAAACTTAAATATAGCTTTCAATAAACTTGAAAGTTAACTTTGAAATTTGATGAATTGTTTAAATTCTGTGAAACAATCAATCCTAAATCTTCAAAGTTACCAAAATAACAACTTGAATTTGCGGAAAGGCATAAAAGTAAATGTATTTTTGTATCCTCACTTTATTTTATGTATAGAAAAATCACTGCTATAATATTAACAATGAAAATTTGTATAAGCTGTAGAAAGTAATATTGTCTCAACTTTCATATATTTTACAATTTTGAATAGCACTGATTTTTCAAATGTGTTTTATTTAAAATCAGTTGGATTTTCTTCCTATGGGGCTATATTGCGACAATTCTATCTCCTTCATCTTCAAAATAATTCGAGGGCTTAAAGCCAAACAACGTTATCTACAAAAAAAATCTAGGTTCTAACTGTTATCTACAAAAACATACCAATATTTTGATGGCTCAAAGTCAAATAACGCTATCTAGGTACAAAAAATATATCAATACATTTTTGGTATATGTTTTTAGCGGTTAACATTGTTTGACTTTAAGCCTTCGAATTATTGGTATGTTTTTTTGTTGTATAAAACATTGTTTGACTTTAAGCCCAAGAATTATTTATACATTTTTTGTGATAACGTTGTTTGGCTTTAAGCCCGCGAATTGTAATAAGTTACATTTAGTCAAATTTTGTGTATATGAGAGTTCTTCCTGTGTTGGTGGAACTTTAAAAAAAAAAATTAAAGATTGAATGATGAAGCTTGAATAGACGCATTTACCCCAACTGATGTTTATTATGTCTTATAAAATATGTGTAAAATGTTTCACAGTGTTTACTTCTCAAACACAGATCATTATTATACTGTTTTTCATTAAATTAATAATTCTTTGAATGAAAAAATTGCAAAACGTAATAATAAATAATATGAGTGAAATGAAATAACCAAATCCATTATATTCAGTGATCTGTGTAAGTTTTAGACATTCATTAAAATACATACCCACAATGTACATACATACATACATGCGTAGTGGCTACACACATATAGTGACCATTTCACTCATTTTACATTTAAATATAATCAATCTTTAACAGCTTTTATAACCAATTTTATTTTTTGCTTTACCTAAAATTCTCATATTTAGCGAGGAAAACAGGTATGGTATGTAAGCATCGTTACTTGATAATCAATTAATTAGACATCTTTATTTCTATTCACTCTACAATGCAACTTAAGTGGTTTCTTAGATGATAGCAGTTTTCACTAACACGCAACGGTAGTGGTGAAAGGAATATTTGTATAGCAGTTCATTACGAGCATGATTACAACAATTTAGTTTCCTGCATCAATTAAATTAATCTACATTTATCTTAGGTTGACATATATAATAACTCTTTGTTCGCTTTGGGATTTCATTGGCTTAATATTAAACTTCTATTGATACGACGAGGTGTATCATATATGAGACTTTTACAGAGCGTCTCATATATGCGGCTGTCACAAATATGATCCATGAAATTTCAGTCGGTAAAGTCGAAATTGGTTGATCAACACCCGATAGTAATGCCTTCAGTAAAATCTTATTTCTTTCGTTATGCTGGCGATATCTTTAAGATAATTGCTGTGATTCGATGGCAGCTAAATTGGAGATTATGTATTTGAACTTTATTCCAAAGTCGATACAGTCACTTTCATGGAACATATTTACTTAAAATGTATGTATATTAGCGATGAGTCGTTCATGAACAAGCTGCACAATTGAGCTAGCTCTTTGATGAGCCGTATTCGTACAGCACCCGGTAAACAGTTCCACAGTTCAATTGAACGGTTACGGAACGGGAATGGAAAAATAGCACCATTAAAATTATTTAAGTATTGATTGTTATTACATACTCAGAGACATGAACGGCATCTGACAGTCCGACATCTGGACTTAGAGATACGTACCTACATCTACTATCTACCTAGCACCTTATTTTTCTCGTGGTACGAGGCAGCGTACTAGTACCAGGGTCGTACGATCATTCATATGCCTAATCTGGGAGCTGGGAGCCGTATTGGGGGAGCCTTGCCGAGGGAACTGTATTGGGTGAGCGCAGTATTCTCATTGCTCATACGCCCTGAGCTCACAGCTCCCGTCCAATTGAGTCGACTCTTTCAGCTGTACAAAATTATTGAGCTGGTATTATGGCTCACGAGTCATGATTTATCGCTAATGTATATGCGAAAAAATTCCTATCAATAACCCAACATAGGTTTGCACTTACAACTCTATCACAAAAAATATTCAGGATAATGATTGAGGTTTTAATGAAGAAGATCTTTAGTGGATAAACTTTATTTTTGTTTATTTCAGAAAGAGAAAATGATAGATTAAGAAAAATACTGTTTTATAAGTTGTTAAGAATCTACATAAACTTAAAAGATAACAAATACATTGTGTTAGTTGTTGTTTGAGATAATTAGTATAAATAACAAAAAGCATGTATGGTTGTTTTGTTTGCTTTAAAGGGAAACTCAGCTATGATGCTGGAAAGGTGGGCAGTGGGCAGCGAGCAAAGTGAGGGCGGCAGTTCTATCGCGAGCAGTGCTCAGCAGACCCTGTAACTCCAGCGCCCCCGGCTAAACCAGCCACCAGCTAACTAGGCCAGGAGCCACCACCAGAGGTGTTTTGCATATCCCCACTCAGGACACGAATCCACTTCAAGATTCACAGACTGAGCCTCCCAGAGAAGACCTAAGTTCTAGACTGGCGACACTGCGTTATATATTGCATTGGCAGTGTTCATCGTCATTTAAGATTCAGTCCATTTATGTGGTATCCTATCTTACTGTAAATATATTATACTCTATATTATATAAGTGTAATCGTAATATAGAAAATAAATTATATATTGATAAAAATACATGGCTATTTTAATTAATGCATAGATACTTTAACAATGTCACAAAGTAGGCGAACTTATTAAATATATAAATTACTTCTAAACTATGCCAAGACACGGGAACTCCTTCCAGACAGACGTAGCAAAACTCATTGCTATAAAGGTTACTGACATACATAAAGAAAAAATATTATTGAACACTAAACCTTCAGATATTTACCTATGATTGAAAAATATTATTCTTTATTCACATAAAACTCGGAAACATGACATACTAAGTGGATAAAGTATAAAAATGTGGCATTTACCAATTTCTCACAATACAAGGCAGCAGCAAATGTGTCAAGAACTATTAATAGAAACAAGTTCCTGTCAAATAAATACATTTTATTAAAATTTTTCAATTTTATAACTTCTTTATAACAGTGTTCCGTCTGAAAATCTTAACATGCAGGGTATTTTCTGAGATTGGTGTAACGCAGGTCTTTCTTGCACACGCTGTAATTGAAGGAATGCTAGTTTCGCATTTCTCTTCAATCTGTTTAGACTCCGACAGATTATGTTTCTCATTTGATTTTTCTAAATCGGTTACAGTTTTACTAGTTTCACATTTGGGGATAGATTTAGGCACAGTAGTGTCACTTTTGGCTGAATCAATTGTGATATTACTAGTGTCACCTTTGGCAACCAATTTAGGCACAGTAGTGTCACTTTGGTCTAAATCTATTGTGGTATTAATAGTATTACCTTTGGGGACCAATTTAGGCACGGCAGTGTCACTTTTGTCTAAATCGATTGTGGTATTACTAGTGTCCCGTTTGGGGACCGATTTAGGCATGGTATTGTCACATTTGTCTAAATGAATTGTGGTATTACTAGTATCACTTTTGGAGACTGATTTAGGCAGGGTAGTGTCACGTTTTTCTAAATCGATTGTGGTATTATTAGTGTCGCATTTGGGGACCGATTTAGGTACAGTAGTGACACATTTGTCTAACTCTATTGCGGTATTACTGGTGTCACTTTTTTCTTTGGAGACCAATTTAGGCAGGGCAGTGTCAGGTTTCTCTAAATCAGTTGTGGCTTTACAAGCATCAGATTTGACGACCGATTTAGGCAGGGTGGTGTTACTTTTGTCGATATTACTTTTAACTTTACTGAACTCAGATTTAGAGTCAGATTTAACTTCGCTGTTTCTAGATAAACTAGTCGCGCTTTTTGAATCAGATTTAGTTTTAGGATTACTAATTTCTCCAAACAAATCAGTTTTCCGTGAATTGGTTTCTTGCTCACTGGTCTCACCGAATAAATCATATATCTCAATATGTTTTTTGGGTTTACCTTTTGAGTTGGTTTTCTCGAGCTGTTTTATAGATTTAATGGAATCACACTTTGCTTCTGAATTATCTTGAGGAGTTTTAGGCTTACTGGTATTAGATTTTTCATGGCTTTTATGTTTACTGGTGTCACATTTGGACTCTGAATTCTCTGTATGAATTTTAGGTTTACTGGAATCAGATTCGAAGTTTGAATTTTCAGAATGAATTTTCGGCTTCCTAGTGTCAGATTTCTCAAGAATGATTTTGGTTTTACTGCCGTCACATTTTGAGTTTGATTTCTCTAAATGGGTTTTAGGTTTATTGACGTCAAATTTCTCAATATTGTTTGTAGCTTTACCAGGGTCACACTTCTCAAGATGGGTTTTAGTTTTAATCAAATCATGTTTGGAGTCCAAATGGGTTTTTGTTTTACTGGAATCCGGTTTTGATTCCGAATGATCTATGTGGGCTTTAGTTTTAATGGAATCAGTTTTTGATTCTAAACTATCTATGTGGGTTTTAGTTTCAGTGGAATTAGTTTTTGGTTCTGAACTATCTATGTTGGATTTAGTTTTACTGGAATCAGGTCTTGATTCCGAATTATCTATGTGGGTTTTAGTTTTACTGGAATCAGATTTTTCAAGGTGGCTTTTATGTTTACTGGTTTCAGATTTTTCTATATGGGTTTTAGATGTACTGAAATCAGAAGCTGAGTTTGAATTCTCCAAATGAATTTTAGGCATAATGGCATCAGATTTCTCAGGAATGATTTTGATTTTACGGGTGTCACATTTTGATTCTGATTTCTCCAAATGGATTTTAGATTTATCGGTGTCAGATTTCTTAAGATTAGTTTCACCAATGTCACATTTCTCTAGGTGGGTTTTAGTTTTACTGGAATCAGACTTAGAATCCAAATTATTTAGATGGGTTTTAGACTTACTCCTATCAGATTTTTCAGCGTGACTTGTATTTTTACTGGTTTCACAGTTTAAATCCAAATTCTCTTTGCGAATTTTGGGTTTGCTGGCATCAGATTTGTCAACATGATGCATGGATTTATTTATGTCACATTTTGAGTCCGAAATCTCTACATGAGTTTTAGGCTTAGTGGTATCAGACTTTTCATGTTGTGTATGTCTGTTGGTGTCATATTTTGTGGCCAAATTCTCTATAGGAGTTTTAGATTCACTGGCACCAGATTTTTCATGATGGGGTTTAGTAGCGTTACATTTTGATTCTGAATCGTCTGCATGGGTATGCTTATTGGTAAAAGAATTATCAAGACCCTTTTTAGATTTACGAGTGTAACATTTTAAGTCGGGTTGTCTTAACTGTTTGCTGTTGTCATGTGTTGAGCCCGATTCGGCTAAATTACTGTTGTCAACCCAAATTTCCACCACTTCCATTTCTTCCACATTGTTTACAGATAGCTTGCATTTTAAATCAGATTTGACTGGATTACTTTTGGAAACCCAAGAGTCTTTCACTTGCATTTTCTCCGGATTGTTTTCAGATTGACTGCATTTTAAATCAGATTTGGCTGGATTACTTTTGGCAACCCAAGAGTCTACCACTTCCATTTCCTTCGGAATGTTTTCAGATGGTCTGCATTCTAAATCAGATTTGGCTGGATTACTTTTGGAAACCCAAGAGTCTTTCACTTGCATTTTCTCCAGATTGTTTTCAGATTGACTGCATTTTAAATCAGATTTGGCTGGATTACTTTTGGCAACCCAAGAGTCTACCACTTCCATTTCCTTCGGAATGTTTTCAGATGGTCTGCATTCTAAATCAGATTTGGCTGGATTACTTTTGGAAACCCAAGAGTCTATAACTTGCATTTTCTCCGGATTGTTTTCAGATTGACTGCATTTTAAATCAGATTTGGCTGGATTACTTTTGGCAACCCAAGAGTCTACCACTTCCATTTCCTTCGGAATGTTTTCAGATGGTCTGCATTCTAAATCAGATTTGGCTGGATTAATTTTGACAACCCAAGTGCCCACCACTTCCATTTTCTCTGGATTGCTTTCAGATAGACTGCATTTTAAATCAGATTTGGCTGGATTACTTTTGGCAACCCAAGTGTCAACCACTTCCATATTTTCCAGATTGTTTTCAGATAGACTGCATTTTACATCAGATTCACTACAGTCACCAAATAAATCAGATCTCGCAGGCTTATTCCTGGTTGTAAGAGTTTTGCATTTCAATTCAGATTCCACTACATTAACAGAATGTTTTTCTGAATGGTGTTTAGGCACGCTAGTATGGCATTTCAAATCAGATTTTTCTGGACTTTTTTTACTAGTCTCTGACTTCTTTTGATCTTGCTTTAAATTGCATTTCAATTCAGATTTCTCTAAATTAATTTGTGGTATACCAGCCTCGGAACTGGAATCAGATTTTTCATGATGGTGTTTAGATAAACTACTTTGGCTTTTATTGCCCTCCTGCTCTAGATGTTTCTTTGGTAAGCTAATGTCACCTTTTATTTCCGGTTGGACTAAATTTTTCTTAACATCTTTAGTATCACGTCTTCTAGAAACAGAGGGTTTGTTGGTTTCGTGAACATTTTCACTACTTTCTTTTGCAATTAAAACTGGTGTCTTTACCTGAGGGGATGTCTTTGCTGTTTCTTTTGAATCATCATCAGTAAAATAATACTTAACGTTTCTACGCGGCCTTTTAGTTATTTTCACACTATACGAATTTGAATCAGTCCAGTCATCAGTCAAGGTCATGATTGGGGTTTTAGACTCACCATCTGGTTCTGTCGGCTTAATACCGTGATGCTTAATAGAGGAGTCTACAACTTTTACTGAATGAGCACTATCTGACATTAAACATACTTTCATGTTTGGACCATCATTCTTAGCTTTATTGTGTAGAGGAATACAGACGGTTTTCTTGGCGTCATTAACAGTCTGCTGCCCTTGTATTTCTCCTTCAATATCATAGTTGGTAGGTTGAGAAAGATTTCCTTGTTTATCAGTTGAAATCGAATCGTTTTTCTTGTGTATATCATGACGAGGTGAATTGTTTCCGAGTTTAATTTTTTTTCTAGGAATATGCGTTTCATCAATGAAATGTGTGCTTGATTTGTTTTTCTCATCTTTTTCTTTGCTAATTTTTGATCTATCTTCAAAAGAAGCCTTGGAAATACATTTTGATGAGCGCGCAGGACTTGGTCTCCTTCCAGATTCATGGCTGTGCTTTGAAGACCTAATGCTATCTCCGCTGGCGTTGGACTCCCTCCGTCGTTCTTCAGAAAGCTTCCGAGAACTATCATTATAATGTTCCTTTCTCTCCAACCTTAACCTGTCGATGTTTCGCGAAGAATGTCTTTCAGTTTCTCCTCTTCCTTTCTCATTGTATCTGCCATATTTTCCAGATCTGCCAGATCTACCTTGGAAGCTAGAATTATCATGGTAATTATTTTTCCTATCTCTGGAATTGGATCGACCTTGATGAAAGCTTTTGTGATCCGGGTGTCGAAGAGGGCTTCGAGACCGTTTAATGTTATTCCTTCTAATTTGTTCATTGCTTCTGGATCTGGATCGGGGTCGACTGTTGCTTCTTTTATAATCATCTCGTTTATTTCTTGGAGAAGGACATTTTCTAAAACGAAATGCACAACAAAATTTTAGAAATGCTTAAAATAAGATAAAAATTGAGGTGTATGGGAATAGAAGACTTCCTAATTTACTGTATAATATATAATACCTAATAACACAAAACAAAGTACAGAAAGTTTTGTGCTGCGTTTATATAAAGTTGTAAAATAGACAATGAAGTAAAAGTTAGAAAGCAAATTAAAAGTTTTCATTTACCTTTTTGGGGATATGTGAGATGTTTCGTCTTCGAAAATTTTTGGATGTAACGAGTTTTCCACTTCAGAATAATCCTTCTCGAACTCCATTTGCGTCAGTCGAAGTCTCCGTTCCAAAACCTTATCATACAGCTGACTAGAGGTTTGGTCCAGCTCCGCATTGATGGAGTTTTGCAGAGAATCATTTTGGTTAGTTTCATTTGCTCCAAACAACACAGTTTTGGCATAATTATGAAAAGACAGAGAATTCTCATATCTACGAGAAATTCCAAATAAGTCTGTTTGGGTATCTTTTATAGGCAAAGCATTCCCCGATTCACTTGCAAATGAAATTGAACCACTCCCTTGTTGTGAATTGAGGAGATGTCTACTAGTATTCTCTGGTTGTTTTCTCTCTTCATTAATTGGTCGATAAGTACTGCAATTCGTTGGCCCTTTCTGTGCTGGAATTCCCGTTTGTTTGAAAATACCGAAATGTGCTTTTTCAGGTTGTCTCCCTTGGAGTTCTGTTGGCTTGTTGTTAATGGGCAAAATATTGGGATTGTATTTCAAAAATGGTTTTTGTGGCCTGATAGGTACATTATTTTCCCTGGAATAAAACATTTGGATAATAAAGAAAGGGTAATATAGTATAAGCAACTAATCTACAAAGAACAACTGCTCCATTCTGCTGTTTGGTGGCGAGTTTGTTTCTAGGTCAGACCTTGTGATCGCCGTAAGTGAGCAATCCCAATCAATTTTAACTTTCTTATTTACTAAATTCCCTAGTCTTATACCATGAGAGTTTCATTAAAAAGAATAATTATTTTTTTAATTTAAATCAGTGTCGGCCAAACTGTTTTACTTCCCGCCACACTTGTGAATGGGATTTGTTCCACGGCACACCAAATAAGAGCAGAGATTTAATTGCTGTTGTAGCCAATCGAGGATGTTAACTCCAGCGATATCCAAAATGTTGATAACTCTAGCTCAGAAAATAAGGCTTTGTGCACAGGGTAATTTTTTAAATTTATTCAAATTTCCTCCTCTTTAGTGACAGATGTGTACCGTTGAATATTACGAATGGATTGATGAACATTTGATGATCAAGTGATGGAAAATGATGTAGAAAGGAGTTCTCTGCACTTCTGGCATAATTTTAAAAAATTTTGAGGAAGGGTCTACACCAGAGAAACCATCAAGCTGTGAATTTTTAACTTTTCTGGTCCACAGTTCTAACTTGTCAGCAAGAGATTTTAAGTTTCCTGTAATTGTAATGATATTTTTGTTCGCTCCTTGGTGGCTTACATTTAAAATGTTTAACTTCTCAAAAAGATTGTTAAAAATATTACTTCCAGCCACGAAACGTCCTCGTGAAGAAAATCATTTCCCATATTTTCAGCATCGAAGAAAGAAATTATTTCTGCTCGCAAAGAGATAAATCGTGATAGTACTTTTCCTATAGAGAGCCAATGTACTTCAGTATGAAGCAGCAAACACTTAAAATCAGAATACATATTTTTTTACACAATAACGCAACGAGGGAATTTGATTTTGATGCTTATATACCAGCGTCAATATAGCCCACTATGTTATCCACTATCGACCACTATGCCCGAAAGTGACAATTATGTGTTTGAATATATGTAGATGTACAATTCATTTAAAATTAAAATGAATAATGAGGGAAGCTTTACATCAGGGGTGCTCAAACGGTCGATCGCGATCGACCGGTCGATTGCGAGTGCTTTTTGAGTCGATCTCGAGAAAAAATTCCCATTTTTCATGCCTTCTTTTTTATTATTTATTTGTAGCTTGCGGACTGAGTTACTGAACGGAGTGTTCTAGAACATTGCAGATAATATCAGATATACATCTCATAGCCACAGCATCTGACACAAAATTCTGGTATTTTATATCTGCAGATAAATATCCGAATCTAATGGGACTTGGACACGGTCAAGCGGCTTGATCGCAAGCACGTAGTTTTTTTGTCTATTGTTGTCTATTGTTGTCTATTATTGTCTATGCTTAGCGGCTTGACAGCCCGCATCAAGCCTCTCCGTCAAGCATGGCCACGCCTTCCTGTGATTTCGTGGTGGTCTATGTATATGTACTTCTATGCCTTCCTGTCATTTCGTGACTCGCGGCAAAATGGAATCTGTCAAAGACGCGTTCTTGGCTCTTACGTTAGCTTTATGTTTGAATAAAATAATAAAAAGAAACGAATTTGGTGTCAAGAATGGTACAAGTTAAGGTACCGCTTTACCCATGAGCATTTGCAAAGTGTATTACAGGCTACAGCTATTTTTTGTATGAATATCTTGTGCGGTATTCATACAAAAAATATGTTTTCTCCATTGAAAATTCAGAAAATTATTTATTCTACAGTTTGATTATTAATGACCTTGAAAACCGCTGTCATAATTATTAAAAAATACTAAAATACTTCCAAAAATTTTAAATTAGATGGATTTCTACAAATTGAACACAAAAACAATAACTAAGTACCTATTTTATAACAATTTTATTCAATTTATATCATTGTTTATGATACGTGATATTTATTTGTCTATTGTCGTTTGTCTATTCCCACAAAAATATAAATTCGCATCAAGCCTCGCCGCAAGCACGTAGAATTGCGCAATGCTTGCAAGCCAGCTTCGGTACACGGTCAAAATGCTTGACACAAAGTGCCATAGACAATAAACTACGTGCTTGCGATCAAGCCGCTTGACCGTGTCCATGTCCCATAAGGCAAATCGCCCTTCAATTGACGACAATGTTTGGGTCAACTTACTTGTGCGAGTCTGCATTTTCTGAAATGAAGATAATTATGTCAAAATATCGCAATCGACTAACTGACGAACATATGTCATCGTGCTTGCGATTAGCACTCGGTAATTACGTACCATTGTATGAAAAGTATGCTGAGGACATGCAGTGCCACGCTTCAACATCCAAAGTCATTATTTAGTTAAGTTTAGAAACTAGAACTCGTTTGTTTTTTGTAAGAACCAATAAACTTGCAATTATGAATAAATATAAGTTTTTTTATTGACTTTTTAGTGCAGACCTCTACCTACCTTGACTAAAAAAATCCATATTGCGAAAGAATTTATGTCGTTCCTCCAAATTCTATGTGGATTCGTGGCCATGCAATTGTGCAACGTCCCTATATGTACACTTTTATCTGCGCCACGATACACCCTACCTACATAGATGACAATCCTGCATCACACATACTTGCAGCCTCTCAGAGTCGATCGATCGGAATCTAATAATATTGAGGTAGATCGCCAGCAGTTCAAGTTTGAGCACCCCTGCTTAACATGTATTAGGGTGAAAGGGGTTTTAGGGTGTGGTTTGATATCACCATGGTTATTCAATCTATACATGGATAATTGTATGCAAGAATTGAAAGAGGTGGTATTGGGCGCAAATTGAAAGTATGTTGCATCTTTTATGCTGCTGATGCTGTGCTGATTGTACAGTCTAATACTGAATAGAAAAGGAGGTTATACAGTATGGAAGATATACAGTCTCTTGTCTAGTATGAACGAAGTATGTATGAAGAATGAGTTAATGATGAATGTAAGTAAGTCTAAAGTCATGGTGTTTGAAAGAGAGAGAGTACGAAAAGAGTGTGCAATATAGTTGTGAATACTTAAGAAGTATGTTTACGAGAGATATGAAGGCTGACAAAGATATTGAATGAAGGGTAAATGCAGGTAAATACATTAATGGAGGACAGAATGCAGTTGGCGCTAATAAAAAAATCTCCAAAGAAGCGAAGCTAGCAGTCCACAATGGAGTGCTGATACCTACCCTGATGTATGGCAGTGAGGCATGGAACTGGCAGAAGAAGGATCAAAGTAGACTGAATGCTGTAGAAATGAAATCCCTGAGGTGTATGTGTGGTAAAACCATGTACGAACGTGTGAGAAATGTGGAGATTCGCAAAAAATGCAAGGCTGATGTAAGCATAATGAGTAAGATTAAGAAAGGGACGCTCAGATAGTTTGGGCACGTAGAGCGAATGAACGAAGAAATGAGTGTAAGGAGAATATACGATGCAAATGTGAATGGTAGCAGAAGTCGGGGACGCCCGAGAAAGACATGGCACAACCAAGTGAATCAGATACTTGAGTCGGGCCATGTCAAGAGTCAGAATAATATAAGAGTATGTATGAATGTGAATGAGGCAAGGAGAGTGTGTCCGTCCTCTTTGCCTACCCCTGCGGAGAAACGGCGTGAAGGTTAGTTAGTTACGAATTATTTAAAATCAACAAATTTGAGACCTTTGAGCCACACCTGACACTTCTTGCGGCAGACAGTTTGGCCGACACTGGTCTACATTAAACATTTATAATTATTGCAACAACAAAAGTACTATGAGAAATGGCTTTTCTGTGCAGCCTTCAGTAATTTAACTGAAATATGTGGAAGAAATTTACAAAAGTTGTTACAGTATTCACTTTACATACATTCTTATGAGTAACGAATTCTGAAAGATATATAACATAACAAAATATTGTATTTATGCCTCAAAAGTATTAGAGATACTTTATTAATTAGATAAATAATAAGAAAATCTAACCGTTCTCTCAATTCTGCGATAGTCTTGTCTTTCCTTTGGATTTCCGACGTCGAGGTTTTAAGTAAAGATGAAATATTTGTGCGTAACTCCTTAACCTCCTTTTCTATTACAGTATTTTTCTGCAAAATTTCATAAGTAAATTAGTTTTGACATTTCAGGATATTCAATTTTAAGAAATACGAAAACATATTATTGAATAGCTCACCCGAGTTAAAACTTTCTTCTCCTCTTCTAATGCGGATATTTTATCCAATAAAGCATGATTTTCACGTCGAAGCTAGAAACCAAATACAATCATAACTATAAATAAAATTATAACCTAAAAATAAATGCCAAAACTTATTTGATCGTCGGAGGTGTAAAAAAGAAAATATACAGAGAAAACTCACTTTTTCTACTTCTTCGCCAAAGTCAAAGTTTTCTAAATCTTCATAAATATCAACCATTGTGCATTTAAATGATATTTTTAGGCTTAAAACAACAATAAAACCTCTCACAAATGACAATAAATAGAAAATTTCGTTTACTTGGCTTTGGTTTTGGTTATTATTCGCAGCTGCAACTGGCAGTGCTGATTGCAGGGTTGCCAGTTCATATCTTCTAAAATACCCACAATAGACATTCAAATTCCCCACAAGTTCTTTTACCTAAATAACACAAATTTTATTGAAATTACCATTTATTTTGTATTTTATGGTCATTTTCAGCGTTTTCTTTTTTTTTCTGGACTTAAAAATAGATTTAATATTTGTTAGGAATAAAACGAAATCGTAGTACATTCTCACAATTTTTGTAAATATTATTTTGAGGTAAAAAAATGCCCATAATCCTCACATTATTACCATAAAAAGGTCCTCCCTCCAAAACAATCCAATTCATGAAAAATCAGACAAATTCCCCGCGATTTGGGGAATTTCTCACGAACTATCAACCCGACTTGCTGGCACTGGCACAACGCCATAGACATTATTATAGAGTCACAGTCACTAGTCACAACGAGAATGGTTTATTTATGGTCACAACTACTTGGTGTTTGGTGCGACAGTGCTGGCACTACACAATTGTCCGATGGCTCGAGTCAGCTCGAGTTAGTCGGTTCGAGTTCGAGTTGGCCCAGGATTGCTCCGGTAGTTGTAAACAATACCCGGATCGAAGGAGTTAACCTTGCTCGCACGAAGCGGCCCTCTACATATCAGTCTGCGTTCGGCAGATAATCGAGAGTCTCGATTAGAGACGGACGTTAATGAGATAATATTAGTATGAGAGAATGAAGTAAAAATTATTGTAAACTATTATTTTTAAAGCACTATGAAGCTGAACCAGTATCATACAATTCGAAGCAAAAATCGCCTGCAAAAAACAAGTGTCATTACACGATGCATGGTTACGATTTGTAGCCTCCACGAATAAGCCAGTGGATGAATTAAGAAAGAAAAATAATAAACCTTGATGTCTGCTTTGGGTAATCATGCGAACAAGGAGAGTGACTCAATAGCTTCTTGCTCTTTTGTGAATTTTTTAATTTTATTTTTATACAGTGTGTCCGGGGTAAAATGCACTGGAAGGTGATTCTACATGATTGCAGAAGTAATAATGACAAGTAATTTGTTTGAAATTCAATTTTTTTCCGTACAAAAATAACTTTTCTGCGGAAGAATGTTTTTTCCATGCAAACCATTCAACTTTTAACCCGAAAACTACCTTAAAACGTTGTCATTTCAAAAAAGGTTATTTATATTTTTTTACTTCTACCACCATGTACAATCAGGACGATTGTGTACAGTTGGACGATTGTACACATTGTGTAGTTCCAGCATGGAGTTTCGAGGAACTACAGCATAGACAATAAACCACAACTTCTGATTCAGGTGATTCGTAACCCATCTAAAGATGTTAAAATAAACAGCAAAAAATCTAGTCAACATCTAAACCGCTTTCGCATAAATAAACACTCATCGCTCTTGATACGTAAGCTGTAGGGATGGCTGATCTGAAATGCGCCATAACTACGGTTACCGCGACTGGAGCCGGTTCTTTATGCAGTTATTTTTAGCACCGGTTCCCGATTTTTCGAAAAATAGCGGGAATCAAGCTGGTCACACACGAAACATATAACTTCGCATAAATAAACCACTAAACTCGTAACATAACATCGTCGTTTCCCGTACACTGTATAAGTGCGTGGCGTTCTTAGCCAAAATGAGTTGTTTACAACATTCGATTCGATTTTTCTCCATATGATGTATCCAGAGATGTGCTTTATTTCAAATAAATCCATTTCAAATGGAAATGCAAAATGGGTATTTTCCATTTTGCATTTTAAATGCTTTTCTAAAAACCATTTTGCATTTTAAATGCTTTTCTCAATGCATTTTCCATTTTAAATGCTTTTTTGCAACATTCTTCCTACTATCTCCACTAATCTTTTTTTCATAAGCCCCAAATGTCAGTCGGTCCTCAACCTCGCTATGAGAGATAATTTACATTTGTCAAGTTGCTCCCTGGTAGGAGCCCTGGCAATTGAGTGATACCATTACAAAAAATACTGATTCAAATACTGAACATAGGGCCATGACGCACAGTGAGCTGAAAATCGAGAGTGGTTTATTTATGAAATCGCCTTTCATAGACATAGAGACTTGAATATTAAAGGTTTTTTTTTTTGCTAGAAATGGATTCTGCTGATCATTACTTGGCTATAAAATTTCGTTCGAAGCAATTGCGTGTACACGTGAAGGAGTTATCATTTTTTAAAGAAAAATTTGTATGGCACTGACATTAAAAATGAGGCTATCTCTGGAATCATAAGGTTGGCCATTCTATCCTTACACACAGATATACTACTATTTATTTGTATTTTTTTGACACACTTCGTATTGTGGCGCAACTTGCGATTTTTTTTTTTAAATTCTCAAGTTGAAAAAAAAACTTTTTTATGTTGATGATTCATTTTAATGCTTAAATGCTTTTAGGCTTGCAGTGTAAATAAAATATTGTAAACTAGACAAAGCATACTCATATGTAAAGCATTTAAGCATTTGAATGAATCATCAACATAAAAAAGTGTTTTTTTCAACTTGAGAATTAAAAAAAAAAAATCGCAAGTTGCGCCACAATACGAAGTGTGTCAAAAAAATACAAATAAATAGTAGTATATCTGTGTGTAAGGATAGAATGGCCAACCTTATGATTCCAGAGATAGCCTCATTTTTAATGTCAGTGCCATACAAATTTTTCTTTAAAAAATGATAACTCCTTCATTTGTACACGCAATTGCTTTGTACGAAATTTTATAGCATAGTAATGATCAGCAGAATCCATTTCTAGCCAAAAAAATACCCTTGAAAATTCAAGTCTCTATGTCTATGAAAGGCGATTTTCAGCCCACTGTGTGACGCTTGTAATATTAAATGTTAGATAGCAGTTTCTATGTTTTTACGTTGGCAACATTAGTCCCGCGCAAATTTTTTGTGGTTTCACAATCTGTAGTCGTGGTGTTTTTGGATTTACCATCATGTAATATGTTTGTTCTACATTGATGTCCATTATTAAATAGCAAAATTGTTTAAAAATTCTATAATTATTTTAATTGTTTGACCTGAGAAACCATTTTGCATTTTCAATGCATTTTGAAAATAGGTATTTTGCATTTGAAATGCTTTTCTAAAAACCATTTTGCATTTTGCATTTTCAAATGGAAAAGTTTTGACCCATTTCCATTTTGCATTTCAAATGGTTTTGGGTACCCATTTTGCAAATCTCCGGATGTATCATACTGTAGTATATCCTATGTGAATATTTATATTGTTTCCTAAATAAACTGACGTACAAAAAATTTGTGGGCTTGGCCTATATCAGCATATCGTTCGATTTATTGAATGACACCACTAACCAATGTTAACCAAAACTATGTTTTATTGCGATTTTTTCTGTTTATCAGATAATATACCTTATTATTTGTGCATATATTTCACATTTTCAAAATTGAATACATCAAATGTCATTAGTATTATTATGAATTTTCCAGAACAGAAAACTATGCATGAAAAGAGAAGGTAGTTATTTTTTAAATACACCTGTTTGAATATCACTCAAGTTTTCGGCAATGAATGAATGTAAATCTTGGAAGCGGAAATTAACCCACTTCCCGACATCCGATCGAGCTGTAACTCGGCAGATAGACTTGTTGTCGATGACATTGCATTCTATCAACTTTTGGTGTCAATCACGCACGCGGACATGAAATTTTTTCAAATCATTTCACGCATTTCTCTGAAATCGGACAGTTGACTCCTGTCCCTGGGAAGGAAGGTTCAAAACGAAAAAAATTATATATATTTATATTAAAAAAAAATGTTTTTACCTATTGATTTTTTTTTACAGATTTGGTCTGTAGAAGGTCACTCTTTTGAGCACTTATTTTGTACTCTTATGTCCTCATTCCTCATTATAGAAAAATGGTAGTCTCAGGTAGAATAATGCATTGCAGTACCTGCCAGCAATACACTGCCGTGGTAAATAAATACACATTGTATTCCTTGAGTCACAAGGAAGAGACTGTGTTTTTAGTTACAGCGGCAGTACAGTTGTCAGGTGCAAATGAAAGCATGGGTGTGTTTGATTTATTTTCTGTATTTAATTAAATGTGCATATAATGAGATTTAAAAATATAATGTAGATATAATTCAATACTTTAATCTGGTGTTTTCACACTACTCCAAATACTACATATGATTTAACATAAATTTTATGTATAATATATAGGACTACAAGAATATAATAATATTATATACCACCCTACTTGGCCTTCAACTCATTATGGCAGATTAACTAATAAAGATTATGCATAAATACAATCAAACATAAAATTAAGTATAAATATTCGCATTCTGAAATATAAATAACCTATAAGATTTTAATTGTCCCAAACAATTAATAATAATACAGTGAAACCCACATATAACAACCTTAACATAATATGTTCCATGTTGATGTTTTGTGTTTTCAGTCCATTGAAGGCTGACGTCTAAAAAACCTAAGCCTAATTTATCCCGCATACTATGTATAAGGCTGAATTTGAAAAATGGTCCAATTTATATACTTACTCATGAGAAGTTATTTCTACCGGCCCTTGGGAAACCTAATAAGAGAGTTTCACTGTGTACGCAATTATAAATTAAACTCTTTTGCAGCTTATCTCGGATAAATAAAATCAGCTTATGTCTGATTGAAAACAATGTTAATAAAAGATATGTTTCTGGGTTGGAAGTCGGGGATCAATGAAAAGGAATTAAACAAAATGGATTGATTGATAAAGATGACAAATGAAGCTGCCTCCACAACACATTAATGCCAATAACAATCCGGGCTGCCTTTGAGTGAGACAATATCTTTTCATTTAATTATAACAATCTTAGCAATCATTCATCTCTTAGTGATATGTTTAAAATTTGTTCTATTTTATATTTAATTTGTTACATTATGTCCTTATTATAATAATGTTAATTTTGTTGTTTTGGACTCAAGACACTTTGGAAAAATAATTGTCAAATTAATTATGGACTCGGTTCTATTCCGATGATTGGAGACTGACTATAAAGGGCAGTTAAATCTAGGGATCACTAAATCCTAGGGCAACTGAAGCTGCCTCTGGTGACAATGATTACCGCTGAATTAATAGGAATGTTTAATTTGGTGTTCTCTTGTGCTTAATGCACCGCGTCAATGTCTCTCTGTGCGCGGGATATCTTCACTTTGTCCTTGGGCGTGTTGCTCTCCCCAGACTCGAGGGCAAACATCTTCATCTTCTCCTTGAAGGAGAGCTTTTCGGGGATGGGGCTGCTGCCTGCTTGCTGCGCCTTCTGCTGCTCTGCTAATCTCTTGGTCCTGGGGTCCCTGTATAACATATAAATACATCAATGATTTAACTGAACTAATTCAACACTAGACATTTTGAAAAATATTATAAATCAGCATGCAGATTTAACTTGATAATCGTTATTTGTGAAAGGGTCCTTATTCCTGGCTTGGCGATCTGTAAACAAACTCTCATTTCTCTTCTGCAAGTATGAAAACTTCCCAGGTTGATGAGGTTAAGAATGCGTGGGAAATATGAATTACCTATAGAACTCCTGAGCTCCTATCACACCGGGAGTGTGGGTCACTGTTCCTGTGGGTGAAGTGGGACTTTGGAGCATATTTTCAGCTTCCGTTATAAATTTCTGAAACAATGCAAATAAATGTGTTAAAAATATATGCAACTTAAAAAAAGCAATATTTTTAATTCATTGCACATATACATTAACTTAAAAAACAACAATATATATTTACATCAGGATCCTCTCTACCGTGGGAATCTCCCGGAGAAAACATGTTGCTGGAGGATTGCTCCAAGGACTGGGGGCGATGGAAGCTGACTCTCTTGTCCTTGGTGCCCACCAGCTGCGCCGCGCCCCCGGCCGCCAGCGTCTCCGTCAGCTGGCTGGTCACCGACACGCTGGAGCGCAGGGCTTGCTGGTGGGACATCACAGCGAAGGAGGAACCCCTCTCCGGGGGCGGAGGAGCGCTGTAACCCATCATCTCTTCCTCGTGCGACTGTATGTCATACCGCTGGATGGGTTCCATTTCTCTGTTGTAAACATCGCTTGCGCTCATATTCATATTTGACATATTCTGGGTCAGATGGTTGATTGGCGCTACATTATTGTTCCCAGTGTTGGGCTCGAATTTAGGTACATTTTGAGAATTCAGGTTGTTGTGAGAGAAATCTTGTTCGTATTTGCCCATCATTTTATGCATTTGTTCGGGGTATTTAATATTGTTTGCATCGTATTTTAACAATTTAGGGTCATATTTACTATTGACATTGTGATCGTATTTACTGTTGTCAGCTTTTTGTCCACTCTGGTCGTATTTAGCAGTGTTGTCAAACTTCAAACTTTGAGGGGTAGGTTTGGTTACGAAACTGGTGTTCTTTTGTGTTTTGTTGGGGGATTGGGGTGAGTTGGAATTGAGGTTATCGAGCCTCAGGTTAGATTTGAGAATTGACTTGGGTTGGACGGGAGGAGAGAGGGGCATGTGTGGGGAGGAAAATTTGTTGTCTTGCGTGGGGTTTGTGACATTTTCTTGCTTTTGATGGGGCAAATTTTCCTGTGAATCATCAAAGTCATCTTGGCTCAACTGTTCTTGCATCTGAAACAAAACAAATAAATAATAATTTTAAAAAGTTGAAAAGAAACTACTAAAAACAAACATTTATTATTCATTATGATTGACTAGTTGTCCCCAATTGCTAAGGTTTACAAATGGTTTGGGGTAAAGTTTTGAAGTAGTGAATTCTAGTGTACCTGAAAACTAGGTGGATTTTTCAGATAGAAATAATATTATTGTAAAGAATTGATAAAGTGAACTTTTTAAGTATTTGTTTCACTTGATCTCAGAATTGGTCTTCCTCGAGCATCCTCCACTTCTTCTACCATTCACTTCCACGTCAAACATTCCCATTATATCCCTTGCTTTGTTTATCACATACGCCACATTAAAAACTATATTATATCGGCTTTAAATCGACTCCGTATCTCATTCCAGTGCAAGTCTTCCTTGGGCATCCCTGACCCGTTGTTTGTGAATCTATAGGGCACATACGGACATTGTCTTTTATTTACATACATAGATTGGTTAATGATCTACCTTATCATCTTCCTCAGTCTGTGCCTCCTGCGCCCGCCTCTGGAAGTCCCTCTCGAGCGTGAGGGCGCGTAGCTGTTGCTCTTGCTGCGGGCTGCGCTGCTCCAGTGACTGCAGGGCCCCGATCTGCTTGTCACGCCACACGCGGGCCGCCAGCCTGCGCGCCTCCAACTCCTAAAAAACAAACCTCCATCATTAGTTAAGTTCCCTCTGTAAACAAAAATGTCCAAGGTTTTGGTGACATACCTGTTCAAATAAGTTACTTTACAGTTTATACTTTTAATTTTATTTTTTTAATTATACATATCTATAGATTTCCGTTACAGTATTATGTTTTGATAGTGTTTATGTATAGTATAAATTATGCATTTTGCATAATCTCTAAATATGTGGTATGAAATAAAGTCGCTATCTAAGGATTTTGTTAGGGTTTTACATATATAATACATGCATATTATATTTACAGAAATAAGAGAAAAATCAATGTTTTATAGTAAAGTCATAAAAATATATTTTTGGGCGCTTACATTTCTAACGCTGTCTAAACCTTATGAGATACATCAAAATAATGTACCACGGAATTGTATATCTTAAAAAGGCCTACAGAAAAGTCCGTGATGGTATATGTCTGTCTCTTAACTTTTTCGCCGCTACGCGCATCAATTCATGCGAAAATAATTCGTGCCCCCCACGCTACGCGCATCATATCATGCGTTTCACTTTAGCGGCTTGATACTACGTAAATACGCGACGAATTTAGCAGATAACTGAACCAAAAAATAGTTCAATCCTTTTTCTTACTGACATCTGGCGTTTGCTGGTTAAAATATAATAAATTGTTTACATAAAACATTGTGAAAGCGATGATTCGTTAAATCTTCATTCAGTCATTTGAATGTCGCGCCGCTGAATCGTTGTGTCATCCATAGTATTTCTTAGGTGATCTAATCTGCTTTGATGGACTTATGCGTCGATGTAAAATATTGACCGATTTCTATTTTGCGAATCTTTTTAAGTAATTTATTTTTCTGTGATACATTAGTTTGTTTGTGAACTTAAGTGACGTGACGTGTTTTAAAAATAGTTATTTTACTCGAGACTTTTTGATTGACTTTCGTTTGTTTGTGAACTTTTACGTGACGTGTTTTAAAAATAGTTATTTTACTCAAGACTTTTTGATTGACTTTATTTTGTGATTTTATTTCTAAATTTTGTGGACAACCTAAATAGTAATTTATCCGTCTATATTTATAGGCTTACCGTTTTTATATCAAAATTGAACTCCCTTAAAAATGGCAAACCCCAGTCTTACGGAAGACGAAATTTATGAAACATTTTTAGACATGGACTCTGATTTAGAAATAAGTGAAGATGATCAAGATATACCAATTACTGAAGAAGTTAGTGACAGTGAAATAAACGCCCCCGGGACAAGCCAAGATCATGACTCTCGTACACCTAACTTAGACTATACCGTAAATGCAGACTGCTTTTCTTCTTGGACCTCTGGTCCATTTATTCCAATAGTTCATGAATTTGATGATTTTGTGTCAGGTTTTGATCCATCCACTTTATTTTCTGGTAATTCATCGGAAATTGACTTTTTTGAATACTTCTTGAACAAAGAAATAGTGACAAAAATGGTGATCGAAACTAATCGATATTACATAGCCACCATATCAAAACAAGAACCTTCCCAAAAATCCAGACTTCGTAAATGGGTTGACACATCTGTCGAAGAAATGTACATTTTTTTTGCACTGTTAATGTTAATGACGAGAAACCGACATCTTACTATCAAAGAACACTGGTCCACTGACCCATTGCTCGCTTGTACAATTTTCGGAAAAACCATGTCTAGGGATCGTTACGAAATTATATTGCGAATGTTACACTTCTCAAACCCCGACACACAAATTCCTGGTGACCGACTTTACAAAATTTAAATCCTAACTGACCATACCCGAAAAATGTTCAAAAAAACTTTGATACCTTATGAAAATTTATGCATCGATGAGAGCATAATTGTTTTCAAAGGGCGTTTAATTTTCAAACAATATATACCATCCAAACGTCACCGGTTTGGAATTAAAATGTTTGTATTGTGTGACGTGAAGACGGGTTTTATATTAGACTTCATTATTTATTGTGGCGAAGGGACTGACATAACTGACTCTGAATGTCTCGGAGTTTCGGGGGCTGTAGTAACGACACTACTTCAAGATTATTTAAATAAAGGACATAATCTTTTTATTGATAATTGGTACAGTAGCCCTCAACTATATGATTTTCTCCATACTAACACAACCAATGCATGTGGTACGGTGCGGAAGACACGAAAAGGCATGGCAAAATTTAATAAACTTAAAAAGGGTGAAATGAAAGCACAACATCGTGGACCTCTGTTGGCTTTAAAGTGGTGCGATAAAAGAGAAGTTCACATGCTAACAACCTTACATGACGACTCCATGGACATGACGGGAAAAGTTGATTGGAAAACTCGTCAACCAATTATGAAACCCAAGTGCGTTCTAGACTATAATAAGTGTATGGGTTCTGTTGACAAAGTGGACTTGATGTTAAGTAGTATTAATTGCCTGCGAAAAACAATTAAGTGGTATAAAAAAGTGGCCTTCCATATTATTGATCTGTATTTATTGAACTCTCATGTAGCTTTTAAATCAATTACAAATAAAAATGTTAGTTTAGCAGATTTCCAATTAGCCGTAATACGACAATTATTGCAAAAATATCATGAAACTTCCCGATCTGAGCCTCATTCTCGCTCTTCACACGATTTACCTCTGAGACTAACTGCTAAGGCATTAGCAAAACATATGCCCCACCCAATAAAGGGAAATAATTCTCAAAAACTTCACCGAGCCTGCCGAGTGTGCGCCATTTCTAAAAAAAGGAAAATGTCCCAGTATAAATGCCCAGAGTGCGATGTGACATTGTGTGTGTGGCCATGTTTTAGAAACTACCATGAAAAACAAAACTTATAAATATTTCTCCTCGTGTTAACTTTTTATTAAAACTTTATTTGTTAGTAGATATAATAATAAAAATAATTGTGTTTTGATGATATCGGCGCAGTGGTCCAAATCCCATCAGACCGGGTAAGTAAATACTATAAACAATATAGCAGTGTGCATGCGATGGCGACAGTTCTTGTTGATTTCTTGTGATGGGTCACTGTTTATAATATTATATCTGTATCCTGCGGTTTATTGTTTATTTATGTGTTTCCACAAACTTCAAGAGCATTAATAAAGCTTTTAAGATAAGCAAATCATAAATCTGTCTAGAAATAAGAGATTTATAGCTGTTTCAAGTGGTAGGTTTTGATTTTCAAAGTGAGTACCGCGTACGAGTGTAATTTTCGGTACATTTGATCGCGGTGAAAAGGTTAAGGATAACCCCCAGCAACTAATAAATGTAATATCAACAGTAAAAAGAAGGATAAAATAGCAACTGCAAATCATGCAACGAGTAGCATTTTTAATATTGTGTCATGTGTGCGTGCAAAATCAAAATCCAGCCTTAAACTGTCTAATAAAACTGTGTTTATCTGAAGTCACCTGCCAGGTAGAGATATTGTAAAGGGCCCTTGGGGTGATTTTTCACAAAAACGGCGCTAAATTGTTATTATTAAGATCATGAAAGAATTTGTGAATTTATGGCGTATTAATTATCATTCTTACCTTTTCTCTTTCTTCGCGATGCCAGGGGTTGGACTGGGCAGTGGGAGGTGGGGCTACTCCCTGATGGGGGTAAAGACTAACAGACGGAGGCTCGTTTGAACTGGCCTGGTAGCTACCAACTGCAATACAAAAACATTTGTTAACAGCCATAAATATGTGTATAATTGCTGTAAGACAAATATCACATCTTTATTAAAAAAATATACCTTCATCGCTCTGGTAGAGGGGGTGGGTGGCAGTCGGAGGGAGGGGAGGTCCATCAATCAGGATATTATCAGGTATCATTTCTCCGGAGATACCTCGCTTCATACCCTGGCAAGGAAATCAATATGTAGTACATATCAATAAAAATATTGTGTTTGTATGAGTTTTGGGGAACATAATAAATTATACTTTAAGTAGTATTGCAGTGGAAGTGAATTTCTTACTTGAGGTTTGGGAGCTACTGGGGGCTGTTGTTTCATGGGTGACATTGGATGGTTGAGGGGCGCTGACATGTTTGGATCCTCTCCATATTGTGGTCTGAAAAAGTGTTGATATATTGTTGTATTATAAATAAACACAGATTAAAATTTTTGCAAAATAAAGTTGTTTAAAAATAAAATATAATAAAAAGGTGGCAGGTAGGTATGGGGTCCTCGTAGTACCGGTATTACAATGGAAGATGTTCCGAGGAACTAGCGTCATTGATCCCTTCGGTACCGGTGCATTTTCGGGATACAGAACCGAGTTGATCGATCATTTTATACGAACGGGTCGGCCATGACCCGAATTGATTGAGTTGAGGGTACCTGCTCTTTGATTGGATACTGCTACACATGGAAAAAATGGCGCAGAGAAGATAGATCGATGGGCCACCCAACGACGGTCGACTTAAGTCATAAGGACCCGTTAGTGTTTCAGTTACCGGAGACTGGAGTATCTACCAACTCTATTTGTCTATGGCCGCTCGCCACACCGGCACCCTTCACGGGGCACGGGTGCCGACAATCGAATCTTTAAGAAGTAACCCGATCGATCGTCCCGGTGATCGGGTTAAAACGATCGACCCAAGACAAAGGGGTCTATGGAGAGGACCTACATCCAAATTCAGATTTGTGGTTTATTCAGTTTTTAATAATGTGATATACAGACCTGCCCATCTGTCCTTGCCCGGACTGGTTGATATTCTGGTGGGGAATGTGTTGTGTGCGGGGGCTAGCGGGCTGTCCCCCCTTCCAGGACTTATTGGTCATATCTCCGCTCATGGTGCTCATGTTGGGGTTGTAACTCTCGTTCACGTTGGGCATGCTTGGGTAGCCACTGTGCAACTAGTAACGTACAATAGAATTAAATTCAGAATACAAAAACATTTTTGTAAAATTCACTGTAACTTATCAAATTCCTAGATATTGAAGGATAGACTTTTAAAGTCTAGATATCAAAATTTAATTAGCCTTTGGAAATAACAGCTACACGTTTTCAATGACCAACGCTATTGACGAAAATTGGTGTCAATAATTAAATTATAATACCTACATGTGATTATTATGCAACACAGTCAACTGTACCTGTTTTTTTTAGCAATATTGACACCAAATATATTTAAAAAAAGGTGTATTATGTGTGATTTGTAATGGTTGTGTGCCTTCCTACTAGATGTCTTTGTTGGTTTTCCTATCCGATACCGCAGATACAAATAAGCTTCAAATTTTGCAAAGAAAGGTGATTTAATACCTGTGTTGTGGCGAGAGGTCCAGGGGAGGTGAGGAAAGCTGACTGTGGCCTGAGTGTGCCCTTCATCTGCGGAGGGCCCTGGAAGTCCCCTGCGCTCGAACCCTTCACCAGAGTGAGTGCTCTAAAAATCCAAAAACAAATTAATAATGTACCCTAAATTTAGAGTTAGTTAAAATAAATTCCAGTCTCTCGCTTAGTAATAACAAGCATTTCTGAATTATGGAGCATTTGGGAGTATTGTTGTGTTTTACTGACAGTGCATTATATATATGGTATGAAACCTAATTAGTTCTTCACTATGAAGTGGTTTAATTGCCGGGCGTGTACGAACAAAACCATCCATTTTTCTATCTACATGTTTTGTTATTTTTAATATAAAGCGTGGCTTATTTATTAAACAAAAGTACAGTTTTATTCCAAGTTTGATGAAGTTTTGCACACTTGACCTTCAAAACAAGATGAAGGTCACTGTCCACATGAGATTTCCCACATCTTAAAGTAGAATTTTGATACTTCGGTAAATCGTCGTTGCGCTTGCAAAAACGGCTAAGTGCCAGATTTTAGTGTAAGGTTTTTTTAAATCAAAAATAAAAATAAAAAAATCAAGAAATCTGGCCCAATCTCGTCTATGTGGGCTTAAGTTTAACCGCTATCGCACGAAACTCATTCAAACGTTGTTTGATGAAGCATCTGAATACAAAACTGGGAAGCTTTTGATTCCCCCAAAATTTGGTAAAACTTACATAGCCGGTCTTACAAGCGCAACGACAATATATAATATTTAAAGAAGAGTGTCTGTGGGTTTTATTTTATAAAAATCTACAGTTGTAAACTTCACCTCCAAAACAAGGGGAAGGTGAGATTTCGAAAAACCATTCCCATCTCTTTTCCCACTCCTTAACCAGTACGCTTACCTATACTTACTTTATTTATAATTTTTACGACCGTGTTTGGTGAATCAGAATTGCTTGCGCATATGTCACTGTCAATTCTAATGTTTATTTTATGAGTGCATATAGCCTCTATGACAGCTTGTGAAACAGTATGTCTATGAATGTCAAAATTCAATAAAGGAAAAAGCGTTACAAAAATAAAAATATTCAAAATAGTATAGATGTAATTATTTTTTTGAAAACACTTTTTTTCATGCAGGATATGTATTCAGATATTTGTAGAAATAATTTATTCAGTTTATGTATTCATTTAAATAATTTTTCTTACTTGTCTCCGAAATGGGAGATTTAAGTTTTTTTCTCGATAAAGTTAGGTATTAAACAATAAGATACCTACATCATTACAAACAATCACAAAAATATTAAAACATAGTTTTTTATCCTGATATTTTAACAAAACTCATCAAGGGAATTCGGCACGGTTACGAAAATTTTCATCCGACAGTTTATTTGGACTTTATCCGACGTTCAACAAGTTAAATCAGAATAAAGCCTACACAAATTTCTACACACTGAGCTCTAGCAGTAGACGCATTTTGCTCAAATTCATACATCTGGATTTCGATATGTATTTTTTACCAATGTAAATGTTTTCATATTTAACTGCTATGTTATTAGGGAAAAGAACTTGAAATGAATCCAAGTTTTAAAGCTTCTTTCACCTTTGTTAGCACGGAGGATTGGGTGCATAAGCATGAGATTCTTCAAAATGAACAAATACCTGTCTTGGGGTGCAGTGTGCTTATAGGTGCTGAGGTTTTGGTAGAAGTTATTGGGGTCAGAGTGCTGGTGGGAGGGCTGGTTGATGCGCCCCCTCAGCCCGGCCAAAGCGGGGATGCTATTGCTCGATGAAGTCCTGGACACAACATACATTTATGTGTTACAAATATTTACATTTAAATTAAAGAATTATCATGACAAAATGATTGTGGAATATTTTCTAATGGACGAAATACATTAAAAAACAGCGAATTTTTCCAGAATCAAACGTAATACGAAAATATTGTCCACAGAATCTGTATTCTGACAGCTCTCCTAAGCAAAATACATTGCAAAATGTCAGAGGCTTTAGGGGTTAAAATTTAGTGTATCTCTTATAAGTTAATTTCATACGGGACTGGAAAAAACCTTTCAATGTGACAAACCTCATATTCAGGGCAATCCAAGTTAGGCCAACTGAAGGGTCCGAAAAACAAACTTTTAAAGCTCGAAACTACTCATGAATAAGGGGACATTGTAAGTTTTGCTGTAAAAACTTGAACATACCTGGAGTACCCAGGATTGAAAACCTCATGCAGCGCGGGAACACTCTTGGAAGACTTTACGGTGTTGTGTTGGCCACTCTGCTCCGCCTCCAGGGTAGACGGCAGGTCTCTCTCCGACATCCGACGTGGACCCGCTACAAATTAAACAAAATCTATTAGCTCTAAACTCCAAACTGGAATGTCACTAATACACTTATGCACTTATACACTTATGCACTTTCTGTAACACTTTATATTTTATGAATTTAGTTTGGGTTGTTTAAAACTCTCATCAAATTTGAAGAACATCTGTTTTTGATACTGACAAGGTGTTAGAAAATTTGGACGATAGAAAGCTAAACGTTAAACTCTTTAAAACGGTTTGATGTTTATCAAATGTAGCGAGGGTTTGATACAATTGAACCTTAATAGGTCATGAGTGACTTTTCACCAGTAAATATGTAACATATTGCTAAACCGATAGCAGAGAGTTAACTGCGGGAAAATCAGGAACTACAATGTATTTTGTACTAAAAAACATTGAAAAATGAGTTAACTTCTGTAGTCCCCAATTCAATCGTGGCTAATTTCTCGGTGGTGTCAATATAGCCTTAGTTAAATGTTAATTTTCTAGACAATTACGAGAAAAATCAATAAGGTTTTACAAGCGTGAGTCCGTTAAAAAATATTTAGGACAATTGAATAGTTAAGTAAGTCGTAAGTCACTAGTTAGTTAAGTTGTAAGTCACTGGTTATTATTATAAATTTTAGTTGTAAGCCAGATATTTTGATTATATAATATAAATATATTTGCCCTTGAAGTGTGTTTTCACGAAAACGGCTTTATATAAATCAACCAAATATTATGATCATACATTTTTTGGACTTCATTTGAGTAAAAACTTATCAATTGTACTCCAGTTACAACATAAATTTGCTAAAAAAAAACTTAAAACATAACAGTGCGATAAATCTGGAAAAAAAAAAATAATTATAAATACTAAGTAAATAATATAACAAAAGTTATTGCTGAAAAAAAATTATAACAGGTGGATTAACAAAAATTGGCATTCCATACAGCTAAGTGGCTAGAAACATGAAGACATCAGGTAAGTTGGCTTACTGATATGTTGAACCTGTCTCTTGCGAGTGGCGTGCGGTGCCTCGGTGCACAGCGAGTGCGTGTGTATGGGGGTTGGAGGGCGGTCCCGCACATTCTTACGCAGGCTCAACGCCACCCGTGGAATCTCATCACCCAACAAATTGGGACAACTGCGATGCATATCCAAACGATTGTCTTTTGCAATATGATAAATATTCGGTTTACTTTTTACTGCTCGTTTATCTACATTACTTTCACTGTTCAATTTGTTATTATTGGTCTTTTTCCTTATTATATACGAATGGGGAAACTTCTTCACTACCGAGACTTCTTCATTAGGAATTATCTTAGAAATATTTGGCGTTGATAAGGTTTTGCAAGACTTCTTTTTCACTAGCCTAGGCTCGGATAGACCGATTAATTTTTCAAGTTTGAAAAATTTCATACTTAACGGTGATCCTTTGGTGATATACAGTTTTTGGTCATTATTATCAAGTTTGGTGAGAATATTCTTATTATCTAAAAATTGGTGTTCTTTCTTATAGTTATCCTTATATAAAATGGCAGGTTTGGGTTGGTCCTCTAGGCTTATTGCGCTATGTGGTTCTTCGGTCGCTGGACGGTCTATCTGCTTAGTCCCGTACGTAGACCAATCTTCTAATTGTTTCAGATGCCTTCTATGTTCATCTTGCGATAAAGTGTTCTTAGATTCTAAATTAAAATA
The DNA here is from genome assembly GCF_061612785.1 of Hesperophylax consimilis. Lineage (NCBI taxonomy): Eukaryota > Metazoa > Arthropoda > Insecta > Trichoptera > Limnephilidae > Hesperophylax > Hesperophylax consimilis. Next base: position 40,528,526 of record NC_142836.1, on the reverse strand, counting down.
ATCTTCATTGTTCCCATCAGGAACATTGGTTAAGCTCTGGCTCAGGAGGGCGGCGGTCCGAGTATTATCATTTTTCTCAGAGAGAACATCTAGGAATAAATTGGGGCTGGATTGAGATTGTCTTTTCAAGCTGGTTTGGTATGTAAGACATATTTTGTCAAAGTGCCCGACGAGGGCTCTGACTTTGCCGAAGCCAAGTTTTAAATCATCGGGCTTGTGCAAATCTTCATCTGTTGGCCTAGTCAATGGTTCATGGAGGAACTCTTCCTCGCTGGATTTGTGTGCAGTTGCTATATGGGCCGTGGGCAATTCTTTTTTTGTACCTTTTTTTATTAAACCACCCACAACTGTGGGACATTTTGTTTGAAACGATTGAGGGAATGAATCATTATTCTTTGCCTCGGAAATAAATATTTTGGTGCACGTCGTTATGGATGGCCCTGGATTTACATTAAAATTATTCTCTTTAACATTACATTTATTTTGAATATCATCTAAATTTAATTGTAATCTATTACATTGATTTATTTTATATTCATTGTGCGAATCCCTTTGGGAAAAATATTTTTCCCCACAACCTGTGTTAAAAGGAACATTTATATTTATATTATTTTGTCGATCGTGGAGGTCGTTCAAAAAATTAGCCCCACATCCTTTGACTGTTGTAGCATTTTCGACATCGCAATAGTTATTTCTACCGATGGGTCCATGCACAGAAGTAATAGAATCTGAAAATAACAACCTGACACTTGGTGCACAATCTGTTTGGCAGCCATTGTCTCGTTGACATGTTTTATGTTCAAATATTAACGGTTCTGAATCAGTTTCATCGATGAAAGGAATTTCATCAGTGTCGTCTACGCATAATTTTCGATAGCCATGAGTAGGATTTTTTTCTTCCGTAACATAATGAGATCCCGCCTCCAGTGTTTCAGAAGTGCTCTCCGTGCATTCGGTGCAATCAGAGCTATAGGCGTGGGTCGCACAGTCAACACATTGTTCTCTGTGGCAGAGATTTTCCGTGGAACCATCCTGACGGAGATGGGTTTCTTCTGATCTGGACCTCATCCCCGAAGCGTACAGCTTGGCGATGTTTGGGTATCTCAGATTTGGAGGGATCATTAATCGCATGGGCTCGTCCACCATGCTGTGTAAGCTCAGGACGCTTTCGTCTGAATCTACGGAATGTCTCAAAGGACCGCTGAAAGGAATATTGTTGAGACTATTGTCCGAGTTTGACGAATACAGTTTCTTATCCAACATGGGATTCCTGGATAAATAGCCTGTTAAAAATCACACACGTTAGTGGTTAGTAGATTTTAGAAATAATGTTCATAGTGAGTTGAGAGACCAGTAAGCTTTTCTTCTAAATTATAAAAGTTATCCCGTCACCAAGTATACAATTTGATCATCATTATTTTATGATTAGGAATGGATGATTATTTAAAGTAGCCTTTGAGGTAATCATTGACAAAGTTTAATTAGTATGTCATTGGGTTCTTAGTATGTTGTAGGAATTTAATTAAAGTCATTATTCATTAATACCTCTATTGGGGCTAGGCTGTCTAAGCAGCGTGGCCAGTCCGTGAAGCACGGCCCCTTGCTTGGCCACCTCTAGTGTGACCACAGGTCCGGTGCGCACCAGGTATTCCGCCGCCCGCTCCTGACTGATGCCTACCAGCGAGTGTCCATCAACCGACAGCAGCTGGTCTCCGGCCTGCAGCCTCTGGTCTGCGGCAGCCGCTCCACCGGGCACCACGGACTTGATGTAGATGCCAAGTTTGCTTTGACCAGCTCCCTGAAAGCATTTCATTAGATGTTGATAATTTTCCACAAAATATTAAAAGTGTCCAAAATTATAGACTGATTGCCAAATTAATAATAAAATTGAGTCGATTCACAATCTACCCTTTCCAAGGGAACAGTTGAAAAAAACAATGAACGCAGGAAAAGTGACAGCTTTTTGGACAAGCTGTCTATTATGTTATTCCTGTGTCTAATGGTTGTAATGCAATTTTGAAAATTTGGAAAAAAACATAATTTTGAAGTGCAAATACTATAATGGGTGTCATCGTAACTAACTAACCTACCGCAGGGGTAGGCAGAGAGGACGGACCGCCAAACAACTCGGTCTTGGCGCACACTTCTTGCCTCATCCACATTCATACATCGTCTCATACATACTCTTCTATTATTCTGACTCTTGACATGGCCCGATTCAAGTATCTGATTCACTTCATCGTGCCATGTTTTCCTCGGGCGTCCCCGACTAACATTATCTACAAATTATTATTATTTAATGAGCAGGTAGCATTCTGCTGAAAGTTTCATAATTGATTGTTGATTTAAATTTTTAAAAATAAGTTAATCTTTTATTCTCTCCAAATAAGAATCCAATCGAGCTTAAAATTTATTTATATTTATAGCATCGATGGCATGTTGTGGAAGTTTGTTCCATGCTTCCACAACTTTATTGGCAAATGTATCCTAAGATTGGATGGAAAATGTGTTTTGTTAATTTTTTTGAGTATCCATGGAGACTTACATTTATGTTGGTGATGACGATTTCTTGAATACTAGGGCAACTTAATGTCCAGATAAAATTTAAAGTCTCAATCAAGTCACCCTTTTCTCTCTTCTTTTAATGTTGGTAATTTTAGTTCCTTGAGTCTATCTCCACATTGCCGGTCTTTCAAAGCTTTTGGTATGTTTGTGAATTTTCTCTGTACCCTTTCTGTTAGATGGTAAAATATAAGGTCCATATTTTGAAAGAATATTCCAGGAGAGTTAATGACATATATTTTAACAAATGACAAGATTTTGCAATGTAAGAAGTCATCGTAGTAAGATAATGTTATTGTACCTTGGCAGCGACAATACTGAGGCCCATCCCATTGGAGTTTTTGTGCAGCTTGATGACCTGAACCAGCGGCTGCTGGGGGGGACTGGCCACCATTCCGCCTCCTTGATATCCTGGAAACATGCAACACTCAATCCTTAAGTATTACAAACAGCGAGGTTGATCTTTAACAAGTAATTTATTGTATGATAAATGGTGTTAAGTCTTCCTACATCGATGCCTTGTCCTTCCATTTCATAACAGTTCACTTCCACTGACCAAAACTGAGTGAATGTTAAGATAAAAAATAATTTACCATTCGAGGAAGACTCGGCAGAAGAAAACTATTTCACATTTTTGGACAAGTCTCCAAGTCCAATAGACATCAATATTTTGGTCAGTAAAAACCTTTGAACCTGATACAGTAGAACCCCGTTAATTCGGACCCCGATAATTCGAAAAAACGCATAATTTGAAATTTTCAATAAAAAAATATCCACAGAAATTATTTTTCATACAAAATGGTTTTCAATTTGAAATTCGTTAATTCTTTAATTGAAAAAAGCATGTTTTTCTCTACATTCCTACCATAGTAACAATCCGCTTACCATTCATGTAGACGGTCCAGTGCCCCTGCGAGTGGGGCTGCGGGGCGAGACGGCAGAGCCCCGCGCGCTGCAGCGGAGACAGGAAGTCGGCCAGACCCCCGGGCAAACCCCGCACCACCTCCGCACTGAACCCGTCCTCGGGGATTAGCAGAGACAGGGGCAGGGTGCTGCTTTCTTCCAGGGTTATCTGGAATGGAGATAGTTTGATTACAGTTATTGTTATTATGTATTCCATAACTAGGTATGTGAAATCAGGAAAATTAAAGGTAAAGTGAAACATTCTTACTGGATTTTAAAAGGGACTGATAAAAAACTTCTAACACATGAAATCTTCTTATGGGGGAACCTTATAAGAAGATTTCTTATTTTGTAAATCTTATTTTATACATATATATTATTAATTTATCAGGTCTAAATCATATGTTCAAATGGTGGGGTTATTTCGAATTTAGCTTCAGAGTTTAGTTTATAGTACATTATAACAATTGCTGAAATCAATTAAATATCATTCAGTGGCCCTTTATACGGCTAGAAAATAACTTCAAAATAAATTACTTAGAAATTTGTATCTACATATTACATATTTTAAACTCTTGGGGCTGAGTAAAGATACAAACTTGATGTATTAACTGTCAAGGATAAAATAGTAAAAAATCTATGAAATGGTAATATGAAAAGGTATTTAAATAAAATTAAAAAGTTACCTCTCTTCCATCAGCCCTGTGCAGCTCATCGGCCAGACCCTGGGCATGTTGCACAGCGGCCTGCACCAGCTCCGGTTGGAGCCGCACCCCTCGGTCATCGGTGAACCCGCCCAGCAGACAGCTCAGCTGCACCGAGTTCAGCTTGAAACATGCCGAGCTCAGGCTGACCATGTCGTCCACGCTGTTCTTTGGGGCCTGGAATAAGATTATATAAGAATTAATACAAATCAATTTGGATGCATGTTCAAAGATTAAAAATGGCCTAATTTTGACCCGCACAGTGAAAATAACATATGTATATTATATCACCTGTAGCAGGTGTGCACACTGGTGTATGGTGGCAAGGTGACAGTCTGCCGCGAGCTCCAGCCCCTGACGTTCCGCCCAGTGGGACAGGGGAGCCAGACGCTCCCTCAGAAGGGCCCCCCAGCCTGCGCGCCACATTTGGGGGGTGCGAACAACCTAGGAACAATAAAAAAAAAAGTGGGTGTGTCAAGCCTACGCAAGACAGAAGTGAAACTTCTAGTATTCCTCTCTCTCTATTTTCATTTCATCATCTCTATTTTCTCTCTTAGGTTAGTTTGAAAATTAGAGGTTAAATAATTCAACGACGAAGCATGGATTTGCTTTTATTAAGAAACTTTTCATATAGTAGAGTAAAAAATCTGCGATATTTCAAAATGATCAACGACCCCACTGGAATCAAACCAAACATGTCTAAGACGTTTCAAGCGATAAGGAGTGCTATGAAATGTGCCGCAAATGTACTAAGATAGGTACTAAGTACCTAAATTTTACTAAGAACATTACCTTCATGTGAGATGCCACATTAAAAAAATATGTCATCCGAGATGCGTGCACAGATTTCACATTTTCTCAAAAGTTCATGTTGAAAATCAATCTAGATTATTTATTTATTTATTTGTTAAGACATACACAGTACAATAAGATACAGTTAGATATTTTTAGTTATTACATAGTTGTAGTACCTATTACGTATGTCCATAAAATATCATTACGTAATATCGCCTGAGATTGTTATAAAATGAAGGAAGTGTGTAGATAGATAATAATAAATGAATTGAAAAAAAGAATTATAATAAGCTCACGAATTGTAATTGACTGTTAATACATAGGAGTTTTGAAAAATGATGTGAAAATATTTTTGAATTATGTCATGCTAAGAAATTTAATAAGTTAGTTAGATATTAAGTAGATATACATAAATAACACGGTTTTGCTAGGTTTTCAAGTGCAGTGTTATAATTATGTGCATTCTATGCCATCTGTGCCAGATTCACGATGCATTGCGGAATTCGGCCAGATGCATTCGCTGCACCTTTCGTTTCAAGGTAAAAGATTTCGTAAATGCATAATATGTTGAGTTATCTATTAGGAAGGTACTTAGCAGTCAAGATAGATTCGTTTACTTCTTATACATTTGCTGCCTCGAGCGGAGTACCACAGGGATCTCACTTGGGCCCAATATTATTTTGTTTGTTTATCAATGATATTGTTAATATTTTTACTAATGTTAAAGTCCTGTTATTTGCCGACGATCTGAAGATATACAGAATAATCAAAGACGATGACGATCGCGCAATTCTGCAGTTGAACCTTAATAAACTATGTGCGTGGTGTTCTGTCAATGATTTGCAACTAAATTTAGGTAAATGCCAGATTATCAGTTTTTACAAAGGCAAAAATCCACTTAATTTTTCCTATTTTATGAATGGTGCTAATCTTCTTCGTGTATCACAGATTCGTGATCTTGGTGTTATATTCCACGAGAGTCTACAGTTTAACGAACACATCGATGAAATAACAAGCGATGCGATGAGAATACTAGGTTTTATTTTGAGAATGGGAGCAAATTTTAAAAGTATGTCAACATTAAAACATCTGTATTGCTCGTTAGTACGAAGCAAATTAGAATACAATTCCACCGTATGGTCACCGTACTACAAGGTCCATTCTCAATCATTAGAAAAGGTACAAAATAAATTCCTTCGGTACATTAATTTTAAAATGAAAATTCCAATCGAATTTATAAATTACAATAACTTGCTTGCTGAAACTAAACTTCTTAAATTATCTGATAGAAGAGTGTTAATTGATTTGCTATTTTTATTCAAAATTATTAAATCTTTAATTGACAGCCCTAATTTGTTGGAACTTATTTGCATTAATGTTCCTGCTAGGCAAACTCGCAGTAAAGATACTTTTAAATTTAACAAGAACCTCAACACTAATTATTCTATTTTTTCACCAATTCCTAGAATTCACAACCTTGCGAATAAATACTGTGAACTTATAGATATGTTTGGTTTTGACAATTTTGTGGGCTTTAAAAGGCAACTTATTTCGATTCTATCGGCTAATAATTAACTTTTATAGCTTTAATAATTTTATTACATCTTCTCCCATTCGAAACCTTTCAAGTAAATTATATCCATATTTGTTTGTTTTTTATTTGCTCTACTATACACTTATAATTGTATGCATATACCTACTAACTACTTTTTATACATAACACTATGTTCCATCTCAGATCTTATTATTTCTTATTCATGTCGATATTGCTAAATTCTATTAGTTTTTGCTTTTTACAGGTGCAACTCTTATTTTGTTATTTTTTTTTTTTTTTTTTAAATCTCTGTTATAATGTTCTTTACCTCACGAGTAAGTTACACTCTAATTTATATTGGTTTATCGATTTGTTAAACTCACAATTAATACTGGGTTTAAACACACCCACTTACTTACTTTTTATGTTGAACTTTCTTTTACTTACTATTTCATGCTTGGGTATATTTTATATTGAATCCATCTTATTAGTGTTTTGCTAATTTGCACAAAATTTTATTATATGTGTTGCTTTCTTACAATTAACTCCATTTATCTTCTTATGTTCAATTATTGTAATCAATGTAAATGTATATTTTCATGTAAAAGCCCATTAGGGCGTAAATAAAAATAATAAATAAATAAATAAATAAATGTATTAGGTACAAATGTCTAATGTTTACTTTGCGAAGTTTCACAATATTCCCTGGAATCTAGATACGTAGAAAGTTGCGAAATATTCCACTCGTTAGCAAGCATAATAAACGAATTATTATTATACTTGGGCTGCCAAGTGTCAACAGAAATATTGATGATTTGCAAAGATCACAAGAGTTTTGAAAATTTCTTACAAATGCCCGTGATAAGTATTTTATGTGTGTCAAGAACGGATCTGATTCAGTTGTAGTTAAACAATAAGTTGAATTTGAAGTACACACTCATACATTTTTTATTAATTTTTATTTTGTAACACTGGAAATTAAAATGTTTAGATGTTATACTTATGAATGTAGGTAATTTCTAGGATGATAAAAAACAACAGATTCTGAGGGATTACTGACTGTTAATATAATCTCGCCAATATATTAAACAATCCTATTCCAACAATACTACTATATTGTGAAATATTTATCAACTCTTATAGGTTATATTTACCTTATGTTAATGTCATCACTGTGTGAATCAGACTCTCCTCTTCTTTGGTGATTCTCAGGGGATATTTCCTCTTGTGCCACTGATGTGTTCATCACCTCTATCTCGTCACTACTCATTTTTAACACTGAAATTCTGTACCAAACCGTATGAACCACAATCAATTACGTATTTCACTCGTATTACACTCACGACGCAGTATACTAACCAAGCAGCTGATGCTTGGCGTGGCGCAGTTCGCTGGTGTCTGAGAGAGAGGAAAGAAGAGAAGAGAGAGAACGTTCGTGAGCGGCTCCCCCACCTCAACAAGCGCATATGGTGAGAGAGGGACAGTGAACGGTGAGCGGTGGTGGGGGTACCCGCATTTTCGTGTCGATCCTGACTCGGTTTTACTCCGTCCCCGAAAATCCATTACGCGCCTAAAGAAGTTTCACTTCAAAAACATTTTTTAGAAGTTTCATGTAAGCCTTTCGTCTTGCGTTAAGGAATCGAAAAAATCCGAAGACCCTGCACAAAAAAGTAGCATTCACTAAGGTTTGCAGCGTAGCCATTGTGGAACTTTTTTGCGCAGGGTGTTCAGTTTTGACAATTCCTCAGCCTTACGATGTAGTAATTTCAGACAGAGTTATGGAGGAGACTATAAAAATATCTTAAAAAATAAGCTTTGGAATTTTTCACATTTCTACGGTACGCCGTCAATTCATAGCCCGTTTCAACTTTGGATCAAATTATGATCAGCTGACTTTCAAAACGCCATAAATGTGAATTTTGCAATATTTTTAGAAGGATTAAACTTTATTGAAGCAAACCTTATTGAAGCACCACACGTTGATAAAGTGGAACAGCTGTGAGAAGAGCTGTATGGTGAGCGCAGCGTTGACTCGGCAGCGCCTCAGGAGGGCCATGGCGGCCCCCAGAGCTCCAAGCAGCAGGGCCCCCGCAGCCTCACTGGCTGGCTCCTCTAGCCACTGGGCCAGCACGTTCGATAGCTCCACGTGGAAACAGCGCACTAGGTTGCTGTAAGGGTAATTTGCGAATTACAATGGATGCACTAAAATATCGCACACGCATTTCTAATATTCTATTACGTGCTTTTAATACATTATATGCAGAATACTTGCAGTTTTTAATTAATTCGGGATTCAACGCCATTAACGTTATTATTTTCGATTGCTTGAGTCTACTTCAATGCTCAATATGGTTTAGTAACAGATTGTTTTGTAAGGCAAAAAATAAACATTAATAATAATGTGAATAAGAAGTTCAAAGTAAAATAGACATATGTACCTGAAAGCAGTCTGTACAGTGTGCGCCAGGATATTCTGTGCCTGCGTGGAGAAAGCTGAGATGTGGCGGTCGCTTTTAAGGAAGTGCAGCAACTCTGAACCGTTGGCCATCCAGAAGGCCTCGGCACCGGCGTCGCTGTTTCGCTCCTTACAACATTACATATTTTCATAAAATTCAAAGCCACCAGAGAAATAAAGAAAATTATCAAGGAGTGCCGAGACTTTTTTTTCTTATAAATATTAATTACTTTTCATAATATTTTACTAAACTATTTGAATTTCATATTTTTGGAGTAAGTATCTTTAAATTACTTCCGTTGTTTAAATACTAATGTTTTGTTCAGGAAAAATGTGAAAAATCAGAAATAAAGGTCACAACAGGACACAGATCTAATAGCCGTGATTTCAACAAAGTGACTTATTTAATCTGTTGTAAGTGGACCACACGTGGGTGTTGGGTTGCGAGCAGCAGTGCCTTGTACGCGGACGTCACATGTTAATGTAAAAGTGGCGAGTACAGGGACATCTATCTAGCATCAAAATGTCACATGCTTTTGAGTTATGCGAGTAAATTAAAAATTACACAAAAAAGAGCGCAATGACACAATCAAGTTTGAATCGAAACTAGTATGAATAGCTTACAACCAAAGAAATGTACATAATAGAAGAAGAAACATTGGCTAAAGGATTAGGAAGTAAAACACAACATAACACCCCAAAAATCAATCACTTTAATAGTTCTTTACGTAAAACAGCGGTGATTACACAAAAATGGTTGGGATCTTGGCATACCTGTACAGTGTTCTGTATCAATGTAGCCACATGTTGCAGCAAGGCTGTCAGCTTATGTGCTCGCTCTGTCGGAGTCAGCTCCGGCCGGTAATGTGTGGAAGCTCGATATCTGACAACATAACGTAACATTTATAAAACATGTCAAAATAAACCATGGAATTTTGAAATATCCATTACTGTAAAAAAAAAATTTTGGTTCCATGTTATTCAAATGTTTTGGTTTTCTAAGAATTTCAAGAGGCGGTAACTAAATAGTTAATGTATGTAAATATTTACCTTGCGCATAGATACAGGGTGTAAACAGGAGCCAGTTTGAAGGCGGGAGCTTCAACATCAAGTTCCGTGATAACACTGTGAAGGAACAGCTGTTGTGTGTGCTCCGGGAACTCTAGGACTGCCGGAAGAATGGCCTCCTGTCCACGGGGTATTCTGCGAATTCACCATTTGATTTCTAATTACAATTTGTTCTATTTAGTCAAGAGATAATATGATACAAACCACCACCTATGAGACTCTTCATTTGCCTGCGTTGAATTGCAAACACACTGTTGAAACACTTATGATAAAAGATGGGTCTGTGATTATGCAGAACAGTCTACAGCTCAAAATCAAAAATGTGCCCTCAAATCATGAACTGTAATAAATAAACTCTACTCTCACCATTGGCAAGTGACGATTCGTAGACTGCGTAACTCGGTTTTTCTCAAAAATCAGATTTTAATGCCATTATTTGTTAAAATTAACCCCATTTCGAATAGTAAAACCCACTTTGATTTTAAATACAAATTAGTAAAATACATATTCATGGCGCCATTTTGCAGAATTAAGTAAACTTTTTTTTTCTAACACTGTTTTAAAATAGAAAGACTTAAATTACATATTTAATGATTGAAAATAAATACAGAAATATATGGTATATGTTGTGAACACATAAATAAAAATAATAACCTGTCTTTAATTTTTTTCACTACAAAGTTTTCATCCTCTAAAATTTGACAAATGGTAGTTACGCTTTCTACGAATTAAGCTGACGATCTTGTTATTACCCATTCAAGATTTCAAGCAGTAAACTGGTCCGTTTAAATTGTTTTGTACATAGTTTTACAATACTCAAAACTAGAGGGGAGGGTATAAACTACTTCTGAATTTTACTGAAAATATTATTTCTTTCATAAAGTTAATTTGTACTAAGGTAAAAGAAAATCTAATTATCATCCATTAAAGAGGACACTATAGTGTCATGCTCTAATTGAATTTGTTGCACCTAAGGGTACGAGCAATGTATGGGTTCCTACACATACAGAGTTAAAAGGAAGATTAGCAGCAACGTGGGGACGGTATAGATTTGGGTTACCTGTTGTCGTTTCCCGATCCACCGCTCTTGATGCTGCAGACGCTCTTGGTCTCCACGTTCCCGTCCAGGTCAAACGTCGTCTCGTAGTTGTCTTTGTATTCTGCGCTGTAATTTTTACTGGCGGAGCTCTGGTCGTCTTTGTTGCTCCCACTGTTCTGAGGGTTTCCCATGTCATTAAAATGCGACGCAAAGTAATTATCGGGCATAAAGTCTCCTTTGGAGTTGGCATTGGATAGAATGAGCGATTCATTATCTATTTTCATGGTGTTATTGTTGTTATTGTTAAAGCCGGACATGGAGTCGGTGGAATGTCTCTGGTTTTTCCCATTGTAGATGGAAAGGGGGAAGTTTTCCTGTGATCCCATGGTGTTGCCCATGGTGTTGGTAGACATGGGGCTCATGGCTCGCTGCAGCTCACTGACCCCCGTGTTGTTCATGCCGCTCGTCTCCACCGAGCTTTGCAAGCCGTCCAACTGACTGTGGATAGACTGGGACATCATTCCGCTCATGTTATCGGGCAAGGGAGACGTCGGTGATCTATTCGGTCCACGGTTTGTTATGTTCCATGTGTGGTAAGAGTGAGTGGTTGGTTGGTTTACAGGGTAAATGATGCAGAGTAAGTCGATGATGGGTGGAGTGATTGTTGAGGGAGTTGCCATTAATAATGTGCAGCAGGGAGATGATGTGGCACAAACATGCAATCAAATAAACACAAGCAATAAGCATACATTGTGGAAACGCCTAGTTCTTTTATCTGATCTAAAGTGGTCAAATTAATGTGAATGGTCATTTATGAAGGCAACGCCCCTAATTAATCATTATCATTCTTTGAGTGATTCGTCATGATGACCATGAATCAGGATAAAATAAACTTTTTAATGTGATATTTGAAAAATCTCACAAAAAATGTAATATCATAAAGATTGCATGTAATATAATACAACAAATTGCCAATCATTGCTGACCATTTTGGAAATGAAATTAAATTCTAAATTGTAACAATAATTATTTACAGCGGTGTAGAAAAAAATCTCTAAGGAGTGAATAAGTTTCTATCCGAAGAGTCACCATTCTGTGATCGGTACAATTGTAAAAATTTCTAAACTACAAAAGTGTTCATTATAGAAGTAAAAGTAAACATAAAGAAAAGAACGGACCTGTCGTAAACTGAACCAGACCCAAAATTGTGTGACTGAGAGAGGTTTCTGTTGAGAGAACTGTCATGGACCGGATCCACAAATCTGAATGTGGACGTCCTCCCAAACTTCACCAGGCAGCCGTGCTGGAAATTACAAAACAAAAACATCAACAACCGCTTCTTAAACAATATTTAAAACATGACTTTGGATAGAGATTTTGATTTGGATTAACAAGACCTGTGGATAAGACATTAGACAACCTCTATGTCTGATTGGAAGGTCCCTGGACCTGCACCAGAAGGTTACATAAACATTTATGAATAAAATTACCTGAAGTATGGTTGTGTGGAATATCTGCTGGCCGTTGATGGAGGTGTGGGCATCGGCGTGGAGGGGGGTGAGGGTAACCACCCCGTCTATGGCGGCTAGAACGCAGTGACGCGGCTGGATGGAGGGGCCATACACCTGCAGGGTGACGCCACTGGCCGAACCCACCTGGAAGACAAAACAATAAATTAATAATAGTAAAGAAGCAAACCACGAACTTGAGAGCTTTAACTCTTTGCGTGCCGGCACTAAATTAACGCTGTGCACCAGCTTATTTCATTTTCTTAATAACTTGTTTTTTCCAAAATTATGTTTTTACCAGATAATTATATATTTATAAATATAGTGTACAATCTACCATAATTAGTTACCCCAGACTGGGGTTATATTGAGAGAAATGATTTTTTTTTTTAAATATTCCTAATTGGCACATTGGTACAAGAGCACACAAGAGCGTAAAGCATTGTAAGACACTCCCAAAGGCTGCAAAAGGCTGAGCACTTGGAAGGAATGCTAAAAAGAAGACAGAAAATCATGAACAAGTGGGTGCCAAAAGACCAAGGAAAAGTTGAACAGATTGTCTGCCTTTGGGTTCCTTCCCCTGGGGTATCTTCACAGTCATAATTTTGCATTCACGTACAATGAGGGAAAAGGTATCACAAACATCGTAAACATGCAAATGACGAGTATATTTTTTACCTCGACTACTTCGGTTGCAAGCCTCACACTGCGTCCATTGTCCAGGGGAGAACCATCGGGCTGAGTCTCCATCAGCGTTCCGGAGCACGGTCCCCCGGCCCCCGCTCGGAGGGACCCAGACTTTTTCTTGCGCCTCCGCGGGTGGCAATCTGCTGGTCTCCGGCGGACGTGAAACATTATAGATCCTAGAAAAATACATTTCATGTACAAACATAATGTAACGTCTGTTTTTCTGTGAAACATATCCCCCATGTTAAAACAGAATTAAGTACACTATTAGGCGCTACTCGATTTTGCTCAGTCTCAACACAATTTTTTTTCTTATTGAAACCATTGAAAAATGGAATAAACAATACGACATCTGATCTTCATCAGCAAGGATATTTCGAAGCTCCATGATGACGCTGTGATCTGAAATTATATGCGGTGACCTAGAAATTCCGGACAAAAAAAGTTGTGCATATTTATGAAACCAGAGTTCAACATTTGAGAATATTTAGCGGGACACAAAAACAGATTTTCTGCTTTACAGATGCATCAAAAAAAATGTTCACGATAAACTAGATAGATAGATTGTGAATACGTAAGTAGTATAGATAATTCTATTAGACATTTAGGGAGTTGATAAAAAAGAGCAGATAACATAATTACGAAATGATTGTAGTCTCCTAGTAAAATTTACCGTTAATGTCCAAATCAATACACTGAGAGAACAATGCTGTTTACTAATGGTGACTCATAATGATGACTGAATGAGCAGCTATTGGATGTGAGACTATGCCGGTGTGTGGTGACCTTGAAGGTGATGGAGGCGTGACCCATGGATAGTGGATATGGATATTGTGATCTAAGTAGGTGCAGAAGACTATTTGACACTTAGCGCGGTACCTTAATGATACAGCCAATTGTGTCAAACCTAGTTCCCTGCAGTAGCTCGGCTCGAGTTTCTGCTTTGCAGTCTTTGGGTCAAGGGATCAGTTCTTGCTGTCTGAAAAACACTTGGGTTTTTCAAATGTGTGGCTTTTTATTTGTAATTCAGTTCAGTTGTTAATGTTGATACTCATCGATGCATAAATTACCCAGATTTAAAGACAAACACATCAATAATGCTGATAATTGTCATCGTTTCCGAGCACGACTGCAGATGGCCAATGAACGAACAATAGTTCACATTGATTAAATATGATATTGTTGGTAATTGTCATTATTCCCGAGCACGACTGCAGACGGCCAATGAACGAACAATAGTTCACATTGATTAAATATGATATTGTTGGTAATTGTCATTATTCCCGAGCACGACTGCAGACGGCCAATGAACGAACAATAGACATTGACTAAATATGCTTAATTTTGACATCATCTGTAAAATTAAAGAAATATTCTGCACTAAAGGACATTGGTCGATACGTTATCGTAATGGGGCGCGTAATTTTTACTGGACGCAGCTGAGGCACTTGTCTTGCTAACTTTTCTACAATGAATTCTTTCGACTAATTTACCATAGTGAGGAACTGTATTTAGTTCTAAACAGTTTATAGATACCGTTTTCGACTACCATAATACGGACATGTGTCTAGTGTGGTAGTCGAAAAGCATGTAAAAAACCTGTATCCAAATATATTTTTTATGAATAAAGAAAGAAAAAAAAAAAAATAAATAAATAAAAAAAATAAAAATAAATACCTTTGGGAGACTTTTAAATTTGTTTTATTATTTACAATTAATTTCAATTCTTTTTAAATTATAGTATCTTAACTTTCATGTTATAGAAGTGCATTTACTTTCGATCGCGTTAGACAGAATGCATCCCACAAATCTCCAGACCTTAATTATTCAGTTGTCTTAAACACTAAAGACGGGTTGTTTCGGAGAATCTGAACAATTCATCAAATTTCATCGTTCATTTTCGGGTTCTGTGAAAGACTTATTCAAGTTCTGTGAACAATCTTCTTCTTTTTGAGCGCTTACTACGGAGCATTAATGTGACTTGTTTTCTGAGACAGCTGTGTCGTTACAATACTCCCCCCTCTTCGTCCCTCACCTCTCCATTAATTGTCATTCAATACCATACCGACTAAAGGGATCGCGTTGAGGTCAAATTATTATTAAGAAAATTATGCAAATTGTTTCTCATTTAGTGAAATTAATGCTTAAGTTGTTGAGGTGATATTACGAGGCAGTATATTCTAATTTTCTTGTGTTTAAGGACAGAATTTTAACAATTCATCAAAGTTAAAATTCAAGTTCTGTTGGGCTGGTTGTTTCACAGTACCTGCTTGGATAAACAGAAATTGAAAAGGACTTTCACAGAACTTGAATATTAACTTTGAACAATTCATCAAATTTCAACGATCATTTCTGGGTACTGTGAAAGTCTTATTCAAGTTCTGTTATTATATTATCGTAGGCTAGTTGCATGACAGAACTGAAATAATAACAGAACTTGAAAAAATCTTTCACAGAACTGGAAAATTAACTTTGAAATATGAAGAATTGTTCAAATTCTCCGAAACAACCCGTCCTTAGGACGTACCTTTAAAATGTTATATAACAGAACCGAACACTTTTCGATTTTTTTCTATCGAGGAAATTTCATATAATTACTTATTCAATTCGGCAAATGTATACAGGGTGTATCGGCACGTACCCGACAAACTTTAACCAGTTATTCCTTAGCACATTTGGAGTAAAAAATGTTATGGGCACTTTGCTGTCCGGGAGCATTTTTTTTTCCATTAAAAACAAAAAAATTAAAAATTTCCACACTACATCACTGTCATTGGCATTGCTTTTCGTGTTCAACAGCTGTTATAAGCAAGTATGTCAAAGAGCGTCTTCGCTCTTTCGCACACACTAAATAATAATAGTTAAAAATGAGACAAATGGTGCCGTGCCATTTCGTTGTGATTGTAAAAGCGCGCCAATATAGGTACACACGTACATTATTCAACGGAATTCGAATAAAATATTTCCAGATGGGTTTTCAAACTTTGACAAAGGATAAAACAGTGGTGACATGTGGTGAAAATATGAATAATACATTTTTTATTAAAAAAAAACGTCACCGGAGAGCAAAGTGCACATAAGATTTTTTACTCTAAATATGCTAAGGAATAGTGGGTTAAAGTTTGTCGGGTACGTGCCGATACACCCTGTATAGATTATCTTAAAAAATAAAATATATTTTAAGAGATTAAAAACGTGTTAAAGGGAAATATGATACAAATCGGTTGAAATTCGGAATGCGGGGTCTTAACGTGTAACGTGTAGCAAACGTTAGTTTATGTGCTTGCACCAAAGAATTTGACGAATAAATGAACGGTTTATAAAATAATCCATAACAATATTTTGCATAATATATACATACTAAACACTATATCCAGGAATTTATACATCAATGGTGGGTGAACAATAGTGTTAAAATAGGATTATATTGCTCTTCTTCAAGTAATTTAGTCATGGTTTGAAATCCCGGTGTCCTACACATCATAAGGAGTGAACAAGGTTCTTATTAATTCTAAAGATAAACATTACTCCAATAAATCGAAAGGTTCGGTTAAACACTTTTCGCAATAATAAAAAAGTTTATTTTATTTAACAAAATGCAAAATAATAATCTACATCTGATAATAAAGGCAAGAAATATTAAAAATAAAAATATATAAAGAAATTTCAACTCACTTCTAATTCCCCAATCCATCATGATCCAATATATTAAAAAAAAAAAAAATTAAAGGCACAATTTTTCGATTTAGTGTTTTAAAAAAAACATACACAAGCAACTATTCTATTTAGGTATTATGGAGTAGCATTGGTCCCTCTGGTAACGATGTGTTAATCATCCAAAAAAATATACTACATGTTTGTATCATTGTTAATTTGAAACACCCAACTTGCATTCTCGAAAAGAAAAACAGAGATTGAAAAAAAATGTTTGTTAAATTTTATTATTTGTTTTGGAATGCGTCATAATTATATATTCCAGTAAAACGTACTTTTAAGCTTATAAATAAATACAACACATAAAGTAGGTCAATCAATACATTAAAAAAAAACATTATTTTTATATAGGTTTTTCGTGTGAAAGTAATTCCATAAAATAACACTACTTTTTACGTTTCTCGACGCGGAACAAGAAATGGATCGAATATCACAGCTTAAATATTTAATATACGCGATAGACCGGCGAGAATCGTTTTTTAAGATGGTGTTCTTGTATTAGCAGGAGGATTTGTCGGTTTATTGTTGTTTAAAAGATCGCTAGAGGTTAGTTTGGTCCATTGAAGGGGTATTATTGTGGTTAGATTGCGCGGAAAATTGATGGAATCTCGTTAACATCGCGACGGCCGCCGCGACGATGCGCTGTCAGACGACGGATACATCCGACATCCGACTGGCCCGTTTGACAAGTACCTAGGCCGCTGTTTAGGGATGCGAAAATGTCGGTCGACTTGTCAATAAATAAATTGTTGAATCAAAAGGAATAGAATTAACTCATTTTTACGTATTTACATGCTGTATTGCAAACAAACTACAACGTGAAAAAACATAAAAGAAAACAACAAAAAATTATGCGAATAAAGTTTTCCACGGTATTTTTGAGGAGCAGACAAACTACGACGTGAAAAAAAACATAAATACAAAACAACAACAAAATTATGTAAATAAGGTTTTTCGCGGTATTTTTGAGGATCTACGCCACGTTAAAAAGTATGCTGAACTCAGTTGAAACATCTCCCTCGGTCCTATAAATTACGCATGTAACAGAAAGAGAGGTTCCAAAGATATTAGAAGAACGAGATATTCTATGTTGGCCGCCGGACCGTAGGCGGAGTACTACCTAATTAGGGTACTTTGAATACTATCGGGACGTGTACGCACAGAAATCTGTTCTATGTATTAGTGCGGATACCTTAGCGTCAGCGAAGGTGTGCAATAGTATTGGTGAACAAAACCGGCGACACTGGGCAAAACAATTCCACACAGTATGAACTGCTCATAGCACATCTCGTTCTTCTAATATCTTTGAGAGGTTCCAATGTTACAACTTACAACTAACATATACCTTAAAGTATCATATACTCGAACTAAAGATTTGTGCAAGTATACTAGACCGGCCTTACAACCACGCGCACTCAAGTATACTTGCACAAGTGTCAGTTCTGACGAACAATATATTAAGGTAGTTGTGCTGTGCATGTGCAATGCCACCAAATTTTATTCTTGGCGTCCATTGGTATACTCCAAGTATAATTGTGCAAATCTCAATTCAAGTATACTTGAAGGTATGGTGGGAATTATAAGAGAATTAACAAAAAACTTCGCAAAATTTTACCACCCAAGTCAATAAGGGAGAGGAGTGGCTTGTTGTTTTCGTTTGCCATCGCTGATACATTGAATAAATAATACCTGTTGAAAAACTAAACACGCGAACGTAAAACTAATAACATCCATTCCACCATATTCAGTAGGTAGCAGGTATTAGGTATGCGTGTAGGTCACCAATAATTACGAAAATTAAAAAAGAAGTGTTTAAATATTCAGGTAATTCGTAGATAAGACCCATGGGAATAATATTACAGCAAAAAGTTTGAGTAGGCAAATGCTCGATTCTACTGCGAAACTGAAATAAACCAAATTTTGGTCAATAATTCCGACACCTGTGGAGTCACCAAATCAAACAATTTCCTTCCTTTGGTACAAAAGACCGGTTTCAAAAAAAGAAAACGAACCATTGTGGAAGACAAGTTATTAAGGCGATGCACTAGGTCGTGTAATATTTTAAATTGAGCCGCTATCAATAACAACCCTTACGTAGATTGCGATAAGGTTTAAATTACCGCTTAACACCATCCGCCTGTTTTGATTTATGCAAGAAAAAAACATGGCCAAAAAATGCCTTTTATTTTATTTTGTGGATGTTCAGGCAAAAATATTATTTTTTTTCGATCATTTTATAAATAACTTAATTTGCCACATTATACAATAAAATCATAACCGAAAAAGGGTTCGTAAGTAGGAGATTTTGAACCTTACAGCAGTTTTCATAGGCCTTATACATTATTTTTTTCTGGGCTTATAAAAAACTTATCTAAAAAATACTCGATTATTTCAAAGGCCAGGATGTATTCTACTCGCAGTATTTAATTAAAGCATCTGAAACATTTGTAGGCGACCAAATTTTCAAACCAAAAACACATGGTTTTGCATTACTATGTATGGCATCGCCTTGATAAGGTGGATTGTTTCCAATTAACAATTTGAATCAATTTTTAAATTATGTACACATTAATCCCTTGTTAAGCAACTTGCTGATCGTCTACTAAGAAAAATGTTACTAAATGAAGGACCGAAGTTTTTACGATCTGTTCCTGTGGTTACAAGAATTTCACATTGAATAGGTTATACAGATCTGTAGTTGTTTTTTATCCTACAAACACCATCGATATACATATGATATATCTACATACATTATCTGAAGACGGCCTTCGTAGAGTAGTAGTCTACGTATCTGACTTAGCCGGAAGGTTTTGTGTGCGAATTCCACCGCCACGCAAAAACCAATGTATTAAAAACCTTTACCATTCGCGACTTGTAAATGATCTATTTGCAAATCTTCGAAAATACGTAATCGCGTATTTATTATTGTCAAAGAGTATGGTGATTATAAAGGATCAAGAATGATGAATCTTAAAAATAACTTTATAGTGGAACTGTTGTAAGAGAGTCTGTTCAATAATCAAGCGTGTATTTAAAAAAAAAAATTCGAAGATGCTCCCGAATCTCATACATTTGCAAATAGAAAATTTATAAATCGCGAACGTGTAAAACGCTTAGGTATAAGGTTTTTAATTTACATACAATGTGACAAAATGACAAATAAAACAGAGGAGTGCCGGAAATAACGCTAATTCGATCTCTGTTCCACAACTCCAAAAGGGGAATTCAATTACACAAGACAAATAATACCGTACAACAGACGACACGCATTTTTTTAAATGTTCAAATACCTACCTTAAATAAGCCAAAACGATCTACGGAGTTAAGCCCCCGCATTCCCAACAAGTTTCTCCTTAACTCTTTAAGTTTTAAGTTTAAAAAAAAATGTTATTTTTGAAGATAAAGATTTGCGCACTTGAAGTGAAATGACACTAAACTGCGCTGTATAAATGCCATGTTATTATTATTATAATATCTATACATTTGTTATGTTATTTGAAATTCCATCGATAGAAAAAAATCGCAAAGTATGCTCCAAAATTATAAGAAACACATTTGGTTCTGTTATTTAACATTTCCGAAAATTATTAAAAACACGTTTTGTTTTGTTATTTAATGTGGTACAGGCATAAAAAAATCACGGTGTATCTTTAAATGCAACTAGAGCATTTGTTGAGAGATTTTTGCTCTATTTCAAATGAGTCGTGTTTTATTAAAAATATTTTCTCAATTTTCGCTTAATTATTATCGTTTTTTAGTATTTGCGCGCTCCCTCTAACATTCGTATTTACATATCTATATTTCAAACCATCTTTGAACGCTTGCTACGGGGCCTTAAAGGAATACCGTTATTACTGTGTTGCCGCCTCTCTCTTTCTTACAAATGTAATAGAATACAAAGTTACAACGTAGCTCTCAGCGGTAAGACAACGCAAAAGGTGAACTCGTGACATATAATGCTACGTATACATCCGCGAGCCGAACTGCCGGACTGAACCTCAACTTATTGGAAAGAAACGAAATGGCGCGAAACGCCGCTTGCAGTAGATTCCAAAAGGAACGAATCAACTGCAAGCGGCTCGCGGGTGTATACGTAGCATAAAACGCAGTGGGTGGAATACATTTGTGTGGGGCTTTATCTATTCCGCTTATAAATATCAATATTCAACGCTTCTGTCTATAGGTACTGTTTGAACAGCTTGTTTCTGTAAAAATAAACTCGCAAAGAATGAAGTATCATTATTTATCGACTGAAATGATTGACGGATGACAGTAGAATCGATCAGTATGTGTCCTTCACCTATTTTACGACAATGGGCAATAGTATCGAACGTTTTTGGAAGAATTCGTTTAAGGTCATGGGAGACTAGCTACATTTGTGTGGCGTGTATTCGAGTATGCAACGGGGCCGGCACTTAGTATTCCCCTGGCGTTTCTTGTACTGCGTGTACTCGACAGGGAAGCCGCAAGGGGTCCTATGGTCCTATCAAATAAAATATAATTTTTTAATGTATATGAATGCTATTTTCATAGCACTTATGTGAAATGGCGTTGTTAAATGAGATAAAAGTAAATTTAGACATTTTGAATAAAAGATAATACGTTATGTCGTAGTGGTCGAGGGTAAGGCTCCCGACTAGCAATTTGAGGACCGCGGGTTCAAATCCCTGCGTGTGAAAATAAATTTTATTTGATGAATGTGTTATTTCACGATTATCAATTAAAAATAATATACAGGGTGTATCGGCACGTACCCGACAAACTTTACCCAGCTATTCCTTAGCACATTTGGAGTAAAAAATGTTATGGGCACTTTGCTGTCCGGTAACATTTTTTTTAAATAAAAAAATACTATTCATATTTTCACCACATGTCACCACTGTTTTCCTTTGTCAAAGTTTGAAAACCCATCTATTCTGGCAATATTTTATTCGAGTTTCGTTGAATAATGTACGTACGTACCTACATTGGCGCGCTTCTACAATCACAACGAAATGGCATGGCACCATTCGTCTCATTTTTGACTATTATTATTTAGTGTGTTGGAAAGAGCAAAGACGCTTTTTGACACACTTGCTAATAACAGCTGTTGAACACGAGAAACAATGCCAATGACAGTGACGGAGTGTTTTTTTTAAATTGAAAAAAAATGTTACCGGACAGCGAAGTGCCCATAACACGTTTCAGACTGGAAGATACTCTCAGTATCGCCCTGGTGTTGGAAATAGCTTTAGCCGTGTTTGGTGACCAGATCTGAATAATAATAATCCTCCCCACTACCTTCAGCTCGACAACATACCCCAACTGGGGATGCGATAGTCTCACTGGCTTCAGACGGCTGGGAGCAATTGGGACTCTTGTACAGTATTCATATTATAAAAAACATCAATATTGTATCATTATCATTGGTCAGAAGTCCACTGGAGTATGCTTCCACAATATGGAATCCTCAACATAAGGTATACCTAGATTTAGTAGAAAGTATACAGAATAAATTTTCGAAACATTTACTCAAGAAATACAACAAAACTACAAATAATATGTTAACTTTACAAAAAAGACGCACATTGTCAGACCTGTTGTTTCTACATAATCTGCTAAATAATAAAATAGATAGTCCCGAATTGCTACCCGTCATTGGTTTAAATGTTCCAACGAGGCGTACCAGGCACACTACACTATTTCACATTGAAGCCAACAATATCAATGCAGCAAACAACTCGGTAATTACTCGAACAATCACAACATACACCCATTACGAAAAATTACTACATTTAGACATCTTTCATGATTCCTTTCTAACATACAAAACTAACTTATTAAATTTCTTAGCATGACATATTTCAAAAATAATTTCACATCATTTTTCAAAACTCCTATGTATTAACAGTCAATTACAATTCGTGAGCTTATTATAATTCTTGTTTTCAATTCATTTATGATTATCTATCCACACACTTCCTTCCTTTTATAAAAATCTCAGGCGAAATTACGTAATGATATTTTATGGACATACGTAATAGGTACTACAACTATGTAATAACTAAAAATATCTAACTGTATCTTATTGTACTGTGTATGTCTTAACAAATAAATAAATAAATTACATTATTTTATTTATGAAAGCTCACATGTGGAAATGTTTAATTGAGACAATTGTGTTTTAATTAATTATTTTTAGAATATTATTCGAATTATTTATATTTTTACTAGACAGATAAATCGAGGGCTGGCCTGCGGCCCTTTCGATCGGCCTAGCACACATTACACATACGGACGCAGCGCCCCTGGTACGTAGTAAGTACTGGGTACTGGGTGTACCGTGTACCAGCCGACTGAGCCGACGCGACGCGCTGACACGCTCGGCTGGAATACACATATATCCGCAGTATCTGTACTCTGTCTCTGTACCGTGCCGCTCCACTCCCTCGCAATTCAACCTCAACCGCCATTGGCTTCCGGCGAGTCGGAGGTCAAGAGGCAACATTACATTGTACTTGCTTGCGAACGCAGTCATTCCCAAGACAATGAAGCCATCGTCCTGCTGCCGAGAGCTCCGTTGCAATTTTATTTTGTATCGCATGCCTAATTTATAAGAAAAACGAGACAGAGCTGCCTATTTTTAAATACTTCTATAGGGTTTTCCAATAAGAGGTGTTATTTTGAATAGCCCGCTATTTCGGTAGATGTTACTTTCGAAGCTGTCATTTTTTGACATTTGACAAGTAGAAAATGGAACGATACACGCTTCAACAACGCATTTAAATTATTAAAATTCACTTGAGTGAATCAAATGCAAATCATCTTGAGTGATGAGGCCCATTTCCACCTCGGTGGCTTCGTCAACAAGCAAAATTGTCGCATCTGGGGCTCGGAAAACCCAAGAGTTACTGTTGAAAAGCCTCTCTATCCTCAACGTGTGACTGTTTGGTGCGGTTTATGGTCTGGTGGAGTCATTGGACCTTACTTTTTCGAAAATGAGGATGGAGCAACAGTTACGGTGAATGGATTGGGCTATCGAGAGATGATTAATGATTTTTTATGGCCGGAATTGGATGGTATTGATCTGGACAACGTTTACTTTCAACAAGACGGCGCTACGTGCCACACAAGCAACAAAACCATTGATCTTTTACGATTGAATATTAAAATAACACCTCTTATTGGAAAACCCTGTATTTGAATTTCGATTTTGTTTTCTCGATTGATTGATTGAATGAATGAAGTCGAATCTTGGAAGTGAAAATTAACCCACTTCCCGACATCCGATCGAGCTGAAATTCGACAGATAGACTCGCTGTCTTCTCTTTTAGCGGCACTCATCACAAAAACACGCAAGAACACACGCATTTTTCTGATATGGGATGGGAATATATATTTTTTAAATTACAGAAGTTAATATACGAAATAAATGTCGGTACTATCCAATTAGGATTCGGCTTAGGTATTAACGGTAGGACTCCAGTCCCAAGGGAGAAAGGTTCAATCCTAAGTCAAAAAAACACATATTTTTTTCATTGAAATTGGCTACTAGCCGGCCTAAGTTATTGCGCAACTAGATCAAAAATAGATCAGTATCAGCACTTCGAGCAGTAACTAAAATTAACATTTATCACGTAAAATATCAACCATCGAACCCACCTTGAATTTTAAATTCTCAAATTCTCAAGAAATACTAGACAAAATACAACATTCTTTTGCGACACATATAAAACCAACTATCAGTCAAACTCACTTACCAATAGGATGCATGATTTGGGCAACAAGTTTGGTGGTATTATAGATATATTCCATGATTCCCTTTATAATCTTAAATTCAAATTAAACCAACACTTTGTGGAATCATACAAATTATTGTAATAGATTTAACGATTAGATATGTTATTGTAATGTTTTATATTATATTTTGTTCTTTGTTATTGTTAAATATTATGTTGTTTAAAATGTTTCTTTACGCCATATTCTTCAAAAACTACTTGTATATTTTTTTAAAATTCTTCACTTTTATAACTCTTAGTATAAATTCTAACTCGATAACTTATGTAAAACTTATTTATAATCTATGTAAAAGCCCCTATGGGCGTATAACAACAACAATAAACAATAAACAATAACTCCTTGGCTATTTGCATATAGATTTGATTAAATGAACCCCTTACCAGCAGTACGGTGCGATATGAAGCACTACTATTACTAGACCACGTGGCCGCCGTCTATATCGGAGGTGTCACGGCAGGTGTGTCGAGTGTCGATAGGGTGGGAATGCGTGACGGAGCAACTGGTACCCAACCCTTATCGGGCAGACAGGTGTTATGCAAAGGTTAACGTTTCTTATCGTCCATGCCCCGAGTATTGGGAAACCCGATCACCTGTATAGTTCACTATTGGTAAAATAGCTTGTTTTCATGATTATCTTTATCCTTGTCTGTTATACTGACTACCCGAAGCGACTACGACGCGAGACGCGCTCACCTCATTTTTTTATTGTGAATACCACAAAAAAGTTCCAACTTTCTGGAGCCAGTGAGACTACGGCATCCCCAACTAGGGTTGTTGTGAGGCTGAAGGGATTGGCGAAAGGAGGGAGATCGGAAAGAGGAAGGTTGGGAAGTACTTGGCTATTCAGATTTGGCCACCAACAAGTGCTAAAGCCATTACAAGGAACGTTTTGCCCGAATCAAAGGATGAGAAGCGAACTATTACAGTGGAAATTTGTGTGAATAGGTGACTGATATGGCCTACCGCAAAATGGGCTACTGGGCTAAAACATCCAACTAAGCGATACCAGAGTGAAGGGGTATCACTCGCGCTCTCGAAGAGAGTTTTGGGCAAGCAAAATCGCGCACATGTGAATTTGGGGCAGAATCGTCCTACTTTTCGTGCATATTCATAAATGCGTTGATTCTTTCCCATGCTTTTAGAAGCGGTGGAAAAGTTGATGGGAAAAATACGTTGCTTGTCCGGTCAACCATTCAGAAGTCAGGGCTCAGCCTCTCCACTGACCGACCGAAACGCCTAGAAAGTCGGCGGATGGCGCTATGTAGTTACTTTCAGATAAATAATAACAGCAAAAACTGCCACACCGGATATTCTAGTTTCTCCGAGGCGTCTCCGTGACTAGAATTACCGGTATTTTGCTTTTCGCCTAGTTCTAAACTAGAAATTCTTCGCATCCCTAAGCCGCGATTTGTCTAGTTTTTCATGTCTAAAAAAATGCGCCTATTCTAAATAATACGCGATGTTTTTTCGAAACTCCTACCTAGAGGCGCCACTTTCAATGCGACAAAAAGGGGACAGATAGAGGAAGACAAATGGTTTTTGATTTAATTTTTAAGTGGTCGGTCGAATGGTTGGGCCATTATTTCTCCGGATGTCTAAAGCTTTACACTTGTGATAAGTAGTGTAAAAACTGGGCACCATTAGAGAGAGAAGCAGACAGATATTCAGCGAGCTCTTTGGTTTTTGTGGCATAGGACCTCATAATACCAAAGATGAAAGGTTTCTCATGAGAAAACCTTCGAAAGAAAATTCTTAAAAAATAGCACAACGTAAATGAGCCACTTCCATGATGATTTTTATCTTCAGTCCAAAAAAGGCATTCATTTTTTTTTTAAATTTTTAATCGTATTTTCAAAACCGCACCAAATGATTTTTTTTATAAACTACTAAAGCTAACTGATAAGCCATCACGCCATTCATTCATACATTGTCTCATTTAGACTCTTGATATGGTCTGACTCAAGCATCAGGTACACTTTATTGTGCCATGTCATCCTCTACCATTAAAATTTGAGTCATATATTCTTAATCTATACCATAATATATGTAACCATCTTAATCTCACTCATATACAGTTATCAGCCTTACATTCTTTGCAGATCTCCACATTTCTCAGACAATCACAGACGGTTTTATCACACATACGCCTCAGGGATCTCATTTCTACAGCATTCAGCGATATAATAGCGATAAGTAAGCGGTAAGTAGCGGTAAGTGGTGTCGAAGGGTTCACACCTACAGGAGAGATTGCAATCATACATCGATTATACAAAGGTAGGTTGAAATTGTCATCTGAACATTTGCAATCTCAGAGATTTTTGACGATTACAGTTCTGTGAACCTCTCGTTTGGTCTAGACCATGTGCGCACTTTTTCCTGCCGCTGCTGCTGCTACTACTATGAGAAAATATGTAACTGAAACGGACTTACTTTTTTTTAAGATTGTAGAAATAATAGAAAAATTTAACATTAGTGCAAACTAAAATCATCAATTTCTATGTCAGTTTTAAAATAACAAATCTAAATTTCAAAAGATGAAGCAGGGTTGCAATATTTGAAAAAAATCAGTGTGGATTTTTATCACAAAAGTTTTTTTATACACATGTGTAGTGACGTCACATGCGAAATGCTAAAAACGCAGATTAATTTATTGGTGTTTTTTTTAAATAAGATGTAGATTTTAAAAATTTTGCAATTCCGTATTTACTGAAAAAAAAAAATCTTTCAAAGCCAAATTAAAATGCATTCAAGTGGTTCATACTATCTCACTCTTTATTTTACATTAATTTCACAAACCTGTCCTTTCAGAAAATTGATATTTCACAAAAGGTCCTGAAGAAAATAATTTCCCTCAAGGGTCTATGTCATCTTTGGGGATGATAATTGAAGGGTCTGGGAAGAAAAAGATATGAGGGGTGGGTAGGAATCTATCTATGTATTACAGTGTTCACCTACATATCACCTTGTTTGTGGCTCGGGGCCAGCCCTGCCCACAGACAAAATATATAAAAAACTTAAATCAGCCGTGGGAATGTTGCGGTTTTCCTTTGTTTTCCCTGAACTGAAAAATATTTTTTAAAGCATCCAGACCCCCTAGAAATTACTTGCTGACCCCTGCTATTCAAAATGCGCGCTTAAAAAAGCATCTCATGTAGGTACATGGCATTCAAAATTAAATTACATATTCAAGAACTTCCACGAATTTTACCAACAGCTGATTTTAAATACATATTTACTCATTCCACGTTTACGCTAAATGTGTATTTTGTAGTGACAACGTTACTGATAAGACAACATCAGTCCGATTTCACAAATTCTGTGTTCAATTTTTTAAATGACTCGACTGATAAAAAAGATATTTTTGTCAGTTGGCTATGTGCACATAGTATCAAAGGCAATATTGTACAGGATTATTTATTGATAAGTAATCTTGAGTAATTATCTGATGATTTTGTATGAAATGATGGATGATTAAAATCAGACGGTAAAATGAAACATCTTCGAAACTACCACTTCAATCCAAATATAAATGAATAGACTTGGAGATGTGTACATGTAAATCAGTCAATTAACACATTTTTGGCAGGTATTTTTTGCGCTGGCGCTACGCTGTTTTCGTGCATATCTACGCTATATCTTCTAAAATAATTAAAACATTAAGAATGGGTGCGGAACAGAGATAGAGATTAGAATCAGGTTTCACAGTCATAAAAACCCTCATTCTAGGAATTGAATTATTACAATAACAAATAATATACTATCCTTTTGTTGTAATACCGATGTAAACGAAAGGCGCGAAAATAAATATAAAAAGAAAACTTGCATTACTATTCGATAATTATGTACATATAGTTGGAACCTTTACAATGAGATTGGTATATAATATTCATATAAATACAGGGTGGCGCAGATGGATCGGGTGGTTTTAAAATACTTGTCAAACTGTCAATTTTAAAGGTATTGGATTGAAATAAAGTGCAAAACGTGTAGTTACAATGGAAATTTATTAAAAAAAATGTAAACTTAGATTTTAAAATTACATCCATCAAATGCCCTCCTTCTCGAGCGACGCATTCTTGGAGTCGGTCCTTGACGTTCCGCATTGCCCGCTCAAGCACATCACCAGGAATTAATGTGATTTCGTTGTGAATTGCTGCCTTCAACTCCTGGAGTTGAAGGCAGCAATTGAAGCAAATTGAAGCAAGAGGCAGGAAATGAAGGCAGCAATTCACAACGAAATCACATTAATTCCTGGTGATGTGCTTGAGCGGGCAATGCGGAACGTTAAGGACCGACTTCAAGAATGCGTCGCTTGAGAAGGAGGGCATTTGATGGATGCAATTTTTAAAAATTACCTTTACTATTTTTTTTTAATAAATTTCCATTGTAACTACACGTTTTGCATTTTATTTCAATCCAATACCTTTAAAATTGACAGTTTGACAAGTATTTTAAAACCACCCGATCCATCTGCGCCACCCTGTACATTAGGGTGTATCGATTTTTAACTTTTTTTTTGTTTTCAAATTCCAAGTTGAGAAAAAGTTGCTACTAGGTACCACAACTTACCACAAAAAGTTTTGGATTTTTAAAAAAATGTTTAGGTCTCCCGCACAAGGCTTAAAGTTTTAATTTTTTTCAAAAAATATAAAAAAAAAATAAAATCGTAATTTTTGTGTTCTGAACTCATTTTATGCCTTTTGTAAGAAAATTAAAATTAATTCCGGTGGTTTAAACTTAAAAAAAAACATGGTTCATATATGTACACAAAATTAAAAAATTTCATCAAAATTAACAAACTTTAGGGCTTGTGCGGGAGACCTAAAATCCATTTTTTATAAACAAAAATCGTTTCTTACTTATTTTTACGCCCTAATATTACTGTTTTTTAACTTGGAATAAACACAAAAGTTACGATTTTATTTTTAAAAAATTGGATATTTTTTGAAAAAAATTAAAACTTTAGGCCTTGTTCGGGAGACCTAAACATTTTTTTAAAAATCCAAAACTTTTTGTGGTAAGTTGTGGTACCTAGTAGCAACTTTTTCTCAACTTGGAATTTGAAAACAAAAAAAAAGTTAAAAATCGATACACCCTACTGTACATTGAATAACTGATTTTTCTGACATTGAAATAAGGCCGGCGCAAAAGGTAGAACTACCCTTCCCAGCGTTAAGCATCAATCGACCGAATGGGTAGAACTACCTTTCCCGGCTGAAATGTGTTAACACTGGATTCAATTAATGGTAACTGCACATTTCTAAGTACATTGCTGTAAACATAGTAAAAAAAATATATAATTAACACGTTGAACGCCACTGTGGAAATGAATAAAAATTACCATTTTAAATTTGAAAAAAAATACTCAGATGGCATCGGCGACCATCAAAACGTATTCCTTTTTTTTTTGACCAAAATTTTCCATGAAAATCAAGAAAATTAACTGTGGTCACCGGTGACCGTCATGGCGCTATGGGAAAAAATGACTATTTTCATTATGAGGTCACCAGTGACCTACATGGAGTTCAACGTGTTAATATTAAAGCAGAAAATTAATTTTTGTGTTTTCTGAAGCAGGTAAAACTCTCATACGGTGAGCTCTAGGGTCATGAAATTTAAAAGCTTTTCCACACATTTTAACGATCTCCTCAAACATTAATTTATGTACTCAATACGTCTGTCTCGACACAGGTTTATCCTAGTGAGACAGACATCGAAAAAAAAAACCTGTAAAAAAACTTTATATTGTTAATAAAAAATAAAATTAAAAATTTGATATTTGCGGAGATACCAGCATACAAGAAACAACTCTGGCGACTTGAAATTTATCTTGAGAATTCTTTTGACCGATATCAAACATATTTCACAATAAATCTCAACACGTCTACTTCAGCAATCAATTAAAATTTTCCCAGATAAATAATAATTTACTGTTTCATTTTTAAATTAAATCTGGTGTACCTCACCGAGCCCATCGACCAGTCACTCACATTTATAAGATGTGATATACTATTTTTCACTAGCTGACGTGTACCCGGTATTGCTGGGTGTTATCCTTAGGAGATAGGCACATGCCGTCACAGACTTTTCTGTAGGCCTTTTTAAGGTATACAATTTCGTAGTACATTATTTTGATGTACCTCATAAGGTTTAGACAACGTTAGCAATGTAAGCGCCCGAAAATATTTTTTTAGGACATGATCACAAATCATAGACATTTTTCTACTTTCTACAAATATACAAGGCGTATCCAGAAATTAAGTCTACTGAAGCTCTCACGACTGAATGAATTTTATTTTCGACTTACGTGTAGCCTGACTCTTCCCCTCCGCAACGAGACCGGTTCAAGGTCAATACGTTGAGAAGTGTCGACGCGACAACACGTTTCGTGAAAAATGTCAATCCAATCTCCCGCCAAATGCGAAATACGCGGCGTCATCCGTTATCTCGTTTGCAAGGGAAAACCTCCGTTTGAGGTTTATAATGAGGTGAAAACTGCATATGGTGATAAAGCTATGAATC
The DNA here is from genome assembly GCF_061612785.1 of Hesperophylax consimilis. Classification (NCBI taxonomy): domain Eukaryota; kingdom Metazoa; phylum Arthropoda; class Insecta; order Trichoptera; family Limnephilidae; genus Hesperophylax; species Hesperophylax consimilis. Next base: position 40,497,256 of record NC_142836.1, on the reverse strand, counting down.
GTACGAGTGTGTACAAGTGGTATCGCGAGTTTAAAAACAGTTCTCACCTCTTCACCCTCCGCCAAAAAGTTCAAAACCACAATTTCAGCCAAGAAAATCATGGCATCCGTGTTTTGGGACTGTCAAGGCATAATTTTGTTATATCTGCCTCAAGGGGAGACCATCAACTCTGCAAGATACTGTGAGACCCTAAAATAATTGCGGAAGGCGATTCAAAACAAGAGGAGAGGCATGCTGACAAAGGGAGTCAGCCTGCTGCACGACAATGCCAGACCACACACGGCCAATGCCACGAAGGAACTGCTTGCCTCGTTTAAATGGGATGTCCTGAACCACCCCGCGCATTCCCCTAACCTAGCCACCTTCAGATTATTATCTCTTTACCTCCCTGAAGCTGTACATGGGTGGAAAAAGGTTTTCAACCGACGAGGAGGTAAAGGAGGAGGAGGAGAAGTGGAGGAAGGGGTTGGCAGGAAACTACTTCGAGGAAGGCATCAAAAAGTTGATCCCACGCTTCACCACCTGCATTGAGAGGAATGGCGACTATGTCGAAAAATAGCTTACATATGTACTACGGTAACCATGTAATTTTTTTGTTTCAATAAAAAAATTTGTAACCTACAAAAATTCAGTACACTTACTTTCTGGATACGCCTCGTATTACGCATGAATTATATATATATACAAACCTTCCGGAAAAAATTCTCTAAATGATAGTGAAAACCCTATCTAAATCCGTTGCATAGTTTAGAAGAACTAAGCGAACAAACAGACAGATGCGGATAGCGACTTTATTTTATACTATTTAGAGACGTATTTGAACTGTTGAATAAGAAAAGAAAAAATCGTAAAATTGGACAACCAGGAGTAACAACAAGTACAATAGTAATTTATAAAAAGTGATGTTGACTTACCTCTATGTGGGTGGGTCATGACTATGGCTAGCGGACACTCATCATCATCCAGAACGTATTCGGAATTATCATGGCCATCAACCTAAACAAATAAAAATATGTTAGTAATCAATAAACAATCTTTTTTATGAATTCCATTCAATCAAACATCGCTCGGCAGCGGGATTATAATTTGTTAAAGAAAGACAATCATTCCGTATTTACAAATAATTTGACAATACTTGAATTCCTCTTTTTTTTACATTGGGTCGAGAGAGAGTCCGGCTAGAGAGGTCATAAACCAATCTCTCCCGATCTGACCCGCCACGCAGTAGGTGGGCAAACGCATCTGCTGCCAAGACCTAGACAAACCTCACCCCATGATCCCAGGCACCCCTGCTAAGTCACCGAAAGAAGCTAACCACTTGGCGTGACCTATGGCGGGGGTGTTAGTTATCCGATATATGTTTCCCGGGGCGGTGGTAGACATAATTGCCTCCCAAACTAAAAATCTTTAATATAAATACCAAATTAAAATCTTGTAAAATGTTGCTTATGCAATGATGAAGAACTAAGGCCCTTCTTCCTCAGGGATACGCAAATACCTGATACCCATGCTGTCTACTCACATCGCTATCAACTTGTCGCATACAGTCCCTAAAAAGCGCTACCGAAATCACGAGACCCGCGTTGCTACCGTATTGATGAATTCTCAAAATGTCAAAACTAGAATGCCTTCATAATCTCAATCACAACTGAACACTTGCTGTAGCTGTCATTTTTAGGTGGCCGGAAAAATCATCAAAATGATAATTCATCACATCTTTAAAAAGTTACATAAAGTCATGGAAAGTGATGAAATAAAAACTTTTATTAACTGGGTTAAGTAGGTTAGGTTAGGTTTAAATATTTTTTTTCATCGTTCTAATGACTTTATATCACTTTTAAAAGGTGTGTTGAATTGTCGATGTGTTGATTTATCATGGAACCCATTTTTATATCCTGTCGTTCTTTGATGACTCTTTTGCTCCTATCATTGCTCTGTAGACGCAAGTGACGCCATGTTTAAAGTCTCGACAGCGTGAGTTAAAACTACCTTGCCCGGCGGGTCGTGGGAAACTAGAGCAGCCGATGAGCCGATTGGAACTGGACGCTTTTGACCACTTTACAAACAAACTGACCAACTAAGCTATTTATATATCCAGCGTTTGCAGTGGGCAATCTAATTTCTTCAGGATGCTAAATCAATTTCACGTGATTCAAAATATATATTGCTCTTCAATACAATTTAAATTTTTATCAAAAGTAATATTATAATGACACGAACCTACTGTGACAATGTTCCAAGTAAAATTCGACAGTATTTTTTGAGGTATCTTGTGGTTCTTAACTTTCGAGTGCTGGTATCTAATCTAAATTGATAAAAAAAAAAAACTTTACGAATAAACTCATTTCCTACTTTCTCTTCAGAACTAATTACATAGACATATGAATATTAGTAGACCTGCCCTAAGTGATTAAAAGCGTATTATCCCCACTCCCCATACCGGTTCCATTGAGCCGGCTGGGCTCGCGTACGGCCTCAAGTGATATTTGAAAACGTGACGTCATCATTCTTGTGCGAACTATGGTCGAGGCATCATCGGTTCATTTTACGAAATAACACGGCAAAATGTTTACTTGTACTATGAAAACTGGTAAAAATAGATGCGAAAAAAGAGAATAAACCTAATTGTCGTATTACATTCCATATATAAGCATTATTTTATTTTATTTTAAGCATATTCACATCGTATAATATGAATCAGTTGTTACTATCACATCGAGTAACGTCTGGACGCGAAACACAAAGCTGGTTGGTTGCTGGGAAGTAAATTATGAACATTTATAAAAGTGTCTTAACTAAATACTCTGAACTAACTACGACTCTGAATATAGAAGCTGCCTTACTTTGCCGAATTTGGACTTCGCAAATTTGTTCATAACGTGGCGAGTAATTTGCGCTCCCATGTAAAAATGTCTATTCATTCAAAGCAGATTTTACTTTTAAGAAGTAAATGGTGATATTATAATGCAAGATGCCTATTTACTGTCAGATTGATTTATTGACGAATCACAGTCATCTTCACTCCCTTCGTTCTTCAACAGTTGATTTTACCCCTCGCCTTTATCTTCTCGTCTATTAATTCCTATGTCTGTGACTAATTATCAGTTTGAAAACACATTATAGTCGACGTTTGTCTTGTTCTTTTTCACACATCTTGCATGAAAACGAAAAAGGCAGATACTAGAACAATGCGTCACGTACGATCTCGATAATTAGAAACCGATGAGATTCATAAAAATTTATCTACAATCTTCAGGTATTTTTTTGTGAATACACGCATGATTCCTCACTGCTCTGAGCCAGTGGGACTATGGCAACCCCAATTGGGGTGTTGCGAGGCTGAATGAAGTGGAAAGGGATGGAGATCAGAAGATGAAGGTTGGGAAGTACCTGTCTATTAAGATCTTGTCACCAAACACGGAAAATTCGTCGTATAATACAGTCTTTATTGTAGCAGTCCGTCCACCAGCGAACGTTGAAAAAGATGCACAAAAAATATGACAACGGCTTTTCATAGAGAAGTCAATTTGAAAGCTATCAGAGAGGCTACACTAATAAAATAAAAGGTATCTTCTAGACTGATATTAGCGCAAGCGATTTTGACCTTATCCTTCATACAGTTTCTTTATAGATAAGGGTTAAAATGGCACTTAAAAAAATTAAACCAAGCAAAAATATTTCTTAGACGCCGGCGTCCGAGTCACAGTTGAGAGGTTAAAGCCCTTTCTACCTCTCTGGTATGAGTCTGTGACATTGTTACATTTACCTAAAATGCATAATTGAATGCATTTTGTAGTAATGCAATAATGTGCAGTATTCACAATTTTTTTTTAAACATAGGATGGTTGAGTGCCTCTCACTTCCTCCTTACATTGGAAATGTGATGAAAATATAGAATAAAAAATAACACTAGAAGTGCCTTCCAAACAAATTTGAATGCAAACAAATGTTCCATTTAGCCCAATAGCCCGTCTCTCTTACTCGCCTGGCATCTTGATCTCCATCTCATTTAAATTTCGTAAACAATGTTTTGTATTGGAAATCTAAGTCTTGATTTTGCAAATATTTAGATCACGAAACACGCCCACAAGGCACCTCTTGTGTTATTCTTTATTCTATGGATGAGAAAGTTAAACTAGAATGCAATAAAAATATAATATGATAGATATTTACTTGAACTAAGCAATATGTTTGAGGGTCTACTTTTCCGAGTCCGTATTTGTCCATCATTTCTTTGACCACTCCGGCAGCACAGTCATTGATGGACAGCAGAAGTGTTTTGTAAGGCACATCGGAGCAAAGGGACTCTCCATATATCTTCAGAGTGCCACCTGACAAAATAAAATATTACATTCATTAATTATTTCATAATTATTAGACATAATCTGTCTTACTTGTTAAATTCTTACGCTATGGTTCAGCGTTGGTATAATTAAAGTTGACCTAAACAATAGAGGTGTGTGTATATATGAGTACTGTGTTTGACTCAAATCTGGATGGGATACCTGCAGCATTTAGCATTACTTATCGGTAGTGTATAACCGTTATGCTACTGGTATAAAATGTTTAAAGTTAAAGGATTAAATTAATTTCTTTTATTTGGATGATAAGCAGCATATTGGAGTTTACAAAGCTATATTATGGTTCAATGAAGTTAGACTATAAAAAAAGGGCCGAGTTATAATCACATCGGTTTCCCACTTAGGCTTTGTGAGTCCAATTCCTCGGCTGGCTAAGTTCTCCATCACGACACAAGCAACATTTCTGCTTGGTGTATAAGAAACATATTTAAACTAAGACAAATAAAAAGATATTATGCACTTCGTCAATCTATCATAGAATACGGTATAATTGCTTGGGTCATATGTAAAGTACACAGAAAATTTATTTAAAAAACATGGAATGACCAAATATTCAATTTGTTTGACGTATTAATCCAAATATACATAAAAACACTACTAAGCACATTTTCGACCAAAAAACTAAATTTCAACAAACACACACTAACATTAATAAACCAGGTAGACAAGCATACATACAAAACATAAAAACTCAGTTTGCTAACAATACTGGTAATGCATCAATTAAAAAAAAAATTCAAATTAAATCGACCCAGCAGCGTGAGACCTGGTTTCAATTATGCGATAAGTAGATAACATAAATCAATAAAATAACATATTGCGTCACCTTGTAGGTCAGGACATTAATATAATATATTATGTATCATTAAATAAATTAATTTTAATTGATAGATAAATAATTATTATTACCAGTATCGGGACCGCCATCTTTGGATCGGAATTGTTGTAGTTTCCTTTCCAATTTTTGTTGACGTCTTCTTCTCATTACAGCTTCAGGATTGGATATGGATCTAGTGAAAGATGTTTCAGGTAATTCTGAAAATAAAAATATAAAAGTTTTATAATTTTTCCTAATGTACAATAATTAAGAATTGGCAGGTAAAAACTCGATACGTAGAACATGAATCTACAATAAAATTTTGTAAAAACTTATTGTAGATTATTGTAAAAAATTATAGATGGCAGCACTTCAGAATGTAGCTAGCACAGAGCGATTGTGGATGGCAGACATTTATATATTATATAATTTGAATAAAAGAATGTAGTTACCGGTATAAAGCTTTTCTGCGACAGGATAGTTCTCGTCCTTCGTCATGTCTGATTTCATTCTTGATAATTTTTCTTTTTTCTTTAGTTCTTTTTTCTCTCGTTTAGATAATTTTCTCTTAAAATTAGAGTTGGCATCCACATTACTAACTACGGAAGACTGAAATAAAAGAGTATGAATTAGGTAAGTTTTTAGATTTTCACGGCCAAAAGCATTTTTGTTGTTTGTTTTTGGGGTGTTATGCCGTGTTACGCTAACTCCTTCTTTAGCCGAAGTTTCGGACAGCGTTGCAGTGTCCATCATCACATATCTTCGGATCTACCGGATCTGCCCTGATAATGGACACTGCAACGCTGTCCGAAACGTCGGCTAAAGAAGGAGTTAGCGCAACACGGCATAACACCCCAAAAACAAACAACAAAAAAGAGTATGAATCAATTTTCGAAATACGTAGTCACAAATAAATAAGTCAAAAGCAGCGTTAAATAATCCTAAATTATGTGGTTGTTGAGATAAATAAAATACGAGAGAGCTTCATTATATGCAAGAAAGATAATATGATTTATGCTTTCTGAAGAAGAAAATTAGCTTTGATCATGTGCAATTTATTCATTTCTACTGTTGTGCTGTATAGACACAGAATTTTTTCATTTCAAAGTTTGACTCAAATGGTATATTCTATGGTATCGCAATATATGCAACCGCAACTGTTACAGATGTATCATTTTATTGTGAATACTGAACATGTTTCTTAACTGCTCTCAACCGTCTGGAGTCAGTGAGACTATTTCATCCCCAATTGGGGCATGTTGCGAGGCTGAAGAGAGTGGGGAAGGGAACGAGATGGGGAAGAGGCAGCTTGGAGAGTAGCTGGCTATTCAGATTTGGTCACCATAGAACGTTAATGCTAATGTTTTGTTTCTGAATCGTGGTCTTTCAACAGGGTGATACTGAGAGTATCTACCATCCTTTATTTTAAATGAAAGATTGAGTTGACTTATCAAATAAGTATGCTACTTTATGTACTACAGAATATGTACAAGTCACCATTAACCCTTTGTAAGCGGACTTCACAGCAGTTGAGTTGCAAGAAACCGTGTCCCATAGGCGGATGTCACAACAGTTGAACATCAATAAAAAATCAATCCATAAAAAACAAAGTTTCTTTACTACATATTATGTTTTATATACACGGTGTCCGGAAACTCGTAGTACAAGCGGGAAACTGGAGAATCTACACCACATGGGGAACCCAAAAAAACATAAAGTTTTTTGATTTGAGCATTTTCAAAAAAAAAAAAAAAAAAACCAAAAAAAATATTTTTCGGCTATTTTAGGGTTAAAGTTTTTTCTGGTGTTTAGGGTTGAATAACAGATGTTTTAACCCTGCAGAGCAGAAATATTTTATGATTACACCGGGTTAAATGAAGGGTGATTTCAAAATAATGCTTCAAATCCGAGTTTCTTCATTTGTTTTACTTTCAAATAGTTTTAATTAGTTAGGTACTTTGATCTTCAGTAATAATTTATAAGAATTTGATTAAAAAAAATTAAAAAAAAAAAAAAAATAAACAATTTCAAACTCGATTTACTCGATAACGAAAGCTCAAATAAAAAAAAAATATACTACAAAATCGACTCCAAATGTGATGTAGATTCACCAGTTTCCCGCTTGAACTACGAGTTTCCGGACACCCTGTATATATATATAAATGTTTTAATATATTATATATTTTTTTAAATTGGTTTACAGAGTATTGAATCTTCCTACCGAGGAGGAACTGGAGTCGACAACTACACCAACCTCGCCAAATGCCGACCGGCTAGGAGCAAAATTTATTTCTTATATCAACTGCTGTAATATCATCTGATTTCAGAGAAATGCGTATATGTCTGCGTTTGTATATGTGATTGCCATTAAAGTTAATAGAATGCAATGTCACCGACAACGAGTCTATCTGCCAAGTTAAAGCTCGATAGAATTATGGGAAATGGGTAATTTCTGCTTCCAAGATTTGCATTCATTCATTCCCGAAAAATTTAAATAGATGTATTTAAAAAGTGTCACATTCAGGGGCACCTTGCAATTTAAAGAGTTAATAATAACTAATACATTAGTATTATTTTCCTATACAAAAATATTTTTCTACGGACGAATATTTGTTTTCCCATACAAACAATTCAACTTTTTATACCTAAAAACTACCTTAAAAACGTTGAAATTTACTTGTACTATCATGTAGAATCACCCCCAAAGTTAGCACACTTTACACCGGACACCCTGTATATTGTACGGACATAAGTAATAGGTTACTTTTAGTATGCAAAATTAATATCCTTATAATTTTGTAATATAATGAATGTACTTGTATATGTCTAAAATAATTTCATAGCTATGTTTTTGCTCTTCAATAACATTGGTTCAAATCATAGACATATGAATATTAGTAGACCTGCCCTAAGTGATTAAAAGCGTATTATCCCCACTCCCCATACCGGTTCCATTGGAGCCGGCTGTGCTCGCGTATGGCCTCAAGTGAAATTTGAAAACGTGACGTCATCATTCTTGTGCGAACTATGGTCGAGGCATCATCGGTTCATTTTACGAAATAACACGGCAAAATGTTGACTTATGCTATGAAAACTTGTAAAAATAGATGTGAAAAAGAGAATAAACCCAATTGTCGTATTACATTCCATATATAAGCATTATTTTACTTTATTTTAAGCATATTCACATCGTATAATATGAATCAGTTGTTACTATCACATCGAGAAACGTCTGGACGCGAAACACAAAGCTGGTTGGTTGCTGGGAAGTAAATTATGAACATTTATAAAAGTGTCTTAACTAAATACTTAAACGAAATATTCGACTCTGAAAATAGAACCGAATTTGGACTTCGCAAATTTGTTCATAACGTGGCGAGTAATTTGCGCTCCCATGTAAAAATGTCTATTCATTCAAAAGCAGATTTTACTTTTAAGAAGTAAATGGTGATATTATAATGCGAGATGCCTATTTACTGTCAGATTGATTTATTGACGAATCACAGTCAGCTTCACTCCCTTCGTTCTTCAACAGTTGATTTTACCCCTCGCCATTATCTTCTCGTCTATTAATTCCTATGTCTGTGGTTCAAATGCATTAATTATTAACATATAACTTATTACCACCTTAATACTGAGATTTTGATTATTGTGGAATTTCTACTAACGCCATGTAATAATAACGCATAACCACGGAATGGACTCACTGTCTTGTGGGCGACATCCTTCAGCAAGAACCTCCCCTCCCTATCGTCTATGTGCCAGTTCAATTGCACCAGGAGAGGTTTCTCGTCTCCGGCTAACTTCCTCTCCTCGTGGGAATGCAGTTCGTACACGGCATAAGATGCCACGGACAGCATCCTCATATCCGGACGGAATTTTTCTATTAAAGTTTCTGGAAACAAAACAAAATTCAATCAAAAATCAGAACCAATCAAACAGTCATTTCACTGAATTCAATGTAACCCACAAAAGCCTATGTCATAAAAACGATTATTTATTAGAGTCATCATGGCATGTCATGCATAAAATGTAGGTCAAGCCAAAATGTGAAAGATTATCCTCTTCAAATATGAAACCATATTATTCCTAAACCCAATCAATGTTTCCATAGTCATGACAATGTTTGATCTATAAGATGTACTCTCTCTGTCTTAATGGGGGGAAATATCAAACTGTATATCTTGCAAATAGGAAAGAAATATGCAACATTATTTTCTGAACACTTTTGTTACCCCGTAAAAAAATCAAGGGATGGAAATGATTTTGCTTAAAAAAAATGTTAATTTTAACTTTAATTTTACTTGGAGCATAGGTAGGTACTTATCACTTTTAAAAATGGCCTGCAAAAATAAGCCATATAAAATATTATAGGTAGGTATTTCAAAATTTAACCTCCATTGTAGGCACCTACTTATTTGTCTAAATTTGAAAAGATCTTTTTTAATTTGATAATTTCCTCAAAAATCCATTCCAATTTTGAAAATTTTACAGGCAGAAAAATGTTCTTTTCATTTTTAATTTTACTCAGTTTAGGTACATTAGTGTCACTTAAAATGGTCTGCAAAAGTAAGCCACATAAAAAATTATTATAGGTAGGTACTATATTGAAATTCAACCTCCTAGGTAGGTACCTACTGAATCGCTTGTTTGGATTTAAAAATATTATTTTTTAATTTGATAATTTCCTCGAGACATTTTGAAAAGTTTACAGTCAAACACACGAACATACTCAACTCAGTAAATTGTGTTTTACTAGCGCAGACCCGTGAAGTTCACAAGATAATCTGAATACTTGACAAATCAGTTCCAATTTTGAAAATGACAGCTAAAATAATATTCTGTTGAAAATATAATATTACTATAGGTTGGTACTTTATCGCTTGTCGGAATTCTTCACACAATCATTTCCAACTTTGGAAATAACAATAATTCAAAGCAAATTTGAGTACATTGAACCTGAGTTACGTAGGACACACGCACAACCGAAAGTAATATTTTTGATTCTTACCAATAACATCATTTGCTGTTGCATCTGAAGCAACTCTTATACATTTGGTAGCGACTTTCTGGCCAGAGTCTTGGAAGTAAAATCTCATCACCCCGTGAAAACTCAAATCCTGAAAGAAAATAATCAATATTTAAAAAAACATTAAAACATCACTATCATCTTGCAATCGTTTGATTTATGAAGGTAGATAAATTGTTATTGATAAGAAATGATAAAATTATGTAAATAAACTAATAATAATCTACTAACTAAATGTGCCTATATAAAAATACTGAGAAATTGTGGAACAACAAAAAATTATTAAGTGAATATATTTTCAGATTGCACAGCATTGTTTTGAATTGAAAATGATATAGAAATAAGTACAGCTGTATTTATAATTTGCACCCTTCACTGGGAAGGTTTTAGTTAAGCTGCAATAAACCTTTAAGAATGTGTTCAGTACAAGCACTTATAAGATTTCAAAGGAATGTGTATCGGGAGATATTACTTATTATTATTAGATACACTATAAATATTATGAACTGCAATCTTCTACAAATGAGAGAAAATTCAATGCATTTAATGCACTAGGAATGATACCGACTGAAATCATAACATTAATAATTATAAACAATTCAATAAATTAACCATGCCTTGGGAGCTCAATAAACAACAAATATTTAGATAAAATATAATATTTGAAACAATGTATTTGCAATATTTATTTATTTACGCCCATCCGGTTTTTACATAAAACAAGTATAAATTAATTGCATTACACAGTGCATTTAAAATTTAGGGAAGAGAATAAAGGGTTTTGATAACTGTAGTAAATAACGAAAAACAACATAAAAGAAAAAGTTAAATATAAGTTAATATTTACAAAAAAAAGTAAGTTACAGATTATATAATATAATAATGTTAGCGAAACAAAATGTTTGTAATTTCCGATTTAATTTTAGTATGGAATAAATGAAAATATCAACGGAACTGAATTTATTTCCAAGCCTATGTAACCTTAGGACTGGAGAATTAATAAAATGGTTGGTTTTATATGAATAAACAAAGAACAACTCAGGAAGTCTCGTTTTATATTTATATGGAATGAGCCTGATGGATTTATTTGCATGAGAAAAACGGGTAGTAAGAAATTATGTTTTTACATATGAGGCCTTGACATATTCGAGGATGCTCTGTGGAGGGTCTATTTAACCCGTGGGCATGTCAGTGCACAATAAATTGGCCGCACTTTTCGTTACTTTTTGAAATTCTGAAGATACCTCATACGCGAGGTGGCGCAAGGGTGGGGTGTCGAAAACTACATGGGACCATGCAGTTCATGTAGGTATAGGTAGGTACTGTCCTATTTTTGTCATACTAAGAGCTATTACTGTTTACCATTTTTCTACTCATTAGCGTTCAAAAACGCATAAGTAAGTTTTCCAAATCAGGAAACAAAAAACAATTGATTGTCTCTTCAAATGAATCTACCTACAAAATGATTGTGGTAAAAAATTTTAGTTCTTCTGAAGTCGGGTCTCCAGCGAACTAATGTTTTCAAAACATCCAGGGGCCACAAATGTTTTTATTTTCCATCGGCCACGGAAAACTAAAACATTGTGGCCCTGCCCCAATGTTTCATGTTTGCACAAATATTTGGTTAGATATTTACAGTAATACTGTCGCTAGAGACCCGCCCTGTTCCTTTAATGTTCTTGTGATTCATAAACAAAAAGTGCGAAATTTAGATGTTTAACAATTTCAAAGTGCGTATGCCTGAGGGCTAAACTAGACACATACGAGGGTCTATGTTCTAGTAATGTATGTGGGCTTGGCCTATATCCCACATCGCTCGCCATATGGGAAGAAATGGTGAAAGAAAGAGTGAATCTGTTGAATGAAGGAGGAAACACAAAAGCCGGGAAATCACACCCAAGCTTTTGAGCACAAGAACAAGCTGTAATAACGACCCATCCACGTGGAAAAAAATGCCAAAGAACGTACAAATGCAGGACACATGTCTGGTGTGTCAATGATGTTAGCTGTTGAAATATTGGTAGAACAAACACAGCAATCCTGTGTGATGACTACATTCTAAAGATTGTAATCAATTCATTACGATAAGATAATTTATTCTATTGCTTGTTTTTGCAGAGTCCAGACCAGGTATGGCTACCACACTCAACAGTAGGGTAAACTTTTATATTATATTTAAAAAAAGGTGGAATAATGTCCCTGAAAATGATCAATGATCAAAAGGTGATTGATCCAAGTGGTCCTATCTTGAATAACAGAGATAAGTGATAAGAAGCACACCTCGTTAGGTTCGCTCAGCTCAAAGAGATCCAGGCGATTGACATTCCACTGCTGGATCATGTTGCGCAGTGCCTCCCTCTCCAACATCCTCTTGTCGGGGCCATTCATGGTGGCGGCCTTGTGTAATCACACCATCAAACAGTCCTTATCTGCAAAACAACAAACATACATAATATGATGAATCCAACTGATGAACCAAGTGACCTTAGCATTCCTCTAAGACCTCCACCAACTCTCCTCCACCATACGAAGAAGAAGAATCCAGACAGCCTCTGTAACATAACGGTATCACTAGTAGCGGTTCGTGGCCTATCTCATTAGGAGTTCAATCGAAGAATAAAAGAGGAGGGGAAAAAATTAGTTAGTTATATGTTAGTCTTTTCGATGTTATATATATTTTTCCCTAGATGTAAAGGAATCTCATCACATCACTGCACTGGAGATTTGCCATCTACCAACAGAATATAATTCGGGGATTCATTAAAACGTCTGTGGCTAAAGAATAACGTCACAGGTCACAAAAAATAATTTTAAATACGAGAATCGCAATTTACACAAAAAAACTGTTCATTTTTTTGTATAAAAATGTAACTACATAAAACACGATAATCACAGAAAAAATATGTTCAATTTGCGAAATACTATTCTGTCCAAATTTGGTATTAAAATCTCATAATCGCTGCGCACACGGTCACCTAGTAAAAACCCAAGGTACGCATGTGTACCACTCTGGCGCCACTAATAAGTTTTGTATGAACTATTTCTTAGAACAGAAAGTCCCATAGTCTCTGACATTCATAACGCACAAATGGGATTCATTTCGGACTGGCTCGCTTTAACAAGGAATTTGAATGGCGCGGTGTTTAAATTAAAGTGTGGTAAAATTATAATATAGGTTTATCTATCACTCTACTTTGAATTAGGAAGTTCGTGGCTCAATTCCCATTGCAGCCCAAAAATAAAGATATCGTACTGAATGTTTCCATTTCATAAATGGGCGTAGCTAGTTGAGCTGTTGATTGTTAGTTGAAGATTGGTGAAAATTACAAAACACTTTACCAGGAAACATGGACTGAAATGGAAATAGCTGAACACTACAATGAATGAACAAAAGTCTTACGATAGTATTGCAACCTAACCGCATTCATGGAGAACAAGAATGAATGAAAACTATATGTTATCGATCGCGATATAAACAAATCAAGCCCTTCGCCTTTAATGGGAAACTAATGAAAGCAAACTTATCACTGGGTAAATATATAATATAAGGACCATAGACTTATGAATATTCATGTCTATGATAAGGACAGATATTTTTGGTACAAGGACAGATAATTGAGTTCACAGTCACATAAATATGTGACAATTACTATAACCTATCTCTGCAAATAGCCCTTAAGACCTTATGTAGGGTATTGTAAGGCTTAGGTCAGCAGACAACACTGATTTTCTTACGCAAAATAGTTTAACTGCAAATCTATTTTTGCACAGTAGTTTACTTTGTTTTTGCTGTTGCTTAGTAAAAAAAAAACTTAAATTTATAATGAAAACTACTAATATTAACAAGCAACAGAAGTCTTAATTTTTTAAACTGCTTTACGTGGAGCACATTGATTCATTGTAGCTATCAATTTAATACTTTCCTTACGACAGCTGTGATACCAGTTTTGTAAAGTTCACTAATCTAATCAACATCACAACACCTAAACTAGCTACGCCCATGCATATGAAATGAAAACAAACAAATCAAATCTTAATTTTTAGGCCGTATTGGGAATTGAATCAAGATCTTCATAACTTCAAATGATTACCATCATGCTGCAGAGGCTTTTGAATTTCATGGCCATAAAGAGGTTAAGAACCACAACATAACCAACCAGGGTAACAACTTTAAATAGTAAAACTTTACATATTATCCCAGTTCCGCCGGAACAGGAACGATTCGTTTGATGTATTACTTTATTGTTAAACATAACAACTGATGAAAATAATATGTTCACAATTCCAATTCAAATCATTAGTCTACTAAAGTTTACAATAACATAATAACAAATTAGGTTACTTTAAATGGAATATTATTAAAGAATATCCTAGTTTTATTGTTGAAGAGCATGCTTCTCCGCAAATAATAACAATTATGCTAGCTATCCTCAAACACTAATTCAACAGCCAGTTGGAAGTATGACACATGCATTTAAAGTTAGTCATTCCTGAGAAGGTTGCAGTCACAATAAATAACCACACAAAAAGTTATAAACCATCAACTCAAGAAACATATAAATCGCCAATTCACTCACTCGACAGCAGAAAACTTTAATTAGAAAGTGGTAAACTGTCAACATAGTAAAATAGGGCAGCCTTCTAAGAATTCTGACAGCATTGCAACTTCAATTATTTGTATTTATTTGTAATCATAATTAATTACTAAACGGATACAACTTTACAGAACGTGATTTTAAAACGGTGTAATTATTTAACTTACTTCTTAATCAATCACTCGAACTTTTGTTTATCGTCAAGCTGGGAGATAAACTTTAAAATAAATAAGAATTGTCACTTCTCAGCGAACAAAATAAATGCGTTTTCTAACAATTTCTATTCGCATTATCACAAGTTTAAAACTCCCAAGTATTTAAACGCACAACCTTTTGTTGTTTCAATTACCCATTTTGACATGTACCTACAATCAAAAGTTACGATCTGAGCGAGGTACAGTCATCAATTGACAAATTCCAGCACGCCTCAATGAATATTTTGGAATGCATAATAATATAATCGGCAGAACATTTTCTTTACTTCGAGAGATTCCTGTTCTACACAATAACACTAACAATAACTCCAATGGGTACTTAAATCCCTACTGCACCCCGTGAAATAAATAAAAGTTGAATAAAACTCGCAGTTATTTTTATAACACATTTAAAAGTTAAGGCATTTTGATAAATATTCCATTACGTATCGCAAAAGTTCATACCTTAGTGGCAGAATATCCGGATTAATGTTATCTCTGTTTCACTAACAGGTAAACATATCACCTCATCTTTGTCACAAAGTTTTAAACTTTTTAACACAACACGTTTGTTTTTATGTTTATTTTAGCCGTGCACGGAAACGACAAAGAGAAAAATAGGCCGAACCACAACTTTTTCGCAGGAAAAATATATTTACTTTCAAATACTACTAACACTTATAACGGAATGCACTTGAAACTTCAAACGGCTAAAAAAACGAACGTCGAATACCTGTTCTGACAGAACATTGCCATGTAGATGTGATGCTAACGTCTAGCCTCTGCAACTAACGTTCTTCTGCGCAACTATTGCTTAGCCCCTGAAAAAACTGCGCAGTGCGCATGCCCAACCAGTGTTTTCAAACTTGTGTGGCGCGACTACTGCCGAAAATAGTTTTATGAAAAAGTATTGTCCCGAAATCAAAATAATAACTTTTTTTGAACTAGTGGATTTCGCTTACTAGGCAAATTAAAAAAACTGACAAAATGTTGCAAGAATTAATAATATTTTGAAATCGAGATAGTGGAATATACTAACATGGAGTAAATTGAATAACTGTTGCATTATTATGTGCTGTTATGTATCTTTACCTATATACCTATATTTATATTGTAAATATTCTTTAAGTAATGAAATTTAAATGTTAAATAAAAACTTTTTTTCTTCCTAATGTTTACATTTTTACCCCCTTGTGTGTTTTAGATTTTGTGCAGCTGAGAAACAACCACTTACTCTACATTCGGGTTTGGCTATCAGTTGTGCGGGGTTTGAAACACGTTTATTAGTAAGGCCCAAATTCTTGCTTTATACTGTTAACCTTTTATTCAAAATAACTACATATGATGTGGTCTCGATGAAAGAGGAAGTTGCTTAGTATGGTGTACATTATGGTGTTGTGTGTACAAAATAAAAATAAATGATTATAATAACATATGTATTTCTAGAAATGTATTATATATTTGTACAGCGCCCCGGAGGTGATTTTGCACAAAAACTGCGTTATACAAATCATCCAAATATTATTATTATTATGATGATTCAATGTATCAATAAATAAAATGTTTGAACATAGCGGTGTTTTTTTCTAGTAATTGAACTGAAAAAGGCCAAAATAAATTGTCCTAATATTACATATATATGAAATATTTTTTTTATCCTGAACCAGTTTTCTCCAGGGGCATGGTGATGGGTTATAGGATAATTTATAAAATGACCGGTCGGTGGCTGAGTTGACATCGCGTTTGGGTCCCACCCAGGCGTGTGTTCAATTCCTCGGCTAACTAAGTCCTCCATCACAACACAAGTAACATTTTCCGCTTACGTGGTGGCAGTAGGAGATTTTCAAATATTGTCAGGTTATTCGTAACCCGGGAACGTTTGTCTTTCTTTAAAAAAAATAGTTCTTAGTTTAGAATGAATTCCATTAATTTCGTGAAAGTGTTTAGAAATAATAGTTTTTTTTCAATATCATTGATTGTAGGTAGGTATATGGCTAACGAATTCTGACTTGTGCCCAGGAGACGATCAATATTATTGTCAATATATCGTCAATATTTCGACCAGACGTCCAAGCCACGCAAAACACACATTCCCAACAAGCAAAAATAAATAACTAAGCCGTCAAAGGACAAAATAAAATGTATGAAATCATTTGTAACTATTAATAATATTTTCATTTGTGTGCAGCTATTGCTTGATGTCGTTTGATGTCGTTCGTCGCGCCTGGACGAAGTATTGACGATAATATTGACAATTGACATTCTCGTCTCGTGGGTCGTGAATACTTCATATCTGAAAGTTTGTGGGCAATGAGTAGATTTTCAGGGGAGAAGAGTTTCCCGGTGATTTTTTACTCTGTTTTTCTATTAGTTTCCTGTGGAGCAATCACACTGTATTCTGTATTGACAATAAACAGTTGTTATTATCTCCCGTGAGCTGCGGTTGCTGTGTTGATGGCAGTGTTTATATTTTCCACAGACTAAACATTCTGGCTTCCTTCCTTGTTTTTAATTTATTTATAAAAGGGTTGGGCATCTGATGTGTTCGAAATTTGTACCATAAATATTATTCTCTTGTTGAATAAAAACCGTTTATTTATTACCCGCGTTAGTACTTCTATTGGACAAATAACACCTATGTATATGGCAATAAAATTGTTTAAATCAGTCATTGAGTCAAGTACGTGTGCGGATAGTAGTAAAATGATTATAATTACTAATAGTTAGAAAACTCTTCTGGTTAAAGAAGGCATCGTGTTAGACATAATGATAGTAAAAATGATCGTGAATGAAATACCAAAAACTGAACGACGCCAGAACAGGGCCGGGGTAGACTTTTTAACGCCACAGGCAAAAGCTATTTTAGCGCCCTATTAGACTCCCATGTGACTGTACACCATTGTACGGGTTGTTTTTACTGTAGACTTGCGGACAGAGTGTTTCAAAATCCGATGTTTCAGATGGCATTCCTTTTGTTTTGAAGGCCAATTGTGGAAAATTGCATCAATCTCGGAATAAAACTGTTGATTTGTATATACAGCAAAGCCACGCCGCCCGCCCGCCGCAGACACTCTTCTTTATATCTGTTGTATATAAATAGACGATATATAAAGATAAAAATAGCACAGCACAGTTCAGTTACAGGCATAAATAAACCAATCACGTTACGGGCGATTTCATTAGAGTTGATTATTTCCAATATTATTACGAAAACCATTGGCGTACATTTTAAGTGTTGCTAAGCGACCAACCGTTGTTTACGTGGATATAGCAAAGAAAATTCTCACGCGCATATTGTATAAAAAGTATACAATTCACCGATAATATGCCAACGTGCCAGCATAAAAAAAAATTGTCCTGCATACATCTCCTATAAAAAATGTTTTGAATTTTTGAAGTCACTTATTTCATAAAATGCCTCGACCATAGCTCGACGCTAGTTCGAACAAGAATGATGACGTCACATTCTCAAGATTCAGGGGAAGCCATACGCGAGCCCAGCCGGCTCCTATGGAACCGGTATGGGGAGTGGGGAATAATACGCTTTTAATCACTTAGGGCAGGTCTACTAATATTCATATGTCTATGACGTAACCCATAGTTTTATACAATACGAACAAACTATTAGTAGTCGGGAATCATATTTCTCACTTTATGGCAGCCATACTACTTTTTTTACCATCCACCTTATTTTATTACTTTTTTTTAAATCGATATTCAGTCAAAGTGCATTAATGTTATATTTCGATTTTAACATTTTTTCTGGGTGAGTTTCAATATCATTTCGTTAAAACGCTGTAAGTAACCGATTCATTTGGAGTTTTAGTAAGATTTACAGAATGGTTTCGGTTTTTTCATAACTACATTAATCCAATTAAGTCACAAACTATCAGATTGTTATTTATTTATATTTTTCACGCCTTGAATCTTTTTCATGTGTATATTGTTATATATAAGTTATTCAAGAGTACAATAATACGTGTATAATATACAGGGTGTCCGGAAACTCGAAGTACAAGCGGGAAACTGGTGAATCTAAATCACATTTGGAGTCGATTTTGTAGTATATTTTTTTTTATTTGAGCTTTCGTTATCGAGTAAATCGAGTTTGGAGTTGTTTTTTTTTTTTTTTTTTTAATCTAATTCTTATAAATTATTACTGAAGATCAAATTACCCAACTAATTAAAACTATTTGAAAGTAAAACAAATGAAGAAACTCGGATTTGAAGCATTATTTTGAAATCACCCTTCATTTAACCCGGTGTAATCATAAAATATTTCTGCTCTGCAGGGTTAAAACATCTGTTATTCAACCCTAAACACCAGAAAAAACTTTAACCCTAAAATAGCCGAAAAATATTTTTTTTTGGTTTTTTTTTTTTTTTGAAAATGCTCAAATCAAAAAACTTTATGTTTTTTTGGGTTCCCCATGTGGTGTAGATTCTCCAGTTTCCCGCTTGTACTACGAGTTTCCGGACACCGTGTATAATATAATAAACTGAGTATGAACGGTACTTATAGGCAGGTACAATACAAGTTGTCATAGAGAGTTCTGGTGTACAAAGGAGTTCAATAATAAATTGAATATAATAACAATGGTACAACAGAAGAACTAAGGTATTACAAAATAGTTACAGAGCAATATGTAGTAACTTTATTGATATTTATAAAATAAACATGTGCAGTTTGTTGTATTTACCAAACCTATATTACTCCAGTTTGGGTGTTTTACAGAACATAGCTAAATTAATACAGCGATAGAAGGTGCACATGAAGAAGTATTAAAGAAATAATTGTAAATCGAAAGTTGTACAATGGAATTTGACAAGTGTATTGTAGTAAATTTGTAAACATAATCATTAAAATAAATATGAACATTTTGTTGTAAAGCACGTGTAATTAATCTTTAATCTTAATATATAAAAAATCAGCCTGCGAATGTTTGCCCTCGTAGTTCTCCAAAAGTAGTATACCGATATCGCTGAAAATTTCAAAGTTTGTTCTTATTAGTGCCTGGAGGACTCAGAGAATAGTTTGAATGGTATAAGAATGCGGGGACGCTCTATGTATACTTATTTAATATAGGAATGAGATACGGAATCGAATTAAAGTCGATGTAATGTAGTTTTTGACAGTAACATTGTGGTATATAGTAATGAATGGTGGAAGGAGATGCCCGAGAAAGACATTAGCAATAGCGAAGCATTGCGGGATCTACTAGTATAAATATAAAATGTGAACTTGAAAAAAATATTAATTAACTACTGTTCCCCTGGTGCAGTACAGGAAAGAAGTCAAACGTATTTGTGTAGGCATCTATAATATATATTTTATAATATTTATAGCAGGTACCTACTCCAAAATGTTGCGCCCCCTAAATTCCGGCGCCCCGGACAGCGGCCCTTGCCACCCCAAGCCCAAGCTGACTCTGCGGATCGGTATGCAGACACGAGTAGGTGCAAACATTCATACAGGCACATGGTAAAATAACTATGCTACTTTATCTTATGAGTTTTGTCGCCGTATTGTTTAGACTACAAGAACGTGAAAAATTGTAAGTCAAGCATCACAAATTATATTTCAGAACGGAGAAGGTGTTCCTATTTATTCTGCAAAATTCAGAAAAAAACGGTAAGTACCTACCTACCTATTTAATTATATTTTACTTACCTTCTTGGAAAAGCGGTATTCTTGACGATAACGTCTAGACCCAGGGCTCAAATATACGTGTGGACAAACAAAAAGGTTTTCGTAATTTAAAACACATTAAGTAGGTACTTACTTGCATGTTTGTGTCGCGTTTCAAGATTAAATATTGACTATTATTCTGCCGTGTTACATAAACACACAGCGTCTTCCTTATGTGTTTTTACTTAACACGGTAGTATTAATGACGGATGAATTAATGGTTGGTGGAAATTGCTTTAATGATTAAATCTGATTAGGCAGGTACCTACTTCCCAACCTTACCTTTCCTCTCCCCACACCCTTCACCGTTAATTAATTTCAAACGTTTGTACATCGAACGTGCAACCTTCCGGTAAAATACATAAAACCATTATTCTTTTTTGATGGTAGAATGTTTTATAATTCTTTACAGTTGCGTCTGTAAAACTATTATCTTTTATTTGAAAGGTTGGGAACCGAGTCCTCTATTACTCATATCGCTAATTAGATTAAAGTAGATACTTTGCTACATTACAAGTATGCGTAGGTACGGGTACAACTATCATGGGACTCTAGTCTATATCCTTGGTGCAAAGCAAATTAGCAGAGCGGTACATTCACCATTCATGGACAACTTTACTATAAGTAATAATAATAATTATAAGTTGTAAAAATAATGCTATGGTTGACTCAATTTTTTGCCAAGTCTGCATATTGCCCATTCCCAAGTTGTTTGTAACTTTGTAGCCATGACTTGCTAGGCAGTGGTCAGAAAAATTGGAATAACGTATTTTATTAATACAAATCATGACTTTTGGGTTCCTAATAACAAAACCTCCTAGATCACCAGGCCGGTACACTCATTCAAAGCAGCCTCCTAACTTGTATGGGATTTTACAAAAATATTCGTTTTAATTTTTTTTCAATTTATTCTTATTTATACATCTTACATCTTAAAATGTTTTAGTAAATTTTAAAAATAAATAAAAACCACAGACATAGGAATTAATAGACGAGAAGATATGGGCGAGGGGTAAAATCAACTGTTGAAGAACGAAGGGAGTGAAGCTGACTGTGATTCGTCAATAAATCAATCTGACAGTAAATAGGCATCTCGCATTATAATATCACCATTTACTTCTTAAAAGTAAAATCTGCTTTGAATGAATAGACATTTTTACATGGGAGCGCAAATTACTCGCCACGTTATGAACAAATTTGCGAAGTCCAAATTCGGCAAAGTAAGGCAGCTTCTATTTTCAGAGTCGTAGTTAGTTTCAGAGTATTTAGTTAAGACACTTTTATAAATGTTCATAATTTACTTCCCAGCAACCAACCAGCTTTGTGTTTCGCGTCCAGACGTTTCTCGATGTGATAGTAACAACTGATTCATATTATACGATGTGAATATGCTTAAAATAAAGTAAAATAATGCTTATATATGGAATGTAATACGACAATTGGGTTTATTCTCTTTTTTCACATCTATTTTTACCAGTTTTCATAGTACAAGTCAAAATTTTGCCGTGTTATTTCGTAAAATGAACCGATGATGCCTCGACCATAGTTCGCACAAGAATGATGACGTCACGTTTTCAAATTTCATTTGAGGCCATACGCGAGCCCAGCCGGCTCAATGGAACCGGTATGGGGAGTGGGGATAATACGCTTTTAATCACTTAGGGCAGGTCTACTAATATTCATATGTCTATGATAAAAACACATTTTTTTGATGGTTCTCATACAAGTTAGGAGGCTGATTTGGTTCAGTGTCCCGGCCTTGTGATCTAGGAGGTTTTGCTAATTACCGGTGACCGGATAACTCATCAAAATGACTATTCAACACACCTTTAAAAAGTCATACAATGTCATGAAAAGTGATGAAACAAAAACTAGGTTATAAGTTACGTGGGTTAGCTTTATAGGTTAGTTTTTTTAATTACTTTATATCACTTTTTAAAGGTGTGTTGAATTCTCATGGAATCCTAATACCTACGTATACAAGTGACCTCAATATGAATTTAAACGATATTTACTTAGGTACTGTATTTTAATTTATATCTACTAACGTAATTAATTCATTTAATATTCAGTGGACCAAAGGAAGATCAATAAAAAAATAATAACGGTCCTTTTCAAGGCACCAAAATTTAAAATATAATATTGAAAATACTGCAGCCTCCTTGTTTACAGAGCAATGTACACCACTGCTCATATTGTTTGAAATAGTGAACATATTTAATAAAATGTAATAACTGATTGAAATAATTATTAGAAGTCCTGTCCGAAATTTAAATCCAGTTACTTAAGTAGGGACCTTTCCAATGAATTTTCAGGTATACCTTCCATTCTTGTTGTTATTTTTCTCATTTACTACATATTATCTATAAATGTCACAACACAATATATTTCAAAATTTAAGTATGACATTTTTATGTCCAGAATATTGGCAGTATTGGTACTGGTGTAGGTGTAATAAGAAACTGATAATTTTTACCTATTATACAGTATTTTATTTTATTTTATATTATATTTTACCAAACTTTTCAAAAAGCAATTTATCAAAATTTTATGTCGGTACCTACTTACCTATTTTTTCACTTTTATTACACATTCATCGGAGTTTTACACATGTCATTAAAACAGACAACGACTTTTTATAGATAATTTTTTTCAATTTCGTTTAATTTTTGTAATTGGACCATGTCCCGAAATGAACGCTAATCCTCGATGGGTTTACTTTATCTATATACGGTGTCCGAAAACTCGTAGTACCAGCAGGTGAATCTACATCACTCAGAGTACCCAAAAAAAATCTTATTTCAAAATTATATTTTTTCCTTACTCTGCGGCAACTAAAGGGTTAAAAATAATTTTGCAGCCATGTCTATACTTCGACGCATCTTAAAAGGCATCAAACATATTCTGGTTTTAATCCCCTAGCTTTTTTTATTTGACTTGAAAATTCCAACTTGGACATCTTCTGACTGGACTTACTCGAAAACGAAAGCTCAAATAAAAAAGTAATAGGTACTACAAAGTCTACTCCAAATATGATGTAAATTCACCAATTTCCCTACTTGTGATTTCCGAATACCGTTTACAAAAGTCGTACTTAACAGACTATGAATGTTTCAATGTTTTCGAGTGATTGTGGATGCTTTTGTGGAAGATATTAGAAGAACCTAATATCTTTGATATTGAGCTTACATTATATTATTTTGTTTTTTTTTTCTTCATGGGCTTTGTTTTGTCAATCTTCTTGATCTGTCATGGACATCGATATATTATTATGAACTACCTTGATCGATGGTCATGGGGCATTTGCTGACCTTCGGAGACAATGGTTTGGAATGATTGTTAATTTTTCTATCTTTGAGGCAAATCCCCAAGTATCCGTTGCTTATATTTATAATGATTGGTAATATATAAAGATAATAGGTATGAAGACACGGCATAGACCTTAATCATTATGAAGGCCCTTGTCCCACAGTATTTAACGAAATCGTAGGTGATGAAGTGAAAAGTTCTATTACAAACATACATGTGTACATTTTGGTGTAAGGATGTGCTTATTTTTCGGGATGATTGTGATTGTGACTAGGGTTCTAAGGCCTCAAACTTTCTCTCTGGCTCTTTTTGAGACGGTGTCCTCATTAATTAGTAGACATCGGATTGGTCCCTTTTGGGTAATTAGTGGATATTTGAGCCTTTTTTACCGTTAATGCATATTCGTGTGTTTGTGTTCTATTCCAGCGATTTATTTTTCAAATTATTTTTGTAATTAGAAATTTTCTGAGGAGTATTTTTTCACAGGAGGCCCAGAGGAAAATAATTTCTCTCGAGGCCTGTCACCTTTTGGGGATGGTGTATGGAGGGCCTTTTTAAGGAAAGGAAGGAGATGAAGTTCTGAGAAAGAAAAAGGTATTTGGGGTGGGTGGGAATCTAGAGTTCAGTGTGCCCAGTGACTGACGTATGAATCCATCCCTCCCGCTGTGGTGCAAGACGATAGGTCGAGAGAGACCAGCTGTCCGAAACCCCAAACCAGCCTCTCTCGATCCGGCCCACCACGCAGTTGGTGGACAGGCGCATCCGCCGCCAAGACCTGAACACACCTCACCAGTGGCGGCTCGTGACTTTTGGGTGTACTAGAGTGCTAATATTAAAAAAACGGCATTTCTGATGTTGTTATAGCTGAAAACGATTTTTAATTTTTTTTCGAAAATCGATTTTTTGTATGAAGATTTTCAGGAAATTTCAGTATAGATGTGCGCCGCACGGCATTCCTGAAAATCTTCATACAAAAAATCAATTTTTCGAAAAAAAAATAAAAAATCGTTTTCAGCTACAACAACATCAATAATGCCATTTTTTGTAATATTAACACTCTAGTAACCCAAAAGTCACGAGCCGCCACTGCACCTCACCCAATATAACCGGATACCCCTGCTAAGTCACAAAACGTATCAAACTATTGGAAGAATTGTTAAAATTAGATTTGTACTAGAGATGAACGTGTTTGAATTTTATTTAAGCCTCATCAAAGATATTTAAAATTGTTATCATACGGCACGTACGACCGAGTATGTTGTAGGCGTACCGAGAATTTTGCGGTAGGTGTTGTTTGCTTCGAGAGTGTTGTTCGATTATACTTCGGTTTGTACCTACACAAAATTGGTACATGTCCAGAAAAAATACGGTGATCTGTACAGAAGAAGAAAAAACTGAAAGTGGTAATTTAAAAACTTTACTTAACATGTTTGTAAACAATGTCAATCAAACAGGCATTGAATTGATTGGCACTATTCAATTATTTAGTTAATTATCACAGTTATCAGCTAGTCAAATAAAAGCATAACACAAAAAGCCGCGTGTCGTAATACAATTCAGATGAAACAATAATAATGTTAGTGTTTGTTTTGAACATCTAATTCCACGCATGATATAGGCACAACACGATGAAATCATCAACACGGTGTGTTAATAGGCCACTAGCATGCATTTTATAGTGGCAGAAAAATGTGTCTTTAGACCACTTGCATACTTTTTATAATTACTTAGAAAAGATTGAATAAACAAATACGTTTTTTTAGCTCGAGGCGTCACTAGGGATATCAAATTGTACAATTACGATTTTCTTCATTTATTTATATAGAAAAGACTTTTAACATTTTGCATTTCTGACAGCTTAATTTCTCAGTACACCGAAAAATATTCTTATAGCAGAAGCATTCTTGCATAAAAAACCAGATAATAGGAATATTTAGTCGTTTTTACGATCTCTGACTCAACGGTAGTTATTAAATCCCCATATAGAAAATAAACTGATATCAAACACAGACTAAAACCGAATCTACTAAACTGAACTATACAAAAAAACACTATCTTACTTATTTTAAAATTATTTAAAAAAAAAAATATATATATACTACCTGATATATGTTTATAATTAAATTCGTATGTTACTTTGTTGTAATATTAATTTCTAATAATTAAATTATAATATGTATAATTAATTATATAATTATATATTAATATATCCTCAGCACGGGAGATCCCAGTGATGATATCATTATCTCTATATTGTTAATAAGAAAAGAAAACAATAAATCATTATTATTATTATTATTTAAACATTAAACCACAACGTAGAGTCCGCTCCCTGAGAGAATTTTGACAGATATTTTGACATGAAGTTCGTACATTTTTTTTTGCTTCTGACTTGAATTTTGGATATTATTTTTTTAGCATCCATGAAAAATTATGTCCGGTCTTTCCGGTTTAAAAATAAATAGTCGTATTTCACGGATTGAAATTAAATAAAAATCGAAATGGTTTAATACAATCAAATACGATTTAAAAAATGGTACATAGTATTTTCCTGAATCGAAAAAAAATTTAAAATGTAATGCAAGTGGCCCTTTCAGCACCTCTATCTCCCTGTCAAACTAACTCATATTACTTTAACGATCGTGTCCAGCACGTTCGTCTCTTATTTCCATACCTTAACCGTTTGAAAATAAATCACTAACTGATATGAAGAAGTTAGGCCGTTACAAAAACATTATCTGTAAATTATGTTCTTAAAATAATTACACATCTGAAAAACAAGCCAAGTTTGGGAGACATCAAGGGATTTTTTTGGATTTAACTAAAAGTAAAAAGTACCTGTTATCTAAAATTAAAAAAAAACTTGAAACCTTGGAAAAAATCCTTATCAATGAATGTACAGATTTGAGATAAAGAAACGGAGTTCTTGTAAAACAATGTATCTCATAAAATGTACGAAGCATACACCTAAAAAAACGAAGAACAATAATAAACCGTTTTTATTTGTATTTGGTGAATACTAGGCTTATGTAAATAAAATTTAGAACATAATTTTTTTCAGAATGTCGTATATACCTACATATTTAATTTCGTAAATCGTAGAATTGTCTGATAAAAAATATGAAAAATTCCGTTTGCGAATAAATTCGTACCTGGATGAATCTTAATTATATATACGGGGTTAATTAAGAGCGCTTGGCCTCTCTCACTTCAGGAAAAGTCTGGTCGATTGTGGTTCTGCCGAATTTGAAATTGATCGGCTTTTAAAACAGGAGCAAAATTGAATTGAATAGTGTTTACTTTTAACATGGGAAATAAGAAATAAATGAAATTCTAAATATGCAAGTCAGTTCCGAATATCTCGGAATTATAAAGGAAACGTCAAACAACATCTGGTCAGCACAAACATGGTGGTTTTATTTCGAAGAAATAGAAAGTAATCTTTTTCCAATTAGAAATTATTATATGAAATTGAAGAACACCTCGATTAATTTATTATTAGCTTACTAATGAAAAAAGTGCAATAACTAGTACCTACTTCTTAACTGTAGAAAGATATTATCAGCGGCACATGGCGTAGACTTTTTAATATGTGTGAAGATAAGTACCTAACTACCTACATCCATAGATTTTGGTTTTTCACAATTTTTTTCGGTTCTTTTATTTAACATAACATATTTCATTTGGTATATGACGATTTTTTTAATTTATTTTAATAACCTGTCAAGTTAAGTTAAGCTCTCTTGTAAGCTAAGATAAAACTAATATAATATCTCCTTTTGAAAAATTGAGCTTTCTGTAATAGAATCAATTTGTCTTTTATCTAAATACCTTCTAGTGAAACATTAATTAATTGGATCCATTTTCGGTTTACGTAGGTACATACAATAATCACAAAATCTGTTCGTCTAAAACTAAAACTCTTGAACGGTAAGCTGAGGTGACTTGAAATTTGCAAAGCTTTATCTCGCTTGGATATCAATAAAAACATTTTTCAATTCACAAAATTCTCGTGTACTGTGGAACCTAGAAATACATACTGATACTATATCATTATTTATTAAAATTATTATTTTTTGATATATACATATATATATATGTATATATATATATATATATGTTGTAATATTATTTATCCGATATATGTTTCAATTATTCAAGAGATATCTCGGTCGAACACGGTAAATAATGTTGGTAGTTTATAAAAGGGAAATAATATAATTATATGTATAAGGATAAATAATTCAAGACGCAAATTTTATGTGGTGAAGGTATAAATAATGTTTTTTTATTAAACAATAACAAAAAGACGGACACATTTTAACAATTATTTCATATTGAGCTTTTTTCGTACAATTACGACACAAAAATGACAATTTAGAAAAGTGAAAACTATTCTTGTTTGATTCCCGTTCCGTTGGCTGTTGGAACTGCGGCGAAATCTCGCCGGGTCACCTGGTACCTGAAAATGAATAGACACATTTTATTTATCTTTCTAACCTAACTAACTTCTACAGGTATAAATACCCCTAGAACCCCTAGAATTGTGATTTATACCGATTGACAGAAAACAGTTGTCTCGAATTCGAATATTTGAAAATGGAATATAAATTCCATCAGAAGTGAAGAAAATATAACTTACTTCGGACACACTATCGTTTCATGTCTTCAATGAGAATAATGCACTACTTGCATGATTTTTTTCAAGCCAATTAAAAATACCTGCAAGAGGCTCATTATATTATAAATTGGGACATTCTGCAAAGATAGGTGGCAAATAAAAGTAAATAAAATTAGGCAATCGAAGAGGGGAAAAACCAATGACTAAATTAAAAAAAAGTACAGTTACAAGCAAAATGTTTAAAAACTAGTTTGGAACACTCGCCCGCAGTCCCCTCTTACCCCGCAAATTCCCAAATATACTGGGTGTTTATTTGAACATTAATTTCGACAACGTTATTTTTATGTATTTTTTAAATTATTCAGCTTCCTTGAAGAAAAAAAAATTATTAAATTAAATTTTGGATCCACGCAGCAGGTTCACTATTACACAAGCTAGCGTTTCTTTAATTATTTACTTGTCGATCGACACAAAGTAAAATAGCTCTTTTACGGTTTGGAGTGGAAAAGATTTTTTTCTAACCTATAACAACTGCCTTTTCAAAAATTGACTAGAAAAAGACTGAGGGAGCTATTTTACTCGAGTATAATTCAGGGCGTGAATCTATTGATTCACACACATTACATAGCTTTGCATCATGTACACGAGTACCTCTGTCATAATAATTATAAATTTAAATAAAAAAAGCCAGCCTGCGCAGCCAGGAGTTATTTTGTAATTATTTAT
The DNA here is from genome assembly GCF_061612785.1 of Hesperophylax consimilis. NCBI lineage: Eukaryota > Metazoa > Arthropoda > Insecta > Trichoptera > Limnephilidae > Hesperophylax > Hesperophylax consimilis. The sequence goes on along the minus strand of NC_142836.1, from coordinate 40,467,915 downwards.
TTTATGGGTTCAGTGATTTTGAAAAATTGCATTTTCTTTACAAACTGAATACAACGTCTAGTCTAGATTCCTAAAATTTATGATAACAAAACAGCTTTGATTTTCGATGATTGAGTTGACATGACCTACGACAATTTTCCAAACATACAATTTTAAAAATATTTTCGCCTTGGGGAATAATTATAGCAACAGTGGGTCATTAAATTTTTTGTACAAGCGAGTTTACAACTAAAATCTTCTTTGGGATCATTGAAGTCTATTGGGAACGGCGAAATCTAATTGAAGTCTAATGGGGAGTCTGAACCCAAGAATCCAAACATAAAATTAGGGTTCCATGATAACTCAACACAGTGACAATTCAACACACTTGAATAAAATGTGATATAAAATCTATGAAACGATGAAAAAAAAATGTTTTAACCTAACCTAATCTACTCAACCCAGTTAATAAAGTTTTTGTTTCATCACTTTCCATGACTTTATATAACTTTTTAAAGATATGATGAATTATCATTGTGATGATTTATCCGGTCACCAAAATAAGTCTTGACTTATGACGGCCTCTGTGGTCGAGGGGTAAGGCTCTCCACCATGAATCGACCGCGGGTTTAAATTCCGGCGTGCGCAAGTATATGTTATTTGATTGTATAACATACAATTGGCACGTACCCGACAAACTTTAACCAGCTATTCCTTAGCACATTTGGAGTAAAAAATGTTATGGGCACTTTGCTGTCCGGTAACATTTTTTTTTAAATAAAAAATTTAGTATTCATATTTTCACCACATGTCACCAATGTTTTATCCTTTATCAAAGTTTGAAAACCCGTCTGGCAATATTTTGTTCGAGTTTCGTTGAATAATGTACGTACGTACCTACGTTGGCGCGCTTTTACAATCACAACGAAATGGCACGGCACCATTCGTCTCATTTTTAACTATTATTATTTAGTGTGTACGAAAGAGCGAGGACACTTTTTGACACACTTGCTAATAACAGCTGTTGAACACGAGAAACAATGCAAATGACAGTGACGGAGTGTGGATTTTTTATTTATTTTTTGTTTTTAATGGGAAAAAAAATGTTAGCGGACAGCAAAGCGCACATAACATTTTTTACTCCAAATGTGCTGAGGAATAGCTGGTTAAAGTTTGTCGGGTACGTGCCGATACACCCTATATATTCGGCACGTTCCAGGATGGTTAGACACTTTCAGTATGGCCGTGATAGCATACCACCGTTCAGAATAGAAACGTTGATTAAAATGGCTTTAGCCGAGTTTGATGACCAGATATGAATAGCCAAGTACTCCCACCTTCCTCATCACCATCTACTTCCCATCTTAGCTACGTTCAACCTAAAAACATACCCTAATTGGCAGAGAATAAAGAATAAAACTAGAAGTGCCTTTCGTACAAATTATAATCGAAACAAAAATGGAATTTAGCTAATAGCCTAGCGCCACGTCTCACTTACACTCACCTGACATCGTAGATTTCAATTCAAAACACAATATTGTATTAGAAATTTAAGCCTCTTTTGGTAATATTTGAATCATGAAAGACTTCTTGTGTTATTCATTATTCTATGGCAATTGGGGATGCCATAGTTACTGGCTTTTTGTCTCGCCAGTGTCTCGCAGTGGGGAGGGGAAAAGACAGGTTGGGAGGTAAGGAAGTTGACATAATATTACGAACCATATCACAAGTCTCCCGCTCAACATGAAGAAGAAGACGAGAGCCGGGGCGGACCTGTCGAAGGGGTCTCCTACCATGTAGTGCGAGTAGGCAGCCAGCAACATGAGCATCAAAAGTCCGCCATTAGCGGAGTTCTTCACTTTGTCTGTAAACATAGAAAATCTCTTTAATTTTACTTCAAAGTGGGGTATTCACATTTATGTTTATACGAACTCCTCTTCAAAAAGAAGAAGAAGATGGTTTAACCCTTCAGTACTTTCATCACTTTTGTTCAGTTTTCTGTGTATTTCAAATGCTCTATTTTAATATATTTATCTTATTTTTTGTTATTCGTACAAATTTAGAAACTACATAAAATTATCTTTCCAGTGTATGCGTTTAAAATAAACATTACTTTTTCTAAATAATAAAATTTTATTATTTAGAAAAAGCCCGGTCATATATGACCATAAAACGCTGGAGGGGTTAAAATTGAGATAATACGTAAACACAAATGATAGAGTGAGCGTGCTAATATTTAAAATTATCATAATTGACAGGCTTAAGCGACTGTTGTGAACGTATTTAATAAAACACTATATAATTTAAAATAGAGCAACAATCTCTCGTCATCTGAGATAAGTTGCATTTTTTTCATACCATGTCGTAGCCACTTCATAGCATGCTAAATAAAATATCCAGATGTTAATATTTATGTGGTGGAATATCATTAGTGATACATTGAAAATGTTTAAATTGTTGCAATCAATGAAGTTACAATCAACGTCATTGGTATAAATATATCATTAGAAACAGATGTGTTTTTTTAAATAATTTTAGGAGCATTCTTCGAGAATTTTTTCTATCGAGGGAATTTCATATAAATTATTTTTCAACTCAGTATCTGAATAAATATTGTCTAAAAAATAACACATACAATGTAATAACATATAAATTTTCAAGGGAAATATCGAAGTATGATATACCTATTATATCAGTAGAAAATCGGGGATATTGAGGTTAGGGTAAGCAGGGCAACTGCAATAATAACAATTCGGTCGTGACATGTCAATACGGCCATTTAAAAACATGCAGTTTTATTTTTGATTGTATTTTGGATTCGTAAAACAGTCACGTTTCAACATCTTCATTGTCTTTACTATTGCTTGGATTGGGTCACACAAGTCTTATGCTGAGTTCCTACTTTGTCATCTTTTCTACGGTCTATTTCATAGAACGAAAGTTGACGTACATTCAATTTTGGGTTTCTATCGCATATAAAGCCTGTTCTCACTGATCTATTTCATTGTTTCTATTAAATAATTCATAGAATAAACGAGGCGGGATCCTAGCTGTGAAAACTTGGAGTTAGTGCTGCCATTCAATTTTTTAACAAAGGATTTAAAAAAAAGTCAGAATAGGCACCTCTTATTTAATTTACGGAAATCTGTTTTTATGTCTTCATAATAAAACATTCATTGTGCAATCACGAGCTTTTGAATTATTGGTTAGTTGATTGGTAGTGGAATATTTTTTGTATGTAGATTTTAAATTCATTTGTACACTATCCCCGATAAAACGTGTTTTATAAACATTTTTTTCTACATGAACGTATTACTAAAATCAAAAATATTTCTAGAAGGATCCCTACAGATGTAAGTTATTTATATTCAAGATGAATTGAAAAGGGACCTTGCCATTTAAATATTGTGTGTAAAACGGTTTGAAAAGTTTGTAAAACGTTTTTCTATACAATCAGCGGTAAGCATCACATGTTATTTTTCTAGACGATGAATTAGTAACTTCCCGAGGGATCCCTTTAGAAACATTTGAGATTTTAGTAATAAGTTCATCAGAAATGAATCCCGCGGAAAGATTGACACTAAGCGCCCCTGAGGTGATATTTCACAAAAGCGGCGCTATACAAATTGTCCAATAAATCAATTAATTATTTGATAGAGCAAATTCAACCTTGGGTCTGTCCAATACGCAAAGCCGCGCGTTGCATATTTTTGTACACAGCTTCATTACTTATGTCGTTAAGATTCTGGCTTTATTTTAGGGTATTGTCTCGTCTTAAATAAAAAAGGCAATTTAAAAACCGATAATTTGTAATCCAATTTCAAGTTTGTGAATGCTTGTAAAAGTATATTTTTAACTGCAGTTTGGATTGAAAATAAATTGTCACTGGAAACCATTTGTTTAGAAAATTGGATGTTGGATGACACTACTGTTTCTACCCTCAGTAGTAATATTGGTTCCACTTAATTATATCCTAGTTACGTAGCTAATGTAACGTGACGGGTGTTGTTATGTCTGAGAATGTGTATAGAACCGGCAACCAGCAGTGTTAAAATGTGATCTAAGCGAAAGCTCTATAATTTGGACAATTGCCGCGGCACAAGTCCAATTTAATGCCACCACCGAGCTTTTCAAATCTAAATTAATTAATCATTCAGGAAGGTTCATGTACAACAAAGGTGTCTAGCTCATAAAATTAACACTTCAATAAATTGAAATAGATATATCATTCTTACCATTTGGTATAGCCGCCATTGCTAATCCAAAAATGATTTCTAACGAGCCGACCACTCGCCGGTACCATTTTGACGGTACTTTGAAATCTAGGAACTCCGTTAGTGGAAAGACTTTGGAGTATTTCACATACTCTTTTCGCTGCAAAAAATAAGATAATCATGATCATTAAATACACAAATAAAACAGGTGGTAATGTATTAGGTGTAATTAATCATGTAAATCGTATAATAATACGATTCCGTCGGGATTTATTTGATCGGATCCATTTCCCAATCGGGAAAGCACAACGATAAACTAGCCTATTTCTATCTTTAGTAAACAAATAACACAAAAACAGATTTAAGAGACCAGAATAACGTAATTAAAAATAATTACGGTGTACATTATATATATATGGTGCAAAGATGATGAATATTTTATAAAATAAACAAATAATAACACGCAGAGAAAGACAAAAATAGGGATTTGATCATTTAGAGAGAGATCATAGCATGCACATTTATGATTCTAGTTTATAAGCTTTAGTAAGAAATACGAATATTGACTAATTTATTATTTTCATACTTTGTAAACATTGAATAGAATTTGGGTAATGACAGTAAACAGTAATGATAAAAAATAATAATAAATTGCTAAAGGAAATTTGGCCATAAGGTACCACGAATAATGTTTTTTCTTCTATTTCTTGCCGCTCATGTTTGACTCAAAATTGAGCTCGGTCTTTGTAATTGAGTTCTTCCTCGCGGAATAATCAATACTAGACTGCAGCCTGCATCCATGCGCAGGAGAACTCAATTTCTCAAAGGAAATACTTCCCTACTACTTCAAAACATCACCCTTACCCATTTTTCGACACATGAGTATGACACTAGTAAATTGATGCGTTATAGAAATCGTGTATTTTAGGCTATAAATTATCAATACGAGCTGTAAACGAAAGTCAAACATGTCATATTTATTTATTTATAAGCGAAGAAATGGCTCGTGAGTCAGCCTGCAGATCAGTAAGAGCAAAGCGTTACCCTGCCAGTACAGAAATCTGCCAGCAACCAAAATAGCTTTTGCTCGTATTGTGATCGCAAAATTGTGTAATAAAATTGTAAAAAGCGACAAATTACATTCTACTAACTGAAACATCAAGTGTACATACTCCAAAAAACTACAATAATACATCTCATGTTTGTTTTTTAAAACACATTTGACACAAAAAAGATTCTCTTACGATTTCAACAAATTATTTTGAGCGGGCCATTCGATAAACACTTACCAAATCTTTGTGTAATTCCTTAGATATCTGAGGCGATATTTTAGTTGTTCCAACAAATATGAAAAAAATTCCCAATAATATTGACAAACTTTTAAGTACAATCGATCCCATTTTATTTTTTATTTATTTTTGCAACTAACACATATCATTAAATTGCGGTCACACGTGATTTAATTTTGTGTATAGATTATTTTCTAAACTAGTGACTGAATCGCATCGATGCCCCAGCCCTGAACTGATTCAATATAATATTGTATATTTGTCGTGTACATGTTAAACTTCGATGAAAATGTTGCCTTCACCCATTATAACTAGTCGTTCTATATCGAATTTCTCCCGAAAATGATCATTCGGTGTACTGACTAGTGGCGGCAGCGGAGCTCGCTGGCCGCTGGGGACCGAGCGCATCCGCGCCGACGCAAAACATCAATCGTTAATAGAACGAGCATCGAATCTTCCCTACCAAACAGAAAACACTATAAAAAATAATGTCCTCTACAATGCAAAGGTTTGTGTCTTCACTGTTTTTTGTCAACCAAGTTCCACTTTCTCGACTCCGAAGTTCTATCGATGTTTCATAGTTCCACTAAATTCCACAAGAGCATCAATAATTATTTGTGTTCAAGATATCCATGAACCGACCAAAATCTAATAAGGTAAAAAACACATTTTTACAACGAACCGATTTTTTTATGAATTTCAAATAAATAGGAAAAAAATCGTTCCGTTGATTTCGTTCGTTGAAAGGTTAATATCAAATTAAAATACCATAACCTTGAGACTTGAAGCATCCTAAGGGTTTAGGTAGGTACCCAGTACCTACCCGCCGTCTAATAAGTAGTGACCGACCCACGGTTTCGGCTTCGGTTTCGGCCAATAAACAAGTTTAAGCCGCGGTTTCGGTTTCGAGAAAAAATTGGCCGAAACTTCGGCTCAGACGAAAGCTGCGTTCGTGATATGTCGGATTGCATCCGATTTTACTCGGCGAGTGTGTACGCCTCTAGAATAATATATAATGTTAAAATACACTCTCACAAATTCGTAAAAAAAGTGTTTGTAATTTAAAATATTATTTATTTTGGTCAAAGTTTATCTTTTAAATAATAACTAGTTATTATATTGCTATTGTCTAATTAATTAAAAAGACTATTAAAACTATACTCATTTATTTACTAGTTAGAAGTTCGAAGACCTTTAATATTTTATTCATTCCTTTAAAGTTAAAGTACCTGTAGCGTATATTGAAGAACTGTTACATAACAACGAACAAAAAGCGCTAAAATTAAAGCAATTAAAACTAATTTTAGACCATCGTCCCACGGGTCGGTAAGCAATCGACATAAACCAAATGATACAAGATCGTGGGCAGAAAATTAAGTTCGATTTATTAAGGTAACGGTTTGCAGCGCAGTTCAGTGTGGAACTTTTCTGCGCAGGATCTCTGCAGCATTCGGTTTATGTTTGATGTGGGACGACGGGCTAACACTAACTTTAATGAGTTCTTACAAGTTTAACAATGAAAACGCCTAATTTTTCGGGGTATAGAGTGCCTTTTTACTCATTTAAATAAGTTTCGGCCGAAATTACAACAGAAGTCGAAATTTTGTTTTGGTTTCGGCTGAAAACCTGGTTTCGGTCGGTTACTACTAATTACTCAGCAGAAAAACTATAACTATCTATAAAAAAGTATTATTTTCGACTTCGATTGCATAAGTAAAATTTTACGGTAAAAATGTAACAGCTGATCAGACGTTTCGATTTGAAGTGTGAACCTTCTTTCAACAAGTTGTTAGAAATCTTGTCATTAAATAAAAGTTGACAGACTAAAATTGAAAGTTTTGAACCCAATATAAGCAATGACGTTACAAGATTATTTTACGATGACTACCCGTATTTATATCTCATCACTCTAGACCTTGAGCGATCGCTGCCTAAATTTAGGAAGACGATTTTTCGAATTTATTTCGAAATTCACTCAAACAGCTCAATTATGAAACTTTTAAATAAGGAATAATAACGGGTATTTTATTTAGTCATTGTATACCTACAAATATGGGAAGAACGATGAAATGTAAGTGGATTCATTGGCTTTAAACCACAGCAAGCAATATGATTTTTTGAATGAACACGGCCGAATCCAAAACCGATTTCCCGAAATCTCTATCGCCTTGAAACATTGCTTGAAATGGCTTTAGCCGTGTTCGGTGACCAGATCTGAATATCTCTTTCCTTTTCCTCTTCTTCACCTCCTTCCCTTCCCACTAACTTCAGCCTTAGAATAAAGCTAAATTAGGGATGCCATAGTTCCTTATGGTTGATATAATGTTACTTGTGTGCGGTATTCACAAAAAGCAAAATTACAATGTTTTTATTGAAAATCATCTGCAATAGTTTAATAATATAGAGGAAAGTAGAGGAAAAAAACACGTCAGTCAAAAGTCTATTTCTATGTTCCTAACCAACCGATTCCGTTTACTTTTGAAATAATATAAATATTCAGCTAATAAAATGCCATAAAAAAAAACAAATTAATTTTGAGAATACAAAGAAAGAAAAAAAACCAAGAAGTAATTCACAACAATACATGCAAAAAGCGAAAGGTTACGTTTACTGTTTTCCCTCCAAAATTAGATTTGTCTGGGAGTGGGCAACAATGTTCAATGAAAAGTGTGAAGAAAAGCTTTTAATAAAACAATTCATTTTATTTAGAACAATTTACATATCGATAATTAGTAAAAAAATAAATGAAATCAGATTATTACCATTCACGTTATTTCTAAACCATAATATCAACAGAATCCTTTATAAAAAATAATCAAGTTACACCAAAGCGGAAAGAGTAAGCGGTGGACATAGTATACGGATAAACAACAGGAAGTTGGTTTCAACCAATGAAAATCGAGTAAAATTCAAACTGCAGCTTTCGGTTTGAAAACGAAAACGCGAAACGCATTCGCGGGGGCCTGACGCTACACTAAGCACTGTTCTTGACGTTGCCGTTGGCTTGTCTTCTTTGACCACCATTTGTGCCTTTTTTCTTTTGGTTAGTTTATATTTCTAATAGTTCCATTTGTCGTGAACAATTTCGTCGATAAATAATCTCTAATAGCTAATAATGTTGTAAATGCGAGTTTGTTAAAATTAATTCATATTGTTTTCTAGTTACGCTTCTCGTGCTCTCTGTCGGGACGCCAGTGAACTACAGCTTCGTTTCGCCATTGTACTGCCGGCAAAGCCACGCTAGGTTTTCTTTCAAAGGGTTTGGGTGAGTAAATTGATAAACAAATAATATTTTTTCGTAATTTTTCATTAATTTACAAGTATTTTTCCCCGTGTGTAGAAATTTCGACGGTTTATGAAACCCGTAATGTTTTCTGATAGGTCGTTGACAACCGCGACCCCGTAGATGCTCACTTTAAAAGCTATTAATTCACCATTCACTGTAGATTCTCAATTTACTCGGGTCCTACAATTTTAATTTAGTTATTTTTTGGTTCCTGGTAAAATACCGTCAAAATATTAAGTGAAATTTGTCGTACTTTGTTATTTTCGCGTCGTTTTATGTGCTTCCCTCGTAAATTGGTAAACATGACGCTTCCATCAAGTCAAGGGGCCGCCTGAAATTTTAACTTTTTATGTTCCTATTTTTATAACTTTGTGCTTGAATTTACAATATTACTACCCGTATTATTGCTAGAATTTTATAAATTTCTTGGTGTTGTTTTATTTGGTATTTTTACGAACGCCAAAAAAGCTATTTCGATGACTTGTTTTCAAACATTTTGCGGATGTGTTTGGCTTTCGTAAAATTATTGAGCTGGTAAAAGTGACCTGTGTTACGATGCTATTTGCTTCTGCGTGGCCTATCATTTAGTATCTTTATTATTTGGTATAAAAACAAGTATTCTTCGAATTACGATGTAATTTTTTAACGGAAACTTGTATGAATGCTTCGAATGGCTGAAAGCCCAAACAGCATTATTGAGCTTTATTGTTATGCTTGGGTCCCGAGTTCTGAGTCATTGTGTGCATATTTTTTTTGTGTATCACAATATGGTTTTTTTATAAAAATATCCAGAAATTGTTAGTAGTCAATATTTTTTTTACAGCAAACCAAGCATATTTTACGAAAACATTTTTAAGGTCATTCAACCCAAAAAAAACTTGTCATATTTTTTTTTACACATTTAGTAAAAAAAACTTTTCTCTTATAATATTTTATTATAATTTTCAGAACCAAATTTACTAAAAAATGTCTGATGATGGTGGAGCAGTGGTGGAGAAGAAGGGGAGGGGGCGTCCAAAACCTAATGGAACACCAGTCAAGGTACTTATACTAATCATTCTTCTCTAAGGGATTTTATAATCTAAATCTTGAGGACAGTTGCTAAACATCCGCAAATTATTCTGCTAGTGTGGATGATATTTCATCTTTAACTATTAGAGGAACAGATATAAGAGGCTGTTCACCAGGGGTAGGCAAACCCAGGTATACAATATATTATGACCCCCCCGTTGATAGTTTGAAATAACTGAATTCTTGGCACTAACTAAATTTAAATAAACATATTGTCACCGTAGATGTTAAAGAAGCAAAAAAAGTACATTAAAATCATTTAAAAACCATCAAAGATGGCCATGATCAGAGGATTTGCCAATAGATCTAGCACACATAGCTTAAGGCAGTCAATGATGACAAGCTACATACGTCTTTTGACTTCACAATAATTTAATATAATGTCACTATTGACAACTGAAATTTCTCACAAAATTTGTGGTTAAGCACACATGACTCGTTTCACATCTGGCGATGATTTATTGTCTTGTTAAACTAGGCAAAACAAAAAAACCTGCCTCTAACTAGGCAAAACAGACGGAAAAAACTAGATTAATATATCGGATTGTTAATACCAAGTGATGAGCAAGATTAAGAAACGGACACTTAGATGATTTGGGCATGTAGTGCGAATAAACAAAGAAAGGAGTGTAACGTAGACATCCAAATGGTGTGGAAGGAGAATATTATATGAAGCGAATGTAAATCGTAGTAGTCAGGGATGCCCGTGAAAGACATTGCATGCTCAAGTATCCTTTTAATCGGTTTTCTTAGTTTCACTATTCCATTTTTAAAAACAAAAATGTTACTTTTTTCACCAAAAATCTTTGTGTGCTGTTTTCTTAGCTTTATGATTTAGTGGCTTGGCTCCCTCAACATCTACGAGATATGTGAAAAAGTTAATAAGCTTTCATATTATTGCTAATTTTGTTTAGGTATATGGGTTTACCCAGTGATTATTTGGTAAATTTTCTTAAAATTAGAATGAGTACTGTCTTTCCCGACTTGCCCACCTCCCGAAAGTAGACAATGTTGCGCTTTTTTTGAAACTACACTAAAAGGAAAATTACATTAAACACGAAGGGGGAGTACTCGCTATAATTATATCAAGTTAAAAAGTAATGTGCTCATAAAAATAAATGAAGCGTTTATTCCATTTGTGCAGAGAAAATAATAATTAATGTAAAGATGTTTTATGTTATGCATCGTTTTCAAATTAAGTATTCATGTCCAATCAACAGGTCCAGTTGGTTTGCATTTAATCTCAAGAGCATTTACTAGGGACACTTTAGTAGGGTTTGTGAAGTAATGTGTATGCGTTGTGTTGCAGGAAGTGAAGGGAGAGGTTAAGAAGCGCGGACGGCAGCCGTCAGCCACACCCAAGAAGGAGTCAGCCAAATCATCAGACGATGAGCCCTCCGCCGCCAAGCGAGGCCGCGGCCGGCCCAAGGGCTCAAAGAAGAAGGCCAGCAAGCCCAAGAAGGCCAGCGTGGAAGGCCGAGGCCGTGGCAGGCCGAGGAAGGATGCTCCCCCCCCCAAGCAGACGCCTGCTTCCACGGAGGAAGAAGCGGAAGATGATGACGATGATGCCTCTGACCAGTAGGTCCACCACCTCCTCCCTCCCCCGCATAGCTCAATGTTCAATCCATTGAATCTTCTGTTCATATTATCCCAAAATTTACTTTTGTAATACAATAGCATATCTCATTGTCACATTTCCCTACTATACTTTGGTATGTACGTAATTTACATTATATTTTGAGAAAATTTATACAATTATTTTTTCTAATGTAATGTGTAAGAAGAATTACAAAACTATTTAAGTATTATCTCATTTTATATTTTCTTTTTTATAATAATAATTATTATATAGGCGATATATATTATTGTATCTGTTTTTTAGGGAAAGGTGATAAGTGCCATTTCATTAAATATTATGACTTTACTTTGACACGTCTGTTCATTTTCCCAAAATAGTTTTAGTTCTACGTTATGTAAGAAAATTTGCTTTTTATTTTAAATTTAATCCTTTCATGTGTGTATGTGAGTGATTGTAATGTTTATTAGACTTAAATAAATAAAAAATATCAAAATTAAAACATTATTTAACTTTCTCCCTCACCCAAAGATAGCTTTGCTTTCTAATGTTCTATATCTAATCATTATTGTGCAAATTTTTTTATGACTGAACAAACTTCTTGATCAGTGGAATAAATTTTTATGTTGGTGGCCATGCTAACTACCTTCAATCATTTTAAGGCATCACATCAAGCACTTATGAAGTCTCAAATGTAAATCTCTGTTCACCATCATGGCGGTCCTCACTGGATGTTGCGCGGTTTCACGCACAAGACCAAATATGACAGGGCACACCCAGTATTAATGCGTTGTCCACTCAGCGCCAGTATGTATCTAGTCTAGTAGTTGGTTAGTGGCGACTAAAACGTCTAGTAGAATTGTTATGTACCGGTACTGTGAACACAGCACTTTAGTAGTAATTGGTAGTGTTTTAGTTTGCTGGAATAGGATTTATTCAATTTTTATCAGTGAATAACCCCCTCCACTGTCAGTGCGTTCATCTTTGTACATAGTAAGGTGGGGGCTACTGTCCATTGTATGCACATGAACATCCACTTCTACGCGCATCCTTGTAGTAGGTAGGGGCATCAACTTGCTGAATTCACGTTTGAATCGCACTTTAGTTACCACTAACTACTACACCATGTGAACAAGCCAAAAGATGCCCATAAATGCAGGTCCCCGGCCCTATGCAGGCACAATTGGAGCAGCTACATCTTAACAAACGGACTGCAATCTTTAGAGCACAGGCGTCAGGTAGGTATGCTGTCCTTGTTCTATCGGTATTACAATGGAAGATGCTCTGAGGAACTAGCGTCATTGATCCCTTCGGCACCGGTGCGTAGTCGGGATACACGCCAAACGCGCGCCCAACATTTGTACACGGTTGACATTTGTCACATGAGAACGGGTCGCTTCTACGATTCGTTCTTAAGTTCAACAGCTCGGCTGTGGAATGAACTGCCGGCCTCTGTGTTTCCTCCCTCCTACAATATGGGACTCTTCAAGACCCATGTTCACTCCTTCCTCTCCACAAAAAGACCCTCCACACAGCATCCCCAAAGATGACATAGGCCCTGAGGGAAATTATTTTCTTCAGGGCCTCCTGTGTGGAGTTAATATAAAAAAACAAAAAAAAGCTAGCTCCGGGCACCGAATTGTCTAGGAACTGATTATTGTGATTATTTTTCATAAAAACCGCTTCGCGAAAACACGAATCATCCAAATATTGTTTGATTACAGCGATCTCCTACCTATCTAGGCAGGCGTGTCTACTGATTTTGACGAAGGGAATGTTTCTTGCGCCAGGGGCCGTTTGGCTCAGTCACCCTGCATAAACGATCAAGATGAATTGTCTATTGCTGAACAATAATTGTCTTGCCGGGAAAGGTGTGGACTAGAGGTGAGTCGTACTTGCTCGTCTTGATACTTGGAACAACTAGTATGAGTACCTCCATATACCTGTTACCTAGTATTTTGCACTTGTACTTACCTAGTATTTTAACCTAGCATGCACGTCTTCGTACCAAATACTGCCACGAGATGTGTGAAAATTTTGAGAATAGGTGATGGTGATAGGAATATGAATTAGGAAGTTTTGTTAATTTTTATAACACTGCCCAAGAGTCCGGAAACTGTGGCATCCCAATTTGGGTATCTTGTAAGGCTGAAGGTAGTGGGGAGGGGAAGAAGGTGGGAATGTACCTGGCTATTCAGATCTGGTTTCCAAACTCGGCTAAAGCCATTTCAAGCAACATTTCAATTCTGAATGGTGTTTTTACATCAGGGCGATACTGAGAGTATCTTCCACTCTGAAACATGCTGCTAATGTACTATATAATATTTTCAATTAATACATTATGAAATAACACAAATTAGTCAAATAATATTTACTTGTGCACGTCGGGATTAAAACTTGTGACCTCCAGATTGCTAGTCGAGAGCCTTACTTCTCGATTAGGGAAACTGAAATTTTTATAAAATAAATTAGTAACACAGTGCCGTTAGTTGAATAACCAAGATTGTTTTTTTTTTCGTTATTTAATGTAGATACTTTCATTACCGCTCTGATGAATGACAACCACTTGAACGAATCAAAATGTTGCTTGAAATGGCTTTAGCCGTTGGTGACCCCATCTGAATAGCCAGGTATGTTCCCTCTTTCCATCCCCACAACTTTCAGCCTCACAATATACCCCTGTACACAAAATGATCACATGCCATTAAATACTACGGATTGATTAAAAACAGATCCATGACGAGTATCCTCCGACTTCTGGCTGCTTTAATGTATTCAAATACTTCTTACTCTTCTTAATACTGACTATTGGAGAGTATTAAAATACTTTCAGGTCGAACGTATTATGGAGTACCCCAAGTATTTGAATACTGGCTGGCGGCCATGTGGAGTCCCAAGTATTTGGATAATTTTTTTTTTATTTTTTTTTTTTATAGTGAATACCTCACAAGAGTCCCAACTGCTCCCGTCTGGAGCCAGTGAGACTATGGCATCCCCAATTGGGGGATGTTGTGAGGCTGAAGGTAAGTGGGGAAGGGAAAGAGGAAGGTGGGGAAGTACCTGGCTATTCAGATCTAGTCACTAAACACGGCTAAAGCCATTTGGAGCAACGTTTCAATTCTGAATGGTGGTCTTACACCAGGGCGATACTGGTAGTATCTTCCACTCTGTGTATAATAGGGAAACACTCTTCTTATGTGGACGAGTAAGTGAGAAAGGGTATTGAGACTTCAGACAGTAACAGATCCCTTCTCGCTTACTCACTTAAGTAAGAAAAGTGTTTTCCGAAGCACTCTTCTTTTGTAGGAGAGTAAGCGAGATGCCTATAGATTTCCCCGTCCACGGTATGTATACGCAATACTTAAGAAAAATTAATAGTAAGTATGAAAGATGACATATCTGTTCCAAACATCGTTTCTAGTATATACACTTCACCTCTAGTGTGGACAGTCAATATTGCCATGTACTGCAAAAGTATAGCCCAAATATATAAGACAAATTCACAACATAAGAACACAATTAAAAAATAAAATTAAAATAAATTATTTAATATTGAAACATCAATCCATAACTTTTACTTATTCTTATTAATTAGGACCAAATGTTAAGGTAAGACCGGCAGACTAGCAGCCATGAGGCATCTTTGCTGGACTACTTTTATTTTCATCATAACATGTACAAAACACCATGCATTATTATTTAATTGAATAAAAAAATCTCCTGCAATGACTGCCTCCACCAAACTTGGAAGCGAGGTTCGAAATTATGACAGTTTTGGTAGCGGGGTGGGTAGGCAGCGAACAAAGACGCACACCTAACTTAGTGAGAAGAAAATAAAAGTCATAATATAGCCGAGCAAACTTGACAGCAATACATCAACATGACAATGTTGGGTTATATTATTGCCCGACAATACGGAAACATTGCTGTAAAAACATGCATGTTTACGGGCACCTTTAGGAAATGCAATGTGGCCAGGCACTTGAATGGGGCAAGGAGAAAGGTAAGAGCAGAGCTATTATAATACAAGGGTAAGAAAAAGAATCTGGTGTAGCAAAAATCATTTGAAACAATAATAATTCTGATTAAAGTAATAGTTTTCCTCTCAAATTACTAGATTTGACAAAGTTTTATATTTTAGCCCCAAGATCTTCAAGAATAAATTAAATACGAGCCTAATGTAAGGCTCTCCGCACAGAGATTTTCTATTTCTAATCTTTAAAGCTTAGTAGAGATTGTGTACCTGATAAAAGAACACACCGTATTGTTTATACAAACAACTGGTAGGTACACAAGAACACCATAAAATGAATTCCTCTTGGGCAGTATTATACATATTCAGTCATCTTTTACCAGAGGCGGATTTGCCCTTAGGCCTATGTAGGCCCGGGCCTAGGGCGGCCAGATATTAGGGGCGGCCAATCGTGACAAAAAAGTCACAGATGATAACAAGAAATTACTTTATAAATATTCTACGTACGAAATAGCGATATGCAAGAGCGTGTTCACACACAGCGCGCCCCCACGCCCCGCAGCCGCCCTCGCCACACCTATCATGCTCTGTCGCTCGCCTGGGGATTAGTGTGTCCAGGAGTGACATACGTATGAATACATCCCTCCAACTGCGGTGCAAGGCGATGGGTCAAGATAGTCCGGCTGGAAAGGTCAAAAGGCCTCCCTCACCCAGTCTCTCTCGATCCCCCCCGCCACGCAGCAGGTGGGCAGAAGTATCCGCCGCCAAGACCTGGACAAATCTCACCCCATGAACCATGAATGATAATGGCAGGAAAATTAAAACGGTTTTGACCCTAGGAACTTACTGAAAAGTTTAGATACTCCTGGTCAATATGATGGGTACTGAGAAAGGGGCGGCTACATGGTCTGGGGCCTAGGGCGGCCAAGACTGCAAATCCGCCTCTGTCTTTTACACTAGAAAGAACATGTTGCAAATTGAAGAAAAAAATGTGTCTGAAGTCCATACTTGGAAGGAAGAATTGTCATTACAAATCTATTCGATCTATTACTCTCATTTACAATTGGCTAACATGGTGTGATTAGTTAAAGTGGCTTGTGTCGTATGCATTCGACCTGAGCTATTATTTAATGCATTTATTTTATTATATATTTTAGGCTTACTCCATTTTCCACTATGCTTAGGACGGGTTATTTCGCAGAATTTGAACAATCCATTAAATTTCAAAGTTGATTTTCAAGTTCTGTGAAGATTCTATTAAAGTCATTTTATCATTATTTCTTACTTTAATACAATCATGTTAATAAGACACTTAACAGGCTGGCACCATCATACTTGACTGATCTCTGCGTGAGGGACAATCTTATTCTGAGGCAACACATGCTCGGGTCGGTCAGTTCTGATGCGTCAAACAGACTGGTTGAACCCTCTCGTACGAATGCTGCGAAATTTGGAGACAACCTTTAAGGTTAAAGTAGGCGACACATTACGCTATATGCATCATGGCTTAGTCTATTTCAGTATATCGCTCGCCATACACTACCAACGGGAATATATGGCGAGCGATATGCTGAAATAGGCCAAGCCACGAAAATATAACGCACTTGTAGCATGGTATATCACAGGCTTAAACGTAACGTATGTTATAATCGATGAATATGAATATATAGTTTTATCCGCATAAAAACTCAATTCTTTCAAGAAAGACATACAAATACAATATTTGATTGGATTACCGATACAAAATTGTATTTGTACGCCTTTCTTGAAAGAATTGAGTTTTTATACGGACAAAACTATTTATTCACATTGCGCATGTACGGGCGCAAACAAATAATTTGTCTTAATATTTTAAAGCATAACTTGCAAAAAGTGTATTTTCATAAAATAAATAAATTATCGCCATCTATGAAGATGTCGATTATAACATATGTTAAGTTTACTGGGTCCACATTCTTGAAATGACCTTCCAATTTGTTTGAGATCAGAAAGCAGAGCTTTGAAATCTAAAACGAATAAATAAAAACAGATCAGGGAGTGAGTCTGTACAGGGTTGCGCAAAACAGAGAGTTTTAAGCTATTAAAAAAAACTGCACAACTTACAGAAATGTGGTTTATTTTATTCGGTACATCATGCTGTTTTACGTATCAAGTCCTGAAGACAATATCAGAAAGATGTTGATACTTGAGTTCTTCTAGGGTGTGATGTTTAAAAACATTTTCCTTCAGGTACCCCACACAGAATAAATTGCAAATTGTAGCTGGAAGGCCTGCTGGGTGCCGACGAATGAATGGTCTATTCCAAGAAACGTGCGGACAGCGAAGCTGCAGTGTTGTCTGGAACAAACCATGGTAATGACTGAGAACGGCACGACCCTCCCGACACAATGAGACCCCTACCAGGTTCCTGCCCCCACTACACGGGATGTATCGGCCCTTCAAAACTGCAACGTCTGTTTTGCTGCACCCTGTATCTTTTGGATTAGCTAACGCGGCGTTAAATGAGTCGCATCTAATGTAAGGTGTGAATCTATTATGTATATTACATGCGACTTATTTAACCAGTGGAATACCGATGGATCTCTGGAGAACATGCGAGCATTCTAATATTTTCCTTTTTAGAATAATTTGCGATACGATTTTGAACTTAATGCTTTGAAAAATGTATGAAAATCAAAATCGGCATAGCTTGGGCTAATAAAACTTTAGATTTTAATGAATGGCGTCTCTCTGAAGGCTTAAAATGTATTTTTCTGTTTTATGCTGTGGCCTTCCAACAGGTTAACCTGCTTTAGCTAACGCAAAAGATGTAGACCTACCCACCAGAAATGCAAAAATCTTGGTTTGCTACGTTATTAGAGATGGTCGATATTCCTACCCCTGTTTATTCGCTGTCACTGGAACTGTCGAAATTAATTTTTTGAGGAACCGGTTATTTTTGGAACTTGGTTCCCCTCCATGTTCAAGGTTTGTGGAAAATATATTTATCAAGGGTATATAACCTTCAAAAGTTATTCCAAAAAAATCGAATATTTAACAAGCTTCGCTCATACAGGCACTTTTCAGAAAAAATGCATCGGGCCACTCGCAAGCTCGTGACGTGGCCCAAAGTCCAGTTGGAGTCCGAAAGGAACAATTTCATTCACTTTTCGTTTGTGCGTACGAGCCTAATTAAAATGTCTGTACATACCACTACATACTTTGAGTACTTCACCATTACACACTTTTAACCACTACTGATTTGGCAGTCACCTCTGGTCTGGCCCCCCAAAGTACTTGAAAAAACCCTGGACTCAGTGAAGAAACGGGCGATCCCTGTCTTTTAGAGCACAGGAGTCAGGTGGGAATGCTGTCCATGTTCTACCGGTACTTCAATGGAAGATGCTCCAAGGAACTAGTGTCGTTTATCCCTTCGGCACCGATGCATAGTCGGGAAACAAGCCAAAAGCGTGCTCATCATTCATCCTTGGTTGACATTGTTTATCTCATGAGAACGGGCCGTTTCTACGACTCGTTCTTGAGTTCAACAGTTTGGCTGTGGAAAGGTTTTCGTGTTTCTTCTCTCCTGCAATATAGACCTCTTCAAGACACGGGTTCACAATCCCACCTCAGCATCCCTAAATATGACATTATCCTGTGTAGAGTTAATGTTAAAATAAATACTTTTATCTTAAGTATGATAATGTTGTATTATAAATAAATTGTATTATTTCATATAGTTGTGATGAAAAGAGTTTCGGCTATTTCGGTATGTGGAAGGGAATGAACTGGGGAAGAGGAAGGTGGAGAAGTACCCGGCTATTCACATACGGTTAAAACTATTTCAAGCAACGTTTCGATTCCGAATGGAGGTCTTTCAAGACTCACCAAGGCGATACTGAGAGTATCTACCACCATGTGCTAGTCTTTGTACGAATAAAATTATTCTCAATACTTTCCCTGTCATGGATACCTAGTATGCTAGATGACACTTTCAATTTGAAAATTTAAATGTCTATAAGGGCAATATATACGTACAAAGCGCTAATAACCCTGAATCTACATCATCAATGCATAAGTAACACTGAAAATATTCCTAGGATTTTTCTCTTTTATTCCAAACATTAGTTTTATTATAGTATTAGCAACATATTAAAAATAAATCACTTGTATTGCAGTAAATTCAAATCTCCCGGTGGAAAATGAACTTCAACAAACCTGTCCAACCCGGGCTGGCCTTAGGTCAATTGAATCAATTGGGTCCAATCATACCCACACAGTAGCGAAACCTAGGTGGCCTCTCCTCTCAATTAAATCCCACAATCAAAGTTTCTATACTATAATATATCTACTTTAAAACTTTTTTTTGGTTTGACTGCGGATTGAACCTTCTTACCCATGAACTGGAGTCGACATCTATACCAACTGAGCCAAACCTGGATTGTATAAGACTGACATTTATTGTGTATATTAACTTCTGTAATGTCATTGAAATTCAGAAAAATGCGTATGTCCGCATGTGTGTGAGTGATTTCCACCAAAAGTTGATGGAATGAGTTGTTATGGGAAGTGAGTTAATTTCCTCTTTTAAGATTTGCATTCACTCACGAAAACAAAAGTGAAATTCGAATAAATATATTTAACTCTTCGGGATAATTTGTTCCGTTTTGGGAACAATTAGCTAGTATCCGTAGTCGATTTGTTTGCTTTTTTGAACAACTCATAGAAATCGTTGTGCTCCCTTACCCGTCATAGTTAGAAATATGTGTGAACTAAACGGTGTTAAAAAAAGAAAACACCCTAATTTATTTTGATATAGAATTTAACCACAGAATAATTAAAATGTACACCTCTGTCAAACCAAAAGTTACTGCAATTTGAGAAAAATTTACGAAATTTTGTGAAATTTTTATTAATTATTTTTATACGAAATGACAAAAAATTGAGGTGGTTATTAGAATACATTTGTATTTATTAAAATACATTTTTTTTTTTGTTATTGATTCAGTATTCAGAAAAAAAAAAACAAAAGGCGAGCCATTTTTTAAACTTTTTTATGTTTGAATTTAAAAATTTATATACATTATATTTCATCACCTTTCAAAAACAGTTTTTAGTTTTTGGATACGTTCAAGAAAATCCCATTTATTTAGATTTTATTGAAAAGCGGAGATACACACAAATTCTCCGACTTGCTGACAGCTTCTTTAACAAATACATCGGTCAATATGTCGGAGGGCTGAACGGTTATAAAAAGTAGAATGAGATAACAAAGTGAATGAGAAAATGTTTTTTTAATTTATTTAGGTGCGCAGTTTCCACTTAAGAAATTCCTACATTCATTTGCAACAATACTGCTTTTCAAATTTTGAAAGTGAGGAAGTTAGAAATTAAAATTCGGAGATAATATTTTGTCAGTAAAAAAAATATAGTTTCGAGTTTTGCAAATTAAATAATCCAATAAAAATATCGATATTTATTCTTTTATCTGCTGGGGAATCTAAATAACTCTCCCAGTGCAATAAAAATCCAATCTCAGATCCTAAGGAATGTTTGTAAGCGGACATGTTTTCATTCCAAACTTAATAATAGGAATAAATAAATAATAAATTAATGACCGATTTATGTGGGTCGGAATATTGGTCAGAATCTCTGTGAAAATTAATAAGAAATCATCTGTTGGTTAGTGTACATAATATAACATGAGTGTTAGTTAGCAAGATAAGATTACATTTTAATGAAAAAAAAAATAATGAGGTCAGTAATCTATTCATGTGAGATTCTTGGCAGTACACCAACCCACTTTATTCGGGCCAATGAGATTGAAAATTAACCACTTTTATTTTTTGAACTCTCGTACAACAATTATTAGAAACACACAATCCCCTTAGAACTAATCTCGTTTGAAGTTTTTTGTAGAAATGTAAAAAAATCATAAAATATCTTACAGCACTCGTGAACATTTGATTACATATTATTATTAAATGGAACTTATGGAATCACACAGAATCTAATAGCTGTAAGAAGCAGTACATAAACATAAAGCTGTGGTTTATTCTAATTTATTTTATATGGTTTTTGCAAATGAAAAATCATCCCAAATTTTTTCTTTAAATGCTACTCATTACTATCAGGCACTAGAGTTGGTGCAACGCAGGAATGAATTCGTTTTTCAAATTAACATCATCTCTCTGAATTATGAAATAGGCATGCCATTAAAATAAACAGTGGTCAATGACAATTGACTCTGTCGATGGCGGATATATGGTGAAAGAACAGTCCCTGAAGGTATTGCTATCTCCGTTCCAGTAACTATTCCCGTTCCAAACAAAAATGTGTTTCAATAAATCAATATTTAAAAACATAAAACACATTACACCTTGATCACATTTGTTTTTACCATCTTATAAAATTAATACAGAATACATATTATAAGCCTAAACAAAATTATACCTAAGAACATACCATCAATTTTGTGAGGAAACTTAAATATCATCAATGCGAATCCATCGGCAGTGCGTGTGTCATTTTTGGCGATAAAACATGTATTTACAAAAAATAATACTATGTGACATTAACCCTTATAATACCCTTGACCTGATATGTCGGCGTTTACAGAATCATCAACAATACCCTGAGGTATACGTCGGCTTTTTGAAAAGTCATATTTACCACCAAACTTTGTGTGTGTTTCTCAAAGAATTACAAAAGAAATCAATACAATTTTAATGTTTTAAAATGCTAAAAATATAAAAGAAAGCACTAAAATTATATAATAAATATTTTTAAAACATATATATTTAAGGGTATTTCTGCCTAACCTATTTAAAATTCAAAGGGTATGGGTATTAAGAGGGTTAAACAACAGAAACTGCGTTAAGAGCAGCCGCAGTTGATCGAACGACAGTTAAAATCGGTTGCTTAATCAGTATGACAACCTACGCGTGGCGCACACCCCACAAAGAGTTTGATGGGCTGCCCGATTTCCTTTCAAATTATGTAAAACCATCAGCTGATCTTCATCTGAGTAAACTGTTCAAGCAGCGATGCTCTCAGATGTATCCTCCTTTGCTATTGCTATGCGTTGTGTAGCAATCGGATATTGGATAGTGTGCGCATCTGCCACCAATCAAACAGTTTCATCTGCGTAATGTGCGAGGATGTAGCCCAATCCGTTATCAACTGTTGGCCGATCGTGTAGTCTGAAATCTAAAGGGTGATAATTGGTTGTTTCACTGAAATTACAATTGGAATCTCAGTCAGGGTTGAGATAGGTGCTTGTCTTTCACATTCTGAGGGCGTTGGAGATTTGTACTTGTAATGATATTATTTCTACCGATGACGCGGTGATGTGACACGCTTATCACGTGATGGATTGCAGGGACCAAAGATATTAGAAGAACGAGATATGCTATGTTGGCCGCCGGACCGTAGGCGGAGTACTACCTAATTAGGGTACTTTGAATACTATCGGACGTGTACGCACAGAAATCTGTTCTATGTATTAGTGCGGATACCTTAGCGTAAGCGAAGGTGTGCAGTAGTATTGGTGAACAAAACCGGCGACACTGGGCAAAACAATTCCACACAGAATGAACTGCTCATAGCACATCTCGTTCTTCTAATATCTTTGGCAGGGACGATATCCAATACACACTATTTGAAAAACTTAAAATTTTAATGGTAGCCATTGCAAAAGTGTTTCAAACTATGTACATCATATTTTGTTAACTGTCAAATCGACGATCAGCGCCAATTTCAATTTTTGACATTTGAACGGTCCCCGATGTCAAACCGTTTCAGCTATTAATCAAATTGTGATCAGAAGCAGAAACTGACTGAGAATCAGAGACTGTTTAAATATGAAAAATTCCAAATGGAACTGTTCGTTAATTTGATGTAGCTTGAAACACTACAAGATTGAAGTTCATCCATAGACACTTAAATTAATAGACAAGCCAGTTAGAGAAAGGGGAGTAAACCAACTGGCACGTAGAGAGGAAGGCAGCTAGGCTGTCCCACTTTCAGTGATTTGTCAATAAATAAATGAATCTGACAGTATACAGGCAACTTGCATTATAAAATCATCATTTGAACCTCGAAATTAAAAATTACAAGTCCTTTTCACAATTGATGGCTGCGTAAAAACTTAACTACATATCCCAAATCGGGTAAATAATAGTTAGGGCTTGTTCTGAAAATTTAATTTTGCTACACCATTTAGTTAGATACTTTTACAAATGCGTTATAATTTACCCACCTCACTCAATTTGAGCGTCGCTACGCCGGGGGATCTGTTTAAGAAGGATCATTCAGATCCTGTGCAGAAAAGTCAAATTTTAAAACCTTTGCCTTACTTTGCTTTCCTGCCCATGGTCTGGTTATTTCAATGTGCGCTCTTCTGTGGTCAATGTACGACTGATGTCGTAGTTTATTTATAGCATTCTTGAACCCCCCTGGTGTCAAAAATATGGTCAAGTGGTTTACCTCCAGCTGATTGATATTTCATGCTTGGGCAAGTCTATTAATTTGGATGTCTATGTGTTCAACACTGCAACTGCACATTAATTTTTTTTTAACAATATTGTTACAAATGCATACATAACAATATAACAAATGCAGCCTTAATGGCCATGTGAACACAAAAGAAAAACATTAGTATGTACAAAATGTGTTTCATTAATATCTAAAGTCAATAATAAAAATAAATAATTCTTAGTTTGCACATCTATTGGCTGAAAATTAGCTTGCATGTGTTCACATAACCTCACACGAGGCTGAAAAAATAGCTTTCAGAATGATTTAATTTGGAATACATATAATGAAAACTTTAGTCATCTATGAGTAGTTCAAAGGCTCTTTGAAAAAATACTTGAATAACACACATGGGTCGTTCTCCCGAATGTGTTCACGCGTGTTTTCATGTTAAATATTTACTATATTATTGGCATAAGTGGCAAGTTGTGGCATTACTGAAGAACTAAGTTTAAAGTATCATTTGAAAATCGTAAAATTTCCAAAAGCAGTCAAAATATTGATTATATCGGAAAGTTTTAAAGATTTTCAAATGAAACTTTAAACTTAGTTAGTTCTTTAGTAATGCCAAAACTTAAAGCCACTTATGCTAGTAATATAGTAAATATTTAACATGAAAATAGCGCAAACACTTTTTGACCTGCTCAGGGGAATGACCTACATACTAAAGTATGATTATGAACAAACAAACCATTATTCAACACGGATATGTAAATGACTAAAAGAAATCTATATTTACAATCACATTATGCTTCCCTAGGAGGGAAATGCAGAAAGATATTAACCTTTTGGCTGCGTTAACTAGCTCATACCAAAGTTGCCGTAACAAGGGTTGATACAGCCGCTTATCACAGTCAAAAGGTTAAATCATGGTCATGAGTTTTCTGATATACATACATACATTGGGAGACGAAAGAGGTACAATGAGATTTTGAGAGAAAAACGTGACAAGTGACAAAATTTTTATACATTATTTAAGCATCAAGCTCGCATTGACATCATCATGAATATTGTACATTGTCCACAGCAGACCTTATTTTTTTAAATTAAAAGTTAAACTATACACAATATTCTGAAATAATTTCTGACTTAATAATAAACTTAAGGTAAGGTACGATGTATCATACTATTAAAAAAGTTTGTAGATAAAAAAAGATTTTTTGAATCTCAAAACAATATTCTTCCCACTGAGTTAGAACCTAATTAAAAATATGTAATAATATTAGATTAGTACACTAGACAGGCTGGTCCATTTAGTATGCTTATATAATTTGCACAACAATTAATATAATTTTACAAAAGTAAACAATAACGTAAGGTATATTTAAAATTTTAATTAAATAAATAAAATAAAACAAGAAACAAGTAGTAAAGTTGGCAGAACAAAATTATGGTTTATCTGACCAAGTACACATACAAAATTATTAAGCCTTTTTATTAACTGTTAAAAATGTCGCTGTTTATTTTATATTATGTGTATAAAACCCAGACAGAGTTACAGGTGACACATAATGATTGTTGTTGACATTTTGCAATCAAACCACGAACAATGAAAGACAAACTATTTCATTGCTCAGTAATCAAAGGGCCGAACAACCTGTAATGTTCTTTGCCAGCGATGGTCACTATGGAATATATATAAATGACTAATGCTGTATGGCGCTCTAGTCATTTTCCACCGTCATTATATAAATACATAATTGATAATTTGTTAAGCATTGCTTGCTAGTGTATTAAATCTATTTAAAAAAACCTTATAAAACAAGTGAAGTACGTACATGGATAACAGAATCTCTAATCTCTATGATATAATTATTTTAGATTCTGGCTGCAGACATTGGATGTTGGGGGGGCAAATAAAAGATGCCAATGGTCGTACGACGGAGGGTTCATTCTGATTATCCGCTACAGCCAATGGCACTTTATCAAAGATGTCCAACTGTGCATATGCTCTTGTCAAAATAATAAGCTCAAAAATAGTGAAAAATCACAACAATTGAGAAAAGAGGTACTGATTTTACAATGTGAATATTTAGCATTTTCATCTACAATTTATTCAAAATGAAAAGCAATTTTACACTTACGTTATTAATTGAGGACTAGAAAACATGGTTCATTCAAATATACTCACAAAAAATGTTGAGTTTTATAAAGCTTTAATAATTGAGTTTACCCGTCCCTTATTACACACATATTATATACAAATGTATGAATTTACCACGTAGCTCTATTGCACTGAAACAAAATGAAAACTCCGATCAACATCAAATTATGCTTAAAGCAAATTAACATTACGCAGTTATTGCTTTTTGGCTGTTGATTAAATTAAAAACTTAATTCTGCTACTTTTTGAAGAATGTCGACACAAACTCAGCAAACGACACATCCATTTTTTTCTTGAATATTACCATCCGCTCGCTCTATTTCAACTAGCATCGCGTGGAATATATCGGAAACAGACTGAAAACAACAAAAAACAATTATTACTAGAATGTTGAATAAAATTAATGTAACCTAAGAAACTGTGTATATTTATATTTATAAAATATAAATGGGTTAGAAATTATCCACACATTATAGATATTACAAAAAAGACTAATACAAGAACTGAAATGGGCAGGCCAAGATGCAAGGAAAAATAATGAATTTGTTGGTGCAAGATGGAGCAAATAAAATGATTCCAATGGCTAAAAATGGCAGGTTCTCGCCCAGAACAGGAAATAGA
The DNA here is from genome assembly GCF_061612785.1 of Hesperophylax consimilis. Classification (NCBI taxonomy): domain Eukaryota; kingdom Metazoa; phylum Arthropoda; class Insecta; order Trichoptera; family Limnephilidae; genus Hesperophylax; species Hesperophylax consimilis. The sequence continues at coordinate 40,441,288 of NC_142836.1, read as the reverse complement.
GAAAACAAAAGAATGAGATCGATAAAAATTACCGAATATAATTAGGTCTCAATAAATTGGTAGAGTGTTGGTCCCGGAAGGACTAGAACAGAGGTTCCCAAAGTGGTCTATATCGGCTTGCTGGGGTTTATGTCAGCGAGAAATTTGGGGGTCCACGAGATTCAAATGGGGGTACATAAGAGCGGACCCCCATTTACCTCAACTCAATATTTAGGAGTTCCGTAAATGACACAATACACCTAACACAAATAACACAGTTTACGCAATACTAATAATAGACTAAGAAATTACTTATTTGATATTTGTATGTTTATATATCGTAAAGTTGTTTATTGAGGTATATAAATAGAGTCTACGTTCCTTTTCTCGTCAGAATTAATATATTGAACCAAAACATTGCACATTGGAAGCTGCGAATTTTCCTAGTTCCCCAACTTGTTTTTGAAAAACGTCCAGGGTAATAATGACGTTCAACACTTAGATGTACTGAAGGGAATCTTTTTACGAAAAAAATAAATGATTATCACATGGGACGTTAATAGTTTTAGGAAAATTCAATATTCGGCAGGAAGGGAGTCTACGGAAAAAAAAAAATTTGGCAAGTGGTCTACGGGGCAAAAAAGTTTGAGAACCTCTGGACTAGAAGATCCGGGTTCAAATCCAGTTGCAACAGGAGTTTTCATTGAGAGTTGTTATATTATCTTCTTCATTTATTAAATATTACAATGGGGTTTATAAGCATCAATAAGTTATTCCTAATAAATTGAAAATATAAGAAGAATTCGATGATGTAAAAATTTTAAAGCAATTTTTACCTCATTTTTCTTAGCACTCGTTTCAACAAAAGCAGCTTTCCATTTTTCAGCTAAACGCTTCCCTTCCTCGGTGCTTATCTTACGTTCCATGTGTAAATCAGTTTTGTTGCCCACAAGCACAATTGGTACACTGGAACAAGTTCACAACATTTATATCAAGAGCAGTGTTTGTTGTCAACTATGAGTTTGTTGATAATGAGTATAAAAAATGTTCTTTGAATTTAATTTCATCATTGAAATGTATCATCTGACAAAGTATGTAGAAAAAACATGTTGTGTAAGTGAAGTCAGTAGTCATAGATGAGACAATAATTGGTTACTAGCAATGCGCTAGCAGGTGGGTATAGAAAACAGGATCCCCCATCCCATTATTGACACTATTCAAATTATAAACATTGACTTTGACAAAGTCAGAATCCTAACTGCATCACTACGAATAATAGATAATAAAAAGATTTATCTATATGCACATACAAAATGTCTGCTTATACATAGAGATGGCAAAATTTCGTTTTAACTAAAAACGCGAAAAAATATTTATGTTTCGAAATAGGGCATTTATAAGTTTTCTTTGCGTTTCAAGGCATTTGAAAGTGTTTCCAGTGATTTCTATTTCGCGAATTAACGCGAAAAACGTGATTTTGGCCGTATTTCAGCTAAATTATTCTATTTAGAGAAATAAGCGCGAATTTCCCGAAAATACCAGGTATTAAAATAATATGTGAGAATTTCAAAAAATCGATATTTACATTACGATTTTTTATAATTTTGTTTCTATTTTATGTGTAAATATTTAATATTTTTGTACTGTAGGCTAAAATTGCTTTTTGACATTACACAATTTGTACGAAATAAATTACGCCTATTGATGTTAATCGCAATCTGCATTTGTTGTGTTTGTTTTCGACCCGTACTTAGAGTTTCCTTCCTTATTAATTTAATATTAAAATTAATTATTTATAATCTTTCACATGGAAATACTTGCAAATGAAGGTTAAACATATATTTTACCAAAAATACTTAAAATATGCGCTAAAAACATAGACATATAAATATTAGTAGACCTGCCCTAAGTGATTAAAAGCGTATTATTCCCCACTCCCCATACCGGTTCCATTGGAGCCGGCTGGGCTCGCGTATGGCTTCCAGTGAATCTTGAGAATGTGACGTCATCATTCTTGTTCGAACTAGCGTCGAGCTATGGTCGAGGCATTTTATGAAATAACACGGCAAAATAGTGGCTTGTGATATGAAAACTTGTAAAAATAGATGTGAAAAAGAGAATAAACCCAATTGTCGTATTACATTCCATATGTAAGCATCATTTTAAGCTTATTCACATCGTATAATATGAATCAGTTGTAGAAACATATACTATTACATCGAGATACATCTGGTCGAATGTAGCGATTCTCAAGTGTGCGCATCGTTGTTACTGGGAAGTAAATTATGAACACTTATAAAAGTGTCTTAACTAAATACGTAAACAAAATATTCGACTCTGAAAATAGAAGAAATTTTTTTTGCCGAATTTGGACTTCGCAAATTTGTTCATAACGTGGCGAGTAATTTGCGCTCCCATGTAAAAATGTCTATTCATTCAAAAGCAGATTTTACTTTTAAGAACTAAATGGTGATATTAAAATGCGAGATGCCTATATACTGTCAGATTGATTTATTGACGAATCACAGTCAGCTTTACCCCCTTCGTTCTTCAACAGTTGATTTTACCCCTCACCTTTAATTTCTAGTCTATATATTCTTATGTCTGCGGCTAAAAACATTCAGGAAATACATTTTTTTCTACTTTGCTACAAAACGCTAAATTATGCCTCAAAATACTATAAAACGCTAAATTTCCAATTGTTAATGCTAAAAAATCTGAAAATTAATGCTAAATTTTGCCATCTCTACTTATACATAGAAAGTTTGAGAAACACATTAATATTTAATTTCAGGTTAACATAACTGTACTGTTTGTTGAACCATTTAATTTTCACATCTCTTAATCTTTTAATTACTTGTATACCTACTTATATGAATAGCACTGAATAGAGAATGTATTGTCGGTTAAGAGCCACTAGTGGATAGCAAACTTGGTCAATTTGAGTTTTTTATAACCAAGTGTTCTTTACAATGTCATTCTTACCTGACGGTACACTATTAAAAATAAAAAGCCCCCCGTAAGGAGAAATCTACCATGACAAATAGATTGTGGAAAGCGAGCACAGTAGCAACCTTACGATAGAGTACCTTCTATTGGCGGCTCATCGGCCAATAGCGGATGAGTTAACGTGAGGATAGGCGTTATGTCTCCTGCATCGCAATGGACCGAGCTAGCAGGAACCCATTCACTCCGTTCCTGATTGCTGAGATTACGACAGCCCATTTGGTGCTTCCGTGTTTGCTCTCCACCTTCTCAAATATCAAAATTAAATTGTATGTATTACATAATTGATTGTAAATATACCTGCAAGTAACTTTAATAGCGTTCTTATTTAATATAATATCATAATCATTTGTAAAACCCGTATTTAGAATCACGCGAAATAATAATTGTAGCAACGCGGTAGTTCACAATAATTACTGTGGTGTAATGCGGCAATCAGGACAGAATCCCGGACATAAAATTGTAAGAAATGTAATGTAAAAAGCAATAATATTATGAAGATGAATTACTTACTGTACTTTACCGACAATATCCAAGAGCTTGTCATAAATAATTTGTACGATCTGGAAACTTTTACTTGATGTTATGGAATACACAAGGACGTAACCGTGGAAATCCATGCTATACTGTGACGGAAATATACTATACTCATCCTGGCCAGCTGTGTCCACCAGTTTAACTTCATAGTCCGTTGAATGGAGGCGAATGGATTTAGTAAAGGCTGCAAACATTTATAACTGGTTTAATCGAGAAGGGATTTTTGGTAAGATAAATTATTGATAACAATCTTATGCTAGTATTATCTCATCAACACAGGCCAAGATACCAGTAGCATCTCAAGTAGCAATAGCGTAGGTGTCTTGTTTAAATTAATTTGGGAAACAGCCATTGGATAGATTTTTCTTACGAGAACATTAACATTGTAGTAAGCCTTTACAACCTGTTTTCATATCTGGGGACATTTATATATATTTTTCAATTGAAAACTTAACAAGTAATATCTTTATATTAGACAGATATCTCTGATATATTAAATGAAAAGATCTATATAAAAGGCAATTAGTAATCTTATGCAGATAAACAAAAATAATTTTAATTAACTTGACCGAAAGTAATTACAATTGTATGTAAGCCGGTTGGATGAGTAGAACTAAGGCAATAAGCTTTCCAACTGATACTGTACATACTTTGTTCAATATTTTGAAACATGCAATTTATTTTAAAATATATTTATTACAGTAAAATTAACAGTATTTGATAGTAAAATTAACAAAGCCGTAGGACGAGAGTTTTGAAATACCATGATAATCTGTCAAAGCAATAATTTATTACCGACTATAATATTGTGTTTGTGAAAACGAAGACATTAGGAAAATTCCTAATTAATGTAATTTAGCTAGACTTAACAAGTACACATTTTTATTATATAGATTTAACACATAGATAATATTTTACAGGGTCACCCAAGCAATTGAGACAAAGATATTTGTTGATGAACTTACTATTTTCTATCGTAGGGTCATATGAGTCTACAAACTGTCCTTCCACGAATTGTATGATCAGAGAAGATTTTCCTGTATAATCAGAATGTCATCGGTTCATACAAAATTAAGAATACAAAATAGTTTTATGTGTTTCAAGGTAAGTCAATGGAACTAACCTACGGATCTGTAACCCATCATCGCGATTTTTCGTTGTTTTGAAGGCATATTGAATGTTAAAAATTACTGATATCGGTAAGATAAATTAACAATTAAATAAATGTTAGAAAACTTTTAATTCACAATATTCGCAGCGAGCAGCGACATCCACATATTTCATAGAAAAAATTTGATAGCACAAAAATGAAAAAAAAAATTGAAAGAGAGGTGTTAATCGATATCGAATCATGCCAAAATTATCGATACTGACGTGAATAGTAACCTACTTGAGGTGAACTTTATTTGTGAACCTATGAGAAATTGTTTTTCGTTTCCCGAAATAAATTGCAAAAAATGCTCTTCTACTTTAAAAAATTATTGCTTAGTAATAATTTTCCAAAATCAGTTTTTGATGTGAAACATCTTTCGCGTGCCCAGGGATTAAAACTGGCTCAGGAAGTGAAACTGAAGACGGAACAACGTTCTTGCATGGATGATTTTAAACTTGTAATATATATAAATATTTTTTTTTATTTGGTACAATATTTTTTACATTGCAAAGTTTTCCAGTAATCTATATTTTAATAATAATAAAATAATTCTTTTATTACCAAAAATATAAAGGCTTGCTTACTCATTTTTATTTCCTTCAATAAAAATATGAATTTCGATTTTTCACATCTGCCAGGCGTCCTATGACCAGTGATGTAGCTATAGCAGTCACATGGGGGGGGGAGGGGGATTTATTACAAAGTTTTTTGAGAACTCTACTTACCACAGCTTATTATTTACACCACACTGATAAAATAGATGGTGCAAGTAATATTACTGTATTTTCCAGATATGTAATCTACGAGTACTCTTGTCTTTTTCTTGTATGCAATACTGAGGCCAATAGGGGGAGAATGGATTTTACACCCATAACCCTTACTAATATACACCCTTGCCCGTAACGGCTATTTAAAAAAATATAAACCCATATAATAATAACTAACCTACTGATCAAAATTCAATGCAGAGATGTAGAAAAGCACACTTTTTATATGCAAATATATAGGTGTAACAGCACCAGAGATGTGCAAAATGGGTACCCAAAACCATTTGAAATGCAAAATGGAAATGGGTCAAAACTTTTCCATTTGAAAATGCAAAATGCAAAATGGTTTTTAGAAAAGCATTTCAAATGCAAAATGCAAAATACCTATTTTCAAAATGCATTGAAAATGCAAAATGGTTTCTCAGGTCAAACAATTAAAATAATTATAGAATTTTTAAACAATTTTGTCATTTAATAATGGACATCGATGTAGAACAAACATATTACATGATGGTAAATCCAAAAACACCACGACTACAGATTATGAAACCACAACAAAATTGCGCGGGACTAATGTTGCCAACGTTAAAACATAGAAACTGCTATCTAACATTTAATATTACAGCGTCATGGCCATGTTCAGTATTTGAATCAGTATTTTTTGTAATGGTATCACTTAATTGCCAGGACTCCTACCAGGGAGCAACTTAACAAATGTAAATTATCTCTCATAGCGAGGTTGAGGACTGACTGATATTTGGGGCTTATGAAAAAAATATTAGTGGAGAAAGTAGAAAGAATGTTGCAAAAAAGCATTTAAAATGGAAAATGCTTTGAGAAAAGCATTTAAAATGCAAAATGCAAAATGGTTTTTAGAAAAGCATTTAAAATGCAAAATGGAAAATACCCATTTTGCATTTTGCATTTCCATTTGAAATGGATTTATTTGAAATAAAGCACATCTCTGAACAGCACATACTCGAAGGATTTTAAACGGCGATTCCTGAGCATATTGGAGTTAAAAACGTAGATGTTGTTTTGCTGTTCACGTGGTACACGCTCCGTCTCGTTCCAGCAGCTCGGTAACAGACGAGACAGTACGTGTATCATATGATCCGTCGCAATCGTATGTGTAGCAGTGTGATATATATTTTTGTTTTTAATTTTAAAAAAGCATCGAACAGCAAAATGACACCTACCTTTTTACTCCAAACGATAAGAATAGCTGGCTAAAATCTAATTACGTGCAGTTACACCCTGCTTAATACACATACATTTTAAATATTAAATTTCTTTTTAAGAAGAAAAAAAAAGGTTTTCGGGGTAAGTAAAATATATATTTTATTTTATATGAATAAAATTTGTAAAAACGGTAATTTATTTTTATATTTTATTATTGAAGATGACAAAAGTTCACAGGAAATTAAGAGGTGGGTTGTTCGAAGATGAGAGAAGAACCTATACGATCGCGGGTGTAGAAAATTTGTTTCATGAATGAACGAAGGGGCACATTCTGTAGTGTTCACACCGTTGGGTAAGTTTTTAGATTCTCACGGCCAAAAGCATTTTTGTTGTTTGTTTTTGGGGTGTTATGCACACATCTTCGGATCTACCGGATCTGCCCTGATGATGGACACTGCAACGCTGTCCGAAACGTCGGCTAAAGAAGGAGTTAGCGCAACATGGCATAACACCCCAAAAACAAACAACAAAAATTCACACCGTTGGTTTTGGTTGGACAGCTCAGAAAAACACGGTTGAGGCCGTCCTCCAAACTCCAAGTAGCTAACTGGATTTTTTACTAAAATGCACTCATCAATCCCCTGGTTTATTTATGCCCATACCCATTTCTCATAGATTAAATATTTGAGAAGATATTCCAATTTCCGTCATCATTGTGAATATTCGCAGATTTGATTGGCGGCTCCTCTACCGTGCTTTTATATCTAAAGTTTTACAAAAAGTAATTAGAGTTTGAAGTTAATATTGATTGAGGATAATTTTCAGTTAAACATGTCGGAAACTAAGCGCCTCGTAGCGAGTATCGTGACATTTTTGCGAACTCAATTGGAGGCCGGCCTATCCAACACAGATGCGTACGAAAGTCTGGAGGTAGGAATCCAATGCTTGGAATCTGCGTTTGAACTGAAACCAGAAGATACACAAGCTACCATTGACCTCTTGGAGATGTTTAAAAAAAACGATCCAAGTGCAGTTTGCAACGATGTCACAGATGAAGCAAAGGAACAGGCCGAGGCCTTGAAGAATGAAGGAAACACCTTAATGAAGGCTGAGAAGTACGCAGAAGCTTTGGAGAAATATACGCAAGCCATCGCCTTGCATAAAAATAACTCCATATTTTACTGTAATAGAGCTGCTTCGCATTTTTATTTACTCAATGATGAACAAGCCATTAAAGATTGCAACACAGCAATTTCGTTGAACCCCAGATACGCCAGAGCTTATGGACGCCTCGGGCTATCTCTAACTAAACTAGACAGACACAAGGAAGCGAAACAGGCTTACGAAAAGGCATTGGAATTAGAACCTGAAAATGAAGGGTACAAGAATAATTTGGCTTTATCGATGGAAACACTGGCATCACAGGCTGTAGATATGGGTCCTTCGGGAATGAACTTGGAAGGTCTTCTTCAAAACCCATCTTTGATGAGTGTCGCTACGCAGATGTTAGCCGACCCCGAGATGCAGAACTTGATGTCGGGGCTTCTGGGCAATGTGGGCGGGAATCCGGCCATGAACAACCCGGCCGGCATCAATGCCTTGCTGCAGGCTGGGCAGCAGCTAGCCGCGCATATGCAGCAGGCTAACCCCGACCTCGTGGAGCAACTGCGCAGCCAAATGGGAGGGCCTAACCCGCCCAACCCTCCACAGCCTCCTAAAGATGCTAAATAATACTAGACGCTATTTTTTATCCTTGGGCAGTCAAATCTTTTAATATATTTATAAAACTTAAATCAATTTATAGCTATGTACATTTATGCTCGACAGTTTGACACGATTAAACATGTTGACTTGGAATCAATCATGCTCGTTGTTGCGTCCGCACGCTCGAGCAGCTCGACACATGACGCCATAGATATACCATCAAATTGTAAATTTTTGTCGAACATCGAGTAAGAATTGCTGCCCCCAAATCTTTTTTTTGCATCAAACCGTTCGCTCAATATCAAACAAAAAAGCATAAAGCGATAAGGCACACACGTTGAGACGGTGTTCGAATGAGCTTAAAACCATCGAGCATGAATGAGCATAGGTACATAGCTTAATGATCAATTTTAGTAGTTGAAATCATAAAAAACTTCCAGTCGTAAAAGAGTTTTCAGTGGTTATTTATCATTTATGTGATTAACTGTTTAGAAAATGTTTACTTTTAATTTGGATTTATTATATTCCCATCTATTTTAAGTATTGTACAATTAAATGAGTATTCATTAGGGATTTTTTCAGTAAACATTTTATTGGGACTTTTATTTTCACAAACGTACTTGTATAATTAATTTTCTTTTAATTTAATGTAAATTCCTGATCCATCGGCATGCCACATTGTGGTGGCAGGTTTACCTGCACTACTCGGGCGGACTCAATTACTTATAAAAGTATATCAAAGAAACAATTTCTGTAGGGGTGAAGCAATATTATTTCAGTACATAATTTGATTAGTGCAAATTTTAAAACTGAAAACCGGAATTAATATGCCGATGACTTGAGTAGCTTTTTAACATTTAACCTTCATAATATTTATTTATCACACAGCTCTATTTAATTCAACTACAAAGAGTTAATTGCTCGTCTGCTTTGTTTCGCTATATCTTATTTACTACTAGAATTACCTATCCCTTTTACAACTAATCGACCGAAACATGAAGTAAACTTTCTATCTTTTGAAATATGCATATTAAAGAACAAAATCAACCATCAATGGTGAGTTCAGTTGAAGATACCCAACAAATTTCCCAAAGTCAATTTGAAAAGTTATCCTGTAACTTTACCAGGTTTGGAAATTCGAGGAAGTATTTTCATTGAATGGGGTTGCAGAATGAGTTTTTAGGAAATTAACTCTGCAAAAACGAATCCATTAAGTTTTATCAACCGTTACACAAAACTCTTAATTTTATGTATTGTGAAAGAAAACCAGTGATCGCTCAACATGAAAATCAGTGCAGTATGTCTAGCTGTTTTGGGAAAATAATGTGACGCCTCTAATTGAAATTTGACGGGGTTTTGGTTTTTAGTGGAATAGGATATAAAAAAAACTGAATATTTCATTTGCATTGTCACAATAATAATATTTTAGGTATCGACATTTCAATAAATCATTTATAACCAACACTAAGGACCGGTTGTTTCACAGAATTCAAAAAAAATTCAGTTTTATTAAATAACTGGCTAATAATAATATAATAACAGAACTTGAAAATCAACTTTGAAATTTGATGAATTGTTCAAATAAAATTAAACAACCCTTCCTTAGGGCGGGTTGTTTTGGAGAATTTGAACAATTCATCAAATTTCAACGTTCATTTCCGGGTTCTGTGAAAGTCCTATTCAAGTTCTGTTAATATATCATTATAGGCTATTTGCTTGACAGAACTGAAATAAAAACAGAACTTGAAAAAATCTTTCGCATAACTGGAAACTGAACATTGAAATTTGATGAATTGTTCAAATTCTTCGAAACAACCCGTCCTTAGTAATTTTCATTTTTTTTTCATTCAGATTGCCATAGAGTGCATCATACAGTAATCCTTTCTTAAACTTGTATTCATGCGTGCAGAATATAAGAAATGTCTGATTGCATCATTCTGCTGAATTTCTGATCAGTTTGGTTTTAATTAAAGTGCATTAGTGTTGTCCATTGGAAATTTCATGATTTTTCTTATGATTTTGACTCTTTGGTTTTTTCTATGAACTTTATTTTGCAGAATAACTATAATTAAATTGTTTTTGCATTCAATAATTGTATAGGGATACAAATAAACATTTATTTATGTGGTGCCCTATCTTGTCTGCCTTGTGGTAAGTATGCAATACTGTATTTAAACAGAAAACACAAAAACGTCCAGGCGCTCACAAGCAACTTTAGTTGCGGGCAACAGTTGTGTCACTGAAATAAAATCCATTACGGTTTGAGGAAGTACACGAGGCGACATAACACTAGGGAGATTTTTTTTGAATTTTGAAATAAGTGCGCGCCTGGACTAAGGATGACGGGTTGCCCCGCAGAATTTGAATAATTCATCAAATTTCAAAGTTGATTTTCAAGTTCTGTAAAGGTCCTATTAGTCTTCTGTTATTATATCAATATTGGTCAGTTTTTTCACAAAAGTGAAATGATGAAAGAACTTGAATAGAACCTTCACAGAACCTGAAAATCAACTTTGAAATTTGATGAATTGTTCAAATTTTGTGAAACAACCCGTCCTTATAATATATTTTTTCTCATTGATTTTTATACCAAATATGTTAGAATGTGTTCTTATTAATTTGAAAGACTCGGAATGGGGCTTTACGCATAGTATGGAAGTGACTAAAATACCTAATCTGTAAAATGCGATAGATAAATAAAAGATGTTGTTATATTAAAATGTGTTTTATTGTAAAATAGATAATTATAAATATTTTCTTCCACGCACTCGATAGACCTCATATTGGGTACAATATTATTTTATTTCATAATTCCACCCGCACGCACTGCGATTAAATGCAGCAATTTTGGAATGGCTGAAAACGCCAAACCTCATACAAACACTCACTGCGGCTGGCGTTTTTACTTAATTCTATTTCGTGGTACTGGAATAAAATTAAGCAAAACCGCTGTGTTTAATCGCAGTGCGTGCGGGCAGATAATGCTTATAATTATAATTTAGATTGAACAATTTTTAATTTACACGTAATGTTCTAAATCCAAGCGGCGTTGCGACCAATCTGTTTGCCTATTCATAAACACGAATATAACACATCCATAAAAGTGAATATAAAAGATGACTTTAGTTTGCTGAAATAAAGTATCCACCCATCCAAGATACATATCAATCAATGTGTATTTGGTCTATTAGATTAGTAAAAACATAAATTAATTGCTGTTCGATGAGACTATTTCAGATAAACTAGACAGTTATTATTACACCCGCATCGTAGGTGTTAACTCTGAATGTCTTCCTACGATGAGCATGACAAAAGTCGACTGAACTACTTGAAAGTATAAAAGTAACGTTAACAACTTTGTGGCAAGTCTGACAAACATTCGAGGAGAACGATTGAACGAGAGGATAGAGAGTTATTTACATAGATTTATGTAGCGAGAATATACAAGGTTTCACTAGAAACTAAACAGAATGAAAGACTCCCGATGGGAGATGCAAAACTGAAGGGCGATTTTCTAATCAAAAGGTTGTGTGAGAACTCCTTTATCCACGCTAATCAACTTGTTTCAAAGTATCAGGCAGGGCCGGCCATGAGCCGAACAGCGCCTGGTGCTAGTAAAAGCCTTAAGATCGCTGTGTTAGGTGTTGATATTATCAGCGCCTTGGTTCCTTGGCAAGTTGGTGCCCGTAGCCGACAACTCAAATCGCCAGGCCGGCCCTGGTATCAGGCTGCTGAAATGATCAAGTTTGGTGAAACTGCAACCGTATAATCTACTGACTAGTGATAGATTCAATGAATGCGAACGAAATAACTATTATATAATATGTGGGATGGGTTTTTCAGCTTGCAAGTTGAACTAAAGCCATATGATCACATATGAAAAGATTATTTTAGCAATAACTTTATAGATATATTAATTTCATCTCATCACCATCTAAAAAATATGTGTATGTGCAATATTAATAGGTATATAATAATAAAAGGCATCATTCATTGCACTTATCACAAAATTTCCCGTTGAGACACAATTTATTGGTATCTAAACAAGACATTTAATAATAAACTGATACTACAAGTTATTGTTACGAGAAAAGGTGTATCGCAACGATTATTAAGAACCTACAGCTAAATAATTAAAACAGGAAAGCTTTCGAGAGAAACTTAAGGGGCGGGATCGTGTCCAGTTTGCAAAAGTTGAAGTGCGTTATTCAAATTTGTAATGGCAGTTTTGACATCATCGTAATTCAAGGCACTTCCCGCCCACTTGCAATACTTCTGGGCTTTGGTCATTTGGTCGGCAGTCAGACTGATGGGGTTGGTTGGGGAAAGCGCGCTAGGGTTGACAGTTGGGGTGAATGTGGGGTGAAAGGGTTGGAAGCCACCGGGATTGGTCTCCGGGGACTGGGGGACGGAGGGCAGGATGTTGGGGGAGGGCTGGATGGGCTGGATGGGCTGGAAGGGCTGTTGGGGAGGCCCCGGGAAGGCCTGGAAGCCCATGGTTGGGGGAGGCTTGTCGGAACCTCCTGGTTCAATTAAGTTTACAGTTGGCACATTCGGGTTTTCACCGTAAGGCATTGGATTGCCCTCATTTTCTTCATCATCAGAAACCATTGGACCTAGAAATAAGGAGTAATATTAGTTTTAAAACAAATATTAGATTTATGTATAATAATATTTTCATGCTGAGTGCACATTATTGGAAAAACCATATCTGAAATTGGACAATGATACAAAAATTCTTTTGGGCACATTACCTGATACAGGAGTCTCTCCATTTTTAAGGCAGTTATGAATATAAGCAGCCTTCCATTTGGCATATTTCCTATTTTGGATGACTTCCTCAGTCAGTTCTCCAAAGGTAGCCATCACATCGTAGACCATGCCACTTGTGTAGAATGCCTTTACTACATTCCTAAAATAAATAAATTAAACATGTTCATCAAATACTCCACAAGCTCATATTAATTTGACTCATACTTTGTAAGCTGTAATTAAAATACTGATAGTGATAATAATTATAAAACAAGGCCGAAAAGGTATTTACTTTCCAAAGTTCCCCTCCCGGTCTTGCTTGTCAGCGTACATAAATAGCTTAAGGGCGTAGTTCTCCAGGTGGGCTTGGGCCGCAACCTCATTGGAGATGGCTTCATTGCTTTGCAGGGTCTTCTTTTGCTCTTCAAGCCAATCCATTAAAGCTGAAATTTACAAAGTTTTAACATTTAATGAGAGCTTTAATCACGGAACTATTTATCTTTATGTTTGAATCTAGGCTCACACAATATAATTATGACAAAAGCAGTGAAGATCTCACTTTACCATTGAAAATGTTTTTTTCGATTCTTTTCTAGAAAATTATGTTAACTGAGTCTGACAATTGGGTTAATTTTAGAGTGTGAGGTGCGTAGTAGTATCTGTTAGTACACAAATGTATCATTATTTTCAGTGGTAGTTCTTCACGGGGGTACACTGGGGATGATCCCTACCTGTGAACATTCTCAAAATCTAGTACTAATAGTCAAATCTTTGTCTTTCATTAAAATGAATCAATTCTTCAAATATAAAAACAATTAACATTAAGGCTTGGCACGCACAGCCACTAAACGCAATAGTTTTGGAATAGCTGAAAACGCCAAACTGCGTACATACACACACTGCGGCTGGCGTTTTTACTTAATTCTATTTCAGTACCACCATAAAATAGAATTAAGTAAAAACGCCAGCCGCAGTGAGTGTTTGTATGCAATTTGGCATTTCTGGTTATTCCAAAACTGCTGCGTTTGATCGCAGTATATACTAAGCCTTATAGAAAAATATACCCAAATACAAAAATTTATTTGGGGTAATTTTTACGCTCTAAATTTTAACTTTTGTATGGACAAATTGAAGTCAGCTCCGCATTCCTTATAGCATTCTAACGCATTTAAACCCGAGTGAGAGTGAGTGACTGTCTACAGGTCATGTACTAAAAGTGGGCATAGTATTTTGTGTAGACAGGGGGAAGTTACCGAACCTTTTCCCTTGAAATTCCTATTTTTAAGTGCATTGAGTATGTTTCCTAGGCATTCTGTGAGCCTGTACATGCGCACTTGTATGTGTATTTCAAAGAGTTAGGGTACAGACTTTTAAATTCCCTGGATATTTCTCGTGTTTTGACACCATGTTTAATCTTATTTGCTGAAAGATTCCACAGTAAAGTTGTCGAATTTCGCAGCATACAAAGAGTCTTTAAAAAAACGACACTTGATTTCAACTTAAATATCAAATGGAGACAACTATTTAAGTCAGGGGTTTGAGTAAACATGGACAAAATAGGTTTTCTGGGTGTTGGTTTGGGTTATTTTAATTATTTATGTGTATTTCCTAACCCTCAAACTTAACTTCGATTGAGAAAAAATGGAACTGCATGTTTTACCATTTCCCCACGACATAAATAGTTATTTTTTGTGGTGATTAACTTGAAGCCAAGTGCTATTTATAATTTTTTTGTGTATTATGCGTGCAGCGGAAATTGACCAGTTTATCGATTAGGCTTTAACCTAAATATGGACAAATTATTTAAACAACCCAAACTAACAACCTAATAACCAACCTATTCTGTGTATATGCTTTTCATTATCCCTTAAATAATTGTTTCTTGTACTAATTAAGTTGAAACGAAGCGTTATTTCAATAATTTGGGCATATTTAGAAGAAAGCGGAGTACAGAAATTTTACCAATAACAGTTATATTGTTAGTAATTAGAGGACGAGTGAACAAGTGAGACTACGAATTATCTAAAAAAGCATGTAATTTCTATTTACAATTGCGCAATATCTTGACCTACAGAAATATTAGCAAATAATCAATATGTTCGTAAAGAGATAGTATTTCCATCTCCCCCCATGTGAATAAAAATATAGAGTAATTTGTTAACACGCTTGTAAATGGCTATCATCCCATTCAACGAAAGAGAATTTTCATTTTAATTGAATTGAAAATTAGAATGTTAAAATAAAAAATTTCCCAAATGCAGATAGTTGCTTTTTATAGCAATTAATGTGAATAAAAAGGCTTCATTTTAAAAATAGCGTGTCCAGCGATCCCGAATAATTACCAAATATAGTTGTCCTATATAGTAATTAAGGTGAATCAAAGTCTTCTTTCAAAAAATATTGGTATTAAGCCAGTTACTATAAACCAAAAATTGTTCTTACCCATAAGAAGTTTGGTTTCTTCCGGCGTTTTCTTGGATGTCAACTTCAACCCAACTTGAAGGGCGTGTAGTCGACTCCAATAAGCAACAACTGGGTCTCGGTTGTCATGTTCGCTGGCAGTTTTCAAGTAATGTTGTATTTGTTTCAGGCTCGCCGGACACTCAGGTAAGTTCACTGACATTTTATTTTTTAATGGTGATTAAGACCACCTAAAATGCAGGAAGATAAGAGAGATAATTTCCCTTATAAATTGACGCACAATTTTTGACAACTGACGTCTCTTGAATCTCAGTTCTGTTTTCTATTCTGTTCTGTCTGATTCTGTCGGTGTCGTAATAATATTTCTATGGTTGGAATGTCAAAATGGATAATTATAGTGATGGACAAAATCGAAAATTCCATTTCAAATGATCGACTATTTTCAAACATTGATACAGTGAATCCAGCATGTCTAGAAATGTATTAAATTGGAACTAAATTTTTCATTACTATGGCAACACCGAATTAGTTGCTTTGTCTATGACGTTTCGTATGTCTGTCTGAGTCTGTCATGTTATGGTCATGTTGCTCCGATTTACTGTCTTAAATCCGTGTATGATCCGCTCATTTAATAATTATTTTTTCATTGTTTGCCTGTATATTGTTTGAATTTAATTAAAATGAACAATCCGATACGTAGTGGTGCAAGAGAAGTTATATACAGCGTTTTTCAACGCTGCCTAGCCGAATATCGCGCGAAGATGCTCCTATCTAATTTAGAAGATGTTTACAAACGAACTGCAGAAATGACTGGTACGTAGTATAGTTTTTTTAATAAATTTCATTAGTATTAGAAGATTTATGCCAATTTTCGAGCGATTATAACCGTTACAATCTGATTTGAGGTTATGCTTAACAATCCGAATTTGACATTTCCTTTTGACAGTTCATATGAGGCCACAGGAAAAAGGGAATAACTCAATTAAAAAAAAAAATTTGCAACTTCTTTAAACTCATAGAAAAGTAACTTTTTTCTTAATTTTATCTTTCTTTCTTTCTTTCTAAATGAATATTATCTAGTATGTGTTTTTTTAACTATAATTTTTTTCTATAATACTAATTTTAATGATGTTTTTCACACACAGGAAAATCTGAATCAACGGTAAGACGAATCGTCAAGGAAGGGGAAAAGGCAGACGGAAAATTTGAAACACCGGGAAAACGGAAAATAGGACGCCCTAAAAAAGAGTTGGATGATTTTGATATTTGTGCCATTCGACAAAAAATTCATTTTTTTTACATAGTGCGAAAAGAAGTCCCAACTTTAAGAACATTACTAACTGTACTCAAAGAAGACATTGGATTTGATGGTAGCCGGGAATATTTAAGAAGAATTTTGCATTCCATCGGCTTTGTTTATAAAAAGTGCAAAACAAACAGAAGTGCTCTTATTGAAAAAACAAATATTGCGGCGAAAAGAGAGCATTACTTAAAAATTATCATGGATAACCGAAATTTACCTGAAGAACTGCAAAAAAATATTATTTACTTGGATGAAAGTTATATCCATTCATCCTACAAGCTAAAGAAATGCTGGCAATCTATGGATGTGACAGGAGTTCAACACGATATTTCAAAAGGTAAGCGCTGGATCATTGTTCACGCTGGAAGTGAAATGGGTTTTGTCCCTAATGCCCTATTAATTTTTAGTGGAACAAACAAAAAAGAGGATTACCATTCTGAAATGAATGCACATAATTTTAAAAAGTGGGTTGTTGAGAAGCTCATACCCAATATAGCAGAGCCCTCCATTATTGTCATGGATAATGCGCCTTATCACAGTGTTGTGAGAAACAAGGCACCAACAACCTCAACGAGAGTTAATGACATAAAAGCATGGTTATTACATAACAACATTGTTTTTGACAATTCATTAAGGAAACCATCATTGTTGGCTCTGGTTAAAATGCATAAGCCAGAGCCTGTATATGATATTGATGAAGTATTAGGAGAGCATGGTCACACGGTTGTAAGGCTTCCCCCTTACCACTGCGACCTTAACCCGATTGAGCTAATTTGGGCACAGGCCAAACGAAAAGTTGCATCTCAGAATATTGGAAACACGGTCAATATAAAAGAGCTGACAGAAAATGCTTTTAATAGCATAAGTGCTGATGATTGGAAAAATTGTTGCAAACACGTGATGAAAATTGAGGCAGAATATTATGCACGAGGCAGTACTCTGTATGATGATATCGATGAACTGATAATACGTTTAGATGAAGATGAAGATACGGAAGAAGAAGAATCGCATGAGGACGAAGATAATAATTACATGTCAGGTGTTGAATTAATAGACTCAGATTTTTAAATACCTTTTGTACCTACGTTTTTATAGCGAAATAAACGCCCACTTAAGACTTGTTTTGTTTTATTTTACTTCCATTTAAATTACAGTTTTTTGTGCAAAATTTTTGAAAATACAAATACGTTATGAAATATGCATTTTGGCTGAAGTGTTTTTTTTTTAACATACATTCATTGTCCTATGAGCCATCTTGGTGTTGCCATTTAAAACCTAGAAAACGATTGCAGCGCCATCATTTGTTTTCTACACTTAAATGTCGAGCTTACATTTAGATTGTAAAAATAATCGATTACAAAGTGGTACAAATAATAATATACTTTGGGCGTTGTTTTTTGGGAAATAAGATTTGCGTTGTCACCTGAGCAGATTCTGTGATCGACCGATTAATTCTAAATTCAAAAGAAAAAAGCTGTATGAATTCAAATTGGAAACTGACTTTCTTGCATTGACTGTGTAATAAATATGAGTTAATTTATTTTAAACTTATGTTTTAGAGTGGTGAGATGATGGAGGTACCTAACTACTTTTACGGTAACAAATTTACATTTGTTTGGTACAAATGTTAATCAGTTAGAATAATTTAAAAAAATGGCAGAATGTGTTCTGGTAAAAAAGTATTTAATAAATAATGTTCAAATGCACACTTTAAAATTATTTTCATCCTTATAAATAATCGCACCATTCATACCAATAAATAATAATACTTCAACTAATGTTTAGAAGCCGGATTTGCAGAAGAGGGAGCCTTGAGTGCTGATGCCACTGGTCCTGCCATTGGTCTCCAATCGGATTCTTCACTATCCACGTATCTAAACGATTCGGTGTCCTGCCGATCTTCAGCCTGCTTTTCTCCTTTCCCTTCTTCAAAGAAGTCTATTATTGGATGGTAATTATAATTCACACGCCTGTTTAAGGATATGTCTTTTAGAATAGCCATTCCACGATCAGGCTTTACACCGATAGGATTTTGTCGTTCCGTCGTCGTGGGAGCCTTCTGTTTTGGATGTTCCTTAGCAGGTGAAGTACGAGATTTAGGGATATGATCATTTTCAGATGATGTTTCATAATCTTCCAAAGCGTCATTTATGCCATCGAATGAATCCGTGTTGATTATTGTAGGATTTTCTTGAATATTTGATGCACCGACTTGTTGATCTTCCACTTGAGAATTCTTCTTTCTGATATGCTTTCTTATTGGTCTCTTTATATTTTCTGTCCCGGGAGACCCTCTTTTATGATGGGGTCCGCCGAATTGTTTATATTTCAAGTTGGCATCAGGTGACTTTATAAAAACTTGATTATTTATGGTTTTGGTTGGGGGTTCCAAAAAGCTTGGCAACACAGGGGTGTTGGGATCCCTCTGAGGCTTTTTTACGAGATTTCTTATATTATTACTCTCTTGTTGTTGAAATATGTCCGGGTGGAAGTTGTCATTGATATTAGGGAATGGCTTAGGGTTAGGGAAATGGGGTTCATAAACTGTTGGCTTGTGCTTATAATGAATATTTGGCTGTCGATTAAAGTTAGGAGAGGCGATTTCTTGGTACTCTCTCAATCCGGAGGAAACGTCTTGAGGTGGAGGGCGACGAACGGGATGTTGGACGGATTCGAAAGGGTTCCTTTCTGTATCGGCGAGATCTTCGCCTGGAAAATGTTCCGAGGTCATTTCTGCTGGTCGGTTGCCATGCGGGGGAAATGCGACGTTATATCCATCTATGTGACAAGAGCAACACGTCGGGACCTGGAAAAAAATATACACAATTGTATTAGAATTTTGTTAATTTATGGTGAAACAAGGTTACATTCAAATGTTCAATTCAACCTTGAAAATATCCATGTGCAATCCATTGGTATTATCCCAGGTAGGGAGTCGATGGTAATTGTAAATTTGTTATTTTACAATGAAACATGGTTACACTCAAATGTAAGTAAATACCTTGAAAATATCCATGTGCAATCCGTTGGTATTATCCCAGGTAAGGAGTCGATGGTAATTGTAAATTTGAACACATTTGGATTTGAAGTTATCCGTCAGGTAGGTGCAGGATTCTTTGGGCTGTCTGTAATAGAAAAAATCGAAATACAATCAATTAATTGGAAAGTTCCTACTCGGGAAGAATCTCACATTCGTTTGAAAAAGAGAACTTGGCATTATCAAACGATGGCTGAACAATATCTGAACTGTGTATTTAATAAATTAACTTACAAGCACTTCTCCAGTCGCAGAGTCTGCGTGTGGTCATCCGTATTGACGACATATTTCCACTGGCCCGAAGTGGCGCGCGCTTTTTGAGGGCGGGCGTACTTCACTAAACTGGGGCACATGAATCCTGACGCCTCCGCCGGCTTTATGAGGCCGTCCTCTCGCCTGAAAATCGAAACGGCTTTTATTTATTTATTACTTCTTAAACATTTTATTAGTAAAAACCCACTAAGCTTAGGTACTAAAATATGTAAATATGACAATATGGAAAATAAATGTACAACCACCGATTTTCCAGAATATATTTATACTAGTAGTTCTGTGAACAGAGACCTCGCAAACCATTTACTTCATTTTAAAATAATCAACTATTCAATTTGGTCGAAGAAACTTCACTATCCCAATTACGATTATTCTTTTTTCTAACTTTCATCAAGCAGGTACTATAATATTGAAAAAAATAAAGTCAAAATAAACACGACGATTTAACTTCTGAAAAAATAATCTTTACTGAACCATAGTTAAACCTCCGAGACACAAGGTCGCATCTCGGAGTATACAGACCTTACCCCGGCATTCGGGGCTCTGCTGGGGTGGACCTTTTATTTCCCTAGATACTCGTGGGACCAAATATGGACTGTAAAAACAAAAACCAAAACAACACTGACGAGGGACCTTTAAGGAACCTAGGGGGAGTGGAAGGAGGAGTTGAGGCCGCCTCGGTGGACTCATCCCTCTTGGGGCTTTTGAGGAACCAAGAGGAAGTGGAGAGGAGAGATGGGACCACCCTGGTGGACTCTTCCCTTGAGGGGCCCTCTGGGAACCATAAAGAAGGACCTCCGACGGATGCAACACGGCGGGATCCCCCAGGGGATCCAGACGTGGAAATGCAGGGACCATCAGGGGACCTGGAAAATAACCTCTTTAAGAACCCCCGACTCCAACTGGGGCCCTCGGGGAACCAGCGGAGAGGGGGGGACTTAAAGAAGAGACTTACTCCAACAACCACCGCTGAGGAAGACAAGGTAAAGTCCCTGTCAGACGGTGTGAAAAAAATTCACATCAATAAGAAACTCAGTGGGGCTGCGAGGAGAAAACTCAAAAGAGAGAAGCAGGGGCGGCAGGAAGGAAACCAGGAACAACCAGGGACTGTAAAAGTCCGCTGGGGACAACCAGGGACCTCGAAGGCCGGAACCAGCAAACCAGGGACAGACCGGAAGCTAACGGGGACCGCACAAGGTAACCGGGAGCAACCTGGAACGTCCGGGGAAAAGAAGGCCGGGAAGAGGAGAAGAACCTCACCGGAACCTAAACCCTTGGGGCTTTCACCAGGAAATACCAGGAAAAAGCCCCGAGGAATTCTCACCTCTGCTACCTATGCGGAAGCCGCTGGAAATAAAATTCGGGTGGCTGTCGTCCATAGAAACAGAGAGGAAGAATTTACAAAAAAGCAGGAGGCCCTCGTGAGTGAGGCGGCCGCGGATCTGATTTTGAGCATCCCAAAGGGACAGTTCAAACCCAGATTCGACGAATGCTTCACTCAGAGGGGCGTCCTGAAAATGACCTGCTCCGACAAGGAGTCAGAGACATGGCTAAGGGAGATGGTGCCGACCATACGGAAATGGCAGGGCTGTGACCTGGAGGTGGTGGGGTTGCAGGAACTGCCAAAGTACGTAAAGGTTAGGGCAGTAATCCCCGAAAATGGAGCAGTAAGCACCGAGAGGTTGCTACAACTGCTGGAGAACCAGACTCCCCGGCTACACACAAAAAAATGGATCGTCCACGACTCGATCAGGGATAAGAACATGTATCGCCTGATCATGAGTGTGGACGAGGAAAGTGTGAAGGTGCTGAGGGAGATGGGGATGACGGCGCATGTCGGGATAAGGAAGGCCACTTTCACGGTGCGCTCTCCTAACACCGAGGAGCGTAAATAGGAGGAAGAATGACTTAAGGATTAGGCAGTAATGGCTAAAAACTTACAGTTCATTCAAATAAACTTGCACCGCAGTCCGGCAGCGACTGCAGTGCTTAGCAGTAGAGTCACCCGGGACAGTGTGGACGTCGCGCTGATCCAAGAACCCTGGACTTATAGGGGGAAGGTCAGAGGACTAAACATGAACCAAGGTCTAATCTATTATAACGAGTCGGGGGACAGACCCAGGGCCTGTATTCTCATCAGAGGGATACCTGGCACACTGCTACCCGAACACTGCAGTAGGGACTTAGTGGCTGTGAAGCTACAGGTCACGCTGGACCAAAGAAGCAGGGAAGTAGTTGTGGCATCAGCATACATGCCCTATGACTCTGTGGAACCACCACCCTCAAGGGAAATAACGAGACTCGTCCAGGACTGCAGGGAGAAGGGTAGGGAACTGATACTCGGAGCAGATGCTAACTCGCACCACACTGTGTGGGGGAGTACGGACATCAACAAACGAGGACAGGACCTCCTGGAATACCTGATGACAGTGAACCTTGAGATTCTTAATAGAGGTAGGGAACCCACCTTCGTTATAAGTAACAGACAGGAGGTGATAGACCTGACCCTAGGAACATTGAGAGTCTCAGGATGGAGAGTATCGGACGAACCATCCCTGTCGGACCACCGACACATAGAATTTAAACTAGAGGGAGAAACAAGCAAAACGGGGACCGATACATATAGGAACCCAAAAGCAACTGACTGGACTAGATACTCGGAGGAACTAAATATAGGAATGACAAGATTCCCAGCTAAATACGGCTGCCCCGAAGAAATTGAGGACGCAGTAGAAGTACTAAGGGACTCAATGATAAGGGCATACGAAAATAGCTGCCCTCTGAAGACAAGTACCAGGGACAAAACACCGTGGTGGAGCAGAAGACTGCAGGAGCTACGGAAAATAGTAAGGCAAGCTTTCAACAAGGCCAAAAAGTCAGGAAACTGGGATGCCCACAAGCAATACCAGAAAGAGTACAAGGTGGCAATCCAGAAAGCCAAAACATGCTCCTGGGAGAAATACTGTGGGGAGGTGGAAACCATTCCACAAACTGCAAGAATCCAAAAAATTCTTGCAAAAGACCCAGGGGCAGCAAAAGGCCCATTCAAAAAAGCTGATGGAGGATATACCAACAGTTGGGAGGAGGAGTTGGAGGTACTGCTGGGGAAACATTTTCCCGGCTACAAAAAGTTAGAAGCAGATGATACCGGTCCACCACCAGCCCGAGTTACACGGGAAGGTAAGGACTGGGACACTGCGGCTAAAATAGTTACTCCCTCCAGAGTTAAATGGGCAATCAGAGGGTTTGACCCTTTTAAAAGCGCAGGAGAGGATGGAATCTTTCCAGCACTTCTACAGAGGGGCCTAGATACAATCCTACTTCCGGTGACGAAGATCCTGAGGGCATGCTGTGCCCTCGGATACATCCCCATACCATGGCGGAAGACAAGGGTAGTGTTCATACCCAAACCGGGGAGAGCTGACTACGACCAACCAGGTGCATTCCGCCCAATTAGCCTCACCTCATTTCTTTTGAAGACAATGGAGAGGCTAATGGACAGGCACACAAGGGACGGGGCACTGAAAGAGAAGCCCCTCCACGAGTTACAGTTTGCTTACCAAGCAGGTAAGTCAGTCGACGCGGCACTGCACAGGTTGGTGTACAAACTGGAGCAGGCACAAGCGACTGGGGAACTGGCGGTAGGGCTATTCCTGGATACAGAGGGAGCATTTAACTGCACCACTATTAAATCCATTTATGAAGCGGCAGAAAGACATGGACTCGACAAAACCACCAGAAGGTGGCTGAGGAACATGCTCTCAGGCCGGATACTTACGGTGACAAGGGGTGAGGTAAGCATCAAAGTGCTGGTGACACGAGGGTGTCCACAGGGAGGGGTCTTATCACCCTTGCTGTGGAGCCTGGTGGTGGACAACCTCATCCGGAAACTCAACAACAGGGGCCTATATACGCAAGGGTATGCGGATGACATTGCAACCATAATAAGGTGTTGGGATGCAGACACAACCCGAGGCCTTATACAGTCAACACTGGCAACAGTGGAAGAATGGTGTGAAGAAACAGGACTGTCAGTCAACCCAGACAAGACAGAACTAGTAATCTTTACGCGTAAAAGGAAACTAGAAGGATGGAGCAATCCAACCTTCTATGGAAAGGAATTAGAACCCTCTGACACGGTTAAGTACCTCGGAGTCATCATAGATGCCAAACTGAGCTGGAAAAACCAGGTGGAAACTGTAGGCAGAAAGGCCTGTGCTCTGATGTGGGCAACTAGGCGAATCTGCGGCAGAACGTGGGGTCTCAAACCTAAAATGATGCAATGGCTTTACAAAGCCGTTGTAAAACCAAGGATCATGCACGCAGCCCTGGTCTGGTGGAGGAGAACAACACTGAAAACAGTGATGGTCACACTCAATCACATACAGGGACTTGCATGCAGAAGCATCACAGGAGCCATGAGAACCACTCCAATACTAGCCATGGGAGTGCTGCTGCACCTACCCCCACTAAACATAGAAATAGAGGGGGCGGCGATGGCGGCAGCCTACAGGTTACATTGCAATGGCCAATGGAGAGGAGAGTTGCCCAGAAACAGTCACACGGAAATAGGAATAAGACTGAGGGCAATTAGTCCGACGGCTGGGATGAAGCAGGACGGCAAGCAAGCCGAATACTTCTTCGGACAGCTGTTTAAAGTGACGTACCCCACAAGGGAGGAATGGGACTCGGTCCCAGGTCCAAACTCCAAACAGGAACTAATTTGGTTCACAGACGGGTCCAAGATGGAGGAAGGAACAGGGGCTGGGGTCTGTCTACAGGGATCTAAGAGGGAACTCAGTATACCTCTAGGAATGCACTGCACTGTGTTTCAAGCTGAGATGACAGCCATCTTAGCCTGCGCACAGGAGAATATGAGTATCGGGTACAGAAATAAGAACATAAACATATGTTCGGATAGCCAGGCGGCCTTAATGGCACTGGAAAGTAACCGATGCGACTCCAGACTGGTGATGGAATGCAGGACTATCCTAATAGAACTGGCGACCATCAATAAAGTAACCCTGCTCTGGGTACCAGGACATAAAGGTATTGAGGGCAACGAGCGGGCTGACGAACTAGCAAGGAAAGGGGCGAAAGCACCACTTGCGGGATCCGAGCCGGCCGTAGGAGTAGCAGCTTGCCACACCAAACTACATATCAAGAGGTGGGTCAAATCCCAACACTGGAAGGAATGGAAGAAGGCACCCGGAATGAGGCAATCTAAAGTACTCATAAACGGACCGGACCCTAACCGAACCAGGCAACTACTCGATATGGACAGAAACTCACTGAGGGAACTGGTAGGACTATTAACGGGACACTGCCATCTCAGGAGACACATGCAACTGTTGGGAGTGGAAAACACCAACATCTGTAGGAAATGTGAAGAGGAGGAAGAGACACCAATTCACCTATGGTGCCAATGTCCCGCTCTGATGGGAATAAGGCTCAGATACCTGGGAAGACACAGTGTGGAACCAGAAGACATCGCCACATATCCAATGACAGCCCTGGTGAACTTCATAAAAGGGACCGGGTTACTGGCAAGGGAATGAGGTAAAATGAGAGATAGTACAATGGGCCTATGGCCTAAGTGCTCGCGGGGAACGTAAGTAAACCGCCTCCGACTTAAAAAAAAAAAAAAAAATAGTTAAAGTTAGCCATCTATAGTAGACCCAGAGAGACGTCGTACGTGACGTCATCGTTATACATGGGGAAAAATGAGTTTTTCTAATTTATTAAGAATTTCTTGAAATTATTCGTAATCCGGTTAAAAACGGGCGGGTCTTAACGAATGATTAATAACTTTCCTAATAAACTTTGACGAATATATTATCAGGATGTCGGACTCTTGTTCATGAAAATCGTAATATTTTCGCAATTCGTCATAATATATTATCGTCATGATATATTATCGTCATGATATATTATCGTAATTATTATATTACCGTCATGATATATTATCGTCATTATATATTATCGTTATGATATATTAGGAATTTACTAAAGTTTATCAGGAAACGGCCTGCAAACCGGTTTTTAACCGGATTATCAATAATTTGAAGAGGTTCACTCATTTGAACTCTCACAAACCAAAGTACCAATTCGGTGCGTAAACACGCAAGCCGAACTGCCGAGAAAGGAACGAAGCAACCACAAATGGCGGGAAACGCCGCTTGCGGTTAAGGGACTGGGACACGGTCAAGCGGCTTGATCGCAAGCACGTAGTTTTTTTGTCTATTGTTGTCTATTGTTGTCTATTATTGTCTATGCTTAGCGGCTTGACAGCCCGCATCAAGCCTCTCCGTCAAGCATGGCCACGCCTTCCTGTGATTTCGTGGTGGTCTATGTATATGTACTTCTATGCCTTCCTCTCATTCGTGACTCGCGGCAAAATGGAATCTGTCAAAGACAAAGCGTTCTTGGCTCTTACGTTAGCTTTATGTTTGAATAAAATAATAAAAAGAAACGAATTTGGTGTCAAGAATGGTACAAGTTAAGGTACCGCTTTACCCATGAGCATTTGCAAAGTGTATTACAGGCTCCAGCTATTTTTTGTATGAATATCTTGTGCGGTATTCATACAAAAAATATGTTTTCTCCATTGAAAATTCAGAAAATTATTTATTCTACAGTTTGATTATTAATGACCTTGAAAACCGCTGTCATAATTATTAAAAAATACTAAAATACTTCAAGAATTTTTAAATTAGATGGATTTCTACAAATTGAACACAAAAACAATAACTAAGTACCTATTTTATAACAATTTTATTCAATTTATATCATTGTTTATGATACGTGATATTTATTTGTCTATTGTCGTTTGTCTATTCCCACAAAAATATAAATTCGCATCAAGCCCCGCCGCAAGCACGTAGAATTGCGCAATGCTTGCAAGCCAGCTTCGGTACACGGTCAAAATGCTTGTCACAAAGTGCCATAGACAATAAACTACGTGCTTGCGATCAAGCCGCTTGACCGTGTCCCAGTCCCATTATCGTTCCTTTCCCGTCATTTGTGGCTCGGCTCGCGCCTTTTTTCGATGGTGAGAATCACAACAATCCGAATTAAGTTAGTTACAGGCATAGAATAAAGAATAACTATATAGTATCTAGTAAAATTATAGTGATTGATTTTTGGGGTATTATGCCGTGTTGCGCTTTCTACTTATTTAGACAATGTTTCGGACAGCCTTATAGTGTCTATCATAAGGATATCTGCCCTTAATTGATTTGTTTCTGCCTTGTCTCATTCACTTCCCACTTTATTCGACACCCGAGTGGTTTATTTATGTTTGACACAATGAACACTACCGGGAATCGGAAAGCATTTAGAAAGGACGCATACGTGTTCAATTTTTATTTGTGTTTGTTTGAAAAAATTCAACTTTCCGATTATTTTCTTTTTTTCGTTTTCAAGCAGCTAAGACGTGTGAAGGATAATTATGGAAGTATTTATTTTATTAAGAAAAAAACATTCAATTAAGATGACTCACGGCTACCCACGGAATTCGACTGTAATAAGTTGAATTTAAATTGTGGTATGTAGGTACTTATGTTTTTTATGGCAACTTTCTCTTTCATAAATTGATTTTTTTATTAGGTTGTTGAAAATAGTCAATAATATACCTATGTAGCCGTGCTAAAAAAAGTAGGTACCTACCTGTTAACATTATTAAAGTAGTGTTCCGGGGTGTACTTGTTTTCCTGTTTCGAGGAAACGCCGTCGATGGTGCTGTCGGCGGAAATGCCCGGAAAATCAGAGTGCAGCGCCCCCATCGCATTCGGATTGTTGCGAATACTGGCTGCTATTGCGTGACTGAAAACACACATTCAAAATTAATTAGTAAGATACAAGAAATCAGGTCAATTGTTAAAAAATGACAATTGATTAATGTCAACAGAAGTAGAAAGTTAGTGTATCGCCGTACATGATATCTATAGAAATAATTAAAATTGTGGTGCACGGAGAGTAATGAGAATTGAAGATTTATTAAAGTCCTGTTAAAAATGGGATAGCATGCCGTGTCCTAATAAACGATTAGTACATTCAGTCCCGTTTTTAACCGCAATACGAATAATTTGAAAAGTTTTTTTTTAATAAATTGGCAATAATTTATATCTGTGTCTATGTGTAACTCGGGTAAAATGAACTCTAGAACTGGGATAAGAATTGATTTTAAAAATTGGAAATAATTGTGGGAACGATTCAGACAAGCGATAAAGTAAATACCAAAATTATTATAATTTAATTAATTCTGTATTAAAAAATGATTATTTATTTTGTTAAAATTTTTGACAGATGTCATAATTTTCTTCATAAATTTCTGAGCGCACTATGAAAGGCAATGGCAAAAGGCAAATGCATGTATTTTTAATTCTTTCAGCTTCACAAATCGTTCAATTAAAATATCCAGTGATTTTCAAGGGTCTTCTAAACTTCTCCCTCCTGCCTCTATTACACATTTAACTTATTCCATCTGCCCCTATTTACATTAAACGTATTTTACATACCTATTTTATACATTAAACTTATTACATCTGCCTCTATTACATATTTAACTTATTCCATCTGCCCCTATTTACATTAAACGTATTCCACAAACCTATTTTATACAACTTATCCCACCTGCCTCTATTACATATTTAAGTTATTCCATCTGCCCCTATTTACATTAAACGTATTCCACATACCAATTTTATACATTAAACTTATAACATCTGCCTTTATTACATATTTAACTTATTCTATCTGCACCTATTTACATTAAACGTGTTCCACATACCTTTTTAAACATTACATCTGCCTCTATTATATATTCAAATTATTGAACCAATAACTTTGAGTTAATTATAATTTTAGTTCAACTTACATGGGATAATCTTTAGATTCCAGACACAGAGAATCCGTGAAGAGGTTACAGCGTTGCAGGTTGTTCATCGCGGAGCGGAGCTCCTCCTGGCGCCGGTAGGGGCCCCCTGGCCCTCCCTGTCCCACTGGAGGGCCCCCCGGCCGCCGGTACGGGGGACTCACCGGCCAGCGTGCCCAGGGTTGCGGACCTGACACATTATCATGGTTTAAATATAAGGTAATATTAATTACAAATCGTGAAACTTCAAGGGATTTTTAATGAAAATACAATGAAAAACAGGTTTTTACGCAGGTTTCTCAAACAGGGCGCTTCTGTAAAAAAAAATTCTATCTAAAAAAAGTACCTACTCCTGTGAAAAAATGATATTCATGTTGATCAGTAAACGCTGATTCTGAATATGTAAGTTTTTAGTATATATTTTTATATATACATCATTTCTATCATTATACGTCATTTAAAAATGAATAAAACACCATCACATTAAAACAAGCCGTTTGGTTGGTACCACTGAATCTAATGATTCATCACAACCACTCTACGTGAGTATATATCTATGTTATACAATTTACACTTCAGGGTTGCCAATTAATTAAGAATTCCACAAATTGCGGGGAATTTCAAATATTTTCAATGTGGGGAGAACCACAGTTTTCGCTGGGAAAATGCAGGGATTATGGGCATTTCTTGAACATCCAACCATACTGAAAAAAATTACAATACTTGTGAGAACGTGCTACATTTCGTTTTCTTTCTCAGCAAATTTTCAAAAAAGACTATTCTTAAAGCCTAAACGAAAGAGAAAATCGGGAAATGACCAAAATAAATACTAATTTCAATAGAATTTTGTTTCATTTTGGAGGTAAAGAAACTTGTGGGGATCTTAAGTTTGATTTGATGTGAGTCCAACATTTTATTTACATTTCTTAATTCCAATAATATCAGGAATCACCAGTAAGTTAAGTACGTCCCTTATAACCCTGTATACATATACGTTTTTAAAAACTGTTGATACATTTTATCGTAATGTACGCATTAGCTCTTGTTTTCGAAGGGTCTGTAAAGAAAACTAATTTCTAGGCGCGCAAATACAAAAGCTATCATAATTAAGTTTTTAATAAAGCCGTATGTAATAAAAAACATCATATTAACCTATTTACTTTAAATTTTCACGAATTTAACGAGGCATGGGCATGAAACGCGCGAGTAAATTCAATCATTTAACGAGGTATGAGCATGAAACACGGGGTAAATTCAAAAATTTAATGAGGCATGAGCATGAAACACTGGGTAAATTCAATAATTTAACGAGGCATGAGGATGAAACTCGGAGTAAATTCAATAATGTATTTTGCGTAAAGGATGTGATCACACGTTAAACGAAAGTTAATGTTTTCTTTTATAGAAGTGGGTACCTATTACCCGTGTCCCTCTTCTACTTGCTATTTTATTTAGTTTTCTGTAAAATGAAGTGACCGGTTAGTGGCTGAGTAAATAAATGCATAGATATTTTTCAAATGTTGTTGAGTTAATCGTAACCCGGGAATGTATGTCTTTCTTTTAAAATAAATAGATTCGTATATTATAGGGTTACATATTTGTTGCAAACGTTTTACCCCAATCTTCGAAATCTGTTTTCACAGTAACCGTCAAAAAAAATATTAAAAATTATTTTTCCCCCTCCCTCGCGGTACGTTAATAATACTAAATAACCACGCCTACGTGTACGTATCTTAATCCGTAATATTAAGTAGGTACCTATCTACTCCTCTCTCAGACTAATGGTTCAATCTCCGACACAATACATTTAACATTTAGTTAGATGCTCCATATCACACCTTCACAATAAGGCTGTTGTTATTTGGAAGATATTTGAACTTGACGATAAACTTATGCATAATCTAGTGGTAACAATTGTGGGAAATCAAAAATTTGTGGGAAAAAATCACATACCATTCCTTCGTAATTTTTCTGCTACTGGTAGGTCTTCCGATGAATTGGAGCTCCCGTTTGATTTGCTTAAGTTATATTCCAACAGATTCAAATGGTCTGAAGTTGAATTGTTCCCATTTTCCGACAAAAACTCTTCAGCATCGTCGCTATAATCTTCATTGTTGTCGTTAGTTTTCTCAATACTACCGTGATTAATTCCAGTTTTGTTTAACAAGGGAAGCTGTGCGAGATTAAGAACCGAATAAGATATTAAATCAGCAATTCCAGATTGTGTTTCTGATTCTCCCGCATCAGGAAATGATCTTCTCAGAAATTGAGCCTCGGGGGCTACATCTTGTTTCCTTTGGTAATCTTTAAACGCTCGGAACAAGTTTGCTATATCTAGCATTATTGGGAGCATTAGGTCAGCTGTGATATTGGAATTATTTCCGAACATGGACTTGACCTGCAATCATAAAAAAACTAGCTTTACTCGCTGCGAATATATTAACATGAATACACAAGGAGAGGTGATTAAGATACCGGATGTACCTGGGGATACACCTACACATTATCAATTAATACGTTGGAATACCTCACCTGTGCCAAGTTCATTCCTGGGTTTTTGACATCAGCCGTCATCTGTTTGGTGACAAGAGAGGCCATGGCTAGCCTCTGCGCCGGGGACATAACTTTGAGAATCGGGAGAATTTCAGCGAATTTACGGTTGTCCTCACTTCGCTGCAAAAGTTTGACGAGAATTGATTTGATGTGATTTTGTTTGTTTTCCATGTGCTTCGAGGGTTTATAATCGTCATCGTCGTCATCTATATCGAATTTATCGCTGAATTTTGTGTTGATTGGAGCCTTCAGTGCCGGGGGTGCTTTCATCGCTACGATCGGTCTTCTAGTCGCTGGAGATCTAAGTACTAAGGGAGCTTTGGGAACTGAAGGTGTCCTCGGTCCCACGGGTGATTTTGGTGCCACGGGGGTTTTTGATGCTTCGTTTACTTTTGGTACCAGATTTGGTTTCAATGTAACTTGTGGTCTAATTGCCACTGGCAATCTGGTTGCCACAGGCGATCTCGTTGCCATCGGTGGTCTGGTTGCCAGTGGTGCCCTCGGTGTAACTGGTACACTTGGCAGAGTTCTATGGTGCTTGAGGTTGTTTTGGTATTCAACGTCTATCTTATGCGAGGCTTTCCTGTTTTCTTCAGGAACAACTTGAGTTTCTGTCTTTAGGTTATCTGGGTTGTGGTAGTATTGAGGTCCATGAGAGTTAGTCGGATATCCAGACTGAGGGTAGTGCGAATATTCTGGTTCTAGAGAATGACTATGATCCTCTTCGTACAATTCCTTTGAAGCATTCTCATCGGGATTGGGGCTTTTGGGAGTTTGAGATCTAATACTACTAGCATCGATAGTTTTTAATTGGCCTGCTTGTCGCCTCTCAGAAGAAATGTCTCTGAGTAAACAGAGGAATATTATGCCCAGCAGAAAGCTTCGCGAAAAAGCTTCCATTTTTGTATTCTTCCACTTTCCATAAATATGTTAATAAGAAATTGTTTTTTTGAATTGCCGCTAGTTATTTGCTATTAGGTCATTGTTAATATTAATACTTCATTGCATGAATGTTTAAATCACAAAATACACCATCAAAGATTCATCAATGTGTAGTCTGGCTCGCCTGTAAAATGAAATACAAAATATTTCTATAAAGAAGAAAAAATACTTAAAACTCGTATTACGGAGCAATAAAAAGCCACATTAGCATAATATCGCGTTCCTTGGCAAAATACAGAATTTGCCAAGAGAAATTATTTTTTACAGTTATTTTCTATGACCCGTAAACCAATATTCACACGCAGATGTATCTATACGTATAGCTGTAGCACACAGATTATCGTATTGTTTACAACGAGATCACATTACAAGTAATTTGTTTTTCCATTGGGTTACTTGGGTGTAATATAGGTATCTGAGTCGGATCGTTCTTCTTACGCGCATTGAAAATAACAAATAAAAGTAGAAAAAACAACAAAATGATTACAAAAAATACTAGAATCGAACTATTTTACCGCAATTTACAGTGATAATTT
This sequence comes from Hesperophylax consimilis, assembly GCF_061612785.1. NCBI lineage: Eukaryota > Metazoa > Arthropoda > Insecta > Trichoptera > Limnephilidae > Hesperophylax > Hesperophylax consimilis. Next base: position 40,408,268 of record NC_142836.1, on the reverse strand, counting down.
GACTTGAATTATCTTTGGATTTGAACACAATTTGTGAAACTGGACAAATTTAATGTAAACAAATTAAAAAGACAGATAAACAAGAGGTTTCATTTGGAATTCGCATTGTAAATGATATCTTCCTTACTGTAAAGTGTCAGTTTATTGGATTGCGCGGGTTAACAACGTATAACGGAATAAATTATTATAATACCTAGTAACTGTAAATTTTATGATATCTTTCAGAGATGAGACATCTCGAGATGAAATATTCACTACTCCGTGGCACTTTTGATGGGAAAAACTTTGTTGTTAAACTTATTCGTGAAACTTGAAATTGCGCCATGCTGCATCGTAAAACTGATTGAATGAAAAATTCATTTTATTTCTTTCAATTTCACTCATCTAATTATTTGGTATATATTGAATAGAATTCGCTATGTCACGCGTTTTGTTAATATGTATGAAGATCGCCGTTTCTATTTGGAAATGTGAAGGTAATATCAGTATCTATTACCGATGTATATTATTTACAATGAATGCGAAATAAATAATATTGATGAGTTCATTACATGTAAACTCTTTAATAATGGTATCTAATTAAAAGGAAAAGATTTTAAAATGAGTTGCATCTTTGTTCAACACTTTCTTCGAATGCTGAATAATACAGGGTTTTCCAATAAGAGGTGTTATTTTGAATAGCCCGCTATTTCGGTAGATGTTACTTTTGAAGCTGTCATTTTTTGACATTTGACAAGTAAAAACTACACCGTAATAAAAATGGAACGATACATGCTTTAACAACGCATTGAAATGATTAAAATTCACTATTATTAATTATTAGAATTCCATCGAAAAATCATCTTGAGTGATGAGGCCCATTTCCACCTTGGTGGCTTCGTCAACAAGCAAAATTGTCGCATCTGGGGCTCGGAAAACCCAAGAGTTATTGTTGAAAAGCCTCTTTATCGTCAACGTGTGACTGTTTGGTGCGGTTTATGGCCCGGCGGAGTCATTGGACCTTACTTTTTCGAAAATAAGGCTGGAGCAACAGTTACGGTGAATGGATTGCGCTATCGAGAGATGATTAATGATTTTTTACTGTCGGGATTGGATGGTATTGATCTGGACAACGTTCCAACAAGACGACGCTACGTGCCACAAAAGCAACGAAACCATTGATCTTTTACGATTGAATATTAAAATAACACCTCTTATTGGAAAACCCTGTATATAAATTAAATATAACAAATCAATTAATTTCCCGCAGGGGTTGTCAGAGAGCATAGGATGGACTATCATAAAACTTTATCTTGGTAGACGCTACTTGCATCATTCACATTCATACATCGTTTGATATATAGGTACCTACTCTTCTCAGTCTTCTAAGTCTGTAACATTGTTAAATAATAAATTATCTATATTGATAAACGTATTGATTTCTGACTATGTATGTAGCATTGTTTTCTAAGGGAAATCATACATAATTATTCCTAAACCAGGTTAGGTTTAAAATCATATAAACATGTTGGTTATTTTCGCGCCCTTTTTAAAAGTGATGAACTTAAAATTATTATTCACCAAATATTTTGTACTAGTAATCAATAATAAGAATGGACCGGTCAGTGGCTGAGTTGGCATCGAGTTTGGGTCCCACCCGGGCGTCACGTGTTCAATTCCTCGGGTTGTCCTCCATCACAACACAAGCAGCATTTTCGGCTTACTGTGGTGGTAGTAGAAGATTTTCAAATATTGTTGGGTTATTCGTAATCCGGGAATGTTTGTTATATTTTTTTAAATATTAAATTATACTTTTACTATTGAAATAATTATAAAACAGTCGTCAATTAGAGATTAAAAACATTACAGTAAAATCTGCAAAAATTCCGATTGTTGTTTTATTTTTTTTTCTTCATTCATAATGTAAAACTATATAGTTAATTACATATTTAGATTTTTCGATTACCATATTAGGTATTAGATTACCATACTTTGATTTCCAAGATCACCTCACCCACACAATACCGAATAGGTATTAAATTTTAACCATAAAAAATAATTGAAAACAAATCATAATAATAATTAGATAATTCATACAGCGCCGTTCTTGTGCAAAATGTAATTAATGTTTTGAAAATGGTGGATAACATAATTTTGAAATATTTTTACCTTAATTTTGAAATATTTATCACCGGTTGAAATTACAAATTTGTATAAAAGAACTCACTTGAAGTAAACTAAAATCACCAGTGGACCGAAAACAAACAGTTTTTTAAATGTTATTTTTTATTATGCTACACGACAAGCTAGTTCGGAACCGCACAACCGAGTGCTTTCTGCTATGTACGCTAATTCCCATTTTCCAAAAGGGAGCTACCAATAAGCACGGGAAAAGAGTAATTTCATTTCATATACTTCATAATTACATCTTGGAAATATTCTGTCACTTTTTACTTTCAGTATATGCATTGATTTACCATGAAAGCGTGGGACGAGTTGGACTGCAACAGGTGAAGCAAGACATAGCATGAAGAGAAAGAGTAAAATCATTATAATGGCAAGAGATTTTTGGTTTATACAATTTCTCTTTTCCTTTTTACTCTGAGTTGTGGAGAATTTGAACTGAATGACTCGCTTTGTCCCCTCTTTCCTTCTGTTTGTGTGTCAGTGGTCCGGTTTGATTCTTTACCGTTGCCCACACCGACCGCGGGCAGGGCTCTTTCAAGCGTTCCTATGGTAGTACCTAATAAAGTCCAATACTCGATTAATTGATGATTCAAATAAATGCATTAACTTGTCGTGACTCGTTCATGACTCGAAAATAAACCAGCATGGCGGTTCAAAACATCTAAAGGCAATTATTATTGTCAATAATAATTGTTTTTAAACTCAGATGTTCGTCAAATGAACCTTACGGCTATATATGTATAAGGTGATGTCTGTTTCGAATATTTTTGATTGATTTTGATTGTCGTGTAGCGCGGTTTATTTTTTGCGTTTCCAATATCTGTGAGAGTACAGGGATGTTTTGACAATCTGTGGAACGTTGTGAATGAATTAGGATTCATGACTACTATTTCAAAAGTACGTAATAAATAACACGAATCGATCAAACTCGAATATCAATAGCATAGAACTGAAGTTATGTCTTCGAAGTTATTTCTCTTCCCATGGAAGTGTCGTGTTTTACATTTTACAAGTTTACAAGATTCTCACCTTGTGTATTACCTTTCCTATTATTCTCGTCAGCTAACGCCATCTACGTGTAACCTAATAGACTAATCTAGTG